>NC_069385.1:141060000-142445000 GCF_027475565.1 Acinonyx jubatus | reverse complement strand
CACATTTATGCACCTAGCGGACCACAGTGGGATTCGGTGTCCATCTAACCAGGCAATAAAAGTCCGCAAAACTTCGGGGCTTTGTTTTGGATATGGAAATTAGTGAATCAGAACAGGTGGATATATCGATCTCATACAGCTCAGCAGCTGAAATCCACCAACATTACGTTATGCTACACTCTAGTATTCACCTCCAGTCTGCCTGAGCCTTCATTTCATGCAAGCGTTCCTTCGTCCTCCTTCCAGATTTCTTCCTTCCTGGTCTCAGTGCCGTGAACAACTCATCTCCCTGTTTATCACAATGTTTGTGGAAGGACCAGATAAAAGAGAACATGAGTAGGAAAGTGCATAATAAACTATGAAGCTTTATAATAATCTCAATTATGATTAGTAATGCATACCCTAAAATATGCAAAAGGATGAAAATACTTACGAGAAATGTTAAATACTTACGAGAATTGTTAGGGTTGCTCGCTTTACCAAAAATTAGGTCTGGGGTCAGTTAATAACAACGTTCAAGTCTATTAGGAATTATTATTAGACTAGGGAGGTTTACAAACTGTGTAAAACTGGAAAAAAAATGGGTAGGTCAAGTGTCAAGGTATATATAGTAAAAGATGCCAACAGTCTGGATCGTTGAGTGTTGGGGTGGATGAATCATTAAAGGAGACTGTGGTCTAGCTGAATGGTCACCGTCTGATGTGGTTCATACTTTGCAACCCAGCAAAAGGAATGAGAGAGATTAGCTCATCAGAATCATATTTTCCAGCTCCAGAATGGTCAAAATACACTTTAGTATACACATAAACATTTAAAAAAATTTAGTAATTTGAAAATGACCTTAAAATTCCATATGCTGTCAAATAAAAAATGGTTTCTTTTTAAAAATTATTTATTTATTTATTTACTTATTTATTTATTTATTTAGAAAGAGAGAAAGAAAGAGAGAGAATGGGAGCAGGGAGGAGAGGCAGAAGGAGAGAATCTTAAAGAGACTCCACTCTCAGCGCAAAGCCCAATGTGGGACTCGATTCCACGACTATGAGATCATGAGATGAGCTGAAATCAAGACTTGAGAAAGACAGATACCATGTTTTCACTCTTATGTGGATCCTGAGAAGCTTAACAGAAGACCATGGGGGAGGGGAAGGAAAAAAAAGAGAGGGAAGGAGGCAAACCATAAGAGACTCTTAAAAACTGAGAACTGAGAACTGAGGGTTGATGGGGGGGTGGGAGGGAGGGGACGGTGGGCAATGGGTATGGAGGAGGGCACCTGTTGGGATGAGCACTGGGTGTTGTATGGAAACCAATCTGACAATAAATTTCATATTAAAAAAAAAAGACTTGGATGCTTACCCAATTAAGCCACCCAGGAGCCTCCTAAAAACTATTCTGAAGATAAAATATGTATAACACAATAAATGCAAACTTCACAGCAGCCATTTTAGTTGACACGTCTGCTTACTAGACACCCCAAGGGGTTCAAAACCATATCACAGACATGGTAATAGCAACACAAGAGCAGGTTTCTCCGTTTATTGCCACAAAGTCTTTAGAACCTAATGTGCCCAAAAGTTTTCGATTTTTAAAAAGATTTTGTTTCTTTTTTAAAGTAAACTCAGCAGCCAATGTGGGGCTTGAACTCACAAGCGTGAGATCAAGAGTCCTATGCACTACTGACTGAGCCAGCCAGGCATCTGACCCCCGCAAAAAATATTTTGGCCAAATCAAAAATGTCCATTCTTTCAGGGACTAGTCATCATGAACACTATCCCAGTATATCCAAACAAACGTTAGCAGCATCCTTGTTAAAAGATTCCTCAGCTACAATTTATGTATAACCATAAGTATATGTGTTTTTTTAATGCGTATTTATTTTTGAGAGCGAGAGAGAGAGAGAGAGAGAGAGCAAGCAGAAGAGGGGCAGAGAGAGAGGGAGGCACAGAATCCAAAGCAGGCTCCAGGCTCCGAGCTGTCAGCACAGAGCCCCACATGGGGCTCAAACCCCTAAACTGCAAGACCATAACCCTAGCCGAAGTTAGACGCTCAACCAACTGAGCCACCCAGGCACTCCATGTATAAGCACATGTATACGTTTACGAGTGTGTATTTTATTTATTTCATCTTTTATGTATACATATTGAGAAAACGAAGGGGAAAGGTTAAAATTCTCTTCTGACTTCAAGGTTTTATGGTATGGTATTTTCACTTCTCTCGTTCAGATGTTACACTGAAAAAAAAGAATTACAGTAATAATAAGTCTACATTTTAGATCTTTGTACAGAGGAAACTCAGATTCTAACTTTGGTTCTAGGCCAATAGCTTTATCATGTGATATGTTGGGGAGGGGGGAAGTGGGCTGGGGGGGCATACACACACACATAATTCCACTGCAGCTTGAACAGCTTGAAAAATTTCACACACTGGCTACCCAGTTCTGACAGGAGGAGTCCAGCTTGGAAAACAAAACCCCTCCCTTACCATTACCTCAACCCTTCTTAATCTCGTCAGGAACACTATGAAAGACAGGGTGGTTTTTATTCTACACCAGCTGTTTCAAGTGATAGGGAACTATGGCATGTCTAGGGACCAGACACCCTGTTATACCAATAACCACTTTTAGAAAGTCTGGTCTGGTGATTGGTCCTCAAAGAGATGGTACCTACAAAAATATGAGAAAGCCAAAAAAAAAAAAAAAAACAGAGTCTTGTTAAAACTGAGGCAGGTTGCTGAGGAACTTACTATCCACCATTTACTACTTATGTATTAACCCTTTGGCATAAATAGTACTTAAACACCCCAATAGCTTCTCAATTCTGCTTTTTAGAAGATGTTGCCAAGAACCAAGTTTTTTCCTACACAAACACCAACCTGAACATATCAAGTGTCATAAACAGTGAATAGTAAGAAGAGGAAGAGGTTATTTTTTTTTTCATTGAGACCATCAAAATTGCATGACGTAAAATGAAAATAAGTAAAAAAAAAAAAAAGGTTATAAGATGTTTAAAGGGTATAAAGTATAGGATTTGATTCTCCTTTCCACTGAGTTAATTAACATATTCAACACCTCACATACTTGCCCCTTCGTTGTTGACATTTAAGTTCGATTCTCTTAGAAGATTTCAGTTACACAATACAATCTGATCAGTTATAGCCACCATGTTATATACGATCAGACCTTGTTCATCCTAATATGGAAAATTTGTACCCTTTTACCAACTTCTCCCTATTCCCCACCGCACCCTCCCCAGCCCTTGGCAATCACTTTTTTACTGTTTCTATGAGTTTGACCTTTTAATTTTTTAGATTCCATGTAAAACTGATACCATGCAGTAGTTGTCTTTCTCGGTCTGCTTTCTTTAGCATAATGCCCCCCAGGCTCAGTAATGTTGCCACAAATGGCAGGATTTCCTTCTTTCTATGGCTGCATAACAATCCACGGTTTCTTTTTTTTTTATTAACAACACTTTTAAGGTTTTATTTATTTATTTATTTTGATAGACAGCATGAGCGGGCAGGGGCAGAAAGAGAGATGGAGAGAGAGAGAACCCCCTAGTGGCGTCACACTGTCAGCGCAGAGCCGGATGCGGGGCTTGAACTCATGAACCATGAGATGACCTGAGTCGAAATCGAGAGCAGAACACTGAACCAACTGAGCCACCCAGGAGCCCCCATTCCACTGTTTCTTTACCACATTTCCTTTACCTATTCATCCAACTACAGACACTTCAGTTGTTTCCCATACTTTGGCTATTGTGAATAATGCTGCAATAAACATGGGAGTACAGCTATCTCTTTGAGATAATGGTTCCATTTCCTTTAGATTTATATGAAGAATTACTAGATCATACAATAGTTCTATTTTAAATTTCTAGAGAAATCTCCCCAGGGGTTTTTCACAAAAGTCATACCAATTTACATTCCCACCATCGGGACACAAGAGCTCCCTTTTACCCACATCCTCCTCAACCTTTTTATTTCTTGTCTTTCTGATAGTAGTTGTTCCAAAGGGATACCTCATTGTAGTTTTGATTTGCATTTCCCTCATTATTAATGATGTTGAGCATCTTTTCATGTATGTTAGCCATTTGTATGTCTTCTCTGGAAAAAAATATATCTTGGGTGCCTAGGTGGCTCAGTTGGTTAAGCGTCTGGCTTTGGCTCAGGTCATGATCTCACAGTTCATGGGTTTGAGCCCTGTGTTGGGCTCTGTGCTGACAGCTCAGAGCCTGGAGCCTGATTCCGATTCTGTGTCTCCTTCTCTCTCTGCCCTTCCCCTGCTCTCTCTCTCTCTCTGAAAATTAAATAAACATTAAAAAAACCTCTTGTTCTTAAAAAAAAAAAAAAAAAAAAATATATATATATATATATATATATATATATGCAGCAAAGCCATAGGATATAGACCTACCAAAATCAATTGTGTATCTATACACCAATAATAAACTATCAGAAAGAGAAATGAAAACAATCTCCCCACAACAGCTTCAAAATGAGTAAAACAGAAATAAATTTAACAAAGGAGATGAAAGATCTGTACATTAAAAACTATAAGACATTGTGTAAGAAATTGAAAAAGACACAAATCAAAGGAAAGATATCCCATGCTCACAAATTGGAAGAATAGTGTTAAAATGTCCATACTACCCAAGGTGATCTACAAATTCACTGCAATCCCTATCAAAATTCCAATGGCATTTTTCCACACATTAAAAAAAAAAAAATCCTGAAATTCATGTAGAATCACAAAGACACCAAATGGCAAAGTAACCTTGAGAAAGAAAAAGAAAGCTGGAGGCATAACAGTCCCTGATTTCAAACTACTTCAAAAATATAATAATCAGGTTGCCTGGGTGACTCAGTTGGTTAAGCATCTACCTCCCGATTTCGAGTCAGGTCATGATCTCAAGGTCATGATAGAGCCCCATGGTAGGCTCCATGCTGAGTATAGAAAATGTTTAAGAATCTCTCTCTTTGCAGGGCACCTGGGTGGCTCAGTCGGCTAAGCGTCTGGCTTCGGCTCAGGTCATGATCTCATGGTTCGTGAGTTTGAACCCCGCGTTGGGCTCTGCACTGACAGCCCAGAGCCTGGAACCTGCTAAGGATTCTGTGTCTCCCTCTCTCTCTGCCCCTCCCCCACTCTCTCTGCCCCTCCCCTGCTCATGCTCTGTCTCTCTCTGTCTCAAAAATAAATAAAACATTAAAAAAAAATTTAAAGAGTCTCTCTCTCTCTCTCTCCCTCTGCCCTTTCCCCTCCCCCTCTCTCAAAAAAAATATATACTAATCAAAACATTATGCTATTGGCATTAAAAAAGACACATAGATCAATGGAATAGAATAGAGAGCCCAGAAAAAAGCACACAGTATATACAGGCCATCAATTTATGACAAAGGAGCCAAAAATAGACAATGGAGAAAGGACGATCTCTTCAATAAGTGGTGTGGAGGAAACCGGATAGCCACATGAAAAAGAATGAAACTGAACTATTAACCTGAGACCTGAAACCATAAAACTTCTAGAAGAAAAGATAAGAGGTAATCTCCTTGATATTGGTCTTAACAGATTTTTTGGGATTTGACATTTACAGCAAAGGCCACAAAAACAAACAAGTAAGACTACATCAAACTAAAAAAGCACAATAAAGGAAACCATTAACAAAATGAAGCAACCTATGAAACAGGAAAGAAATATCTGCAAACCACATATTCAATAAGGGCTTAATATCTAAAACATATGAGGAATTCCTACAACTCAACAGCAAAACAAACAAACAAACAAACTCAACTTTTCAAATGGGCAAAGGAAGAGTAAAAGTTTTGACAAATCTGCAGATTAGACTCCAGATGACAGGCATAGCAAGTTTTTCCTCGCAGAGTAAATAAGACCTTCCGAGCATTATTTTTTTTTTCATTGCCACCCATCTGTTCTGTGATTGTAGCCCACAGTGTACATCCTGCACTCAGAAGCAATCGCTCCACAGTGAACTCTAACATGGGCCCCAGAATAGACCCAGTGGGCAATAACTAATACTCACATACTTATTAATGAAGAATATGAAAAGCAAGGTGATGTCTACAGTTTAGCAACCCATTGTTCTCTAGATTCTATTTCAAAACTGAAAGACACAGTCAGGAAAAATGAGCTAGGGAACCTCAATAACGTATGGATAGAAAATCACGAAAAATGGCAGCGTCAACAAATTATATGCTTTGGAGATTTATTATTACTGTTGTATTTTTATCTCTTTTAAATCTCTGGTACATCAGGTTCATGATACACTATGAAGATTAATACCAACAGACAAGCACAGGGTAATGAAATTATTGTGAATAAAGAAAAACAAAGAATATATAAGGCGGGAAGTAGAATTTTAGAAAGCCAACAGTGGGATCAAAATGAGGGATGGCTCACCTAGAGACAAGCAAAGTTCTCAAAGTTGCTTGAGAAGCTGAGAACAAGCCAGAAGTGAGAAGCCACCTTACATGGTCTACCAGAAGAAAAATTAAATGTATAAAACTATGACGAAGCAAAAAGCCAAAATGTAAACCAACAAGAAAAGTCGAGGAGTGTATATGTAGATTCGAAAATTCAGGAGTGGATGTAGACCTGAGATCAAAACCACTAATGAGCATCAGGAAAACCAAAACATAAAAGAGTATGAAAAGTAAATTCTCAAGGGGCTCGCGTGTCTGCCAAAAGAACAAGAGAAACAAATTGGGAAGCCAAAATACAAAAGCTTGTGCAATTGGCTGGAACCAGAGAACGCTCAGGTGTGGGATTTGATGGATCAGAAAATAGAATGGAATCCAGCACCACAAAAAAAGACTGTGCACTTCTGGGAACTAGCCCAACTTTAATGCTGGGACACTATGACACCTGAAAGTGAGCGCAGGCAGAGATGAAATCTTGCTCTGGCCCTGAGTCGAAGACAATAGTGTTTGTCAATTTTTCTCATTAAACTATGAAGGTAGTGTGTATTTATGCAGTGATTATTGAAGCCTTCAGTTCGGAGTCTTGACGACTTATTGTGAACTTCTTTAGTGATTTTAGATCCTTGGGAGGTTATCTGGTCATAAAACAACATTTTAACAGAACAAAATCTCCCATTTGCCCATCCACCAATGAATGATTGATCACACTAGGACTTAGGATATTCTGCTACACTTAGTGCCACACGTAAGATCTACTTTAGATATGCCCCAAAATGCTATATAGGGATTAAATGTCTATTTATATTTGTGCACAACAACACATGTAAATATACATAGAAATATTGTGACATTTGAGCTATTATTTCCCTTCGGTTGTCACAATAAGTTCTTAGTATGTTGAGAGAGATACAGTCCTATATTTCTCTAACTCGTTCCTTCTTTTTGAGGACTCTTTCTTTTCTTTTACCCACCTGATTATAAATAACAATTTTGTTCTTAGAGACCATGGGCATTTCCAATTGAATAAAAGCAGAGAAAACCTTGTAAGTGCTGGTATCTTCTCCTTAATTTAATTACCACTCTTCTGATAAATTGGAAAAACACTCATGTTCAGATCTCATTCGGGATGATAATATCTCTCTCATTCATCAGTCTTTGCCCAGGCTGAATTCCTTCTCACTTCAGTCTTGAATTCCACTTACTTACAAAGGTCATTAGCTCATTATTCTTCTACCCTTAAATCGGGCTCTCAATACTTTTTCCAGTTCCAGGGGCAAAAAGTTTATCTCCGAGACATTTTTATGATAATAAAAATTACGATATTTAAAACAAATAAAAATATTTTAGATAAAAAGGACATGTGCCTATCCTCTGACATCCTTTTTATAAAAAGGAAAATGAGTAAACATTTTTAAAAATTCAATTAGAAATTTTTTGTCCAAGTGCGACAAAATTACCTTATTTTTTAATTTTTCAACAACAGTACTTTATATAAAATAGATCATGGTTTATCTTATAACCGTGGGAATGTTTATATTTTTGGGTGTGGGATAGCAAATATTTGTATTTTTTTTTTTTTGGATTTCAATGAAGGACTCAATAACCTCAAATTTGCATGGGCCTGAATCTCCTACTGTCCATTCTCCTTCTGCTGGTAACTACGAATTCCGGGGCAAGAAAAGGAAAAGAAAAAAGTGAGAAAGAGAGAAGGAGAGGTGTGGGGAAGGAAAGGAGGAAGGGAAGACAGAAGGGAGAGACAGAGTGGGGGAAGGGAGGTTGGGATGCAGACAGAACACAAGCAAGTGAGCAGGAGAGAGAAAAAGGAGGGGGAGCCAGGAAGAGAGAAGGGAAGGGAGCAAAAACATACTTGAACATATGAAGAACGCCAAATGCAGGGCATTTCCAGAGACAGTCCATACTCAGGAGAAGGGGACAAAGGTGATTTTCCTGTATGTGGCTTTTAGCTCGAGGGAAGACTGCACTAAAGTTCTGTGGGGTGGCTAAAACTCTGTTGGAAACCCCATGAGTATCCCGGGGAATTGAAGACACTTGAAAGGGAATGAATGGACAATTTCAGAAAGGAAAGACCCACAGAAGAGGCACCCAAATTCAGCGTATAAACTCTGTGCAAATTTCTAGCTGACCTCTAGCAGACTCCAAGTAGCACAGGTAAGGATTAAAGAACCGAACCAAGGCTTGAACTGCTCTCCAAGAAATGCAGATTGAAGTTTCAGTCTTATTAAATTAATCGCCTGCTACAACAAACAAGCAAGCAAAATGCAATACTCTTCAATAGACTATATTGAAATCCAAATACAATATATAATTTACACCGAGGGCAATATAAAATTAATTGACAGGAGGAAATGAAGGAACAGGAAAATGTCACTTATTATCAAAAGAAAAGTCAATTAGCAGAGTTCATTCCGAGATGACGGAGGTGTCTGAGCAAACAAGAATTATAAAATAATTGTTATATCTATAAGCAATAATATGAAGATAAATAGGATCAAAATGAATGAAAAGACAGGAATCTCAGCAGAGAAACAGAATTAAAAATAAACAAGTGAAAATTACAGAAAAGCACAATATTTTTTTTAAATCACAGAATGCACATGATAAAGAGTCTGCAAACTTGAAGATAGAACACTAGAAATTATCTAATCTGAAGAACTAGGAAAAAAAAAGAAAAAGAAACAGAGCCTCAGGGACCTATGGGGCAATTTTTAAAAGTCCAATTTACAGGGGTACTTGGGTGGTTCAGTCAGTTAAGTGTGTCTGACTTTGGCTCAGGTCATGATATCGCAGTTTGTGAGTTTGAGCCCTGCCTTGGGCTCTGTGCTGACAGCCTGGAGGCTACTTCTGATTCTGTGTCTCCCTCTCTCTCTGCCCCTCTCCCTCTCACACTGTCTCTCTCTCTCTCTCTCTCCCTCTCTCTTTCCCTCTAAGATAAATAAACACTAAAAAAAATTTTAAGTCCAATTTACATTTAATTGGTGTCTCAGAGAAAGAAGAGAATATGGTGTGAAAATATCTGAATAGCCAAAGTTATCAAGTTGGTGAAAATAATAAATGCACAGATATAAGAATTTCAGTGACACCCAAGGAGTGCAAATTCAAAAACTATCCTGCCCAAGTATATTATAGGCAAACTATTTGACACCAAAAGTACAAAAATCCCTGAAAACGATACATCAAACACAGGAGAACAATTAGTTAACGTCTGACTTCTCACCTAAAATTATAGTTGCTAGAAGACATTAGAATGCCGTATTCAAAGTATTAAAAAAAATATGACGAGAATTTCATATTGAGCAAAGCTATTACTCAAAAGTAAAGGTAAAAAAAAGAACATTTTACATGTTAAAAAGGAGAGAATCTTCTACAAGCACACCTGTACTATAAGAAGTGTTAAATGAAGTTTTTCACTGTAACAGGAAAAGATAATCAGAGAAAAATTTGGATTCCTAGGAAACAATAGAAAACACTTGAAATGGTATGTCTCTGTATAAACAGATAATACTATTTCCTCTCTTAATTTCTACATAACACACATAACTGTTTAAATCAAAAAATGTAACACTGTTTTGTGAGTTGTCTCATGTGTGGGCATGTAACATATAGAACAACTATGGCATAAAGAATGAGGAGGGGAGCAAGTGCACCTATACAAGTGCAAGGTTTCTTGAATTTATGTGGAATGAAACCTTGATGCTAACTAGCCTGTGAAAAGTTACGAATGCACAATGTAATCTTTAGAACTACTAAAAAAATTATTAGAATCTGAATGCCATCATAACTTATATCGAAGACAGTAACTATCACTTCAGTCAAATCTAAGGAAGTAAATACATCTTGGCCCAACAGCATCACCATTGACATTACACTCTTAGTAAAATACTTTTTGTGTTGTTTCTTTCCAAGACATTGAGCGTTGGTTTTAATTGTGTCGCATGCAGAAATTATAATAGTTCAAGGGGATCTGTAAAGCACTGATTTAGTCACACAGTGACAAATTCCTCATTTCATTTGGATTACTAAGAGAATTTTCTATCAACATTTCCCAGAAGGGCATGTATACAAGTATTTCTCACACAATTATTTATAGTGAAGGGGGGAGAAGATGTAATGTGGAAGAGTGGACAATAAAATGTTAATAGTTTCAATGAAGCATTGAAAGGAGTTAGAAATAACAGACTACACGTACACGTGGCAACATGAGTATATCTTATTAAATATAACAATGAAAAAAAAAACAAGACAAAGATTAGATTGAAATCTCTAAGACCATACTTTTGAGATAAATTACAAATGTACTCTCAGTCAACGACAATACACATCTTACAGGAACACAAAGTAATTCCTATAAACATATTAGAACGATTGCTTGTGGGGAAAGCAAAGGGAGTGCAGAAGGAGAGAAGCAGAGATAGATGATCTAGAAAAAAAGAAAGATAAATAAAAAGAAATATAGCCCTGCATTGAACAAGGATAATGTACCATGAAATAAATAACTCTACCCCTTTACCTAAGGTCCTCCAAAAAAGAACAGAAAAAGAAAAAAGCAATTGAATTTTCTGAATGTTGTTTCCCCTTTTTCTTTCTTCTGCCCTTCCCAGCTCAGATATCTAGGATTCACTCCCACACTAGTTTTATAACTTAAGTGGATGACAGGTTTTACAAAAGGTCCATCCAACTACACCGTGGTGGTAACTCTTTGCAATTAAAATTGAGAGCACAGTATGTACAGGGACCAGTGCATACAGTCAGATTTCAGCACCTACCCATTCCTAAAACCAAATGAGAGAGTTTAATAAATTGATTATTGTTGTTTACCCCACGAAAACCTGGGGTAATTTTTTTGCAGCAGTGAATAATCAGAACTATTTGTAGCCTCTTTTACTGAAGATTCAAAGAGTATTCCTAACATGATGCAATTTATGCCTTTAATGCCTTTCCCAATGATAGATGCTTCTATTCTGTCACCTTAAATTTGAGCATGCCAGTGACCATGAAGGAAATGATACTATGTGATTCACTAGTTTTAAAAATTTTTGTTTGCTACCATTGTCTTAGTGAGAGAGGCCAGAGGTGCACAAACAATAGCTTGCAGGCCAAATGCAGCCAAACAAGCTGTTTTTGTACAGCCCATGAACTAAGAAAATTATTTATATTTTAAAGTGGTCCTGTAAGTCCCTACATGATATCCTTAATTGTGTCTCTTGCCTAGCAGAGCCTAAAATATTTACTCTCTGGTTCTTTAAAAAAAAAAAAAAAGCGTGCCAACCCCTAATCTAGAGTTTAGAAAAAAAATTATTTCTAATATTCCCTCTTTTGTAAATGTGTGCCCCAGATTACAAGAGTTAGTTTTAGAAATAGTTTTTTGGTGGGCCAAAGGAGGAATCTATCACTGTCTGGCAACCCCTGAACCAGAATATGGAGCAATATGTTACTGGTTGAGTAAAAAAAGATTGAACGATAGACATCAAAGTCAACTGCAGAATAATTTAAGGGATGAACATAATATCTGCACTAGAGTATAATGATTATTGCAGACTAGCCTTTCCAAGATGGATATGATGGAATCTTCCAGTCGGCATGCTTTTCTTGCAGTGATATGTTGACGCCTTTCCCATTGATAGATGCTTCTATTCTGTCACCTTAAATTTGAGCATGCCAGTGACCTTAAGGGAAATGATGCTCTGTAGCTTCCAAGGTTTCAGGTGGTTGCTCTTGGAACCCAGCCTCCATGCTGTGAGGAAGCCCTGACCACCTGGAGAGGCCATGAGGAGGGATTCAGCTGGACAACCCCAGCTGACAGTCAACATCAACTACGTCAACTCACTACCACACTGACCGAGGAAGTAATTTTTTTGCAGCAGTGAATAATCAGAACTATTTATAGTCTCTTTTACTGAAGATTCAAAGAGTATTCCTAACATAATTCGATTTATCATTACATCAGAGAGGCCAGAGTCCCACATGAATTATTTGATTTCATGATACCTTAGCAGGACTAGATATAACCCAAGCTGTTGGTCACTGCTGACTTGCAGACATCTATGAGCAGAACCAGGAACTTTCCTGACCCATGACATACATTCATCAGATTTGGTTATAAAGCAATTATCTGTCACAATCATGTAGGTATAGCCTCATCAAACCAGAAATGGGGTCAAAACTAATTCGAAACTCCTTTTTCTTATTCAATGATTTCTGAGTGAGTCTATATGCCTCTTAACAATAACATACAGTTTGTTCCAAGAAATAAACATATTTCTTCTTCCAAAATCTTGGAGTTTACTCCCATGTAACCCTTTCTTAAAAGAGAAGCCTTAAGATATAAACTTGAAACTTGGGGTTGCAATAAAAGCAGACAGTTTTAAGGTCATCTTTTATGAACTGTGTGCTAAAATGTGTCAGTCAGAAGAGAGAATATATATAATAAAGTCTTTCATAATACTACAAAACAACATTTTTGGTTTTATGTTTGGGATGATAAAGTTTCCTTTGCTTGGAACGACATTGAAGTAAACTACAAGAAAAGACTTTTAAGATTTTTTCCGACAAGGACAAACCTGTGACATTTTCACAAAGCCTTTGGTCTTCACCTTGGAAATCTGTCTGCTTAGGATAAAGGCAGCAAGAATGAGCAGGAAAGCTCTAAAGGTGACTGCTATTATTAAATGCAAATATATTCATTAAGGAATTGGCCAAACAGGAAGGTATATTCCACTTTTAATGAATTTTTTAAACCCACAAATATTCTGCAGGTGTGTGTTTGTAATTTAATTAACCTTTGCAGGAAGAATTGGTCATCAGTACAAACGGGCCTCGGTGATAAAATGCTATCGGACCTAAGCTTTCACCTTTTATTTTATATACATGTTATAAAAAAAGTTTAAATGCATCAAAAACTGACTTATTTCCACTTTCATGTTCTTTACCTTCCTACAGTCAATCAAAGCCCCAACGACATCCTTTCTACGGGATTGTTATCTTGTGGTATAATATGAGAAATACCTCATATAATAGACTGCATGTCGTTTTTCAAAGGTTCCTCTTCTAAAAACAATAAGACACTGGTGAGAAATTAAAATATATTTTGCATACAATATATTTTGTGATACACAGTACAGATACACCGACACATCTCCTGCCCACCTCCCCGGCAGACACAAGAAGTAAAACTGACTTATAAAATTTTTAAGGTTAAAATACTCTAGTGATGTTGGGGCGCCTGGGTGGCTCAGTCGGTTAAGTGTCCAACTTCGGCTCAGTCATGATCTCACGGTTCGTGGGTTTGAGCCCCACGTTGGGTTCTGTGCTGACAGCTCAGATTCTGGAGCCTGCTTCGGATTCTGTGTCTCCCTCTCTCTCTGCTCCTCCCCTGCTTGCCCTCTGTCTGTCTCTCTCTCTCAAATAAATAAACACTAAATTTTTTTTAATATTCTAGCGAAATTAATAAAATATACCCATTATTGTATATGTTACAGGATTCTGATCACAATGCTATAAAATGGCTACATTCTTCAAACCATCATTGTTTGAAAATTAAAAATTAATGATTTCACCAACAGTTGCTTAGTCTACGAGGCTTACAAAAACAATCTGTTTTTAGCTAACTACCTCCCATGTCAACAAAAATTTTAACATTCCGACCAAAAGTAAGGCACAGATGTACACGACCGTGCAAAAGCATTCTTGCTGAAACTGCTTAGAGAAATAATGGAGGAAAAAAAAAAACTGGTGTCTTAACATCAGAGGTTCAAATTCTCTTTACACTGAAGCCGAACAGTATTCATTTTTAATACTTCATTTATACGGACAAAGAGTTTGGAAGATACAGTTAGTTCACTCTTCAAAATACATTTCCAAATGATCAAATATGTGTTCCTATATATTTGATGGGAACACAGTGGGAAAGCTTTCTATAAACCAAACATGAAAACATTCTCACAACTTCATGGCTGCTTCCTACATATGCATCCTCAATTTTCATTTATATAAGTGGACATTATTTTCAGATATAGCTGGAAGTAAAGACAATCTCTTATTCTGCAGTTATTAACAGAAATGTATAGTTTGCAGTCACCCTCTTTCTCTATGAAATTAATGCCCCTTTCTGGAAGAAACACCCAATTTCTCATCTGTTAAGTTCATCATACAAGGTAGGAATACAAATGGCCTGTAGAAGACAGGACACTCAAATGCCACATCAACTATAACGGTAATAATAATATTGCTTCTCTCAAGTGGTCTCGACAGATAACCTTTTATTATTTTTTTAATCTACAAGAATTCTTTGACTTTCATGCTGCTAATGATGTAGAAGTGACAGGCCAAAAAGTTAAATGAAGATTTTATGACACATGCAAGCCTCATATTAGTAAAAGAATTCTTCGAGACCAAAATGGCAGATACACCAAAGACCAAATTGAAGTAGAAATAAAATTAATAGCTTTTCATTCCTTATCGATAGAACTCATTAAGAAGTATTTGAACAAACGTATTGTGTGCGTCTTTTTTTTTTAACATGATTAAGAATCGCACTCAAATCCTATCTGACAGCGTCAATGTTTCCAAAGCATTTAAAACATTCTATTTCTCTCTTCTCTCTTTGGGAACTCAATTGCCTTGGCATTTTTCCTTGAAGTAATGTGTTTCTCAATGTGTCTTCAAGGTCACATCTGCATCTCCTCAGCAAGACTTACTGTCAGCTGAACAAGAAGTTCAGTGGGCACACGTATGAATACGGAAGACAAGAAGAAATAAAACCAGGAAGGCAAGCAAGAGATCTGGAGTTGCGTGCCGGCACGGTAATGACATATGCGTAACTATTTTCCTCACCTGTGCAACGAACTACTTGGTTAGATTTATTCTCTAGTGCCTCTGACCTCAAATACCATTACTTACACAGATTCGAGAATGTTCAGAAGTTACCCTTCAGGATGACTAATCTTCCTGATGGAGAAACAGATTGAAATTGAAATGGACATAGGCAGGAGAAAATGGAGGAGAAGCTTTTATAAGTGTGCAGGTCAAGATAACCTGGAAAGAGAAGAAAAGAAAATTTTATGGAAGCTAAGGAGGCAGAATAATTGCAACATAGGGACTGATGGAGTGTGAGTCAAAGGAGACAAAAGAAAACCAAATAAACACAACGCCGAGAGGTTAAGTGTGGGTGACTGAGAAGACAGTAGTTTAAGAGAAAAGCTGACTAGTTAAGGATTTAAAAAAAAAATTATTCAGCCTATCTAGGTTGCAGATATATAGGCTGAAATGGTTGGCAGGCAAATGGCATCGCAGAAGAGACGTCAGAGAAGGAAGATAGAGTTGGGATCATCTTCATGGATATGACAGGTAGTCGTGGCACTGGATGGGACAGCCAGTGGGAAATTACAGGGCTGAATGCCCCAGAAACAACACAGAGGAGGACTTGGGGAGTTATTTTGATTGAGCAATAAAATAAGAGAAAACAGAACAAAACAAATCAAACTACTTATATATTCTTTCTTTGTACTCTTTTGGAAAATTTTTACATTTTCATGCTGATTGAGTATCATGTCATTTACCGCAGATGTTTCGTAGGTGTAGGTGTTTAAAATACACGCACACATTGGATCTCCTACCCTTGTGTACTGGTTAATTTCCCTTCACGTTTTCTTCCTCTAAGCTTTATGTTTTGGATCCTACTCTGAAACGCGTAAAGATTGCTGATAGCCTGGTCTCCACTGTCGACTGTATATGATATCACCAAGTATGGCCTTTTACCATTTTTGGCTTAATTTTAAACTGGCCTCATAGTAATTTTGTTACTCCAACAATTTTAAAGAATTTACTTGATATGCTTTTTTGGTACTTTAACTTTTCTTAGCCACTTTGGTTGAAGTCAGGGTTTCTCCACATTGGAGCTACTAACATTTTAGATGGTGTAATATTTGGTTTTGGTGGCTGTGCTGTGTGTTGTATAATATTTCGCAGCATTCCTGGGCTCTGCCCAGCAGATGCCAGGATCGCCCCCCGACTTCAGTTATGACTATCAAAACTTGTCTCCAGACATTGGCAACTGTCCCTTAGGGGAGGGGAGAAGAGAACGCAAAATCAGCCTTTAATCCCTCATCCTTTGAAAATGACTGTTTTAGAGATACCACTTGTATCCAGCACCTAATTGGGATTTGCCACCTTTAAAGAAACTGAGTCATTTTTTAATTTTAATAAACTTGTCCCATTATAATCTTGATGATCTTATTCTGACCTCTAATTGTGTGTGTGTGTATCTGCTCATGTTCCCTATGCTTCCTACCTTTTGTTAAATGGAAGGACTTATTTTGTGTGCATGTGTGTGTCCCTGCTTCTGTGTGATATTTCCTTTTCCTGAGTTAGAAGGTTTCTGTGTTCCCTATTTTTAGTGGTTGTAATGACAACTTTGTATCATCTGTTGACACCTTTCCTATTTTAAAAAATTAGCTTGATTTTGCCTGTTGATTCTCCACTCTGAGCCATGAAGAACATAGCATGCTCACATTTCCCTTCACCTTTGACAGGAGGGGTAATATTGCCAGATTTTTCAAGCTTACTTTTTTGCCCATTTCATTAGAATTGGGCAGAGCTAATATTCTCTGACCCCCGTATCTCAAAAATCTTCATAATTACCATTTACCTTTACTTTCCCCTATAATTTAAAAGTGCATATATGCATACTTCTATATATACGTATTTATATGTATATACGTGCTAGTAACTATATGTAGAGTGCACATATCGACATATATAAAGAGACTTTAAAGTAAGTGTATGCATGTGTTTGCATGTATATAGAGCATCCCATCAATTCATATTATTTATATTTCAGTGCCAGATGATAGTTTTTTTTAATTTTTTTTAATGTTTATTTATTTTTGAGACAGAGAGAGAGCATGAATGGGGGAGGGGCAGAGAGAGAGAGGGAGACACAGAATCGGAAGCAGGCTTCAGGCTCTGAGCCATCAGCCCAGAGCCTGACGCGGGGCTCGAACTCACGAACCGTGAGATCGTGACCTGAGGTGAAGTCGGACGCTCAACTGACTGAGCCACCCAGGCGCCCCTCAGATGATAGTTTTGCCAAACAAATGTCACTTCAGTTAATCCCTGGGTATCAAAGGATATATTATCCTTTGATAGTAATTCATTTTGCATTTAATGAATGAATAAGAAAAAAAAGAGGGACATGTCCCAGGTAAGGTATTTTAGGCAAATTCCCATAGAAGAATGTATTACAGGATGATGGGAAGACAGACAAGAAGTGAAGTATATTACATCCTGCGACGAACCTGCCCTACTTCTCAGTCTGAATTCTTTCAATGCACAGAAAAAGACCAACCAACCACGGAAGAAGGCAGAGATGATAACCGTCAGCACAGGTGTGGCCCTATGAGTTGTGACACTATCGAAATGCTTCTCTTCGGATGGGTACAGATTTGGCGCCCTGATCCCATGTGCCCTGACCTCTCTTGACGGCCCCAGTCCCTCCCCAAGGAGCCTGACAATAGCACCACATTGAACGATGAAAGAATTAATGCCTGTCAGGGAGTACAGACAGGCCTCCGGGACCCTGGCCTACTGCTATAGCTTTCTGTTCTGTTGGTGGTGCCCGTGCTAATTATAAAGTTTAAAATTATCCCTGGAAGTAGCAATGGCTCAGAGTCCCACATCCTATTAGACAAGGACCCTCTGCGTGTGTCCATATCTATATATAGATCTAGATCTCTCTGAAAGTGGGCATGGTTCAGATCAACTTCCCATTAGACAGAAAATATACACACAGATACACACGTGTAATAGCGGAGCATAAAGAATCTTTCCTAAGAAAAGTTTTTATCTGCCTCACTTAGCATTAGCGTACAGCCAATATTTGATGCTTTCAGCTTGAAAAAAAATGTGTCATCTTCAAGAGTGAATCTGTGAAGTCTCCAGACACATCGTCCTTAGATCTGGCATTGTCATATATCACTCATTAAAATTTGTCCAAAGGTACAGGTTGCTCAAAACACACGTGTGACAAGAAGGTCATAGGATAAACTGACACAGAGAACTCGGAGAATTAGATCAGAGGACGTGAATATTGTGTTGGTGAAAAGAAATTACAGGAGAAATTTCCAAATGCTTCCATTATGGCTTTTTTGTTTAAGGAGCAAATTCCCGGGGCACCTGGGTGGCTCAGTCGGTTAAGCATCCGACTTCAGCTCAGGTCATGATCTCGCGGTCTGTGAGTTCGAGCCCCACATCGGGCTCTGTGCTGATGGCTCAGAGCCTGGAGCCTGCTTCCAATTCTGTGTCTCCCTCTCTCTCTGCCCCTCCCCCGTTCATGCTCTGTCTCTCTCTGTCTCAAAAATAAATAAACGTTAAAAAAAAAATTAAGGAGCAAATTCCCTCAAGACACTGCTACAGATTAAGAGCTTGGGTTCTGGAGTTACTTAAGGAAGCTGATAACCTGCAAAGCCCTGGCAGAGAGAGGCATTAAATACAAGCACTTTGGGGGGGAAATGTACATCTTAATATGCACGAAGTTAATGTAAACAGAGGATGTAAGGAAATCAGTACTTTGGTTTATCTTGGAAACAGTGCAATTCAAGAAAGCACCATTGTGATTGATCCTTTTTCCAATGTGCTCTTCACATTTTCTGTTATTTTATATCAAAGAAAACAACACATATCCCACCTGCTCTTTTATTCCAAGTTTTGGAAGACAGGTATGGGGAATTCTTCAATTTATAAACAATACGCTTTTTATCACCTGCAAATTTCACTTTATTAATAAGAGGCAATTCATGACTAATATAAATTGAAATATCAGTATGATCCACTAATCTGATGATTTTTAAACTTAATTTCTTTTGCTCTTTAGTATTGGCTCTGATACCCTGCAGTAGACACCTTTCAAGTTGTGTGAACTATTTTAAATATTTTTGCATCATACATGAGACGAGAAGAACAGTATTATTCCAAACTTAAAAACAGAGAAACAAAAGACAGTACGAAATACAAGCTCCATTTCTGATTAGTAAGGAAAAGACACCTTATGTTACTTAATGTTAAAAATCAGAACCATTCAGGCAAGACGACAAAATTGTTCATTCGTTTCAGGTACTAAAACCCTCATGGTGACTTTAACATCATCTCAGCCATTTATTCAGCCACTTGACAGAAATCAATCATCAGCTCCCAGCTTATGGCAAACACATGAATTTTTGTAAATAACACCAGACAAGGCTATTCTTGGTGAATGTATTATAGCTCTAAGTTAAGGGCAGGGTCTGGTAAAGAGAAAGATCTTTAAAAGAGCCACATTACGGTGAAAGCGGGTGACATATATAGCAGAAGAACAGGACAACTATGACTTTTTGCATAAAATACACCTTTTGCATTATTTAGATACTACAATATCCCATTAACAGGAAACATGGGGCGGTGAGGCAGCAAAGAAGCAAATGAGAGTTTACAGAGAAACAGCCTTCTCTTTGGAGTCAAGTAAATCAATTGGCCGCCCAGAATGAACACAACTCAGGTCCTCTTAGACTGCTCTTTTCCTGGCTATCTACAAAAGTCCCAACACCTTTAAATTTGAACATTACGGTGTCAGTTCTTATGGAAGATTCCCTACTCTTAAGTTTCTAGAAGAAGAGGGGAATGTAGGGTAGCATTCATTTCTCTACCACAAGGCACCGCTCTCTTAATAATTCAGAATTTCACTGTCTGGGGGGGGGAATGGATACCTCCTCCTAGTGAATGGAGTCCTGCCCCAGCTTTGGACTGATAGAGTCTATACATCATCACACTTGATGAGTAGGATTCAAAATCTAGTATTGCTTCAGCTAAGGCAATTAGGAAGATAGTTTTTAAGTGACGTTACTCTGTCAAGATTTCCAGGTCTCCCTAAGAGCGCTTGGAAAATTGCTATCACACAAATGTGGCAGGAGCAACTATGGAAAAAGTAAATGCCATAAAAAGGGATTATTTTAAAAATTACCTCACCTGTCGATTTCCTAGGAGAGACACACAGTGAGATGAAAGCTAAGGGAAGGTCACAGGCTGATTTACATGCAAGGACTTAAAAATTAGAGAAAGTCATCAACAACCCAGTTCTTATTCATTAAAATCATTTCATTTAGGAAATCTCTAAGAGGCGGATGGAACGTTTGAGCCCATGAAAGATGAATTTTTGTCATGTTGGCCCTAGAGGGGAGCTGAGTCAGAGAAATAAAGTAATTATAAACCAGTCATCATTTTTCCACCCCATCCTTGAGGAGAGTGCAAATTATTGCCTAGAATTTTCTTCTATTGCATTATACACCAGGGTGTGTGTGTGTGTGTGTGTGTGTGTGAGGGGTGTGTGTGTGTGTGTGTGTGTGTGTGTGTGTGTGTGTCCATCCTTGAAAACCACTATGTTGCTTCCCCAGAATAAATTCCCAGTGGGGTCAGGGGTGATTTCTTGTTCATGCGTGACCGTATTTGCTAAATGATTCATTTCCAAGGCTTCTTTATATCCCTGATTCCTCACGAAGCAACCATCCTTCCAGCATCTATCGTGACTAATTACTTCTATATTCTTGACAATGAATCTCGCCTTTTTTCCCGCCTTTTTTTTTCATCTGTAAACTGGGGATGACAATCTACATTTATTTATATGTTGGAGTCAAAAGAAATAAACAGATGAAAATACCCAGTTAAAACATACACATATGTCATTTTAAAAAGGACAACACACACTGTGTAAAAACAAGAAAAATAGGAGGGCACAAGTGATGAGAGCATCACGGGGGATCCAATGTCCTGTTTTCTCACTCCTCATATTTCCTGTATAAGTTTTGAAATCTTGACTTCACCTAGCAATTTCGAACTGGGGAAAAAAGAATACCTTCGATAACACACGAGACACCTAAGTGAAATACAATGTAGATTCAAGAGACTGCAGAGAAGTCAAGGTAAACTTGATCGTTCGTGACTCCTGTAGAGTACAACTTCTGTAGCTGTACGGGCCCTTTAACCCAAAATAGTCTCCAGAGTTCATCTTCATTGTTTCTCTCATTTCCTTTTGCTCTAATTAATCACAATCCTTCCTAGAATGTTCATTTCTGGCCAGTATGTCTTCCTGAATATGAATAAGACATAAAATACCATTTGATGTTTGAAATTATGGGGGTAATCTCAATGACGGAAATAGATGACTGGTACAGGGAAGGGAATGCCTGATTAAATATATTCATGAAGATGTCAAAGGCTTATAAAGCCAACATCTGGGAATGAGAAAGCCGTTGGACTACCAGATCTTCTCTGGCGAAGTGTGTTTCTCGAAAGCATCACCAACATGGACAACAAGGGGTGGTCGCTGAAAGGTACGTGCAACAGCTCGCTGAGCTGTTGGATTATCAACACTCTTGGGGGTGGCACTAATTCAAAATCTGAGCTAGTATTCTCTTAGCAAGAGGTTTCAGGTTTACAGAGTTTAGAAGGGCTAGTCATTGCTCTAGAGAGCAACTGTAGCAGGGGCAATGGAACAGAATGCTGGTTCTCAACTGGAAATCCTCCTTCTTCTGGAGACATGTGGCTAAAGTCTGGAGAGGTTTTGGGTTGTCTTAATTTGGAATGGGGGTGCTACTGGTATCTAGTGAGTAAAACTCAGAGACACTGCTAAATGTACCGCGATGCACCAGACAGCCCCCAGAACGAGGAACCATCCATCTTAAAACGCCAATAATACCAATGTTGAGAAACTCTGGCCTGGAACAAGACCAGAAATGTCTACGGGTCCAGTTTATCACAACTTCAGAAGGTAGAAGCCAGCATTTTTTGGTTCTCAGGCCTCTTATGCGGTTTGGCCGACCGAAGTCAGCCTGATGCAACTTTCAACTCAGAAACCATAATATGGACAAGGATAGAATTGTGTCTTATGATACTCTGTTAACTGGGTTTGGGCCAAATGACATTTCAAAAAGAGAAACAGCCTGGCAATAATTAACCGTCTTTACTTTCTTGGTTGACAGTTGCAAGAAAAAGAAAATTAGGAACAACCATAAAACTCATTTTATGAAATGAAGAACAAAAACATTTATCTATTTTATCTCCTCTTGGACTGTAAGAACCCTTCAGATGATAAACGTACAGATACATGTGGTCAGAGTTAAATAGTATCTATGAAGTTATGAATTTCCGAGAACTGGTATTCCAATTTCTCTATCTGCAGAGCACTTTTTATTTACACCTGTAGATAAAAATATCCATTCAGCTAAGTTACAGGACTATCAAGTACCTAAAATAAACTTTTTGGAAATACCACGTTTTTTTGAAAAATTAAAAGTCTGTTATATGAGTCACTTGACAACACTTGTATCTTTTATTTTGCAGCTAAAAGGTGGTGCGTTACATTCTCTGTTAACAAACAATGTTAGCGCGCATTAAAGTCAAAGTACTGTTCTTTCCAAGTAACGGAAAGACCTTTGCAAGCCCTGAGCCATCGCGGCCGCGGCTCTGGCCAGTTGCAGGGATGAAGCCTGAGAGCCCGCAGGTGTGTGCGATGCCACGTGGCAAAGTCAAAGGGATCATACTGGCATCCAGCCCCCTCCACCTGCTAATGATAGGACTTGAGGAAAATCACTTAACCTCTCGAAGCCTCTGCTTCATCAATGTAATTTGATGATAATAATGAAGGTCGAAGCTCTTACAAGGTTACTGGGAAACACAAATTAAAAAAAAAATTCAAAGCTTTTGGCAAAGTGTCAAGCAAGTGCACGGGGGTTATTAAGGTGAATTAGCAGATCGAGGCCACCATATCGCTTCATGTTAGGTTCTCTTCGTACTCGATACTAGCAGTTGTCCATCGTGTTTAGCCTCATCAGTCACGAAAGCGAAACAAACAGATCCACTGTGCTGTGTGTGCTATTTCAGGGTCTAAGATTCAGGTATTAGTCAACACGGAGTTAAAAAATGACAACCTTGGGGCGCCTGGGTGGCTCAGTCGGTTGAGCGTCCGACTTCGGCTCAGGTCATGATCTCACAGTCTGTGGGTTCAAGCCCCACGTCGGGCTCTGTGCTGACGGCTCAGAGCCTGGAGCCTGCTTCCGATCCTGTGTCTCCCTTTCTCTGCCCCTCCCCCGCTCTCACTTTGTCTCACTCTGTCTCTCAAAAATAAATAAATGTAAAAAAAAAAAAATGACAACCTCACAGACAGCCCGACTACCAAAAATCTGCAGAAACCCCCAAGACGTTGAACTAACTTCTAGGAATGACTTAAACACCCCGGCTCAGAGTTCATTTCAGCTCCCAATGTTTGCCGAGTGCAGAAGCACTCCCGGGAGCAACAGAAAGATGCAGGGAGTAACCCGCTTCTCAAACTATGTTATCTGTGCAAATATAATTATAGACCCCGAGTCACACGGTGGAAGGTGTGGGTTCTTCCCGGCCCCAGCTGTTACAGAACCCGAAGGTGCCAAGGGCGACGGGGAGAGGGAAGGCTTCTGGGACGGGGCTGCCGGTGATGGCCTCAGGCGCACAGGTCACCTCAGAGCGGTGTGTGGTTTTGTGTAAGCAGGGTCACTCCTGTTCCTGCTGCTGCTGCTGTCAGACCTGCTCCTGTGCAAGAGCGTGGCCTCCCTGCCCATCTGTCCCAGCGGGGCGGTCAACTGCCAGGTGTCCCTGCGGGACCTGTTCGACCGCGCGGTCATCCTGTCTCACTACATCCACAACCTGTCCTCGGAAATGTTCAACGAGTTTGTAAGTACTGCCTCTTCCCAGAAGGAGCCTTCCCGGGAAGGCAGGGGCTGTCCTACGCTTGACACAAGAAAGGTGCGGGGCGCCTGGGTGGCTCAGTCGGTTAAGCGGCCGACTTCGGCTTAGGTCATGATCTCGCGGTCCGTGAGTTTGAGCCCCGCATCGGGCTCTGTGCTGACAGCTCAGAGCCTGGAGCCTGTTTCAGATTCTGTGTCTCCCTGTCTCTCTGACCCTCTCTTGTTCATGCTCTGTCTCTCTCTGTCTCAAAAATAAATAAATGATTAAAAAAAATTAAAAAAAAAAAAAAAGAAAGGTGCAGGAGCCTGATCAAACCACACACATTTTAGATTAAAAAAAAAAAAAGCCACTGGTTAGCAAAATGTGCAACAAGAAGAAGGGGACAGTTTCATGAAACCTCAAGAATTCTTAGAGTACAGTAACTCTTTTAAGATTTCCTTTAGGGGTGGCTGGTGGCTCAGTCGGTTAAGCGTCTGACTCTTGATTTTGGCTCAGGTCAGGATCTCATGCTTCATGGGATGGAGCCCCATGTCTGGCTCTGTGCTGACAGTGCAGAGCCTGCTTGGGATTCGTTCTCCCCCCCCCCCCCCCCACCCAAAGAAACATTTAAAAGTAAATAAAAAAATAAAAATTTCCTTTAATTCTCCTTCTTGAGAGAAACTTCCTAAAAAATTTCAGCACCTGTATTAGCCAGCTTAGGCTGCCATTGCAGGATTCCATAGGTTGGGTGCCTTAAGCCACAGAAATGTGTTTTCTGACAGTTCTGGAGGCTGGAAGTCTGAGATCAGGACACCAGCACAGTCAGGTTCTGAGAAGTGCACACAACTTCCCAGCTTGCCTCTTTCCTGTCCTCATGGTGGCAGAGGATGCAGGTGGGGGATTCTCCTGGGGTCTCTTCTTGATCCCTATTGGATCAGGACTCCACTGTTATGACTTCATTTAACCTTCCTTACCTCCATATCTTCAAATATAGTACTTCGGGGGTCAGGACTTCAACTGAATTTTGGGGGGAACATCCCTTCATAACAACACCTGGCAAAAAGCACTTTCAGGTGGAGTTTGAGAAAATGAAAGCATGCTGATTTCTTGTCCTTGACTGTGGGGTACAGGTCTCCCTAGGCATTCTTCACCTATCATACTACATATCTAATAAATGACAGTCTCATTGCCCAGAACAGAGTTAACTGAACAAAGTTAAACTAAGCTGAATCCATATCAGGAAAACAAACAATGATAGCTCTTCTGAAACCCCAAAATGCTATAGAGTGTTATTTTGAGATGTCCAGTGTATAGGTTTAGAACTAGAATAGAAGGGTTGGTTTAGAATCAGAAACAATTATTCTCTTTCTTATTACAGTACTTTGAAAGTTGTATCTTAACTCTTTTAGGTCAATCAAGGAGCAGACAGTATACATATGAGAGGTTCAGTAAATCAAAGCGTCGCCATAAAGAATGAGGATCAATGTTTGTATGTATGTATACTATATATATATATATATATATATATATATATATATATATAGTATATATACATGGATACTATATATATATACCTTGTATATATATGTATATATACATACACATGCACATAGTTCTCTTCACTCACTGGTTTTTCTTTCCTCCTCCACTTTTGACTGGCTATCTTTTGTCTTTCACATCTTCACAGTTATCTCCTTAATTTTCACAACTTTTCGTAGAGATTACTTTTATGTCGATGTCTTAGCTAGGTGTGTGTGCATGTGTGTGTTTTTTATTCTGAGTCCATTGATTAATATTTCCTAAAATTTTATGCCCTGTTTTTTTGACTTACCATTTGGTCGCAATCAACAAAATGGTATTATGCATCTATGATGAACATGGTGAGGCATAGTTGTGGGGGTTCAAATACAGCAAAACCTCGGTTTGCAAGCATAATTTGTTCCGGAGACATGCTTGTAATCCAAAGCACTCGTATATCAAAGCGAATTTCAAGAACCATTGGCTTGGTTGTGATCACGTGACATCCAGTGTCATGTACGACTCATATTGCAAGACATCGCTCATGTATCAAGTTAAAATTCATTAGAAATGTCTGCTCATCTTGCAGAACATCTGCAGAACAAGTTACTCGTAATCCAAGGTTTTACTGTATCAGGCAAAGAAAAGTTGTAATTTGATAATAATGCCTATTAGGGGGTGCATATTGGCTTGGACCCCTGGTAAATAAGATACTAAATGGCAAAAATAGGTATATATGCGCTAGAACAGTGGCTCAAATACTAAAGAAAAAGGAAACTTAACAAAATATTTAATGCTTCATATTTTTGGTATTTTTTAGTGTTTGTTTTCCAAGTAGTAATTTGTGGAAAGGGTAAATTAAACAAGTAAATCACAAAGAAGGAGAGAAGGTGGGACTAGAAGAGTTACACTTAAAAAAAATGCACGTACAAAATAAATAAAACACAGAGAAAGGGTGACTTTCTCAATGCTCTGGTTTCAGTTTTCCATGTAGTTCTCATTTAAAATAAAAGATTATACATCAAGTGTGTTAATATTCTGGTAATGGGCTCATTTAACGGATGCTCAAACACCTATAACTAATTGCATTTGCTTGCTTGCTTTCAGGATAAAAGGTATGCCCAGGGCCGGGGGTTCATTACCAAGGCCATCAACAGCTGTCACACTTCCTCCCTCCCTACCCCTGAGGACAAGGAGCAAGCCCAACAGATCCATGTGAGTCTTTTATCCGCGTTTCTCACCAATACCACTGAGGCAGTGCACTGGTAATACCATGCTGCACGTTCTTAGAAGTGCCACAGTAGGTAATGCTAATTGCACACACAGACAAATATGGAGGAAAAGCAATCAAAGAGAAAAGACAGTAGGTCATTGAAGAATCAGTGGTGAAACCCAAATGCTGGCTCAAGATTGTAGCAGTAGGTGCCTGGGTGGCTCAGTTGGTGAAGCTTCTGACTCTTGATTTTGGCTCAAGTCAAAATCTTAGGGATCATGAGTTCAAGCCCCACGTTGGCTCCATGCTGACAGCATGGAGTCCACCATGGAGTCCAAGTTTAAATAAACTTAAAAAAAAAAAACGATTGTAGCAGCAAAATAAAAAATCTGTAAGTTGTTGATGCAAACACCATTATTTTAACCGATGCCTTAGACCCAGGGTTGCATGTATTATATTGTATGAAAGCCTGCACTAAATTGGACTTCCATGCATAAAACAGAAGGTTTGCAAAATCATGGGTATGTAAGAGATGCAAGTGCAGTTGTATTTTTTACACGATACCCTTGGCTCCTACACTGGCAGCATTTAACAACACTGAGCACTGTCCCAGGTGAGCCATGTCTTGCTGATTTTCAAAGCTCTCCTGATTCTGCTTCTACTTCTCTGACCCCTACTTCCCTCTCCATTCTCCCCTGACTCCTCTGTCCTGTAATGTCATGTATTGTTTCTCACGGCTGCAAAAATCGCCTCTGTTCTGATGACAACAAAGTCTGCATACGAAGCCCCAGTCATTCATCCCAACTCTTTGACCACTGTCATCTCTCCTTTCTGATTCTCTGCCGCGGTCACAGTCTTAACGTGACTTCAAATAAGCATCTATCTTCACACACATACCCCCGTTAGTACAATCTGATTCTCTTCACAGCTTTGTTAATGGTACCAGCATTCTTTCTGTCCTCTAAGCTCAGTAATAGTGGTGGTGGTGGTGGTGGTGGTGATAAAATGAAGGATGAGGTACCTGGGTGGGTCAGTCAGTTAAGCGACCGACTCTTGATTTCGGCTCAGGTCATGAGATCGAGCCCCTCCCTGTGACAGCACTGCTCTCAGCAAGGAGCCTGCTTGGAATCTTCTCTCTCCCTCTCTCTCTGCCCCTCCCACGTTTGCACTCTATTGACAAATAAACTTTCAAAAAGAACTTTAAAATGAAGGAAAGGGTGAAGGAGAAGGAAGAGGGGTTAAAATCTATTGAGGGCCACTCCATTGCCAGGCACTTCACAGAGCAATTTACATGCACTGTATTTAATCCTCACCGAAAACAATCCCAGAACACAGGGCACCGTGAGGACACTTGCCAAGGTAAGGAAACGGAGGCTCTGAGAGGTTGCAGAATTTGGGCTAACGACAGGAGTTGTAAGTTGTGAGTCCGGGCATCATCCGATTCTAAGCCCTCACTCTTGCTCATGATGCTACAACGGCCTTAGCAAAACCAGACGGCCATTCCCTGTGCGGCCTGGACCTCCATTTCGTATCTGAGGACATGTTCCCATTGCACTGTCACTTGGATTCTTCTCTACTCCTCACTTCCTTTACACTAGCTTAGTTCATGGACCTCAGGGAAGCAAGTATTTTCCATCAGAGACGACCCTCTCCTAAGGCTCTCCTGTGGGATCCACAGGGGGCAACCGTCCCTTGACTTCCGTTGCAGACTACAGCTGGCATACGCCCTGTTATTCACCTGAGCGGGTCAACAGAAGAGACTGCTCTGGCAGCAGTAGAGGGACAGGGGTTGGTCTAGATTGAGGACAGCGTATGTACGAATGGCCTGTCTTCTTTGCTCTTTGTTGTAATATCATGGAGCAAAAATTACAAATCACAAACGAATACATTGAAGAACGACTTGAGTCGTTCGTATGAATGAGTCGCTGGATGAAAAGGACCTGGGCCCTCTGTCATGGACACTGGTGGGATCCGTCTTTCCTGAGTCAGGTACTGCAGGTGCGTACCGAGTTCCAGCAAACCTCTTTTGGGACCAGCAAAGCTGTCAAACATAAAAGAACTCACTGAGTGGGCGGATGGTACAATTTCTGAGGGAAAACAAAATCCTTCATGCTATAAACTAGAAGCCTCATTAGATGAAGCACTTACTCAAATCAGCCAGATTGTTTTCTAATTTTAACAAAGTTTAAGCCAATAGCTTCAGCTTTTTATGTTTACAACTTGAAGCACCTACAAAATATTTTCCGCGCACACACGAAGAACAAAGAGATAATTCGGGGCAGCCTCTGGGAGCAGAAATCACAAGCTAACCAAACCCACTGTGTTATGATTTATTTAACGCGATTGTTTCATGTGGTCGCTTAGCACGAAGACCTTCTGAACGTGATACTCAGAGTGTTGCGGTCCTGGAATGACCCCCTGTATCACCTCGTCACGGAAGTGCGAGGACTGCACGAAGCCCCCGATGCTATTCTGTCCAGAGCCATTGAGATCGAGGAGCAAAACAGGAGGCTTCTAGAGGGCATGGAGAAGATAGTGCACCAGGTGAGAAGCCTCCCGGGGCTTCCTTGTTTTTCTCACTAATGAAAGAGGTGACCTCCATGGTGGGAAGTGAGTTCTGAATACCTCACTGGGCAAGACCAAAGTTGAGGCACTTTCTATCTTAGACGACTATGAAATAAAGCAAGACTCTAGTAATTCATGCTGGCAGATTCTATTGTTAGTGAACCTTAGGATGCTACCGTGATGTCTGACAGGTGAAGCGTTCCCCGCCCCCCCTCCCCCAACAACACAGGAATCCACCAAAGGCTTTCCTCGTCCTGGGCACCAGGGTTTACAATATGTCCCAGGAGAAGAAACCTATAGAGAACAGAATCTGCAAGATAAACATGTTCCTCAAAGTATCCCAGGACACCTGCTACTGAAATTCTGGTTGGGTTCTTTCTCTTTTCTCCCCACCCCAGAGGAGGACAAAGGGAAGGGAGAGCACCAGGGTTTACAATATGTCCCAGGAGAAGAAACCTATAGAGAACAGAATCTGCAAGATAAACATGTTCCTCAAAGTATCCCAGGACACCTGCTACTGAAATTCTGGTTGGGTTCTTTCTCTTTTCTCCCCACCCCAGAGGAGGACAAAGGGAAGGGAGAAAAGAGAAAATCAAAATCAGATTAGATGGTGTTTCGTGCCACTACCCCAGCCCCACCCCGCTGCACATATTTGTCACAGAGAGGAGACTGAAAAGATGGGGTCAGGGCATCAATGCTGCCTCACGAGTACTAGATTTCTGTGGGTCACAAAAGACAGGAGTGTTTCTTTTCTGGCATTTTCTTTGTTTTGTAACTTGCAGAAAGTTGTCTCTTCCTAAATTGGGGTGTGGGGTGGGGGAGGGGCTTCAAAATCAGAGCCCACTGGGGGCCCCAAAATTAAAACTCATGCATTTCATCTCCTCTACTAATGTCAAATTTACATGGAGTTAGTATTTGCAATATAGATCTCCAATCAGATGGGATGTTTTCAACACGAATGAGTTAACATCCGAACAGCTTTATGAAGTTCTCAGACAGTGTCATCTAAAGAAAAAGACAGCACTTTAAGAATAACAGGAGCGATTTTCTACATCCCTTGTTTTGTACAAAGTACACGTCATCATGTGTCCTTTTTGTCAGTTTCCAGGGAGAAGCCTACAGCACATTTCCACCTTGAGACATGAAATAAACACCTGGGTTTTCAAATTATTTGCTTCATTACTTTCTGAAGTCACTACACTGTTCTAGAACACTTCAGTTTAATGACTTATTTATTCTTAGGCATATCATTGTCCCCTGCATGGTGGATTTCGTCTTAGAGCCCAAGCACCAAAATTAAACCTAAGACGCAAGGCAACACAAACATACACTACACGCTGCACACACACTTTAAATTCCAGGAGAGAATCCCAGCTTGAAAATAGTCTTACTCTGCAGGTGGACAGTTCAGCAGATCAGGGTCTACGGTTATCCTGCATTTGTACCCAGCAGCTCTCAAGCTTGCCTGGTGGCCAAGCAGGCAACTCGGTCTCCGGGTCCTTGGGGGCATTCTCGGCTTGCAGCGGCCCGGGGAGCAGGCACCATGGGGCCCCACCCTGACGTCCCTCCATGTCTTTTTGTTATCACTGTCAGGCTCCCCAACCTACCACTGACCCCTGCCCTCGAAGGGCATGCTGCTGGCACCCTCACTCTTTCTCACGGGCACCTTCCACAGCATGTCCCCCCCAAGAGACCTCAAAAGCAAACGGCTACTACTTATAGACATTTGGGGGTTATCGGTCCCGGGTGGACTGTGACTGTCTCCTATTTCAGCAGATCCTCTTAGGGACAGTCAGCACTAGATGCCCTGCACCTTAAGGCATCAGGCGCCATCCCTATCATTTCTGAGGTCTGTCGTCCATACGCTACATGGAGAAGAGAATCGGTGTGAAGCGGGAAATAGGTAAATGTAATTATGATGGCGTATCAGAAGAAATCTGGAACAAAGAACACACGAGAGACAAGGTTCAGGACACGAAAGATATTCTCAAGGAAGAAATCTGAAGCCACCCCTCCACTGTCCCTCGGTCACACTCATATATACGTAGGGTGCAACTCCATTGAGACTAAATCTCTCTCAATATACACCAGCTTTGTGGTTCTCTCTCTCTTTACTCCTGGGCAGAAATGCTTCTTCTGTGATCACATCCATGTTAGAAAACCTACATCTGAATTCTGCTTCTACTGCTCAGACTATTAACAGATCTCTGATACACCAGCTCAGTAATCTACGCCTCCCTCTAGAGAGCGTTGACACTCATGCCTCTTCCCCAAATCTTCGTTTGACAACGGGAAGGAACGCAGACAAGCGACTACTAGTAATACTAAGTTGCTATCTTTTTGGTGACTAGGTTCATCCCGGAGTCAGAGAAAACGAGGTCTACTCCGTCTGGTCCGGACTCCCGTCCCTGCAGATGGCTGATGAAGACTCTCGCCTCTTTGCTTTTTATAACCTGCTCCACTGCCTACGCAGGGATTCACATAAGATTGACAGTTATCTCAAGCTTCTGAAGTGCCGAATTGTCTACGACAGCAACTGCTAAGCCCGTATCCGTCCCATCTATTTCTGGAAGGGTCCCTAATGATCCGTCCCTCAGCAAGCTCCTCTTAGTGTTATAGCTTTTTAATGCGCGCATGGGTGTAATGGGTCTCATCTTAAAAAATAAAAACGGACTCCTCCGAGACGTCAAAATCAAAAAAAGCAATTCATCAAAGTGTCTCATTTTCATTTAGTAGAGAATCCAAAGAAGATCCATCACCACCACTGAACAGTTCCTGTTAAAATTTGTCACAAATAGCAGAAGCTAGCATTAGAAACAAGACCGTTAACGGCTTCCTTGAGGTTCACAGTAAATTATTACAGGTCAAATGACCAGAATCAAAGAATTAGATAATTACGCATCCTGCTGGTCCTGCTACCAGAAAGAGGGAACTCTCAGGACTCTCTGAAAGTCAGCCACACACCATGTTTGAACAGACAATGTAAGCACCATGAAGCTGTGATGTGCCCTCACAGTATGAGGCTTACCGAGCTGTCTAAAACTTGGTAGGCTACCGTATTCGTAGATTTGAGCTGCTATAACAAGACATCACAGACTTACAACCAGCAGAAATATTATTCTACATCCTGGCCAGGGGAGGCCATGGCAGGGAAGTCCCAGACTTCTCCCTGTGTCCCCATGTGGTGGAAGGAGCCAGGGAGCCCTGCGGGGTCTCTTTTAGAAGAGCACTAATACCATTATGAGGACTCCAGCCTCATGACTTAACACCTCCCAGAGGCCCCACTTACTGCTGCTATTTGTTACTTTCCGGGGTTTAGGATTTCAACATCAGAAATTGGGAGGAACACAAACACTCAGATCAGGGCAGATTCCAACATGTCATGGTGTTTTCCTTCTCCAGTGGCCGTTCTCAACCATGTAGCACTGAACTCCTCCTGGTGGCGTCATCACGGACGCATCTCATAGGTTTGAGTTATTCTTGGTCTCAAAAGTCCATCCGAGTCCACTTTCAACTCCATTTCACACTCAACCTGTTTAGTGTTTTCCTCCGCCCCTTTGTGGCTCGTGGGACCTACCAGGGGGAAGCAAATGTGTTCAATTTCTGCAAGGTTTCTTCCCCCTCCCGCTTCTGGATCACCATCTCTCTGGGCCACGTTGGAAGGGGATAGAGATGAGGAGAGATGGTCAAGTTCTGACATCACTGGCTTTCACGGTGTCGCTGTAGCCTCCTCATTGCCAACAGGAGCTAAACTTGAATTCCCTCGAGTGGCAAGTGGCTCCCTGTGGGGCACCCTTGTGATTTTCCAGGACATTCACAAGTGAGGGCACCCTACTGGCTACTGTATTTACCAGGGAAAATACTCGGGCTTGATTCTTTCTCTACCCCCACAGCTGTGCCCCCTGCTGTATCCCCCCAACCTCTCTGCTGCTGTGTCCTCGCCCTGCCAGCACCCTACTGGGGAAAACTGGCTCAGGGTCATCTGTCTCCTTGGGAACCCACAGCAAACTCATGCATCATAACCACTGGAAACAACCAGGAGGCCATAATACTGGTTTGCTTTTTATCCCATCCCGGGGTCTCCTGACAATCTTCTTCTCTTCCTGTCCACAAAGACACAGAGTGGATCGGGAGGTTAGATTCATGAACACACATGAATCTGAGGAAAGGGATGTGGCTTTCCCTTTCTTTTAGAACCGATGAGTAATTATCTCTGTCAGTAATTGTCAGAGAGTTGGCCTTGCAAATACTCCCTGCTAGGCCACTGAATCCTAACACCCTGCTCCTTCTACACTTGGTCTCCTGCTGGAGAAAGGTGACTGGATTGGGGGAGCTCAGCTTGTCCAACTGCCACTAAGCAACATGGGATTAGGGCCGATCTCTTCCGGCCGGCCGCAGAAGGCAGTGGGATTGCCAGACTGTTTCTGCAGCAGCATAAGGGCTTTGGCAGGCATTCCTCGACAGCAGACAATAAGAATTACTCCATCCAACATCCTGACAGAGAGGAAATAAAAAGGTAGAGCAGGAAGAGGATGAAGAGGAAAAAGGAGGCGGGGAAAAAAAAAGAAGGGGAAACACGAGTAAAAGACTTCAGAGTTGTGAAGGCTGAGATGCTATTAGAATACGGGATTTGGTAAAGACTTCAATCTATTGCTTAAATTTTATACCAGAAGAGCAAATATTATCTAACATTTTCCTTATACTCCCCTTTCCTCTTCTCTCTTCCTTTTCTGAAATTTGCCTTTGTATTCAAGTATTCTTTGCCCTTACTCATTAATTTGATATAGCTCTAGAGATGAACAAAACTTGGCACATCTTCAGATCAGAACTCAAGTCAATCCTCCTCGTCCTGCAAAGAAATCTTTCCCACATGCACAGGAATGCTGCCCAACAAAACCAAACTCTTGCGTCATGGCCAGCACTATTTTATCTGGGTCCTGCTTCTGACTCTAGCTGTGATGACCCAAACCTTTCAGAACACAACAGAATGCCCCAAACCAATCTTGAACCACCCCTTTCTCCAGCACGCACGCAAAATGTCAGCTTTCTTCTTTTAAAAGGCAGGCAAGTCAGAGAAAAACCTGCATGCACTTCCTTTCTCAGTCATTTACTGCTGAAAACATCTAATTCTCTTGTGTTACCCACTTAACTTCCTATTCTTCCATTTCTAAATATTTCCAACAGAGAGGATGGTATTTACAAGGGGCGAAGTTTGGTAATAAATGGACAATGAAACTGTATAAAACATAAGTTCACCACTAGCCCACAGACATCTTCATGTATTTGTCTCTCACAAAGTTTATTCCCCGCACAAATTCCGAGATACTGGAGATAAATAACTGAGGTGATGATATGAAAAGGTTTCTCGCAGCTTGACCATGACATATGAACCGAACACTGTATTTTTCAGACAAGATTGAGCGGAACCATGGGTGTTCTGTGGAGTCAGCAAGGGGTAGGCGGAAAGGGGATATTTGGGAAGAACATAACAATCACTCCCCTGCCAACCGGAGTGTGTCTATTTTCTTCTTCTTTTACAGATTTCCACGTAAGATTACATTTGAAGAAACGGGCCCTGCTAGAGGAAGAACGGTAGAGAAACACACAAAAATCCTTGAAATTCACTGATCTCATAGGTTAGTCAATCATGGGCGCTGTAAGAACTAAAAGAGGTTTGGAAAACCTCTATCCCCTAAAAGTTTGCTCTCAAGTTGTAGAGAAAGAGTGGGGGGCATACACATACAAGTTACTGTACCAAATGATAGAGAACAGTCAGCATAGCAGGTGACGCTAACCAAAGCACTACAGTGAATTAAACGATGGCGAGGAGACGTCTGGATGTGAGAACGAGGGAGCTTCTTGGACTGACGGCTTCACCGTGGGGTTGTGAAGGGTTGATGGGATATTGATAGGCACAAAACTAGAAGACGGAATATCTGTTGACTCATTTAAAATCATTTTGTGACCTAAGTATCCCCTACCTCTTGAGCTCTTAACACAAAGTGAACTGAGCTGTTAATGTGTAAAGCATTATAAGGTGTCAGTAAATAATCAAATTTGACCCAAGTACAAGAAATGCTCACATTTTTAACAGACATATAATAGCTCTCACTAGTATGCTCTCCTAATATGCTCTCCACATTAACAACGAAAACCACACGGGGATTGCTTATGCATTGCGGAGGATCATGTATGTCAATTTGGAGAGTTTGTACTTACTCTACAAGGCAACAGGAAACCAGGAGATTTTAGTGCAAGAGAGCAGTATGTCCGGAATTGGAAAAAGGCAACACGAACCCGGTTTGGAGGGTTGTGGGAGTGTGCGACTGGCAGAGAAAAAGAAGCGGCCGGGAAGCAAGTTGGAAGAGTGTTATGACATCCTACAAGAAAATCGAGGGCTCCGACAAGCCAAGAGAAGCAAAGCACGAGAGACGTGTAGGCAGAGCATCAGGGCTTGACTGCCTCAAAGAAGCGAGGCAGACATTAAGAGTCAAGAAAGCATCCACGCACTTGGAAGAGTAAATGAAAGATGAGAAAGAGGAGACAGGAGATCAATTAAGGTTTTGTCCAAATGCATCTGAACTCGATTTCCCTGTATCTCATCAACTTTGTACCAGAAACCGTCAAAAATGCTCGGTTACTTTAGCAAATCACAGAAATGAGTACACACAAGAGCCTCAGCTAGACTGTATCCAATGCCAGAACCAACGCATTTATCCGAGCTGGTGAGGACGAGTGCTAAGTCACCGGGCTCTTTCAACACTTACATTAAGACATACACTGTAAAGCACAGTGGATGAGTAGGAATAAAATGAAAACAACTCCTGTCCTCATAGAGCCAGCCCTGCACAAAACCTAAACAAAAGTCATGCCTCCCTCCCCCAAACCTGTCCATCCTCCCTAAGAATGTCTCACTCTCTCTTGAATCCACTCCTGTCTCCTGTCCCTTGTCTTACTCCCAGCAGATGGTCAGTTAGTCACAAATCAAATAAATGAACACTGTCCACTCCTAAGATAATAGTCATATTTAAAGTCTCTTGAAACTGAAAAGCCTTTAATCCCCTGAAAATATAACTCTAATAGTGAGATGACTGCGCCCCAGCATCTTTCCAAAATGCCCCCTGGGCATCCAGACTTGACTCTCCTACTCAGAAAGCTTCTGCAAGAACCATAACCTGTTTGGACAGCAAAGATAGGAAAGACAACTGGAGCAATGAACAACATTGAGAAAGCAAGGCAGGGACAAATGGGAAAGATAACATAGGTTTTAAAAACAGGTTCACATTTGCATGCCAAGCCAGCATGACAGGAGCCAGGCGAGCCTCGGTGACGGCTCTCCGTGAATTGGCTACAAGAAATCTTACACAACTCAACTGTTTAAACACAATTCTTTGATTCTAGCACTCAGAGCCACTCGTCTCACTTAACTGCACTCCCAGAAAAGGAATATGCTTATTGCATATTTCCAACTGGCTAAGACAGGAAACTCTAGGAGTTCTCATCGCACACACAAAAATTTCTGTAACCACGTGCGGTGATGACTGTTGACTAGGCTTATTATGGTGATCACAATACATACAGATATCGAATCTTTATGCTCCTTATGCTGTACCCCTGAAGCTAATGTAACTGTTACATGTCAACTGTACCTCCATAAAAAATAGTAAAAGCAAGCAAATTTATTTAAAGGAATAGACTTCTATTTTGAATAAAGAAATCAACAAATACGGTTTTCTTTTTTAAATATTGTATTGTAGATAGCATATTGGGTCTAAAACTTCATCTCCAGATGTAGTTTATGGTTATGCAGAGAAAAAGAAAAGGGTCCTAACCTTGTAACATTAACTGCAGGACATTTTAGCTACAAAAGCTAATAACGATCACTAAATCCTAAAAGTTGTAGGCCAGTCCAGTTCTCTGCTATTGGTCATTTAATAAACATTTAGTGAATTCCCACTTTACCCAGGCACTGTTTGTAGGTGTCCAGTTTACATCACTGAGCAAAGCAGGCAGACACTTTCCCTCATGGAACAGACAGTGTCTCTTAGGGAAGACAGACTACCCACAATAGACATGAATACGATCACACCATAGTATGATAGCAGGTGACCCATGCTATACCAAAAGAAAGAGTAAAGCAAGGTAAGGAATTTAGGAAGTACAGCTGGAGAAAAGAGAAGTACATTTTAAAGACAGGTGAGGGGCGCCTGGGTTGCTCAGTTGGTTGGGTGTCTGACTTCGGCTCAGGTCATGATCTTATAGCTCATGAGTTCAAGTCCTGCCTCAGGCTCTGTGCTGTCAGCTCAGAGCCTGGAGCCTGCTTCCGATTCTGTGTCTCCCTCTCTCTGCCCCTCCCCTGCTCACATGCTGTCTCTCTCAAAAATGAATAAACATTTAAAAAAATCAAAAATAAATCAAAATAAAGACAGGGGAGAACCCAGTAGGAAAGGCAACAGCGGCCTTTCCTATGAAATCCTGCAAACGCTGTGTTCTCTCACACCCCAGATCCACGTCCTGTCCCTGTTGGGCCAGATTTCCTTCTCTCCCGCAGGACTTCAAAAATGTTTCTTTCTCTGAGGCTCTAAGACTGATGTGTGCTTTTCAAACTCATGCAAACCTAAGTATTTTACTCACCTGCCTCTCTCTCGGAACTGAAAGATTTGAGGGTGAACTCGCCCAGATTAAGTACCTTTTTATGCAGTCAAATTTAAAATTTTTCTGCTCCCTGAATCACTAACCTCCAAAGTATTTTTGCCTTACAGCACCCTATCAGGGCCCCAAATTATAAAAGTTTAAAATGTTCTGGCTGTATTACTAGTCGAATATATCGTGGCATTTAAAACTATGCACAAAATATAAATTAAAGGACAGTGAGATAAAAATTAGAAACAGAAATGCTGATATTTTCTTCCCAAAGGGATTGAGGCCACTGGATTAATAGATTCCTTGTGCACACATGTAATTATACTACAGTTTAACTATCATAATAAAATAATTCTTTTACATACAATTCAAATCAAAGCACTCAGAGTGCCACAAGGGGCTGGGAATAACATTATATGTGAAGATCTCTCTTCATATGCATATATAAAATTTTGTCAGCTCTATTAAGTAATCACCATTAGCCCCTTTTATTGTTCCATCAATTCATCCACTGCTAAATAATAATCCAAGTTTTACAATAAAATTCTTTCCTACAGGGCTTACATCTCAAGGCAGGCCAAAAGCAGAGCGGTGGCCTACAAGAACGAACAAAACGTAGTACGTTTACCATGATGCACATCCATCTGTGTACGGAATTAATGAAGACATGCAAAGCTTAAAAGCAGATGGAACAGAAAGTGTGCTCGCTCACAGACAGATAGAGCACCTAGTCGGTTTCCCACGGCATCAAAGAAAGAGGGCTCCACCCCGTTTCCTTCTGTCTGCTGCGGAGTTTTCCACTTGCCTCCACGACCTCCTTTATTAACACGTCTCCCCGGAGATACTATAAAATTATAAAACAGATCCTGGGTTCCTGAACAAGACAAGGTGGCATACATCTAAATTTGTGCCCATTCCCCGTCCTGGACACAACAAGAGGTCACTACAGGAGATATCTAATCATTGGTAAGAACTGACGGGAACTGCTTTGGGACCTGAAAACTGGAGGAGGAACACAACCAGCACCCAACGCAGGGGGCGACCCAAGCTCGGCATTTCCGGAACCCCCGACCCGGCACCGGAAGGCAGCTGGGGAGGGCCACGCCTTCCCCCAGTGGAACCAGAATGAATACGAGGTGAGCCAGGCCCGAGCAGCAAGGTAGTTAGCTGGGCTGGAAGAAGCACTCTCCTTCCGGCGGAGACGCCGAGGATGCCATGCGGGGCAAGCAAGAGACACCACACAAGCAGCCTGGTTCTGGAAGTCTCCTTGTCCCCACAGGCCTGTGACACCCCTCCAGAGGGCACCTGTAGTGGGATTCCAACACAAGAAGCAGCCCAGCCTGGGAAACACTCCAGGTCCTCCTCAGAGGAAAAGATCCCATCAGACAAGCACCTGGCCAGAGAAGGCTCTGCAAGCTTGAAACTTCCCTTCACGCTGGGGACACCAGGGGGATGGCAAGGACCATCAGGAGAGCTAACTACACACACAGTAGGGCATCGGAAGTCTGTCGCTGAGAGCCTAAAATTCCCGTCCTCTGCCCAGAGACAGGGGAGCATCTAGGAGCACTTTAGGCGAGTCATGTGTTAGGAAGTTGTGGCTCGGGAAGCCTTGTTATTCCCATAGGCCCTGAAGCTGTGTTGTCGTACCTCGAGACAAGCAAAGATCCAGCCTGAAGGATCCCACTTTGCTTCCTCAGCCAGAACCATCAGGGGCCCCTGGGAACCCAAGAAGCATGAGATAAGTCAAAGAGATTAAAATAACATGGCAAAGACTTTGAAATTTAAGCCGTCGATGGAAACATAGTCACATAGTAGACCTAGAACTGCAGGCTAAATAAAAACAGGTTGACTTTCTGCTAAAATAAACGATTTATATAGGATCCTAAAGTATTCTAACGAAAGAACAAAACTGTCCAAACAACAAATGAAAACGATTTGTCATGTCAAGAACCCAAATAAGTAAATAAATAAATAAGTAAACCCTTGCATGAGAAAAGACAACCAACCAATGCCGACACTGGAATTAATCAGATATAATTATCTGACAGAGGTTTTGAATCAACCATCATAAAAATACTTCAAGATAAATTACAAATTCTCTAGGAATATATGAAAAAAAAAACACATCAAAGTAGAAGTTATAAAAAAGAACCAAATGGAAATTATATAAATGAAAGCTACAAAAGCAAAGGAAAAAAAAAAAAACCTCACAGAGTAGAAATGACAGAAGATAAGAATCCGTGAACTTCAGGACAACTCAATGGAATTCATGCAATCTGAACAACAGAGAGAAAACAGAATGAGGAAAAAAAAAAAACGAATAGAGCCCCGGGGACCTGTGGGATATCAATAAGAAATATACCGTTCATCTCAACATATTCAGAAAAAAAGAAACAGAATGGAGCAGAGAAACTAATCAAAGAAATAATGGCTGAAAATGTCCTAAATGTGGAAGGCAACAAAAATCTACACATTCATAACACTCAGCAACTCTGAAAAGGATAGACCCAAAGAAATCCACACCAAGACACATCATAATTAAATTTCAGGGAACGAAGGACAAAGAAAAAAGTCTAGAAAGTAACCAAGGAGAAATGATGCATTACCTATGGGGAAACACCAAGTGATAGGTCAGTGGATTTCGCTAATAAAACTATGAAAGATACAAGGAAATAAATCATACATGCAGAAAGAACCATCTATCACAAATTCTGTACTTGGTCAGCTATCGTGCAGGAATGAACGGCAAACAAAAGCATGTTCAGATGAAGAACAAAACTAAAAGAATTTGTCACTAGCACATGTACTTTTAAAGACTGGGTAAAGACATTCCACAAAGAGAAAGGGAGCAATAAAAGAATCTTGGAGCATCAGAACAAAACAATGACCGAAAGAACTGAGGATGTACAACACACTGGCCTTGCCCTCGTGAGTTTTATAAATCATACTTCTTGATTAAAACAGAAATTATAATACCATTTGATACTCACGAGAATGACATATAAAAGTGCGGAAGACTGGGGGCGAGTGGGTGCCTCAGTCAGTTATGTGTACAACTCCTGATTTCGTTTTGGGCCATGATCTCACAGTTTGCGGGATCAAGCCTTGCATCAGGCTCTGTGCTGAGAAGCGCAGAGTCTGCTTGGGATTCTCTCTCTCTCTCTGTCCCTCCCCCTCTCACTTGTGAGTACACGCTCTCTTTCTTAACATAAATAAACTAAAAAGAAACCTGGGAATATTGTAAATACTAATAGGCTGTAACAAGCTCATTCATTCATAGATGGAATAGATGATACATAGATCAACCCACAACATAAAGAGCCACTCAAAAGTACTAGAAATAAATTAACATGTAATCTTACAGAATGTTCAAATAACACAGAAAGTCAAGAAAAGGGAAAGAGAAATGAGAACAAGAAGAACTAAAGAAAGCAAATAATAAAATGGCAGACTTAAGAATTGACATATTATTAATTACCTGAAATATACATGGTCTACATACACCAGTCAAAAGACAAGAGATTGGCAGAGTGAATTAAAAAACATGAGACATTATATGTTGATTCAAAGAAAGTCATTTCAAATGTAATACCAGAAAGATGTTGAAAGTAAAAGGATGAAGAAAGATATATCATGCAACATTAATTTAAAAAAGAAGCAGGGTGACTATATAAATCTCTGGTAAAAGAGACTTCAAACTAAAGAAAATTCCTGGAGACAAAGAAAAACATAAGGATGTTACATAAGGGAAGAGACCAATCCAGCAGGAAGACATAATAATCCCAAATATACCCACACCAAATAACACAGTCTAAAAGTACATGAAGCAGAAACTGATAAAGCAGAAGGAGAAATTAATAAATCCACAATTACAGTTAGGGACTTCAACACCTCCCTCTCAGAAACTGATAGAACTATAAGATGGAAAATCAGCAAGGCTACAGAAGATATGAACACCACAAACAGGACCAGAATGACATATTTAGAACATTCAATGATAACAAAATATGAATTTTTCTCAAGTGCCCCCTGGAACATTAAGACAGACCATATCTTGGTGTGCCTGGGTGGCTTAGTCGGTTAAGTGTCTGACTTCGGCTCGGGTCATGATCTTGAGATTCCTGAATTCAAGCCCCACGACGGGCTCTCTGCTGACAGCTCAGAGCCTGGAGCCTGCTTCGGATTCTGTGTCTCCCTCTCTCCCTCTCTGCCCCTCCCCCACTCACATTCTCTCTCTCTCTTTCTCCCTCTCTCTCTCTCTCAACAATAAACATTACAAAAAAAAGATCATATCTTGAGTCATAAAACGAAGCTCAATATATTTAAAAGTATTGAAATCAGAGTGTATTCTCTAACTAAAATCCAAAAAACCCCAGAAATAACAAAGACAAAAAAGAAAATCTCTAGGCATGTGTTAATTAAACAACACATTTCTAAATGATCCAGAAGTCAAACAGGAAATTTTAATAAAATTTTAAAAATAGAAAGAACTTAATATAAATGAAAGCACAGCATACCTAGGTATATGGAATGTATTTAAAACAGTGCTGGCAGTGAAATTTAGAGCACTGATGCTTACGTTAGAAATAAGAAGGGGACACTTGACTGGCTCAGTCACTAGGGCATTCAAGTCTTGAACTCAGGTTTGTGAATTTAAGCCCAATGTTGGGTGTAAAGATTATTTAAAAATTTTTAAAAAATCATAAAAATAAACAAAGAAAAAAGGAATTATCTACCTTATACTAGAAAAAGAAGGATAAAGTAAACCTAAAACCAGCAATAGGAAGGAAATAATAAAAATAACAGTAAGAAGTAATGAAACCAAAAACAAGAAAACAGGAGAGAAAAAAATATCAATGAAACAAAAAAGAGGTTCCTTGAAAAAAAATCATAAAATACATAAATTTCTACCAATGCTGAAAAAAAAGAAACAAATCACCAATATTGGAATGAAATAGATGTCACTACAGATATTACAGTTATTTTTAAAATTACCAAAAGAATACGACAAAACAATCTTACAATCACGAAGTTGAGAACATAGAAGAAATGATCAGTTTCTTAAAACACAAATTACCACAACTCAACCAAGAAGAATTAGATCACCTGGATAGTCATATAATGTTTAAGGACACGAAAATTGTAATGTGAAAGCCCTTGAACAAAAATATGAAAATAAAAAAAATAAACATCCTGAAAAAGAAATCTTCAACCCAGATTGTTTTAAAGAATTCTACCGAATAATTAGTCAATTTTGTACCACCTCTTTCAGAGAATACAAGAGGAAAAAACCTTCGCAACTCACTTGATGAGGCCAATATTGCCCTATACCAATGCCCTATACCAAAAACAAAGGCAGTACAAAAAAAAAAGAAAGCAACAGATCAACATCATTCATAAATTTATATTTAAAAATCCTCACACTCACACACATAAATCAGCAAAATGAATCCAACAATGTATAAAGACAGATCTTGAACTGTTTCTGGTCTCCTCCAAGGTCTGGTTGGCTCTTCAAATAGCAGGGATAAGGCAGTGATACGGTCAGTTTGGGTCCTAATTAGATGATCATCAATACAGCAATATGGTGACAAATAACCAAGTGTGTGTCAAACTATACACTGACTTTTCCATTAAAGTTAATCTGGCCAATAGTCATTCTAAATGTCTATTAAAAACATATACGGGGTGCCTGGGTGGCTCAGTTGGTTCAGTTACTGACTTTTGATCTCGGCTCAGGTCAAGATCTCACAGTTTGTGAGATTGAGCCCCACATCGGGCTCAGGCTTGTGCTCTCCTCTTCTCTATCTCAAAAAAAAAAAAAATTCTCTCTCTCCCTACCTATCCTACAGTTATTTTTAAACAAAAGAATACTAAAAATAATTTTATAATCATGAAGCTGATAACATAGAAGAAATGATCAGTTACTTTAATAATTAAATAATTTAAAATAATTAAAATTAATTTAAATAATTAAAAATTTTAAATAATCTAAAAATTTTTTAGAAACACATACAACTACTTAACAGGCGGAAGAAGATACTTCTACACTATCCAATAATGGATGTACTTGATACTCTCTCTTTGCCTCTCCTTTTTAAAAAAGGCTTATTTATTTTGAGAGAGAGAGCGTGAGCAGGGGAGGGGAAGAGAGAGAGGGAGAGAGAGAATCCCAAGAAGGCTCCACACTGTCAGTGTGGAGCCCGACCACATGAACTATGAGGTCATGACCTGATCAAAATCCAGAATCAGATGCTTAACTGAGTCCCCACTCAGGCCCCACTTTTGCCTCTCTAGACCATGCTTCATCCTTTGCTATCATGTTATGAACCTTTGGAGGCTGACCTGACCATACTGCATTTCTCTGATTCCCTTGGGTTCTTCTACTTGAGTTGGCCAATGATAGACACTAGCAAGACCTCAGTCAGTGGCAAAAGAGAGAAGCGGACCTCTCTCTGCCCCCCTTCCTGCTGGAAAGGGGCTAGGTTTCTTTGCTGAAGCCCAGAGGTCTAGTCAGAGGCCCCGCTACCTAAAGGACTCTCCACAGATTTCTAATTCCACTCTCTCCCTTTGTTCCCGCAGCCCTAAAAGTGTCAATGTCTCCCTGCTCCTGCCTGTCATTTTTGTCATTCCTTTCAGGTTAACCTTAACTCTGACTGCAACTTCCAACTAGTTCCTTAAACTCTAGCCAGCTCATTAAGTTCCCCTTACTGTCCTCATTTGAGTCTACAATCTTGTTTCCTGCTAATGATACAGATGACTACAGAGCCGCTAGATGACGACAGTCCCTCAAAGATCTATCACTAATGTGCCTAAGGTAGGAGGGTGACATCTTTTTTTTTCCCCTGACTCCAAGATCATAAATACAGAAACATCCACAGGTGCCACAAGAGCAGGTAAAAATAACTGTAAATAAAATCATCAACCATTGAATTCAGAAATCTGTTGCACTTGTATACACTAATAACGAAGTAGCAGAAAGAGAAATTAAGAAAAAAAATCTCTTTCACAACTGCATCAAAAAGAGTAAAATACCTAGGAAGAAACTTAACCAAGGAGGGAAATGACCTATACTCTGGAAACTATAAAACATTGATGAAAGAAAAGGAACATGACACAAACAAAGGAGAAGATATTCCGTACTTATGAATTGGAAGAATCAATATTGTTCAAATATCCATACTGTGCAAAGGAGTCTACAGATGTAATGCAATGCCTATCAAAAGATACCAACACCATTTTTAACAGAACTAGAATAATCCTCAAATTTGTAGGGAACCACAAAGGATGACAAACACCCACAACAATCTTGAAAAAGATCAACGAAGCTGGAGGAATCACAGTCCCAGACTTCAAGATATATTCCAAAGCTGGAGTAATCAAACAGTATGGTATTGGCACAAAAATAGACACATAGATCAATAGCACAGAGCAGAGAGCCCAAAAATAAACTCACACTTATGTGGCCAATTAGTCTACGACAAAGTAGCCAAGAACATACAATGAGGAAGAGGCAGTCTCTTCAATAAATGGTGCTGGGAAAATTGGACAGCTACATGCAAAAGAATGAAACTGGACTTTCTTATACCACACACAAAAATAAACCCGAAATGGATTAAAAACCTAAATGTGAGACTGAAAACCATAAAAATCCTGGAAGAAACCATAGGCAGTCATTTCTTTGACATTGGCTGCAGAAACATTCTTCTAGATATGTTTCCCAAGGCAAGGGAAACAAAAGCAAAATTAAACTATTGGGACCACACCGAAATAGAAAGCTTTTGCACAGTGAAGGAAACCATCAACAAAACAAAAAAGCAACTTACTGAGTGGGATAAGTGCAAAAAATGTATCCAATAAGGGATTAATATCCAAAATATATAAAGAACTTACACAACTCAACAACAGAACCCCCCACCAATCCCATTAGAAATGGGCAGAGGACCTGAGTACACATTTTTCCAAAGAAGACATCCAGATGGCCAACAGACAGACACATGAACATGTGCTTAACATCATTCATCAGCAGGGAAATGAAAATCAAAACCACAATGCTATCACCTTACCCTTGTCAGAATGGCTAGAATCAAAAAGACAAGAAATAACAAGTGTTGTCAAGGATGTAGAGAAAAAGGCAAACTTGTGTACTGTCGGTGGGCATGTAAATCAGTGCAGCCACTGCAGAAAACACTACATTTTTTAACTGAAAAAATTAAAAATAGAATTCGCATATGACTCACTAATTCCACTACTAGATATTTACCCAAAGGAAAGTAAAACACTAATTAGGAAAGACATACACACTCCTGTTTATTGCAGAATTATTTACAACAGCCAAGATATGGAAGCAACCCTACCTGTCCACCGACAGATGAATGGATTCACGTGTGGTTGTGTATGTGTGTGTGTATATGTACACACACACACACACACACACACACATAATGTGAAATTACTTACCATATCAAATGATGAGATCTTGCCATTTGCAACAACATGGATGAATACAGCAGGTACAATACTAAGTGAAATCAGAGGAAAAGAGACAAATACCATATGACTACACTCATATGTTAGAATTTAACAAACAGAAACAGAAAAAAGAAACAAAATGCAGACTCTTAAATATACAGAACTGGTGGCTGCCAGAAGTGGGGGAGGGGAGGGAAGGGGGATGGGTGAAATAGGTGAGATTAAGAGAACACTTATGATGGGCACTGAGTAATAAACAGAATTGTTGAATCACTATATTGTATATATACGTATATACGTATATATTGTATATATAATATACAAAGAAGTCCTCACTATATGGTTATGTATAGCATTATGCATGGTGGGGTTATTAAATATTGAAAATATGCCAGATCTTTAATAGTAAATTCAACCAGTTTCCAATAAAAATAATGGCAGAACTTGAGAGGTCAGCAAATGGCTAAGACAAATCTTTAAATAATAATCAAAATGAAAAAGAAAACTATTCATGTACTTTCTCTTTACCTTTTATACAATTCTGTAGATATTTCAGCCAATAGCCTTGACATAAAAAAGGGGTTTGTATACTATTAATCGTCTGGCACGATTCACTGGATATATAGACAATGAAGGAATCTTGAAAATCAGCTAGACAATCCTCCCATTTTAGAGGTGCATAAATAGACCCAAGAATGATTATGACATTTATCTAAATTCATAAAATTAGATATCCAGAGTAGAAACAGACACTAAATTTTCTAATTCCAATCCAATGGGATTTCTCATAAACCATGATGTCTCTTCAAAACTTGACCTTTTTAAAAAATTTTTTAATGTTTATTTTATTTATTTTTGAGAGACAGCATGAGCGGGAGAGGGCAGAGAGAGAGAGAGAGAGAGAGAGAGAGAGAGAGGGAGACCCAGAATACGAAGCAGGCTCTAGGCTCCGAGCTGTCAGCACAGAGCCCGACGCGGGGCTCGAACTCACGAGCCGTGAGATCATGACCTGAGCCAAAGTCGGACGCTCAACCGACTGAGCCACCCAGGCGTCCCAAAACTTGACCTTTCAAGTAAACAGAGGTTTCAGCACGTACCTCTGTTCGCTGTTGCAAATCCAGCTTTTTCTCCTAAATCGCTGTGCCCTTCTAAGTTTACACACGCTATACACGTAAGTGGCACACGCTTTAGAGGTAACATTGTGATGAACGAGTAAATGTGATCCCCTCACCAGCCTGGAAACAAGAATTCATCTGCACGTATCGACAAAGGTCACATATTTGTCATGGCTACCTGGGGCCCGGCCGATAGCTTCTTTTGGAAATTATAAAAACAAAAACTGAATAATTCAGTTATTTTCAAAATGTTTCATTAATGTTAGTCAGAGCTTAAGTTACTTACGTTCCTTCACATTAATTATCAAATAAACTCTTCTACATGACCATTACGTTTCCAGAGATCCCTAAACGTCTGTGTTTCTGACAAGCAGACTCTCCCTGGCTTATACAATTACCATCAGAGCTCCTCCAGACAGGCTCCTATATCATCCATGAACTCAGCCAAATATCACATACCATATGTCAATAATTCTGCTTATACGTCCTAAATGTATTTTTAAACAACTTTTATTTGGAGGCGAACGTGACTATCAGACAACATTTAGGAAATATCTCCCTTCCTTTGGGCTCTATGCCTCTGTTTATAGATGTCCCTCCATGATTGAACCTAGAGGGGGAAATGTACTTTTTATGGTAGTAATTTTTTTCTCTTTTCCCCCCATTTGTTCAGCTGAGAACAGGAAATGAAAAAACTTGAGCAATGGAATTGAACAAACTATAAACTACATCTGTTTCTGGCGGGCTGCAGGCCTACCCACCGTCCTCACAGTGCTGTGGGACAAATTCCCCGCTTACATCTGCTTTTTGCCTAGGCTGGGATTTCATGTAGTAGATTTCTCTAACATGACAGCCAAGTGCACAAAGACGATATAGAAAATAAAGCAGACGCCAACAGCGGGCCGAACCCAAGCTAATCGGATAATATTGCTATAATTTTTCAGCCTTTTTCTTTCTTTTTTCTTACAGGACTAAGCTTGCCCTGGGTGATATCTCGTAGATTTTCAAATCCCATATACCATCCCAAAGTGAGAAACCAGAACATTCCATGACCACGTGGGGCCCAGTCAGCTGCAGCTCTGACAGAATAGGGGGTGTTGTTAGGGAGCAAAGGGAGGCAACTCTGAGAAAATAAGTTATTGACACCGAAAAACAGGTACTTGAACGAAAGTCAAAAGATATCTTTCTGATGGGGTGGAATAGTGTTTGGCGACCTGAAAAATCACACATCCACATGGTGTACTCAGTTACCAACTTCGGGATTGTTGCAATAAGATAGAAAACCGAGAATAAGGGGCATACAGCTTTCACCGGCGGAACAAAAAACGACGAAGGCCTAAAAAGCAGACTGCCATGGGGAGGCAGGGGTACAGAAAGGGAGACAGCAGGCAGCAGAAGGGATACTTCACCTGCACCAGTTTCCTGTAATGGGCTGGATCTGGTTCTGAGCCCAGAGAAAAAGAAAAATGTACCTCCTGTGTCTACTGCTTCTAAACCAAACGGGGCCAAAACTCAGGGGAGTGCCCGTTAAGTGCGGCCTTTCAGCTTTAAGAACAAAGAAAGAAACTTCTGTGAACTGGCATTTGAACTTAAACCCCACACTAAACACCGCTTCTATGGCAAAGGAGTTCAAAATGGCTTACAAATGAACTTCTTGAACAAAACCTTTCCCAGGTAAGAGATTTCCTACAAAGTGGCAAAGAGGAAAACAACAAGAAAAAAAGAGATCATCCCAGGAACCAATTTTGCTATGCTTAGGAAAACCTAGAAAGTTGTAGAAAGAGACAGGTTAAAATGTAAAATTTCTTCAAGCCACCAAATCATACATTTTGTGTGAAATGATTTTGGTCCTAGACAGCGGTGGATTAGCAAAGTCTTTATGCCATATATTAGTTTAAAGGCCCTCCCTCCGTTAATACCATGTGCGTAACTGCATTTGAATGTATGTAAGCTGTTCCTTTGTTTATAGGTAGGCAGTGAGGCCAGAGAACGGAGGTTTGAAAAAAAAAAATGTTTAAGTGAGTTAATCATTTAAAGTGTGATTAGCTCTTCCAATTTTAGTGATAACTTTCTTACTCATCATAATGACAATCAAGTCACTGATCATCTGATTTCCCAATTTTAAATTACTTGCGGGACTGTCCCGAAATTACCTTGTTTTAAAGGTTTTTTTTTCAACGTTTATTTATTTTTTTGGGGACAGAGAGAGACAGAGCATGAACGGGGGAGGGGCAGAGAGAGAGGGAGACACAGAATCGGAAACAGGCTCCAGGCTCTGAGCCATCAGCCCAGAGCCTGACGCGGGGCTCGAACTCACGGACCGCGAGATCGTGACCTGGCTGAAGTCGGACGCTTAACCGACTGCGCCACCCAGGCGCCCCGAAATTACCTTGTTTTACTTCATTGTTTATTCAAGGGTTTATTATCTGCTTCCCCTGAGAAGAGTGTAAATTCCATGAGGGCAGGGACTCCACAAATTGTTTACCACTGTATCTCCAGTACCTAGAATAGTACAGGACACAGAGGGGTTGTTGAGGGAATGAATGGATCATATAATGAAATTTTTTCCTATACCCATCTTATTAAAAAAGTGTAAAATGCTAAAGCTACTAAAGGAATATTTGAAACGTTGGTTAATCCGTTAGGATAATCTCAAATTCTAATTACCTCCAAATATCTTTCCATTGTCAGTAAATCATTCACTTGTAAATTTACTACCAATATGGTAACCATCTCAGTCTTCACAAAAGCATTCAGGCTCAATGATACTATTCTAAATATAATCCTAGAAGGTAAATATTAAGGAAAGCAATTCCAAGCCATTAGGTTAACTACAGGCCAACTCCATCCAACAGTAGAAAGTTCTTGGCTTGAGAATCAAGAAACAGAGATTCTAGTCTAAACATTTACTTACTACTTGTGGGAACTTGTGTAGGCCATTTGACCTCTCTGAGCTAAAGCCTCCTGTAAAATGTCAAGATTGGATGTAATTGCCAAGACCTTTGGTAGCTTCAAAAAGCCTATCAGGGCAAGAAATTGAAATTGTTAGCAGAAGGAAAATTGTGCGATGCATATATACGTACTAACAACAGAATACGCTCCAGTTTTTACCGAGGGCCAGACCTTCTTCCCAAGTACTTAACATCAGTTAACACACAAAATCTTCACAAAGAAGTCTTTGAGGTGGCTTTCCTCCCTTTCGTTTTAGAGAAAGGGAAATGGAGGCTGAGACACATCAGGGGACTTTCTCAAGGTTTGAACAGACAGACGTGCACAGCTCAAGACTCCAAGTGATCTGCCCTCTGCCGGCCTTCATCCTCCTGGCCCACCTCTTCCGACATCTCTGCACACAAGCCCCCCTGGATTTCTCTCTGGACCCTGAGCACAGATACTCGTTCCTGTCTCAGATCCTTTATACTACTCGCGCTCTTTCCTTGGAGGGTTCCTTCCATGGCTGGTTCCCTATCTTATGCGGGTCTCATATCAAAAACCATGGTCTTGCCCTGGTCCCTCTAGCCAAAGTCATCATGACATGCACCAACTTCTTGTTCTTCCCCGGATCTATCACCATGTGAAACAATCTCATGTCATGGCTCAGTAGTTCATTCATTCATTATTTCCTCCTGCGACTGGAATGTAAGTTCCACAAAGGCAGGGATTTTAAACTGTCATCACTGTATCTCCAATAGCTGGAACAGTAGAGGGGATAAAGTATTTATTGATTACACGAAAAACAGATGAGAGCATCAACAATGACTTTCCTATATTCAACTTAACTACTCAAAAGTATGAACACAAGAGCTACGCCCTCGATACGCTGAATCCTCTGTTATGCTGTTTGAGTAAGATTGTCAGACAAAGGAGAATTGAGTTTACTGACAATATTTAGTACTCACATTTCTCAGAATTTCTGCTTTACTGTCAATTCCTATCAAAATAATTATGTAAACATTTCTTTCTTTTTTTTTTTTTCATTAAGCGAGTGCGTTCATTTCAGAGAGGAGTTCGGATCTTTTACTAAATCACCCAAGAAGCTGAGTGACAACGTGATTCATCAAAAACATTAAGTTCACAGAATCTAATGCTTGCAAGAACCCTTACATTTTGTATTAAAATGTATATGCTTAAAGAGCGGAGCACAGGTGATGGGCAGAGACAGACGGAACAGCAACCACGCTGCGTGTCCTCTCTGGAGAAGGTAGTAAAACATTATTTTACCAGTACAGAAATAGGTGACAGTAGGCGAGTCTTGAGTACAGTCTGATTTGGGGGGGGGGGGGTGACTTAAAGAACACAGGGAGCCCTAGACTGGAAGGGTATGGAAGAGTGGAAGGTCAGAGCTTTCACCGTCCTCAAAATTCTCATGCTCGCTTCCATAAGTTACTTCAGGTAGCTTTAAAAATCCACACAATATACTAAGAAAAGGTAAAAACAGGGTAAGAAATGTCATCAGGGGAAAATGACAATAGAAGAGACCCACTGAAGCCAGGGCTGAAGCGAGTACACAAGCTGCCTGTGGATACGGACTCTTGGATCCTTGCTAGATCACCTACTGACCCAACCTCTTCTGGCATCCAGGGCGAGGAGAGCCTTGCGGGGCAGAGCCACCAAGTCTAGGATTCCAGGGAAGCCCAATCAGGCGTATTCACCGTTGTGCGGATGGGGAATGGGGCCCACGACAGGCACTGCTTGGAAATCCAAGAGAATCTCCTCCCATGGGTCCTCATAAAGATGGCAGTAGGCGATGAACCAAGCCCAACAGCATCCTACACTAAGGGCAGCAATGTGTTTCCTCAGGCTGTTTTATATAAAATTACTCACTGTAGGCTGCGGCACTGCACTCAAGAAGCAATTCAATAAAAGCAGTTATTCGAGCAGCCAGCGGCAGTAAGCAGTCAATTAATGCAGTTCCGGGCAGGACCACCTATACTTTCCGTGGTGTGTGCCTGTGCGTGTGTGCACATGCACACACGTGTGTATAAGCGCGCTTTCACTCAAGTGAGCTTTCCACAGCATTGGAGCCTCAGGGACCTCAAGGTGTACTCCTTACCAGCCAGCTACCTGGAATGCAGCTACCCTGTGTCGTGCCTTCGTGCGGAGCAAGAGGCTATCCTGGGAGGGACTAACATTTCTCAGTCGCCAAGGGAAGAGGCAAGAAGTTCCTCGAGACATAATTTTGGAAATACAGATCAAGGGACCAACAGGTCCCTGAAGTTCACCAGCAGAAGGTAGGCAGCTGAAAAAGATTAACCTGAAAATTATACATGCAGGCAAACCAATCATGCGTGCCTTTCGGCATTTTAAGTCTGGGGAAAGAACCTCTGAAATGGTTCATCTTGAAGAGCAGGTCGTGCTCTGTACAACAGAGGAGAACTGATGGAAAAATATATGCCTACAGAATTAAATAAGTTAACATACTGAATATGATCAAAAATTGTAAGGGACACCTGACTGGCTCAGGGAGTAGAGTGTACGACTCTTGACCTCAGGGCTGTTGAGTTTGAGCTCCATGTTGGGTGTAGAGAGTACTTAAAACTAAAATCTTAAAAAAAAAAAATTATAAGCCAGTTGTATGTTACAGATAGTTTTCAAAAAAATAATAATAACGACTTTTGCTTCAGAGTCGTACCCCTGCCATGCACTTCAAAGAATTTAAGTGTACCTCTCTATCCTCTGCTTTAACACTCTAGAAAAACAGAATGTGTAGCTTAATATTTAATACTGATGTTTTATTTCTGTACTCAAATATCAGTTTACCTATCTTAATGCAAATATATTCTTCTTTTGAATTTTTTAAACATTTATTTATTTGTGAGAGACAGAGAGAGAGCAAGAACAGGGGAGGGACAAAGAAAGAGAGAGGGAGACACGGAATCCGAAGCAGGCTCCAGGCTCTAAGCTATCAGCACAGAGCCCTAGGCGGGGCTCAAACTCACACACCATGAGATCATGACCTGAGCCGAAGTTGGAAGCTCAACCGATTGAGCCACCCAGGTGCTCCTAAATATATTAATTCAAATATTCAATATATAACTTTTTTCATAACAGACCCTCTGAACTCCTCTGTAGGAACCTCACAGAGGACACCATTCTTTACATCATTCGCTTCATGAGGAATCTTGCAAAACATCCCTGTCTAGGATTAGTACACAAAATATACAAATACAAATTAGTACACAAAATATACAAAAGGTACAAATTGTACCTCTTGAACAACTGGTTTATTTTTAAATTTTTTTAACGTTTATTTATTTTTGAGAGACACAGAGAGACAGAGTGTGAGTAGGGGAGGGACAGAGAGAGAGGGAGACACAGAATCCGAAGAAAGCTCCAGGCTCCGAGCTGTCAGCACAGAGCCCGACGCGGGGCTCAAACTCACGAACTGTGCAATCATGACCTGAGCCACAGTTGGACACTTAACTGACTGAGCCACCCAGGCGCCCCTACAATTGGTCTATTTTTAAACACATAAACTCTGTGAACCATGGAATTGCCCAGGTTAAAATTTTTCAGTTAATTGGTAAAAAGCTTAGTGATGACTTTTTGGTATATTTGTAGCAAGTGTATAATATACATTTAGTATTCTTGTCATTGTTTATCTTTTAAAGTTTAAGTTATTTTTTTTAATTTTATTTATTTTAGAAAGACCCTATGCACATGCGCATGCACACGTGTGGGTGAGGGAAGGGGAGAGGGAGAGGGAGGGAGGGAGGGGGGGGAGAGAGAGAGAGAGAGAGAGAGAGAGAGAGAGAGAGAGAGAGAGAGAATATCCCAAGTAGGCTCCACACTCAGCCTGGAACCCCTGGAATCATGACCTGAGCGGATATCAAGAGTCAGAGGCTCAACCAACTAAGCTACCCAGGTGCCCCAAGTTTAAATTATTCATAATGTAATTTATTTTGAGTGATGTTTTGCTAGATTTTCTTGGTGTGTTTTAGGACTGCTTTATTTTTTTACTTTTTATTTTTTTAAAGCAGTTTCATTTTTTTTAAAGATTTTATTTCCATGCAATACCTACACCCGATGTGGGGCTCAAACTCACAACCCTGAGATTGAGAGTCTCACGGTCCACCAACTGAGCCAGCCAGGCGCCCCTCAAGTCTGCTTTAGATGTACAATAGAATTGACTTGCGAGCCTGTTTTCTCTTTACATACGGTATGGGATTAAGTAGTCTGCTTTATTTAAAAAACCAAAGCAAAAAACTGGTCTACCTCTTTAATCAGATAACTAATAGTCTAATCAGTGGAAGACCTGGAGGACAGGGAAATAAATATATTGTGTACTTATATTTCTATTACTTTGAAATAGAATTGGAGAGTATAACCCTCAAATGTATTTTAAAAATAAAATTAAGTGGATTTCCGTTAAGGTGTTGGCTTTTTAGTATGTTGAGGGGAGAAGGGGTTGTTTGCTGTTTTTTCGAAAACTATCAGAGAAAGTCTAACTGTGAAATAAAATGAGATTCAAAATTTTAGTACACATTGAATATAACTGAGCAGTCTATTCATTTGTTTAGAATTTGAATCTTTTGTGAAAGTATTTACTCTTAATATCTTAATGTTTTTGCCTTATATCATAAATCATTTTCTCCAATTATTACATCCCAAAATACCCCTCAAGAGATTTATCATAGTATTACTTTATGTTTTGGCAGCTTCTAGAACAGAGAATGAATTTAGCAGGGATATGAATATGGTGATATTTTTTAAGTCTTCTAATATTTGCTAACTCACAGTGCTCTGATTTACTCACCATTTGAATCTAAGTATTTAAATAACCTTAATAGGAGCAAATTAAGTAAAAATATTCAAGGGACACCTGGGTGTCTCAGTAGGTTAAGTGTCCAGCTTGGGCTCAGGTCATGATCTCATGGTTCCTGAGTTTGAGCCCCGTATCAATTTCTCTGCTGTCAGTGCAGAGCCCACGTTGGATCCTCTGTCCCCCACTCTCTTTCTCTCAAAAGTAAATAACCATAAAAAATATATATTCAAATAAATTTCTTAAACTCCCATCTCAAAATTTCTAGTGTGGCAATTTTCTCAAAGTGTTTGCTGTAACATCAATTTTCTATTACAATCTTTTTATTGAAAATATTCGATAACATTAATGATTTTGTCTCGTTAGATGTACTCTAAGATATTTAAGATATCTTACTTCTTTTAAGATATTTCTTATTTCCACCAAAAGTTATTCTTTACTCCAATACATTTTCCACCTATGTTGAAGGCCATATGTAGATATGCAGGTATTTCCAGTTCAGAAAATGACTTACGAAAGAAGAAAATATTATTTGTGGAATTGTCCCTTCAAATTTACAGGACAAAAGAAACAGCCAAAGGCCCATGAGGCTCAGAGACAGAGTGGAGGGTCCATGAGGATTCACAGTTTTCTGTAATGGACACCATGTTGCTGAAATCTACTGAAGTATCCAGAGTCCGGACATTGTGCTCAACAATCATTACCCAAACAACGTGGACAAGAGGGAAACTGATAGAGAAGCAAAAGAAGCAAATGTGAACAAAAGGAAATTGAGGGAGATTAATCTGTTAAGCAAATATGCTCTAACTTCTCAGAAGTAACTGCAAAGCTTTTGTACACGATGTCTTCCAATGGCAAAGAGGTGGCCCGGAAATATTTTCTTCATTAGCCAAATCAAGCTTTAGGCAGCAAATGAGAGTATTCTTTGTACTTTTTATGGTGACAAGAACAGTCAGGGTAGGAGTTTAAGATAATGTGACTAATTTCACAATCACACGGAAGAAACAATCTCATTGTCTTATAGTCACATTTCACTCAGGACACAGAAACCCAACTTGGGGCTGAGTTTCCATCTCTCACAGTTTCTTTGTGTTTCTGGTTGTTTGTTTCTTTGTTCTAAATTCTATCCATGTATAAGAACAATATGGTTTAAAAAATCTAGAATTTATGGGGCAATCCTACATAATTAGAATGTATAGATTTTGTCTCTGTGGCTCCAGTAATCAGGAAAATGAACCTGTGGAAATGCATTCATCAGGCCTCAGCAAGTGAACTCATCAAGCAAACATATAAAGGAAGGGACACCAGAGCTCCTTAGGCAGCTTGGTTTGTCAAGCATCTGACTCTTGGCTTTGTCTCAGGTCATGATCTTGTGGTTCGTGGGTTCAAGCCTCACACTGGGCTCTGCACTGACAGTGAGGAGGCTGCTTGGGATTCTCTGCCCCTCTCTCTTCCCCCCCCTCCCTCCCCCCCCCCTCAAAATAAAGAAACATCAATAAATAAAGGGGGTTTCCTGGGTGGCTCAGTCGATTAAGCGTCCGACTTTGAATCAGGTCACGACCTCACGGTTTCTGAGTTCGAACCTGCATCGGGTTCTGTGCTGACAGCTCAGAGCCTGGAGCCTGCCTCGGATTCTGTGTCTTCCTCTCTCTCTGTCCCTCTGTTGTGCATGCTCTCTCTCTCTCTCTCTCTCCCTTAAAAATAATAAATGGTAAAAAAAAAAAAGTCCTATAAAAAAAATAAATGAAGGAAGGAGTGTTACCTGACATCCAGGCACTCTGAGTATACAGCTTAAAACCACTTTATAAATACGGTAATCAATACCAGCGAAATTAGTAAGTGGTGATAAATTAATGGACTTGTCCAAGTGCAACTTTCACTATAAATAGTAATTGAATTTTTCCATCACCTGAGAAACCATGTACCTCTGCTTAGGACCTGAACTAATTACCTCAAAATAGTTGGATATGGTACATATTTGATTGACCTTTAGCAAAAAGCTACACACTAACATGTGAACCAACTCTGAAATTAAGCATGAAGGATAAAAATGTATATTGAAAAGAATCTTCTTTCAAATGAGCACAAGAATAAAAAAATAAACTCCAGCTTCATTTTTGTTTCTACCAACTAAATCTCCATTGTTCTACTTATTTCTGGAGTTCCAAATTTACAACTGGATAGTTTTCTGATCTCACAAGACATCCTTAATATTTTTAGTTCTCTCTCATTTCCCTTGACTCTAGGAATCTCAAGAAGACAATTCTAGAGATGGGAAAAAAATACCGGTTATCATAGTCTCGCCCACAGAGAAATGGTTGAGGCCTAGAAAACAGATATTCCCCTAAAAAGGATGAAAAGAGCAAATGTTCTAGAAACAGGGATTATAGAACACGCACATTTAGAAGAGTGTAAAAGAAAAGTACCAAGATAAGGAGCAACCCAGATGAGAGAAAACAAATCAGAATCAATGCCATAAAAGCCAACTGTTTAGAGAAGCAGGGAATAGTCAAAAATATTGAAATCGACGGAGATGCTATGGAGAACGAACACTGAGCAAAGGCCGCTGCACATGGTTAAAACAATATATTAATGATATTCTAGAGCAGAGTCTCAGTGAAAATATATAGAATGAATTTAGGTCATAAGGCTATAAAGTAGAGACATCAAAATAAGATGTTGACTATTCGAGAACTGTGGTAGTCAAAGAAATACGGCAATCTCCTCTTCTATGTTCCAAGAACCCCAGCAGATGCCTGAAACAACGGATAATACCAAACCCTACATACACTTTTTTCTATATATACACACCTATGGTCAAGTTTACTTTCTAAGTTAGACATGATAATAATGGTGACTAATGAAATAGAACAATTACAACAATACGCCACAGTTAAAGTTAAGTGAATGTGATCTCTGTCCCGAAATATATTATACTGTACTCACCCTTCTTGTGATGACGGGATGATAAGATGTTTACATGACGCGATGAAATGAGGTGAATGACGTAGGCATTGTGACACAGCGTCAGGCTGCTACTGATCTTCCGACGGTTTGCCAGGAGGATCATCTGTTTCCGGGTCTTGGTTGACCACCAGGAATTGAAACTGCAGAAAGTCAAAGTGCAGATAATGGGGGGACTCCTGTAAAATGCCACACTCAGATAAAAATATATCGTTATGAGACATTATTCACATCCCTCCTCGGCGTGGAAAGCTCTTATCTTTGGCCTAGATTTATCCACTATGTATTTATTTCAATGACTTCTTTCATTTGATTACTATTCTAAATATAATATTCTGTGCTTTTTAAAAATACACACTGGGGCTTGTTCACCTGGATATGGTATGAAGTCCCAAATAGTGACACGTTTCAAAAGATCACTTCAGTTATTGTCATTTAAAGACAACTGAACGATTATGATCTCATATAGTAAATACATAGCACGGGTTCATGCTCGCTCAACATTCTTCACAACTAATTATATGATGCTTTATAAACTATGGTGCTTTGCATTCTGTTTTTAAAATTTAACTCGAGAGTTACATATAACTCTACTGGATAACCATAATAAGTTCAAAATGAAATTGAAAAAGTACACCACAAATAAAATCCAAAAGATATTAAAATTCTGTTTAAAAAGCACTGTTCAACACCGTAAGTAACATCCCTTTATGGTACACTTAGTAATAAAATTAATGAGGCAGAGTCCTAAAATATCTCTAACAACCCCTCCTGTGTACCTATTATGCAAACTCATGGTTTCTCATTTCTTGTAGGAATTTTAACTATAAAAGAGTCTAAAATTTGGGTGAGCGTCCATTCAATTACTTATAAAAAATTTATAGTCAGATTATTGCTATAAGTGTACATCAATATGTAAGACTGTAAGACAAATATATTTTAGTCTATATTTTATTGTTATAGAGGGGTGGGGAGAAGAGAGTGACCTGGTGGCCAGGTAGAAAAGGGCACTGAGAAAGGTAAACTATCAGTTGCTACAGGGTAAAGTAAATTATAGTTCCCCATGACATTTGTTGCTAATTATAACAATCATCTTCCTAGACAACAGGAGGATAATGATTCTCAATCTAAGAGCAAGTACTCACAATTTCCTCCCCAGGTCCCACAGCCCCACTGGATTCAGCTCGTGTGTCCTTCTCCAAGCGGGAACTGGATCATTCTTTCTTGAATTTGTTCGAAACCATCCTTTAACCCTTTTTTCTAGTGTATTATCAAAGAGCTCTTTGTTTTCAGATTGAGCAATCTGACTGAAAAAAAAAATGACAAAGGGAGAGACAAGAAGGAGTCTATTCAAAGTAGGAAGATACACATGAAGAAAAAAAGCGAGATAGACATCTAAAAACAATACACTGTCATAAATTAAATATGATAACAGCATACTTAGGAGTTGACTTCTATGCTGTGTTGAATAATTTTCAAGGCCTAATACACAAAAAAATGTCTAACCTTTGTCTTGAGCCTAAAATATGTCTGAAGCCACGAATCTCAATGCCAACCCTTAAATGGAAAAACACACCTGAAAACATAATTATCGAAGACTAGACAAATATCATTCTAAATAACATTGTCCCCAATTTTCCGGTACAATTTTCACGTACTTTGATATGTATGTGAAGTACGTACTTAATTCTCATGTGTTTTCTATACTAAAGGCAATTCTTTAAGTATATGAGCAAATATAAATTAACCAGATGTTTTCATAAAGCTTGAAATACTATATTGTTTAATACCATAAATGTATAACCAGGGGAAAATTGTGTGCTCTGATTTTGGGTTGATGAAATATAGACCTCAACCACATCAAGAGATACACAGCAAATGCTGACCAGAGGTTCTCACTGTTGAGTGAGGACAAAGACCAAGTACGTTTAAATTGCAGTAGGTAGAATTCTGAGCAAACAAAAAGAAATCTTTGATGTGTCTCTACAAAAGGTGGTTAATGGATTTAGTTTGATCTGTGATTCAAAGAAAAAGCCATTCATGATCATCACTGCTATTATGGTCAACATGGCCAGCCCTGACACCATCATCATCATCATCAATATTTATATTCAAAATCTCTACATAGTCTCTAATATGAACAATACCACGCACTGGGTAATTCACTTGCTAGGACATGACCAAGTAAAACAAGATTCGGAGGCAAGGACGGACACAGTTCATGTGAGACTAGAAGCTCATACATTTCGGGGTTCCTACTTTAAGAGAAAAATACAAAATGGTGGATATAAGATTAGGTATAAACATAAACCGTTGAAACGAAACCAGTAAAATGCAACAGATTTCAAAATGTAAAAGCTGACCAATACCACAAACATAATAAACTCAAGGAAAACAAACATTTGTATTAATGACCTGTCAGACTCTGTGGTAAACGCAGTAAGTTTTGCCTACATTTTTTTTTTTTGGTCCCCACCTCTTTGATTCCCTGTCGTAAAGATGTTAGGTAGCTAATTTAGTCTCTACTTGAACATGGTTAATGAAATGTTATTTTCTATTAATAGTTCAGAAAGGACCCTTTTTGCTTTTTGATGCATTATCAGGAATTTAAAGTTTTGCTAGTAACTTGGGAAAACCTGTATCAGGTCCTTGCACACACGAATATGGAATTTAGAACAATTTTGTGCAGACAAGGTCCTGGATCTCTACATTTATATATTGTAAACCGTATTTTTTCCGCCAGTAGCCACATAGGTCCAGGCTTACTGCCACAGTACATGTTCACATGGCTTTGATACTTCCCACTGAGAAGCAGGTGACAACAGGTACACAGAAGTAATCCCAGAAGTCATTCCTAAAGCAAGGTGACCAGCACTGACTTAACTATACAAGAAAGGGAATCACATAAACCGATACGACGAACCCAAACTAAACGTACCACTGGCCCAGCTTCTCTGTGATTCCTAAATTTGACATTAAGAAATATTTGGGGCCGGGGGCACTTGGATGGCTCAGTTAAGTGCCAACTCTTGTTGCGGCTCAGGTCATGATCTCACAGTTTGTGGGTTCAAGCCCCGTGTTGGGCTCTGCACCGCCTGTGCGGAGCCTGCTTGGGATTCTCTCTTTCCCTCTCTCTCTGCCCCCTCCCTTGTTCTCTCCCCCCTTCAAAATAAATACACAAAACTTAAAAAAATATATTTATTGTATGTCAGTTACAATTTTGTTTTTATAAGTCAAACATCAGTCCAAATCTAATCAGGGCACAGAAAACACACAAACAGGGAAGTTCTGATATAAATAATAATTAATGACTGAGTTTTGTCAGCTCTTCTCCCTATGGCCCTGCAGGGTCACTGTACTTTATATGAATTAATGGCATGGGACAACTAATTTAAGAGTCTTTCATAAATAAAAGCTGCCTAACTCTAAAAAGGAATATAATGAAGGGCAATGAGAGAGATGTAAGGAAAACTCTACAAAAACAAAAGTAAGTTGGAGGAAAAGTATTCAAGGAGGGATAAACTTGGAAACCATGCCTTCTTCAAGCCTGAATACAGACCTTATTGGAAAGTCAGTCTTGGGGTGCCTGGGTGGCTCGGTCAGTTAAGCGTCCGACTTGGGCTCAGGTCATGATCTAGCGGTCTGTGAGTTCGAGCCCCGCGTCAGGCTCTGTGCTGACAGCTCAGAGCCTGGAGCCTGTTTCCGATTCTGTGTCTCCCTCTCTCTCTGATCCTCCCCCGTTCATGCTCTGTCTCTGTCTCAAAAACAAATAAACGTTTAAAAAAATTTTTTTTTTAAAAAGGAAAGTTGGTCTTACCGACCACCCCATGACAGAGAAGATAACTGGGTTACCTAAGCCAGAGATGCTAAGGAGAAGGAAGGAAGGAGGGAGGGAATGACCAACCACAGTCTCACAGTTGCAGGTGAAACAATGCTGGTGAATGAGAGTACAAAAGGAGTCAAGGTGTTGGGGGTGCACTCACCGAAGGCGTGGGGTGCTAAATTAAGTGGAGTTTATCCCAGAATATCAGTCTGGTTGAACATTAAAAATCAAAGTCAAGGGCGCCTGGGCGGCTCAGTCGGTTGAACCTCTCTCTGGCTCTTGATTTCCGCTCAGGTCATGATCTCATGGTTCAGGAGTTCAAGCCCTGCGTGGGGCTTTGCGCTGACAGTGCTGATTTTCGCTCTCCCCCTCTTTGCCCCTCTCCCACTTGTACTTTCTCTCAAAATAAACTTTAAAAAAAATCAAGGTCATTCACGTATTAACTGATGAACACACACACACACACACGCACACACAATTTCAATAGATGCAGAAAAAAAAAAAAAGCTGGGATACGCAGTGTCTATGTCAGGAAGGCTGTGGAGAATGACCCCGCGGAATACACACGGGAAGAGGCTGGGGGGGGGGGGGGGAGAGCTTGTGCAGAGGAGGTTGGAGCGCTGGGACCCCGTGGATCAAAAAGGCTGAGTGACACCCGGAGCATATGGCGCCCGTGTCAGCAGCACCACGGTGAGTGCGCACAGCGGCGGGGGCGACACGAGGCTGACAACCGCGCAGCAGGGGCACAGACGCAGCACAGCACGCTGGAACTGTGACGTCTGCAACTGCAAGCGAGCTGAAATGTTACCAGACCTGCAGGCTGACGAGCCAGCCTGCCACAGATGTCTCCGTATGTGTACGTGCGCGTATACACAAGTACATTGGGGGGGGGGGGGGTGGGGGGGGTGGGGGGGCGTGCACGTGTGAGCATGGGAAGTGTCTTCTTCGCGGGATAGACCTTTTACATACAGAACGGGGCGTCCCTTCCTCGTGCCTCCGTTCCCCCGCACGGCGATGCAGCGGAGCATCCCGTGCCCTATTTCCACATGTGCAAACTGTCCCAAATGTCCAAAGGAAAATGCACCGCGATGCCCTGTACACACGCACCCTGTGCACAAAAAGGGGCTTTGCCCCACAAGAGAAGAACTCGAAAATGAACAAACTCAAAGCGTATACGGGGCTGCTGGCAGACGAGCCATCCTCCCCTTTAGAAAGACCTTTGCTCCAGAATATAAACAAATCCTCTCTGGTGATCCCCTCCTCTCTCCCTTCTATATAACCACCTGGAGTATAAACAAATGTAAACAAATAGCTCTCCGGAGATAAATCGCTATCTCTCCCCGGATATCTCTATCTTTATAGTTCTATTCAATCATCCTTTAACTCAGGTGCCAGAATTCTTTGCTCAAAAGCCCTCACTGCAAAAATGGGAAAATATACATGGAGCATGGACTCCCAACAGGAACCAGGAAGAAACTTCACTCCTCCATAATGCCCTCCAGTGCCTTCTTTCAACAAAGCTTATTATCACAACTGCTGCAAAGGAGAAATATTTAAAGCTCACAGAGCAGGTAAAGAAGAGTAGATTTTAAGCTGAGAGGTAATGAACTGATAACTGGAACGCCTAATAAAAATATTATAAACTTTATGCCTGTAAGTTTGAGAACTAGATGAAATGGACAAATGCCTTAAGACGCAAGCTACTCAAGGTCACAGAAGAAGAAACAGCCTGTACAGCACTGTATCTATTAAGAAATTAAATTTGTTAGCTTCAAATCTTCCCACAAAGAAAACTCCATCCACATGGATTTTTAGTAGTTCTTTCAGACACTGAGGGAAGAAATAAAACATACATCTCAACTGATTTTGTGATAACAGCATCACTCTGGATCCAAAATCAAATACATTACAAGAATAAAAAACCTCAGACCAGTATCCCAAGAGAACACAAATGCAAAAAGTGTTTAACCCTATAGCAAATCAAATCCATCTGTCTGTCTGTCTATCTATCTATCTATCTATGTATCTATATCTATCTATTTTTTAAGATAATGCATTATAACTAAGTGGAGTTTATCCCAGCATATGTCTGGTTTAACATTAAAAAAAACAGTGTCATTCACCACATTAACTGATGAACACACACACATTGCAATAGATACAGAAAAAAACATTGACAAAACTCAAATCCATTCCTGGTTTAAAAAACCAACCAAACAAACACCTCTCAGGAAAGTTGCACCAGAAGAAAACTTCAACATGATAATATCTACAAAAAACGTGCAGTTGACATCATACTTAGTGGCGAAATACTTAGTGCTCTCCACCTAAAATATTAACAAAGAAATGACATCTGCTGTCACCACATGAACTCATCATTTTACCGGAGGTTTAAGCCAGTGCAATAAGATAAGAAAAAATAAATAAAAGTCATCCAGATTGGAAAGGTAGAAGTTAAACTACCACTAATTCCAGATGACATGACCATCTATATAGAAAATCCTATGAAATCTACCCACAAAAATCTAGAACTAAAAATCGGGTTTAACAGGATCATGAGATCCAAGTTCAATACTAAAACAAAAACAAAAACAAGCTATCGTAATTTTATAGACTGGTAATAAATACTCAGAAAGTGAAACTGAAAGAGGCAATACTATTTATATAAATGTCAAAAATAGGAAAGATTTAAATACAACTATGACAAAAGATATACAAAACCTGCATGCTGAGAAATCCAGAACTTTGCAGAGAGAAATTAAAGAACACCTAAATAAATGGGAGAGATGCACTGTGTTCACAGATCAGAAAACTCAATATCATCAGGTTACCACATGTCCCCAAACTGATTTAGACATTCGGTGCACTTCCAATAAAAGTCTCAGCAGGCTTCCCTCTAGATATTAACAAGCTGACTCTAACATTTCTATGAAAATTCAGAAGATCTAAAATATCCGAAACTACTTTAGGATAAATAAAAGAACAAATGTGAAGGGCTTATACTAACTTCAACACATATTATAAAACTATAGGAATCAAGACAAAGTGGAATTAACATACAGGGGCACAACCATATCAATGAAACAGAGTTGTTTACTTCAGAAATAAACCCCACACAGGGAATCAAATGCTTTTTAACAAAGTTTTAAGGGACAGGAAGAACAACGTTTTAACAAATAGTGCTGGAAAAATTGGATATCCACATTGCAAAGAACAAAAAATAACTCTGAACCAAACTTCATGCTACATACGAGTTTGCAGAGGAATTACAACGGGAAACAAGACATTGTTTTTTGGGGTAGTGTTATGATTACTAATTTGGTTTTGGTGGGGGATTATGTGTATATCCAAGTATCAAACTTACCAAATTATATACTTAAAATATGTGCAGTTTGTTAAATATCAATTGTACTTCAATAAAGTTACTTTAAAAACAAATACATTAATCTAGGCTTAACAATTAACTATCTTTTTAATACATGCATTCATATATACAAGTGCACATCAGATATATTTAACAGATACTTGTATTCATAAAACAGAACGGCTCTTGTCACCATTTGTTGGCCCTCATCACAAATTTATACTAGCATTTTATAAAAGATGAAATATTTCCACATGTGTACATAGCATTCTAAGTGAAAAAGCACTGTTTGGTGGAAATTAAGAAGAGATTTTGTGTGCTTTGCTTGGCTTCATTTAGTTGGAGAGAATAACAGAGCTGACTGGCCACCAAAGCATTCCTATCATCACCAAAGATGCCTACATAGTTGTTTTCACCGAGGATCAGCAAGGACATTGACCCAAGTTTCAGAAATGAAACTCCCACAATTTGATGTGTGCTACGAGAACATGGGACACAGTAGGGTTAATCAGACTCTCAACCGTAAGGGATTTTAGACAGCATCTCATCAAACCCTTCATGTACTATGAGTGAAGAAACCGAGGTCAAGGGAGATTAAATGATGGGTCCAAGTCTTCATAATGGCAGAGTCAAATCTAGAATCCCATGTTTCCGGTGGCCAAATTCTGAACCTTTTTCTTACTACCTTAACAACATCATCCTTCGAGAATCCCCCCCCCCCCAAATACCCATTTATCATATCCACACAGAAAAGCACCTTCTTACATTCTGCTTTATTTCAGTGCATTTTTGTTTAATTGTAATGAAAAATATCCCTGCAATCTTTTCTATTGTCAAACCCATCTGCAGACTCCAGATTTGACCTTTTGGAAAATTAGCTATTTAATTTATACACACTCGGGACAATGTCCCCTGATTTTGTTCCTGTCTCTTTGTAACTCATTTTTCATTATCCATGGTGAAGACAATAGTCTCTGTCCTTCATCTGGAATAATTGTTTTGAAACCCTCTTCTAAAACAAAAGCACCAGGTTAAGAGTAGTTTCTGTAACAATAGACTCCTTAAATATAAGAAAAATATGCAAATCCCAGGAACCTCTTAATCATATTAGTGCAATCCAGGTAGAATTAAATTAATTTTATATTTAAATACTCCTTTTTTTTCTTTCTGACTTCAAAGGCATTTCATGCTCACTAAAGAAACTGCAGAAAACAGAGAAAAGATTTAGAAAGATAAAAATCACCCATAAACTACTCAACCAGGTAGAGCCATTATTAACATCTGGCATTTACTCAATTGTGTAATTAGATCAATACACATATAACAAAAGATATTTAACTAAAAAGCTATAGATATAATTATCAAGATAGAAATCTTCTCACATCTAAGTTTTGTATCTTTTTTCAATTAACACAGAATCCTTTTCCCACCACTAAAATTATTTGAATTATTTGTAATATCATTCTTAAGAAATGCACATTGTTCAACCACACTGCCATAGTATTATTTCATCTTTCTGTCATTGCTGGACATATAGGTACTTTTTAAGCTTTTAAATGAGGCCAACGAGATCCATATCAATCTTTATTAATAAGCATTTCTGATTTTTTTTCATAGGATATATTTCTGGACACACTTTTAAAAGTTTAAAATTTGCCAATAATGGATGATCATATAAGCTCATTCAAGCCTACATAAAGTTCTTCTTTAGGAAGAATGTGTGACAAGTGGGCTTGGAAAGAAAGAATGGAATGCATATAAAATGTCTTTTCCACGCATAAGTAACTAGCAGGAATAGAAGCTAATTTTAAACATTTTGCTTTATTTCCCTTTATAGTAATAGCGGAATAATATTTGCACACAAATTCCCAGTATCTGGACATTAGGGTGGATTTGAAACTGAAAAACTGTCATTGCCTAAAAGACGAGTTCCTAGAAGATCTATTTAAGATAAATTTTTAATAAAGGCATAAGCACATGGTGTCACCATGGTGATAAAAGGAAGCTGGGAATACCATCTGACGGAATATAGGTTGAATAAAAAATAGGTTGGTGATAGAGTTGAAGAGGTTCAGCTGAAGAAAGGATCAGAAGCAAAAGCAGAGGGGTTCTCTAATGAAGGGAAAAAAATTTAAAAAAAAATCAGAGGTATTAGTTTCCAATTAAATCATGTAAATGCCACATGCAATTTTCTTTCTCAGTTTGTGTATACTTATTAAACCTCGGGCCAGCTAAGCAGTCTATAGTTCATATTCCTAGCACTCCGTGGGCAAATCTCAAAAACAAGAGACAAAACGATCTTTTCCAAGGATGCCTCTTACAATGTACCGTGTGGCTTTGTTGTCACTGATAGCTAATTCTATCAGGGCGCAGGGATGGAAATGGGGAGTTCTGCTCTTCACCTCAAGTGGTTGGCTACACTCAGACATTCTCAAGGTATAATGAGACCCCTGCCTAAGAAGATAGAACAAAAGAGAGCCTTAAAGAAAAATAATGATTCTTTCCCCCTGCTCGTTCCTGGGGCTGAGAATCTGTGTGGATGTTGTACAGGCATAATTAGCTGGAAAAAAAATGTTCATTATGGTTTCTTCTCCCCTTCGAAGGCGAAGTGGAATAGGAAGATGGCCAAGAACGTGAGCCTGGATACTGGGCCTTTCACTTTGGAGAAATCTGTGATCGGGACAAAGGTACTCAATTTCTCGAAGTCTTAGATTCTTCATCTGTCGAATTAGGCGAATGCCTCACAGAGTTGTCATCAGGATCAAAGTACGTAGCAGAGCACTTAGTACATAATGTATACCTGATAAATTACAGTATTCATTATCATTAGCGTTCCATATGGATTAGCTTGGGAGATACAGAAATATTTCCCAAGTATCATTCATTTATAATCATATGGTAGAAAGTGGATCAAAATCTAAGACGGTCTGATAATTACTGGAGGGGAGGACTTTTTAGTCAACGCCCTTTCATTTTTCTTAAGTATTTCGATTGCGCTTGCTTTAAGTACATTTGCCAATATATACATCACCTTGCAGACTGAGGAATCTGCTACAATGACATTTCAACCTCTGGAACTGTGCTGTCTCAGCCTAAGAAGTGAATATGCCCAAATTTACTAAACATAATCAGTACTTTCCACACAATAATGTTCGTATGAAATCACCTGGGAAATCTGACTAAAAACACAGATTCCGATTCAGGGGCTCTTGAGATTATAGGTGATGGTGATAGGCTATCCTGGTCCCCACACATTGAGTCAAGGACGAAACCAGGGGGTGCTTGGGGGGCCCCAACGCACATCTGGCAATGCCTGGAGACACTCTGCGTTGTCACAACTGGGGTAGGTGCCACTGGCATCTGGTGGGTAGAGGCCAGGGTGCTGTTAGACATTCCACCATGCACAGGACAGTCTCAACCACCAAGAATTACTGTCCCAAATGTAAAGTCCAAAATCTCAGTAGGGCCACACTTGAAAAACTCGGGACTAAACCAATCTGAGGATCTTTTCCATTTAACAAAAATATATCGTAGGAGGAATAAAATCTATTGTGTTTTATTCATATCTACGTTCGTCCAACAAAACCCAAAAAACAAAAACCAAGCAAAGAAAAAACGGACGGTGGGGGTGAGGGTGGAAAGAGTAAAAATGTGTGTTCATACCTAAATAATGAGCCACAATGGAAGCCACAGAGCCCACAGTGGGTCACTGCAACCTAATACACCACTCAGGGTTGGGGCTATAGTTCCGGCATCTGCACTGATGGTTTTGAAGCCACAGATCCTGGGCATAAATGAGGAGCAGGCAGGCACGAGGTCCACATAACAGTCTGCCCTGAGTAGACACAGATAGCTGCCCGGATATAACAGGAACACCTACTGATCTCAGGCAGGGGACCTAAGTTCCCTCTGACTGTAGAGACGAAGGCCAAACCCCATGAAAATGGATCCACAATCTAGGCATAAACACACTGTCTCAAATCGCCCTTTTCTAAACTGATATTCTCTCCTACTGACATTTGACAAATTATTATTTGATAAACTAAGTTTTGATAGAATAAAACCGACCAACATGTTTATCAATAGTCTTCTTTTCCCTGAATTTTCTTTTAAATTCATCAAGGAGTTTACTTTTATAAGTTGCCTTGAAGATTTCACATCGATATTTTCATTAGGAAAATCATAATCAACACCAACTGTATTAAGAACTTAATTGACCCACTTGGGCAATCATTTCATGTAACAAAATAATTTATCTTAGGGCAAGAGAAAGATAAAAGACAGAGGTTGGAGTTTAAACAGCAGACAAATCAAAACTACAGAGAGGGTTTATCATTTGTAAATGGTATGGCGAACGTTCCTTGGAAAGAAGAAAAAAGGCGCTGGTATTCTGAACGCAAAACTGATCTCCGTGGAAATCTGAATGCTGCCTTACATAGAGGGCCACTTACCTGTTATCATGAGACTTCCAGTCTACAGCCATACCACCCAGAATGTGCCCGATCTGGTCTGATATCATGACACCTCCAAGGCATCCAAACACCGCAGCCTACAATGTGGTAACAAGTGCCCTGTCTCCGTTTCCCCAGCAGAAATGTAAGGTACATTTTCCACATTTGATGTATTCAGAGGACTAAAAATGAACTTATCCACAAAAGCCCAATAGATACTGGACGGTAACAACTATTGAACTTTGTAAGAAGTTATACTTTTTGGTTGTTTACATAAGATCAAAGTATTTTTAAAACAGCCTCAGACAAAAAGGAGAATATCAATGGAATTCAGAAATCAGGAGGCTAGTAAGTGTGTGTGTGTGTGTGTGTGTGTGTGTGTGTGTGTAATCCAAAATTTGAAGAGTATATCTATATGGAGTAACTTCAATAAGGTCCGAAAAATATGAAAATGTTATCTCCTTTAAATACTCTGACCTTTCTCCAATTTCCAAGTCAGTTAATCAGTACTATTAAGCACATGTTATGTTGGACAGGACCAGGTCTGTAACCAAATGCTATGATGGAAAAAGGCCTAAATTCCTTTTAAATGACATGGAGTGAAGGTCCTGGGAGTGAATCATCCGTGAAGATTTCTTTTTTCTAATCTACTGAGCGAGAGGGAGTAAAAAGACCTCAGAAAAGACCTTCTTCACTTTGTCTTGTGTTCCTGAACGGAAATGGAGAAAGAGCCTTATTTTAAAATGTTTTATGAGCTTACCGCCACTGGCTAATAACAGCTGTGGGCGGTCTCTGAAATTTGTCCAAACTTCATAACAGCGGAAACGATGAGGTCCCCATGCTAATTAAAGTTAAATGTGCCTCCCTGTCACATAACACTGATTTATCCTTGAAGAACTGGTCAACTTCAAGTCCAAGGAAGCCCCCAACAGAAACACTTCCTTGAAGAGGGAGATCCACCAGTGCCCTATTAAATCTGTCTTTATACCCACCCATCCATACCTAGCTCTCCCATAATTAAATCAAGAGACTTAGGAATCAGTCTAACCGCTATCTACAACTTCTAAAATTCCTTAAGTGGTCTTTGCAGGAAAAGGTGGGGCTTTTGAAAACGAACAGTTAGAGAGAAGCGGCCTCACCTTAGTTATAAGCCGGGGAGCAAAAGCGGGTTTAGGCTGTGTGTCAACACCAACCGTTGTTTCTATTAGGGTACAATTTTCACGATATTTTTGAAGAATGTAAAAGAAGGTGAGTTGGAACATGCAATTCTAATTCCTTTTAGGGCTTATCACTCTTCAAACATTCAACAGCCACCCTTAATACCATTACCTCTGGGACAACATTTGAGTAGGCCCCCTCAATCTAACAACAAGAGATGGCGAGAGAAAGACTGCAGTTTAAAAGCCTGGTTAAAGATTAACACAAACAGTAATAAGAAGGTTCTTTAGGAAAGAATCAGAACAGCTGCAGCTGAATCCCGCTACCTGCTGAGGGTTGCTAAGCAACTTGGGCCTACCACTGCCCCAAGGGTATTTTACTTTACAATTAGGATTTTTGAAGGGGGAAGTGGGGGAGGAGGGGGGCGATTCCTAGTGAAACTGATGTAGAAGAGCCATATATACAGATACATGTTGTTGTGTTATTTTTTTACATAGGAAAATGGTGTCACTCCATTCTTTCAAAGGTAGAATACTCCAGATAAAAGCAGATTTTCTTTTTTTGTATGTAACTGACAAAAATCTAGCAATAACATGGAGTTTTAAAAGTGACATTTTGACTCTAAGGGAGGAATTATTTGCAATTTGTTTTGAACAGAAGCTTAGTTCATGTCAGATGTGAACCTCCAGACAATCATTAGTTTAAACTGCCTGCTATGTGTTTAAAAATTTCAGTCAATTTAGAAGCTGATCTGAATTGCAAATGTGATGGTAATAAGCCATTAGGGAACTGCATATCTATTTTTTTTTTGCACTTACAACCCCCTGCTTTAAGGAGCTCCAACTACACTGAAATATGAAAATATCATTTTAATCATGCACACTGTCGACAAACATGGAAAGGCCAGAGACTCAGAAGTGGGAAAGTGGCATTGGAGGCTGAAAACAAGAAACTGGACAAGAAGAAACAGATATAACCTTTACTTTAAATTATATACAGTAGTAAGATTTTCCAAAAAACAAATATTCGGTTTTGTTGGTAATGCAACACACGTCCCAGCATCTGGATAAAATTTATTTTCTTTGGATTTTGGAATGACAGAACGTTAGCCCAAACCTTTTATGAGGTCGCTTGGGAAATCAAGAGAAGAGCTTCTATGGTCGGATTTCAGCTTGCGGTATAAATAATGAATTTTCTTTTTCTTTTTTTTTTTCTTTTTTTTTTTCACGTTTATTTATTTTTGGGACAGAGAGAGACAGAGCATGAACGGGGGAGGGGCAGAGAGAGAGAGGGAGACACAGAATCGGAAACAGGCTCCAGGCTCTGAGCCATCAGCCCAGAGCCCGACGCGGGGCTCGAACTCACGGACCGCGAGATCGTGACCTGAGCTGAAGTCGGATGCTTAACCGACTGCGCCACCCAGGCGCCCCTAAATAATGAATTTTCAAGGGTGTTTGTCAATAAAAATTCTTCTTTCAACAGCCTATTTCAGTTTTCGAAAACACTATGGGTTTCGGCAGTCCCCAAGCCACCAGTGCCAGGAGGCATTTGATTCGCACAAAGATGTTCCGGTTCAGAAGCTTACGTGTTAGCACAAAAATGGGATGAGGAAAAATTTCATTCCATCCTTAGATCTTCCCACTGGCAGCTACATATTTAATTGAACAGAGACTGGAATTGGGGGAAAAAGAGGTGAGCTCCCCATATTTTCAGTGAATAAGACCCATTTTCTGCATTCTTAATTGCCTGTTTTATTTTATTTTTTTTTAAATTTTTTTTAACGTTTATTTATTTTTGAGACAGAGAGAGACAGAGCATGAACGGGGGAGGGGCAGAGAGAGAGGGAGACACAGAATCGGAAACAGGCTCCAGGCTCCGAGCCGTCAGCCCAGAGCCCGACGCGGGGCTCGAACTCACGGACCGCGAGATCCTGACCTGAGCGGAAGTCGGACGCTTAACCGACTGAGCCACCCAGGTGCCCCATTAATTGCCTGTTTTAAAAACCATTTGATTCCCAAGCTAAGAAGACCATTGCAACGGGAAGGCTGGTAACTGATCAACCAGCCATGTGAAATCATTTAGCATAGTTCCGCTAGCCTCTACACAAACCCATTTCTACCCCTCTGAATTCACTAAAATTTGGCACTTGGCTTCAGTTCAACTGTATTAATAGGACCCCAGAAGTTTCATCTCTGCCACTTGCCAAAATCTTTGGGAAATATGGAAACTTATGAGTAATGCATTCATGACATGTTTTCCCTCCACAAAAGTTAAATATTGGCTAAGATAAAGATAAAGTGTAACATCATTGGTAAATATAGCACAACATGATAGAATTTGAGACCCAGGGGAAAGATCTTGGTTAGAATTTAACCCCAGTGAGCCTTCATCATCCGGAAGGTCAGGGCTCTGGCCAATCCCAGTGTTTGTTTATACCCTGGAGAATGAGGGACAAGAGCAGGAACTCTGTGAGGTCAGTTACACTGGGGAAAAAGGAACCCCCCCCCAAGTGTCAGCTTTCAGGCCACGTCTGGACTCCACAAAAATAAAGATTTTTAGCAAGAAAAAAAAAACAGTCTCAAAAATAGCAGCCCTTCTTTTCCATACGGCATCACTTCGGTTGGTTTTACATCATGCCTCTCTGAAGCATCGTTAGAACAGGGAGAGGCTCCAGCTATGTGTAAGCCAGAAATGTGAAATAGAAATGAAGCCAATCATGCCTATGAATGAGGAAGGTGAACCTGAGTCAGAGAAGGGGTTTTCCTGAGTGCCACGCATCTCTTCTTTCTTCACTCACACATTCCCTCACTCAACAAGCATTTCCCGAGCCTCCTTGGTGGGAGCAGAATCGTGCTACGCGCGCCAGGGAAATAGGGATGAATCTAGGTGACGGGTCCTGCACACCTGGAAGTGGCCAAGAGCAACACAGCCGGCAGGTGAATAAATACGCTAAAAGATGGAGGTGACAAGTGTCCGGAGACGAGGTGCTAGGAGGGAGGCATAGGTGGGTCCGTGTCGCAACAGCGTCAGTAGTAACCGTGGCTGCAGAATCCGAAAGCCTGAAGGCGCAGATGTTCTCTGCATCTGAGACAGACTGGGCAACTTTGTCTTCTCCACAAGGCTGTGTTAAATGTCCCCAACTCTCTGAAACCTCCACCTCACCACGCTTCCCCTCCGTGGCAACAAATGAGCTCAATTCCCACCCCGCAGAGAACGCGGAATCCATCAGCTGGAAACCCACTCCGCTTCCCGCCACCAGCCTACACACCCGACAGCATCCAAAGCCATCAACACTCCCTTCCCCTCTTCCGTCCCACGGCCCCTGGTCCCGAGCATTCCAAAAAGCCAAGGCATACGTCTCGGCTTTAGATCCCATCAACCGGACGACCTTTCTCCTCAAGAGACCATATTGATTCCTTCCCTGATCCTGTCCTGCAACTTCAAATGCTCGTCTTTGCTGCCTAATACTCACCGGTATTTAAAAGTACCCAAGTCTCGGGGCGCCTGGGTGGCTCAGTCAAGCGGGCATCGGACTTCAGCTCGGGTCAGGATCTCACAACTCGTGGGTTCGAGCCCCGCACCAGGCTCTGTGCTGACAGCTTGGAGCCTGGAGCCTGCTTCGGATTCTGTGTCTCCCTCTCTCTCTGCTCCTCCCCCACTCGCCCTCTGTCTCTCTCTCCTCCGAAAATAAATAAACGTTAAAAAAAAAAAAAAAAGTGCACAAGTCTCTACTATCTTAACAGCAACAGAAACAAAAACTCCCTCAAAAAATCTTTCTCTTCCTACAGATCCCGTACTCTTCGCCCTCTCTTCCATGATCACCCTTCGTCGCATGTATTCTTTTCAATCAAGTCAATTAAACTTAAATAAAACTTAAAGCTCCATTCCTCAGTGGCACTAGCCACATCTCAAGCGGCTGCGACCATAGAGAGGAGAGTGTGAAGGTAGAACCTCTCCACCGTCGTGTAAGTTCCACAGCCAGAGTTTGCCTTCTTTCCATCCATCCCGTCCTTCTTGAGCCAAACTACACTGGCCACTTTCTCAGCGCTGACATGACACTCTTACCCCGTCTCTACTCAACTCACAGCAACATGACCTGTCCCCGCTCCTGCACTGAGGCTGCCGTTGCCAATGTCCTTCACCCCTCGTGCGACTCAAAACCAGACATGTGTCCTAGATCTTCGCTGCCTTGACCAATCAGTAGCTATCAGATACCAAGGACAGCTATTTACAATCGTCTCATTTCTGATTGGACCCCACACTCTGGCTTTTCTCTCACCTCTTTGCCTACCCTTTCCCGGTCTTCGTTCATGGACTTTGCTTGCTCTGCACAACACGGAAATGCCTTTGCTCATCGCTGCTGCCTCAGGGGCTCTACTCTCTTACCCTTCCAGTTATTCCTCACCCCCTTCCAGCTCCTTCAGTGACCGTCCATACCCTCATTACTTCCACACGGAGACTCTCCTGCCCCTCTCTGTCTCCTCTCTGGCAAGCTCAAACAACACCTAACTACCCCTTAATGTTCCATGGGCTCTGTACGGTGGGCACTCTCCCTCAGCTTGGGTCCTTGACTGGAGTACCATCACCACACCCAACTGCTTAACCTTGCTTATCCTCAAGATGTCATTTCTGATGTTATTTTTCTGAGGAAGGCTTCCCGATCCTATAAGTCTAGGTTAGGGGCCCTACCGTTCTGATCTCTTTTGTTGAACAGTAACAACACCTCAAACATAACGGCTTATACCCTCCATCTGTTTGGCCCAGGACTTTGTGGGCCAAGAATTCAAGAAGGGCTCAGCTGGATAGTGCCCACTCAGGAACTTTCCCATGGTTGCAGTCAGAAAGTGGCTGTTGCTAGAATATCAGCGGGGATGCAACCATTAGGGAGGGGGTGGCCAGGTATCTCTTATGCTCTCCAAAAAGTCTCAAGAGCTCTCCCTGTGGTGTCTCTGCCTGAGCTAGTTTGAGTTTCCTCACAGCACAGAGGCCTTGGGACAAATGGACCGCTTACACAAAGACTAAAGACCTCCAGGGGAGAAGTTCCAGCAAGCAAGGTGGAATCCACGATGCCCTTCCTGGCCTCACCTCAGGACTCACACAACATCACCTCCCCACATTCTACTGGCTACAGCAAGTCATAAGCCAGCCCAGACTCAAGTGGGGAGAAGCACAGATGTCTGACCCTTAATGCAGAGAGTATTAAGGTCACACAGTAGATGAGCAAGCGAGATGGGAGGACACTGTTGCTGCTTTTGAAAATGTAATCTGCCACACTTGCGTACATTTCTTCTGCAATGCTCAGAATTCTTACCGGAGTATTAAACACATGCTACTGTAATTGTTTGTCTACGTGTATTTCTAGTCAGTACTATTATGCACCATCATTTGAGACTTGAGGACACTGAGGCTCAGAAGAATGAGGTAAATTGGCAGAGATCACCTACCCAGTAAGTGAAATTGTGGAGTCTGGACTGGAGCTCAAGACTTCGGGAGCATTCTGTCCGAGTTACACTCTTCTCTACACATCTCGATCCACTTCTCAACCTTTGGAATGTAACACCTACGTTCACACTCCACCTCTAATAGAATCAGATGATCATTAAATTCGAGGGGCACGGTTTTACTGAGCTGGGTACCCGGAGGCTCCCTGCTGTTTGGGAGGATGTATAGTGTGGTCACAGAGAACCAAAGGCCATACGTCGGCCAAAGCTGCCATACTCGGGAATAGGCTCGTCTAAGACATCCACTTCTGGATGAATCCACACACAGAGTGCATTAATAGAGAGAACTATCTTGTACACGTTTCTCTATCTCCATTTCTACCGTAACATCACATTTGTAAGTGCCTGGAGTCTGGGAGCTCTCTGAGCCTCCACTTGCCCAGAGGAGCATGAGGGCTTCTCATCCTTTATCTAGTACACCTCCTGCTACAATTTTAGGATTCCTAGGGTCACAGAAACGGATTTTCTTGGAGACCTGCTTGTTGCCCTACCCGGAGCTGGTAGCAGCTCAGACGCATCTCTCAACCCAATCTCAGAAACCACAGATGTCAGGAAAGTGGGCTCGCTGCCTTGAGCTCTCCGGCAGGGTCTCACTGCAACTTACGAAGCAAACTCTCCGTCATAGCCACCCTGTCACCTCCGTACCAGGGGGGCCACTCGGATGCTCATCTCTAGAACTCCAAAGTTCCACAACGTAGAACCAAAAGAAGTATCTTCTTGATTAAATTAAGATGAGAGTTATAGCCATAGCTTGGGTTAGTACAGCCAGGAAAAGGTAATCTATCTCTTCCCGAAGGGATTTATTTCCTCCTTCCGCCCCTTCCTCCTTAGATTTTTTTTTAACTCACTACTAAAGTGTAGGTGATACACAACGTTATGTGAGTTTCAAGCGCACAACACAGTGTACAGCACAATTCTCCAAGTTTACCACGACAAGTGTAGTCACCACGCGATGTTATTACGGTGTTACTCACTGTATTCCCTGTGCTGTAGTTTTCGTCAACGTGACCTACTTGCTTAATAACTGGCAGTCTGTACCTCTTAACCTCCTGCACCTATTTCACCCATCCCCCACCCCCACCAACCTCCCCTCTGGCAATCATTAGTTGGATCTCTGTATGTAAGGGTCTACTCTGTTTATTTTATTCCACATACAAGTGAAATCATATACAGTAAAACCTTGGATTGAGAGTATCTTGTTCCATGAGTGTTCTGCAAGATGAGCAAGCATTTCTGATACGCTTTAACTTGATAAACGAGCGATGTCTGGCACTACGAGTCGTACGTGATGCTGAAAGTCACACAATCACACCTGAGCCACTGATTCTCCTCTCTCTCTCTCTCTCTCTCTCTCTCTCTCTCTCTGCGGGATTGTGGGTGATCATCTCCCATGCTCGGATGCTCGGTCTCAGGCCGAGGTGTTTGGCAGAAATCAGTGATTTTTCAGGACGTTGGAAGGTGCCCCAACTGGCACTAGTGTAGTTTTTGTTACTTTCAAGCACCTGTGGACAGTCCTTTGCTTTCCCAGAAAAGTGAGCTTAGGAACCCTTTGCTTCCTTCTAGGTCAGGCTGCCTGCAGATAGAGACCCTTTCCTCTGCTGCCTCATTGCCAGTTACATTAAATACAGTATATGACGAGAGTTTATTAATACTGCACTGTAGTCAACATCCATGTGAGCATATAAAATGGCCCTCATGCAGAAGAAGATTCCATTGAGCCAAGGGGTAGCAGTGATTCTGTTAGTGATAACGAAAGTCGTCCTACACAATAACCCTCCTCTCTCGTCTCCCTCACACTAGTCACAAAGGTTTTCAAAGGTAAGGGCAAGTTAGTTGGTTGATTTTTCTTTATATTTTGTATATTTTTTATTATTTTGTGTTACATTACAGTACTGTAATCATTTATATATATATACTTTTTTGGGTTGTGGAATGAATCAACTGAGTTTCCAGTATTTCTTATGGGGAAATATGCTTTGATATATAAGTGCCTTGGATTAGAAGCATGTTTTCAGAACGAATTATGCTCACAAACCAAGGTTTTACTGCATTTGTCTTTCACTGACTTACTTCACTCACCCCATGCCTTAGAATTCTTAGCCTCTTCCACTCCAGACACATATCTATTGTTGAAGAATCTCCTCTCCCTAGTCCTAATGCCTAACTTATCTACCCTCCCAGGATTAATCACTGCCCAGGAATTTGGACAATGAGAAGTATAAACCATAGTCCAAAGAGACAATCACACGCATAATAATACAAACTCGCTATTTAAAAATATATATTTACCCACATCACTCCCATTATGTTGGCTACTATAAAACAAAACGAAATAACAAATACTGATGAGGACATGGAGAAATTGGAACCCTTGAGTGCTGTTGGTGCTGATGCAAAATGGCTCAGCCACTATGGAGAAGAAAGCATGAAAATGCCTCAACTATTTAGAAATAGAATTAGCATCTCATCCAGCAGTTCTACTTCTGAATATATACCCCAAAGAACTGAAAGCCAGGGCTCAAAGATATTTTTGTACTCCTGTTCATAGCAACTTGTTCACGATAGGTAGAAACAACCAAGCTCCATCGACGGACGGAAAACAAAATGTGATATGTACACACCACATGAATAGACCTTGACGACACTATGGAGATAGATGGTGGTGAAGTTGTCAAACGTTGTACATATATTTAATACCACTGAGCTGTGCACTTAAAAATAGTTATGATGGAAAAAAATACTTAAGACAGTAAATTTTTATGTTGTGTGCATACTGCCACAATTTACACACACACACACACACACACACACACACACACACACACACCCAAATACAGAGAGAGTTCTGGGCTTAGAACTGGGCTAAGCATTTTGATTGAGTTGCTTCCTATAATCCTCACAACAACCCCAAGATTCATTACTATTATCACTGTTTCACAGATGTGGAAAGTGAAGCTTTAAGTGATTACGCAAATACGAAGCGGATGCCCAGGATGCAAACCCAGGTCCCCTAGCGCGAAACCCCACAATACCACCATTACGTTCTATCACTTCGTGACCCAGACTGGTGCTATCTAATGTCATTTTGTTATACTGGGCACACCAAGACCTTAGCCACTCAAATTGGCAAGGTCACTCTGTAACCTTGGACGAGTAGCAGGGCATTTAGAATTATCTATCATGTCTGTCTCTCAACGAGTACAGTTTTTGTGAATCATGGTGATTCAAACCCACAATATATTTTTGTATATGATGAGTGTTCATAATTTTTATTGAGGACATACCACATTTTAGGGTTGCCTCAGATATTCTACACATTTATTACAACATTGCTATATGGTGATATCCTTATTTTCATTCATAAGGTAATGGAACTAAAGCTTTGTACAGTTAAGCAACTAAGTAAGTCACATAAGTAGTAAAAACGTGAGTTGAATTTTATTTTTTTAATTAAAATTGTTTCCCACTAAGTCATAGTTGCCTGACAATCAATGCACACATAAGCACCTTACTTTCCTATTCTGAAATCCGGCCTTGGCCTCGAGTAACCTTTCGTATATTAATACAGTCTTGTTATCTTTAATGTGATATTGTAGGTTTTGAAAAACACCCTTCAAAGAAAATATTTTCATCTGTTATCTTACCAGTGGATTTAGCAAGCTGGACTAATGAACTCTTGGTTTTGACATTTTTTAAATCTCTAATTCTATTCTGCAACTGCATTGAGAGGGCCCGTCAGAAAGATCGAGAAAGAGATTGGACATAATTAATAGTCTAATTCAGAGAGGCAAGAAGTTTCCTTATAACTTCAATGTCCCACTGCAGCCCCATCGGTCTTGCCTTAGAAATCCAGCCTCTTAAATCTCACTTTTCACATAACATACTCATGACAGCATTTATTATTAATGATCATCTGTGAGTTATGAAGGATAAAGTCATGTGAATGGAATCCAAACGTCAAACAACAGCCTCTCAGAAGCAAGTGAACCTCATCCAACTGTAGCAGAGCTTTGGGAATGAGCTAACAAGTTAGTGCTGGGGAAAACGCTCTGCTTCAGCTAGTGATTTTGTCTCCAAGAACCGCCATCAACAACATAAACGGAAGACAGAAGGAAACAAACGGTCACGGTATTAAGAAGCCGCCACGGTCAGTCTCGCAATAGGTCACCTGGATGTAGAACCCTGAACTTCTAATCAGAGGTATTCTGCAGGCTTGGAAGCAGGCACATTTCTCCATCTAACATTTTGTGGCTCCTTGGTGTTGGCAAAGCCAGTCGGGTTTGTGAGGGGTCAAATGTGTTGCCCTCCTGTCAGACTTTCCAGGGCGGGTAAAAGTCAATAATTTTCATCTTAATCCTGAGGGCACAGTGTGTTCAAGTTGGAAATCTACTCCATATGTTCGTGATATTATTTCACAGGAGTCCTTAAAAGGTTTCTTCAGGGGAGCTCTGTGAGATTTCCAAATCTCCCTGGCTGTAGGGGTTTGTTTGAACCATTAAAATTATAAATGAGAATATCGGTTAAAACACACACACACAGAGCGACCCTTATTGGGAATATAGTATATACCAGACGCTTCCACAGGCAGTATCGCATTTAAATTCTCACCACCAGCCAGTGAGTTGGATGGCACGGTCCCCATTTTTCAGACACTGAGACACAGATGGATAAATGACTTCCTCAAATGTGTCCAGCTGGTATATGACCTCAGTTGGACAGATCTGACTCCAAAACTCATATCCTTTTACTACATCACATTGCTCCCAAACCAAGTTTCTTTCTAGATCTGTGAAATGATAGGTATTCTGTTCAAAATATGGAATATGCCCTTGTTTAGAAGGAAATGAAGCCGGGCAACATGTTTTCTGTTACCTAGCCAATGTCTCAGCTGACCTCGCCAGCTGCAGTGATATCATAACATTAGTACCCTCTGCAGAAAGAGCTCTTTATGTGGGCCCTTTAAAACTGTACATCGGTCATTCTGAGAAAGTCGAGCAGCTTGAATTCATGCCCATCAGGGTTTGGGGTTGTGTTTTTTTTTGGCCCATCACTTATGCCCCTTTCTTTTTTGTTTTTTTTTTTTAACGTTTATTTTTGAGACAGAGACAGAGCATGAACGGGGGAGGGCCAGAGAGAGAGGGAGGCACAGAATCCGAAACAGTCTCCAGGCTCTCAGCTGTCAGCACAGAGCCTGACGCGGGGCTCGAACTCACAGACCGCGAGATCATGATCTGAGCCAAAGTTGGACGCTTAACCGACTGAGCCACCCAGGCGCCCCGCGCCCCTTTCTTTTTGAACTGAACTTGTCAAATCATTTTTGCAAGTATTCAGTATGTTGCCACCCATTGAGTCCTTTCTAGAATGTAAATTTGCCACAAAACTAGAACATGCTCATTTTAATAACATTCAGTCGATTTAAAATTAAAATAAAAAGATGATGCTAAATGATCAAAATGGCAAGACAAAAATCACCAGAGCTGAGAGGACATCCTCTGACCCGCCAGCTCCACAGCTGTTTGCTTACTGAAGTTTCTCTGTTGGTCTGTTCTCTTAAGAAAGTGCAAATTTGACTCACTTTTTTAAAAGTTTATTTATTTGTTGCACACGTGCACGCACACGCCAGCAGGGGAGGGGCAGAGAAAGAGAGAATCTCAAGCAGGTTCCGTGCTGTCAGTGCAGAGCCTGACTCGGGGCTCAAACTCATGAACGGAAAGATAACAACCTGAGCTGAAATCAAGAGTCGGACGCTTAACTGACTGAGCCACCCAGGCGCCCCTTGAAGATACAAAGTCTGTCGCAAACCTCTGTGTAATCAAACACAGTGTTACCCATGAATTCTCAAAGAAGAATAAAAAATAGGGAAATGAAAACACTAAAAAGAAGCAAAACATTGTGTTTCTGTTCGTACTCTGTGCCAACTCTGTCAGGTGTTCTCGTGGAGCATCTCTTTCCTGCTACAATCTTAATAAAGTGGATGTTATTCTCAGTTTATAGACGAAGCATCTGAGGCCTGCACAAGGTCATATATCTTGCCCAAGGTTACATCAGGAGTCAATGGAAAACGCAGACTCAGAAGTAAGCTCTAACTCCCAAACCCACTCCTTTTCCATTTTATTAAACTGCCACCTTTCATTTTAAAATACACACGGAAGTAGTCACTTAACTATATTTCCATCTCCGGATAACTATTGTGGAGAATTCTTACAGAGTCACTCATACAGCAGAACTTGCCGAGTAAACACGTTTTTAATGATGATGACCGAAGCCTGCTCATGCAGTCATTTACACAGGTGAGGTGATCATTAGAGTCCTCCCCTGTTTAAACAAGGTTTCCATTCATTTAAGGAATAGAACATGGCAGGATGCATGTTAGGAAGAGATAAGACATGCCCGGAGCCAACATCCGACGGGGTGAGGCAGAGGCCCAGGTTGTGAGGGGGAAGACAGTATGCAAAATGTATTTTATCTCAAAGAAGCATATGCCTTGAGGTTCTTTCATTGAAAGCATGAAAGTTCAAGGAAAAAAAAAATTACAGAGCCCTGCCCTTATTTTCCTCATCAACACATAGTGATTTATCTTCCTACCCTTATACCCTAAATAGAAAAACATTAATAAAATAACTGCAAATAACTCTTCCAAATAAATTAGTAACACATCGTCCATTTAACCACCATGGTGTCATTAATATTAAATAACGTCACACAGATCATTTCAATCGGTGATCACAGAAGTAAAATACACTGGCACACTATATGACTTTGCATTTTCCTTTTATAAGAAAGAAGCACCCATTAAAACACACACACACACACACACACACACACACACACACACACACAGAACAGAAGGACATACAACTGACATTTAAAAAAAACAGGTGGTCCCAGATTCCGTGAAACCTCTCACACTCCTGGCACCATTCCCTCTCCTGTCCATTTGGATTCCAATGGTCAGGAAGGTTAGGAAGGTAAATCCTTTCCCCCAAAGATGCCACAGTCTGGCTTTCTGCGCAAACTGAACCCAAATCCATTGCCACAGGGTGGCAGTCCGTGGGGAAAGGCTTTGTGCCTCCTAATTCTTGATTTTCTCACTCCCTTGGAATGTGCTCCTTCCACGAAGCAGGACAAGTGAAATCCTATCCAAGACCATCATCCTTGCCTCGCACGGGGTTCGCCTCCCCTCTCTGACACGAACTGGGAGAGCAGATTAGCTCAAGCTGGTCTCCCCCAGGAAGGAGACTCAAAGCCCTAGCTCCTTCTCAGGGGCCATGCTTTTCTTCTTGTCCGCCCACGCCTAAGACAATTGGTTCATTCCTCTTACTCCTAAGTCTCTACCGTAAGCAGCTCTGGCTGCCTCGAAGGTCATTCTGCTGTTCAGCTGGATTGGGGTCAGTGCATTCACCATGATGTGCGGTGGGGGTTGTCCCGGCCCCTGCCAGCAGAGTGGTGTTACAAGAAGCATTAATTTATCATCTGGCAGGGAGCAACAGTCCCGACTGCGACATGGAAACTCATATCATTTGATTTAATGAGGAGATTTTCTAAGTAGCACTGTTATAACTGCCTGGAAAACTCAGGACTAAGGTCTCTGGGATTGCTGTTCCACAGACACCTTAACTTCATGCTCTCTCCCTGGGTGTCTCACAGAACATCCTAAAGTCCTTTGCACGGATTTAATTTGGTTTTTGTTTTTGTTGGGTTTTTTTAAATTTTTTAATGTTTTATTTTTGAGAGAGTGAAAGCAAGGAGGGACAGAAAGAGGGGTGAACAGAAGATCAGAAGCAGCCTCTGAGCTGACAGCACAGAGCCGGAGGCAGGGCTCGAACTCACAAAGCACGAGATCATGATCTGAGCCGATGTCGGACACTCAACCGAGCCACCCAGGCGCCCCTGCATGGATTTAATTTGAAACAATGACAAATGATATTTATTTCTCCAAATATGCTTTCAATGCCATGTGTCAACTTAGAGCATGCAAATCCATGCACCTGAAAGATTATTGGGAAGAAAAATGTTGAAGGACATTGTATCATTCTACCAGTCTATACAAGAGTTTCTTAGCATTGGATATATATATATATATAAGCATCCTCTATGAATCTTTAAAAAAAGTACAGCTGTGCTGGTCCTAGGTTGCCTCTGCCCCCCCTCCCCACCCCTTCGATCAGACTGCTTTGCAAGATTTTTCCATGATTCTGCTGCAACAGTATTATAATGGTTACCTCTGAGGCTTTAAGAGGAATATGGATAATAAAAAAGATAACCTTCACCATCTCTACGGTCTGAGTAACTTAAAGGGGTATAATCTTAAAGGAATTTTACAGCATCTGTGAAATTGGTCCATATTCTAACTAAGTATGCCTTACCTACTGGAGCCCAGTCTAAGAATTCCAGGAGGTAACTGGATGGGATAAACATCCATGTAAATACGAAGATTGCTATTAGGACCTGCCCTGATCCTAACCTTTCTATGACCCTGTGATTCAATAATTTGCCTTTTTGATAAGAGTGCTATTCCCTCAGAGATTATTGCTTTAGTTAGGCTGGAATCTGCCAGGTTGTAAAAATCAGACAGGCTTAAGCTTTCTCAAATGATGGATATGTATTGTGAGGCCCCACGAGACGGCAAAGAAATGCCCAACACGACCTAGGCAATGCACACCAAAGATTGCAAACGGAACGCTGTTCGTATTAGAGGGTGGAATAGGTGTTGTCTTGACGACTCTTGAGTTCATCGCCTTAGAAAAGGATGGAACTGTGGTCCAGTCAGGAAACCAGGAGTTTCTTCAGGCATTTCAGGTATGAGGAATTTAATAGAAGAACTGGTTTCACAAATGATGAAAGAGGTGAGAGGCCCGTGAGGGATGGTTGTGCTCATTAAAAACAGCTAAAATGTGCTCTCATCCTGCGGGCCGGAGAGACAAAGGGAGAAGACAGCACTAGCGGACTCCACAGAGGGCAGCCACGTGAAGGAAAATGGAACCATGGAAGGAAAGCCTGACTATCAAAGAAGGTGCTCTCAGGCAGAGCTAGAATCATGAAGATGATATAGTGTCTGCCTGAGACACCAGCTGGGACAGGAGGAGAGGGAAAAATACCGTGGCTGTCCCCTTCCACCTGAAACCAAATTTCTTGCCAGTGCCTTCCATTGGCTTAAGCCAACCAGTAACTAGTGACACACATCAATGCAGAGGAAGCCCAGGCAACAAAGAGGCTGATTTCAACACAGAGGCATCTGTGGCTGCCATGCCCATCACCCCACCATTCCTAGGATTCTGCATCTCTCTGTCTCTGCTTTACCTCCTGTTTCTATCTTCTCTTTGTATGCTGTGGATTCAAAGCCACCAAGACAAAAAGCATGTGTGGTTGAGTTTCTCTGCTCAAATGCAAGCAGCATTGTTAGAGAGAGTTCTCATAGGAGGCCAGCCCTCTTCGCAATGATCTCTGAGTCAGCCGCCGATCCAATCAGCTGTAGCTTTCTTAGCAAAGTCACTTGGTACAAAGCAAACCAACGAATACAAAAGGAAACACCTGCAGCCAATTTTCTCAGGAGAGGAACACACCACGTGTACAAAGTACTCGGAGGTTATGTTTCAGAAACGGCCAGTGTTACGGGCTGAATGGTGTCCCACTCCAAAATTCGTACGTTGGAGTCCTAACCACCATTAACCTCAGAATGGGACTATATTTAGAGACAGGGTCTTTAAAGAGGTAATTAACCTCAAACGAGGTCATTAGGGTAGGCCATAATCCAATATGAGTGGTGTCCTCCTAAGGACAGATGAGGACACGCAGAAGACACAGAGAGAAGACACCATCCACAAGCCCAGGAGAGAGGCCGCAGGAGAAACCAATCCTGCCCAAAACCTTGATATTCAACTGCTACTCTCTGAATTGTGAGAAAATTAATTTCTGCTGTGAAAGCCACCCCATCTGTGGTGCTTTGGAATGGCAGCTCGAGCAAACTAATACAGTTAATGTTTCAGGTTGAACTACATGTACATAGATTCGCTATATTCGAAAGCCCAATGGTGCGTTCAAAGTACTTAGTGATGACGGTTTCAGTCACTGGTTCTCTTTAACATTGGCTTCATCTTGCTTACCTAGGACTTTTTCTCTGTGTGCACATCTCTGACGTCTCTCCCTCTTCTCAAGACACCTGACATATTGGATTCAGGCCAACCTATGAGCTCATTTGACCTTCATTACCTCTCTAAAAGCCCTGCCTCCGACAACAGTCACAAAGACAGTTAGGACTTCAACACCTGACTTGTACAAGGACACGATTCAATCCGTACAGTCTTCAAACATTGAACCTAGTCTTTTAGTTGTCACAGCTGAAAACGCTCTATTCCCGTTTGGGCAGTAAAGAGCTACTCAGACCCCCCCCTCCCGAGTGCCGTGAAGCTGATCACAAATACTGTGATTATCGGTTTTCTCTAAAATGCAAATCCTTATCTTACCAGGTTATTATGGAAATGTAGTTATACTGTTGGTAAGTATATTTTATGAAGAGTGTTCCTGCCAACATCTTCCTCCTCTTCAGTGTACTTCTTGATTCTTACCTGTGTCAGAACCCTATCTGGATAGTCATCCTCCAGACAAACACCAGGTCTAGCCACTTTTGCCCACAGACATATCGCCTGAAAATTGCGTTCTCCACGGTGCCTGGGTTTTGCTTTCCCTCGCTTCCTATTGTCATTTCCAGGGTCATGATCATTCATAGTTTCCTTACCTGTAAAAGGGGGATAATACTACTACCTACACTCACAGGAGCATCATAAGGATTAATTGAGTCTATAGCTATGATGCTTTCAAAATGATGTCTCACATGTATTAAAGACCGTATAACCATTTTCTGTTATTAACAGCCCTATCATTATTACTAGAAATACAGGTAATTATTTTTCCTACACGAGAAGCTGTTGCTTCCCTGATCCCCCTTCGCTCAGCTACTGGAGGGGTTGGCTATGAAAGTTTCATGCCTGCCACCTTCTCCAGAAGAGTGTCCTTGGCTGACAGGAGTTGCTGTCTCTACTGAAGACATCTAGGGTGTTGTGCCTCCTTTGCCTGGAGGCAACCCATAGCCTGTGACTAATGCGATAGGTAAAACAGCCTCGTCCCCTTTTCTCTGTGAAGGACAAACTCCGCCGTACGATCCACTCTCCAGGGTTCTGTGATGAGAACGATCCCAGGCCAGATGTTTTCTAAAACCACCCTTCTGTCTGGTTTCTCCCACTCCCTTGAAGGGTTTTCTGATAACATGACCTCAACTACTCACTTGCAAGAGAATTCCTTGAACACAGAACCTATGGAACCAACCTAAGACACTCATCTCAGCAGAGGGAGTCTTTTTAGACTGAGGCTGTCTCATGTCTTTGCTTTTCTCTGCCATAATATCTAGCTTAATACCAGTCTCCTCCGAGGTGTTTAAACTCATGTTTTCTAGTTGATTGGTGGAAATACCTGCAACCAAACATGTGCAGGAGCAAAGCCTACTGATTTCAGTTTGCACGACTGGGAGCTTAAGAATGCAGATGCAAAGTACAGACAGCGTGCAATGGATAGAGCAGTTCACCTGTCTCAGCCACGGATGGAAATCACAGCAGAGAGCGGTGATTCGTATTTAAAGTGCCAAAATGATCAGATCAAGTGTGTCGTTTGGAAACTGCCTATCTACCCGGAAAGCCTGTGAGGAATATTGTCATTGAACACTGTCATATGCTTTGTGGATAGACTGTGTCATGCTCGTGACAGCGAATCCTGCAGAAAAGGCCTCTGAGGAAGTTGGAGGACAGGTCTTTATCTTTTCAGTCCTCCTGAGGTTACAGGAACAGGTTTCAATTAAAGGCAATAAAAGAATGGGAGCATCTTGCACTGCTCTGAACAACCAGAAGTTTCTACCTTGTTTCACCTGATCATGTTTCATATCATAATACAAGAAAAACTCAGTAGGATCCACAGATGCAGAGAGCCGTGCGCACCTATGGCAGAATCCGCTCTACCCACCTCGCCGCGAGGACCATGCAAAGTAACGTAGGAAAGCACGTGGCAAGCAGCAGTGTGTGACATGATTATGGTGCTAAAGGATCACCGTCGACGCTGTGATTAAAAAGATACATTGCTCCTAGATACACTTAAGGGTTGCAGGTGTATTAAGTCAGGATTCCTTTGGGAGTGAGTGGTAGAATCCTAACGTAAAACCAGCCTTTGCAAAAAGGGACCCAACCACTGGGCGGGTAGGACCTGGACAGCCCTGCACAAGGCCGAGATGCATTTGTTGGTACCAGCAGTGGCGCTCAATGGGAACAGCATACCAGGAGGGAAAGTACTGGTGACACGACATATTCATGTATTTGACAGGGGCTAGGACTTTGCAACTAAGAGGTGATGTGCCCGAATGGCTACTAGGGGACACTGACAACACCGTGGCTCTGACCTCACCATGAATCAAAATGACGTTTGGTAAAACACAGATTTCTGGGCCCTGATACAATCTTTCTAATTTGGAAGGTCTGAGGAGGTGCCAAAGAATTTACGTGTTTGACAAGATCCAAGGTGAGGCTGACGTTTCTGGTCGTGGGAACTTTGAAACTGTTCTTCCAGACAAAGTTAATGAAAAGGTACAGGTGAGAAATGAAAACGGAAGGCAGAAAACCTCTCTGGTCCCTCACAGGGAGGCTGCATTTCCTACAACATAAGGAAAAGCAAGTCAATACAACAATTAGTGGATTTGACTCTGGCTTAATAGTCAGAATGATCAGACTCCAGAGAGGGAAGATAACCAAGACAAGCTGTCACATGAGGCTCAAGACCTGGTCGGGGCACTTTCATGTGGGAGGGGATCACCAGGGCAACGGCCCCTCAAAGTTTTGAACCCCAGAGCATTCTGCATCTTTGGAACCCGTAGAAGGAGCCCACGCACCCCTACTAAGAGCTGGCACTCTTCCCTTCACTGAAGACAATGCCAAGACTCCTCCCCTGCAAGACAACATGTACAACCCACTTCCCAGTATATGATCCACGGGCACCGATCCCTGAAACTGCCCAGAATGCCAAACCCCATCTCAGCATCTGCTACCGAAGAACACGGCTGTGGCAGTGGGCCTTGAGCTGGTGACAAGTGGAACCAGAAGCTCCACAGCATGGAGACTCTTTCCAAATGTTTTGTCTCTTCTGCCAATCAACTTAATTCTCTCCCACTAAGGACGCAGTTTTTCAATCCTGTGTGTGGACGACACAGCCATGGACATATCAGACCAATATGATAGTACTTCTATGGTCCAAGAGTCTAAGAGCCATGTCTTCTGGTCTAATTCGAAAACATCCAAAGAAAGGCACTCGTTGGTACGGCTTGGGCTATATGCTCGCATCTTGAACTAATCACCGTGCCATAAAAAAAAAAAAAGAAAAAAAAAAGTAATTATGGCATCTTGAGTCAAAGCCTCATTCCTGGGGCCAGGGACTATTACCAGAAGAAGAGAGAAAAGGCATAGAATGGACAAGAACAATAGTAAGCCATTTTTGAAGGACTGATACTAATTTATAGCAGAATCCTTCCATATGTCCTCAATTTTTTTGACAGATTAAAAAGGTGTGTGGGAGGTTAGAGAAAAGAAAGAACAAAGACTATTTCTTCCACCACAAATTTCCACAACAGACTGGCTATGAAATTCAAAGTCAGTAATTAATCTTGGTTGCAAAAGACAGAAACCTAAACTCTAACTTAAGCAAAAAGTAGAATTCTTGGAAGGCTCTTTTAACTGTAGGAAGCAGAGTAATTCAGCTGGCCAAGTTCAAATAATATGTAAGGCCATCACTCTCGTCCCTTCCCTTGGCTTCTCATTGCATCACACTGTGCTCTAAGACCAACTTTCTCTACAGAGCAGGGGACAAGAGAATGTGAAGCCACCTGCTTCCTGTTTCCCAACTTCATCACATGTGAGGAAAAGCCTTTTTGCCTTCACCTCTAGCTTAACAATTCTAGGAAAAATGTTGATGCCCCAGTTTGGTCACATGCCTGACTCTGCAACCAATCACGCATGAGCAGGAGAAAAGTCATCTAGGGTTGGAGCAGTTGGATTTCATCATCATTTTGAAGGAGGAAATGAATTATTCAAGATTACTGAAGAATCAAGAGAATTACATGGTTAGGGAAGGAGAATGAGCAATTTGCAAAAGGGAGGATTGTACTTCCCTGTAAAGTGAGAAGGGCACTAGACAGAGAAAACATGGACTCCACTTCAGGGAACATAAAGACAGGATTTGCTTTCACCATAAGTAGAGGAACTCCTAAGCCCAAGCCTGCAAAATTTATAACACGCACAAAAAAAGAAAGGCACAAATTCCCTTTCAATCTCTTCAATTTTCTTGAAGATACAGGAAAAAACAACAACAGAAAAAAACTCGTCAATCAGATATAAGTCCCCAAATGGACTCTTACAAACCACTGAGTTCACCCTCATTATTTTTCAGGTAAGGCAGCTAGTACCCACAGAGAAGTAATTCGTCGAAAGCCACTATTCGGTGATAGGTACCATGATTTCTAGTCCAGAGCTCTTCCCATTACGCCCGTTTACAAGAGCCCCATTCAAACATGGTTACTACAAATATCACCACGGTTCTGGACAACTATTGACCATACTTTGTGATTTTCAAGGCTGTTACAATTTTGAATGATTTTTCTCTGTTCACACAAGTTTTTCCATGAGAAGCCAGTAAACAAAGTTTAATATACCATTGCAGAGTAGGATCTAACGCAAAAGGATTAAAATTTATATTTAAGAAACCAAGTTTTAAACCTCATGTCCTGTACGCAGCCTTAATTACTTAAATAGCAACTTAATTACTTAACTGTAATCTGTCTCCACACTACTGACTCACGTATTTTGCACTCTTTGCATACATTCCCCTAGAGCTGTGAGGGAAGTTTGGCAAAAAAGACAAAGAGACCCCTATCTACACTCAGACAGAAAAATGAATAGTTAGCATATAAAGTACTGCCAGAAAAAGTTAACTTGATCTTACTCTCTTATGGAAGAAATGAAACAAATTCACCAAAGTTCAATCTTAACGCTTCTGGAATTAATTGTAAGTATAATTGGCTTCTCCTCATCTGTCAGAATATTCAAATGACTTAAAAACTTAAATGGAATTGGTAAAATATTTTAAGGATTCACTTTCTAGCTTAGATGATAAAAGTTGTCTTCCTGCATGTGAGGGTATGAAATCAAAATCAAATATAAAATCCAACAGTACGTGGTGCTCTTTACATTGAGTTTTTCCATAATAGTGAACCTTGTCTGGAGTTTAAATACCATGTCTGGAGGGGAGATAGGTATTAAAACCACAGAATCAAAAGAGACGAGGGAGTCAGGGAAGGTAAAAGAAGATAAAAGGCGTGGAAACTGAGCCCCATGTCATGCCAAGACGATGAGAAAAGAGGAGGAGAAGGAAATGACAGTGAGGCAGAAGGAACTGAGAGAATGAGGTCTTGGAATCAAGGGAAGACATCATTTCAGTGTGGATGAGTCGACCAACTATGTCAAATGATAAAGTAAGATGCAAATGAAGATTGGATCTTGTACTTGGTAATGTGGAGGCTGGAGGAGATCTTGAAAAGAACGAATTCATTAGAATGATCTGTATAAAATATTAACGGGATGGAGTTCAGGATGAAATGGGAAGAGGAGACATGTAGACCACCCGTCAGGAGCTGAGCTATCGAGGGCAGCAGACAAGTGGTAAAGGAGCTGCAGGAACATATATGGTTATTGAGGTTTTTCAGTCCTTCTTTCATGCTAAATGATATCAGAGCATGTTTTTATGCTGATGGGATGACTAAGTAAAGAAGGGGAAATTTTTAATTAAAGAAAACAGAGAGGATTACAAATGAATAATCCTGCCGAAGCATAAAGAAAGGGACCCAGCGAGCAACGAATGGGATTGGCTTTAGGACCAAGGACAGTTCACCTGAGGCAGCAGTTGGAATAGCAGAAGAGGTGGACGAAGCAAGTGGATTGGTAGATTTGGTAGTGAAGGTGCGTAAAATCGCTTTTCAGATTGCTCACATCTTCTCAATAAGAGGCAAACTCATCAGCTGAGAATGACAAGGGGAAAAAAAGTGATGGGAAATTGAATAGAGAATAAGATGAACTGTCCATCTTAGATAATGTGAGAGTGAACACACATGAAAAATATAATAGGAATAATGAAATAGAAATTAGAATCTGACCAGAGAATTACATGTTTTCCCCCCAGCTTTGGCCATTTGCTGGTACATAAAAAAGACGTGTGTTTCAAGAAAGGCCGAGTTAGACTTCTGAGGAAGATGATGGAGTAGGAAGATCCTAGGTGCACCTTAGCCCATGGATACAACCAGATAACACCCATATCAGCCTTAATAACCCAGAAAATGGCCCAAAGACTGGCAAAACAGACTCTCTACAGCTGAATGTAGAGAAGAGGCCACATCGAAAAGGTAGAAAGGACAGAGATCTGGTCTACAGCAAAATGCACCCACACAACGGTCTGCGGGAGGTAGGGATGCCGTGGGCACGGAGAGGAGAAACAAACCCTCACACCAGTAAACCCAGGCACTGGGAACCTGCACGGGGAAGATGAATCCCCGTAATATTTGGCTTTGAAAACCAGAGGGGCCTAATTCCTCGAGTTCTTACCATCAGCGGGACTTAACACCTGCAACTTTAAAAATCAGTGGTCTTTATTCTGAGCTGCACAGTGATAGGAAGCTGAGTCCCCACCCGTAAAGGCTCAGCACAACAAACAGCCCCGCTGAGAACTACATAGAAGAAGCTGAAAAACACCTAGGTTACAGGGAGATTTACTTACTAGTCTCAGGGTGGGTGTTAAAGGGGCAGGGATCTCTAGAAGACATCTCCAGGACCCAACGAGCCGGCAGGCACCATCACCCCTCACCACCACTGCCACTCCCATCCCCCAGCCACCCTATAGCCTAGACACATGGATGCCTGCCAGAACCAATGCAGTGCCAACACCTTCCAACTAGCTTGCTAACATCCTGTCCCACCTCCACAGTCTCCTGTGGGCCTGCGCCCTCCAGCCAGGCCTCAGCTCCAGGATACATCCAGCAGCGGAACAGCACAGACCTTGCTGGCACCAAATGAGCTGCCCCCCGGTTCTCCCATAGAACTTCCCCATCCAATACACCATCATCCAGAGCCCATCCAAAGCACTGGCACAAGTACAGCATTGGGAAAACAGCCCCAAAGGGGAAAACACCACTCCAAAGAGAATCCTGCCTCAGGGAAATGGGAAGATAACCCCCGCATACCCAGTACGCCTTCAGCCCCAGCAGTTGGCTGGGGGCAGACATGTGGTCCGACTGCAGCCTACCCACCAATGAAAGCATCTCAGGGGAAAACACAGAGGAAGCACCCCGCTACAATCAAGCGGGATTTATTCCTGAGATGCGGGAGTGGTTCAATATTTGCAAATCGATGAAATACCTCACATCAACAAGAGAAAAGGTGAAAACCATCTGATCCTATCAACAGACGCAGAACAAGCACAAGACAAAGTACAATATCCATTCATGATAAAAACACTCAAAAAAGTAAGGTTAGAGGGAACATGCCTCAACATAATAAAGGCCATATATGAAAAATCCACAGCTAACATCATGCTCAATGGTGAAAAACTGAGAGTTTTTTCTGTAAGTCAGGAACAAGACAAGGATATCCACTTTCACCGCTTCTATTTAACATAGCACTGGAAGTCGTAGCCACAGCAATCAGACAAGCAAAAGAAATAAAAATCATCCAGATTGGTAAGGAAGAGGTAAAACTTGCACTGTTTGCAGATTACATGATACTTAAACTTAAGACTCCAAAAAGAAACTACTAGAACTGATAAATGAATTCAGTAAATTCACAAAAGCAATATACAGAAATCCTTTGCATTTCTATACACTAACAATGAAATAGCAGAAAGAGAAATTAAGAATCCCAATTACAATTGCACCAAAAGGAGTAAAATACCTGTGGAAAGAAATGCTGTGATCGTGGACTGAAGAACAATTTTTTTTAATGTTTATTCATTTCTGAGACAGAGAGAGACAGCATGAGTGGGGGAGGGGCAGAGAGAGAGACACACAGAATCAGAGGCAGGCTCCAGGCTCTGAGCTGTCAGCACAGAGCCCGACATGGGGCTCGAACTCACAAGCCATGAGATCATGACCTGAGCCAAAGTCGGCCGCTCAACGACTGAGCCACCAAGGCGACCCAAGAACAATTTTTTTAAGTTCGTGTATTTATTTTGATAAAGGGAGAAAAAACACTGAAGGGGCAGAGAGAGAGAGGATCCCAAGCAGGCCCAGCACCATCAGCGCAGAAACCACCCTCTCCCCGCTTCCCCACACACAATGCAGGGCTTGCACTCACACTGACATCACGACCTGAGCCGAAATTAGGAGTTGGATGCTCAACTGACTGAGGCACCCAGGTGCCCCTGGAGGAACAAATAGTTTTAAAATGTCCATACTATCCAAAGGAATCTAAAGACTTAACGCAATCCCTATCAAAACACCAACACCATTTTTCATGGAACAAGAACAAATAATCCTAAAATTTGTATGGACCCCAAATAGCTAAAGCCACCTAGAAAAACAATAATGCTAGGTGTATCACAATCCCAGATTTCAAGATATACTACAAAGCTGAAATAATCAAAACAGTATGGTACTGGCTCAAAAACAGACATAAAGATTAATGGAACAGAATAGACAACCCAGAAATGAAACCAAGATTATATGGTCAGTTGACCTTCAACAAAGCAGCAAAGAACATCCAAGACGTTCTTGTCTCTTCAACAAATGGTATTGGTAAAATTGGACAGCTACGTGTAAAAGAATGAAACTAGACCACTTTCTTACACTTGAGTTACCATACAGTAAACTCAAAATGGATTAAGGACCTAAATGTGAGACCTAAACTATAAAAAGCTTAGAAAGGAACACAGGCAGTAAAATTCTCTGACATTGGCTAGAAAAACATTTTTCTCGCTGTGTCTCCTGAGGCAAGGAAAACAAAAAGCAAAAGCAAAAGCAAAAATAAAAACAAAAACAAAAACAAACCAACAAACAACTCTTTGAACTACATCAAAATAAAAAGCTTCTGTACCGTGAAGGAAATAATCAACAAAACTAAAAGACAACATACTGAATGGGAAAACATATTTGCAAACGACATATCCAATAAAGAGTAGTATACAAAATGTATAACAACTTATCCAACTCAACAGTAAAACAAATAATCCAATTAAAAATGTGCAGAAGACACGAACATTTCTCCAAAGACGACACACAGATGGCCAACAGACACTTGAAAAGATGTTCAACATCACTTATCATCAGGGAAAGGCAAGTCAAAACTATAATGAGAGATCACCTCACACCTGTCAGAATGGCTCAAGTAAAAACCAAAAGAAGCAAGTGTTGGTGAGGATGTGGAGACTAAGGAAACTGTGGGCACTGTTGGTGGGAATGCAAACTGGTACAGCCGTTGTGGAACAGGGTGGAAGTTCCATAGAAAATTGAAAATGGAATTACCATATGATCCCATAATTCCACCCCTGAGTATTTACCCAATAAATATGAAAACACGAATTCCAAAACATATATGCACCCTTATGTTTAGTGCAGCATTATTTACAATAACCAAATTATGGAAGCAGCCTTTGTGTCCTTTGACAGATGAATGAATAAAGAATTGGCGTAAGAAAAAAACGCGATAGACTATCACTCAGCCATAAAAAAAGCAATCTTGGCATTTGCAACAACATGGATGGATCCACAGAGGACAATATCAAGTTAAGGAAGTCAGAAACATAAATACTGTATGATTTCACGCATAAGTGGAATTTAAGACACAAAACAATCAAACAAAGGAAAAAAGAGACCCACCAAAAACCAGACCAACTACAGAGAAAAAGCTGATGGTTATTAGAGGCGAGGTTGGTGAGGGGATGGGTGAAACAGGTGAAGGGGATTAAGAGTATACTTATTGGGATGAGCACTGAGTAACGTACAGAATTGTTGAATCATTATATTGTACACCTGAATCTAATATAAGACTATATGTTAACTACACTGGAGTTAATTTTTTGTCGTTTTTAAAATTTATTTTGAAACAGTGGGTGTGTGAGCAGGGGAGGGGCAGAGAGAGAGAGAATCCCAAGCGGGCTTCACGTTGAGAGCACACAGCCCGACGTGGGGCTCGATCTCAGGAACACGAGATCATGACCTGAACCGAAATCAAGAGTCAGATGCTTCACTGACTGAGCCACCCAGGCGCCACTGGAAATTTTAAGTCACGATGAACCTAGGCTGAGGTTATGCCATGAAGCGAGAGACAGAGAGAGAAAGTAGTTGTAGTTATGTGCACAGGAATTGTCCTAGTGGTAGACTAAACAATATAAGCTGGGCAAGGAAGGAAATGAGGGTATAGAGTGGGTTAGGGCATAACAGAAACTAAGGTTGGGACGAGTTCATGGAGTTGAGACATCAGCACAAGATGGAAGGACAGGGGATAGTGTTTGAAGAGCAGGATACTCAAGATTTAATCTCTGCAAAACGTTTAGTTTCTGGTGACAACCAGGACACGTGCAAGGAAATGGATGGATGAGGGGAGACCAACGTTCTCGTTCTAAGGACTGCCTACATGCCCAGCTAATGCTACACCACAGTGACAAATAACCCCGCTGTTTCAGTGGAATCAAACATATTCCCAAATTGCCCATCATGCAAAGTTGGATTCAAAAGTCTACAACTCTGCTCTCTTTCCGTCGAGTGACTCAGAGCGTCAGACAGCTTTCCAGCGTGGGCTCTGTCTGCATCTCAACATGTGGCATCTTTAGTCACTGAAAGGATTCTCTTCTTCCTGATGGAGGAGAAGCAAGAAAATGGAGATGGTACGTTGGCCCTTAGGCGCATCGGCTCAGAAATGATACTCATGCTTTCTACTCACCTTTTCCTCCGCCATACAGCCCCACTATCTGCACCAAGTGTAAGGTAACACAGGGGATCTGGAGTGAGCACCTCCGGCTGCCACAATATGGACATTTCATTATTAAGAATCATCAGGGAGGTAACCTATGAATGTCAATGACGGAAACAAAAGAACCAGCAGGTAGTCGAGACTGTTGGCATGAACCACCGAGGAGCTGAGGGCTCATGTGCAAGAGATTATCTTCCCACTATACTAACCTCTGTCTGAAATCTGCATATGGGATGTCAAATGTCCCAACGTGGAAGGAGATGTTCAATCATCGAGATCTTTCCAAAGGCAGTAAATCTGAAGCTATTCAAAATGGACAGTTGATGAAGCTGATTACTACAGAGCTAACCATATTTCCTATGTGGATTACCAGGTTTCAAAGACTAAAAAATATGGGAACAATAAAATTTTAGTGAACATAATTTATTCTTTCCTTGATGATTTAGAAGGCACCTTTAGCTCCTGGAGTGACTTAGGGACAGGCCTGTGAACATCAATTATAATTGGACTGCGGATATGCACGGCTATAACTCACATGGGCTCGCTGCACATTGGGAGCACAAGCAGGGCAGCAGGAAGAGTAATGACAGCAGGGGATGGAAGGGTCTGGAGCTGGGGAAATGAACCAGGTGGCAGGACTTTCCCCCAAAGGATAAAACCAGCAGTTGAAATAATAAAGTTCGAGGATATGGGGGACCCTGTATTTCAGTCAGGGCTGATACTTCTCTCCAGGAGGCATCGTCCAAGTGTGGGAATAAGACCACAGATATATGTACTAACCACGCAGGCAGATCATGTATCTCTGTCTAGTAGGTTCATTTGTTAGAGGCAGACATGGTGTACCCAACTATTGGGCTTTTTGATACATGGCCCATCAACCTGAGGCTGGGGCTTTAGAGATAAAGTGCTAATGATTTTAAGGTCAGGGACAGGGCTGCAGTTAGGAGGAAATCGAAAGGCAAACCGGGAAACTAAAAAGGTAAGCAGAGGCTGAAGAATTTGGGCATAGAGCCATATCAAGAACAAGAGAACATGTCGATTCCAGAACACAAGCACCTGGTGATGAGAGGGATTCCTATTAATCTTCTTGAAAAAGCCATACAAAGGCATGGAGGAAACTGTCACGTATAATACTAAGTGAAGGAAGCCAATCTGAAAAGGCTACCTACATACTGTTTGGCTCCAACCATACGACACTTTGGAAAAGGCAATATATGGAGACAAATATCGAAGGGGTTGGCAGGGGTCGGATGAGGGAGGAATCCGTACGTAAGCACAGAGAATTTTTAGATGGGTGAAATTATTCTGTATGATACTATCATGGTAGATACATGTAATTATACAGTTGTCCAAACCCAAGAATGTATATCACCATCAATGAACCATAATGTAAACTAAGGACATCGGATGATTATGTCGTCAGAGTAGGTTCACCAGTTGTAACAAACGGACCACAGTGGGATAGAGGGAAAATTACTTACCTCCTCACATTTGCTATGAACCCAAAACTGCCCTAAGAAAATTAAGTAAACAAAACAAAAGGCTTAGTCCATAGTCAACGATATATTGTACACTTAAAATTTTGTTAAAAAGGTAGATCTCATGTGAAGGGTTCTTACCACGGTAAGATTCAAGCAAACACACAAAACAGGCTTCGTCAAGAGATCATCATCTTGATGGGGAGAGACAGATTGGACAAATACTGGAAATGATATGCAGAAATAAAATGTAAATAAAAATTGCCATTTACTCTATTACAATGCCGGACAAGAGTGTTCTATCTAGAAGCTCCAGGACTGCATTCCCCACCCCCTTTATTTTCCAGGTTCTATAATTCTGCTCCCCTATTTGGAAGCTAGGTCGATATCAAGCTAGGACAGGAATTATATTTGTAATACAACTTGAGTCACAGAGAAGAGTCAAAGAATATTTTTAGCTTGATAAAGGACTTAAATTCTTATTGTCCCGTAGAGGTTTTGCCTTCCTTAATCTCATTCTCTACTCCCCATGGATCTAAATCCCCTGCTATTTCCAAACCAAAAAACCAGATGTAACCGAAGCTGACCAAAGGACAGAGGACTAAAGAAAGTAGGCTAGTGCCTGGGGGGTGTGATGGGAGTAAGGAGGAAGAGGAGAGTTTCAAAGACAGAGGAGTCTTTGGGAAAATAAGAGGACAGGGGGTAGGGAGGAAGGGAAACAGGGAGTTCACCTGGGAAGGCCTCCAGACAGACCAGTAGGGGGCGACTGTGTAAAAAGCCTCAGAAATCTATTACAAAGGACCACCCAAGCAGGAGAGCACTGGGCGCATGGAGTTTTGGAGAAAGTACTCTCAAGATGTCCATCCGAGGCTGAACAATGATGCAAAGAGACGCCATGGCAATGCAGAAGGAATTAGGCATTTTCAAAGACATATGCCAGTTGGGAGGATTGCCAAAGGTGTCAAAGTAATTTTACCCAAGGCTCCCTATTTACATAAAAAGAGCTATTTAGACTTATTTGTGTTTTAATTTTATTTTTGCTTACTAAAGTTAAAAAAAAACTTGAAACATACTTTGCTCTAAATTCAACTTGCAAATCTTCTCATCTATTTATAAACATAATAAATGTTAGACAAAATAGACCAACTTTTGGAGGAAACTTTGATTAGCGTTTGATAAACTCGAGTTACGAAAACTAAATTCCTCCTAAAATAACCAGCCTCATTTAAAAACTTAATTAAATCCCCTTAAAATTTCCAAACTGCACCTATAAATTAAAATGCCTGACTTTCATATGCCTGATTGAGTACATTTATGATTTTTCACAAGCAAATTCTTTCCAGGTTCTGAGAGAAGGTGTCCAAGGACTCGGATGGGGAAGTTCAACGCCGAGCACAGGCAGGTGCCAGTCTACATTTTGCAGCAGCTGGTGCAGTTCAAGACAAGGATTACAAATGCAAAAATACAATTCAAATGTAGTTCTACTGGACAAAGGCCAAGAAGCTGAACACTGACACACCAAAGCAGACCCAAATTCTCTCCGTTTTCTGTACTGTCCAAACTGTGCTCCCAGAGGCGTGCCACACCTACCCGTGTTAGGTTTGAGCCCAAAAAGAATTCCTTACAAATCAAACCCATATTTCCCTGGCATTCTTGCACTGCTGGAGGCAGAACTTCCTGCGCATGCTCAGCTGTTCTATTTTTGTAACAAACTACAATTCCCACAACTCTTATGGCTTGAGCTCCGTGGGAGGCTTCTGCTGTGTGATTGCTAGATCAAAATAATTCTGTGCAGCAATTAACTCAGAAGGAACACTTTCTCTTTCAAGGTCCTGAGTGAAATTATGGAGTAGGTGTCCCTACAATATCCACTAGATAAGCCAGATCCTTCTTAATGTCCGGGGTTTTTTTTCCCCCCTTTGGGCTGGATTGGACAGATTTATCAGAGTCCGTTTGAAACCAAAGTCATTCCTGTAACAGACAAATTTGTTTTAATTTCAATAATCGACATGCTTTTGAAAATCACTGCAAGGATGAACTAGGAATGTTGAGGATACAGAAGTGAATTAAACAGTGATGATTGTAGTCAATCAATCATTTTTCTACATCATGCTATGCATGCGAATTGTTTCAAGCAAACATCTAGGTTGACTTAAATTTCAAATATCATTGTTGCTGAATGTAAAATAATTCCCAGGGGTGCAAAGGAAGAAACCATGGGCTAAAAAGGGATAATTTCAAACAATTTATACCAATTGGATTGTTTCATAGTCTGTTGCCAAAAAAGGTGTGATTGTATTTCCTCATGAAGGCTGATTGGTGGCAGAGGGTGAGGCCAGGGGAAGGGAGGAGGCAGTTAAGACGGAAGAAAGTCAGTTCCTTCTTGCGTTTAGTACTACTGGAAACGTTTCCTCTATATATTCGCAGACTGCACATTTTTTAAATAATCAGTCTATCGTTAGGATTACACTACAAGGGGCTATGGCATATATAACAGACTTTTCTTTAGCTTAAACACTTTCAACCCGCCAAGGTTGTTTTATTCCCAGGCCATTGTGCACTGCACCAGTGGGCTTCTTACCGAAGCAAATGCATGACTCAGAGAAGAATTATTGCTTCCTTTTAATTTATGGCTTAGAGAATGTTGTGGAGATCAAGCTCAAAAATTAATTTCAGATTGGTCCCAGAGGGATTGCTTTTAATGGTTCTGTTAATTCACTTTGAGAGAAACCCTATTAAAGTTGATGAAAATGGCAAAGACCCACTAGCCCATTTCTAATCTAGATTTTGTTTGCAACAGACCTCATCCTTCTAATTAGAGTTGTTAGAACCCACTTTAATTTTATTAATAATAATTAACATTTATAATACTTCAGTTTACAAAGCACTTTCTCATTATCAATTAAGTTTTTAAATCATCCCAGGAATCTAAAGTAGCGTATTAGTTTCCTATTGCTTCCTTAACAAACTACAGTAAATGTAATGGCTTAGAGGAACACAAGTTTATTATACCTTTTGGAGGTCAGGGGTGCAAAACAGGTCTTACGTGGCTAAAATCAAGGTATTGGTAACATTAGATGTCAAGTATGCTTCATCTAAAAACACAACTACAGACACAAAAGAGTTGTCAGCAGGACTTCATTGCTTGTGGAAGCTCCAGAGGAGAATCTGTTTCTCTGATTTTCCAGGCTTCCGGAGGCTGCCTGTGTCCTTTGGCTCACGGTTCCGTCCATCTTCAAATCCGGCAACCAATGCACAGATAAGTCTTTCTCATGCAGCATAATTCTGATTGCTTCTGTTAACACATCACCTGACTCCCTCTTGAGCTCATAAGGATTCTTGTGATCGTATTGCCCCGCCCCCAGCTAATTCAGGATAATCTTCCTCACTTCAAATTCTTAACTGACTCTCATGTAAAAAGGTCCTTCGCCATGTGAGTTCACACACACACAGGTTCTCGGATTAGGAGGAGGAATCTTCAGGGAACTGTAATTCTGCTGAGCACAAGTTCTGCCTAGCAACATTTTAATGTTTTAGCATTAGTGATGGTGAGAGTAAGAGCAGAATTATTTCACAGATGAGGAAAACAAGACCAAAGGATCGACAATCACTCAACCTGAGACAAAACTATAGTTGAAAATTGGTATCCGGATGTTTATCTACTAGTTGTTCAACTCCATCATGGCATATTAAAGTGCAAAACAAAAGTTCCTATTAGGCATTTTTATTACACTAGGAATGACATACTCAGCAATTTTTTAGGCCATTTTCCAAAATTTTGCTTCAGGGCTTCTTGTAAATAATATCCACCATACTTTCCACCAATTAATTAACATTAAGGAGGATAAAATCTAATAGTGATGACTTTGATAAAGTACATATCTACAAATTCCCTTAAAAAAGAAAAAAAATACTTTCAGGTCCCTTAACATAATGGAAACTGCTTAAATTCCACTATTTTTCACATACTGTGAAATAACTACATAGACCAGTAAGGAGGACAAATAAAACCGTCCATAGCCCCCACCCAAACCACACCAGAGAAGAGGAGATTTGCCTCTGTAGGACTTGGAGAACAAAGGAAACCATCAGAAAAATAGTGAACCGCTATTCCGAGGTATACTATTGCCATGAGTCATAAAGTTGTATGTCTGGGACCCAGGGACACAGATGAAATCACAGGCTATCTTGTTCGCCTGTAGGAAGGGTAGAATCTCAGACCTTTGTCAACGCCTGGCAGTTCAAAGGGTAAAGATAACAGTAAAAGTTGGGATAAATCTAAGCATTAAGTATAAACAAGATTATTATCACTGGGGCTGGCTCAGTCAATGGAGCGCGCAACTCATGATCTCAGGGTCACGGGTTCGAGGCCCACATCGGGTGTAGAAATTACTTAAAAATTAAAAAAAATCTTTTTTTTTAAAGAACAATATTACTAATAAAGACTAACTTATAAGAGGTATTTATTTTTCATAAGAGATATTTAAATACAAAAAAAAGAGTAGATAATGGACTGAAATTACCAAAAAGAAGGTAGTTTGGAGTTACAGTGTCTTAAGATCACTAAGCAAAAGAAGTCAGTCAGAGAAAGACAAATAGCATATGATTTCACTTATATGTGGAATTTAAGAAACAAAACAGATGAACATGAACATAGGGGAAGGAGGAAAAATGAAGCAAACCATAAGAGATTCTGAAATGACAGAGAACAAACAGGGTTGCTAGAGGGGAGTTGGGTGGGGGATGGTCTACATGGGTGATGGATACTAAGGAGGGTACTTGTTATGATGAGCACTGGGTGATGTATGTAAGTAATGAACTCCTGAAAACTAATATGAAACTATATGTTAACTACAATTGAAATAAAAATTTGAAATAAAAATGATCCTTATATGGATCAAAATTTATATTAAGTAAATATGTTGTCAGGCATGTATATTTAAGATGCCCACTATAAGAAATTAAAGGGAATGAATAACTTCTAAAATTTTTTAAATGTTTATTTATTTTTTAGAGCGAGAGAGAGAGACACAGACAGGCAGACAGAGTGCAAGCAGGGGAGGGGCAGAGAGACACAGGGAGACACATAATCTGAAGCAGGCTCCAGGCCCCAAGCTGTCAGCACAGAGCTCAATGCGGGGCTCACACCCACAAACCATGAAATCATGACCTGAGCCAACATCAGATGTTTAATCGACTGAGCCACCCAGGCACCCCAAGAATGAATAACTTCTAAACTGGTAAAATGGAAAACAAAAAGTATTAAAAAAAAAAACAAAAAAACCTCCATTTTTCAGTAACAGGCAGGCAAAAAGGAATGTCAGAAGAGAGCAAAAAACAGAAAACCCACAAAGTAGAAGGTAAGTAGAAACACAGTAAGAAGGGAGAAGAAAGATCAAATCTAGCAGTAATCACAGTAAAGTATAAAACTTGCTTGTGGAAAGGGACGGATTTTCTTACCAGATTTTTAAAAACTTACTCTATTCCATTTCAAAAGTGATACAATCCCTCTCTCTGTCTCTCTCTCTCTGTCTCTCTCTCTCTTTCATACACACACACACACACACACACACACACACACACACACACACAGAAAATAAAAGAAAAATATTAGTACGAAGTCCTAACAAAGTGAAGCTTGCATAATAAGATCAGACACTTAAAATTTAAGGAATGTATCAATAAATATCCAGCACTCAAGTGAACTAATGGTTCCCTGAATTAAGGTGTCACAACACTATATATTGTTTTTAAGATTATTATTCACAAATACAGGTGTCAAACTGTTAACGTAGCTAATGAGTTATTAACCTTAACTCAGATCCTTGCATCTGTTTCCTGGCTTTTAGGAAATGCCCTAAAATGCCTCCTTTACTCAGAAAAATTTATTTTTGAAACACGAATCACTCCTGTGATTCTGAAGATTCTGAATAAACCTATGCCCAAATGGCATTGCCCCATCCGTCTTGTAAAAGAATGATATACAGAAACACAGAAATTTCAAAATACATTTTTAAAGACTAACGAAGGACTTCACCTGCTTTGTTCCCCATATGCCAAATTGAGTAACTTTAACCCTGGTACCGCTCTCACTACGAACCTAATTGTTTCTGGGATTTATTTTGTTTGCTTGATACTGAATCAGTGTTCTGACTTAGAGACAGAAACATTCCGAGAAGCACAATAATCAGTAGGTTATGAATCCTACCGTCAGGGACCTGGAGGAACCCTTAATCCCTCAAGGGGATGGATCCATTTAAATGTTCTTGGGTGCCTGGCTGGCTCAGCCATTACAGCATCTAACTCTTGATCTCGGTGTTGAGAGTCTAAGCCCCACACTGGGCATAGAGATTACTGAAAAGTAAAATATGAAAAAAAAAAAAATAAAGTGCTCTCTCTCGCGCGCGCTCTCTCTCTCTCTCTATATATATATGTGTGTGTGTGTGTGTATATATATATATATATATATATATATATATATATATATATATATAGTCCCCTGACTATAAGAGCATCAGCATCACCTGAGAACTGACTTGAAATGCAAAGTCATGGACTCCAACCCAGCTCTTCTGAACCAGAAATTCAGAGTGGGGCCCAGCAAGCTGGGCCAGGTAAGTTTACCAAGACTTCCAGGTAAGTTTTATTATTTGAAGTCTCTTTTATTCTCTAAAGATGTTTAAGATGGGCTCCCCAAATCCAACAATGAAATACGCAAATTAGTATGGCAGAATAAAGTACTGGATTCTCCGGTGTTTGTTTCCCTTACGCAAGACTGAGATGAACACTTCACTAGAATCTTTAGAAGTCTCAGGAAATACACAGGATAACTTCCATTTTCCCAACACGAGTAACACATTTACAGCATGTAACTCTTCATCAATACAGTCATGGTGGACGGTCTGCATCCTGACCTAACTGTTCCCTCGAACAAGACAAATAAGCTTTTCAAGATGGCAAAGTCTTTAACTTACATGATGATCACTAGGAAGAGACCTATCAAATGGTAAGACAGGAATTTAACATTCACTTCCAAGCTCAGGGTTTTGAAGTAAGAGGATCTTCTAATAACTCCAGGAGTAAAATAATAAGGGAGCTGACTTTTTAAAGTACAACGGGAGTGACTATATTTGCTGGGTGTGATATCTGGAGGAAAAGCAGAGAAGTTGATTTATTTAAGGTTCGCATCAGCTTTGGGATTTGACAAATACGAGTGTCAGATACAAACATGCAATTATTTGTTTTGAGCCAAGAGGTTAAATCGAAACAATTAACGTTCTATGCGAGCACAAAACTTTGCCAAAGCAACCCAGAGGAACCCATCATTCACCTTTAATCCTTAAGTCTTTGCGATGACACAGGAGATCTCAGGCCATGATTCTGCAGAAGTGTCAGTGATGGGCACTGATTTCACAGTAAAAACAGCAGAAGTTGTCCTTCCTCAGAATAGAGCCATTCGTTATTATAACAATTCAGACCAGACAAAGAGGCAGGAGCCAGATTTTCTGAAATACCAAGTACTACTCTTGTATGTTCTGAGATATTTCAGTTGAATAGAAGGCTTGAGAATGTAACATGAGCGTTCACATGTGTTGTATCGACACCAGTTCTTACTCCGCCACACTATAGAGGGTTTGACAGTCTAAGAAAAAGGTAACAAAGACGGTAAAAATCTGTAATCTGGGTCATATAAGGAATGGCTGAAGAAACTACTTTTAGAATGGAAAAGAAAAGACTTAAAAGATGTCTCTACTACTTAAGAGTCATTGGATTATTTCCTACATGGTTAGACCCAAAAGTTGGAAATGAGGACCAATTGGAATATTAGGAGTAACTGATTAAAGAGCAGGTAATTTTTTTTTCTAGCACTGTGAGCTATTCTAAATTAAAATAGACTACTTTAGGAAGTGGTGAGTTGCCAATGTCCAAATAGAGGGCGGATGATCATTTGCCAGAATTTCTGTATTACAGGCGACAAATTACAGTGGGTAAGAGCAGGGATCTATGACTTCGGAAAAATTAACTATTATGTCTTTTAATATTCCCATCTATAAATTTGAAGAGAAATCGTTACGTCTCAGGGCTCTTTTTAGGTTTAAATAGATAATGTCAGGAAAGGTGTCATCACTGTGCCTGGTACACGGTAAGTGCTTAATATAAAATGTACGTATAACTAACACAATGGTAATGACCTAGTAATGCACATCATAATAACTGCTCTACAGTTTACTGAAGAAGGCTTTGCGACATACCTCTTTTCGTTTTAACTAAGATTCTGGTCTCCTATTTAGTCTGGAAATATGGGCATACGGGCATCTCGGGGCATTAGTAAATTATTCCACCAAACTTGTCAAGATTCTTAGACCCAACTGGCCTTGGTGTCCTTGCTATATTACTGTCCTTTATTATTTGCTCCATTCTTCATTACAAAAGTATATCACACCCCCATCCATTGCCACACAAATTGCAGTGCCCTATAAATGCCTTATGCTTCCCCATAACATCGTAAGACTTCTCGATGTGACTGGCTGTGGCCAAAGGCACAAGAGATGACAAAATGTCAGCCATGTCTAAGCAGAAGCTTGAAGACACATTGGTTGTTTCAGAAAGCCCTGTCATTTTTTTCCCTCCATCATAAGAAGCATCAAAACAACTTATATGATAGAGTTAAGATATGGATGGAAAATACACAGGCTGTTCCATGTGCGTGTCAGAACGTGAATACATGTGGAGCAGAGTAGCAACTACTGATCTGCTAGCTGACAAAATGTAAGCAGAGCAAGAAATAAATGTTAGTGTAAATTAACGGGATTATACGGTCATTGCGAATGAAGCAAAAACGAAAAATATAAAAATCTGGACCAGGAGAAATTGGTACCAGAAGTAGGGTGAAGACTTAATGCATAAATATGAGGACCTGGCTATGGAGCCAGGTAGGTAGGTGGCGAAGAAAAAATTATTCGAGTCGAGAAAAAGGATGGTATATGTTATACAACAGTGCGGTACCGAATTTGATGGTCCTCTGTGATAGCATAATCAACATATTGAACATGTGGCTTCAGGCAAGGAGACTGCAAAGCAAGGCTTTGCTAGGGTGCCTGGATTGTTATTATTAGCTGACTTGGGCAAGGTATCAATGCGAAAAAGAGCCCAAGAGTAGTAGGATGAAAATATGCAGAGAAAATCCAGAGACTCCAGTTCTAGCAGAGTTGAAGTATGTAGTTATTTTTTTTTCTCATCCACAGCCAGTAAAAGAAAATAATGACAAACGCTTGAGCAATTATACATTCTAGATCTCCAGGTAAAGACCAAATCTTGAGTATGATCCTCACCTCCTTGGTTAAACACGGTGAAAGGTTTAAGATTGTTCATAGAAAATCTTTCAGTTAGGGGGGAGATGCTCAGAATACAGAGAATGTGTGTGTGTGGCTCACCCAGGAAGCCAGTCAACTCAAAATAAGTATTTAAAGAGATCCATCTCAAAAAATAAAAAAAAATCTGGGTATAGATATCGGCACATGGAGCTGTTTGGAAGCCGGTAAAAGTTTGACAGATTGTACTGACAAAGGTAGCACCAAACAGGATTAAGAAAAGACTAGCACAACTCAAAACCTAAAACAACTTTTGTGGCCCTAAATTTCTGCCGTAAGATATTATACTGATAAATCTGCTCAGGACCCAAGAGGACATATTCTCTAATGTCCCCTGCCAATCTGCCCCAAGGAGGTGGGAGAGAAGGAAGAATATCCCAGAAGATAAAGCCAAGGGTTTTGAAAATCATGACCTGACAGCTGAACTGGGGTCTAACAAGGAATTTGTTTTTTTGTTATTGCACCAACACGGACTGTTAACTCGGTCTACTTATGGAAAAATGAAAAGGTAGCTAAAAAATGAAATACTTATGTGCATTTAATAATTAGCTCTAACAAATCTATAAAAAAGAAAGCACTGCTTTGAACTGATTTCACTTAAGTCACAGAAACCTTATTAGAGTTAAAGGTATAACAGGGGGCCTGGGTGGCTCAGTCAGTCAAGCATGTGACTCTTGATTTCAGCTCAGGTCATGATCTCAAGGTTCGCAAGATTGAGCCCTGCGTTGGGCTCTGCAAAGACAGGGCAACGCCTGCTTGATATTCTCTCTCAAAATAAACAAACTTAAATAATTTTTTCTTTTAAAAAAGCCTAAGAACTGTATTTAACATGATCAGATTTATACCCACAGAATGAGTGATTTCTTTTTAGAAACCAAAGCACATTATTTAAGACAGCCTCAAGGCTTTAAACACTAAAATCAGACTCAAATAAGCTATTTGCATTGGCCTTCATACAAATATTAAATTTTTCAAGTACAGAGCATATAATCAAGTTTTATTCTTTTATCCTGGTCTGATAATTTTGTCAAGTCAATGGAGAATTTAATTCAGTTACTTTTAATTGCTAATTTGGTTTAAATCTACAATTTTTGTCATTTGTTTACATTTGTCTGTTATTTGTTTTGTTATTTGCCCTTCTTGGCTTCTTTTGAACTGAGGATTTTTATTATTTATATCATTTGTTATTCCATTAGTTGATGACTTACTTTTCTTTCTGTATCCTTTCCTCCTGGGATCAACATCCTACTTCATAAAAATTTCAGAATTTTTATGATGCATTTGGGATGGTGAAAAATTTGCAACTTTCGGTTCAGTGTAAGAGTTTGCATTTTGCTCTCCTGGTTTGAAGAATAGCTTAAGTATTGAGTTCATAGTTGGTATGTAATTTCTGTACATAATTTAAGGATCTGTGCTCATCTGACTCCCATAATTGCTGTTGAAAAATGATCCATCAGTATTATTGTTGCTCCTTTTAATGTTATTTTTTACTCCACTGTTTTTCCTTTTGTCTTTTTAATTTTTTGCAATCTTTTATCGATTTGATGACAATGCACCTCAGGGTAGTATTTCCTAGGTAAACATACTCCTGTGTGGAATTCGTGAAGTATCGTGAAACCGTGCTTTGGAAGATTTTTGTTAGTTTTGAAAATTCTTATTCAGAATTTATTTGAATACGACTTCAGTTGCATATGGCTCTTCACATTTGTTCCCTATTTTCCATTTTTCTTCTCTTTGCTTCAGTATTTTATTTTATATTGTCGTGTCTTCTTGTTCATTAATCCTGTTTTGCTTTGTCTAGTCAATGGAAACAGTCTACCAAATTCTACATTTCAGATTTAGTTTGATCCTTTCCTTTATAGATTTCAAGTTTCTGCTTAAATTCTCCATTTCCCTGCCATTTTCCCAACATATTATTCCCAATTATTTTTAACAACACTATCTGACAACCCTCTTCTTATCTGAATCCCATTGGGGTCAGTTTCCAGTGTCATTTTTTCCCTTGGTTTTTAGTCATTTGGTGGTCATGTTATTTGCTATGCCTCAATTTTTAAATTATTACTAGGTCCTGTGAATAACTTCTGAATGACCCCTTCATCCAAAGAGACACAAAATCGCCTTTGGCGGGCAGAGAGAATACAGGTGTACCACCTTGACTGTGTGAGAGGTCTGTTTGATGCTTTCTTAGGGCTGGTCTCTATTCCAGGTTTTCCCTAGTCCTTTGGTATGACTCTTGCTCTTAGAAGTGGACTTTTCTTAAGTCTCAATTAAAAGTTTGGGTACCAGAGTTCATCCACCTTACCACATTCTGAACTCCAGTTTTTATCCCCCCATCATTCATAAATGCTGAAATCTCTGATTTCAGCATGGTGTTTGGAATTTCACTCTGTGCACCTACAACTCAGATATCAGTTAAGAACTCCTGTACAAAGTTTTCAACTCATTTCTCTACCTCTGTTCCCTAAGATTTTGACCTTCACTTCCTAACATGTTAGGCGGCCCCAAGCTATAGCCTCTGTCTTCCCAGGCCAGTGGGATTATTGCTTCCCCACTGAGACACTCTTTCCTCATTGCTATCACCTGGCAAATGCCCTGGAGGAAAAAGTCAGTGTGACTTTGTAGCTCTTTTTCTTTTTCTTTTTTTTAATGTTTATTTACTTTTGAGTGAGAGACGACACAGAGTGTGAGTGGGGGAGGGTCAGAGAGAGAGGGGGAGACACAGAATCTGAATGGGGCTCCAGGCTCTGAGCTGTCAGCACAGAGCCCGATGCAGGGTTCAAACACGTGAACGATGAGATCAGACCTGAGCTGAAGTCAGATGCTGAGCCAACTGAGCCACCCAGGCGCCCCAGTGTAGCTCATTTTGATGCAACTTCGCCTCAGGCAAGGATTAGAGCACCTTAAATCCTACATTAGTTGTCCTCCAATGGCTTTGGACTTTTTCAGAATGCATTTTTTCTAGCTTTTGTAGCTGTGCTTGGAAAAGTGTTGCTGTGATAGAAGGTACTCGTTTATGGCTGGAATGAGAGTCTTCCTGTGAACACTTTTAAAATTGCCTCTTTGTCTTTAATTTTTAGCATTTTATTATGGTATGCCTAGGTTTAAAATACCTTTTTTCTAAATTATTTTTGTGACGCTTTTTTTAATTTGGGGCTAGATATGTTTCATCCATTTTGTCTAATTCTCAAACCTTTTTAAAATATTTTAAGAGAGAGAGCACACGCATGTGTATGAGTGGGAGAGGAGCAGAGAGGGAGAGAGAGAATCTGAAGCAGGCTCCATGCTAACAGCAATGTGGGGCTCAATCCCACAAACCTTGAGATCACGACCTGAGCCAAAATGAAGGGTAGGATGCTGAACAGACTGAGCCACCGAGGGATCTCAATTTTTTTTTTAATAAACCATTTCCTTTCTCTTCAGAGTTTGATTACATATATGTTAAGCTAATTCACTGTTTTCCATGTATCTCTTGTTTAACATGTTTATATCCTTTTTCTCTCTTCATGCCTTAGTGTTAACAATTTCTTCTGACTTGCTTTAAGAAAAAAACATTTTAAAAAACTGGAAACCAATCCACAGAACCAACCCTCTCTTGGGCTATGTCAAAACTGTTTTTTTAAATAGAATTTAATGTTCGAGAGACAGAGAGAGCGCGGGAGGGGCAGAGAGAGAGGGAGAGAGGGAGAGGGAGAGGGAGAGGGAGAGGGAGAGGGAGAGAGAGGGAGAGAGAGAGAGAGAGAGAGAGAGAGAGAGAGAGAATGAATCCCAAGCAGGCTCCACCCTGTCAGCACAGAGCCCGATGCGGCACCGGATCCCAAGAAGCGTGAGATCATGCCCTGAGCCAAAATCAAGAGCTGGATGCTTACCACCAGGCACCTCTCAAATCTGTTGTTAAACCCATATATCCACATCTTGACTTCAGTTATTTATAAACCTTTTTTTCATTTGCTGCAATTATCCTTTAATCTTAGTACATAATTTCTTGAAGATTTTCAGAGATACTTTCAAGTCCCTGTCTGCAATACTGGAAGGACTTATAGGTTTCTTTTTATTGCTATCTCTCCTCACTTCTTCTCCATTTATCTAGTCCTCTGGTGTGCCCAGTTATTTGTTATTATATGCTAGGCACTGTCTATAAGAACTTGAAGAGAAAATTTGACTAAGAGGACGTTTTCCTAGGTGCGGATCTAATTTTGCTTCTGGCAATCAGTTAAGCTAGAGGTAGATCCTTTTTCATCTGATCGGGTATTTTGCTCACTTGAATCCGAATTTAAGTTTATCTGGTATTTTCCAGAGTTAAGACTTTCTGCATTCTTTTCATGTCTCTTCCTAGCATGCAACTCTTTTAAGGTCCCAACCTACAACCTGTCGTCTTTCCTAGGGCTTCAATATTGGGGACCCCGAAGTTTACTTTCAGCCTCCTCAGCCTCATAAGACTTCTAGAGTTCTGCACAGCTTGTCCAACGCTCAGCTGCTTCTTACGAATTACCGTGAGTTTTGTACCGGAAAAGCAGCATCATATGTGGAGTTCACCTCTTTGTGCTCCTTAGATCTTTTTATACTCTTGGACTAAGTGCTAGCCCCCCCAAAATGAGAAAGATCCAATTCCTCCCATTGTTCCACTTTCAAATCAGGATGAGGAGTCAGAACGTAACAAGATACTTTTAGTGCATTATATCAAAGGCATGGATAGTATCACGTGAAAACATAAGGCAAATTATGGCATGTTACTGATGGATTCCTAAAGGAGGGAAATCGTAGAGTTTTAACTAGAAATAAGATAGTCCTTCACCCTATTTACTCAAGATAATTTCAGTTTATGCCTGGGGTTCTAAAGTTAAGAATGAATAAGTGCCTACTTTTTAATCTCAAACAGATCCCAGTTTAAAAATTCTATAGTAAATTATGAATCACGTAAGTTTATCCTGACCATGTTCTTATTTAAGCCATCAAGAAAAATGGCCGAGGGTGTGCAGGAGTGAAGACATTTCAGGAACAAACAAGGCCCGTCGAGGACCCAGAAATGACAGCACATGCCGTGTTCAGGAACCACAACCTGAACAGCAATACTGGGGACACACATAAGAGCAATGCGTCGAAATGGGTCTGAAGACATAGCAAGGGATGGAACATAAAAGACAACAGAAGGTTCTATCTCTGTGGGCAACTGAAAGCCACTAACAGACATATGACAGACATACAGCCAAATGAGATTTTGTAGGCAATAAAGATAACTCACATGAGAGATGTTGTTGACATAAATAAAGGTGCAGGGAAAAAGGAAGGGACTCGAGAAACATATAGAAAAGCAAAATCAAGTCACATTTAGTGACTGAGTGGAGGCAGGGGCACCGCATGGATCCACACCCTCTGTATGGCTGGGAGACCGTGACAACCAATATTTTGCGAACTTTGTATTCTAAGAATTTTCCTAAGAATTATATGAAATGTATGCTTTCTGCCATGAGCAGTCCTTCCTACTATTAGTATAAAGATAAGAAAAGCCCAAGGGAGGTTGGGGGAGAGGAATCACAAAACAGCAGCAGCAGCAGCAGCAACAACAACAACAACAACAACAACGATCCAGTCCTCATTTCTAAAACAATAGTACAATGGCTTGAGTATTTCAGAACATCTGTTATTATGAAGAAATTAGCACCCTCAACACATGGGCATTGTTCTCTTTCTGGAAGGACACTGTATTAGTCAGCTCAGGCAACCATAACAAAAATACCACAGACTGACTGGGTGGCTTGGAAAATGTTAAGAATCATTTCTCCCTGTGGAGGCTGGAAGCCCAAGATCCAGGCGCCAGCTGATTTGGCTTCAAATGAAAGCTGTTTCGCTGGTTCTTTCTGGCTTTCCTTCTAACTATCTTCTCACATCAAAGTGGGGCGACGGGAGGAGCTCTCTTTTCCTTTGAGGCCACATTCCCATCAAATTAGGGCGTCATTTTATGAACTAATTTAACCTTAATTACCTCCCAAAGACCCCATCTCCAGATACAATCACACTGGCAGGTCAAGGCTCTACCATATGCATTTTGGGGAGACACAATTCAGCCCAAAGCAGACACGTATTACTCTTTCATGACCCCTCCCAGTGTTACTTCAGGTTTATGTTCAGTGAAGCCAGAGAGGGCGTTGACACTCCTGAAGAGAGGAATCGCGCAAAACCTCTTCAGTGCTTTCTGAAAAGGCAACGAAAGACACAAATGTCCATGCTTCAGTGGCTAAGACAGGAAAAACAAAAACAAAAAACAAAAACACAGCAAGACACAAAATTAAAAGCTGAAGTCAATATAATCACATGAACAGCAGGGAAGTGTATCATCCTCTGAGGCCTGCTGGTGGTGGATGAACACTGGTCTGTCGCGGGCACGATCCTATGAATGTGGGCATGAGAACCGGTGTTGGCCGTCCACCCGCCCAACAACAGATCCGGTGTGCAGAGAGCCCGCTGGATGCCTCGCTGCTTCTCTCATTCCTAGAACTCTACCCTAGCACATACTCGTTTTCAAGAAGTTTAATTGAGGGCATATTTTAAATGTAATAAGACGCACCCATGTTAAGTATACAATTCAATGAGTGTTGTTAGTACTTCTACAGATCCGTACAACCAGCAGTCTAATTTCTGAACATTTCAATCACCTTGGAAAGAAACGGAGGCCACGTAATCACTACCCACTCCCCTGTCCGAGCCCTAGCCTACCAACTATTTTGTCTCTACAGAGAACGTCCATAGCTTTCTTCCATGTAAATTATCTATTTATTTAGCCTTAAATCATCCCAGGAAAAGATGCCAGGTCTGATTCCAGCACCGTGCCCTAAAACACAACAGTCTGCTTTTACCAAGATGTGGATGGGGACAGAGGAAGAAACCAATGGCTTAACCTATCGTTTAGGGTTTCCATTTCTGCTGTACCTCGGTGTAATGATGCTCCCTCACACTGAGGGGGGCAGGCACTCCACGGAGGCTCTGAAGGCAAGGCCAATGCGGTAATTCTGTTTTTTAGGGCGAATGAGACGCTGGCTTGTGAGTCCTCTATTTGCCAAAACAAGAAAATCAGCACGTGAGAAGAAAAAGTGGGAACCAGGTCTAGGAGCTCTGCCTCTGTGGCATGCACGACCTTTTCTGTCCTTCCCTCTATGGAGTAAAGTACAGACACGTGTTCTAGCATCCCCACCATAAACCCGCATGCACCTGTAAGCAAGCTCTTGACAGTTCAGTTTATCTGGGTGACCACAGTTCAGTGCCTGGTTAACTGAGTTGTTCTTATGTGGGTTACTTTTCTCTAAGCCCTATTCAGTTTTCCCTATTATTATGCAAAATTAACACTTATTGAACACTAACTATACATTGGACATTAGGAAAAGGGTAAAACATGGTAAGAACATCCTCCACCATCCAGGGTCTAAGGAAGATATTTAAATCAGTAAGCCTTTTAATAAGGGGCACGTAGGAAGGATGTGAGGATGGCAGAAAGTATAGCGTAGTCTTGACAGAAGTGTGCACATTCCGGGGAGAAAAAAAAAACCCTCAACGTTATAATTCCCATGATCTGTTTTCAATCACGATATTTAATATGTTTTGAAATTTGAAGCAATATTTCAGAATGAGACTTTGACATTAATCAAACATAGGAGTTCAAACATTCATCACTTGAATAAAGGGCAGCACAAAATTCATGCTTTACGAGAGCTAGAAGCAGTAACGCTACCAAAGCTCAGAGAGATTGTGTGGACAGCTCAGGAGAGCTTCGTGGAGGAGGTGGTTTCTGAGATGGCAATGGAAGCTTGTGGCACGTGGGAGAGGCAGGAACAGAGCACAGATCTGGAACCCCATGAGTGTTGAGGGAGCAGATGGCAGACAGAACAGTAAGCTTGAATCAGACCACTCCCATAGGCAAAGCTGCTTCACCCAAATGGCAGGGGAACAATCAAGGACCTGGGTGGAGGTGATGGCAATTCTACAAAACAGCACCAAGAATAAAAAGTGCTCGGGCTTGGTGATTTTGCAGAGAGGAAACAGTGTGGAAGAGCAAAGGGCAAAGGAGCCAGAAGAATGACCTCGAGGTCTCCAGACTCCGTGGACAAGGGAAGTGATGGCATCAGTGGAAATTAGGAAAGTAGGATGGAGGCTAGAGAGTTGATTTGGAAGATGATGTGATCGAATGCCCAAGGACTGGCTCTGGGGAGCCAAAGGTAGCACACGAGGCACACCGACTGCAAACTACGGGCTCCTTGGTTCCTTCTGCATGAGTTCCGAGACGTGACTGCACTGGTGTTGTGACAAGACACCCCCCCCCCCCCCGCCCACATCACGCGCTTCCCTCACACAGCCTACTCTCCCGTGCCAGATCTGAGCAGCCAACGAGCAACGTGCTGGAAACTGTTTCAAACGCACCAGTCACTGAGGCCACATAAATAGCCTTCCCTATTTTATATATTCTTTAGTGGACTCTATTTTCTGGTCCCAAAATTACAATGAAGACAAAACCTGCTCTGGCATAAAGAACGCCGGATTCCGTTTTAGACAGCACAGGGTTAGAATACCAGCTCTACCAATGAGTTCTTCACCTCTTCGACCTTGTTTCCTCATCTTGAAAATAGAACCCTAAGTTCAATATTATTGTGAGGGTTAAACATTGAAATAGCACATTTAAGACCCCTGCCTTAGTTCACAGAGACCGGTATTTATTTTCCTCTTCGTAAGAGCACAAAACAGGACACCAAAAGATAAAAACCTGAGTTCAATGCCGGATAAAGAAACTGAAGTTGGCAAGTGGTGGAAGCTGCAAAGTTGAAACACAGGATAGAAGGTTCCTAAACGTCAGTGGCACCGAGAGAAATTATTAATAGTTTGGACACTTAGCCGTATGCTATTTATCGTACACATGCATGTTTCACCACACCCTGCAGGATAACAAACTCTTCAAGGTCAGATAGGGCAAGTCCTTGGAGTCCACTGGCTCTCACGCATGGCACAGGCAGGATCAGAGTACTAAAAGATGCTGCGTTAGTTTGCTGGAGATGTAATAGCAGAGTTTCCCAGACTGGGTGGCTTCAAACAACAGAAATATATTTTCTCACAATTCCGGCAGCTCAGAGCCCAAGACCAAGGTCTCATCAGGGTTGGTTTCTTCTGAGCACCCCCTCCTCAGCTTGTGCATGGTCCTTTCTCTATGAATATCTACGTCCCAAATTTCTCTTCTTATAAGGACACCGGTCATATTGGATTAGAGCCCACTTTCAAGATCATTTAAACTTAATTATCTCTTTAAAGGTAGAAACTTCTAATTATAAAAAAATAAATTAATAAATCATGGGTATGTAACACACAGCCTGGGGACTGTAGTCGATAGTACTGTATTGCATATTTAAAGTTGCTAAAGAGTAGATCTTAAAAGTCGGCTGAGCAACCAACTCTTGATTTCGGCTCAGGTCAGGAGCTCACAACTGGTGAGTTCGAGCCCCGCATTAGGCTCTACACGCTCACACCACAGCATGGAACCTTCTTGGGATTCTCTCTCCCTCTCTCTCTGCCCCTTCCCCACACCCGCTCTCTCTCAAAATAAACTTTATAAATAAATAAACAGTTCTCATCACACACACAAACATTTTTGTATTTATGTGTGGTGACGGGTGATAACTAGACTTACTGTGATCATTTTGCAATTTATACAAACATCCAATCATTATGCCATACACCCGACACTAAGACAACGTTATATATCAATTATACCACAACTTTAAAGAAAATTATCACTTGTCCCAAAAATAAATAAACGTTGAAAAAAAAAATTTAAAGAAAATTATCTCAAAAACAGTCACATTCTGAGGAAATGTGGAGATCAAAACTTCAATACATGAATTTAGAGGGGACGTGATTCAGCTCATAACAGGAGCCTTACCACAAAATAGCTCTTTCTGGTTTACGGGACACTGGCATGTCATTTGCCATTCAAATGACCCAGGAAGGCAGGTGGGACAGTCACCAACTCCATTTATCTGCTTCACAGGAGAGTCAGTTGAGCCAGGACTCAAAGAGCCAGGCATCGGAGTCTAAATATAGTGCCCTTTTCATCATGTCACCCTGCCTCTCTGCGATGAGGGGCTGACAGCAAGTTCAGACAAGGCACTGGTGACCCGCTAACTGTGTGTTGGGCAGGGACCAGTCGCTCCACGTCTCTTTTCATCTCTAAGCTTCGACGGCTTTTGTGTCTCCTTCACACCACCTTGGCACACAGAACACTGCAGATACACCGTAGCGGTTCAGCATATTTGGATTTAATCAAAGCTAATTAAGCTTCACCACACAGACTACGCACATTATCCGGTGCCCCTCAAAATGTCGTCAAAACTACCTGTCTCTGGGCTCATAACTCAGGGGTCTCAGAGCTCTCTGCTCGCAAATGCTTAACACAGCAATGTGGGTAGGAAGATGAAATGTTACACGCTGTCCTTTTAACGGGTGCTCATTACCAAATAAGGACATTCTCCCTCTCCCTCTCTTCCTCTGTCAAAACTCGAAAGGTAAAGAGCAATTCAATTTTATGGAGAGGTCAAGCGTTCGCATTGGGCCCAATCCCACGTTTTAAGGCCATCGTTGCAAATGCCTAAGTACTTTCCGCTAAACCGACTTGTGAAAATAAAAAGTGCCGTATCATACAAACACAAATCCTTTGAGACCAGAGAGTCTGTGTGGATTTTCTGTAATCCGCGTGGGCACTTTAGAATACATGCCCCAAACAGCAAAACCACGGCATTTACTGCATCGAGTTTTAGGTCTGAAAGATAAACTGAGTCAAAGAGCTGAACCCGGCTGAAGTACAAATTGCGGGCATGATCAGCTTTGAGAAAAATGCTGAGTAAAGAAGTCTATTTGCCAAGGAGCATTTCGTCTCCTGACTCTTCCATGCACTGGGGTTCTTGGAACCCCAAGATGTCCTCCAGTAACCTAAATTGCCTACGTTTTCAGGGTGTAGATCTTTCCTTCATCTCTTCTTATATCCCAACCCCACCCCAAAGGGGTATATATATATTGATTCCAAATAAAACCATAATACAAATCTTAAAAATCAATCCACTTTATTATATATCTTTAAATGAGACATCAAAAACCCAATCACTAAACACAGAATTTCAGAATTAATTAGTGACAGAGTCAGAATTTGAACAGGGGACTTCTCTTCGCTACTCAACATCCATTACTCTGTCAGGGGTTCAGCAATCATTGGGAGTAAGCTAATACAATGAAGTCCACTTCTTTGTAATGGATTCTGGACCTTGAAAAGGAGTTGGCCCTTTCACCAAAGACTTAAGTCTAATTTCAGACAGATAATGGCAGGAAGACAACCAACAGGATTTTTTACACCTCTCCAATAATGATTTTGGCTCATTCTACCCATACTGACTTCCCTTTTGCCATTTCTAAAGGCAGGAGGGTTGACGGTAATGAAGGAGGTGGTATTTCAATCCCTAGAACACCACCTTTATAATATAAACCATATTTTTATTAGGGGCAGAATAGTACTTTGTAATATGACTTTGACCCTTGCCTCATTTATTTATTTGAAGCATTTTGGAGTTTGTTACTTGAGAGAAGGCATAACCCAGCAGAAGGATGAAACAGAACGAGATAAAGGGAGTCAACTTGTTTTAACAACCAAGTCCTCAGGAAGAAACGGAAGAATCTCAAATAAGCAATTGTCTTCAGAGTATACTCAACAGGCAAAGACAGGCCATCTTACTCACAAGTTGGCCATTTCCCCCACAGAGGAGAGGAGATCGGAAGAGAAGCAAAGGTGTTTACCCTCTGTGGACTTCTGAAAAATACTGGCTAGATTTGGGTGTTTGGGAGATCCAAGAGGAAAGAGGATGCAAGCTCTTTTAATCCTGGGAAGGTGGCAGGACCCAGGGAAGAAATCTTGGTAAGGCGTCTTTAGACAAAGAGGCTCTCAAAGCACCCTGCAGAGCATCTCATGGATCAACATGACGAAGAAGGAATAGAAGGCTCCCCAGGTGATCAAAAGAGGCCTGAACATTCCCGAGGGGGGGGGCTAAAACTGAAGAAGCCCTATGACAGACAAGATCAGATAAAGAATTCAGTGTGAAAGAAGACATCTCCGTCCATGCCACTGTGGACAGATGCCAGCGCAGGACAAGGCCAGCATGGCTGCTTGGCACCACGGGAGAGCAACCTCCTCCCAGCCCCACCCCCCGATACCGTAGCTGTGTCATCCCCTACAACGCAGGCACAACCCTTGGATCCCTGAATTGAGTGAAACTAACATCTAGGGGTCAGACACTCAACAGTGAAATTAGGTTTAAACCTAGAAACGCAAGTTCTATTTCTGGCACACCTGAGTTGGTGTACTGAGGTTCCATCTGTTAGATATTGCTCACTATTTCATTTTCTTCCGGTTTTTCACACGTGCCTCAATTAAAACTACTGCAATCATCCTGCTGAACTTGAAGTAAAAAAAAACGCTCAGGCAAAATAATTATAAACATAAAGCTATCAAGTATGGAGACACGTAAGACCACTTTATGGTTTGTTTTTTTCCCCACTAAGAAGCACTAGTCTTACAATAACGTAAGTAAAGATTGGTGTTTTGTTTGTTTGTTTGTTTGTTTGGATGGTTGGGTTTTTTTTTTTTTGGACAAGCTGCTTTTTACAAGTATAATATTCCTTCAGTACAAATATATCTGAGGTCCCATTTTTCTCTTGGTCTATGAAGACCATTCCTTGTCTTTCTTTCTGAAGTCACGGCTTGTCATGGCACACTTTTTTTCTAATTAAAATACTGACGTTCGGCTCTCAGTGTGTTGAAGATAGTTGAGTATTTTATGTTTTAAAATACTGGGATATACTTGAAATGATGTAAAATGCATAAAGTTAAACACCGGGGTTTCGACTATAAAGTAATTTTGTCAGTTTTGTGAAAAAAAATGAATAACACATTCATCTTCAATGAGCTCTACATTAAAACAGAAATGATGTCACCATAACAAATACACACACACGCACATAAATATATAGCCCTCGCCAAAAGGCTGGTAGTTAGGATAATGTCCTAAAAACATGAAGTCTCCAGTCCCTGCACCGACACACAAAGGTACAGAACGCAGACTAGCATCCGCTGTTAAGGTGCTACAGGGCTACACAATTTGAAGATGTCACCGTCTCGCTCCCTAGTCATTCAACAAGGTCACAAGCCTATAGGCGATGTCATTACTTTTGCCACGAATGGCAAACACCACCTATAGGCAAATAATAAAAAGCAAAGGGCTGGGGAACGGGTCCAAATAACTAGAACCAAGACCAACGAAGAGTCGAGGAGGAAGGAGGGGAAGCTGGCTCTCGGATTTTTGTCTCTATTTAGTGTATTTTAACATCGTTTTTAAAATTTCATTATTTCAAGCTTTGGAAACCTACAGGGTGAGACCTTTATACCCAAATACGGGAACATTGCCAAAACAGCCATTAAACCAGAGTCGTCTTTCTCACTTTGAAAATTTCGCACGCCTGAACTGTAGAAGTCTTTTTCAATCCTCACAGTTTAGGATTCTCTGTGATACCCCATTCCTACCACTTAATCCCATACCTTTGTCACTGCCCACAGTCAAGAGGAGCTTCTGACCACCGTGTGGATAACGTATGCTGCAGAAGAATCTCCCCTTGCTCCCTGGGCCGCTGCGAGGGCGCCCAAGTACACGCAGTGCACAAAAGAGATGCTCTTTTGATGGTAGTGGGCACGGACGAACGGGCCATTTTTGAATCTAGCTCTTTTTCAATGACGGCCGTGACTTTGAAGACCTCTAAGATTAGACAGGAATTTAACCATGTGAGGAGACGTGAGTTTAGCAGAAGAGAGGTGGGAACTTGGGGGCACTGCGTTGTGCGTTCAGTAGCCTGAGGACCAAAGCCAAAGAGTTGTCAAAGAATAAACCTCAGCATTCAAAAAGGAGTCTCAAGAATCACTCGGTCCAAGATCATCATTGTAAAGAAGAGAAGATAAAAACCCAAGCAGTTGATCGCCGAGACCAGAAACACACAACAAACCAGAGCAGGGTTCAGCAAACGTCTTTTGGCAAAGGACTGGATAGCAAATATTTTTGTCACAATTATTCGACTCTGCCATCGTAGCCTGAAAGCAGTCATAGACAATATGTAAATGAGTGGCCGTGTTTGAAACCTGCAAGCCAGATTCAGCCCCCTGGCCATACCATACCATACCATACCACACCACACCACAGGACGTTCTTCAACATCACAGCTCACCGTTCCACTCATCACGAACCAGGGAAAACCAAAACAATCCTCCCAGTACAGCACAAGTAGCTTTTACTAGCTTCTCTAGAATGGCTCAAAATGACTCTTAAAAAGAGAGACATTTACTTGCAGGTACTCTTTGCTGTCATATGCAAAGACACTGGCCGGGAATGAAAACGACACAGATGAAAGATCAGCCACTCCCAGAATGTTCCCACTTCTGAAGCCGGAACCATATCAGGGACTTCACAGGTATGGGCTTCATCTGGCTTTAGTTGGGTTTCTGTCACCTGCAACCAAACATCCTAAACAATGGTCTAATTGAATGTTCACTTACCTGAGGCTTACCACTTAGAATATTATGTCTCTGTTCAGTGACTAGCTTTAACATAAATCCTGTACGTATTTGTTGCACACTCCTCTGTGGAGATTAATTTACCCATTTAAACATAATTTATAGTATAGTCGGCACATAATGTATAGTATAGTATAGTATAGTATAGTATAGTATAGTATAGTATAGTATAGTATAGTCGGCACATGTACGAGAATGATACCTGTTTGTGCGGAACTTTGAACGTACAGTACACTTTTATTATAAAATTGTTTCTTACCACAATTGTGGGAAATACTCAGTGAGGTCAGTATTGTCCCCACTTTACAGATGTAAAGAGAGAATATTTAATTGTGTAACCTCCCAAGGTCCCCCATAACTATTAAGACTAGAGCACAAGCCTTAAAAATCTCCATCTAGCGTTTTTAATGTTTATTTTTGAGAGAGAGAGAGAGCACATGAGCGCAAACGAGAGCGCATGAGCGAGGGGGGGAGGGGTGCAGAGAGAGAGACACAGAATCCAAAGCAGGCTCCAGGCTCTGAGCTGTCAGCAAAGGGCCCGACATGGGGCTCAAACCCATGAACTGCGAGATCAAGACCTGAGCTGAAGTTGGACAGTCAACCAACTGAGCCACCCAGGAGCTCCTCTATCTCTCTTTTTTAAGTTTATTCATTTAATTTTGAGAGAGACAGCATGAGCGGGGAAGGGACAGAGAAAGAGGGGAAAGAGACAATCCCAAGCAAGCTCCAAGCTGTCAGCACAGAGTCCAATGGGGTCTCAAATTCAGGAACCAAGAGATCAAAACCTGAGCTGAAACCAAGAGTAGGACACTTAACCAACTGAGCCCTATTGGCGCCTCATTTTTTTTTTTAAGATCTAGTGCTCTCTTAATTACACTTCCCTTTTCCAAACTGTGGAATAAAGCACTTCTTTGTCAGCATTTTCATGGTTACCTTCCTGGCAGATGCCAGCTTTGACTTCCTCTGTGTTTCTATCATCTTTCATCCATATGCTGACTTTTTTTTTATTATCAAAGTATAACAAACTTATTGTTTCTTATATGAGAGGCTCCGGAAAACCAGATAATCAAGCATTTTGCAGACTACACGTATAAGTACAGAATGCACGCTTGGTGACAACTCAAGACAATATGGGGTAGGATGGAAATACTTTTATACACTTCTTGGTTGATGCTGAACCAATGGCCTATGGATATTCAGAATCCCTAGGAATAGCACTTCAACATGAGTGAGGATACTCACGTCGACATCCCCGAATACAAATGGCAACATGCCATGAACTCCGAACTTTGGAACACACGAGCAAAAATCTACACAGAAGTACCAATACTCATTGGGATTTGTTTTCCCCTTGAAAAATGGAATGAGAGTTGAGTTGTTCCAAAGTGGTTTTGTAAAAAGATCTTGGCATGCTTACCAATATCTCTTCCAAATTCATAGTTCAATGAATTACTCCCAATACTCCAATGTTAGGACGATTCATGCTCCCTTTCTCGTATCTGTCCCTTTCCTCTGGTTATTGGACGAAGACTGACTTTTTACTTCCATGAACAATTTAATTTTACAATTCCCAAGTACTGAGTTATGTGGCAGAGTGCTTTTTATTTCTCTGTTGACTAAAAAGGACATAACTTAAATTTACCTCTCAGTTTAACTTGAGGAGACCTGGGGGAAACAATTTTCTCCATATGATTCCAGGACATTTGTCTTCCAGGTTCCCAGGATATTAAGTAGAGAGAGGTCAGATAGATTTTCCATGTGACTCTTCCATTCTTTTCTTCCTTGTCATCATCACAGCTAAAATTAACGAGCACTTCCTCCGCTCCAGGTATTCCCTAGGCAATTCCTATGTTGAGGTCATTATTACCACCATCTGATTCTCAGACCCATTCGTGTTTTACCAAGTGTCAAAACAGTTGGTCCATTTCAACTGTGGTTCTCTAGTTCCAGACAGGAACAGTTCCTTAATCTTTCTTTGACTTTCATACCACTGACATTTTTGAAAGTTATAGTCCACTTTGTGGAAGGGGTCTCAAATGGGTTTATGATGCTTCCTCACGATTAGATTCAGGTTATGTGTTCGTAGCAAGGATATCACAGATATTTCTCATTGAAATCTATCAGGAGACACTTGGAGCCGATGTCAATACTGGGGGTGTGCGCTTTGGTCACTTGGTGAAGGGGATATCCACCCCGTTTTCCCACGCAGAAGTTACTCCTTTTCCCTGTTATCATTAGTGTTTTGCGTAGTTATGTTTGAAAATAGCAACTACCCCATTCATTAAACCTTCAACGTACCCACTCATCTACTGAGATTACAACGGACTATTTTGTATTTAACAGGTTGTGATAATTGCCGTCATTTATTTTGATGCTCAAATTATTCCCAGTGTGGCCGATGGGAGCCTCTTAAAGATAACTTCTATGTCCTGCTGGCATATTCCCATCATTCCTTGAGCACTTCCATACTTTCTGGCACAAGATGATCCTGGCTCACACTGTACTTCCTTTATCCAAACTCTGCAATTAGCCATTTTTTTCCCCAAGAAATTCTCTTTTACTTCTCTTAGACCATTAGAAGCTAAGCTATGGCTGCTACGTGGGCATGTTGCCACTGCAGGGAACTATTCTGAGGCCCCGTCAGTGGGCAGAACTAGGGAACATACATATGTACACACACCTACACACATTTGTTTCCATGTATTACTATTTAATAAAAAACCATGAGCACTCACCAACACTAAATTCCAATATATTCTCCTTTTCCATATTCTCCACTTCTCTGCCAATGAGGAACTTGGCTTCTGTTACCCTAAATATATATGCCTACTTGATCACCCACCATATACAACCAATCTCTCAGGTCCCGCTCTCCCCTGCCTCAGGCAGATACCCTCGTCACCCTCTCTGGATGTGATACCTGTGCAAGATTACCTCCTCCATGGATGCTCTCCTACCCTGGCATGAGTTTTGCCACCCCATTCAGCTGCCCTTCCAAAGGGATGCCCTTCTCACTCCTCTTGAGCTCTGACTCCCCAAGATGAGCCACCCCCTGCCATGCTATAGGGGGTTGAACAGCAGCCCAGCAAAAGAGAGGTCCACCCAAAACCTTAGGATGAGACCTTATTCAGAATAAGGTTCTCTGCATATGTAACTAAGGTAAGGCTGTTGAGATCATTCCGGATTAAGGAAGGCCCTAAATCCAGTGACACGTGTCCTTATAAGAGACAGGGAAGGACATGATACAAAGACACATAGGAAGGAGTGCAACAACATACAGAATAGAACAGGAGACCGGAGTGATGCCCCTACAAGCCAAAAAATGCTGAGGAGGGCCTACTGCCCCACAAAGCTGGAAAGCATGCCAGGGCTGGCTTTTCACTCAGAGCCCCCAGAAGGAAACCACCCCACCTGTACTTGGATTTCAGCCTCTGGCTTCCAGAACCATTCAAAAGTAAATTTCCATCTTAGTCACCAAGTCGGTGGTAATTTGTCGCAGCAGTCATGGAAAACTAACACAGAGTTTGGTGCCTGGAGTTAAGACTTGGAGAGATCTACTTGGGGTTGACATTTTTCAGCCCCCCACCCATGTGGAGACCCTGTTCACCCTGTGTGGGCTTCAAAACCCTCCTCCGGCTGTCCCCACACCTTAACATCCTCTTGACCCTGACGAAGCTCTGACACCCTCTACAGGCAGCCCTCCTGTCAAAGCCTACTCAGTCCCGGGGGCCAGATGGCCTGCCCTGAGCCATGACCAGTCCCGGGCACCCAACCCCTGTCTCCTGCGGCAGACGCCCACCTTGCTGTGCCCCACATGGAGGCTCTAGGTTTAACTTCTGAGTTACAGGAAGACAGTACAATTCCATTCACATCTTACCTCACTGCAAAATAATTTGGGGGTGATCAGTATTGCTTACCTTTTTTTTTTTTTTTAACTTTCCTTCTACAACAAAAGCCCAAAAGCACTTTCTAAAACAAAGTAAAAGGTGTCAAAATTATGCCCATTTCCTGGCGGGAGGAAGATACATGTAATGACCTTGACAGAGAGAGAAATTCTTTTTGGAAATAGTTCTCAGTCTTATTTTCAACACAGTCTTCCCTCATTTGCTCTAAGTAAATATGACATTTTAAAACAATACATGTACTCCTAAGTCCCATGTACTGAACTGAATACAGAGATAGATCACTTTATCAAGGGGAAAAAAAAAAAAGTCAAAGTGGCTGACGATGTCTCTCCTTTCGGCTTCTGAGATTTCGGGGGCAGCTTCAAATGGTACAATGATGACACGGCAACAGGATAAAATATGAGGTTATTGTAAAACCATAAATAAAGCATGACTGTTGCAGGGGCTCTTAGTTTTATGGTTTTATACTCTGACAACGAGGTCCTTAATGAAAACACCCTACAAGTTCACGGTTCTTAAGACCATTCTGAAAGTCCAGAAACGAGAGAGAAAAGGGAAAACTGAGCTTCTTCCCTTCTCCTAGTTTCCGACAGAAAGTTTTAGGAAAGCTTTCAGCATTCGCCGAAACAAAGGCTTTAACACTATTTCCCGAAGTTTTAGTTTTCAAACGCTCTATTTTTCTCGACGGCTGCCGTGCATGGCGTTCCTGCAGGTAAGTTAGCATCCGATGCGAGACTAGAGCAAAGCTGATGGGTCCCTGTTGTTATGTGGAACTGGACCACCCTGGAAATTTTATCACACATTTGCTGCCTTCAGCTTCCCCAGATTGTTTAACGATTCTGTGCTTCTGCGACATAAAGGACAGGCCAGAAACCTGAGGCCACACTTCTCAGCTCCAGATCGAACGTGACATTACACACCGACAGCATTTGGCAATTGGGTTTGTTCTTTTGAAAGCAATCAGACTGCACAATGACCAGGATGCAGGAAAAATCATCATCATCATCATCATCATCAAGCCTTTTGTGAGACAACATTTGTAAAAATGTAACTCCCATTATTTACTGGCAAGTTTGAATTACAATTAGTAATGATTATTATCAACGAAAACTGTTTGGAAAGCAGGTAAGAGGGACGTAACTCGTTGGGGGAATAACTTGGAATCACACACTCTGTTCTGTTGCAGAGAAAATAGCTGATGTGAAATCACACCTCACCGGTCTATTTGGACTGACCCGTTGGCACTCGTTGCCAGTTTTAGAGTACTAAAGAAAATGTAAAACTACAAGAGTCAATATAATCATTCCTCAAGTGGATCTATTCATCTCTCGTCGAAAAGAAAAGACAAAATGAGAGAAGAGCATTTTTCTGTGTTTGAATTACATTAATACCATGGGAGACAGAATGAAGCTCAAACCTTAAAATCTATAATGTTGCCTGCCGTGTTTGACAATACTAACTTCAGCCTGTGGAACAAATTACGGGAAAACATATTTGGTAGTCCATCATCCAGAAGTTCCTCTCTACTAGCAATTCCAAGCTTTGCAAATATGGTAAAGATTGATATTCATGATTATGGTCGGTTGCAAGATCCGACTCATTCTCAAACAAAGGTCACATTTTGTCAGGCAATTTCACTGTGTATTTCTTATGTTCTGAAGCCTTGAAAATCGGTATTATCATATAGTACGTGTAGTATAAACATAACCCATCATATTCTACCATACATTTTAAGCTTTCATGTAGAATATTACAGAGTTGTAAATATATCAATTTGTTTTATTATATAGATTTTATAATACATATGGGTTACCGAATCATACAGTTCAGTTTATATACTTGGATCTTTACCCCTGGTTCTTTTAACTTTTCTATTGCTTCTTTGTCTCTGATAATGAATAAATCTCTAACCCTAATGTCTCAACTTTATTATACTACCACATTTCGATAGCCTGAGGAGTACCTCTTCTTACATACCCCAATATTTGTTCAGGTGAAATTGTAGTATATTTTACGTGCATAATCTATACATGCATGAAGGTACACCTAATACACAAATGTACCACCTGCTAGTTCTAGAGCAGCTAATTAGATTCCAGGCACTACTGTATTCGATCAGTGTCATACGTAGGTATATTGCCTCATTGGATTCTAACTAATGTGCACTTCAAATAGTATTATTTTAAAGATGAAGTATAAGGCTTTGTGACATGCCAAGGTCACATGGCAAATCCACCAGTACCCAAGTGCCAGTCCTTCCATTATATCACGGACCTGATCACGCTTTCTTTCTTTTATTTTTTGAGAGAGAGAGAAGGAGGGAGGGAGGGAGGGAGGGAGTGCAAGTGAGCAAGGGGTGGGAAGAGACATAGAGTATCCCAGGTGGGCCGAGGGAGAGAGAGACAGAGAGGGAGGCGGAGAGGGAAGAGGAACTTGTGCTCACCCGATGTGGGATTCGAACTCACAAACCATTTGCTCATGACCTGAGCTGAAGTCAGATGTTTAACGACTGGGCCACCCAGGCACCCCGACTCTTTCAATTTCTAAACCAGAGATCTTCAGGCTTAATAATCGACTTTTACTTCTTCATTTATATAACTCAATTTGTAACCAATTCATCAATTTTTTTTTTAAGATTTCATTTATTTAAGTAATCTCCACACCAAGCATGAGCCTTGAACTCACAATCCAGAGATCAAGAATCACTTGATCCACTGACTGAGCCGGCCAGGTGTCCCTCCAGCTCATCTTTTACCTGTTAACGCCATTCTGCATATCAATGCTGGCGACACTGATCACCCTGTTATTCCTCAGCACTCTGATGATCTAGCACGATATGTCTCAAAACATATTTTATTCTTGAGAAATATATTTCGTGTGATGACCTAACAACCATTTCTGTGTGTCTACACATTCCGTTGGTCTGCACTGTTTGGATTCCATATTTGCAAACCCAGCTACTTGCTAAAACTGACCTACAGCGCTCAAATCAATATTCCCAGAACTTTCAATTCATTCACAGACCTACCTGTATACAGCATGGAACACGTTTAGTCTCCTGATGCAAACGCTCCCAACTGAGCTTGGACAAGGCGATGTTCTGCCATCTGTAAACAATGGTCCTTTTCATAGTCTATTTAATGCCACCCTTTCTGTATCTTTGGGCTTTTTGTCGGTGACTTTGCCATTTAAAATAGCCCCCAAACACATGCTGAAGTGCTCACCAGTGTTCCAAAATGCTAGATGGCTCTGATGTGTCTAATGGAGAAAATGTGTGTTAGATATGCTATAGACCTGAGTTGCAGCACTGTTGGGCAGAAGTTCAATGTCAATGCATCAGCAGTATCTATTAAATAAGGTGTCTTTAAACAGAAACATGCATAAAATAAGGTTATGTATGGACCAGTTGATGAAAATCATGTACTCAGAGGCTCAAAAGATCCTAGCCCTGAATTTCCCTTAGGAGAAATGGTTCAGTATTCACTAATTCGTGGTTTTCATCACAGACTCCAGAGAACAGAAGTACTACAAATAATGAGTATCAACTGTAGAGAACTAAAACAAATGTTTCACAAAGACCCTTATTCCCAGCAAGACACTTTGACAATTTCCATCCTGTGCTACTCTGCCATTTCATTAAAATAAATACGTTGGTTGTGACCCAATATACCCACTTCACACCCTACTAAGGAGACAAGATACAAAGTCTAAAAGGTCACTGATCTAGGACCAACAGGACACGGCAAAACAATGTGAACTGGCTTTAAGTCCCATCAAGATCCTACTTCATTCTCTCTCTCTACTCTCATTTCTAATGTTGTGTTCTAACATGCTTATCTCAATGGGAGGGGAGGAGGTCAAACAATGTTTACACTCCTACCAGGAAAGTTCTCCCTACGTGCAGTCTCTTGTTGAAATTAGGCTAAAAATATATAAAGGCAACCCCAGAGCTATCTGTTATTTATTTAAAACATAAAACCTTCTCAGATTACCCAAGGTCACAATGGTCTTTCAGTACTTTGAAATCTCTTGGAACTAATTGCTTCAACTTGTAATCTTTCCTCCTGGATGACGTAGATATGTTTGATGGATGTCATTTATCTTCTAACCAGTGGTCTATTTGAGAAATAAGACCAACGTACCAAATTCAAATCCCTCTTCTACCACAAATAACAATGTGAACAATCGTGGGCGGGTTACTGAAATACTTAAAGCTTTGTATGTCCTTCTCTGTAAAATGGAGAAAATACTATAAATATTCCATTAGCCTCTGGCGAAGATGAGAATGCATGTGATGTGCTTTAAACAGTAACAGGTAAACATAACCACTCAATACCTCTCAGGTAGGATTATTGTGCTTACTGTTTTTATCAGGATTATCACGGAGCTGCGTAAAAAGTATGCATTAAATAGTTTCCACTTGTTTGTAACTTCCTTGCAAAATCACTTAAACTTAAATCGATTTTTCTGCTATTACGACCTCCTGGTTTTGTTTTTATGACCTCCTGGTTTTGTTTTCAGGGTCTTTCCTAAGAGAGTCCTCTACCAGCTCAAGAGAGAGAACGCTTTACGTGACTGTACTGTGTGGCGGGTGTGGAACGCAGGAGATTTTGCAAATATATACCTCTCATCTAGTATTCACAGCAGTTTCTAAGATGTAGATGGCACAGACTTAATTTTATCTGTAGAGAAACTGTGGATCCGCACATATTCAGTAACTGGCTCCGATTCTGCTGTTACAACAGGCTATATTCCTCAAAGGGGATGAATGAAGAACGCCTAGGACAGTGATGTTTTATTTTTCTTTCCAGGTTTCAGCCTCACTTGGGTCTTCCTATCCCTTCCATCCTGCTTTTGCCTTCCGGCGGGGGGGGGGGGGGGGGGGTTAACCGGAACTAAGATAGTGAGAAATAGTGTAAGAAAAAAAATCACTTAAAATCAAGACAAACGTAACGAATCAAAACAGCAATGAGTTTTTGTATGGGTGTAGGTCACTAAAAGATAATGTTCCTCACACCTTTTAAGATTTAACGTGAAATATTCTTTGAGCTTTGTGTATTAGCTGTGCAATAAAATTTATTAAATATTCTTATCCAAAAACTATTTTAATTTTGTAACATTGAGTTCAGCTAAAAACTAATTTGCCTAGTACCATCCCGGTAATGACAACAGGGAAATATGGACAAATCATTTACTCACATGAAATTTTGCATGTTAAGTATTTGTTTTTAATTTTAACAATTTCAATGGCAATATCTATATATGCTCCAGATATTGAAAATCACTGAATCCATTCTTGGGCGCTTCAATTTACATATTTGAAAGCTGTTCTAATATGGTAGCCACTAGACAAATGGCTAATGTTAAATTAATTAAAATTAAGCTGTATTAAAAAATCCATTTCAAAGAACCAAGTAGCCATATTTCAAGCATCGAGTAGATGCATGTCAGGGGTGACTACTGTACTGGACAGGGCACACCTAATTCCATCATCAAAGAAAACTGTGTTGGACCGTAACACATACTTATTAGACTTCCCTTTAAAAAAAAAAAAATCAGCTCCAGGAATGCCTGGGTGTCTCAGTTGGTTACGTGTCCAACTTCGGCTCAGGTCACAATCTCCAGTTCATGGGTTCGAGCCCCGCGTTGAGCTCTGTGCTGACAGCTCGGAGCCTGGAGCCTGCTTCGGATTCTGTGTCTCCCCCTCTCTCTCTGTCCCTCCCCCACTTGCACTCTGTCTCTTTCTCTCAAAAATAAACAAACATAAAAAAATTTCAAAAATCAGCTCCATTTAGTTCTTCTTTCAAATTGTTGCTCCATCTTCACTGAAAGAGGAACTCGCCACCTCGATTTCCTCCAAGAGTTTGTGTGAGATTAGTATTCTTTATTTCTTACATCTCTAATACAAGTTACCAGTGAAGCCATTAGAGCCTCTAGTTTTCTTTCTTGGCAAGATTTTAATAACAAGTTGAATTTCTTTTACCGATATTCAACATCAATCTACTCAAGTTTCCTACATCTTCTTAGGTCAAGTCTCTTAAATTATGCCTTTCAATGAATGTGTCCGTTTTCATCAAATTTATTGATTCTTTTCTCTCTATGGGACCTGTAGTGATGTGCCTCTTTCATTCCTGATACTACCGATTTGTTTCTTTTATGTTGGTGATCGGTCCTGGAATAGGTATCTTTATTTTTCTCCACAAAGAATGAGCTTTGGGTTTAATATATTTTCTTTACTACTTTCCCACTCTTTTTTCCACTGATTTCAATATTTTTCTTTATAATTTCCCTTTTTTTTCTTTTTTTTACTTCTTACTAAAGATTATTTTTCTCAATGTCTAACTTCTTACAGTGGGAATTAAATCATGGATTTTTAGAACTTCTTTTGCAGTTAAAAACTTTTTCCTCTTATTCACATACTTTTGATGGCTAGTGTGTAGGTTTTTCCCTTACATTATGCAATGGCCCAATTTTCCAGCTACCAATTGGATGCAGTAATTACACTAACTACCCAGAGTTAGCACAGACACCATAGGTTAAGGAATCAGTCCCACAAATCTGGCACCCTTCCTTCCTTCCTTCCTTTTTTCTTTTCTTTCTTTCAAATTTAATTTTGAGAGAGAAAGAGAACATGCACACATGCACACACAGAAAGTGCAAAGAGAGTGAATCCCAAGCAGGCTCCGCACTGTCAGCATGGAACTGATGTGGAGTTCCAACTCATGAACCATGAGACCATGACCTGAGCCAAAATCAAGAGCTTCCGCAACTGAGCCTCCCAGGTGCCCCTACCACCCTCCCCACTTTAACACCAACTACAAGCCCCAAACTGTGATCTGTAATCCAGACCAACTGCCTGTAAGTCAGGAGTTCCCATGATTTTCTTGTCAGGCCAGGCAATTTGCTGGACTGGCTCAGAGAACTCAGGAAAGCACTCTACTCAGTGTTACCGGCTTGTTAGGAAGGCTACAGCTCAGACACAGCCAAACAGAGAGATGCATAGGGCAGGGACGGGGGTGTGTGGTAGAGAGACGCGCACACCAAGGCCCCATGCTGTCTGTGCCTCACTGGACTGTTTCTCTTCCCTGTTTCCATTCTCCATCTATTTAGTTTCAACCTAACTATACTTATATTTGAAATACATGCATCGTTTGTAGACATCTCTTATATTTAAAATATGACTATATGAATGGCATATAATTACATTTTGTCTCTCTTAATCCATTTGACACTCCCCTCCATTAGAATATTTATTCCTATAATGCTTACATTATGTATTTATATGATTGGGTTTGTGTTTGTTTCTTATTTGTCAATTCTATTTTTTTTTGTCGTGTCTTTATTGCCCTTTTGGGGTTATATGAAGATTTATTCCGCTTTACTTTTCATACATACACACATATATAACAAACTTGAAGCATCCCTGATTAAATGCTTTTAAACACCCAAAGAATTTATAGACACTGTCACTAAAATTGTTCTATTACACATACCAACGGTTTTCAACCACGATTTTGGTCCCCTGGGGGTGTGCGTGGACATTTTTGGTTATCGCAATGAGGGTAGGGGTGGGAAGTATTATTACTGTGGGGAGATACCAAGGATGCTGCTAAATATCCTAAAACACATGGGACAGCTGCACACAAGCGTAGAACTGTCTGGCCCAAAATGTCATGAACACCAAAGTTGAGGAATCCTGCTCTGCAAACTACAACATAAACTCTCAAATTTCCACAGTCATCTTACAGCCAGCGTTGCACGATTTCACCAAGGAGACACTGTGCGACTATACGGGTCCGTGTCGCCACCCGTCCTTTTCCTTTATTCTACTGCTACCACACGTATTATAGCTGTATGCGTCATGAATGTCATAAAGACCATGTTATAATTTATTCTTTAAACAACCACATGCTGTATCAAGAAATGCAAAGGGAACAAAAAGGTGATTTACCCAGAGAGTGCTCTTCTTTCCTTTGTGAGGATCAACATTTCTATCTGGTATCATTCCCCTTCAGTCTGAAGAACCTCTTCTAAAATCTCTTGCATTGTGAGTCTGCTAATAAATACTGGTAGCTTTCTTTGATCCGAAAAACATTTTTATTTTGTCCCAATTCTTAAGGGATATTGTTGCTGAATACAGAATTGAAAGCTGTTTTATTTTTCCTTCTGCATTATAAAATTGCCCTGCTACATTCTTCTGTCTCCACTGCCTCTGAAGAAAAGGCATCTGCTAATCACATCACTCTTCTCTTGTATGCAATGCATCATTTTCCTGCTGCTCTCACGATCTTTTCTTTATCACGGGCCATCTTTCTTCTTTCTTCTTCTTGGTATGTGGTGACATCCTCTTCCATCAAATTTGGGGAAATGTTGGCAATGATTTCTTCAAATACTTCTTTCTGTTCCATTGCTTCTCTATTTCTGGAACTCCAAGTACATGTAAATTAATCCACCTAATATTATCTAACAGGTCTCTCAACTTCTCTTCATTTTTATTTCAATCTGTTCTCTCTGTTCCTTACACTGAATAAGTACTATTAATAGACCGTAAAGTTCACTAACCTTTTCCTTTGTCAATTCTCTTCTGCCGGTAGTCTATCAAGTGAATTTTTCAGTTCAGAATTTCCTCTGATCCTTTATCTTTTCTATTTTTGTACAGAGATTTCTATCTCTTCATTCACTATGAGTATATTGTATTTACTTCACAGCAGATGGTCATGATAACCATTTTACATACCGTCTGTTAATTCCAATACCTATGTCATCTTGGTATTTATATCAGTTAATGTTCCTTTTTTATGAGGACACACTCCACTGTCCTAATTATCTGTAGTTCATGCCCCAGACATTAGGAATGGTAAGATATTAAAACTCTGGATTCTGTTATTTTTCTCCTACGAGTATCATTCATTTTGTTTTAGCTTACAATTATGTCATGTCAGTTCAAGCTTCCAATTTTGATTTTTGGATGACAGTTCTAGTCCCAATGAAGATATTTTATCATGAGCTGAAATGTTTTGAATCTGTTCCACATATGTGAATCAGACACGTACAGTGCCAAAAATGTGGGAATCTCGCTTACAGCTCTTTCCTTTCTGGGGTTTCCTCTTATCTCTGGGCTGAGACTTCCCCAAGTTCCGTTTTCTGGTTCTCTGTCGACAGAGACTGCGGATTTCTGCACCAGCACCCGCTTCCCCTACATGCCATGTTAAAGATCAGTGAAAGTCATGACAACAGGAATAGCTCCATCCAATTCCCCTCCTTCAAAAAGACTCCTCTAATAGTGTCTGCCTACCTGGGTTTATTCTCTAGTGCCTGTACGCGGCCGTGTTTTGTGTTATATCCAAAATCTGTAGTCGTTTTTCGGTGGAGGTGTCCGTCTATAGGACCCTACTTAGTTATTACATAAAGCAAAAACTGTCTTTCCTTTTGCTTTGAGGGTTTTCGGTAACAAGATGCCCTGACGTCAAGAGTTACTATTAGCTGGTCAATCAACATATTCCTTTTTTTAGCCAGCAAACAAGATGTCCCCTTAGTGTTTTCAAAGAGTGTTCAGTTCTTTTCAGTTATTAACATACTTGTTTGTCAACAACTAGCTTTCCTAGAGGGTTGAGGGTCCGTGGCAGGTTTTGCTGCATCTTGTTCTGTGATGTAAGAAACAAGTTGTAGACAGCTAGAAGATCTTGTGCTTTAGCAATGGGATTTAAAAAAAAAAACAAACCAGTAGGTTTTTGTGAGAACATTCACAAGGTAACATAGAAACAAGTACTTGATTCTAAATCAAGAGATGTGAATCCAGGACCACCAAAATGTTCACAACGTCTGTACCTCTGTTTCCTCACCACTAAACGATGTCCAGTTCAACCCCAGAGGCTGCACTGAGCTTTTGACCGTATAGGAAAAGACTCTAAGATCGAAGTATTGCAGTGCTCAGTAAGCAGTCATGCTTTGTCAGTTGAAAGCAGTGCTGAAATACACTGAACAACACAAACATGATCAGTGTTCTATTCACGCTGTCTCCAAACTTAATTTCAATACTATTTTCAAAGAGCCCCACAGCTTGTTCATGACGATGGCAGCTATCCCACAAGTTTACAATGGTTATTGCTCAAATGTTTTGTTATTACACGCGAAGTTATAAAACCCCTTTATGATCCTTTAGGGTATCCATTCCATCTATTCTATTCCAAATTCCATAACTTCCCTATTATCGAGAGTCCTATGGGTAATTATGCCTTTTGGCACTGTTAGGAAATTCAGACTGAACCCACTTAAAGCCAGCAAGCTTCATTTAAAAAGGAAAAATCCTTTAAAAGCCAAGTCATCCTGCCCCGCAGAGATTAGAGGGGTCTTAGAAATTGGTGTCTATCAGTGGGTCGATAGTGAATTGGTAACTGACCACACCCATCGCTCGGGCACTTATGAGCATTCCACGTGAGTTCACTGGCCTTAAAACATGAGTGTGGGAGCACAGCTAGGAACTTCTTGAAAGAAGCCTCCACCCCAAATGTGGGAAGTTCACTCCTCTCACGGGTTTTCCAGGCATGCAGTCTTCTCAAGCCCCACATCTACTCTGGTAGCCACATGCTTCTTAGACTAAAAGTGGGCAAGTTAAAGCAAAGGATGAAGGCTGCCGGCAGAAATATAATGTGAGCCACGTACACATTTAAAACAGTTTCTAAAACCTACCCTTTAAGAAGTAAAGGAAAAATTTCACTTGGATGACATATTAATCCAATATATCCAAACTATCGTTTAACATGTAGTCAATATTTAAATTAATTCAGTCCACATTTTACATGCCTCTTACTATGCTAAAGCTGCTTAAAAGTCGAGAGTCCATTTTGTCCTTATGGCATATCTCAATGCATAATAGCCACATCTCAAGTACTCAAGTAGATATATGAATGGAGCTGGTGGCTACCATATTGGATGCATACTGCCCAACAAACACTCTCTTTATCTGGTATTTTGCTATATATTTTTCTTCCAAGTAACCGTATCTATTATGCTCCAGAGATTGAAAATGAGAAGAAACCTGGTAGAATTTCAGGCCTGGGACTCTTCTTTTAATATGTGGAATACCACCAGGGCAACAGCTCCTGGTGATACAATTTTAACGGTGTCAGGTCTTTATTTGGAAACCAACTTCTTTTAATTCATGACAGAGTCCAAAGACCATGACTGACTGCAGAGATACTTTGGTCACAGCTTCAAAAACATAGCATCACTTTTTCTGGACATGGATAAGATTCAAAAGACAAAAGAGAAAAGCAGGCTCAAAATGGACCTTGTCCCCAAACCAGCAAACCAAAACTTAATTTCAGGAATGTGACCTTTTTTTTTTAAGTTTTTTTTTAACCTTTATTTATTTTTGAGACAGAGAGAGACAGAGCATGAACGGGGGAGGGTCAGAGAGAGGGAGACACAGAATCTGAAACAGGCTCCAGGCTCTGAGCTGCCAGCACAGAGCCCGACGTGGGGCTCGAACCCACGGACCATGATATCATGACCTGAGCCAAAGTCAGCTGCTTAACCAACTGAGCCACCTGGGGGGGGGGGGGCCCTTAGGAATGTGACCTTTAACCAGTTAATCTGGAATTTCCTGATCGGCATGAGGTCATCTGCATGAGGGACCACCACCCTTCCCCCAAAGAAGGTGACTCTGCCCAAAACAAACCTTTTAACTTCCTTGTCCTGCTCCATCTCTGTCTGTGAAAGTCTTCCATTTTGTACAACCCCTGGGAGCTCCCTTCCACTTGCTAGATCGGCGCCGCCCGATTCAGGGATCATTGAATAAAGCCAATTGGATCTTCAGATTTACTCAGGTGAATTTTGTTCTGCTAACCACATTCTGTTGAGGGACAGAACTAGAGGAAGCTGGTTACCACAGTGCTGTCTTCTCACTGTGCAAAGCCTGTTCCTGGAGAGAGGAGTGATTTGCCCACACTCCTACAGCTGGGAGACAGCAGAGGCAGGCTGGAAATCCATGTTTCTAGCTCTGTCCCCTTCTGTTACAGTATGCTGACTGCCCACACACTGAAGCCTACTCTACTTTATTTCTATCACACAGCATCACATCACGATTTCCCACAGTTGTACTGTATGAGCTCTTTGTAATACAGATCTTAGTCATGAACATAAATGACCTTCCCAAATATAAGAACTGCACACTACTTCTGAGGTAGAACAATGAGGCCTAAGATACAACAGAGTTACAGAAACGTATACAATGCTAGAATCAAGGTGGAGGGTTAGGTGGGGAATAAGCTCTGGAAAAAACTAGCTGTGTGACCTTGAGCAAATCTCTTAACCTCTCCATGACCCAATCTCCTTATCTGGAAAATGACTGGCAGTGGGAGGATTAGATTATTTCTGAGGTCTCTTCCAGTTCTAAGATACTTATTCTAATTCCTGCTAGACAAATGATTATGTAATAATAACCTAAGTTAGTCTTCTGCCTAGAAGAAAAAAAGAATTCTGCCACCTGTTCTGTCTATGGATAGGTCTAAGGATTGGTCAAGTACTGCTGAATACTTTATCAAGAAATTAAATCCCAAGCTGGCGTGACCATAACAATTTTTCCCTAAGAATAAGCCTCCCGTAACAGAAAGCATCGTACGAAGCAAGAGCATGGCTAAAATGACGCTTTTCTTTGGAAAATTTCATCTTCTTAAATGAAAGTTGGAAATGATGACATGTAAATAATGTTTGCATGGTTTATTTTTCTCTTCTAATTTTTATCTGAAGGCTAATCATTTACATTGGGCATCTCGTTTTCAACTATGTTAACACCATTTCCACTGCTTTCAACTCATTCAACACAGATGACTATGAAGCACTTTCTCTGAGCCAGTGCTAACTCGATATAATACTTGTCCAATGGGATTAGAGCCCAGGGAATAGATCTGAAGGAAATTAACCTAATCCTTCTATAAGGATTGACTGTGTAGTACAGCCACATCAACCTTTTATATTAAAAATTGACCTTAAAAAAAAAGCAGCTTTTCTAAAAACATAGACCTTAATCCGTGTTTACCTTTCTACCCATGCTTGTGATTAAGATGCCAGAGGGGAGTTACGGTGGTTCTAAGCAGGGTCCTGGACATATAAACTCCTAGAAATACAGTATGGTCCTGTTTGATAACGTGGCTCCTCCAAATACCAAAGGCTTCTGAGACTGTATTTCTATTGCACAGCATCACATCAATAGTTCCACTCAAGGAATACATAGTGGTCCATCCTTCCCATGCTCCCTGGGAATAAAGCCAAGCCCCTCCCCCAACTCCTGATTCCCAGTAATTAGCAATACAGAGAATTGGTGGAAAGAGGGATGGGATTGTTCAATGACCATTTGCGGACACTCACTTGAAATGACTCTAAGCAAGTAACGTTTTGCTGTAAGACTCTTTCTATACGTATATGTGTTCCATTAAAAAAAAAAAAAGAAGTCTGGTGCTTCCTTCATGCTTTAATGAAGAGTCCTCATTTTATAAAGATTAATGATCGCCAAACATCACTTCTGCTACTGATGTTTTCTGTTGAAACAATGTGAAATGCAAAATCCTATGGTTGTCCAGTAAAAAAAAAAAAAAAAAAACAAAAAACATGTAAAGGGGTTTCCTTAATGATATTACAAAACTTACAAATTCTGTTATGCCTTTCATTCTGAAAATACTATCAAGTTAAATATTCCAGGGGTCATTCTTGGGAAACAATACTGCCATCCCTGATTCTTAAAACTAGACACCTAAACCAAAGTTGGTTTATAGTATGAACTTTGATTCCTACGGTCCTGGAAAAAAGATAAAGTAAAAGTGTCCTTGCAACAGAACAAGGGAAAACGTAAACTCATAGTGGCTACAGAAGGAATAAAATATAGTAAACCCAACATCGCCTACCCCGTATCTGTTGAGCATCCTTTGTAAGGTTGATGTCTGCCTTTGATAACAAGAGGAGTAGGCAGAATCCAATGTCAGATATCAAACACATTTGAAAAGAAAACAGGAGAGGAAAGATCACTTCTGTAAGGCACCAGCCAAATGCCAATTCTTATGTACCGGCTTCTTTCAAAATATTCAATCACACCTAATAATTGGCAGGAAACACAAAAGGGCTCTCACTTCCATGCTGTTGTATTCACTCCCCCTGGGGTACATGGCCATTTGTGGCCACAAGCAGCAACAAGGGGAAAACGTCAGGGAGACCAGATATGTTCCGTTACACCCCCACCCTCCTGGCTCGACACCTCTCTGGTATTAATATTTTAGTCTGCGGGTTTGGAAAGGGTCCTTAAAAGCATCAAAGTAACATTTTTCTGGGCAGATAGAGAACTAAAGGATTTTTTTTTTATTAAAGAAAAATAAAAAGACAAGTCAAAATATCAAATTCAATTGATGTTTCCTGAACATTTTTCATTTAATAAGCTTCTCGATGGTTTGTTAGAACTAAGAACATGTCTCGCTCCTGGAATAAGATACATGTTTTATGAAATCGCCACAAAGGAATGATCATTCTTTGTACAAAATGCTTGCTTTGTAAAAATCGCTATTTTTGCTACTTTAAAAAAATTGGTTTTTCTCATCTCCACTACGTCTCAATAAAAATGTATACTTAGTTGTTTCTGATCACAAAAGAAGTCACAATAATGTGTATACTTTCTCATGTAGTAATTCCATAACTGTATGGATAGGATCCTTCTTTTCTGGTGATGTTCTAGGACCATGACACAGATTAACTCCTGAATGTCGCCATTAATGTGTACTTAACTACTACCAGTGTGGCGAAACGCCAAGCCACTTGCTTAATGGGCATTAGCATAATATACAGAATGGATAGGCCTCTGACAGTCATTTGCTTCCCAAATATTTCGTGAGCATGCACCTATCCCTCTGCGGTGAGGTGCTGGGAATATCATTAAAGAAACAGTTCTGCTGCCTTGTGGTTCTCACAGTTAAGGGGGGTGATCAGAGAGATGGAAACCAGGAATAATGGCTTGATAAGTGGTTCGCTTGGGGACCTCGGGTGCTCACACAAGAGGACAACCCAGGCCACATGTGAAGGCCAGCAAAGGCGTCCAGGGGAACATAATTACTGAAGAGAGGCCAAGAAGGGACAGGGAAGTGAGCCAGGCAATGACGAATAACAAATGCTCTTAACAATTTGACCCAAAATCAGCTTAAGACTGAGGAACCTTTGTGGACATGTGTTGTTTCTAAGCCATTTAATCGGGATACATTTTCTGGAGGAGATAAGCCTTGAGCATAATTTTCGCGAAAGAACATTGTAGCTTGAGGGTAGAATAGCAGTTTTACACTGCCTCGGTGTCTGGCCTTATGCTGAACAGACACAAAATAAATAAAAAATAAAAAATAAAAAAATAACCCTACTGTGCCTCGAGGACATTCCTAGAAGAAAATATGCTAAAACACACCCACAACCAATTTTTTAAAAATAAGTAAATAAGAAGGATAAAACAGCAAGCATAAGATTCCTTGACAGTTTTTTGGATACTTCCAGACCTGGTCCGGGCTTCTGTGTCTGCTTGGCTCTTGGCTTCAGGACTTCTGATGCCTGCTTCCCCATAGTAAATAAATAGGTGACGCCTCCACATTAAGGAGAGTTTCCGCAATGATGCCACTGAGATCTCAAAGCCTCATGTCAGCGGCACACTCCTTTGTTTACAGAAGGACTCCCAGTAAGGAGGCAAGAGCCAAAGCCACAGCACTACTGAAATTTTAGTGAAGGTTCACCAAGTGCCAGGAGGGTTTTATGTTCACGATCCCACTTCACCCTGACCGAACTCCCATGTGGTAGGTACTATCGTTATCCTTACTTTACGAGGGGCAAAGCTCAAAGTTGAGCAAGTGAAAGCATCACAGGTCACATAGCTGGCAGGTGCCTGGGTGAGATGGCGACACGGACTTGCCTAACTCCCAGGCTGGAGCTCTTAGACCCTACGTGCACCTGCTTACTGCCCCAACACCATCAACCAAGCTCAACCAATCCTGCCACGTAACAAAGAAGAAAAGAGAGAGACTCCAAGGCAGCAACAGAAAAGACGAAACTGGATAGTGCGGAACTTCTAATACTGCTGGTTGATAACTAGGTTCTGGAAAAGTACTAAGGAGGTGGGGAAAAAGCAAAGGTCTGACTTAGGTCACTGAACTAAAGCAGTATTTAAATTGATTAAGAGGATCTGTAAACAATAACAAGATGCTGTGGCAATGCTTCCAGATTTTACCATTTTGCGCATTTTGGTTATTGTGCCAACAAACTCTTTCTAACGGGGGTTGGGCCTCCTCCTGTCCCTGGGTAAGAAGCAGAAGAAGGGTAATTTGGGAAAGTACAAATTTTCCATTTTTATGCATTGGATGATTTTAATAGCATTATATTTTAAGAAAGAGTAACGATCCTGGCTTTCGTCTTTAAATTTAAAACAAAAAACCATTCTGTGTTATCAGCAAGGGAGTAAAATACGGTGAACTAGCAATGAGTTCTCATCTCAAAAAAATATTTGCCCTTGTGTCTTCATTTTTTTGAATTGTTTGGAATTCTTTAATATCTTGATCTTCAGTGTACAAGTCCTGTGTAATCGCATCCTCAAAATATCATAGGTAATAATTTAACCAGGGGTCAGCAAACTATAGCCCACAGATCAGATCTGGCCCATCGCCTGTATTTGTAAATAAAGTTTTATTGAAAAACAAACACACTCGTTCAGTTATGAATGGTCTGTGGCTGCTTTCTCTCTGTCCCATCTAAGTTGAGCAGTTGCTGTCGGGCCCTTTATAAAGAAGTTTGCCGTGCCCTGTCCTGTACCATTGAGAAGTCCGCAGACAGAAGACTTCATTATTCTTCTCTACAATTTGTCTTCTGGATTCCCTAATGGGAATCACTTGTTAATCCACTAATGTTTGTGAAGCAACTTCCATGCACCTGGGACACAGATGAAGAACAGGTTAGAGACTCCTAGAGAAAAACACAAAGGACCGTGTAATAGTCCATAGGGAAAAGGAAGCCTGGAAGCTGTCATTCTGAGGAAGTCAGACAGGTCTAACTTGAGTTTGCTACAGAGGTGATCACAGGGGTCAGAAGCATGAATATGGTTTGTGTAGTCCTTTGCTTGGGAAACTCAGGGGTGGCGACACAAGACGGTAGCGTAGTCACACTTCAAGGGGTGGAAAAATGTTGAAGGTAAGGGGGAGAAAACCAAAGCAAACCATTTACAGTGACTCACGTAGTTCCGGGGAATGTATAGCTTGGCTACTTAAAGGTATTTGACATACTATTGTTTAAATAATGATGTTTCAGATCTCTGGGTTACATTCCACTGTCATGACTTCACCAAAGATACATTCTGGCTTACTGTTACGTCTTCAATATATATATATATATATATATATATATATATATATATATATTTTTTTTTTTTTTTAATTTTTGAGAGAGACAGCAGGTGCATGAGCAGGGGAGGGGCAGAGAGAGAGAATCTTAAGTAGGCTCCAATCTCAGTGCAGAGCAGGACACTGGGCATGAGCCCACGACCCTGGGATCAATGGCCTGAGCCAAAATCAAGAGCTGGATGCTCAACCAACTGAGCCACCCACGCGCCCCCGATCTTCAGTATTATAAAGCGTTAAGATGGTTAAGAAGGGAGAGAGCTTGTTTGTGAGGTCAGGAGAACTGATCATCTCCAAGCACCCAGTACGGTCACCACCAGCACCTCTACCAGGTTGTAAGCATTACACATCATTAGGTGTTATAACACGGCGAAGGAAGTGGCTTAACCCAAGTTCTAACTGTATGTGGTGCCCCCACAACAACCAAATGTTGTGTTCCTTTTTTCTTTTTACCCGGCAACATCCCCCAAAACTCACTGGTCCAAACTGAACCTTCTAAGTGGAGAAGCCGGCCTCATAGGTGAGCAGAAGGTAAATACCGTAGAAATAAGGGATTGACGAAATGATTGAGTGACGCTCCTTAGGCTTTCTGATCAATTGGCAGGGGATAAAAGTCACACTATGGACTTACATTATCAGAGGTAAGCCTGACTGCAGAAATTAAGCTTGACTGGAGCTAAGGCAGGAAAACGGTTTTGTTTTTGCTTTAGACCTACCTGATACTGACCTCTCTAGTCATGAAGGAAAGCCATGGCAATGAAAAATTCTTAACAACCTAACCAACCAAGTAAGATTCACACACCGAACAACGTCAGCGTGATCAATTTATTATTAATCAAACAACCAATATTCGATTTGACCTGGTACCTGGACGCAGGCTGTACTCAACATACAAATTAGGCATCGGTCCTTAACAGATGTTAACGAACTTATGCCAACATTTCCCCTCAAGAGATCCTAAAATGGCATTTCTGGAACTTTGAACTTCAATGACTGTCCATTGACCCAAGCAAAGAAAGTCTCGTACAAGAATTAAAATGATCACTAAAGTAAATGAAATTACTTCGTTTTGGAAAGAGCAGCACACCAAGGTAATCTGTTATTCAACAAATATAAACTGACACTTTATTCAGTTAAGAAAGATTGTTAGTGTGGCTGACAACCTTTACAAATACACCTTATTTGGAGGGTTCTCAAAGCCAGTAAGGCTATGAAGTGTCAGTTACACATCAGAAAACACACTCTATTTTAGCTTGATAAGCTGTATTTGTATGCTGAAATGTAAATACTGCTGAGTTTAAAAAAGAAAAAGATTGATGGATTTCTTGACTCTGATACCATGAGAGCATTTTTGTTTGTTTGTTTTGACTGCGATCTCTGATGTAAGTGGAAATCATTGTTTAAAAGCATAGATCTCTAAGTAGTTCCGAATATTTTGAAAGACTGAAATGAAAAGAAAAAAATCCCCATTTACCTTTTCTCGTCTTTTTTCACGTGGCCAAGAAACCCAATGTTAGAAATTCCTAAGAATCTCCATTATTCCTCTCCCTTAGGTGGCCAGGCCTCTTGTTTACTTGTGATATCACAGCATGCTCTTACAAAAATTAATTTCAAATCAAAAAAGCAGGATAATAATTACTTTCAGCAGTGAAACGTAACAGAGGGACACTGCAATTTAAGCCCAGAGAGCATATAATTAAGAACAAGAAAAATCAAAGTATTCTTGATTAGACATTCATTGCTTTTATTTTTCTCCTGATGGACTTTCAGTTTACCTTAAAAGATCTATTAAAAATCACAAGCACACAGACACTTGGAGAATGCAGGAGTAGGGGAAAAAAAATAGGTCATCTTATAAAATTGATTATGTGAGCTCTCTCGCAGCAGTGCTGATGTCAGCAACAAGGAAAAACAATCTCCAGATAAATTGTGCAGATACCCTGTCTTCTGGAGAAACACCTCTGTCCTTCTGTATATTGTGAGGCAAAGGGGGTGGGCTGGGAGCAGTTAAGTCTTATCCACGAGCATAAACATCAGGCTGGCTTTTGAAGAACGAGCCAAACCCAAAATAGCCCAGAAAAAAAAATTTTTTTTGTCATAAAAAAAGAAAAGGGGGTATATATATATTTTTCCCGTCTAAATCTGGAATCCTTACTATCTTATTTTAAACAAGCCAGAGATTGCAAGCTTCATTCTGTTTGGATAGAAGAGAATTTATATAAATGTTTTGTTCAAGCCCAAAAGGGAAAGAGTTTAAATATACAGTGCATGAAAGATGCCCAGCTTCAAAACAGCTTAGCGCACAGAAGAGGAAAAATAATCTAACCTTCTGTTCCTCGTTCCCTGCAGTCTTTAAGCTTAAATATCTCGCAATTTGTAACGTCGTTTCAATGACCCCAACAGTCAGAGATTAACCAAAATTTCATAACTGTCCTGCTCTCCACCCCCCCACCCTGCCTCTCGGAGGGGAGAACAAGAAGGTCAAAGAACAAATGGAAACAAAAAAATCTGTCTTTTGCACTCTTTCTCTGCACTTGAGAAAGAAAAACGAGGCAGATAAATCTGTATAATACTAAACCAAATCTCTTTAATTCCAGTCAGCTTTTATCATTCAGTCACTGAGTCTGTGTGCGGAAAAAAAAATTCATGCTAATTCCCCCTAGCAACAGCGTCAGCCTATCAGGAGACTTCATGTGCCAAGCAGCCGCCAGCCAGAGAGAATAACTCTAAGTAGGTCAGGCCTGTATTTCTAAAAATGCTACGGTCTAGTAACCCCACTGTCCCGTCTGTCTGCCCTGCCCCGTAATAACCTCAATTGCTTGGTGACACAATGACATACTATGCTGTTAGAGTGCAATCACATCATGCTACATTATTCTGCTGTGAGCGTGGCTGCTGGGTGAAGGACCCTCGGAGGGGCGGCATTAATCAGGCAGCCATTCATGCTCACCAGCACTTTACTCTAGAAATGGGGACCGCATTAATGACCAGCTGTTGGAACTAACACAAACAAAATAATGTCTTCCACCCTGTTGGGTGCACAGAATACACTATTCTGATCTGGCAGGTTCCGCTTCTTGACTAAATGGGAGATGTAAATTAAACGGGCTCAGACAATGTCAGCTTTGGCAACCTCAAAGTCAGTATATTTAAATTATATTACATGTGATTCAAAGAGCGATTGATTTAATATACACAGCTTTCCCTGCGTACAATTTTCCCTAATTCACATTAAAAAGGGAAACGCATACGTGGGGAGCGCGATACATACGCGCGGAGCGCCCAGGAAGCCAAATACACAGAGCCGCACTAAAATGGACTTCTCTTCGGGCAGAGAAACAAAGCGGGTCGGGAGTAATTGGGCGGCGTGAACACAAATACAAAATGAATGCTGTGGAGGAGCACCACAAACAAATAAGAGTAAACATCGTCAGCCTGGCGACCAATCAGCTCTTCCCACCGTGTCTTTGTGGGGGGGCTCCACTCCCACCAAAATCTCCCAGGCACAGGAGACACAGGGGAGGGGAGTGAACACGGCCTTCAAATCCCAGGCGCCCTGCTGCCCTCCCTTCCCGCGGGTTTCCGAAGGCACCGCTGTGTGCCTTCAAGACGGCCAAGGCCCTTTCGAGGCTGACACTGGGGCAAGGAACAGAAAGCAGAACCCCGCGGCAGTTTTTCGAATTCTAACACGGGAATCTTAGACCGCACCTGACCGTATTTATTGGGATGTAACCTCTGACTCCTTTCCACGTGAATGCCCAAAAACAAGCAAACAAACATCACGCGTGGATGAGGCAGGAGGACTGGCAACGCGGGGAGAACACTTGAGTAAAGGGGGCTGCACTGATGTTCTGTTTGCACGATGAATCAGAATGTCTGAGTCACAATTTCAGTTAACGAACAGAGACTCCCCCCGCCCCGACAAACTGGTAAATCAGCCTTCAATTATGCAGAATTCACCCGGTCCTAAAAGTATAATCCATCCGTATTTGGTTTACAAACAGAAAATCCCTTAATCCACTTGCCCTTGTTTGAACCGGGTTTGATAACTCAGTTATGACTATCTTCTTCACTCTGTGGCACACATCACATAGTTATTCTTGGAGAGATACAGTCACTGACGCAACCATGAACCGCTAATTACAAGCTGCTGACATTCTGCTTGTCTATGCAGCTTTGAAGTTCTACGACTGTTCTCTCTCATGTGCTTGCTCAGTTTCAATCCCCCCCCCCGCCTTTCGCCCCATTATCCCCCCCCCCCCCATCTCGCCACTCTGAGCCCTTCTGGATTCACTCGTGGACTCTCTGGAGAAAGCGGTAAGATCAGATTCTCCAGCTTGCTGGCTCTCCACCCCCTCCCGGCACGCCATGCCCCCAGATCTACAGTGGGGAAGTACAGTAATGAGATCCCCACCCAACCCCGCCCGCAGGAATGCATCAACAGCTGGCCAAACATAATCCAACACACAGAGCTGCCTTTGTAGAAATAGTAACAAACAGTGGAAAGGCCAGACAGGCGTCCCAGAAGAGCTCCCCATGACAACTGGGAAAACTCCTCCTCCCCAGGTTTGAGCGGACTCCACGGAGCTGGGGTCAGACCAGCACGGCTCACTCATCTGAGTCCAAAACCAGCCTCAAGCACCTCCCCCAAACTCCGCGGAGGCGACTCCGAGGGCACTCGCCTCTCTACGCTGCAAGTTGGATGCACGCTTGCTCCACGCGGACTGTGGCCGCTCTAGACACCGCATGTCACGCGCCCTTCGGAATGCAGCGCCACCGACTCCCAAATCTCACCAACAGCATCCCGCACCTGTGCCTTAACCATGTAGCTGGGAGCTGGGAGGACCGCTAGTCTTCCTTAGAAAAGGATTTTTTTTTTTTAATTATATGCTGATCCTGGAATTCTAAAACATGTAAATAGAACACCGCATTCGTGTCTATCGAACATCTTAGCATCTGAAGCCTGTGGTAGCCAGCTGGTCCCGAAGTCATCTGGGATACATTTATTTTGATTAAATTGATCAGATTTCTATTTACAGGATAGAATCTTTTCCCCATACTGAATACAGCTGTGTTTACAGGGATTTGGAGGAGAAGAAGAAAACAAAACCCCGCAATCAGCCCTAGCAAAGCACAGAGCACTCAGAGCTCCAAGGAGTTAACGCTGAGGGGTCTTGCTTTCACATTAACAAGAAAATTCCGCATGCAGCTGCTTTGGCCATCGTCTCTAGCTAGTCAGGAAATGGGTGTTGAGCTGAAGCTGAAAATACAAGCTGCAATCAAGCCCGGTCCAGCCAAGTGACAGACTTCCTGTGTAAAATGGTCAGAAATCTTTCTTTTCATGTCTCTACATGCATGCACATGCATTTAAAGCCATGCTGCTAGGCTGCAATTCTCTCTGGGGACACGGTTCAGTCACCTAGCCCATCAGTTTCTGCCTTGACAGCACAGGGGATGGCCAGACTACAATTTACAGTTCCTCCATCCATGTGCCGGGTTATAAATTATGCCCTCCTCTCTAGACCGGGAATGCAGACCAAGCAGCAGACGACCAAGCGGCATCCGGCACCTCCTCTTGCCTTTCACGCGCTCCCCTCACTGTCTCTCTCCAGCTCTGCCTCGCCGGGCAGACGCAGCCGATACCTGGTTCATCCATCTTCCGCTCTACTCAGGTAAAATGCCGCCGCATCTCGGCGTGGCTCGCCACCCCCCTCCCGCCCAGACTAATCCCTGGGAGCAGCCCCGAGCTGGGTGCCCACGGCAGGAGGGGGGAGCTGCGGTCGCCCCGGCCCCGCGGAGGACCCGGCGGGCACGGGACGTGTTGCTAACTCCCCGTCCCCGGGCCTCGGCGTCCGCTCTGTCCGTCCCACCCCGGGCCTTGTGCAGCTTCAGCCTCTTCCAGCCGCGAGGGGCCCCGGCCAGAGCTCCGGAGCAGGTCCTCCTTGGGCGCTGTGCAGACCGCCGCTCCGGGTTCAGATGCACCTGCACCCTGGCGAAGCCGAGGCGGGGACACCGCAGGAGCAGCTCAGGTAACCAGGGAGGCTCGGCGTGCCCACAGAGATGCAGCCCTGGGGCTGGGAGAGCAAGGACGGTCTGGCTTCGGAAGAGGAGGAAAAAAAAAAAAAAAGAAGAAAAAGAAAAAGAAAGAAAGAAACACAAAACAGCGCAGCTCGGCGCCTGCGGGAGTAGGGAAAAAAAAAAAGACACAAACCATTAAAAAAAAAAAATGAACGAAAACCAAATTTCCAAAAATAAAAAAATAAAAAGGAATACAGAGATCAGGGTACTTCGTGCGACTTTTATTTCTGACGTTTCTCGGTTTATTGGCCGCCCCGCCCCCTCCAAAATCTCTTCTGTCCCCGAACCACTACTGTCCATGAGTGCCGAGTCACAAAGGCTCTTGCTCCAAAGTGCTGCAGCCCCGGCATCACATGAGAAGCCACATGACAAGTGGAGCCGGCTGCTGATGTGGTCAACTATTTCACCGAGGCGGGGGCGGGGGGGGATGGAGTAGGAGGGAGACAAATCTCGAGTGAGACATGCCCCTCTCGCGCTGCCACGGGGAAATCTCCTCACAAGAACAATGAGAAGAAGGCATCTCGGAAGAAACGCTCGTGAACGCATGTGTACTTCATACACGCACGCTTGCACAGACCACAGAGGCCAGGGATGCTTGAAGACATTTGCAGGATGCTGTACCACAGACACTAGCTGGATGGCAGCAATATTATTTCTAGTTTGTATTAGTCAAAGCTGATTCCACTTAAGTGGATTCCTGAAAAGCACACACCATATCTTCATAGCATGATCAGGCTTGGGAAACCAATTCTATTATCTCTCCCTGCAATCTGTATCTGAACCTGCATTCTGAATAATTTATTTTTAGACTAATAAGATGCTTGCCAAGACCGCTGCTTTTCTTCGGCGAGTGGCGCGGGCAATATTCACCCATGTGGGAAAAGCCTGTCCCTTTGTAGGGAGAAGAGGCGAGATGGTTTCCATCATTCCCCACCCCCCCGCCCCAAAAATGCAATTTCTTCTTTAAAGGCACACAGACACGTAACCATCAAGCTCTCCCACAAGTAATCATTAAAAACAAGGGAAATGTTTCTGCTTCATTGGATTGACATGCCTCTCACTTGCAGTTTGGCATCTCATGCTGGCAAATGGTGGTGATATTTTTCTAACGCTGTTCATGGCTACAGCTAGAGCCCTTAAGCCACACGGATATTGCTACTTCTCAGCAGGGCGAGAGCAAACAATTGCTTTCTAGAGAAGGGCTGCACTGCCAGGTATGTTTTAATAGTTACGATACGGCATGGAGGAAGGAGATGGCCTCAGGGTCTTGCAGATTCCCTCACTTATGAAAAAAGTTGCCTATTTGCGACATCGTGCCGATGATGTGAGAAGTAGGTCTGTTTAGAAAAATTGATCACGCCGGCTAACTAGCACCACAGAATCCTCCAATGAGTGGCAAGAGTGTCTACAACAGGACTTAGTCGATAGTGCAGATATCAAGGAAAGAGACCGTTCAAGTTGCCCTTGCCAGGCTCCAATTGTGTGAGGGTGTCAGGGACCGTTCCAAACACCGAGAGGCCAGGGGTGAGCCATAGGGGCACGGTCCCTGCCATCACGGGCTCAACGTCTAGTAACTACAAATATTCCAAAGTTACCAGGAAGACAGACAGGGGCACTTTTGCACTCTTCCCTCATCATCATTCTCTAAGAACTCCCAAGTCCTGTGGATTCTTTCCTTACAGACTCCCCCTGAATTTAAGATTTCCTCTCCATTCCCCATTTCCAGAGTGTAAGCTCAGGCACTCATGCCCTCACATTCAACAAGCTTCTGTCTGGTCTCTTTTTGCATTCCAGAACGTTTGGCGGCCTGTCACCCAACGGATCCTACTCAGCCACCATATCGGTGACATCCAGAACCCTTCCACACATGGTCTGTGCATGGCCCCTTTGTATCACCACCTTCCTCTGCTACCAGTGAAGACACCTTGTTACCCGACTATACATTATCTGTTTTGTATAGACTACTCCGTTCCTGAGCATCCGAACACGTCACCCATTGAATCAGGGAAAATGTACTAATTTGGGCCTACCGCTGTTAATAACGAGGCAAAAGGCACTGGAAAGGAAGCAAAGCCCCATGAGGCACTCCCCTTGCCCTCAGAGAACGTATCATCTATGGAATCTGTGGTATGTATTCTATGGGTCCTAACCATGCACTGTCTTGAACTGCTAGCTACCTGTTCAAATTTTAGTTTCTTTAAAAAAATAATAAAAATAGTGTAAATCTGCCCGCTCAATGAGCATCAGGTAAGTAGGGCCAGAGAAGGGAAAGATGACTTCTACCTAGATGCTGGGAAGGGACCGCAGAGAACCCCGAGATGTGCCGTGAGCCGTGAGATGTCTGGAGGGGTGCCGTTGAGGCGTGGGTCCAAACAGACACTGCAAGACTGAACACGCAAGCGCGTCTCCGCCACACGTTTTACATACGTGAACCCACTTCATCTTAACGATCCTAGGAGGGATGTGTTGCTCTTTTCAGTGATCTAGAACAGAAACACCAAAGAGAAAGGAAGGAAGTCGTCCAGGACCGCACAGGGAGGGAGTGGCTGGTCTGGGCCCTGAGCACACCGTCTTCGCCCCCTTGCCGGACTCGGCACTGGATGAACGGTGGGAGGGAAACCAGCCCGGTGAGAAGACACAGCCAAGGCGCAGGGTGCCCGAAAGGATCGATTCGGTGCAAGGAGGCTGTTAGTTTTCATAGCAGTGGGACTGTCCTGAGAACAAGCCAAGAGAACAACCCAGTCGTAGGACACGGGGCCGGGTATAGCCACAGGTGAGACGGAAAGGGGATGGGGGAGCTTGGGTAGAAAGAGAATAATAAAGAGTTTCCCGCAATAGAATCACTATATGGGGACAGTGCCCCAACTCTGACAGCGGCCAAAGGAAAATCGAGATGGATTCTGGAGGCTTTACGGAGAAAGAAATGACGTTGCCGAAGTGCTCGCGGAGAACGAGGAGAACGATGGTGGCCACGCTGACTGCACGTGTTTTTAAGCCTGGACAGAGAAAGAAGCAGGTCCCTGTGTGCAGGAGCCGTGTCATTAATCTGTTTCCCCAGTAGCGAGCACAACGCTGGATGCAGTTTTACAAAATGATGAATGAGCAAATGAAAGTCACAGAGGTAGAAAGGGGAAAATCAGAAGCGGTGCTCCGTATGGGGAAAAACTACAGAGAACTCCGTGTTTCATAGGACATGCAAGGGGCAAGGTCCGTCGTGAGATTCCATACAGAGTAGTGGACTTTATTTTCTCCTACCTCCATTGGCCCAGACTTTCGAGGGCACGTTCCCCCACCACACGCCTCAGATCTACTTTTTGGGCCCCCTTAGATGAGGCGGTGCTCCCTCCGGCCTCTCCGGCCACCCCCATCTTTGCCCACCAGCCGCACACCGATGTCATCCACGGCTAGCCCGTGATACAGATGCCACACGCACCAAGGCAAGAAAATACGTGTGTGAACATATTTTACCATTCTCTTATTTATTTTTTTTTATGTAGCGAAGGGAAAAAACAAAGGGAAGTTGATCAGCCTTCTCATACAATCTTAGCTAACCAGAATACTAAATTAACGAACGCACCTCATTTCGTAGGCAGTTAATGGAGGTTAATATGACATACTGCCTCTGGCTCTGCAAGTAAAAAAGGGTGTTATTGCCTCATATTATAGCTGGGGAAAAAAAAGTGTTAATAATCTTTCTCATCAGCAGTAAAGAATTGGGCTTTTAATACCTAGATATATTTTAGTAAAAGGCTAGTATATCATCTCTAAGTGGAGTTCAAGAGCAATGTTAGATAGAACTAGGGCATTTCAAGAGCCTGCTTACACTAGAGACAAAAAAAAAAAAAAGGAAAGAAAAGAGAAGAAAAGAAACGAAAAATCAATTACATCCAACGTCAAATTTATTGCTGCATTCTTGAAGGAAAAATATTTTTAAAAAATGGCGAATTTATGCTGGACATGTTTTTATTTGTATTGCTTCAGATCACTTCTAATAATTAATCTTTAAATGTTAAAAAAAACACCTTGGATCTTGCAAATAAGTGATTTTGAGTAAACGGGGAATATGTGAGAAGGTCACTGTGTTATTCAGTGACAGTCACACATGTGTTATGCGCACCTACTAATACTAATGTAAGATGGCGTGTAAAGAACAGGAGTGGTGTAAAATGAATGAAGTCTAGGCACGGAAAGAGCTTACCAGTAACTTTACCCTGGAAGACACTTCCCATCCCTTGACAAAGGGGACCTATTGCTTTGGATGACAGTAAACAATAGCAGAGGTTAGTAAAAAAATAAATAACATAAATAATAATTATTATTATTATCATGATTATAGAGATGCCTTCTTGAGTGGTAATCAACCCCACCAGGCCACTTTGAGGTCTCAGCATAACAAAAAAGAAAGAAAGGAAAAGAAATAGCTTGGACGATATGAATATTCAATTAGCGTTACTCCTAAGTCCCATAAGTGAATAAGAACATGCTGCTTTAGCTTTGCAATCCTGGGACATATAAATGATGCAGTCATGATAATGTAGAGAAAGGAAGGATCTTGCAGGCTTACTTAGTAGTGTGCTAGAGGGCGGAAAATTGCATGCCATGTTTTCGAACTTCCCCCAAATGGATACTGAATTAAGATGAGCTCTTCACAAAGCAGAATGACAAAGTGACTAATTGCTGGCTGCTGGCAGACCACGGATTTCCCCTCCTTCTGTTACCCGGTGTCATTACCCTGCCCCATTTTACAGGGGCCAAGTGGCAATTTTAAGGTGGAAGGGACTGTTTGTTCACCTGTGAGTGGTTTGACCTTAGACTCTGCAGAGCACTGTCAGGAAGTCGGTCTTTCCATGCTCTTTACAGTAAACAAAGACAGTGTGGCTGGGCTCCAAATGTTACAGAAGGTCAGGGACCAAACTGCCTCAAAGACAAAGACCGCTTCCAGAAATTGAAACACAAAATAGATGTAAAGCACCAGCAACATTCCAAACCGCACTCCTGTCCATTCTCAGTGTTTGGTTCAGACAATGTGACACATACCCAGCATCGGGGCATAATAGAAACAGAATCATAAAACCCCAGGTGCTGGAAAGCACCTTAAAGGTCATCGGGTCCAACTGCAGCTCTGAATTGTGAATGTTGCCCTTTAAAAATATCTCCTCCACGTAACCATCCTGGCTCCCACGGGCACCTCCAGGGACTGAAAAATGCAGTGCCCTGGGAGGGAGGCAGACCATCCCATCTCCTGACTGCAACAGCCTGATTATTTAAAAGCCCTGAGCCAAAAGGTCTGATTCCATGTTAGGGGAACCCTGGCTGTAGCTCCTGTTTCCTGGCCCTCGAATGAGAAGTTGGAGGGCTCGAGTCTCAAAAGTTTTCCACGTGATGGTCCTGCAAATATTAGAGGCAATCTATCATCGCCCGCTCAGACTCTCCTTTTCTACAAAGAATAGATACGGTTTCTTTAACCACTGCTCTGTGACTACTCCTCGATTCAAAATCCCCTTCCCAGCCTATGAATTCAGTTTCTTGGCAGCTCTGGGAATGATGCACACGTGGAGCAGAACACCGAATCCCAGGATGTGGACACACAACGTAAACGATACCATCACCTCCCTTATTCTTGAAGAACAGATCCAGCAGAGCATAACCTGCCTTCGCTTTCCTGGCGGACACATCAAACTGGTGACTCTCTGGGCTCCCCTGTGCCTTCGTGCATATGGGTTCCACGTAAATCACAATGCTGCCATCGCCGGATGGGGACTTTGTGAATTATTTGACCTTTTATGTTGTTTGGGGTGAGTACATATAAGAATCTATAGTATTAAAACAAACAAACATACAAAGCTAAGGTGGAGTAGCAAAACCAGCGCTGAAGGACACAGGAATGTATGTATAAATATAGAGACCTCTTCCAGGGGAAGACAGAACCCCCAGGGAAGGCATCAATTCCGAGAAGGCGGTGGGTACACCTGTCTTTCCTCTATCACAACAGCGCCGCATTGAGGGAACTACCTCCGTGGGATGGAACAGCTCGGCCTGGCAGGAAGAACACCGCACCGGCTGTCAAAAGCTCTGGACTGTGGTGTCCATGTTCTGGTCAGGGATCTCTTTGCTGTATGAGCACAGGTGAGCAGTTAGTGGTTTTCCAATCCCGGTTTCTTCCGATGCAAAGGACGAACCCCGACAATATGCACCCTGAGCTGCCCAGCATCACAACAGCTAATGGTCGTGCGGAATTTTAATTAAATGTCTAAAATACGTTAATACAATGGCATAAATAAAATGCTGACCCTTGGATAACGTTGCCCATAGACTTTCACGTTAAATGGTTTCAAAACATGTGAACGGCGCACGGACGCATCTAAAAGGTCCTCTGTTCACAGTTGTTTTTAGAAGATATGCCAATTAGTTACGTGAGGGAAGCCAGAATGGGGGCCCTCATTTTTTTACCCTCTAATAAAAATAATGGTTTTCAATAGGTGAGCCAATTACGGAGATTCTTAGGGTAGGGAACGAAATAAATGTCATAATGTGATATCATCACGTTTCCATAATCCAAATGTCTTCGTAAAATGTCTTTAATTAACGCTACAGAGAGAACCTTTAGGTTGAAAAGATCCACTTTCTTTCTCATTTTTTTAACCAGAGCCACGACAACACTGTTGCTCGATGTCAATCAGCAGCTGTCACAATGGGAACACAGTCCACATCCTTAGTTAGGAGAGAGACGGATGGCAAACGGTGACAAGAGAAGACCCGCTCATCACCTGGAGAGCTCACGCAGGGTAGAAGGAACTCCACCGCAAGGTTCTAAGACGCATCCAACCCTCCTAACGTTAACGTCAGAATAGCTGACCTTTTTGCTACGTAGGTGATTAGACTATGCAATTTTTCTCTTAGATCAAAGAACTAAAACTAAAAAATGAGAAAGGTGGGCTTGATTTTCTCAAAAGTGGAGCCCACGGTGGACCCAGCCTTTCTCTGTGCCTGCCTCTTCACTGCCCCCGGCCCCAGGTCACCGTCAGGGAGTCAGCAGAGTTCTCTGGACCCCGGCCTTACGAGGCGAGGGTCACGCAGCACACCAGGGAGCCAGAATGAGAAGTCCGGGCTGTGCCACGCACCTGTCGTCCAGACCCAGGCAGCGCTGGGGGCGGGGACCGACGCCCTTTGATATTGTCTGCTTGCAAAATATCCCTAGGTGGCAAACTGTTAGGTAATTAAGTGCCTAACAGCATCGGATCTGAACACAAGTTGTAAACACGTCAGCTTACCGTCACCAACAGCGACTCTACGACGAAATGACCTAGGTCACAGGTGACCACATCTCCATCCCAGCAGTGAAGCAGCCCTTCTAGAGGACGCTTTAAAGTCAGAAAATGGCCACGCTGAGGATGCCAAATGCACACAGGTGTCTCGCTGGCCGCGACAGTCATGAAGCTCTCAAGCGACAGAGGAAGCAGGAATCCGCCCCAGACGTTCAGTTAGACCGAGCGCCTCGCCGGAGCGCGCTTCCCTGCCCGTGATGGCCTTTTCTGCAGGTCAGCGACACAGCCTCACGGGGTCTGCACAAAGGTAAAAACACCGACGGGGAGAAAAGAGCACCGGGACCAGAAAGACGAGATGCTGGTTTGTTCCTCCGTTTGCCTGAATGCGCGGTTTATGTAGACTCTATCCCCTAAGGGAAAAACTTCAATTATGCTTTTTAAAAATACTCTTGAAATGTGAGAGACGTTCTGTGGGTTTTTTTTTTTAAGCGAACCGAAGCTCGATGTTTCACTTTTCCGTGAAAATGATTCCGTTTACATTAAACACTGGTTCCCAATACTCTCCCTCTCTAGTACCCCCACATTTTATATGTAGGTGGATATTGTGTGTATATATTTTATGAAGATTATAAAGTTACCAAATTTACATAATTATGCAAGTATATGAAATTATATAAATATATAGAAAGATGGCCTTAAATTTAACAGAGTTGGCTCTCATTTTTGAGGCTCTAAAAAACAAAGATTTGCTATTAATGAGGATATTCAAAAGCATAATTTTCACAGAATATGAAGACAATAACGAAATAATTTTTCAACGTTTATAAATTGATACAAGTGTAGCAATTCTCAGGACTCCTTTCAGGGGACAAATTTAGTTATATGGGTACATTAAAAAGATAATTTTGGGGCATCTGGGTGTCTCATAGTCAGCTGAGCACCGGATTTTGGCTCAGGTCATGATCTTGCGGTCCGTGAGTTTGAGCCCCACGTCAGGCTTTGTGCCGACAGCTCAGAACCTGGAGCCCGCTTTGGATTCTCTGTCTCCCTCTCTCTCTCTGCCCCTCCCCTGCTCCCGCTCTGCCTCTCTTTCTCTCTCAAAACTAAACATTAAAAAAAATTTTCAACGTTAAAAACAAAGATAATCTTATTAGTTTGAAGTTACTGAGGTTGAAACGGGCCTCATCTATCGGTAAGATTATCTCACGCAGTAAATGTTGTGGAACTTTTGGAAAAGAAGAATTCTAATAATACTGAACACTTAATTATTACTTAATACATGGTAGGCGGTGCCGTGAGCACTCTACATTTAACCCTCACTAGGAAACTTAGGAATTAGGCACTAATCTTCTCTCCATGTTACAGACGAGGAAACAGCAGTAAGTGAGAACTTAAGTAACTCGGCCAGGGCCACAAAGCTAATAGACAGGAAAGCAGACTACACATTCAGGCAGTCGGGCCCCAGAGTCCATTCCTCTGCCTGTAGGTCTTCCTTCTCTCTCCTACTTGACTCCAAACATACCCAATACAAAACCAGGGCAGATCCCACTCTTGGGTCTGCACAGCACTTCCTGTTATTAGGAACTCATCATATGTCAAAATGCAAGGAAGAAAATGTAACACTTCTAATGACATGTTTATGCTGGTGAAAACTATCCCCATGACATTCTATACAGTTTTTAAAGTGATTAAAGGGGCGCCTGGGTCGCTCAGTCGGTCAAGCGTCCAAGTCTTGGTTTTAGCTCAGGTCATGATCTCACGGTTCATGGGATCGAGCCGTGCGTCGCATTCTGGGCTGACAGTGTGGGGCTGACTTGAGATTCTCTCTCTCCCTGTGTCTGCCCCTCCCCTGTGCACACGCTCACTCTCTCTCTCACACAAAATAAATAAACTTAAAAACACCAATTAAAGCAGGGCACAAAAGTTGCGAAGCCTACTCCTACCACACAGGGACTACAAACACATGTGAATGGATAAATCAGCACGTCGAGCGGAGACATGGCGGGCAGCAGTCCAGAGCCTGCCAGAAGGGGCTAAAGAGAAAGTGAGGCAGTTCAGCCCAATTAATAACCATTCTGATGACAGCGAGCCTCTATTAAGCATTCGTCACATGGAACCAGGCACTCCAGAGGAGCTCTAGAAAAACTGTAATCTGACTTTTACAACTCTACCAGTCTACTATTATTCTCATTTTACAGATGAGAAAACTGAGCCCCACAGAGATTCAGTAACTTCCTCAAAATGAAATAGCTGACAACTGAGGTAAGATTTGCACCTTGCTCTACGGGACTCTAAAGCTTGTACTCGAGACTAGTCATACTACTGACAGATCAAGTTCAAAGCGTCATCTAAAGGAAAACAAATCGGCAACGATGTCTGAGCCAACAGCTCACACCCCAGGTCTCTGCGTCCCGGAGAACGACACCTTTGAGAGCACTGGGTTCATAGGATCGCAGATCTCTGCTCCTTGCTCTGTGGTTATGAGTTTCAGCCCTGTGCCTGCTGAGCAGAGTTGCAATCAGAATTGCCTGGGTCATTTTGGAGCCAAACAAAATTAGCCGCTGCAAAGACCTCTGGGAATTAATCAGCGTAAATAAACCCATGACCGTATAGCATGAGCCCTGATAAAGTATGAAAACAGGGAACTTGGACCATCAGAGAAAAATGACCAAGACGTATACGGGAAGTGAAATAAACGAGGACAAGCTGTAGGATAGAGCCACATCTGCGAGGGGGTAGGTCTGACGGGCCACAGACAACAAGATGGCAAATTCTAGGTAATAAGAAACGTTGATGCAATGGAAGAACCACCTGTTTTATGTAAAGCTCCAAATAACCAGATCACAGTGGACAGCCACTCAAATAATGCCTTCATAATACAGAGTATGATTGAGAATAACTCAATTCACAGGGAGCTTACGGCGGCGGGTACTAGATAGCCTGTCAGGAAAAACAGAACGATAATTACAGAAAAGAATCATCTCCTCAGAAAAACAAAAACTCATCAAACGAAGTTTGTAAAGCCTGTCTTACAGACACGTTGTCTGGACTCATGCTCTCAAAAATGCTGCTGTTTCTTTTTTTTTTCCATTTTATGCCAATTCGTTTAGTTAATTTAGTGGTTTTATCCTGTTATTTGGTATGGGTATGGTATTGGGTATACCCATAGCATCTCACAACCTTTACAATTTCTTAAAGAACCACAGGAAATTCAGAATCCAAAAGGCCATAATTATTTCCCCCAAACAAAACAATGACAAAATGATTTCTGTGTCTGTTGTAGAAAAATCACCTTTATGACAGTCACATTAAAAAATCTAAACTCAGGATGGCTGGGTGGCTCAGTCGGTTAACCGTCTGACTTTGACTCCGGTCATGATCTCATGGTTCATGAGTTTGAGCCCCGCGTCGGGCTCTGTACTGACATCTCAGAGCCTGGAGCCTGCTTTGGATTCTGTGTCTCCCCCTCTCTCTGCCCATCCCCTGCTCATGCTCTGTCTCTCTCTTAAAAATAAAACTTAAAAATTTTTTTTTAAAAAATAAGAAAAAATAAACTCCAGTCAACTGGAATTCTTGATCAAACACGAATAAAATTGATAAGCAAATTTCATTAAAATATCACGGAGATTAAATCAAAAGACTTTATCACAGAATAAAATTTTTTAATTTTTTAAATTTTAGGATAGTTTTGGATGTATTTGAAAAGTGCAAAAGGTCATACAGAGTCCACGATTATCAACATCTTGTGTTTGTCACAAATGAACAACAGATGTAGTATTAGTAACTGAAGTCATATGTTATTTGAATTTCCTCAGTTTTCACGTAATATCCTTTTTCTGTTCCAGTATCCCATCCAGGATATTTCATTACATTTGTCATGTGTCCTTACATGCCTCTGGGTTACAAGCTTCTCAGACTGGCCCCGTTGTTTATGATCTCGTGTACTGCTCAGGCATCACCTAGATTCCCTTCAATTTTGGTCGACTGGGCCTTTTTGCCTTGCAGTCTGATTGGGGTTTGCGGGTTTTGGGGAGGAAACCCACAGAGATGAAGTGTCACTGCAGTCCTCGCCAGATTACATCAAGGCTGCATGCCACCAACATGCCTTGACCTACGGACATGAAGCTTGGTCATCGGGCTGTGGTAGTGTCCACCATGTTTTTCCACCATAAAGCTTCTCTTCCTCCACCCCACCCCCCGGCCCCGCGGCCCACACTGTGCTTTCCGGAAGGAAGGAAGTCACTACGTGCATCCTGAACTAAGAGGTAGGGAGTAAGACCCCACCTTTTTGTGGACAGAATATCAACACCAGTTGTTTGGAATTCTTCTGCAGGGGATAACAGTCTCTTCTCTCCCAGTGACTTACTTATTCAATCATTTTCCTACTAATATAAACTCATGGATACTTATTTTATAGCTAGAGTTATAAGGCAACACTATCACAACCAAGAAATTTTGAGGGGTGCCTGGGTGGCTCAGTCAGTTAAGTGTCCATCTCTCAGTTTCAGCTCAGGTTGTGATCTCACACTTCAGGAAATCAAGCCCCACTTCGGGCTCTGTTTGCTGGAAGCAAAGAGCCTGCTTGGGATTTTCCCTCTTTCCTCTCTCTCTGCCCCTCCCCCATTTGCTCACCCTCTCGCTCTCTCAAAATAAATAAACCTTAAAACAAGTTTTGAAAGGAGATTTATTGAAGTTCACTGACAAAGATGGGCCTGTCACTTTTGGTCTCCGGGCCAGGGAAAGGTTGTAGGTAGAGGCAACTATTTGGAGGTCATGAGCACCTTGAAGATTAAGATGCCGGGGATTTGCAGGAAGAAAAAAAAGGGATGTACCCCTTTGTTCCAGGGGACTTTCTCACTTTATTTCTGATATAGGCAGAACAAAATTCATTACATAGTCAGTGTCTTCAAAGTTCACGTGACTTGGTTATTGAAATTCTTCAGACAGATGCAGACTCAACACCCCTCTCCCTTAGAAATAATTCTGGTGATACAAGTAGGCGTCACACAATCCAACACACCGACCCTATTTGTCTCCCTACATATGTAGAACTGTAAAAAACACCTGCATTTTGAGAACTATTTAGGGTCCCGGGTAGCTCAGTGCACTGAGCGCCCAACTCTTGATTTTGGCTGAGATCATGATCCCAAGGTTGTAGGATCAAGCCTTGCATCAGGCTTTGTGCTGAGTGTGGAACCTGCTTAGGATTCTCTCTCTCTCTCCTGCCCCTCTCCCACACTCTCACGGAGTCTCTCTAAAAAATTAAAAAAGCACAAAATTTTTAAATACTAAAATAAAAACCTTAAAATATTGGTAGTATAACAACTGGAGGTACAGAATATAATTGGAAGGTAGAAGAATATAGTACATATTTTCTTTGAGAGAGAGAGGCAGCTCACGAGCAGAGAGGGACAGGGGGAGAGAGAGACTCCCAAGCAGGCTCCCTGCCCAGCACAGAGCCCGACGCGGGGCTTGATCTGACAACTGTGAGATCATGACCTCAACCAAAATCAAGAGTCAGACAATTAACAAAATGAGCCACTCGGGCGCCCCTCAGATACTTACTACATACCATTCATCAGCACTAAGTAACTTCAGGCATAAAACACAGGACAAAACTCCATAATAAAGAAAAAGTACATGAAAGCTGTCACACAGAAGGACAAAGAACACCATGTAGACTAGAAGGAAATCAAGACGACAAACGTAGGTTTCATTCTTTCCATAAATACAGAGCACCTGCAATCAGTCAGGAAAGTGGGTGCCCAATGCTGAGAAAAAACAGTTACCAATTTTGGCCTCACGTAGTCTGTTGGGAAATAACAAAGGCGCTATGGAATGTGCGCCGGAAAGGGTAACGCAGAAGTCCTGGCTCTCAAACCTGCACATTTTCCCAATCTTCAGGAGTGGTCCTTGGCCTGGCATCTGAGACATGACCTCGGAGTCCTTGGTGCGTCACATCAGGGGAGTGTCTTGGTACGCCTGAGGCCTCAGGCCACACCAAACAACTTATGTTAACAATAGGACTTATGGTGAGCGATCACCTGGTCTGGTAAGCCTGAAGCTCTGGACCACACTAGAAATCTGACCTCTGGGGGCTGCAAATGAAGTAGATCAGGTTCCGAATACCTATGCAGCTGACCACCCCCCCCCCCACACACACACACACACAAAGACCTGCACACCAAGGCTCAAGTGAACTTCCCTTGTTGGCAACACAGCGTTTTGTTGCGGAGAGAACAGCGTGTTGCTGACGGAAGGAAGTGTTGTGCGTGTGTCCGTTGGGAAGGGGCAACTGGCAGCTGGTGCCCGGTCTCTCCTGGATTCCACCTAGCCACCTTTTCCCTTTGTGGATTTTCAGCCGTGACCTTTCACTGTAATAACCGGAACAACTAGTAGAACAGCTTTCTTAAGTCCTGTCTTCGTGACAAATCCTTGGGCCTAAAGGTGGTCTTGGGAACCCCCAACTTTCGACTCTAATGACAAATTGATGCACATACTCTGAAGGTGAATAGCCGAATATATGGGAGCTTCTCACATAGTCTGAATTAGATCAGGAGGTCAGAGAAGGCTTCCCGAAGAAGTGACGTCTGAGTGGAGATTCAAGGGATGCACAAAAACGTATTAGGAAACGGGGCAGGAGTGGGAAGAGCTTTCTGGCAGGGGAAACCGCGTGCACAAAACCTTCTGGAGGGAGAAAGTAAACTGTGTGGAAGCAGCTGAAAGTGGATGGGTGTGACAGGAGCACAGGGAACAGAAGGCATGGGTGAAGGACTAGCGAGGCCTCAGAGGCAGGGACTGGTCGACCATGCAAAGGAATTGGGTCATTATCCTAAGAGTAATGAGAAGCTATGTAAAGGCTTGAAACAAAGGGGAGATCAACAGGGCGGCCTTCTGAAGTCATAATTCTTCCAACAGGGTGGAGAATTTACCAGAGGTGATGAGCAGACAGAGTGAAAACACAGAGATCTCTTACTATAATAGTCAAGATGAGAAATGGCAGGATCTCCACCTGGGGTGGCAGCTTTAATAGGAATTTGGTAGGTCAAATTGACAAGGCTTCGTGATAAATTGGCAAGAGAGACGAGACAGACCCGGGGGGTGAAATCTCCTATTCTGGCTTGTGTAAATGAGGGATGGTTGAGCTACGCACTGAGGCAGGAAACACTAGGAGTGCTCACACATTTCTGTCTGTGGAGGAAGCACCAGAATAATTATGCAGTTGATCATGGATACATGGAGTCTGATGGGTCTTTAGAGCTGAAAGTGGACACCTTTATAAACAACTGAATACATAAGTATGTGGAGGATATAAAATTGGGTTTTATTCACAAATTATAACTGCAGCTGTGCATCCAAGAGGCATCTACTATTTGCCAGGCACAGCTTTAAGCACTTTATATGCGTGGACTCATTTTACCTTCACAACCACCACATGAAGCAGATATTCTAATGATCCTTATTTGACATATGAAGAAACTGTCAGACAGTTAAAGCTGTTTGCCTAAGTCACACAACTGGGACATAACCCCAGGTACTCTTGCCCCGCCATACTAAGCCACCTCTCATAGTAAGCCAAGGAAGGGGGTGAGACTAATTTTGGAGGTAGTCGGCTGTACAACAGAAGAGAGGTTTTGAGGGTACCATTATCTAAAACCTGATTAATTGCAGAGGCAACTGAAAATGTAAATGTGAAGAAAAAGAGGACATTAAAGTACCCTAGAAGTTCGTGTTCCAAGGGAGCTCTTAAAGAGTTTACTAAGATGACGACCATGGGATCAACAAGAGAAGGTCACTGTAAACTTAGGAGAAGCTGTTTTCATGGAAGAATGAAGGTAGAGCTACACTAGGTTGGTCCTAGAAGTTAAGGAAATGAAGAGCCATGATTTCAACCAATCCAGCCGTAAAGAGGAAGCAAGCAAGCAATACCTATAGGCTATGGAGTCCAGGAAGGGTGGGTTGTTTGTGTATGAAATGAGAGCACTTTAAGATTGAAAAGTCAACGGAAAGGACCCAGTTGAGAGGGAGTCCTTGACTATACAGGCCAGAAAAGGGTACAATGACAGTGTAAGCTTCTTCTGTACTCAGGATGGGACAGATGCAAAACAAACATATTCACGTACATGGAGGCAGAGCCAGGCAGTGAAAGGATACCTTCATAGAATGTTACAGAAACTAGTAACAGATCCAGGCCCAGTTGGCTCTCATACAATTCATGTTGGTCTCTTCATCTTTCTTTTGCTATCTCCACCTTCTTTCAGTACTCCATGCACTATATTCTTCTCACTGGAGATACTTCACACATGCTGCTCTTTTAACTGAGAATGTTCTACCCTGTGCCCAATGCCCCATCTCTTCATCCAGCTTCTAGCCTGGTAAAGAGGATCAATAAATACTTGTTGAAGGGATGCAGTGTGTTCAAAACACTGTCTGAAACAGCGAGCCCTCTGAAACACATGATTTGGGATATTTAAGTGGGAGTCTGCCTTTGACTACCAATATAGTATTTTTACAAACACACATTTGAATCATATTTCAGATTCCACTCACGAATAGGATCTAGAAAAAATGAACAAACAAAACCAGAATCAGAGCTATAAATATAGACCATAAACTGATGGTTGCCAATGGGGAGCAGGCTGGAGGGCTGGGCAAATGGGTGATGGGGAGTAAGTGATACAGGCCTCCAGTTATGGAATGAGTAAGTCATGGAAATAAAAAGCAGAGCTTCAAGAATACAGTCCATGATACGTACTAGTGATGTAAGGGGACAGATGGTAGCTATACTTGTGGTGAACACAGCATAATGGATAAAGTTGGCAAATCACTAAATTGTAAACTTGAAACTAGCCTAACATTATGTGTTATCTATACTCAAATCATAAAAAATTCTTAATCATATTTTAAGAACATATTGAAGCGTACTAGGCATCCTGACTTTATACCTTTAGCCATATATATGCAATATAGGTTTTTAAATATACATTTTAAAGTATATATATAAAATAAAAAACGTATACACACACACACATTTTTTAAGTAATCTCTACACCCAACGTGGGACTCGAACTCATAACCCGGGGATCAAGAGTCACATGATCTACTGACTGAACCAGCCAAGCCCCCCTTTAGCTATATGTTTAGATCCAGACTCCTATTCATCACTCCCACAAATACAGAAACATATACCTATGCCATTTTATCAATAAAGTATTTTCAAACACATACAGGCCTCTACTCAGCATGTCAATGAATTCTCTACTAAGCAAGCAATGTAGCAAGCCAAATTCTAACCACAATGTCTATCTGTTAACTTTTAATGAGATGTGCAACGATCAATTCACAAAGATCTTGTCAATCTGACCAATGTCTATTTTCATCCTAAACATGCTGTGGCTACCTGCTGGTGAACCTCACATAAAAATGGAAGCCAGACCAGAAAACAGACCAATGGCTTCTAGAGGGGCTTGGGGAGGACATAGGGATTATTTTCAAAGTGGTGGCGGAGAATTTTGAGGGATGAAAAACATTCCTGTAACTTGTCTTGATGGCTACATGACTATATGTATAATGTAATTACTTAGAAGATCTTAAGAAATTTATTTGTGGGAAATAGTTTTGGTACAAGAAAATCACACCACACAGTTGGTGAGTCTATGGGCTGGTGTGGAGCCCGAGTCTGGGTTCAAACCCCAGCTCTCTAACTGAATTACTCAATAATATGCCAATTACTAGAACGAATCTTGCCTCTTTCATTTTCCTGATCAATAAAATGTAGGTACTTCAAAATGCAAGAGTGGCTTTCAAAAATCATTGTGAACATGAGGACAGTGTAAAGTTTTTAGCACACACCTGGCACATAATAAATGCTCAATTTATCAGTAGTTTTTCTGGTAACGTTCAAGTCCTTTATTCAGGAATTCCTCTCCACCAGACTATGCTTAAATGGGCATCAACAAATTTTCTTTGAGGCTTTTCTTGACTTTCTTAGTCACATAAATATAACTTGGTTATATTTATACAGCCTTTCTCAAAACAGGATACAATACACTGATTGTTTCTGATTAGCAAATTATAACTGTTTTCCAGGCCTGCCTCTGAGATTTTTTCCCAGGGACCACCTTGATTAGAATCTACAAGCTTTGTAATCTCTCGAGCCCTATATTTATAGAAAATTTTCGGTTAGCATTTACTCATAATAAATCACATCCATTTTGGGGAAATTTATTCAGTGTAACTCTTAACATGCAACTTTGTATCCGAGTTATTAGGGTGTACTTTCTCATCATACCACATATTAAAAACATTATTTAAATACCTTCAAAGAACAAATGTGGAACCAGGCAGTAGCACCTTTGAATAGATCTACAGGAATCAAGACCCAAAATAAAATACTCTTGCACAAATATTACTTAGAGCAACAATCTTCGATCTGCTAGGATTGTCATTACTATATCAGGATGTGATGGGGACAAAAAAATGGATGACTCATCTATATATCTATATATCAACATATATAGATAGGTAGTCGTCTGTTCTGGAATGCAGCAAGCAGGTGGTAGGCTCTTCCTATGATCTAATCACTAGCATCAAGAAGGCAGAAAAGGTAAAATATTGAAAGTTCACAAGATACCGGTGAGCAGAAACCAAGATGGACGTAAATGCCAGAAACAGGAGTCTGAGTAAAACAGGGGGAGTGATCGTCTACAGCTAAAGGATATGCCTGCTTTTCAGGACAGTCGCAAGAGTGCTTTGATTAATCTGTCTTGTAATGAAGCAGTGTTAAAATAAGTATTCCCATCAGTCGATGCTCACAACTTGTCAAATGGGCCAGTCAGCCCTAGCCACAGAGAGGATTAATAACCATACAACATACTTTACATTATGACACGTGATATCCAATAATCTAGGATACGTAGGAGTTTTAGGGATATGGTCAGACATCTCGAGAAGTGCCTATATTCTAACGTACTCCACAAAACAACGGTTCAAATCTTCAAAAATTCTTCCAGGAACGCAGCCGCTCTGGAAAACAGTGTGGAGTTTCCTCAAAAAATTAAAAATAGAACTATCCTATGACCGAGCAATAGCACTGCTAGGAATTTACCCAAGGGATACAGGAGTGCTGATGCATAGGGGCACTTGTACCCCAATGTTTACAGCAGAGCTTTCAACAATAGCCAAATTATGGAAAAAGCCTAAATGTCCATCAACTGATGAAGATGTGGTTTATATATATAATGGAATACTACATGACAATGTAAAAGAATAAAATACGGCCATTTGCAGCAACGTGGATGGAACTGGAGGGTGTTATGCTCAGTGAAATAAGTCAGTCAGAGAAGGACAGATATCAGATGTTTTCACTCATATGTGGATCTTGAGAAACCTAACAGAAGACCATGGGGGACGTCAAGGGGGGGAAAAAGTTACAAACAGAGAAGGAGGGAGGCAAACCATAAGAGACTCTTAAATACAGAGAACAAACTGAGGGTTGATGTGGGGGTGGGGGAGAGGGGAAAGTGGGTGATGGGCATCGAGGAGGGCACTTGTTGGGATGAGCACTGGGTATTGTATGGAAGCCAGTTTGACAATAAAATATATGAAAAAAAAATCCTTCCAAGAAGAAAAAGAAAAATACAGTTTCTAGCCTCACAAATAGCATTCATAAAGCTACATTCCATTTTTTTTTTTTTTTACAAAAGAGAATACATAGGAGGTGGCCAAACAAACATGAGTCAGTTTGAGAGAGTGAAGCATAGACTCATGACAAGACTGAATAGCTGGTAACAAGATACAAAGACAGAATTTTGATTTGGATGTTTTGTAACAGGACTCTTTGTAGGATGAAAAGAAGTGTGAGCAAAGACGCCAGTAAGAGAGAATGGCTTAGAGTTCAATTCTAGTTGAGCCCAAATACTAAACTATCCGAAAGGAAAAGGAAGTCTCTAAGTACTCAGGAAAGGTAATAAAAATCACGAATGCACATCCCCCAATTAATCCACCTATCATAACCAAAGAAGTACTTGCCTTCGATTTTTGTGGGGTTTTTTTGTAATTTTTTATTTATTTGAGAGACACACACACAGAGAGACAGAGAGAGAGACAGAGACAGAGAGAGAGAGAGAGAGAGAGAATCCCCACAGGTTCCATACTGTCAGCGCAGAAACCAACACAGGGCTTGAACTCACAAACCGTGAGATCACGACCTGAGCGGAAGTCGGATACTTAAACGACTGAGCCACCCAGCTGCCCCGTCCCTTTGTATTTTAAGAGCCTTTAGAAACAAAGAGACTATAACTGGAAGAGATGTGAAAGAAAATTAACTTTCTATTCCTGTTTTCATCTTCTTTCCTGTTGAGAATTTTCATAAAAATCTGGTTAAGAATCCCTATTACTTCTTTTTCTACCTAGATATGAAGAGCAAAATGACACAGAGAGCTTCATAGGTCAAAGAGTAACAAAATACCATGACTTAGTGCCGGCTTCAGGGTATCTAGAAACTATTTACCAGGTTGACTGAGAATTAAAGGATTCCTATAGATTATAAAGCACTACAACTTTTTTTAGAAGAAATTTTTGTGACTTTTAATGATATAACACTTGTGGTTCTCTAGAAAAAAAAAACAAAAAAACTCCACAGATAGTAATTTAAACTCCCTGTGATCCAGTTTACTCATTGGCAAAAAAACTGTTACTGAGATAATACTAGATTAAAAATATATTTCCCTGGGACACATCGTGTTAATAAATTACCTAACAAATCTCAGAAAAGAGGAAAAAATCCATCATTTTTATTAAAGCACGGCACTGTGAAATTCAAGCATAGAGAGATATCAATTACTTTCGTCTGATGATTGTCTTAACCATTAGCAAGAAGGGCAGAAGACCTTGGGGAAGGGGGACGGAAGAGGTCTCTGTTTGAACAGTATGCCAAGTTGCTGGTAGGTTTCAAAATACCAAATATCCATTGCAAACTTGAGGAAGTCACAGATCAACAAACGCAAAGCCTCTGTCAGCATACTCTGAATTTGCTTAAAAAAATTTTTTTTGTTAGTGTTTATTGTTGAGAGAGAGAGAGAGACAGACAGACAGAGCACGAGCAGTGGAGGGGTGGAGAGAGAGGGAGACCCAGAATCTAAAGCAGGCTCCAGGCTCTGAGCTGTCGGCACAGAGCCAGACATGGAACCTGAACTCAAGAACGGCGAAATCACAACCTGAGCCAAAGTCGGATGCTTTGACTCAGTCGATGACTGAGCCACCCAGGTGCCCTTAGAATTTACTTTAAGGGGCATGTCAGAGAAAATAAATTTGTGCTTATATGTGCTCTTCATATACATCACAATATATATTACATGTGATGAGCATGTGTGCAGAAAGCATCATGCTGGGAAATTCAGAGAGGGTAGCTATTTTAAATCACAGGAGTTGGAGTCTCTCCCAAAAAGGAGTTCAGACAAGACTGATTTGTTTGCTTAATCCAGCAATTGAACCATACACAGTGTCCAATTTTTATACCTTAATGTCCAGCTCCAGTGGAGAGCTAGTGGTCCCTCACAAAGTATGTTTTGAAGCACTGTGCTGGGCACTGAGCATGCTCAGATAAGAGGAGAGGCCTAGCCTCCAAAGTTCCTGGCCTATCATGTTATTGGGGAGAGGAATTAAAAAAAAAAAAAGGTTGGGACACCTTGGTGGCTTAGTCGGCTAAGCATCCGACTTCAGCTTAGGTCACGATCTCCCAGTTCATGGGTTTGAACCCCGCATCGGGCTCTGGACTGACAGCCCAGAGCTCACCTCTGATCCTCTGGCCCCCCTCTCTCTGCCCCTCCCCTGCACGCACTCTCTCTCTCTCAAAAATAAACATTACAATAAGGTTAAGATACAGAAGAGTCAATGCAATGACAGAATCCAGTACAAAGAGGAAGCCATGCCTAATTTACTTAGGGCTAGGGAAGACTTCACGGACGGCGTAACAGCCAAGGTGGATCGTAAAAGGTAAATAGAAATCTTTTATTACCCAGGCAAACCAGAGTAGTTCCTTGTTTCAAGGAGAGAAAACAGCACCATAATATATCTGGGTAATTGCAAAAGGTCCAGAGGGCCGTTACAAGTAAGGGAAATCCCATTGGAGGGTTTCATAATCCAAGTGACTTGGAATTTAACCTGAATGGGAGGGAGGAGGAATGGGAGGAGTCTGCTACAGAATATCAAGCGAAGGTGAATGGTAGGAGCAAGCTTTTTATTTTAGGACGTATCAAAAGATATTTCTAGCAATCCTATGCAGGTTGGACCGGGCTGAGGAGAAACAGGTGACAGAAAATCTAATTAGAACAAAATCGTGATGGACCGGTTACAGCTGTGAGTCATAATTGAGAGAACCTGGCATATAACCGAACGTGGTAAGAGAAGACGCATGAGGACCACGTAAGAACCTCGGTCAAGAGCAACCCCCCCTTCCTGAGAGAAAGGACAGCAGAGAACCAGGGGTGGTCTGGAACGAGATGCCACAGGAAATGATGCAATCACTCAAGAAGTGAGGTTCTAACCATTTTGTAAGTCTCTGGCGCCCTTGAGAATCACACAAATGCTATAAATCCTTCTCTTGGAAAGATGCACATACTGAAACCTATACTCTATACGTAATGCGTGATCTCAGGACATTCACGGTTCACTTTCGAAGCATCTTCTTTTAAGAACCTCCTAACACACTAAGAAGAAAACCAAGGCAGAAACCCTGAGAGTGACTGTCACTAAAAAGACTGGCAAAGAAGGACAGTTCAGCCAAAGGAAGGATGAATAATCAATCAGACGGTTGGATGGGAAGCCAGGAGAGAATGACGTCATGGCTTCAAGAAGGTTGGCAATTTCCCGAAGTAGGAAACAGGCAGCAAGAGCAAATGCTATTACGAGGTTATATGGAATGAGAATTAATCATAGGCCACTGGTGCTCACTGGTCTGTAGATGTGCTGTTCCAGAAGCCAGACAGTTGCAATAAGATGACAAAAAAGAAACAGAATCTATGGAGACACACTTTCAAGAAAACTGGCATCCAGGAAGCTTGAATGAGTAACAGAGAGGCGAGACAACAGGTTATATATTATTTATTGTTTATGCTTAGGGTAGGGGCAAAACTTAAGCATGTATGTTTTTTGGTTTTTCGTTTGTTTTTTTAGTTGAAGGGAAGGAGCGGACAAGGGACAAAGACTGAGATAAAGAAGGAAGAAAATTAATGCAGAAACTTCTTAATTTTTTTTAACATTTATTTATTGTTGAAACAGAGACAGACAGACAGACAGACAGACAGAATATGAGCAGGGGAGGGGCAGAGACAGAGGGAGACACAGAAACTGAAGCAGGCTCCAGGCTCCAAGCTGTCAGCACAGAGCCTGACGCGGGGCTCAAACTCACAAACTGTGAGAGCATGACCTGCACCCAAATCGGACGCCTAACCTACTGAGCCCCCAGGCGCCCCTTAATGCAGAAACTTCTCCAAATTAAAGAGGTCATTTTATGGAGGAGACCAGGCATTTTGTATCAGGTGGAACAGAAAGGACAAAACCTTTCGTTGGTAGATAGTCGTAGGTACAGAGCAGAGAGAGAACATGGAAGCGATTGTACCAGTTGGCGTTTCTCTGTAAATTAGAAGGAAAGGTCACTTGGCCGAGAGGGGATGCGGTGTGGTTCACGGCGGCGAGGAGAAAGGCAGGCTCGTGTCATAGAGACCAGCACGCTATCTTTCAGTCACCACCATGTGCGGAATACCAAGAGCGACCCAATGCATACAACGGAAACCCAAGCAATACACACACGTTGGACGAATGATGGCAATTTGAGGAATTTAGGCACAGGCCACAACAGACAACAGCTGACAGGTCAAAGGAGCATAAAAGCCAAGCAGGGGGAAATAAATGCGCTCCAGATATTTTTTACGGTGTCCGGGAAAAGAAAGCCCAGAAGGGCTGTCATTTATTTGTATGGCCTCACACGGAGCCCCGGAGGACCCGGAGTGTTCACAGGAGGAAACGATCCACAGCCTCCTCGGGAGCTACTCAACCCGGCCATCCTCGCCCCTTAGAAATCAGGTATCCATTTAATGAATAAGTAATCACTGCCAGCTGGCAGATAAGACGAGGCGTGTTCTTACCCAGCATCCTTCAGCAGAGAGGCCCAACGCAGAGAAATTAGCTAATTACACTGTCAGTTGGTCACCTGGCTCTGCAGACCACACAAAAGGGAAAAAAGCAAGCGAGCAGGACGCAGCAGTCCTCTCTGCAGCACCGTCCGTCTAGATAAATGGGAGGACTGGGTAATCTGCACTTCGTATTCCACCAATGCCTTGCTCGTGTCTAAAAGCATTCAAATTTGAAGACAAAAAACCACTCTTCAAGTCCAAAACAATGGCCACTGAACAATGGGGGGAATGGAAGGCATGGTATTAAATCCCTTCTGATGAAAGGCCGTTGAACTGGATTCCCAGTGACTTGGGCACATGATGGGTTACAGATGCTGTGTTCAGGTGTCATTTGAATTCACATTATATCTAATAAATCACAGTATGTTCACTTGTCCTATTAAAACTGTATTCTACCTTACCAGGTCTGAATAATTTGTATAAAATTGATTGCTACAGTTCTCACTAGAAGCTCTAATTGCATTCCTGGTATAACTTAAAATGATAACCTTATCTTAATTAGTAGCATGATGCAGAAATGCTTTTGAAAGCCTCTGAGAATTAACCTGCATTTTTAAAAAGGAGCCCTGGGAATTTAAAAAAAAAAAAACCTTAAAAAAATATTCCTGTTGAGTACGTGAGGCAATGTTAATTTATCAAAACTACAAAAGGAAATAATCACACAGTGAGAGACTAAGCAAAGCAGCTAACGCCTCCCCTGATCAAACAGTCCGCATTTCTCTTTCCAAAATCACACACAATGGAATTCTATGGCCGAGATCTCCTCGGCTCCCACCGATTCTTGTTGGCCACAGGAGTCTCTCGTTATTCTGATGAGACTCACCACCCATAATAAAGGGGGGGGGGGGCGCTACGATCACGTACATGAGAGGGACAGATCGGGGCATGTACTGACCTCACAGGGGATTCCTCACCGTGAAGGTCAGCTCTAGCATTCTCTTACGTTCCCGTCCCTGGCCAGTCCTTGTTCAATCAATCCTGGCCTTCTTTGTCCATCCCACACTGTCTAACACCCCTTTCTGGCCCACCCATATCTGCAATGTCTAAGCAAAGCTCCAGAAGAAGCAAAGGTTCCCTGTGCACGCGGTTAGACTGTGTGTATGTTTTCCATATTATCGCTCTGGTAAAGAAATGTACAAAAAAAGATGTACAAAAAAAGAAAGAAAAAAATGTGCATTGGCTCACTGAGGATAATCATTATCTAACAGAGAGCCCCAGGATGTAGGACAATGACCATTTCAACCACCTTAAGCTATATAATGGCAAGATAAAAAGACGTCGTAGTGAAGTCATCACTGTAAAAACCCAAAGTAGATGTTAGATGTTCTCCAAAACACTGCTTGCGATTTGAGAGTCCTTCTTAAAAAACAAAAACAAACAAACAAACAAAAACACTACGCAGCTTGGCATATATTCTCAAAAGTCCAGCCAAAGAAATATATTGGGTAGATCTTATTATCATCCCAAACTACAGCCACCTCCAGAAATGTTAAATACATGTTATTATAAGACGACTACCCTCTCAAGATTGTTCTCTGGGGTCTGTGGTTTCTTTCCCTAAGCTGGTACCACTTGGGGGAATAATTATCTTCCTATAATGCACTTTGGCATCTCCCTATGTGAAAATGAGTATGGTTCAAAAAACTTTTTTTAAACTATATTCTTCTTACTAGAAGTTAAGGCACAGTTTCGTGTAGACAGGTTAGAGCTGGCAGAGAACATTACACTTGAATATTATCACTGGAGCAGAATAGAAAATTAGCAGAAAGTGGAGAGATAGGAACACTTCTCACATTTTGGACCAAGGCAGAATGAAGTTCCATCTACCTTAATTTATATGCATAAAAAAAAGTAAAATTAAACAGGAGAAAACAGGCGGATACTATTGTTAGTTAAAAAGCAACTTTTCTTAAAGTTGTTGGTACCTTCTTCCATAGTGTTAAAACACTGTGTTAAAATGTCTACTATATGCAAGGAGCTATGTGTTGTAATTGATGCGAACGTAAACTGCTCTTATAAAATAATAAAGCATTGTTCAAATTTATGTGCAGCTTCTCTTCGGTAAGATACGGCATTTCAGAGAAGTATAATCATGGGACACAAATGGGCAGAAATTCCTAAGCAAATTACCCACATCCGGAAAGTCTTGTGAGCGTATATAGGACTGGGCTCATTTTCTGTTATTTAAAACTATCTCCAGGCTTGAGAGAAAGGAGATTCAACTAAACATTTATTAGCACTGTGAAAATTCAGCCTGAAAAACCCCAGTGGAAAAGACATTTTAATCAAGAGATATTTCAAATTGAGCGACCCCAAATCTGTTTAACAAGGCTGTTTGCTCTAAGAAGGAAAGCCCTCAGATAATTTAACTTGCTTTTAGTTTCACTGGTGTGACAACCACATACTGATAGCATCTTCAGGTTGCAACACCTACGTGTTTTTGCCACCGGAGCTATAGTCTCATTCACAACATTAATGTGCTGAACAGGGAGTGTAGGAAAAACCCTCCATTATTTTCCAACAGCCTCTGTACCATTGCTGCTAATGCTAACGCCCAGCAAGCATAATCATCATAACCTCTGCTGTGATCCCAACAAGGATTCTTCAAACTCCTTATAAATGCATTAATCACCCCTATGAAAGTCACTGCCTGCTTTTCACGAACAAAGATAATGTATGTTACTGGGATTATACCACTGCATATGCAGAATCATTAGAGAAAGATAGACCAGAATTTATGATTAAGCCTTTGGACAGCAGGGCACTATTTTAACCATAAAAATCACAACCCGCAAGGATAGCGGCCAAAGCAGAGGAACCATTAAAGACTTATAATTAGCATCAATCAAGGTGACACTGCTGTTGACATCTTTATTACTTTAAATACACTAATCAAATACTTCTGCATCGAGATAGAAAGATTGATAGGCAGCTAGACATAGAAAACATCCCTACAGAGAACAATTTAAAGGGATCTGCTCGAAAGGTAACAGAAAAAGCATTGGTATCAGTCAAGTGGGATCCAAACACGCAGCTCTGCAGTGGAAAACGTCAGGATGCACCTACTGAGTTCGCAGGGTTCTCACGTGGATGTTATCATCAAGCAGTCCTCCAAGTTGACACATACTTGTATGTCCCTTCTGTGCAACCCCCTGGAATTGTTTGATTTGGATGAAAAAATAACTCAGGGGAATACGAGCTTCAGGCTACCCCGTCAGGCAAATAAATAGCTGAGCATTCCTGCCCGGCATTCACCCACTTCCTAGCCCTCTTCTTACGTGTGCACGTGGAAACGAAAGACACAGGGAAAGCGGAACTTGCTGTTATTTACATAATTACAGCAGGGCTGTCGATATTCTCTAATCTCATCGGTGCTCAACTTCATACCACACGGATTCTCAAAGACACTCTTGTTATTACTGCTGACATAAATATTTGGATCTTAACAAATAAGCCGCTCAGCACCTTTGCCACCCTTGAGCCCCATATGGCATTATTCCTTAATGACTCTAATTTTGACAAAGGGGCTCCTCTCCAGTTTCTGGCTGTTTCAGCGCTCACAAACTGAATCCTTGAGGTTAAGGGAATAGACAAGAAACAATGTGACATTGTTGTCAGGTAACCGTCTGGCTTGGAATCGATTCAGGATTATGGATGACGGTTTGGCAAGGCATCTCCCAAGGGAACAATTTCAGCTTTGCCAAATGAGATTATAATGGAGAATGTTCATTAGGAAGACTTTGAAGCCCAACAATCACTGTGGCCCCAAAGTTCAACTTTACTGGTAGGTTCCTGAATTGGTGTATCCACCCCTAGGTTTAAAATATAGATTACATTTGCTCAAGATTAAACATGGGCTCCTGAAAGAAACACACACACACACACACACACATACATTGTGCGTGTCCATCAAAAACCAGGCAGGAACAGTTGAAGGAAATTCCCCCATTGTTTCCTTCCAAGCAATGAAGAAAATGACTGAGGAGAGAGGACGGGGACAGAGCTAAAATAGTTAGGAGGAACGTATTACTCAAACTACGTCACTCACAAGTCACAGCCATCCTCAAGCCCACTTCCATTTTTAATTTCATGGTTAAGGGGAAGAAGAAGATTTTCCAATATAGCATGATAGCCTCACAGAGGCAAGGTGATTATAAAAGGTAGCAATTGAGCTCCTGAAAATCCCACTAGTTTAAGCCAATATTTATCAAATCGCCCCTTCGACAACATTATGCTACAGTTTCTAAAAGGTTCCAAGACTCTGACCTCCTCTCAAAGGATAATAGCAAACTCTTCTGGCTCTTAAAAGCATAGTAGCCTATTTCATTTGAATAGGTTTTTGCAATCTACAAAGTTACTTTATACACATTAAATTATGCATTAACTGCGAGGTAGATAGGATTATTGCCATTGTACAGACGAGGTCAGAGACTAAGAGATGGTAAGGAACCTTTTAATGGGCACCTTGAGGGAAGGTCTGCTGACTCAGGACCCTTCTTCACTATACTCTGCTGACCCGGAGTTACTTTCAAATGTTCCATAACCTAATTAATTAAGGAGAGAAATCACAAATTATAGATGCTGATTACCTATAGGAAAGACGAACTGTAAAGAGTACTTTAGCAAGAGAAAGCTGTTTCACAGAAAACCAGGAAGATGCATAACAAACAAGAGAGAATCTGAACATTGGTTTGCTTTGTTCAGAGACTGGTCATCTTTTTACCCTACTCCAAGATTTTGTTTTTCACTGTGAAGAGTCATTTGATTCTCACTGACGCACAAGGAATGGGGAAGGTTGTGTAATATCATATGAGGCTGACCTTACCACTCATGGAAAAATTACCAGCCAGACACAAAGTGTTGGCTAATAATGAGTCAGGGATGGGCTCGAGAGTATCAAAGACCTTTATGTCGAAGCCTTAACAAAGAAGCTTGCTATAAACAAGACTTCAGGGCTGGGAAATGACACAAGAAGGGGATAGTCACTTCCTCATCAGAGGACACGGCTTTTGCCAAAATGTGCTGAAATGTGTACACAACACTTCCAAATAGACATGAGTTAGAGAACTCATATCAATATGTGCTATGTTCTAGATCCAGATGCGGAAATACTTGAGGCCTGGCAAATTGTGTCTCCTCCCCTACTTGAATAGCTCAAGGCTATTTATACACTTTCCAGTTAGTACCCTTTATATATATAAAAAGAGGACAGAAAAGATAAATATTGGAAGGGCTATGTAGAAATGCAAGAACCAAAGAGAAAATATAATTGCAAGTAAGATGCCTAACCGATAAACCAAAAACGCCCATGAAACGATAATGCCAAGAGTTCATCATAAGCACAGCATCACAACATTACACTGTCTTTCACAAAGCTTTAATGCCTCTCTCACGTTGGCGCCCTGGCTTTAACCCAAGTCATGTAACTTCAGTGCTGAACTGACTACATAATAAATCTATGTAAATGAAATGGAGTTTTTTTCCAATGTTTTTAAAACAGGTAGGGATAGTTTCCATTTACATGTTGCACAATGGAGCCGTTACGAATAGGAAAAGTAGCTGTGGATATTAAGGACATTGAGTTAATTCCTAGTATGCAAAACTCTGATGACTAAATGGACTTATTATCAGAAAATGTCCTCCAATATAGCCGAAAACATCCCAACAAGTCCTTTTAAATTATATACATGTTGTCATTTTCCTAAAGGGATGGGTAAGGAGATTCATTTACCCTGAGCATTTTTTTTTAATGTGTTGTCCACTATATTAGATAATAATGCATATAAATTGCATAACAAAGAGGCTCACCATTGTAGGCACTAAAACATGGGTTTGCTCATCTCATGGTCGTTTGTCAGTGGTAATCAGTAAAGATGGGCTGGAAAATTCTGTGTAAAGACTCTACAAATAGGAATATAAAAAGAATCCCAGGGGCGCCTGAGGGGCTCAGTCGGTTGAGCATCCGGCTTCGGCTCAGGTCATGATCTCACAGTCTGTGAGTTCGAGCCCCGCGTCGGGCTCTGTGCTGACAGCTCAGAGCCTGGAGCCTGCTTTGGATTCTGTGTCTCCCTCTCTCTCTGCTCCTCCCCCACTCATGCGCTGTCTCTCTCTCTCCCCTTCAAAAAAAAAAAAATTAAAAAAATTTAAAAAACAAAAAGGAAAGAATCCCAAAGAATTTAAGATGTGAATTTACAATACTCTAATGGAAAATCTGATCTGACTTTGAAAATAAAAATTATATACAAAGGACCAGCACACACTCTTAATATGTTAAAAGAAATTGCTTAAATGATAAGATTAAGTTGTGTGATTGAAGAAGGTTCTGAGAGGCCCACTGAACTCTGATGCAAAATAAAACTTCCTATGCACGGAGGAAAAACATTCTTTGATGTGTGTATCTCAGGGAAACACACAAATTGGGGTTTCCATAAACCTGGCTAGTTGCAAAATACATTAGCAATGAAAAATATTATTGGAGAAAGCCCTACAGGTCTATTTCTGTAGTCAGGAACAATAACTCAACAAATTCCACTGGGCTTAATATTGAGAATAAAAAAGTTTACAGGGAAAGATGACACACAAGACTCAAACATATACAAAAGTAGGAAGTCCTTGAACATCACATTTAAGCCTCCCTCCCAATTTCTAATAGCCCCCTTCTGTCTAAGATCTGGGTTATAGGTATGTAGGACTCACTCTCCTGAATTGAACCTGATGATGCAGGGCTAAGACATGCAGCCCATCAGGGCCCTAGGTCAAGGCCAAGAATCCAAGCCATAAATTCAGTGATGCTAAAGATGAATGAATATCCAAAAAGACAAGATGGTCTCTCTTGCTTTGCGTGGAAGCTCATAAGATGTTTCCAATTATCTTACAAAATACGTTTGCTCTCTATCCTTTATATTCTGTTTGTTTCTGTCCATTATATGGCTAAATCTACTAGACATCAAATAAGAGTGAATCATTTCTAATTTAATAGTGACACAAATCCTTTGGAACTCATACACTATTGACACTGACACAGAATATTGACCTTGAATTTATAAAATATTGACTCACTTTCATTGCTCTCTGCCTTTCTCCTAGGATAAGAAATGATCAGAATGAGTTTTCCATAGGCTGTTTTGTTTTGCCTAGGTGTGCTCATAAACTTCCGTATAGACAATTTTACATAAAATTTTGAATAACACCACCAAATCAAAAAGGTGAGTTGCATGCTGCTAACAGGAGAATATTTCCATTTTAAATACAGCCTGATAAAGCTTTGCAGGAATATTTCTTTCAATAAGAAGAAAAAGTGTCTAAGAGATCCTAACCAACAACCATACTGTTGTAAACACAGACTACAGTTCCAGAGAGAAGCAAAGTGGGTCCTACAGGAGCATTTGTGGTAACTCTTCAGCACGGAAAGAAGACCTGGACCATAAGCTGTCCTTGTTCTTCTCTCATCAGCTATATGCCCTTGGACAAATCCTCAATCTCTTCACATGAACGTAAGCATAGTAATACTGACATCACCTCATCGTGTGATGGGAAGAAACAGATGACAGGGCGTATGGGAAAGCTTTCCCTACACCGTAAAACGTTCCAAAGACGTAAATTATAAATGAGACCACCAAGAGGAGGGCGGACTTGTGCACTTGATTTGGAATTTACTCCTTATAACACAGATGTACAAAAACTAATTTTGTGAAAAACAAAATGGTTTTCCCGTCCCGTGACTGCCCTCGTCTTGCTCACACACTTTCCTTCTCACACGATGGTAAAACAAGCAAAACGACAACTTACAGCTTATTCACTTGATGTGACTCAGATTTTTCAGAAGACAGTCAATTTGGAGTAAATTTTTAGTCTTCCGGGTTCACCCCCCCCCCACCCTCTTGTGCCCCTTTCTCCTGAAATGTCGGTCTTTCCTTGAGAAGTCGTTTAAGTAATGTTGCCATGGCGGAGTGGAGTGTCTACTCTGCTTACTGCCCTTCCCGGGTGGGCTGCTCCATCCTGAGAGGGGAGGGGCTACTCTGGCCTGGTCTTTGGCTTCGGGTCTCTACCTTCTCTGTGTCTGTTTCCGAAGTGTCTGGGGTGGTTCTCTCAGCGTAGGCATGGGACAACGACGGCTTCTGGCCATCTCCCCCAGTGGACCAGACCCTTCATCTTGGCTCTCACGCCTCACCTCAGAGGCTTGGGGGTGTCCGCTGTCAGGACCCCAGGTGGAGAGGGGCACACCACACCCTCTGCCACAGATTCCTCTTGCTCTACAATGCCCGCGGGCTGTGCCCACACCGACTTACATGCCAGCTCCTCATGTCTGGTCAATACGTGGGCCAGTTGTCAGACAGGAGTTACCTGGAGGAGAGGAGAGGAGAGAGGCCTCTTCTGAACAGGACATGTTTCCATCCTCCTGCACATGGCAAGCGGGGGGGGGGGGGGGTAGGGTTAAGTCCCTAAGAGGACTTTCCCAGGGTTCTAGAGGGGAAGGAAGACACAGTCTCCTTTGTGCTCATCTCCTCCTGCAACCTTCTTGTCTTCTCTGGGGCCACGCGCCTTGCCCCAGCCCCAAGTCCCCGATTTCATCCAGCATCATGTTGTACCACTATAGGGGGCCTTCCCTTCCTATGTGTTTGGGGCGCACTTTTTTAAGATTTATTCTTAGACCTCTAGATGTTCTTCTCAATATGTAAAGGGAAGCCTTAGCATTTTCAACAAATCCTGGCTTCTAGAAGAACTCCTCTGACAAGCGAACGATGATACATTTGTTCTAGAATCGACGCTGTATCTGCCCTACTCCTAAAGCAAGAAAGGCCATTGATTTGATGAGTGTGGCAGCTGGAGGGCCACAAGATTTACAGGGAATTTTTTTTAAAGAATCATTAAATATTTCAAAAATTTTATCCTTGGTATCTAAGCTGAGCAGAGATTTCAAGGGCTTCGTGGATAAATAAAAGTAACTAGGAAATAACTGTATGGAGTTGAGGTTATTAACCCATTTTATAGATGAAGACATGAAGGCTCGAGGAAGAGAATTTTCCCAGTGAGGCACAGCAGGTAAGCAATGACGCCAAAGATTAAACTCCACTTACTTGTACTAAAACTCCAGGGTTCTTCCTTCTACTACTACACAGGTTCCTTGACAGTATCCATCAACTCTAGAAGGGAAAATATGGATATGAATCCCTGCCACTTACCTAAGCAAAAAAGACATGACTTTGGTGAAGACGACAAAAGAGAGAAATCCTGGTAAGTTATTAAGTTCTTCACTCAACTACCATTTGTTGGATGCTTCCTGATATAACCAATACTGTACAAGGGATGGGAAACCTAAAATGATAACTCTGATAAAGATCTTCTACAACTCAGCATCAAAATAAATAAATAAAACAAAGCAACCCAATGAAAAAATGGACAGAGGACCTGAATAGACATTTTTTCAAAGAGGACACACAAATGGCCGACACAAGAAAATATGCCGAACGCCACTCATCATGGAAATACCAATCAAAACCACAGTGAGGTATCACTTCTGTCGGAATAAAATCAAAAAGGCAAGAAATTACAAGTGTTGGTGAAGATGTGGAGAAAAAGGAATCCTTCTGCACTGTTGGTGGGAATGTAATTTGGTTGCAGCCACTGTGGAAAAATTATGGAGGTTACTCCAAATATTCATTGAATTACCATATGATCCAGTAATTACACTACTCGCTATTTACCCAAACCAAGCAAAAACTCTAATTTAAAAAGATATATGCACCCCTATGTTTATTGCAGCATTATTTGCAATAGCCAAGATATGGAAGCAACCTAAGTGTCCATCAATACACAAGAGGATAAGGAAGTCATGGTATGTGTGCATATGTATACACACATATACACAAAATGGAATATTACATGGCCATAAAAAAGTGAGATCCTGCCATTTGCAACAACATGGATGGACATAGATGGTATTATGCTTGGTGAGTAAGCAGGAGAATGAAAAAACCACATGACTTCACTTGTATTTGAAATCTAAAAAAAATCAAACGAATAAAGGAACAAAAAGCAAAAGCAGACCCATGAATACAGAACTGATGGTTGCCAGAGGGGAAGCAGGAGAGTCTAAGTATGGGCAAAATGCACAAAGGGGAAATGGTAGATATAGGCTGCCAAGTATAGGATAAGTCACAGGAAGAAAAGGCACAACACAGGGAATATAGTCAGTGATACTGTAATAGCATCGTATGGTGACAGGTAATAGGCACCCTTGTGGAGAGCACAGCATCATGTACAGACTTGTTGAATCACTACACTGTGATTTTACACCAACCAGCAACACAAACCAAAAAAAAAAAAAGTCCCCGTTCTTAATTAAACCAAAATATAGCAGAGGAGATGGACAGATGTAATTATAATACAACCAAGCATGTTTAGCACCGTATGATCGTTAAGTATCACAGGGCTCTGAGGGTTTCCAAATCAATTTTTTTTCATGACTCAAATGGTTACTGGAGTTTTACAGTAATTCTACAGAGAGAAGTTTTGTTATATGTTGGGATGTGAGGCATTACTTCAACGGTAGAAAATTCCTGCCCCAGTAAATCTTAATCTCAAAGGGAAAGACAGAAATGTAGAGTGTTTGGCACCCTGGAGGTCATGAGAGCCACCCGTGTTCACTTGTCACCCATATATCACTGGTCATTTCATATTTCAACAGCCTCAATACACTACAAACAGTTCCTCTGGAACAACGCAGCTGTCTGCGTGGGCACGCGCATGCACACACACACACACCATTAAAAAATGGATTTGGTAAATTTCATCAAAACATCTTCCTTAAATACGACATTTTTTGGTGATGTGAGCAGAGTTACAGGGAGCCTCCCTCCAGAGGTTTCCAGGTAGTGTCCGCTTATGTGGTTTTATGAGAATAATGCAAGATTCCCTTTGTGAGCTGAAGAGCGACTATAGCATTCACAGGTAAAATGGAGCGAAGAGGAAAAGTGCCATAAATGGGTCAGAATCCTGTTTTTCCAAATTGCGAAACCCAGATGTGTGCCCTAAAATCTTAGGGTCCTTGCTGAAAAAAAAAAAAGAACCTTAATAGACTGTTGCATCACTTAAGAACATTAATTTTAATTTAAAGAAAGGGCAGTTATCCCCCCAAATCCCAAATAGTCTAGAGAGATTTCAATAAGAGAAATTAAAACCCAGACCCATTGTTCCTCTTTTGTACAGGGCAGCATTTACATAGCCCCACATAATTATATATTACTATGTAATGACAGACCTACAGAATTATATATATGCTAACTACATGCTAACGTAAATATGACAACATATTCTATGAAAACTGCAAGTCGAAGATTTACCAAAAACACGCCAAGGCAAAAAAAAAAAAAAATAGATCTCTTGGAAAATAATTTCTGCCACCTTGCCCATTCATGTGTAAACATCCAATATGCTCAGTGCTTTGATGTCTCTATTCATTTAGGGGTTTGAATCAGCTACAAATGTACGACCTTTGGTTGTGGGATTGATTTGTCAAAAATTGTGAAACCTATTATGTAGGGGACGAATTTCATAGGAATACAAATATTTCTGTGGAGCCCTAAGTGACAACTTCCGCAAGAAATTGAGACCCTCAAAAAAACAATGTGTTGATTCAACTCAATTGTTCAAACACTCATACCTACAACTGTATTTTTCACCATAAAGCTCTTATTTTTTGGTTTTTATTCTGCTTTTTTTTTTTTTTGGCAGACATGGTACCAAAAATACCTGATAAGAGCCTTCTATAAAACTCCTCTGGAGCATATAAAAGGTAGAGAAACCTCATTCTATTTATATTCTACCGGTACAACCTGACCTCGCGTTGCGAACTCAAAGCAAAAAGACAGACACCCAGTGGATTAGATGGCACAGGTTCCTCCAGGTTTCTGTGCCCTCGGGCAACAAACTGGTTTTTGCATCTGGCAAACATATGCAGAAAACTAGGCCAAATATGGCTGATAAACTTGGCCAAGTTCTTCCACGTGACCCACGGTGAGAGCCAACTGGAAGTTGCCATTGTCAATTCAATTTCCAAATGAAAACTTCACCTTTTTATTAATACGTGGCTGCATTGAAGATACAGATATAAATAAACCCATCTCACACGTCTGCAGTAAAAAGGAATGCAATTTTTTTTAAATTACAAGTGTACTATATTTGTATTACTGGAAGGGGTGAATATTTCGAATAAGATGCATAGAATAGAAGTGAATCTGACCAAACATTCTTATCCACACAGTCAAGAATTTTAGAAGCCTAGGTGAAGAATGTTTCCAGTGTTTCTGCCAAGTGGAACACCTTCTACACTGACCATAGTAATTGGCTACCATGACTCAATCTCTAAAGCCAGCTAAAACTTAGTACCTTCAACTACAGTTTAAAGTCCAGGATTTCTAGAGGTTCTAACTCATCGTCAAATACAGGATTACAAATGCTTAAATAGTCATATGCTTTAAAACGTTGATAACAGACTCACGTCAATGTTACTCTCTTTCGACACATTTGGCATTTTGAGGCATCTATTAGTAGGGACGATGATAAACACGTTGAACGTATGCACAGTCCGTGCCCCCTCCAAGACACCACTGCACTGGTGGAAACCCCAAAACTCATTCTCCTCAGAGTTTTGGGCTCTCTTTTTCCAAGCCATTTTGCATTACGCCAAGTAAGATGGAATGATTGAGTTACCGTGTCTGTTCCATATTACTGCATCAGAGCGACAGTGTTTTATTGCACCATTACCAAAAAGCTGTATTCTGACAGAGTGCCTATCAATGCACATCATATAAAGAGGAAACAACTTTTTCCTTGCTACCTCATTCAAAAAAAAATTGCCAGGAAGCTGTGACATTAATCTATAGGTCTCTAAGCATAGATAAGTTTTTATCTGACATAGGAATAGATTGAAAGCCTGGAAATTATTTGTCTTGTAATATTGCACATAAGGGTACGTGTACTCCCAGGAACTCAATACATATCCCAGACACATCAACTAACCTTACACCACTTCATCTGTCCCTTTCTTCTCTTTGAATGACAAATTTTTAGGGTGCTTGGGTGGCTCAGTGAAGCATCCAATTCTTGGTCTTGGCTCAGGTCATGATCTCACGGTTCATGAGATCAAGCCCCGCGTTGGGCTCTGTGCAGACAGCACAGAGCCTGCTTGGGATTCTCTCTCTCTCTCTCTCTCTCTCTCTCTCTCTCTCTCTCTCTCTGCCCCTCCTCTGCTCATGCTCTCTTAAAATACATAAATAAACATTTACAAAAAAATGGCAAGTGTTCCTATTCTACTTCAGTCTTGCCCTTGTTTTGTAAACAAACTCAAATCACGTTTACCCTTAAAAACCACTCCTGTTCCCACGTCACAAACTACACACCAGTCCTTCTCTTCCCATCCAGACTTCTGGGGAAAATGAAGTACCCTTAGGGGCCCATCTTCATCATCCTATATTCACTGCTGAATCCGGTGGATTTTAGTTCCAATCTTTACCATCCCAATGAAATCACCTACTGCTAACGTGACAGATAGTTTTCTCAACTGCTCAGCACAAAGGATCCTTTTCATGCCTCACCCGGCTGAGCAGCTCTGTTCAGTTTGCTCTTGTTGACTGCACCCCGTTCTTAAAGCCATGCCCCCCCAGGTGCTTGTGTCCACTCTGGAGCGGCCCAATCTTCTGATCCGCCTCGTGGCCCTCAGCACTCCTGCTGTCACGTCTCTACAGTGGTGCGGGGCCATTACAGGGACAGATGCTCCTGGCTCCAATCTGCTCTTCCATTTACTGGCTGTGAGACTTCCTCTCTCCGCCCTTAGTTTTCCACCTGTAATTGGGGATCATACCGGCATCGGCCCCTTGACACGTGCTGGCCAGGTGGTGGGAGTCGGGGTTCCTGAGTCTCGGGAACAGAGGACCTCCTCGTGGGTCCTGCTCCACTCCTACCTGTGGGTCTGAGCCCAAGATCTACCGCTGCCCCTTCTGCAGGGGGAGAGGGTTTTTCCAGACCTTCTTCCAGCAGCAATGAGCTTTCACTGGCGCCCTAAGGACAAAGTGTGCTGTTCTTCCCCAGGCAATGCAAAGGCTTTCGTTCTAGGAGAGGGAACGGAGAATGACTCGGACGGGACTTCCTGCCTCTCCTTCCCCCGAGCTGACCTGCTCCCCTGGCCTGCACAGAAGACGGACTTCTCAGAACTCTTCACCTACCATTTTCCCACATATTTTATGCATCAGTTCAAGAGGCAGGGATGACTACAAACTCCATTTGTGTGTACAGTCCCCAGGAGCCTTACTTTCTCTTGCTATACCCCGCACATGGCTTTCGACAGTGCATTAGCAAGCCGCGTGCCAGCGTGGGGGCGCAGCGGCCTCTGGTCAGCCGGAGACTGCGCCCGTCTGTCGCGGGAGGCACCTGCCCTTCCATAGCTCTCAGGTCCGTCGGTTTCCTTGGGACCTCAGCCCTCTCCTGAGTTCAAGAAGGGTTACGTGTCTGCAGATTTTCTACCACGTTGCTGTTGTAAGAATAGGGACACGGCTCTTCTCATCTTTCTACATTCTCAACAGAAGGCTAGACTCCTAACTTTCCAACCAGGGCCCCAGAGAATTTCTAAAGATAAAGACAGATCTTCTCAACCAGTGAGGCTAGAACAATTGGCTCTTTATGGGGGGGGGGGTGGAAAATGAACTTTTGCCCATACCTCACATCATACATGAAAATGGATCTAGACTATCGTAGATCTAAACACCAACAGTAAACAATAGAACTTTTAAAGGGAAACATAAAAGAATATCTTTGTGACCTTGGGGAAGGCAAAAATTTTCCCGAAAAGAAAATTAATGAAAAAATTATAATGCAAATCTCATTGAAATTAAAATCTTTGCCCTTTGAAAGACGTCAGTGGGGAAAAACGTAGATAAAACTATAGCCTGGGGGAAAATATTCACAGTACCCGGATCTGACAAAGGAGTTCTAACTCCTCGAAGTCAATGATATAAAGATACCTCAATTTAAAACATGGGCAAAATACCAGAATAGGCATTTCACAACAGAATATATGTGAATAGCCAATAAGCTCATGAAATAGTGCTCCCCAACGTTAGTCATGATGGAAATGCAAATCAAAACCATAGGAGACACCATTCTACACCTAGTCAAATGGCTGAAATGTAAAAATAGTGATAATACCAAATGTTAACGAGGAGGTGAGGGTGGGGGGAAAAAATCAAAAAACAAAACACTGAACTCTTCTGAATTCCTTTTGGGAGGGGGAAATAGCACAACCTCTTTGGAAACTGGTATGGAAGTTACTTTTAAAGATCAACACCCACCCTTTGGTATTTACCAGAGGGAAATGTAAACACACATACACAACAATCTGGTGCATTGTTCCTAACAGCTTTATTTCTAATGGCCAAACTGGAAACAATCCAAGCGTCCAAAGGCAGGACAATGGACTACAAAAACCTAATGGTACACCCAAAGGAATAAAAAGGAATGATCATCATAGAGCAAGAGCATGCATAAATAAATATCCACAATCTTCAGAGGAGCAAAAAATCCAGCCACGAAGAGCACAAACTACATGATTCTATTTCAATGAAGTTCCAGAACAGCAAAACTCATCTACAGAGAAACGGTCCCAACAGCGGTTCCCTGGGAAGAGTGCAGACAACGTGCCTGACTGTAAAGGGAAAGACAGTGCTCTGTGTCTGGTGATGGAAAACACACCATACATTGACAGGGCACAGGACGCATGTACCAAAACTCATCCAACTGTCTGCTTAAAATCTGCAAAACTCTCAACCTGTAGATGTGTACATTTCATCTCAGGAAAAAGGCACGGGTGAAATAATGTCCACGCACACACAGTTACAGAGGCTTTCTCTGGCCACCCTACATGAAGAAGCACACCCCCTCTCCGTCTCTGCCACATGGGTCTACTTCAGTATTTGTAAGAACACTTTTTATTAAGATGTGACATTCCAGGGACGCCTGGGGAGTTCAGTCGGTTAAGCGTCCAACTCTTGGTTTCGGCTCGGGTCATGATCAAGTGGTTAGAGCGCCGCATTGGGCTCTGTGATGACAGTGCAGAGCCTGCTTGGGATTCTCGTTCTCCCTTTCTCTCTGCCCCTCCCCTGCTCGCTCTGTCTCTCTCAAAATAGACTAAAAAAACAAAAGCGACATTCCAGCATATCCTTATCTACTCATATCTACCGCCTATTCACATATAGGGTTTTTTTTTTCTTAACGTTTATTCATTTTTGAGAGACAGAGACAGGGTGTGAGTGGAGGAGGGGCAGAGAGAGAGGGACAGACAGAATCCAAAGCAGGCTCCAGGCTCCCAGCTATCAGCACAGAGCCCAATGCTTGGCTCAAACCCATGAACAGTGAGATCATGACCTGAGGCGAAGTCAGATGCTTAACTGACAGAGCCACTCAGGTAACCCTAGCACGTAAGTTTCTTGAAGGTAAGGGCCTTTTGTAAGTTTGCCATTATATATCCGATGTTGATGGCTGTGGCAAAAAGGCAGTAACTAATCAACCGGATACTGAACTTTGGTTTGTCTTCTAGGCTATTCAGATTTCTTCCCTGCTTGCCTAATGAGGATGTTTTGAAATCAGAACAGATAAAGCATGGGACAAAACAGTTTGAAATCCACAAGCATTCTACAACATAAAGGATGATTAAATACAAGACTTTAGCTGTCTATCGAACACGTCCGATGTGAGATGGCTTAAAAATCTCTGTAGAACAGTTCATTACGGTTGTAACTTTTCCTCTAAGAGTTGCCTTATAAAAGTGACAACAAGTCTGGGGGGGTCCAACAGCACACTGGCTGAGTAGAGCTTCTTCTGTCTAACTGGCTAAGTCAGAGGGATTGCTTCCGTTCCTCAAGTTCATAACTTTGCCTTAACTCCACAGCTAAAGGGAACTCACTAGAAGGCCACTTCTTGGGATTAGAGTGTGACAGCAGTATCAGTCAGATGGGGAATTTCAAGCTAAGCCTCTCTTCCGGCATTTACAGATTTATAACTAATTACAGCCTTCCACACCTCACCTGAAATCATGTTAGCAAGATCCACGTGAAAGCACATTTATCGCCAGCAGGGGTGGACCACAGTCCTTTAGGCCATCCTGGGCATCAGTGAAACAAGATTTTTTCTATTTCGAGATTCCGTTGAAAGAATCAAGGAGTTGGTTTCAAGGAGACCCCAGAGTGCCAAGGTTCCAAGATGGTGGTACCTCGGTCACCTGTCAAATATATATAACCTGACAGATAATTGCACACACATGTGCACACACAGAATCTCTCTTGAGGACACATGCACAGCCTTTTTTAAAAATTTAAATATGTTCATTAAATTAAGAGAGAAGTAAATTGAAAAGATAAACTGATGGAACATGGGATACAATGCATATTCATTTTATAAGGCACAGATCACTCAAGATTTAGGCAACCGATTGTCCAGCAACCGGTTACAACTTAAGAGTTTACAGTGCCCTGTGGTGGTTAACACTGCAGATGTCTTAGATTGAAGGAAGCTCTCGAACAAAGGCCAGCCATTTGAGTGTAACAACCGGACGTTACTGCCCTAGGTTGGACCAGCAGTTTATTACGTATGTGAAAGCAACCCCTACCTCCCAGAACACAAGGAAACGTTCAAATGTAAACAATTCACGTTAAGAAATGGTGTCAGAACGCCATCATCTACCTATCGTGTGAACAGAAATACTATTAACCAGCAGGGCACAATATTTCAATTTAGTTCAGAGTACGAGGAAGGCGTGGCACATTCTGAGGGTCAGTTTTCTATACTCAGGATAGACAATTATCCAAAGATCAGTGGACACATATTCCTTACAGAAACTCTTATGTTCTTAATCAACATTGAGATTCAGCTCAGAAAGAAAGGGCACAATATGATCTCCGTGAAGCTCCACGTCTAAAGAAACTGAGAGGGGAGAAAAAGAGAAAAAACCTCTTAGCACACAATTTAACTCATGCTTGCCTTTTACTCATGGTCACTGTCAAGGCTTAATCACCATGATGACTTGCTCAGCCTCATCTGTTTACTCCAATCCGGTTGATACCTGTAATGAAGAGAGTCACTGGTAATGCAACAAATTTATTCACCAGTTTTCAAAAAAGATTGTGTGCTGGGTAGTTCAGAATAAAAAGACTTCCTTCTCTCCCGTGGTAACGACTAGCAATCTCATGAACTCTCTCTGAACGCGATGGCACAGTTATAGTTACCACATTCAAAATGTTAGTCCAGGTTTTAACCGCCCATTGCCTTTAGGAATTCCGGAAGGTGACAAGCTGTCCAACAATTTAGACAAACACTTAAAGATCAAGCCTCTGTCTGTCTGTGCAGCTCTATTTCTCACTTGCTTCCTCGTGTGATTTTGCACAGAACCAAAGACTTTGGGGAAATGGAGTTCTATTTTAAAAATAGGTAAAGAACTGTATTACAATAACGTTGTCCTGATTGTGCCACTTGGATGTTGACAACGAACGGACTCTGGGGTCATGAGCATCTCACCCACATTGAAATAGAAAGGACACTGCCTCTCAGGTGGTTTTAGAGACTCACTAGATGCCCCCCACCCTTACTGTTAGTTTTTAACCATTAACTAGTCATGACCAAGAGCTGGCTCGGCTCTGCAACAATTCAGACCCATGGCCGGGATGCCCTGGGAGCCACAAACTGTGAGGACAAACTGACAGTCACTGACAGTTTCTGCCTGGGCCAGGAGGTGAATCAAGAGGCAGGGCCAAACTCCCATCTGTTGTCCATCTGCCATCCTGCCCCTATCAGAAAAGGTTATACCATGAACCACAGACAGATGGGCCCTGCAAAGATCTATTAGGGGAAAAGAGGGGTCTGAGATGATTAGAATAATGACCTTAGATGTGACACAGAAATCCCAGTAGTAATGAAAACCATGCATAATTTCAAGGTCTTTTAATTGTGCTCAACACATAATGCATCTTTTGCCAACAATAAAAAAGGAAAATTGAGGTTCTGAGGTTTGCATTCTACACACTAAGTACAGAGTGCATAAAGCACTATATATTCTAGAAGCAACGTCAGGAATATATGGGTGTATATGCGTACAGGCCCATACGTACACTATCTTTGCTTGAAGTTGCTTTTCCCTCAATGACACATCAGTGAAGTTTCACACAATGTAATTAAGCTAATTAGAAAAATATCTCATATGGTTTTTGGTAGTCTGCATTTCCATCAAAAGCCTACTCTATATAAACAGGAAACTGGGATAAATCAGCTCATGTATTAAACAAAAGACTTAAGACAAAGGGAATCATAAACGCCTGAGTTAAAGCTAAGCATGTGTTATGTTTCCATAGCAAACACAACTTCTGCAAGGCAAATAAACACTGTAGACAAAGGCAGCTGTTCAGTTCACACAACACAGAGTGTATACCTACCGTGTGCCCGGCAAAATGCTGGATGCTTGGGAGAGAGGAGTAAGACACAGATGGCCCTGGTCTCCAAGGAGCTTGTATTCGCATGAGAACACGGACACGTATTTCCTTGTTATATAGTAAAGTCAAATAGTGTAGTGGGGAAAAGACAGACTACCATGTGGTTGGTCTTTGAGGGACAAAACAATCATGTAAGTTGTGTGGAAAACGAAATCTCACAGAGGTCGTATATTTTCATTTTCATACACCTTTTATAGATTTAGAACGCTTAACTTTTTTACAGTTCGTACAAGACAATTGAATACGGACTATCCATGTTTTGAAAAGGGCAACTAATCTTTCAAAAATGTTAATATGTTTTAGCGGAACATTTACACCTGGGGACCACTTTTGTCGCTTTTTATAGCAAAGTATCTTTTAAGAGGGGACAGGAAAAAGGAAGAGAGAAATCGCTATATGAAACACAATTTATAATGAACTTATATAATATGAAAAGTGTGAGCTAGATCCACAGAAAGATGTGGCCAAGAAAGCTCTATGGGTTTATGTTCGTAATAGCCTCCCAAGGAAGCAACCTGCAAGAGAAAAATGGGTAACCGAACTGGGGTATACTGACAAAAACGAACTCTCAAGAGTGGAAACGTAAGAACTATTGCATACAAACTCACGAATCTCAAAACGTTACATAGAAGATTACACTCTGTACGATTCTCTTTATACGAGGTTTAAGAACAGGCAGCCAATATGTGCTGACAAAAGTCAAAATGATTACTTCTGGCTGGGGGTGGAGGATATTGAGAGGAAAGGGGAATGGAAGTCATTTCATGGATCAGGGCTGAGAGAGAGAGACAAGACACTGATCTGTGTTACATACAGAGAATGTCTATTTGTGAAAAGGCATGAACACGGCTTCACATGAACATTTGTGCATTCTACGGAATGCAAATTATATTTCAAATTTTTGAATGTAAAATATTGGGGCGCCTGGGTGGCTCAGTCGGTTGAGCGTCTGACTTCGGCTCAGGTCATGACCTCACGGTTCATGAGTTCCAGCCCCACATCAGGCTCTCTGCTGTCGGCACAGAGCCTGTTTCAGATCCTCAGTCCCCCTCTTTGTTCCCCTCCCTCACTCATGCTCCCTCAAAAATAAACACTTGGTGGGGCAGCTGCGTGGCTCAGTGGGTTAAGTGCCGGACTTTGGCTCAGGTCACGATCTCATGGTCTAGGAGTTCGAGCCCCGCGTCAGGCTCTGTGCTGACAGCTCAGAGCCTGGAGCCTACTTCGGATTCTGTCTCCCCCTCACTCTGCCCCTCCCTGGCTCGTGCTCTGTCTCTTTTTCTTTCAAAAATAAACATTAATAAACATTTTAAATGTTTAATAAACATTTAAAAAATTTTTTTAATAAACGTGTTTTTAAAAAGGAAAAAAATTAATTTTTTTAATGTTTATTTATTTGTGAGAGAGAGACACAGTGCGAGTGGGAAGGGGCAGAGACAGGGAGACACAGCATCCGAAGCAGGCTCCAGGCTCCGAGCTGTCGGCACAGAGCCTGATGCGGGGCGCGAACCCACGAGACACGGGATCATGACCTGAGCAGAAGTCTGACACTTAACTGAGCCACCCACACACCCTGGAAAAAGAATTATTAAAAAACTTACAATGTAAAACACTGAGGTAATTTGTTACAATCAAATAGAGATGAAACACAAGCATTTTAAAAATTCTTTTGGCCATACAATAAAATGTCTCAACGGTGCATCGTTTTACAAATAATAATGAAAATGTAGGGAATTGCTACTTTTGTGCCCACAATATCAAGGGGCCAACATGAATAACAGATGCTTGGGAAAGTGCACATTACATAATTCTTCCACCTGAGTGGCAATGTGCTCCTTATCTGAGTCCTAGTTAAATAACTTAATCTAATTCAGGGTCACAAGGGTATCTTACGCATATGGAAAATCGTATGCTTTATCGCATGCCCATACATCCTACTTTTTTAACAAAACAATGTAATTTCATTGTTACATAAAACGGGCTTGCTGCCCTCATTCTTCATTTCCTTAAGAGTCTCACTTAATCATTACCCAAAAAAGCCGAAATACATAATGCACAATACACACCAGCCTCTGTTTATTCTGAGAAACAAAAAAAGAATACTGTACTATTTCCAAAACACACATCATTCAGACATAATAATTTATCCTTTGATTTTTATTTTATCATTATATAAACTCACTTTCATAAGGAAGTTGGCACTGACCCACTACATGCATTTCACAACAGGAAACATCACCAACGTTAATTCTTAAAACTCTTTATTCTTAACTAAAGCATGTTTAAGTCCCTACAAAGTATCAGTCCTAAGAGGCTTGAACAATACCTAAAGATTAGTTGTGCATTAGAGTTATATATAGTTTGATTCTGATGGCTCCAAGCACATATAATCAATTTTATCTTTAGCAACCCAGTGGAGGAGGGAAAAAAAAAAAAGTTAGTGTTGAAATAATGATAAACACGAAGATTAGGGGCGCCTGTGTGGCTCAGTCGGTTAAGCGTCCGACTTTGGCTCGGGTCACGATCTCACAGTTAGTGGGTTTGAGCCCCACGTCGGGCTCTGTGCGGACAGTTCGGAGCCTGGAGCTTTCTTCGGATTCTGTGTCTCCCTCTCTCTCTGCCCCTCCCCTGCTCATATTCTGTCACTCTGTCTCAAAAATAAATAAAACATTTTTAAAAAATACAAAGATTAGTTGGAAGGGAGAATCTAAAGTATCACAGCAGGTATTTTCTTAAATTGTGTGCTTGCAATGAACACAATTTGACTATCACCCCGCTCTCCTCTGCACGACTCACAAATGAAGAGAACTTGGTTAGAATGGTTTTGCTGATCTGAAGATCTTAGCCACTGACATACACAGTTAGGTTTTTTTCTGGGAAAACAAACTCAATATGAGTTCTGGTTCAACTGCGGTAGGGTGAGCTATCACCCATTCCTCATACAGATTACAACGGAAAAACTTTAAACTTTATACATATACACAGATACACACGCGTACATAGGGATACACGTCTATCTCATTCACCTGAGGACTCTCAAAAGCAGGCAGATTATGGAGTAGAGTCAAAACTTGGAAAAGTGACTTACGTAGTAGTTTCTCATTTTGTTCTCCCTTGCACAGTATGACCCCAGTTGCAAAGTGATGAGCAAGGATGGCTGCCCGAGTAGATAAAATGTCAGGCCAATTCTTTCTGGCAAGAAGAATCAGAAGGACTCCAGCAGTCCACACAGTTTGGAGAGAGCCCCAGAGATGAGAGAGTGAGAGAAAGGGATCCCTTAATTCTGTAAAAAAGTATCACCTTAATGCCTGAGCTAAGAATGCAGGAGACCGTCCCAAAGAAGGTAGCAAAGGTGTTGGGAGCTGAACAGAGATCTGAGACTTCTGCACACATACAATGGAAACTCAACAAACCAACACAGCCAAACCTGAGAAACATAAACTGAGGTCTGAACCACTTCCCAGAGAAGGTGAGGCATACCTTACAGTCGGAATCTGAGTGGCTTATTTGCCTGCAGAAATAAACATCAATACCTCCAGATGGTTATAATAGAAACATTATGACTCTGCATAACACGAGCTTTACAATATCCAGAGTACAATCGAAAACTACTCAACATACAAAGAAACAAGAAAATGCAGTCAATTCTCAAAGAAGACCAAAAAACAAAAACAAAACAAACATTCTGTATCTCTCTCAAAAATTAAAAATAAACATTAAAAAAAATTTTAGGAAAAAAATTTGTGGAGTGAAACTAAAGAAGGGCTTAGAAACACATGACTTTAAATGCTGATATTAGAAAAAAGAATGAAAGAAAATGACCTCAGATTCTCATCCTAAAAGGAGACAAAAAATGAATTTAACTACAAAGTAACTAGAACGAAGAAAATAATAAAAGGCAAGAATCTGTGAAAGGGAAAATTGACAAAATCTAATAGCATGTTATTTAAAAAAATCAACAAAATTGACAAGTTTTAGCTGGAATGCCCAAAAAAATGAGAGGGGACTCAAACCAATATCAAGAAAGAAAGAGTTAATCACAGAGGAACAACAGACTTTGAGAGGATAATAATACATGACACTAAAATATGTGAAAACGGTAAAAAATTGACAAATTTCTTGGAAAAACATAACATACAAAAATGGCACATGGAAAACAAAGTTAGAATATATATGAAATTATCAAATATCGTTCCTAAAAGAAAAGTCCAAGCCTCAGTGTTTTACATAGCGAATTCTGGCAAACTCTCGAGTCACTTATTTTTCTTAAATATTTTCAGAAAATAAAAAATTGGGGGTCACTTCCCAGCTTTATTTTATAAGACCAACATAACATTAATACCAAAATCTGAAAAAGATCTTTTTTAAAAAGTCACATTTCGGGGCGCCTGGGTGGCTCAGTCGGTTAAGCGGCCGAGCCGACTTAGGCTCAGGTCATGATCTCGCGGTCCATGAGTTCGAGCCCCACGTCGGGCTCTGTGCTGACAGCTCAGAGCCTGGAGCCTGTTTCGGATTCTGTGTCTCCCTCTCTCTGACCCTCCCCCGTTCATGTTCTGTCTCTGTCTCAAAAATAAATAAACGTTAAAAAAAAAAAATTTAAAAGCCACATTTCAATATCCCTGCAAAAGATGTAAATATCCTTAACAAAGTATTACCAAATGTAATCTAACTCTGTGTGTGTGTGTGTGTGTGTGTGTGTGTACACACAAGCAGTGATATAACCACGGAAACTTACCCTAAAAATGCAAAGTTGTTTAACATGCAGAAATCAATGACATTCACCATATTAATAAAAGAGAAAAAAAGATCATTCCAATAAATGATAAAAAAAAACATTTAACAAATTTCAACACCCCTTCACGGTATTAAAAAACAAAAAAACTCTCAAAAAATAAGGAATAGCAGAAAATTTCTTTAAACTGATAAAGAGCATCTAGGAAAAGGCAACAGTTGATATCATAAGAGTGAAAGACCTAATTTTTTCCCCATGAGGTAAGAAACAAGTCAAGAATGTCTGCTTTCAGTATTCTCATTCAATGTTTTACTGCAAGATCTACCCGCTGCATTAACAGAAGAAATAAGTAACAATCAAAAAAGTGGTAGTTGGAAGACTGCCAATATTTGCATGCTGTAGAAAATACCAAGCACTAGAAAATTTGCATTTTGCATGCTTTAGAAAATACATTGCTTACCTAGAAAATACCACAGAACCCATAAAAGTCTATACAAACGAATGAAAGATTTAGCCATGTGCACATGAAGACTGATATTTTAAAAAGTGATTCTATAATAAGGTATCGGTAGCAATATATTGAGATGAATTTTTTATACTTCCTTTTATAATAGTGAGGGAGAAAGTTACACCTACAAATAAATCCAAATAAAAGTCACCCAATACCTCTACACTAAAAACTACAAAATACTTCTTACTGTATTAAACAATAAATAAATGAAGGGACACCTGGGTGGCTCAGTCAGTTAAGCATCTGACTTCTGCTCTGGTCATGAGCTCATGGTTCGTGGGTTTGAGCCCCACATCGGGCTTTGTGCTGACAGCTCAGAGCCTGCAGCCTGCTTTAGATTCTGTGTCTCCCTCTCTCTGCCCCTCCTCCACTCTCGCTCGCTCTCTCATAATAAATAAACATTAAAAAATTATATTTAAAATAATAAATGGAAAGATGTACCATAGCTATGGATGGCAATTCTCCCAAAACTGATCTAGAGTTTCAGTGTAATTCCAAACTAAATCAACTAGGATTTTTTTTTTTTGGTAGAAATTAACAACACGATTCTAAAATTTGTTTTAAAATTCAACGAACCGGGGCACCTGGGTGGCTCAGTCAGTTGGGCATCCGACTTCAGCTCGGGTCACGATCTCGCGGTCTGTGAGTTCGAGCCCCACGTCTGGCTGTGTGCAGACAGCTTGGAGCCTGGAGCCTGTTTTGGATTCTGTGTCTCCCTGTCTATCTCTCTCTCTCTGTCCCTCCCCACTTGTGCTGTCTCTCTTTCAAAAGTAAAATAAACATTTAAAAAATAAAAAAAGAAAAAAGAAAAAAAGAAAAAAATAAAATTCAAAGAACCTAGATAGTTACAAGTTAGACAATTGGCCTTCCCTACTTTCAAGATTAACTATAAAGCTACAGTATTCAAGAGTGTGTGTTACTGGCCAAAAGGTAGAGATCTATCTACATCTCTGAAACAAAATAGTGTGTCCAGAAATAAACCCACAAAAATACGGTCAAGTTTTGACAAATGTGTCAAGGCAATACAATGCAGGGGAATGGGGGTAGTCTTTCAACAAGTGATGCTGGATCAAGTAGAAATCAAAACCAAAAGAACAAAAAAAGTACAATGATCCTTACCTCACGCTCAACACAAACACGTATTCCGAAAGGATTATGGACCCAAATGTACAACCTACAGCAACAGCACTTCTATAAGAAAACATCCGAGAAGACCTGTGTGATCTCACTGTAGGCAGTTTTTGCAGAAAGAATGTGTACACACACACACACACACACAAATAAATGAATGTAAAATTGATATATCAGTCTTTATCAAAATTTAATACTGTTGTTCTTGGAAAGACATCCTTAAAAAGGCAAGTCATATTCAGCAAGAAAATTTCACAACATGATGTCAGATAAAGGACTTATTTTCAAAATACAGAAAGAACTTTTACAGTAAGTTACAACCCATTAAAAAAAAAGAAAGAAAACAGACAAAATATTTACACAATTCACAAAAGAAAGTATCCAAATGCCAAATGCACATGAAATGACACAAGCATCATCTGTTTTCAGAGAAAAGCAAATTAAATACACAAGGGTGTGATGATACTCATCCTTTAGATTGACTAAAATTAAAAAGACTGAGCATGACCAGTACTGACAAGAATCCTGAGTAAAGAGAACTCTCATTTACTCACGGTGGAAATGTAAAATGGTGTAACCACTTTGGAAAAACCGTTCGTAGCTTCACGAAATGTTAAGCATCCACCTACCTCGTACAACTGAGGCATTAGGGATTCACCCATAAGAAAACATATCCACACAGAGATGTGGTAGCTTAGTTTGTAAATGGAAATTAACCTAAATGTCCAGCAAACGGATGGATAAGCAAGTCAGGGCATATCTGTCCACATCATGGAATAACACAGGGCAAAGAAAACAAACAGGAAATTCTTATAAACACAATAGCAGAGATGAGTATCAAAATCACATTTAAAAAATGCCAAGAAGACAAGTATAAAAAGTGTGCATTTATGATTCTATTTATGTAAAAATAGAGAAGATGGAAACTAATTTACGTGGAAAGAAAGACGCAAGCCAATGGTTGCTTGTGAATGGAGGTGGAGGTGAGGAGCTCTAAAGAGTTTGGGGCGGATGATGAAAATACTATTTATCTTGATTATGGTGATGCCTCCATCCATGTATAAACACGTCAAAGTTGATCACGTTGTATTTAAATATGCGCAATTTTATAACTCCATCAAGATGTAAAATATGTAACAATCGTGCATAAAGTCTACAAAACACAAACATCACCAGAATTAAAAAGCTGCCAATATGCATTTGGTTAAAAAAAATTTCATTTAGCATTTTTTTAACCTCAAAATGGCTTTTGGTTTTTTATGGATAAAAAGAAAATGATACATGAAAAGATGCCATTAAATTTAGTTATGGTGCTACAAAAGTCCTATTATTTCCAAGGCAATGCTGTACTGTGTTGCTTTATATATTTGGATTCAACCAGATCCCAGTAGGACATCTACCATTCAAATACTGAGTATCATAGTTTGTTATATATATTGAGTATTACACTTAGGAATAATCTATAAAAAGGTCCAACACAGTGATCAGAGTATTAATAAAATGATAAAGTTTACCTAAGAGACCACTTCCTTACAGTTGTATCGTTATCCACACATGGTTATATAGTTATAGATATAACATAAAACCTTAGTATAGGTATAACACAAAAGACGTATTTTCCACATAAAAACATGCATACCGTATTTACATGTATCGTAAGGGAAATCGCAATATCTCACGTTCCTGTATTGCCTGTGATGACATTGAGCGCTTTCACCACTGAATGGTGGTAACAGACAAGACCACTAGACTAACCCTTAAGTCAGGAAAATATTTCCACCTAGTTCTATTACCTTGAACCCATTGATCACGAGGCTTCAAATGTCTCACCCATAAAATGAGAAGGTTGGGCTCAATCTTTTCATTTTCTTTCCATTTGGAAAAGTGTTTTATTTTTAGCCCCACACTAATAAGGAAAGCAGAATCAAAGGGTGCTATGGAGAAACGCTAAGGGGGCTGCACAAAGGAGCAGGTGCAATTTGACCTGAGGTTGGAGCCCCAGATCCTGCACACCCAACACTGCCTTCCTGCCACTGCTCTGTAAGCTTGCCTGGAGGGGGGCGGGGGGAGGTCTTGGGAATAAGAGACATGCCCATCGTCTGCAAGACTCTGCTGAATTTCTGCCTGAACAAGGAAAACGTGCACGGCATATGCTAATGACTCTAGGTACTTGGAATGTTATTCCAGTATCTAAAATTCCTAGCATGTGGGGCGCCTGAGTGGCTGAGTCGATTGAGTGTCGACTTCAGCAACTCAGGTCATGATCTCACAGCTCATGAGTTTGAGCCCCATGTCCAGCTCCGTGAGGACAGCTCGGAGCCTGGAGCCTGCTTCCGATTCTGTCTAGGTCTCTGTCCCCCCTCCGCTCACACACTCTCTCTCAAATATATTTTTTAAAAATTAAAAACATAAAGTTCCTAGTATGCGAGGTTAAGAAGAAAAATAATTTGGTGACAAAATAAATTTTATAACTGATGTCATCTCAACATTGATCTTTTATAGCTCTTAAAGAAGGTGTGCTCAGTTACCTACCAGCATCTCTTCTCTCAAACATTTTTGTTCAGGGAGGAAAAAAAAAAAAGGTCACTTTATTGAGAAAATTGAGGAGCGCCCGGGTGGCTCAGTCGGTTAAGTGTCCGATTTCGGCTCACGTCATGACCTCACAGTTTGTGGATTCGAGCACCACATCGGGCTCTGTGCTGACAGCTCAGAGCCTGGAGCCTGCTTCGGATTCTGTGTCTCCCTCTCTCTCTGCCCCTCCCCAGCTCGCTCTCTCTCTCTCTCTCTCTCTCTCTCTCTCTCAAAAATAAACAAACATTAAAAAAAAATTGTTTTTAAAAGAAAATTGAGAGCAGCTAAAGGCATTCAAATCAAAACTGAGGCTTCATGCCTAGTTCCTACTTTAACCCATGGGCTCTGGGTGTTCGGATTTGGAAAGTGACAGAATAACACAGGAAGAATATGGATTGTAGGATTAGAGATGCCCAAATTAATACCTGCCACTTCTACTTTATTAGTAAATGCATTAGTTTTATTAATTTTAATACATTTAACAACTCTGGATTTTAAGGAATTAGATTTCAATGCCTTCACCTATAAATCAAGATCATTTCTAACAGAAAAATAGCCTTCTCCCCTATTTCACTTATGAAACTTTTCTTACCTACAGAAAAGTTGAAAGAACTATACAATGAATACCCATATTCCCTCCACCTCAGTTCTACAATTGACATTTGGTTGTATTTGCTTTTTATCAGATACTTAGTTATCTTTCCAACCTTCTCTCCTTTACTCCATGTTTTTAATCCATTCCAAAGTTAGTTACAAATCTCAATACACTTTACTCCTAAATACTTCGGCATGCACAAGATAGACTTCAAGACTCCTCAGGTGTCTCATAAGCAAAATATATATACAGGGAGATATATAAATTGTAAATGTACCATTCAATAAGTTCTGACAAGCGCATATAGCCATGTAACACGAACCTCTATCAAGATAAAGAACGGTACCATCACCCCCCAAGTTTTCTTCATGACCCGTCTGTTCAAATCCTTGCCCCCAACCATCCTGTTCTGATACATTCTCATCACAAATTTATTTTGCTTATTCAAAGACTTGAGATAAATGGAACCATACAGTAGATACTCACTGGTGGAAGGTTTCTCATGCAGCATAAAGGTTTTTGGGATTCATTTATGTGGTGGCATGAATCAGGAGTTCTTTTTTTTTGGCCGAAAAGTATTCCAGTTATGAACCTCCCAATGTATTTATTTCCTTAATGGGCATGAAGGCTATTGCCACTCAAGGCTATTCCAAAGACAGCTCCAATGAACATTTTTCTCCAAGTCTTTCTATGGATGTGTTTTTTATATCACCTTGAAAATATCTAAAGTGAAATTGTAGGTACATTATGTTTAGTTCTATAAAGTTACCAGACTTTCGTCCAAAGTGGCCGTGTGATTACATATGTCTACCAGAGATTTAAGAGCTCTAGCTGCCTCCATATCCTCACCTGCATTTGTCGTCTTTGTAAATGTAGTCATTCCAATGGATGCCTCTCATTAGGTTTAATTCGCATTTCCCTCATGAGTAAGTACACTCAGCATTTTTTGCGCACTATTTGTACATCTTCCTTCCTGAAGCAGCTGACCAAGGTTTTTGCCTGTATTTTTATTGAATTGCCTTTTCATTACTGAGTTGTACAACTGTGTTACATATTATGGGCAACAACCCTTTGTCAGGTATGTATTCTGTCATTTCCTTAATGTTTTCTCATTAGCTCAAATTTTCTACCTTGATTAAGTGTGATTTATCAGTTTTTATGGTTTGTGCTTTCTTTAAACTCAGAAACCTTTGCTTACCCCCCAAAGTGCAGAGATAACTCATTTTTTTTTCTAAAAACCTTTTGTTAGCTTTTATTTCTAAGTTTATAATCCGTCTCTAATTTTTGTGGATGGTATAAGGTAGAGGTTGATGTTCCAGTTTTTCACAGGACCATTTTCTAAAAATAATTTCCTCTCTCCACTGGGCTATTTGGGCACCTGTGTTGGTCACCGGTTGGCTGTATAAGTGTGGGCTATTATTAGGCTCAATTCTGTTCTGTTCATCTTTCTTTTTATGAAGGTATCCCTCAAGTCTTGACTCCTATAGTTCTTCAGTGAGAAATGAAGTCAGAATTGGTTCTTTTCCAAGCTTACTTTGGATAGTCTAGGCCCATTCCGTTTTTATATGTATTTAAAAATTTTTTAATGTTTATTTCTGAGAGAGCAAGAGCAAGCAGGGGAGGAGCAGAGAGAGAGGGAGACATGGAATCTGAAGCAGGGTCCAGGCTCCGAGCTGTCAGCACAGAGCCCAAAGCAGGGATCGAACCCATGAACCGTGAGATCATGACCTGAGCTGAAGTCGGACATTTAACCCACTGAGCCACCCAGGTGCTCCATTTTTATATATAATTTAGAATCACCTTGTCTTTCTACAAAGCAAACAAACCCAGTGGGACTTTGGTTGGGATTACATTAAATTTATGTGTCAATTTTGAAATTGAGACCTCAACACTACAGACTACAGTAAGTAGAACTTTAAAAATTATTTTTCCAAGGCCCCCAGCTGGTTCAGTCAGTGAAGCATGAGACAATCCATCTCAGGGTTGTGGGTTCGAGCTCCATGATGGGTACAGAGATTACATGAAAATAAAACCTTATATATATATATATATATATATACACATATAAAAAACTCCTTTTCCAATTCTTTGTACTAGCATGTAAAAATACCTGTAAGTTTATATATCAACACCACATCCTTCAACCTTGCTAAATTCATTAATTCTTCTTTTGCAGATCCCTTAGGGTATTCTGTGCCATCAACCATGTCCCCTGTGAATAGTTTTACTGCTTCCTTTTTGGTCTCTATTTCTTTTTCTTCTGTTATTGTACTAGCTAGGACATCCAAAACAACAATAATGAAAAGAGGTTAGAGTGGACACCCTTGCCTAGTTATCAGTCTTAGGGTGAAAACATTCAGCATTTCACCATTCAGCACAATATTAGCTGTATATGTTTCATAGGTTGACCTAATCTGATAAAGTGCTTGGTTTCAACTTTTGGTTACAAATGGATGTTTCATCATGTTAAATGATTCTCCTGCATTTACATAAATCATCATGTAGCTTCTCTGTTCTGTAGTTTTGGTGAATTACATGAATTTTCAAATGCTTAACTCTGCATTCCAGGGATAAACTCTATTTGCGGTATCATCATATATATGCATTGCTACATTTTAGTTCAGAATATTTTGTTAAGGTCTCTACTTTTTTAAATTGGCTTTTTGGGGTTTTTTTGGTTTCCCATCAGCATTACGATAGCTGCATAAAGTGGGCTCTCACCCTCCTCTATCTTCGGCAAGACTTTGAGTATTAACGTTGGTATTATTATTTAATTGTTTTGTAGAATTCACCAGTGAAACCATCTAAACCATGAAAACCTCTTGATAATCACTGTGTCCCAGCCACGATGTCAGATAATTTATCTTAGGAGAATTCTTCAAATGACTTAGTACATTATTTTACACATATCAAAATTAAGGACTGTCACAGATTAAGTCATTTACCCCAGGACACGTTGCTATAAACACACAGTATGTTTAGCTCTAAAGTTCTCCCTGTAGCACGAAGAATCATGATAGACTGGAAGTCGTGTAGAGAAGAACCACTTAAGACATGCTGTGATACGAGGCTCTTATTTATCAAAGGAGCAAGTAGCTCTAATGGTCAGGGTCTTTTCAATACAAGTTATTTCTCTAAAATATATTAAATTCAAAGTTCAATTTCAGACATGCCACTAATCTGATTTTTCAGTGTATCCTTTTTTAATGTTTACTTACTTGTTGAGAAAGACAGAGCACCAGCAGGGGAGGGGCAGAGAGAGGGAGGGAGACACACAATCTGACATAGGCTCCAGGCTCCGAGCTGTCAGCACAGAGCCCGACGCGGGGCTCGAACCCATGAACCCTGAGATCATGACCTGAGCCCAAGGTGGACACTTAAGCGACCGAGCCACCCAGGTGCCCCACCACTAACCTGATTCTTAAAAGAAGGCACATTAGACTATGAAGTCAGTTACGTTTAACATTAACCACAGATGAGAACACATTCACTCCATCCCCCCTTTGTTTCAAACATTTGATTATGTAATTGTGCTTCCCTAGAGCCTGCAAGTATGTTAAATAACTCACTGGCTGTGCTTATTTCATCACTACTAGTTCTCCATCATATAAAGGGCCTAAGAACATTTTTTATAATGCAGTAGACTGCATTAGTGGAGTACTAACTAGTAAATAAAAGAACCTTATGAGGAAATCACATTTGTGCAGCATGAATTACCAAAACACAAGACAAAAGATCCAACATTTTCATTTATCTGACACTAAAAACAAACACTCAGACCATTAGATCCTTTATGGCTCCCTGGTAACCCAAAAGAGGTAGAGCATATTTGTTTCTCAAGATATTCCATTGCCTAATGGGCTTAGATCATGAGTCAAACGTGAAAAAATAAAATAAACACACACCAGCAGTGTGAGGCATACTGGCAAGCTGATTGTGCATTGATTTTAGTATGTGTGAAAACAGTTTTAGAAAGGATACAGGCACACGATCCCATCCCACACTTTCCAATATTATTTCCTTCATTTGAAATCACTAAGTAAGCAAAAAGGGGTGAGCTATCTACCCATTCTTTCTTTTACCAACTACACTTTACTCCGTGCATTTTTCTCCTTCGTCTTATAAGTGTGAGTTCAGAATGCTGCAAGTTTCTCAGCACACATGGCTAGGGAACAAATTAGGTTGAGAGGGTTCCGTTTTGACCGTGTATCCAGCTGTTTGTAGCTTTTCATTTTTTCCATAAACCTGACCGGTATCAGTATATGTAAAGTTTCTAACACTCCCAGCTAGGAAGTACTTCACATAAGAAAAATGCTTTCCTTGGAGTTTACAAATGCCATTTGGTCTAATTTTTCAGCAAGGGTTTGTCTAGTTAGATTATGAGCTTTTTCCTGGAGAGCAACAAGGGAATGTCTCCCATGCTGTCAGAAAAGCAGAGTTATATTTTTGTTCCTTGGAAGAAACATATAATGTGCAATGGGCAAAATGTCAAGTGGGTGGGGAGCCATTAGCCTACAGAAACGTCCAGAGAGAGCTCAAAGAAAAAGGAATTCAGAAGAAGATGCTACACTAGCATATTTGGTTTCAAAAAATCGTCCAAGAAGGAGAAGGGGGCTGGGTTTTATAGGGCCAGGACCTTCCACTAAAGGTTCGCAGGGTCTGAGGGCTGACCAAAGTCCACAGTTATTTAGGAAAAACTGCATTTCAAACACTGGAGAGACCAACAGCAAAAAATGAGCCCAGAGGGTCAAGGCGGGATCAACACCGGGACTTACCAAGATGTAAGTTGAGAGCTGGTTCAGAGAAAGAGTACAGGAACAAAGAGCTGCTTGGATCATTTCTAGAAGACTTCTTCTGCCTGAATTTCTCATCTATCAGATGGGTGTGTCTATGCGAAGTGTCAGAATGACTTAGAAAACTAAAAACAAGACTTAGGTCAACATTCAGTTGTTAACTGTGAACTCTAATCCGACCAACTATCCTACCCTAGCATATTCTATTCCTTTATTAACTTAGGTAGTACTTATTTCGTGAATAACTCAAATGCTTTTCTATAGTGGAATTCTATTTTAGGAAAGCCTGATATTTTTAAAATCTAGATTTAAAAGCTACTAAAATTCCAGCTAATGCCCCAACATGAGTGATTTTCATAAGGCTTCACCGGAGAAATGCATTATATTTCAAACCCAAAGTGTTTAAAATGAGTTGATTTGTAAAATGTGTCCAGGGATCCACTAATCCTGCACACGAACATTTACTCAGTGTGGTGATTCTAAGAGCAAGAAATGGGGAGTCAGGCTGCAGGGGCTCAAATTCCAGCCTCACCAATTATTGGCTGTGTGATCTTAGGCAAATTACAAAATCTTTTCGGAACCACTTTCCTTCACTGTACAATGGGGAAAACAGCCATACCTACCTCACATGGTTGTTGTAAGAGTGAGCTCTACGTAGAGAATTCTAAGACAATAGCTGGCCGGAGGAGGTGCTATCTAGACACCAGCTATACCTGCTGTTATTCCATGACAATATAATACCAATTTAACTGGACTCAACAAAGTTCTATTTCAAGAAATTCCAAAAAGCAGGTGGCCCCATCCATCTTAACATCTGCCAGATTCCTTCCTTAAAGAAACTGAAATCACGTGGCTTAAGGTCCAACTTAATGAGTAACACTGTATCTACAAATCCACGAAGACTTGGAAAAGGAATGACCCCACTGTAGCCCAGTTATTATTTCAATTGCCTGGTTGTACCTGAAAGAGAACTACGTAAGATCTAACTGCTTATATGCCCACCTCAAAGACACCCAGGTTTTACCCTCCTTAGAGAATCAGAGGTGGTTACAGAAACTAATAACTCGAGGGCGCCTGGGTGGCTTAGTTACGTGTCCGACTTCGGCTCAGGTCATGGTCCCGCGGTTCATGAGTTCGAGCCCCGCGTCGGGCTCTGTGCTGACAGCACAGCTCCTGCACCCTCTCTCTCAAAAAATTAAAAGAAAACATAAAAAATAACTCAAAATTTTCCTAGCTCCTATCTTTACCTCCTTCACCAGATTCTATAGCCCATTCTCTCTGCGAGGATCCCTGTGCACACAGCTAGGCGTTCCTGCCACTGGAATAAAGACAAACTAGCAGTCTCGGGCAAAGGGAGGAAGGGTGCTTCTTTTGCTGCTGTCCGAAGCCACAGGAGGAGCTGTCATGGTGCTACAAGATTCTCTGTCACAATTTTCAGCCAATCTTCTCAGAGGGTTTGTATTTATGGCCCTTGCGCTATTTCCCCAAACTTGAAAATGTAGGTGTTGTTTGCAGCTCATAGAAGACTCTGGACTTACGCAAATCCCAGATAACTTTGGCATAAGCAGGTTACACGTGTCATGACAGTCATAGGTGAGTAAATGTGCACATACTTAAATTGTACAGGATGAGTATTACTGAGCTGTGTTGACACGTTTAGCCTTTACCAGTCTCCACCTCTGAATTCGGTTTCACGTTGAAATTAATGACAGAGCACATAGAAGATTCCCCTCCAAGGGGCGCCTGGGTGGCTCAGTCGGATAAGCGTCTGACTTCAGCTCAGGTCATGATCTCTTGATTCATGGGTTCGAGCCCCACATCGGGCTCTGTGCTGACAGCTCAGAGCCTGGAGTCTGCTTCGGATTCCTTGTCTCCCTCTCCCTCTCTCTGCCCCTCCCCTGCTTGTATTCTATCTCTCTCTCCTTCAAAAATAAATATTAAAAATTAAAAAAAAAAAAGATTCCCCTCCAAGAGGGAGAAGGTACAATCCATGCAATTCTAAAGTCTCACCAAATGGCCTTGGAATCCGTTGTTGAGCTGGGGATTTGGAATGGAACGTGGCCAAAAAGCAGACTTTTGTTTTCCTATTTATAACCAGCGAACTGAGAATATGAGAAACTTAAATGGAGAAGGTAAGTTTTAGGATAAGTACACTGAATACTAAGTCCTCCTATATCATAATTGGCTGCTATTCACTGCCAATTAACTTAAGGGACTTGAATGTGCATTCCTAAAGCAGTCCCTATCTATAATCTTGCAAGAAAAAAGTAAACAACTTTCACAAATCAGCTTTAACACTGCTAGGTTAGCGGTGTTGTTAGTTCTTTTATAGAAGGATGTTTGTCAGCTGAGAAGGCTGAGTTCTGAACGTTCTCCAGTAGCTATATACTGGACCTACACTGTCGAACATGGCACCCATTAACCACATGTGGCTATGGAGTGATTGGCAGTTCAGTAGTCCAAATCGTAAAACATACACAAGAATTTCAAGACTTTGTATGAAATGAACAATGAAAAATATCTCAGTAACCTTTATGGTGATTAAACATTAAAATGATGATACTTTGGGTGTACTACATTAAATACAACATGTAATATTAATTTCTTTTCTCTTTACATTTTTTATGTGGCTACTATAAATTTTAAATGTGGTTTGCATTTGAGGTCCACATTACATTTGGAGAACACTGGGCTGAACCAATCAGAAGCGAGTAGGGGAAAAGGGTTTCAGAGCAAGCAGGCTCAGAACAATTACCACAAGGAATTACTATACAAGAGTCTTTGTCCCAGATACCCCCATTCCTCAAAGTGATAGAGAAAACCTTGAGGCAGAGAACGTGTGTACTGCTACCTTTACTTTTAGTAGCAAAGTCTTTTTAAATCCTTAATAAACGTGTATTAAATTAGATCTATGGCTTTGAGATGATAGCGAGTGAATTGTGCAGCGAGGGGATATGCATAAGAGCCATCAACTGATGGCAGCCTGGCCTGGGTGTGGCACAGGTGATAAGTGAGGCAAACACAATGCACACCCTCTCACAGCCTCAATTCAAAACCACTTGGCAAATGGTCTAGTTCAGCAATTGGCAAACTACGGCAGGTAGGCCAAATCCAGCCACTAACGGTTTCACTAAAGTTTTATTAGAGCTCAGTCATGGCCTTCCGTGTACACATTGTCCATGGCTGCATTTGTGTGCGTGCACACACACACACACACAAATGTCTATGGTCAACACTAACCTAAGAGTGGCCCTTTCGAATCAGTTATCTTTTTCCTCTGCCTCGAATTCTCCAATGGTGTCCCATCTTTCTTAAAGAATAAAAGCCAGAGTAATAGGATGTAATAAACACAGGAAGGATCAGCTCTATCCTCTTCCTGCTGTTCCAAACGCACTCTTGCACCCGGCCTTTGTCCCTACTGTTCACCATACCTAAGAGGCTCTTACCCTACAGGTCTACCGAGTTTCCCCCCCCCAACCCCACCTCACTTTCTTCAAGTCTTCTGCATAGGTCTCTGCCCACTGGACATAAAATAGTTAACTCCTTCCCTTCTCTGTTTTCAATTTCTGCGTAGCGTTTATGATTAACTGACACGCTATATAACATACCTGCATATTTACTAGGATTTTGCTAAGTGGAAAGAAGCTCCATGAGGTCAGTTATTCTTCTATGTTCTTGCCGCTGTGTCCTTAGCGGCTAGAAGGGTGCCTGGCGCAAACAACACAGAAGAGTGACTAGAGAGTTCGTTGTTATTCTAAGTGCACATAAGAGAGTGAAGTGTGGGCAAGATATGATTCCCGCCGCAAGTGGGAAGAAAAACTGCAATCAGATAATTTTAAAATTACATCCATGGACATAAAGCAATAGACAAATGGAAATACCTGGCTGCTTTCCTTCCTGTCTTCCTATTTACCCTTATACAGTCATCCACCAGACTTCCCAATCCAACTACCCAAAAGCAGACACACGTATAGCGTTAGGGAAAGCACGATGCTCTGAAGAACATGGTTCCCTCCAGCTACAGTTAGTGTCAAGATGCTTTTCACGAACATGCTGTACCAGACAAGCTCATACAGAGAGATTGGAAGCGGAGGACGTTTTAGAACTTAGGATGGCCTGAACCAACGGTTTTCAGACTTTGTTCAGCCGGTATCTAACAGAATTTTATAGAACTCTGATGTATAATTTTCAAAACCTGGCTGAAGCCTCTTTGTCCAAAAAGCCTCGCGAGCTGGGACCTGCACCCTCCCCTCATCTCTGTCTTCCTTGGCACCAGGGGCATTTTTGTACTGAAGACAATTTAGAACAGGATTTGAAAGTGACCGGCTTCCAGAAATGGGACCTCGAGAGTTTTCATCAATTTAATAATTTCCAAACAATTGTTGTTAACGTGAGACAAAGTTAGCAAAGCAAGAGTTGGGAATCTGGCTTGGAAAAATAACTCTGATCACAAGCGATTTAACAATTTCATAAACTAATAAAGAGACATCCATTCTCAGGTGCATCCCTGCTCTTGGCCTTAGACGTTTGTCTTTCTTTTTTTTTTTTTTTTTAATGAAATGGCAACCAAGGTAATGAAAATGCAGACCTCAGAAGCAATAACCCGATAAAGATACTAGTGCTACTGACAGAGCAGAGAGGGGGTCAGGCATGAAAATGAGCTCTTCATTCAGTTCTGACCATAAGAAATACTTCTAGAATGATCCTTAAACAATTTTCCTTCCCCTTCTTCCTTTCCCATTGCTAACATCTAGACATAGGCTTCTGGGAGAACAGAGAGGTCTATTTTTCTGTGGAAGAGTCTAGTTGCTCATCATTTGAGCCCATGTGAAAAGCACGGTGATAAATCATTGTCATTTATTACTATCAATCAGGAAAAAAGTAATCATGCAATTTATCAACATCATCCTACAAACACTGTGACACTAATTGACATGCGGTATAGGAACCTGTTTACACAGAGTTTGGGGGGCCTGTATTTTATTGACTGCTTTATTCCAAGAAAGCCAAGGATGTGTAGATTCTTCCCCATTTACATCGTGCCTGAATAAGGCTACTTTCTTCATTTAGAAAGAAAAACTGAATTAAATCTGTGTAATTCTTACCGTCTATGTCTTACGGTCTATACCACATACCTTCTGCCAGATGGTGCTTTAAGAACCAACAAAATTATATCCAAGACTATACCTTTCACCTTGGGCTTTGACCACCAGCAGAGGGTTTAAATGTTAATTACCTCCAAGCGGAAGGTAATTCTATCGGGTTAAATACAGAAGGCTATTTTTATCTCTTAAATGTGAAACTTAGGAATAATAAAGGAACACAATATGCAACGAACACTTAACAATAAACAGCTGCAGTTGCTCAACAAATTGCTCAAAGACAGTAGCTGCAGCCTAGTTTCTCATTCTAAAAAAACCTTATTCAAACAGCTGGGCCCTAAATATCAAGTAACATGCATTTATATTTTCAGCATTAGTTCACCCAAGAAAGACTTTTCATCGATGGGAAACGACACACGTTATGCCTAATTCTAACTGGCGCAAGAGCCAAAATATACCGACTGCCAATTTCAAAACTTGAAATAAAAAAAAAAAAATGTAGCGGTGGAAACATACAGTAAGGAGGGACAATTATTATCCTTTTTGAATGAAGTTGTCAACCTTCGTATATTCTTGTAGGGAGCTTTCAAAGCAGAAGCAGCACCATGACAAGCTGATGCAATGAAGCCCCACGTTGATTCCACGTTAAGAATCCAAGCGCTCATACATGGCTCTCCCATCCCACGTCAAGACCACCTGGTCTCTAATCAATAGTGCATGCTACATACATTCCAATGTCATCTTCAGGAAATAATCCATTGTCCTCATGGCATCACTGGATTGGGTGCATTCTTGGGTCACTACTATAGGAGAGTAAGGTCAAAGAAGCAAAAGAGGGTGAGAGAGAAGATGAGATGGGGAGGGGGAGAAGAAGGAACAGGAAAATATGTTTTGCACATACATATACTGTGGTTAGTACATAAATGTCAATCAGTGATAAAAGGCAGAATAGGGGGCATCTGGCTGGCTCAGTCAGTAAAGCACATGACTCTTGATCCGAGTTGTATGTTCAAGCCCCGTGTGCGGCATGGAGTTCACTTAAAATTTTTTTAAAGGTAACATAATAGTAAATGATTAAAGCTAAAACAAAATATCACTTTTCACACATAATTAGCTTTTTTAAAAATTCACAACACCCATTGCTAGTTCAATCTCCATAAATTTGATCTTATACATGATGGAAACTTTATCAAAGGAACATGGACATATGCATCAAAAGCAGTATTTTTCATCCAACAGCTTAGCTTTCCACATCTCTCAATAAATAAAAAAAATCAAAACACGGAAAAAAGCTATGTGTACAAAAGGGTTCATCTTAATCAAAAAACAAGAAAAAAACAAACCCCAACCCCCCAACCCACCCCAATAAAACAAAAATATAAACAACTTCTATGGCTTAAAACTCCATACTGCATAATCTGACAATTCTTAAAAGGTTTCTGCGTTGGTCTTTTCTTTCAATGGGACAATCGACTCCCAGAGAGTGGAGCCTGTGTATTTTCACCTCTGTGTATATTGCTGCTGTTCGGTATTCTTTATTAGGAAGGTCAAAGTCAAATCAGAAGGCCAATCAGCAACTGGCATTCTTTTCCTAAGCAGTCAGATTATGAAACCGGAGGGTACTTCTAGTGGTCTCTACCAATACTCACAGGGAATTCTGACTTCAGAATGTGGATCTTTGTAACAGATGGATTCCTGGCACAACGCTAGTGCTTTCTACTATTGTTTTCATGCATTTCGAAATACTTGCCCAAAAAATAAGAGAATAAGCCCTTAGAAATTAATAATTTGCTAAGAAAATACTAAGGAAAAGGCTCCAAAAGTCAGAATCTCCCACAACATAAGGATAAAGATCAATGAAAACTGTGAAGAGAAGACATGCAGAAGGTCAAATCCAGGGATCCAACATCTGACTGACAGGAGCTCCATTAAGAAAGAAGACAGAAAAGCTAAGAATAACATAAAAGAAATGCCTCAGGACCAAGAGGAGATATAGTTTCCAGATTATTCCAAGTATCACTCAGAAATTAAGAAGACCCAAACCTCAGTAGGAAATTTGATAATACCAAGATTAACAGACATCCCAAAAGCTTAATGAGAGAAAACATTGAACCCAGAAAAAAATTCGACTTCTTTTAAACGTTTGTATTTCTTCTTCCAGCAAGAAAAAACAAAGATCAAACAATTCAGGATTAGTAAATTGTATAACTTTATAGGCCAAGTTGGAAGTCAACTCAACGTTGTATGATTTCAATAAACTGATAAAAGTGAGAAGTCCTCCTTTGACCCTCTGTATTTGACTCCTTTCATAGAGAAGCACGGGGGTCACGAAATTGGAAAAGAATGTAGTCAAAGCATCTTAATTGGCCCTATGTGAACTTTACCTACATAGACACAGCACAAACCCTGGTTATTGGTTTTTTATGTTTATTATCAACCTGAATACATGACAAGGGAGACTTGCTAATAGTTAAGGGACAAAATTGTTAGCAACTTTAAGCTATGTGAAAATAAATGCACACTTTGAACATGACTAAAAGTAGAAGGGTACAGAGAGGCAGAGAAAAGGATGAAGTCCCTGTATCGTTAGCTCATTAAGTAGATTTTTAAATATACTAAAGTGACCTAAGGAAACCACAAGTAATTTAAGTGACACACGCATTAAAAAAAAAATTGTATTGAGATTTATAGGACATGGAGACATTTACATGTCGTCTTTGACTTTCTTTGTTTTTACATTTGATTCAAAGTCACTATGTTCGTAATTAATTCAAAATTAAGCGGAAAAAAAGTCACATGCGGCACGTTAGTTTATAGGAGGCACTTCTTAGAAACACATCAAATATCACTTCAGGACACATGGTACAGGAGACAAACTATGACATTTAATTTACAGGCCAGACAAGAGCATTTTCAGGTCGGAAGTATATCCCACAAATGATTTCTGAGCATCATGGAGGCCCAGTTTGGCATGAGGTCATCTTAGATGTGCCTCTGTACTTTTCTTTAAAAAGCTTATTTATGTTGAGAGGGAGAGAAACCCAAGCACGTTCCACACTGCCAGCCCAGAGCCCAATGCGGGTCTTGAATTCATGAACCGTGAGATCATGACCTGAGCCAAAGGCAGGTGCTCAACTCACTGAGCCACCCCGGTATCCCAACATGTACTTTCTTATTTCAGAGTAAGGGGAAACTAACTGAGGCAAGGACCTGCCCAAAGTTACTTCTCAAAATACTGGCTTAATCGTTAGTCCTGCTTAGTAATTGAAGGAGCTGGTAAGCCCATTTCTTTCCACACTCTCTTGTTCTTTAAATAGTCTTCCTCTACTTTTGTAGAGCTTTCCTTCTAACAATTCAGGCCACGTTATACATTTTATTTTGATTGTCCTTGTGAGAAGTCATCATTTTGTAACTCCAGGAAGAGTGGAAAGATTAGCCCCTTGTATCTCATTTTTTTTTTTTTATGGACAAATAGGTTTGGAAATTAAATAGTGACATGATCACAACGAAGTAGGATCAACATTCTTCTAACTTCCTAGACAGCTTCTTTTGGAGCCACAAGAAAATTATCTCATGGCATCTTAATGGCATTAATGCAGGCGTGCACGAATTCAGATCAGAAGGGTTATACACAACCCAGAGTCAATGGGTCCCAGTGCTTAGCTTAGCACTTAGATTTCCAGGGCTTTGCTAATTTAATTCCACACATTTGAAAAATAAGATGAACTTCAGATCCAAATGTTTTTTAATGTTTATTTTTGAGAGAGAACATGAGTAAGGAGTAGGGTGAAGTAGGGTGGGGTGGGGGGAGGGGGAGAGGAAGGGAGGGGGAGGGGAGGAGAGAGATCCCAAGTAGGCTCCAGGCTCCAAGCTGTCAGCCCAGAGCCTGACGCAAGGCTCGAACCCACGAACCGTGAGATCATGACCTGAGCCGAAGTCAGATGCTAAGCCAGCTGAGCCACGCAGGTCCAATCTGAAATATACCTTCCTCGAAGTTTCTCCCAAAAGAGAAAGATTTTTGTTTTCAGTAACATTTTTTGCTGTTGTTTTTTGTTTTTAGAGATAAAATTAACTCCTTTAGTAAAAACACATTTAGTTCAATCCTATGTAAGACAATAGCAATTAAAAACCTCACTTTTAAAAGTAAAATATTTATATATGAACAAGTCACTGTGCCAAATTTACATGAAGAAATGGAAAGACAGGGATTTCCTAAAAGACAAAATAAAAGGTGTAAAATTGGCTATGTAAACTAGAGTTACTTTGCTAAGAGATTTTAAGCAAGCTGTGGGCCAACTTTCAGATGTCCAGAGCGAAGCCTCTTCTTTGCACCTATTTTTTATTACAATTATATAATTGGTTCCTCATATTTTTCAGAGGTTATCGTGTTACACTGTCTACTGATAGTACTTTTAGGATTGTAAACACTTTGGCTTTCCCCATGTGAATTCTCGTGTAAGACTTGAATTCTCACGACTGTGAACTGAATGCTGATGATTTTTTTTTCAGTAACATTTAAACTCAAGTTGCTATTGTATGGATACCGAAAAAACATTCAGAGGCAGGAGGGGTAAGCAAGAGGATGGCCCCTCCAACATCTTTCAGCAGGATTACAGCGAGCACTGTAGTGTCCAACTTCTTCAAAATGCTTTTGCACAAACACCCGGAGTCTATCACAAACTCACATTCCCACACGGGGGAAAGTCAACTTGCATAGGATAAGGAAACAAGGCCACTTTTAGCAATGAAAGTACAAGGAATGGAAAGCAATTCTGGATTTACTGAGTATTTGCCCTTGTAACAGCTCTGAGAGCTACAAAGCCTTTCAGGGAAAACAATAAAACCCAAATGAACGATGGGCTTTTTCCTTTGAGGGAAAAGTTTATTGTAAGCAGAACTGTAACGGACGGAAGAACAAAATCAAGTTGAGCCAAGTGCCTGCTTCAGAGAGGTCCAGGTGGCTGTCCCCATCTTTCCAAGAGCCAAGAATGCCCGGCAGGAACAGCTCCTCCCCATCGAAGGAGGAGCCAGCTTGCCCGGGTAGACGGTGCAACATGGAAATGATCCCCAGGAGAAGTGGGCTTTGCTTCCATTTCTGACCAGCTAGCTGATGGGACGCATTCTCAGCCTGACAAAGACACAAGCAGAAGCTGGAAGTAGATTACATTTCTGAGGTTCCAACATTGGAGGAACGGAAGCCACGTGGGAATTACTTTATTATTCGACGGAGGCTTTCAGGTGGCTTTCAATTAAAAGGAATATCGTCAAGCACATCCCTGGGCCCTTTTCTTCCCCTTCTCCGCTTCCTCCTCCTCTTTTTCAAATTTTACAAGCTCTGAGATTTAACAGTGGAAATTCCCTAAATATAAATTAAGCATTACGTCCACCCAAGACATTCTCCCTGGCGCTCAACCAACAGTCTGGCATTAAAATCTTTCGTGTGACTCTTGGGAGATTAAGTTAAGGGGTGTGTATGTCTATGTGTCTGTGTGTGAATTTTCCTTCATGACAATTATCCTCCATTATGTAAAGATATGTGTTAAAAAGTGTACGTACCAAAGTCAGAAGGGATGTAATCTCCCTGAAGAAATCTAACAACTCTAAGGAAATGTGGGTCACGCTCTACAGAATGGCACCCAATACTTATGCAGCAGTTACCAGCAGGCATACAGACTTCCTACAGCTAACGCCATCACCAGTGTGAATATCGCCTCCACAGCCGAAATATCCAGCCCTCGCGTCTTACCTCCCAAGAGCCCGTGATGCTGCGGGCATTAGTCAGGACAGGGCGACAATGTTGCAGCAAGATACTATTCCCAAATCCTTGTGACTTGTCATAAGACCGAAGCTTAACTCTGGCTCGCACTCCACGGCCAACCTAGGTTGGGCTACCTTTCCATCAAGGCCCCTCAGAGACCAGACTGTGAAGGCTCTATGTCAACAACGTGTGTTTCCGCTGTGATAGGTGCAAGGGGAGGGACTACATCCCACGGTGACTCTTAAAGCTTCACTGGAGAAGCAGCGTGTGTGACCTGTGCTCACATTTCAAGGGCCAAAGCCAGTCACATGGTCACACCTAACCGGAAAGGGGACAAGAAAGCACATCTACACTAAGAGTCCCAAGGAGGGCAATCGATACATTACTGTGCATCCTCAATGACCACAGGAGTCTGGCAATGCCTTAAAAGAAGAAAACATCTCTTAGGGCCTATAAAGGCGATCACTGGGTTCTTAAGGTACATCGATCCCATCTTATTCTTACTTCTATCTCCAGCCCCAGGACAGGGAGCTCCGAGTCTGTTTGACAAAAGAGGAAGACTGGACAAGGTATTACAATAGTCCTTACTCCTTTGAAGCCCAAAGGTAACACGGCAAGTTAAGTAAAACAATTATTTTGGCTGTTGATAACAAGAGATAACAGGAAATGTGTCCCTCAAGTACTTGCTAGGTTCCTTATGAGGCAGGAAAGGGGTGTTCAGTTTTCAGTAAGCTTGTTAAGACAAATTCACAAGAATTTATGGAAACAATGTCCTTGCTAGTCGTTTAAAGAAGACCGAGAGAATATGTCATCACTCAACTACCTTTAACGCAGAATCAAACCTTCTCCCTGTTAAGCACTAGGGAAAGAGTATGCCATTTTAATGCGAGTCAGTCTCTCCTCTCTTAAGACATACAGAACAGCAAAAGAATGTCTGCACAAATCTGGCTTTCCCAAGAAACAGTCCAAAAACTGTATTATCTAAGAGAGAAGCTGAAGGTCAAATGGGAAGGAATACATAAGAAGAGGAACCTTATTTTCTCTAGCTCTGAAATACTTTCCTAGCATTCCTTCTCTGGTACATTAACCCTGCCCTACACCCTGAACTTTGAAATGGGGAGGAGTGAAGGAAATTTATTGGGAGGAGACTTGAATGCTTTTAGTAACGTTAGAATACTGCTTACTGTTTACTAGATACATGGAGAGACTTAAATAAAAAATTCATGCCAAACGGTATCTGTACAAGAGACCAGCTGTTCCTATTTATTCCAACAGACATGGTTACATGGGACTCCGAACTCTATTATCCAGGCTCAGCAAAGTACTCTAGCAACAACCGCATGGGCTTTGAAGCATTGCAGGTCGCAGAACGAGGTCTTTATTTTATAGAGAAGTACTGAGGACAGTTTATTCTAAGGAGAACTCTGAATTCTACATGAAAGCCATCAAATCTACACACACACACACACACACACACACACACACACACACACACAATCTTCCTGTAATGTAAGCCCAGCTCCTAAATTACTTTCTTTTTCCACCCACCAAAGACTCCCAAGACTAGCCAGCCCCGCCCCCCCCTCAGTCCCACCTTTATGTTCATCCCCGATGACTGACACCATCCCTTGAAATAGGACAAGGTACCGGTAATTCCAAGATCAACAGTTCTTCAGGGGGAAATCTGGAGTGAATGCACATGCTTCCTTCCTAAAGGGCCTTTGAATAGAGTCCTCTCACTTGACAGACTTGTGAGCACTCTTATTTTTTATTTTCGTTTTTTTTTTGATCCACATCAGTAAGTGCCTGAGAACCGTGTAACTACAAGCAAGAAGCTTCTACAGCAACAGCGGACTTTCCAGAGTGCTTTGTAAGCACCAGGTGCTGGGCTTGGGGCTTTATCATTCCATTTACACCTTAAAACGATCCCAGGAGCTGTGCCTTGTGACTTCCTTCCAAAGACACAGTTCGGAAAGGGTGAGAGTCACCGTGCACTGGAGAAACCTACCACCACATGACCTCACACCATATCATCAGGCTCAAGGTCAACCATGATAAGCCATGTGCAAGGTCTACACCCTTGACTGGAAGCGTTGAAGATGGTTGTCCATCTCGGCAACCTACCTTCTAAAACTCACAGCCCAGTCCGATCGTGAGACGAAGCACAAAGGAAGTACAGTGTACAAAATGCTACCTCGTGTGCCTCAGAACTGTCAAGTCACCTAAAAAAGTCGGAGAAACCGTCACAGATCACAGGAGTCTGGGGAGACAGGACTACATGGAAGGTGTCCAGAAGGTGTCCTGAGCAGAAAAAGGGCATCAGGAAATTCAATGCAATTCAAAATAAACCCTAGAGTCCAGTTAATTATGAAATCCGAATGCTGGTTCCTCAGTATTGACAAACCTACCACGAACAAAGGTAAAAAAGTAACAATAAGGGAACCTGGAACAAGGGTATATGAATACATTCTTCCTGTCTTTGCGATGTCTCGGTTAATCTAAAACAATTCTAAAATTCGTTTTGTCTGTGAGCACCTGGGTGGCTCAATCGGTTGAATGTCCGACTCTGGATCTTGGCTCAGGTCATGATCTCACAGTTCATTAGATGGAGCCCTGCGTCGGGCTCTGTGCTGACAGCAGGACCCTGCTTGGGATTCTCTTTCTCCCTCTCTCTCTGCCCCTCCCCAGCTCACGCTGTCTAAGAAAAACAAACTGTAAAAGAAAACAAATTTTTAAAAACTTCTGAGGTTAATGCTCTTCATCTACCTTTATTTAATTGTTTTTACATGTTTATTTAGTTTTGACGGAGAAACAGAGCATAGGCAGGGGAGGGCCATAGAGAGAGAGGGAGACACAGATGCAAAACAGGCTCCAGGCTCTGAGCTGTCAGCACAGAGCGTGATGCGGGGCTCGAACTCATGAGACGTGAGATCATGACCTGAGCCTAAGTTGGACACTCAACAGACTGAGCCACTCAGGCTCCCCTTCACCTCCCTTTTAGAGTTGAAGATTTGGGAGTGCCTGGGTGGCTCAGTTGGTTAAGTACCCTACTCTTGATTTTGGCTCAGGTCAGGATCTCACGTTTTGTGAGTTCAAGTCCCGCACGGGGCTCTTCCGTGATGGGGTGGAGACTGCTTGGGATGCTCTGTCTCTCTCTCTCTCTCTCTCTGCCCCTCTCCTGCTGTCTCTCTCACACACAAAATAAACGAGTCTAAAAAAATTAGAGATGAAAATTTAGAGGGTAGATCACTTCCCCAAGTTATAAGCTAAATAGAAAAAGGTCTTTGTCAGATAGGTCTATTTCACATTGAAGCAACCAGTGCAACAGAACTGCAGACACACCCTTGCAAAGATCTATTAAAATGATTTTATGCCAGGCACATGCTAAGAAACTCCAAGGAAATTTAGTTCACTTACATCCCTCATAATAACGTACATGTATGTTAGCACATACTTTTAAGTAAAGAAGCCGTAACGTTACATTCTCAAGATCTCTGTGTTCCCCACGAATTTCAATTACTCAGTCAATGCCATGTGATGATCACATTTAACAAGAATTAGCTTCAGGTTTTGCCAAAATGTTGATGCTTCATGATTCCATCAGAGAAAGAAAGCAGCAGCCACTGGATGTGTCACCCCCTAAGGCCCCACCTCCCACTCTCACTTGCACACCCCATCCCTCCTCCGGGTTGGGCTACTGCGGGGCTAGGGAGCTCAGCCTGCCCCCAAAACGGGAGGAGGGGTTACAAGCCAGGGGACCCTTCAAGAGGAAATGAAGGTATCAGCAGAGGGGAAGATGGGTACACGCTTTGGTTTCCATCAGATCCGGAGATACAAGACCAGCTGTGGCTGAGCCAAAAACCTGAAGAAAATGAGACGCCCTCTGAAATACAAACGCTAACAGTGTTATCTCCCAAGCCAACGTTTCCCACAGTGTGAAGCCAGCCTCTCTGGGAAAACTCCAGTCTCTTCCCAGGAAGGCGCATGCAGTCCAAGACATATTCTTGTTTTGTTTTTTTTTTCCTTGGGATTTGCCAAAATCAGACAGTAGGATTCAAGAAATATTTCTAAATACTGGACTTAATATATTGTTCCCTGTGAGAGCATAAAGTGGAAGTTTTCCAACAAGTAAGAAAACAGGCTGCCTTCTGTGTGTGATTAGATTAGGCTGCCTAAAGACATGTTTTTCTCAACTTGTTCTATTTACAAGTTTTGCTTTGTTGTTGTTGATTTTTGTAAGGCAAGTAATTCCTCAAATTATTGATTTTATCACTGTGCTGATTTCAGGAATAGCTAAAACTCTCCCCACCCAGACCCTTCTTTATAAAATATCCTGAAGCAATTAATTAATGGCACCATCTCTGTTTTAACAGGAGAGAAGGATAAATAGAGGAGGATGGGAAAACAATGAATTTTCCCACAATATCACAGAAAAATAGCCGGGGGTAACAGCTGGAGCGGACTCTCCTGATTTACTGCACAATGGAAATAGAACCAAATCCAAAGTTTCACTTGTTCCCTTCACCAGTGGGAAAGAAACAAACGAGATTCAAGAAGCCATCATCATTCCCCCAGATAGACACACACACACACACACACACACACACACACACACACACACACACACAGCAACTTGGCAAATTGGTCCTCATCCAAAACGGATCCTTCTTCTCAAAAATCTTTGCTATTTTTATAGCTGCACTCACGAAGAATCTTCTCATTTGGGAACCCTGGGTGGTTCTGGCTGGAATTTTTAGCTTTCTAGTCTCATACCAGTAGGAGAGTCCAATGTGTTGAGAGGCCATAGGGATGGCTATATTTCCAGGACCACAGTGGCGAGACAGAGCGGCCGTCAGAGGACTGCCCTTTGGGTAGATTCTTGGGGACTTACAAGCACTTAAGCCTGTAGAGGAGTATCTGCACATCTGCTGAAGCCTGACCCTCCCTCAGATATTGTCTTCACATCCTCCACAGAGTCCACATTCCAGATGGATGGACACCGAATTCACCACACTCCTCTCTCCTGCTTTAATTCCTGTCCTACCACCTGCTGAACATTAAACTTGGCCTCAAAGGCCAAACTCTATGAGATAAGGAGAGGTCAGGGGTTTCAAAGCACTTGCCGATCTGCTTTTTAGAGGCCTTTCAAGTTTTCATGAATGGGGTTGGGTTTTCCTGCTTGTTTGACCAACTTCCCATGTGGCAGGAGAAGCATAACCATGTGAGACAGCAGAGAGCAGACAGAACACATACGTAAGAATGTGAAGCAAAAGGTCACTACTGAACCTTGGTGTCTTCACGTCCCCATTAGAATTTTCATATTAGTATCATTACCTCTGGTGGTAAAGCCACACGGATCGGTGTATGAAGCAGAACTGATTCAGCCACTTGCCATGCGGGAAGCACACAGCACTATCACAGAGCCTTGTCTGATGCCGGGTACACATATATGGCTGAATCCATCAACCAACAGTCCTGGACATCCTCTGCTCAACAGCTATCTAGGGGGAGAAAACAAAAAGCTCTTTTTCTTCCCGGTCTTCACAAGTTTCTCTGGATACACGTGACTCTTAAAATGAGATTTCCATGATAGCCCTTTGCTGTATTCAATATGCAGGTAATACATATAAATACTAGAATATTATTAAGAACGGATAGGCAAAAGTATTTTAGTACCTCTGAGTCACCTAGAGACAGTAACTTTAAGGTTTATATGTAATCTCCCAAACTATTTCTAAACCTACACATTCAGGTATGCACGCCACAAGGTATTTCTTAAGAAGACCATAGAAAACCCTACAATATTGTTTTAATGATTCGTTCAGTATTTTATTGTGCATTTCTACTATAATTTTTATGACCACCTTAACACTATTCAGACAATTACAAAATTGACATCAAAAATAAGATGGTGACCAGGGCGCCTGGGTGGCTCAGTTGGCTAAGTGTCCAACTCTTCAGTTCAGGTCACGATCTCATGGTTCATGAGTACAAGACCTGCATCAGGAACCTGCTTGGGTTTCTCTCTTCCTCCCTCCCTCTCTCTGCCCCTCCCCTGCTCGCTCTCTCAAAATAAATACATAATCACATTTAAAAAAAAATAAGACCGTGTTAAGGAATTCTTAGAGTAAACCTTTTTACATACCTTCAGTAATAGTCTTAAGATAAATTCACCTAGAAATTATATTGCCAGGACTATGATTAAGCACATTTCGTGGCTTTCGATTTTATATATCGCACAATAGTCTCTCAATAGTGTATAAAATTCCCTCCTCCATAGGATGTATTCCCCCCCATACTTATAGTAAAAGTGGACTTCTAATTATTCCCAACCTTAGCCATATTTGATAAAGAGTGGGTCTTCTAGTTTATACTGCTTAAAGGGAGATTGCGCTCCTATTTAAATTTTAAAAATACACATAATATTTTGAAACCTCAGCTTGACACGGATACTCATAACCAGTAACTTGCACAAGTAGATTTAGAGGAGCTAGTTAACTATTTCAGAGGTGCCTTATAGATCAAAGTCCTACTGTGAAATGTTTCCATTTCTTTTTTGGAGATCATTCAAAACGCTTGGAGAAATTTCCCAAAGCTCAATATATATCCAAAGGGTCCAATGAGAATGAGGTCTGTGTTTTACGTTTGTTTTTTAACCAGCACCTTCACCTTACCATCAGAGACTTAAGTCGATCATACTCTTTCGTTCATGACCCACTGGAGTTTCACCTTAAACGGGCATGTATGTATGTCTGCAGATATGTGTGACTATGCATCTATGTGTATGTCTACGTCCCTCTACGTTTGATATATATTGATGCGTGTGTATACACACGCACGCGCGCGCACGCACACACACACACACACACACACACCAGCCCTTGCATTCTTCCCCTTGCTTTCAGTCAATTAGCCGCAATGAGCCACTCGTTCTGTTCCACAAATAGCACAGGCTGATCTCAGTTCTGTGAGGAGTGGGCATGGCCCCACCCAGTCATCGTAACTGACATCTGTGGGCAAGACACCAAGGTACACCTCAATCACGCGCGCCTGTTGGCGAAGCTCACTCACGCACCTGCTTCAACGGTGTGACTTCAGCCTGTGGGTTTTCCTTGATTGATGTCGGTGTAACTGCACCATGTTCTCTGGGGGGTGAAGGGAAGTGGGCTCTGCTCAGAGCAGCTTGTGGTGCCTCGCACTTCCACTTGATATCACACAAGGAATAACAAGTTAAAGAGGTGGGCGCGTGTGCCCAGAGGCTCTCGGTGCCCTCACGGACAGACCAGAAAGGCACCCAACCTTATAAAACTACAAAAAGCGTGCTTTGAAAACCAGGAAAGAAGCCAAGGCAGCATCTGTCTCCCCCTGCACAAACCTCCCACCGCGAATCACACTCACACACGTACAGATGCACACTCACCACCGACACCCCTACCGCTACCATCAGGGGACCCCTGATTGTACTACATCCGTGACGTCTTAGAGACTTTTCATTTTCCTTGACTAAGGCAACTGGTCTGGCCCAAACTGTAAGAGGATTCCTTGAATCATTCTGACCCACCCAAATCGAGGAGGGGTGGGGTGCCTACCTGAGCAAACCTCACAATTCTGAAAGAGGCTCAATCAACCCGAAGAACGGGTTGTGCCATGTCATGTCCATGTAGGTAGCTTTGCATCTTTTCACATTCATTTCTGACATTAACGTGTTAAGTCTGCGAAGGTAGAAACCCAATTCTGGATCTCGGTACCCGCCCCCCAGTCAAGGCCGGTCTGCCACGCAGGTCCCCGGATGTGTGATCTGACAACACTGGACCACCTCCCATCACCTCCTGCTGGGCACTCGTTTCAGGCTTTCTACTATGAGATTTAAAGCAGTGACTATAATTTTAGGGGGAAAACATGCTAACAGGGAAGGATCCAAGCAGAAAATACTTGTATATTCGAGCAAAGTATATGCAAAAGAAAAGAAAAGAAAATCACCAATTGGATGACAGATCACATCTGGCTTTGTAAACCATCCATACCCCCAAGTCAGAGTACCTGGAGAAATGTTAGCAAAAATGTAATAATTTTATTTGGATGAGCTATATCAAATTGTCATATTTTTTTTGTACGACTAACACTGACAATTCGTAAGAATTAGCGTGAATATTTCCTTCCATTTGCAACTAGCCACAATCCTTTTGGTGAGGTGGACAAAAAAGTTTATAAAGGGCAGAAATTATCATTTTCTTCATTTTCTTCATCCTCCTAGTTTCAGCCAAACTCTTCCCACTCTTTACCTTCTCCCTCAGGTTGTCAGATGGAGGTGGCAACAAGAATCAGGTGGTCACCTGGAACCTGATCTGAGTCGGGGGCCAAGTTCAAGGACCCGAGGTAGACTTACACTTCTACTCATATATTTTTTTTAAGCAGGGCTCTAAAAATAAAGTTTTGCCCTCTCATTTCTTCTGTTAGGGGACCTTCCACCCTCATGAGGACTTTTAACTCAACCCTGAGTGGGTTTAAGACAACACTTGAAAACATAATCTGTTTTGGGAAGCCTGGGTGGCTCAGTCAGTTGAGCATCCGACTTTGGCTCAGGTCATGATTTCATGGTTCATGAGTTCAAGCGCCGTGTCAGGCCCTATAACGACAGCTCAGATTCTGGAACCTGCTTCGGGTTCTGTGTCTCCCTCTCTGTCTCTCCCCCACTCACGATCTGTCCCTCTCTCTCAAAAATAAACAAACATTAAGAAAAATTTTTTAACCAGAAAGAAAATATAATCTGTTTCATGTGCCATGTGGTTTGATTTCGGGGCTCTAGAAACTGAGCTGATCACAAATCATTTTTCACTTTTTACATCTGTTTTCTACTCCTGGTCCCAGGACTGCCTAGACATCTTCTAACCACCTTGCCTTCATCTAGGAAGCTTGACACTGGAACACAGAGTTTTCCAGACACCTTCACAAAGTAGAAGAATTACGGCATTGTTATCCTTTACCATTTTCAAACAAGTGTATGCATCGAAGGGAAATATCCACATCTAAAGGAAACCTATCTTTGCAGGAAGTAGAAAAATGAGCGGAAAACACTGTTTCTGAACCACAAGTATAATAACCAGGAAGCCCCGCCCCCACTTGGGGTGGTAGCCAAATGTCTGCTGGGACCCTCTGACACGTGTTAAAGGTCAGGCATTAGAAAAGATACAAGTGGACTATAATAACGTACAAAAAATTCCTTTGAGGTCTGTAAAGAACCCGAGCACCGCGTGCTGATAAAAGACTGCTTTCGGCACACGTCAAACAGAACCCAAACTGACTTTGACTCTCACTTTTTAGAAAATATATTAATTGACATAGTGCTCTCATTTCTGTATCTTTCCCTCCATGAAAAATTCTGTGCATCTTCAGTCCACAGCGTCATCACCAACCAGAGTTAGAATGTGACTGGGATAGAGATGGGGTAGAGATGAGGAGACAGAAACTCCAAGAGCTTAGACCCCAAATTACAAAGTCATGACCCAAGCAAAAAAAAAAAAAAAAACGAACAGAAACCCACAACCAAGTGTCTACCTAATATAAACTAAAAGAGGTTCCTCTCTTCCGACAATGCCACCCGTAAGAGCAGTTCCTGTGGTGTTATCCTGTTAGAGATACTGTCGATTCTGTATTGCAAGACAAAAACAGAGATATGGGAAAGCCCAGATACAAGTTCCCACGCTGTCCTGAGTAGAAGCGTGTAGCCCATTTTGTAACATGACCAACAGGATGCGGAAGAACCGGGCACGCTCTTGTGATACGCGGCCACCGAAAATGACTGGAACAACTATGGATAGCAATCACACTAGGGAGGCACACGGCTTATTGTACGGGACTCAGGCAGGCTGCCTCACTTCGCGCCCTTAGTACTCTTCCCAGAAACCGTGAGAGGTCAAAACCCGTGTTCCCATTTGACACGCGAGCCAACGAAGAAGCAGAAAAGTAAGTAACTTGCCCAAGTTAAAGCTGGTGGTGAAGTTAAGAGTCAAACCTAGTTCCTCCCCAAACCACAGCTTCTATCAGGTCTCTCAGAAACTGCTGCACAGGCCAAGCAAGAAGGGACTATGGGGGTATGAGGTGAGGACTCCAGTGGACTGCGCACTTTCCATCTCGCCCACTCAGGACAGGTATCTAAGAGATGGTTACTCAGCTTCCACATATTTACCATAGGAGACTACGGCTCCGGGGAAACCAGATCTTTCAGCTTCTTTGGAAAAATTCACCAAACTTATAGATATGCGTATCAATGTTGGCAGCTAGTTCTTTTAACACACACACACACACGTTGGGGTACCTGGGTGCCTCAGTCAGTTAAGCATCAGACTTTGGCTCAGGTCATGATCTCACAGTTCGTGTGTTTGAGCCTCGTGTTAGGCTTTTGTGCTGCCAGCTGCGAGCCTGGAGCCCACTTGGGATTCTGTGTCTCCCTCTCTCTGCCCCTCCCACACTTGCTCGCACTCTCTCGCTCTCTAATAAACGTTAAGACACACACACACACACACACCCTTGTATGGACAAACACAACATATCTGGAGGCTGAATGGGCTTCTGAGGGCCACGAGCTTATGAAGTCTGTCCTATCTCATGCTGAGTCTCATTTATTACATCCACCAGGAGGCCGCACGATGCAGCCCAAGTCCAAAAGTCCCAAAGGAGCCTTTATTACCTTTATTAGTGTATATTAGGGCTCCGTCCATTTTGCAAATCAAAACTCTCCTGAAAACTACAAATAGGTCCCATGGACAGAAAAGAGGCACAGTTTTAACAACAGAAGTGTCTGTTTCACCACACGTGCAGTACCTGAAAATGAGCAATAAAATACCATCACAGCCACTAAAAGCTGGCCAATCTACCAGCAACGACAGCCGCCCCTGGGTGCAATTAGACCACATTTTGCCAGATCCACAAACCGGTGAGAATTTCAAAAAGGCAGATCACAAAGGCAAAATGCACCTGCAGGAACCACTATCCCCATAACCTTTCTTGTCCCTCTTTCCCCTTCAAGTCTGATGATTTGGCAGCTCTGGAACTCTTCTGAGAGGAGTCAAGACTCACTCTGCCAGCCGCAGCTGTTCAGAGCTCGGCCCAATCTGTTCCGTACAGTTGGCTGTATTATAACAATAATGTGGCTACAGTTCACCTTCATTTGCTGCAAAGATCATTAACTATCCCTCAGAGAGATCTAGCTTTAAAGAAAGAGAGTGCCCAAGGCATAATAAATGGAAATCTCGAGGTAACGGGGTTCACAAAAGGTAAGATGATGCCAGCAAGGCCACCTGACCGTTTCTATGGTCAGAGAAAAGGAAGAAAACAAGGGCAGGCAGGAGAGATGGAAACTCGGAAACAGAAAAAGGAAAAGCAAAAACATGCCTGGCCAACATGGATGTTCACGTGAGGAGAGAACAGAGAATAAAAGAAAATTTGAAATAAAGACAACAGGATATTTTGTGTTAAATCACAGTAAAGACATGATTTGACTTGTCTGACAACTCAAACAATGTACTACAAAGCTAGGAGGAAATGTGGAAGGAGTCAGAACAGAGAAAATGAATTACACTCCCGTGTCGGAAGAATGCAATATTCTAGACATTTTTTAGTATTGTGAATTCAGTGCAACCTGTCATGAAACCACATATCTGACCTCCCATTCATAAAACTGCTGAACTACAGTGCAGACTGGGTGTGGTTCTTCATTCCATTCATGTATGCAGTTATTAAAGTCTTATGTGAGCCTCATTTGAATCTTGTTCTACCGTCTTTCCACTCAACTTTCTCTCGATTAACATATCGGGGAACTTCAAAGAAAGTTCTGCATGTTATATAAACATCTGAGAGTTCTTCAGTTGTTACCAAAAGCATCAAAATCAATACCTATTCTAAGTGAGGTGCAGCTGTATTAATCGAAACTACATTCCTGTCAATAATGGGTAGACAATTGGTGGGGGAGTGGGAATTCTACTGGTGGACCCCACTCGCTAAGAATTTACTTTCTGTGAAACTACACAGGTAATACTCTCAAGAAGCAAAAATAATAGCTCCATGTTCTCCGTCTGCACCATTTTCTTTACCTTGTTTTCCCTTAGTTACATATACATCTAGAGGAATGGTTCCCACCTGGGGCAATTTCGTCCATTAGACTTTTATGGTTATACACTGGGGGTAATGGGGTATTCCTGAGAATTCGTGGGTAGAAGCCAGGAGTACTAGTAAATTCCATAATACAGATGAAAGCCCTGTACAACACAGAAGTATCCAATTCAACATGTGAGTAGCGTAGAGGTCCAGTAACCCTGAGAATTGCTTCAAGGATTCAACTCCCTCCTGGGATCATATTCCATTTGATTTTCAGGAGCAGCCCTTCAGAAGGAGTTTCTAAACGACATCTTGCTATCTCCACATAGCAATAACATTTAACATAAATGAAAAGGAAAGCAAGGGGTAGAAATTGAAAACTAACTCAGAAGCACAACGGAACCCTAGGAAATCCTATCATAGCACCAAACTTTGCAAAAGACTCCAACCAGTGACTTCATTACTAAAAAATAAAAAAAAATTTAAGGAATAGTCTAATTTAATTCACCTGGAAAGTAGCTTCAAAACATATGCCCCAACGACAGGGAAAAAAATGAAGAAAACACGAGATGAATATTTATAAAAAGGAAATACAGCCTTGTCCACCTCTTGTGGATACAGACACACACATACCCCGCCTCCCATAGCTATCGAAACCCAAAGACTGTGTGTAAGCTCCTAGTTGGCTTTGAACAAAAGCAGCTCACCTGAGGGCTGAAAAAAAAAGGTAGGATTTAACCCTTTCCTGAAAGAGAGACAATCCTCCGCAACCACACCTGGAAACAGATCAGCGGGCTTTGATGTGCTCATCTGTCCTCAGCCCGAGAGTCACCCTAACATTTATAGTGCGTGGTAAGAAGTTCTTGGCCGTGAGGTAATGAGGTGTGAGCTCAGGTCACCTCCCAACCTTGCCAAACAAACAGAGCTGCCAAGGATCCCTTCCTGTTGCTTCAGCCTTCAGACTGATGTGGTTGCTCACCTGGCTGGCGCGCCTCCTCCCCCCCCAGATCCTCACTCGTTTCCCTGGGGTTTGAAGCGTGTGTGGCTACAGGAAGGCCCGACATGCTCAGGCTCCTCGGCTCTTTGGGATCTGCCTTGGCAGTCATACTTGGACTCAACAGCTCCTGGGAAGGAGAAAGCAAAAGGGAGGTGCGGTCTTTAACCGGGATGGAGGGGTGACTTCCCAGCCCAAGGAGAACATGTCCTGCCCTGTCGGGATGGGGCAATCGCTTCTGAAGTCGAGCCCAGGCCTCCCCGGCACAGACCATCCACCAGCTATCGTTCCAGGGCAGACTCCCATTCGACACACTAGGGACACAATGACAAAGAGATCCATTCACTGACTATTGAATGCTCACTATACACAAGGTACTGGGGGCAGGAGAAATGGACTGGGCAAAGGCATGTGTCCGCAGACAAGGAGACTTTATTTGAACAATCGGGGGGAGGGGGATGCTACATGTTGCCTCTTAAGCAAATAGAATATAGAACGCCAATTTGGTAACCTCATTTATGAAACTGTCCGTGTGTTAAGAAAACAAAAACAAAAAAAAAAAAAACACGGATCTAGTTTTGTTACCACCCTAGCCGCTCCCCCCAGATCTAACCCCAAAGTTGCTTTTGTAACCCATTGTGGATAGAATCCCCCACCAGGTTAATGGAGTCAACAGCAAGCTCTTAATCTCCAGTTTTAAAAAGGAGAAAAATTAAGGAGCAGGGGGACTGGATCATTCCTACTATAACCAGGTCAGTTAAGGAAACCTTTAGTAGCCAATATACTTATACCCACTGGAATGTATTAAAACACCAAAATCCTGGCCAGTTCAATCCCAGAAGGAAAACACGCAGAGAACAGCAGCATTCAGCAAGGGGCATTGAAAGTATTTTCAAGTCTGGGCAGAATTCTAGAAATTACCAAACCAGCCAATGATGTTACACTAAACAGAACTCTCATCCTAAATATAATTACGTTACAACTCCTGAAGCCTTCTTTCCTTTGATCGATGGGAGGTTAGGCTAAGGGGAAAGGACACAGGGATACGGCTCAAAGATGACCAGGAGAAAAAGTAAAGGAGGTTCACAGAAACCACATCCACAATTCAGCAGCTCGCTTTGCAGACAGGTAGACCATTCACGCACTTCTTTTTACTCACAAAACTCAACTCGACATCCGAAACTACCTTGTTTATTATTAGACTTACTGAATTTTAACAATTTAAATCACAAAATGATTATATACCAAAAGAGGCTTTTTTTTTTTTTTTTTAACTTCATGCCAAGAATGTGTTTTCTCCTCCAGGGACTTTTTCTGGAATAAATACCAAGTTGATCACAATACCTCCTACTCATCTTCCAGTTTCCCTGAATCAGAACATTGTGAACAGTATATTCAATTGTACCTGTGTGCATACACATGTATTTCATTGTGACGTCGTATTCGTACAAAGTGTTGGCACTGTGCTCTCTTAACTTACACAACCCTGTTTGGGACACCCGGTTACCTTACCAAGCAAAGTAACCAGTCGGAATTAAGTTGCTCAACCATACCAACTAGTGTCAGGGAAATTTTTTCCTAATTTTTTTTTTTTTACATTTACTTATTTTTGAAAGACAGAGAGACAGAGCACAAGCTGGGGAGGGGCAGAGAGCAAAGGGGACACAGAATCCCAAGCAGGCTCCAGGCTCCCAGCTGTCAGCACAGTGCCAGACGCGGGGCTCGAACTCACAGACCTCAAGATCATGACCTGAGCCGAAGTCAGATGCTTAAACGACTGAGCTACCCACGCGCCCCAAAGGAAATTTTATTTGAGAATACATTTTTCTGAATAACTGTGGTGGACACAATTTTTGTGTGTCCTCTTGGAGAATGTACATAAACTATCAGTGCAGACCTGTCTATTATAATCCTGTCATCTGTGGTATTTGTGATTTACAACAGGAAAATCATCTGTTTCCCTGATGACCAAGGAGAAGTCTGAATTTTACATAATGTAATTAAGGACACAGTAAGTCAATGTAAAACATCCTTCGTACTTCGCCCTCTGCAAAGTTTCTTACAGGCACAAACTATTTAACATCGTGTCGGATAGTTTTATGAGCTTCCTATGAGTCGTATGTTATTTAAACAAGAGAGTTTTGCTGTCCCAACACAAATCCCCAGATCTGCAAATTTCAGAAACTCAACAGAGGAAGTCTCCCCACAGCATGCCCCCTGGCATGGCTCACAGCCAGCCAAAGGAAGCAGTGGATGGGCACTTCAGTAGTCAGACATATTCCAAGGACATCCCAAAAAACACAGTTCCCTGAGGAAAACAAATAGCACCAGGACATAGAAACAGCAGATAACGTTATGTTCCACTGTGTGCCACACGCCATGCCTCTTAGTTCCTTCCCGACTCCCTCACTTTAATTAAAGCCTGATGTGGACAACACCTCACATCTACTTCACATCTGTCAAACCACTGAGAAAAGGAAAAAGCAAAAGAAAAGAAAAAGAGACAGACAGAGGGAGGGAGGGAAGCAGCAGCCCAATTTTACCCAATAATAAATGAAGAAGTGAAGACCGACTGGGGACATCTTTGAGCCCAAAGTGCTGGTGGCATTTCTTTCATGGGTCAACTAAGCTGGTCACACTGTCCAGGTCTGCAGGGGGGAGGGGAAAATAATTATTCCAGTCCTCACAGTGCTTTTCAGCAGCCCAGTCTCCTACACACACACATCTCCATTTTCCCTCTCACCTCTATTATTCTACACTTAGCTCAAACGTCTGCAGATAAACACAGGAGGGATTACTTGCTCCCTCCTTTGTGCCCTTACAGTACTTTTCCTTCCGCTCACATAGCACTTCTTGAACTGCATCAGGCATAACTACGTGACAGTTGCTCCTACCAGCCCCCAAATGCCCTGAGGACAGATGATTCAGCATCTCATGTACCTTTTATCTCCAGAGTCTTACAGAGGGTCTGGCTTATAGTAGGTGTTCAATAAACATCTGTTCAATACGTGCCAGTGAACCAAGAACCATTTAAATTATACAAAAGACTAAAGCGAAAAAGCCTTTTTGCCTTTAGTGAAGGTGAATGGGTGAAAAGAACCTCCACCCTCCAATCTCTACACTTGAAAGGATTCTAAAGACAGGGTATTTTTAAATATAAAAGAAAAACATTCTCAAACACAAAAAAGATAAACAATCCCATATAAATTATCACAAGGGCAGTGGATGCTATAAATTATAGCTGCGAAATCTAGTCCTTTGAAACCTACGTGGCATTTCCTTTAGTTGTACTCTTTGATCTTTCCTGAGATTTGTTTTTCCATCATAGAGTGGTTCAGGCTGCAGACCAAGAGGACGCAGGGACACCTACGTGGAAAGACACAAACTCTCCTGCTCTCTCCAAACAGTCAGGGTCCCATGCCCAGCTAGAACTTTCATTCCCAGGAAGTGTGCCCAGAGTCATTTGTAACCTTTCCAAATGACTCAATCCTCTCCCACCCTCTAACTATGTGTTCAGTTTCAATTTACAACCACTGTCCTAAGGACTCACTCCTTATAACTAATAAGGGAAAAAAAAAATGATGGCTTGGGAATACACAGAACGATTTCCTAAGTCAACTGAGACCAAGTCAAGGTTCTCAGAAAGATGCTATCTCATCAGGAGAAGAGGTGGCCTTGTAGAGTGGCCATTGGAGCCACTGGACTTGTGCTTGAACCCACACAAGGGTTTGGGGCCTAGGCAAGTAATGAATCCTGTTGTGCTCAGCCATTTCACATGCAAATAGAAAAACAAGGGTGCCTACCCCAGGAGCACTGTGCAGAGCCAAAAAGCCAACACAGAGATACATGTGTGGCACACATTAAGCATTTAATAATAGTCATTGCTATGTAGTCATCTTTGAACATAATTACTTTGGCAGAACATTCCAGAAGATGAGAAAATGCTCTTCCTCCTGAGCAGGTCTCTACCAGAAAGTCACTGCCATTTTGAGCATGGGGCACAGATGGCAGTGTAAAAACCTGATCCTAAGATACGTTCCTATTGGGCAGGAAATCACTGCTGGTTTTGCAAGGCAACATAATTGTAGTATTGATTTTACTACAACCCATATGACTGCACGCAAGACAAGTTTGTGAGCCACATACAACATACAACACACACAACAGACTTAAATAAATATATATATATGTGTGTGTGTGTGTATATACATATATATATGTATATATATATATACACACACACATATATATATTCATATATATTCATATATACATATATATGTATATACACACACACACACACACACACACATATATATATTCATTCTCCCCCCCCCCCCCAGCTTACTAGCAATGTTTTGGGCCAGGTGACTTTCCTTCTCTGTCCAATGAAATTAGTCATGGGTCACTGTAGCTAATGCTTCTGATAAAATGTAATGTATATGAAAGCATCTAGTTATAGATGATCTGTGCAATCTTTATCTCTTTATTCCTCCCAATTTGTATCTCAATCTGTGAACTTGCTATGATTCACAGCATTTTCCAAGATTCTCTTACTGCTTTCTCTCCCTTCCACATTGGATGATATTTGAAAGAAAAAAAAAACACTAAGAAAATCAGAACTACTTTTTGTTTCTGTAAAACCCAAACATTCCTGATGAATGAGTTCCCTATTTCCTTGAGCCAAGAATATCTGTTGCAGTAAGTATGTAAGGGGGCCAATAAAGGGTGAATGGTTATCACAAAATTATACCAAGAAAGTAGAGTATGGAATATGAATGTTAGTATCAAGCTAGCTGCAAGGAATAGTGACCTCTTTCCTCTGAGTTTGGACTGAGCAGAGCATAATAAAGGTATCATATGATGCTCATTTTTCACTTTGAAAACAGATGGTGAGCAGTATCTGAGAACACTGAACTGTATATCCTCCTAGAGATTTCTGCAAGATTAGAGAAGACAAAAAATAAAAACGTTTACGTTATCTGATAAAAATCAGATTTCAAGTTCTCTCTCTTCTTCATAACTGAGTAACACATCAAATTAAAGACTGGACATAAACTTCAAAAAATTTATGTATAGTCTTTTTTATTTGGTAACTTTTCAACAGTTTATTTGCACCCCAAATCTACCATTAAATTATCATTGTTTTGTGGCTCAAGCATTTTTTGATCTTAATAGGAAAATAACTGGCCACCTAAACAGATGCTAATGAAGGAAACATTTCTTAAATTCCAAGTATCCCATGTTTATCCGGTGCAAAATCCCAATTGGCCACAAAAAGTAGTTGAAGGAACAGCAGTTTCTGACCCGACGTGATACCTACGTGATATTTACCTATGTGGTATCACACTTCAGATTGACACACACACTAACTTTTAGCCTTTTGAAGAGTGTGATTCAGAAGGGTGACGTGATTTGACAAAGTGCATATAGCTAATAAATGCCACGTGGGAATTTGAGTCACATGTTCTAAATACAGCAACACCCCTCAGTCCCCAAACTATGCCTCGCTGTGCGTACACATTCACAAAGCAGAGTTTCCCTTCTGGAAAGGCAAACTGGAGCCAACTAGCAGTGGTCACCAAGTGTCTGTGTTTCCTGGAGTGTGTAAGAGGCACTGAAACTCTATTAGAAAAATGACATGCTGAAAAGGAACGGAAACAGTATCTGTCACAGACACATGAAATTCAAGAACTAAAACTTTCCTGCTGTAACAAAGCTTTCTGGTCAGAGGCTGATCTCTTTTTGATTCACAGTTTCAGAGACACTGTTTAGTGAAAGGATGGCCAACAAGTCATTCTTTCCAACCTTCCAAAATTTCTAGGACACACCCTATTTATGGTTATCCTCTATGTATCCAGACTCTCAAAACAACAACAACACACTTTCCTATACTGTGAAATTCCAAAGTCAGCTTTTATGAAATCCACTGAAGGCATAAAATGAAATAACCAAGAAAAGCAACAACACTAAAGGAGAATAACATAGTTGAAGGACTAACACTATCCAACTTCAAGATAGACTGGAAAGCTACAGTAATCAAGACCGTGTGGAACTGACCAAAGAATAGAAAAAAACAGATCTGTAGAAGTGAACAGAGCCCAGAAATGGACCCATATAATCAACTAATCTCTGACAAAGAAGAAAACAGTACAAAGGAGGAATGACAGTCTTTTCAGTAAATGTCACTGAACAACTGAACATTCACATGCAAAAAAAAAAAACCACAAAGAGTTTAGACACACACTGTGCACTCTTTGCAAAAATTGTCTCAAAATGGATCATAGATCTGCATGTAAAACACACTGAGGCACCAGGGCGATTCAGTCGGTTAAGCGTCTGACTTCGGCTCAGGTCATGATCTCACGGTCCGTGAGTTTGAGCCCCGCGTCGGGCTCTGTGTTGGCAGCTTAGAGCCTGGAGCCTCTTTCAGATTCTGTGTGTCCCTCTTTCTCTGTTCCTCACCCGCTTGTGCTGTGCGTCTCTCTCTCTCTCTCAAAAACAAATAAACATTAAAAATTTACACGTAAAACACTAATTTATACAATGCCAAGAAAATAACATGGGAGAAAATCTACACCAGCTTGGTTTGGCAATGACCTCTTGGATACAACACCAAAGACACAAGCCGTGAAAGAAGTAATTGACAAACCGGACATGATTAAAATGAAAAATTTTGACTCTGTGAAAGATATTGTCAAGAGAATGAAAAGTCACAGACTGGGAGATAATATTTGCAAAGGAATTATCTGATAAAGGACTTTGTACATCCAAAATACACAGAGACCTCTTAAAACTCAATAAGAAAAACAATTAAAATATGGGCCAACAGCCTCAACAGGCACCTCATCAAAAATAGATACAAACGGCAAGTACGCAAAAAGATGCTCATCTTATGTCTTCAGGGAAATGCAGGTTGAAACAACAAGATACCACTACACATCCATTAGAAGGGTCCAAATCCAGAACACTCACAAAACCAAACGTTGGCACAGATGTAGAGCTACAGAAACTCTTCAACACTGCCAGTGGGAAGGCAAAATGGTGTAGCCACATTGGAAGAGAATTTGGCAGTTGCTTATAAAAACAATACATTCTCTTACCATACAGCCATCCTGTTCCTTGGTATTTACCCAAAGGGGTAGAAAAGTTACGTGCACACAGAAGTCTAAACACAGATGTATAGAGCAGCTCCATTCATAATTATCAAAACCTGGAAGATAGCCTTCAAAGTAGACGAATGGATAAAGAAACTGAGATCTATCCAGACAAGGGACTACTATCCACTGCTGAACAGACACGAACTAAGAAGCCTTGAAAAGACATGGTGGAAACTGAAATACGTATCATTAAGTGAAAGACCAAATACCATAGGATTCCAACTCTACGGCATTCTGGAAAAGGCAAAACTATGGAGACACAAAAAAGGCAAGTGTCGCTTATGTTTGGGAGGGTAGGGAGGAATGAACAGGTGGGATACAGGCAATTTATGGGGCAGTGAACATATTCCATAGGACAGTAAATGAGGAATGCACACATACTAGCACACATTTGCCTAAACCTAGAACTTGAACTACACCAGTAGTGAACCCTGGGATGAACTATGGACTTCGGGTGATAACGACATGTCAATGTAGGTTCATCAATTGTGACAAATGTACCCCTCATGTAGGGGATGTTGGTAATGGAGAAGGCTGAGCACGTGTGGGGCAGAGAGTGGTTGAGAATTTTCTGTACCTCCCTCTCACTTTGAACCTAAAGCTGCCCTAAAAATTAAAGCCTATTTAAAAAGAGAAAGAGAACCAAAGAAGAATATACTCATACTACCATATCTAATTTTAACCTTCTCAGGAGAAAAAATGTACAGCATTTCTTATCCTAGATCTAGTCAATACAAAATACGCTCATGGAAAACCAAGCACCATGATATCCTCTGAAGAAACCAACTATTAGATGGAGAAAAATAATGACAGGTGAGGGTCATATATAAATGACTTAAAAAAAAAAAAACCTTGCTAATTCATCAATACAAATGTCTATTTACAGGGTATACTTATATACATAAAGAGAAAATTGCAAAGGCTTTAAAAATTTACTCACCGGGTACCCTGGCTGGGATACAGTAAAAAGTGCTATCCGTTGACAGGGATAAAATAAATAACTTTGGCTCATGCCAGTTTGGAGGGTAAAGAGAACCTAGAAAACCACTGTGAGGAGACAGAAATGTCTATGCTAGCAATTCAGATCAGACACGGAGAAAGGGGAAAAGCTCCGACATGATGTTATATATAGACTAATATGAAAATGATTTACTGAAAAGATAGCATCTATGTTGGAGAGATATACAAGGTTATAAAGAGCTTTTATTCACTTGGTTCAATACCAATGCAAAACTCACGCCTTACACGGCTCCATGAGTGGTTCATTACGTGCCACTTCCAAGTCCCCAAATACGTTTAAGACAAGAACAAGGAAGGCCGGCTGGGTGGCTCAGTTGGTCAAGTGTCCAGCCTTGGCTCTGGTCATGACCTCACGGTTTGTGAGTTCAAGCCCCCGCATCGGGATCTGTGCTGACAGCCCGGAGCCTGGAGCTTGCTTTGGGTTCTGTGTCTCCCCCTCTCTCTGACCCTCCCTGCACCTTACGCTCTACCTCTCAAAAATGAATAAACGTTTTTAAAAAAATTTTTTTAAAAAGAGAAGAACATGGAGACACTGGTTTGTGGTTCATACATCTTTCTGAGAAACAGCTTTTCGTATAAAGCTTTCTGACTGAGCACATCTACCTTCTAACTACACTTCTGTTGGCTTCTATAGACACCTAGGTAATTTTTCTACATTCCATCTGAAAATAATCCATCAACTGTCAACAGAGGATTATGTTAAAGAAGCATTTGAGCACTTGCTAAGATTGAAACTCAGTCTTTAGAAGGCCAATTAAAATTCTCCTGTCCTCAGAGAATACCTGAATAAACTAATCTGCTCTTTCCATTTTTAAAGCTTCCAAAAAGAGTGATTCTAAAAGCGGTATCTATGCTTAAATTCAATTTTTTTTTACTCATATAGAGACTCCTCTCCAAAGACCAGCTAAAAATCATGATACTGAGTCCTCTTTACCTCAGTCCCTTGCATTGCTTTTATGAGAAAAGTCTCCCCCACTGGGTGAGGCAGACTAATAAGAGTCACAGAAAGCAACTTCCAGAGTGCTTTGAGAGTTGAGCATGAAAATGCACATGACCAATCTTCAATGCCATGTGAAATTCCTCAAGTAATATGAACGATCAACATTGTAATCCATAATAAAACAAAACTACAATCAGAAGTATTAGGCTTAAAAACTGAACCATAATGTTAAGTTTTCATGATAATTCGCTCTAAAATCTGTTCTCATATTATGAAATAATTTCATATTTGGATAGGAGGTTCATAAAAATCAGACCACCTTTACAATTCTAGTTAGTGGCAAAACTACACCTCCAGTCTTGCCTCGACCATTTCTTAGTACATCACTGGAATGAGTTTTTATACTGTGTCTAACATATTGAATCAGACCAATTCACTCCTTTCTCATGGCTGGATCTTAATAACTTCTGTTCAGCATTCACCAAGGGTCCTGGGAACAGAATATGTGCTCAGGACTAGACCAGGGACAAGACCGAGAATTGCTGAGAGCACGGGCGGCTGCCATGAGAGACTTGCAGGAAAATGCTGTGGCCACTCCACCCACACATGCCCTCAAGAGGCACATCTCCAATACTGTTCTGAGAACAGTGGAGAGAACAATGAAATGTCCATCCCCCTCTTCAATGAAAAGAAGGGAGAAAAAAACTAAACAACACTACTAGAAAAGAGTCACTCCTGCTAGATTAGAATAAGGCAAGCATGATGAAAGGTACAGGTAGATTCTCTTTACCTAAGTTCCAGGTAGAAATAGGTAGAAGAGGAACTTGGAGCAGAGATACTACAAAAGTTCTGATCTTTAGTCCAAAAGAAATCACCTCTGTTTCAGTTCCAAATTTTTCTATCTAGGCTACTAGGTAAATGGCCTCATGGATATCATGAACGGGGGAGGCCAAGCAAGGAGAATAAGGATATGGATCTTGCTTCCAACATTTTTGCCTTAACAACAGAAGCTCATAGGACTGGGGCAATTACAGCTGACGGAGGTCAAATAGTGGAGGCTGTTAGTTTACAAGCCACTCCTGATAACTGAGGGTGAATGATAGAAAATAGTTACTCAGGCTACTGTTTGAGTGTGCCTCCTGTCCCCTCTATCATGTAACACAGACCTGGAGAATGTTCAATGCATGACAAGCTGTCACATACACACCTCTTCTAATAGAACCACCACCATTAAAAAAAAAAAAAAAAAGAAAACAAGTTCTGTATATATCCCTATTTGGCAAATGAGGAAAGGAGAACATCTAGAAACTACAAAAATTGCCCAGTGACTGGCAAGTAATTCTAAGAGGCTGGTTCATAAGCCAGAGGTCCAGACTCCAAGCGACCCAAACCACAGGCACTCATAAAAGATACTATCTTCCCTCTCCCTCTTCTGTCCTACACTTATATTTAAAGAGCTGAACACAAAAAAATTTTCAAAGTTGGGTTTTAGGAGAATTCATAGATTTCAATTCTCCATGTACTTTCTACCCCCAAATTATTATAATGAGGACTTGGGCTTTACCCTATCTCATGGGTCTTTGGAAGAAAACAATAATTTTTATTTATTTATTTTTTTAGAGAGAGCACAAGCTGGGGACAGGGGCCGAGGGGGACAGAAAGAGAATCTGAAGCAGGCTCCTTCATACTCAGCATGGAGCATAGTGTGGGTCTCAATCCCATGACCCCAGGATCATGACCTGAGCCAAAATCAAGAGTTGGACATTCAACTGACTGAGCCACTCCAGTGCCCTGAGAAAATAATTTTAAGAAATAAAATACTTGGCTTAACATTTGGGGGATGGGAAGGTAAGCTAATAGTTTCATCTGTCTTTGTTCTAGAATGGAGAGGGCCAGATCTCCAGGGGAAAGGTCAATTCTGTCTTACAATTAAATAAATGAACTCTTCTATGTTAATCTTTACGTAAGGGATCCCAGAAGAAGGAAAACAAAGATCAGTTTATGGATGCTGGGAAGAGAGAACACCTGTTCATTCAATGCTAATGTTTCTCATTCCACCAAAGCCTTGGGGAAATTAACGTATATCTTTTTTGTAAGAAGGGTTAGTAATCCAAAATAGGAATGTTCTTTCACCTCCCAAGAAAAATAATCTTCCGATAAATGGGATTTGTAAAGAATGTGGGAGCTTTTGAAATCTCGTGCCATCGTGAACACGGGCTCACCAGCCTTCACTGTTCAAGTTATGAAGTGACCCCTGGGCTGTGTGACTCAGAGGCCCTGGGTCCCAGCTTCCAGGTCATAATGAACACCAGGAGACTGAACTTCAAATATGTCTGAACATCTGTGGGCTGTTTTCCCCACAACCAACAACTTCACCTCAGCTCCCAGTTTTTAAACTGCTAAAACCATGGAAACGTCAATAATGACCCTTCATTAAACCTCAATTTCCCCTCCTACTTGTACTTCTGACCAATTTACTGCCTTCAAAGCAAGCAGCAGCATCCTGTTCAGTTACTCAGTAGGACCTCTGTATCTTCACCCAACACCTTCAACCAGAAGAGAGCCAGAAGCCACAAAAAGCTTCATCATCTCTACTGGCCTAGGCCAGTGACAGCAGTTAGGTAACCCTCGTGTTTGCTTTTAGTTTTTATTTTTTCAGTTGCTATGGGAAAGATTGTGTTCGGGCGGCTCCCTCTGCAAGAGATAATTACTGGCCTTGCAAACGCACGCGCGCGCGCACACACACACACCTGCAATGCTGCAAAGAAAAAGTATACATAATTCAAGAATTTTTCAAACAGGCCAAGCAACCGTTAACCAAATAATGCAGTGCCTTGCTACTGGCAAAAATAAACAAGGGCAATTGTTAATTGTCAGTTAAACTCAGCACTTTGAGAAGTATTAAGAACAATTATTATTTCCTCATAATTTAGTATTTGTCAGGAACTATGGGCTACTTTTACACAGATCATCTGTGTATGGATAAGCTCCACAAACCTAAGTTCATAATTCCAATTCTATAGAAAATAAATCGGGTTAAGAGAGGCTGACTAACTCACACAGGGCTTGTGAGTTGTGGAGCCAGGATTCAAACTCAGAGCCCACAGCCTGCTGGCCGCAGCTCACAGTGCCTTATCATCCCCCATGTGATAACTACAGCGAGCTCCACGTCTGGTCTGCTGACCATTCCAATGGGCTTCAACTATCACTCAATCTATCCAGTAAAACCCTGCAAACTGCCAACTATTTTTGGTGGCAAAAGGCATATGGTCATAGGCCACAGCAGTAACAACAATCACGTTCCGCCGCAGTGACCCCCTCTTATCCACAGAGATACATTGTAAGACCTCCAGTGGATAACTGAAACAGTAGACCAAGTCAAACCCTATATGTAATGGTTTTTGCCTACACATACGTACATAGGATCAAGTTTAACATCTACATTTAGGCACAGAATGAGAACAACAACAACAAATAATAAAGTAGAACGCTTTCGACAATATAGAGAGCAAAAGTTACATGAATGTGGTCTCTCTCCAAATGTCTCATTGTACTGTACTCACCCTTAATGTCTCGATGGGAGACGACAGCCCTGGAGAAATCTAGGTTAATAAAGTTTACAATACGATCAAGACAGATTAGGTGATGTGACAAGCAGAGCCTTCAACTAGGCTGGCGGTACTAATCGTTCCGAAGGGCCCCACTCAGCGATCTCCCCCAAAGCCCTCTCGCTCTATCTGGCTCCGCCTATCAGTGGAGGGATTCGACACCACGGAGCCCCCAAGGCAGCCCTTCTTCTCAGCCCTTCAGCACACCCGGTGCTGCCATGCAAGTTTGGCAAGGTTCTGGCTCCAGTCCCTTGGCCTCATTTGACCCTGGCTCTCTGCCCTATCACTCATCCCCTGGAAAGAAACACGCTTTCCCAGCCTGTTCCACATCAACAGTAGGAAAGGAATGTCGAGTCCCTGGGTGTTAACTGACCTGGGTAGAAAGAGCCCAGCCTGGCGTCCTTAGGAGGGAGAAGACACGGAGGGATAGGGAAGTACCATGAGAGCCCGTTGCTTTGCCAAATTCCCATCCCTCTTCTGGCTTTCGGCGAGGCCAGAAGAGACAGCCAAAAGGACGGGGGGAGGATGAGTAGAAGCAGGCCCTCCCCTTCGCCGTGCTTCTGGTGGACGGTCTATAAACATGTCCTCACCACCACCCCTCCCCACGCAGGGAGCCTAGGGAGGCGCGCAGGCTTGTCTACCGGCAGGAGCCCCGCCACCCACACTCAACACCTGTGTCACCGCCTGAGGAGCCGGACACGGAGGGGGAGGGGGAGGGGGAGGGGGTGGGGGTGGGGGTGGGGGGGTCAGGATGGATCCACAGCAGCTCACCTGATGAGAGTCACCCTTCCACTAACAATTAGAGCTCATGATGTCACTTCCCAGGGGTGAGAGGGGTCTGGACAGAGAAAACCAAAATCACGATGCTGTCCTTCCTGTCCTTCTCTCCACAGGACACTCTCAGCCTTCCCGAGGAGGGAGTGAGGAGGGGCACCTGGCTAACAGGCCCCGGGAGGACAGGAGAGCAGTGCTGCCTGTGGGAATGGAAGGCGGGCAGGGAGCTGTGGGGCTGGAAGTCCCAACTCACAGAGTCTTGGCGAGAGCAGAGCCTGTAATTAAACGTCAGCTATGCCAGCGGCTCTCAACACAGGCAGCAGAAAGTTCACGTCTGATGGACCAGGGCCCATGCAACACTCCCCCCTCAGTCCCCTCCCCCGGGGACTAGTTCAGAGGAACTAGGTCTGGAGGTGGCTGAAAATCCCTGTCAGCTGCAAGGAGCCCCTTTTGGGTTGTGTGACTCTCTAGGCACAAGTCCCTGAGCACACAACACCGTTTTTATTCCTTAGTGATGCATCTTGCCCACTTGGCAGAGCTGAGGGTTGACCTTTTGGGTAAGTCCTGTCCTTGGCTGAGTCTGCTAGGTGTGCCCCATCTAGGAAGGGGCGCCGCTAGGTGCATGTGGCCCTTGAGCGCTTGAAATGTGGCCCATCCAAACTGAGAAGTGCCGTAAATTTTAAATGCACAGCAGATTACCAAGACTTAGTATGAAAAAGTTGACCGTCTCATCCATTTTTACATTCATTACACATTGAAGTCACATTCTGAATATATCAGGTTACATAATATGTGTTGTTAAAATTAATTTTACCTGTTTTGCTTCATTTCTTTTCACACGGCCACCAGAAAATGCAAAACCACCCACATGGCATGCATTACATTTCTATCGGGCAGCATGGTTCTGTACATTCCATTAATGTTGTTGAATGAGTGGGCGAGTGAATGAATGTTGACTTAAGATCAGCAGTAATATTTTTTAATTAACAAAGAAACGGTCATTAGGAATGGTTAAAAAGGAGTGAGGCACAGCTGTTTTTTTTGTTTTGTTTTGTTTTCGAAATAACTTCTATCTGGAGCTACATTTCATTCTGAGTCATTTGCTGTTGAGAAAATGCTTACTAATCACCCAGGACTCAGAAAGGATGAGAAGGCGACAGACCGTCGGCCAGGCCACACCACTGAGGCCAAACTCAACCTTCAGTCCTACGGTGGAGACTCAGCAGCGTAAAAGACCAAGCAGGACAGACTGCAAGGAACTGTCACCGGGACAGTATCCCAGGCTTTTTATCCTAAATAGAACTATCCTGCCAGTCCAATTACTCGCTTTTAATACATTCTTTAAGACCGTTTTAAGAAAATTCCCAGCAAATCAAAACCACACTATCACCTCACACACATCAGGATGACCGCTGAAAAAACAGAACAAGGGTGGGGCGCCTGGGTGGCTCAGTCGGCTGAGCATCTGACTTCAGCCCAGGTCACAATCTCACGGTTCATGGGTTCGAGCCCCGCGTCGGGCTCTGGGCGGACAGCTCGGAGCCTGGAGCCTGCTTCGGATTCTGTGCCTCCCTCTCTCTCTGCCTCGCTCACATTCTTTCGCTCAAAAATGAAAAAACATGAAAAACATTTTTTTTAATGAAAAATAAAAGAGTTGGTGAGGATGTGGAGAAACCGGAACGCTCTTCTTGCCCCCGAAATTAAAAACAGAATGACCATATGATCCAGCAATCCCACTTCTCAGCATACATCCAAAGAACAAAACTGAAAACGGGATCTCTAAGATACATATGCACACCCGTGTTCACTGCAGCATTATTTCTGATAGCCAACAGGTGGAAACAGCCCAAGTGTCCATCCACAGATGAATGGATAAACAAAACATGGTATATACACACAGCGGAAAATTATTCAGCCTTAAAAAAGGAAAACCTACCATATGCCCACGTGTTACAAAATGGATTAAGCTGGAGAACATTAGGCCAAGTAAAACAAGACAATCACAAAGAACAAATACTGTATGATTCCATGTATATGTGTACAGGAGGTATCCAAAGTGGTCAAACCCATAAAAACAGAAAGGAGAATGGTGATGGCCAAGGGCTAAGGGGAGGTTGGAGGTTGGGGGAGGGGGGTTAGGGATATGGATTTGTTGTTCAATGGGTATAGAGTTTCAGTTTCACAAGATGAACAAGTTGAAAGATCTGTTGCACAGCAATGTAAATAATAACATGACTGAACTGTAGACTTAAAAAAAGGTCACGATACATCTTATATTTCTACCACAATAAAAAACAGAAGGAAATGCATAACATGATCAATTCTACGGAAACAGAAGAACCCACAATGGGGACCACAAGGCAATAGAATCTGTCACTTTCTTTTACCATAATAAAAGAAGAAATCGTGCTCACATTGTGGGACACTAATGTAACAGCAGCATTATTCACAACAGTCAAAAGGCCAAAACAACCCAAATGCCTACTGACAGATGAACTGATAAACACAACGCGGTATTAACATACAATGGTATATTACTCAGCCTTAAAATGGAATGAAATTCTAGCACATGCCACGACATGAGTGAACCCTGATGACATTGTGCTGAGTGAAATAAGCCACTCACAGAAGATCAATGACTTCATTACCCCACTGATACAAAGTACCTGTCTAGAGCAGTCAAACTGATAGAAAGTGGAATGGAGGCTGCCATGGGGCTGGGGGAAGGGAGAATGGGGTGTTAACATTTAAAAGGGGGAAGCTGCAGATGGAGAAGGTGAAAATGTTCTCGAGACGGACGGTGGTGATGGTTGTACAACCTTTTCTTTTGATTGCTCGAAACTGCAGGGAGAGTCAAAAAATAGACTATGCACACACAAATGAGAAAGAGGGAGCGTGTGTGCGTACACACAGTCTTTCTGGAAAACATTATTTCTTTTAATCCACCATTCGTGGTCGACGCCCATCTGGATCCAAGCCGAAGTCAGCAACAACAAACCCAGCTGTACTGATGCCAAGAAGATGCTTTTAGATGCTATGTTATTTCTAAAATTATCCGGCAAGGTAATAATAGACATCGCATAACAGGCACTATGCAAAGCCCTTTTAAAATTACAGTACTTTTAACAGGAAACTTGTGTTATTAACACCACTGGACAAATGAAGAAACTGAGATTAATAAGGTATGTCCAAGAAAAAGACGAGCCCTCATGCACTGGTGGTGGGAATGCAAACAGGTGCATCCACTCCGGAAAACAGTAGGGAGATTCTTCAAAGACTTAAAAATAGAAGTACCCTATGATGCAGCAACAGCACTATTAGGCTATTTACCCAAAGAATACAAAAATACTAATGCCAATTCAAAGGGATACATGCACCACAACATTTATAGCAGCATTATCTACAATAGTCAAATCATGGAATCAGCTCAAGCACGTATATACATGCGTGCATGCACGCACACACACACAAATGGAATGTTACCCAGCCATCAAAAAGGATGAAATCTTACCATTCTCAATCACGTGGCTGGAGCTAGAAAGTATAATGCTAAGCACAATAAGTTAGAGAAAGACCTATACCATAGGATTTCACTCATATGTGGAATTTCAGAAAACAAAGGAGAAAAAAAGAGAGAGGCAAACCAAGAAACAGACTCTTAACTATAGAGAACTGATGGTTACCAGTGGGGAGGTGGGTGGGGGGAATGGGTTAAACAGGTGATGGGGATTCAGCAGTGCACGTGTCATGATGAGTACCAGGTGATGGTGGCTTGGTGGGTTAAGCATCAAACATTTGATTCCAGCTCAAGCTATGACCTCGGTTGTGAGATCTGCGCTGAGCGTGGAGCCCGCTTGGGATTCTCACTCTCGTTCTCTCTGCCCCTCCCCTGCTCACACACGTGCATGCACGCTCTCTCTCAAAATAAAATTGATTTTTAAAAAATAAAGTCTTTAAAAAGCACATGTTCAAGAACACAAGAGAGAGGAGACTCTTCACTCCAGTCTGGTGGAGTCCAAACTAGAGCTCATGACTGCTGTTGAGGGCACAGTCTGCAAACCAAGGCCATCCAAATAGGAGGTAAACTAGCAAACTGGAGAAACAGGAGAGCAAGCAGGGGTAATGCCAAGTAGCCAGTGACTCGCTAACTCCATCACCCATACGGAACACCTAACTATCCCACATAGAGGTTTTGAAACCTAATGTTTTAGGAAGCCTGGTTAGCATGTCAAGGTGAAAGTCTTTCAATTTCTGAAACAGGACCTCATAAGCAGGAAACAAAAGAAAACTTGTCAATCTATGGAAGAGAAATTCTGGCTGGGAAGGTAGGTTAATCTCCCCTCTTAACCAGGTCTTTTCTCTAGGTCATGTATGAAAGAAGATATCCAAGAGGAAGAAATCATGGGGGAAACAATCATATTCCAGCAAGCATATTGACCCTTAGTGACACCTACCTCAAAACTTTGTGCTTTCTGAAATATTGTATATTATGTAAAAGTCAACCAATGTTCTAAACATCATCATCGGAGGACTTGATTCTTAACACACAACTGTAATTCATGGTTGGTCTAAACCCAGGTCACAGTCTTAACGTGTACACCATGACTTCAGATTATTGGATAATTCGGTAAAAATGGGACAGAAAACCTGCTAAGGAACAACAGCTTCCCTAATCTGTTCTATTCCTAGGTCACCCAAAAACCTGGAACATCACCTGCAGACCTTTCATTGAATCAAAGCCTCTCCTTTCACGAGAAGCTGACAAGTGTACCGACTTTTCCATTTGCTCTGCTCTTCCCTTAACAAGGATCATTCCTACAACTCCCAAATTTGTACCCCGGACAACAAAGCTTCCTCACACAACACTACCCACCCTCTCATCCCTCTACCCATTTTTAAGTGCCTGGATACACAAGAAGGGGAAACAAAGGACAAATGCCAGGCTGTGACCTCTGTCTGGACTTGGCCAAGCGTGATGTGTCAATCAGGTGTGTGGAATGGAAGCTTCCATGGCAACGAGACTGCCAGGCAGACAGGGGAGTCACATACGCCTTCTATCCAGGTAAGAGAAACAATGAGCCACCTGAGGGAGAACAGGCAAGTTCAGAGCTCTCCAGGGACTAGAAGGACCCTAAGCTTACAGGTGGCTCCTCCCCACCAGCTCTCTGGGATTAACCACCATCTCTCTTTCTGAAAGAAAAGGGAAGGATAAATTAGTCTCTAAAGGGAGTTGCTTAGGAGAAAAATGTAGAAAGGACCACAAAAGAAGAGTATTTTCCTTACGAAGACAGAAGCAGCTCTATTAGGCAAAGGTCCAGGTACGCTGACCAGCCTGACCGCACTGCCCGTCTGACCGAAGCAGATGTTTTCACCAAGCTCCTTGGCTGGACCATGCTGCACACACTCACCAGTGAACCCAAGCCTTAATGAAAAGCTCCTGGGCTATGTTTTATTTTACAACCTTTTTATGAATGTTAGCTCTATAGAGATGCTTTGCCATTATTCTCAACTTCTAGGAAGGTACGTATGTTCTTAAACAGCTTGCGTTTTTAGACCCATGGCTTGAAGACAAAACAAGGATACAATTTGAATGAAATCAAAACTGGTCTTGATTATCTGGATCTGGAGAAAGGTAGTTCAAATGCCAGGTCTGTGTTGACATTAAGGATTTCGAAGCCATTTTTCTAACTTAGGATTCACAGATGTTAAAAGAACTGAGCCAAGAGCGTGCCTTTGGCTCCAAATCACAGAAGACAGCAAACTCCCCTTTCTCCACCCACCATCGTACGTAGCTTCGCTCCAGAAGAGGCCCTCTGACTCCTCCAGAGTCTGAGGAAGAGAACATTACCTTCTTACCTCTGCTAATGGTTCTTCTTTGGCACATGATGCCTTCCCGTTGCATCAGAGGAGCCTTCCCACGTGGCCAATGTGGTCACGTCACTCGGGCTCTGTGCCCTTGACAAGGTCCCTCATGGGGCCCAGAAGGTCAAGTCTCTAACCACGGTTTCTGAAGCCACACGTGATCGGCCCACCTCTTCAGTTTCATCTTCCGCCCTTTGCTAATTTGCACCCCAGATTCCCGGCAAACTCGACTGTTTTTTACGTGCCCAGATAGACCACTGTCCTCTGTCAACTTTTACCCCTTTACGTTACCGATTCCTGGAAGGAACGCTTAACCCTTTCCTCAATATCTCGGTGAAGATACCACTTCCCCTCCCGGGAACCTAAGTCCCTGCCAAAATTTCAGCCTGAAAGTCCTTCTAGACGCATCCACGCCACCACCACGCAAAACTTCAACTATCAGCTTTGCATCTATAATCCCATCTGCCTCGAAGGGGGAACACAGAGGGAGGGTTCCCCTCTGTCTTGGCTTGGGGCCCAGCCGATAGGAGGTGCTCATTCGAGAGGTGCCAAACATGCCCGAAACCAGCCAATGAGCACGTGAACAACAGAGGGGCCTAAATGGTAGTTGGTGTGACTGATCACAAGGAGCACTGACCACACCTGGGCCTGAGCCTCACAGGCCAGTGGTGCCTTTTGTGGCTTCAGGAGTGTTTAGCTTCAAGGAGACTCAGATTCCTGCTTTTCAATTGGTGCAACAGTGCCTGCCCCAGATTATCATAAGCATCCAATGAGATTGTGTTCGGGAAATTCTTTGGGAAAACTGTATTGTCTATACTTAATGGCATTTCCAGTGGGAGGCTAAGGAAGAGAGGAGGAGCCAGGATTGTTCCTGCAGGGAGAGCAGCAGTCAGGAACTGGAAGAGAATCAGGGAGTAGGTCTAGCCAAGGGTTACAGAAATTCATGGTGGGCTTCCACACAGAGGGAGCATATACTGACTTCCGAGAGGTCATTATGTTCCCCTTTTGTTCATTTTGAGCACAGACATCCTTATTATCCTCAACTTTGCACTTACCTGCCACGTTCATTTCCACCAAACACTGCTACTAATAGTTCTGGGGGTTCTGTTTATTCCTTTCCCAATCATTAAATACCCACTCTTTCCCGGTCCTCCGTGTACATCCAACCATCCTTTCATACCCGCAGTAAATGCACTCACATCTATGAAGCCTCCTTTTTTTTTTTTTAAAAGTAAGGCTCAAACTCACAACCCCAAGATTAAGAGTCACATGCTCTTCTGACTGAGCCAGCCAGGCGCCCCTCTGTGAAGCCTTCCTTGAGTAAACTGGTTCACACCCATCTCTCTCCTCCTGCTCTCCTAGTGCATGAAGGACCCACATTTCACTGTTCAAGCTTCACCTCTCAACTCTGCACGTATACAGGCCACATCCCCTGTCTAAAGTGTGGAGGGGACTTCCCACAAAAAACAGAGCCAAATCTGGGTTACAAAATGTGGGGATCTGCCAAAGAGAGTAAGAGGTAAAAACTATATTAAGAATAAGAAAATAGGGACGCCTGGGTGGCTGAGGCGGTTGAGCATCCGACTCGGCTAAGGTCATGATCTCGCACTTCATGGGTTCGAGCCCCGCCTCGGGCTCTGTGCTAATAGCTCAGAGCCCGGAGCCTGCTTTGGATTCTGTGTTCCCCTCCCTCTGCTCACTCGCTCTCAAAAATAAGCATTAAGAAAAAATTTTTTTAAAAAAAGAATTAGAAAACAGCACTAATTAGGCTACCAAGAAAACAAAAATAGACAAATGAGAAAGGACGAGGAAAATTAGCTAGCTGCACCGTTTCTGAAGACTTCAAATCCTGTGGTAGTAGAAAACGATACATTATCAGGAGGGCATGGGGTAACGCTCCAGAGAGAGGGAGTCAAGCGGGGAACGTGGTTTCTAAAACAGGGACGCCAAATGAGACTCAGTCCCGTATAAGAAAATGAATGAGAAGATAGAAGAAATGGGAAAACAAGAGGAGCTACAGACAACAAAGAAAAACTCCCACCAGGGAAATCAACCGACAGCATTTTGCTGAGCACTCAGTTCCCCATGCTCTTTGCCGTACTGCTTAACCTGATGCTACAAACTACCGCCACCACAGCCAGCACAGCAGAGATCCTGTAAGAAAGTTCTGGGCTAACCGTATCAAGAATTACAATGCGACCATTAAATACCATATTTATTATTACAGAAAGAAAATGAGAACTCAAAAATTATTTATACGCAGATCCTACTTGCAAAAAAAACGCATAGAGACATAAGCACAAAGAAACAAACACTAAAAAAATATCTCCCGATTCTCTCTGGTTTACATAATTATAGGTTATTTTTATTTTCCTCTGGAAGTCTTCCTGTATTTCCCACATTTTCTACACGAAGCATGGATTACTCTATGATTAAAAATTACACTGGGCTGTTGAAATATGAAATACATTTTAATTGGAATTCTATTTCGAGTGGTCCGTGAAAAGTGAACACAATCCCCTCTCTCAGCTGCCTGGTGATGAAGCCTCGGTTCCCCAGATATGAGCGCATTTCCTTCTGAACCTGTGACCATGTGTGATGCTGAAGATGTATAAGCTTATTCCCTTCCTGTTTTTTTGTCCAAGAAATGACTTTGAGAAATCCTTGAACTACTATTTCTTCCATAAGAAGGTATTTACAAGAAGAGTAAATGCCCATTTTATTTTACATCTTGATTTTTTCAAAAGGCCTCAACTCCATGGACCATTCAACTTCTGTTCATTCTCCACCCTGCCATGCGGTCTCCATCTGTGTGTCTCTTATCGTACAGGCATGGGTCTTCGATGCTGTCCCCCGACCACGATGGCACCATTCTCTTTCACCTCTCATGGACCTTACAGAAGGTTTGGAGGAGCACCCTCTATTCCAACAGGTCTTCAAAGTTTCGAAAATACAACTCCATTTTCGTTGCACCTCTAGGATATTTACAAGCGACACAGGAAACAGTGGCCTATGTCAGAAGTCAACATCTCCATGTGATGAACTGCGTTCTCAGGACAACTGCTCGGGCCATATGCTGGGGCTGGAGCAGGAAGGAGAAGCTGGCTGTAGTCCACTGCTGGAGAGGGGTTGGGGGGAAAGTGGTGGCAGCTTCAAATGAAAAGAGAGACGTTTGAGATTTTTCTACTACCAAACCAGGCAATTAAAACATTAAATGTGAAATCCGAGGCACTGTAAATTTCCTAATATGGTAGAAGTGCTGAGTTTCCCAAATGATGTTTTCTCATCTTTCCACATATCCAAGAGCATATGCCAAAACCCCAAAGAGACATTTCCATTTTGAAAACAAAAATAAACCACACACATCCACACGCTATTAATAGTGTTGTCTTGCCTTAAGGACCCTGTATCCTTAGTCGAAAACCCCACTGCAGTTTACATAAACGTTAACGTTCCTGAAAACGCCCGTCCAAAATAAACTGGGCACGGGTAGGTGAGTTAGGCGGGGCCGAGGCAACAGTCATCAAACCCCTTCTATAGTTTCAGTTCTGGAGACCGAATGCTATGTTCCTCACGGCCACACCTAAGGACTTTGTAAATACGGTCTACATCTTTAGCAGCATTTCTTAAGAGAGTGTAAAAGACGGAGAGCTGGCAGAAGGTTCACAGGTTCAAGCCAACTTCACAGCATTTGGAGACCTGCAAGAGAAGGACACAAGCTTACGCCAGAAACTCCGGGAGAAGTGGCCAGGGGAAGACAGGGCAGGTCAAAGATCCCCAAATCCATAAATTCTTGAACCTGCCACCGTAAAAAGGAAAAAGACTGCCCCATGGCATTTTATGTTTGGAGACAGGAAAAGGCCGTGAAACATGGTGCTCTCCTTCCTCGATTCAAACACCCCTGAGCTGCTATCTCTGTGCTCAGCAGAAGGCCAAATGCTTGCAGCAAGTACAATGGGAAGTCTGGGGCACAGACTCTGCTCACAGGATGCTTCCATGTTTGAGGGAGGAAAGGAAGCGACACACACACACACGACACAAACGATCGTTTTTTCTATCCTGAGAGACTGACCATGCATCTAAAATGGTCCATGCAACCCCAAAGTCCTATCACCTGCCTCCGTGGACCACCTTTAACATTCAAGCTCTAAGTCGTGGGCCCTAGGATGTCTTGACAAGGTCCAACAACAGGGAAAACCAGGATGATAGAGGGACGACCCCAGCCCCACCCCCAGATCTGGCAAGGTGAGGAGGAAGGAACAGAATGGACTCAGGATACCAAGTCAAACAAAATGGGGAAGAAAAGCAAGGAAGGATGGTGAGCAGTGAGCTAGAACAATCACCTACTTCAAGCCAAGAGACCCAAGTTCTGACCTCACCCAGCCACTTTGCTCTGTCAACAGGGCAATGAACCTCTATTTCTATCCCCTTTATTTAACAAGTATTTACCTGCTGCTGTACGGTAGGCATTCTCGTAAGCACCCCACAGTTCTTTATTTAATCTCAACAACGAACAATTGAGGTCAGGCCAGTATTACACTCCCCTTACCTATGGGGAAACTGAGGCACTGGGAAGTCACATACTGTAAAAAAGTGGCCAACTGATAACGAAATCCTGGTGGACTGGCTCTAAAGTCTGAGCTCTGAAGCGCTACACTGCCTCCCTTATAAAATACCTACTCTCCACGGCTGTGCGATAGATCCCGTGCAATCCAAGTACGGCATCCAACACCGTGTTTGACAGCAGAGGTTCAATCATAGATCTCCTTCCCACTTCTCTCTACCTTCCCCCACCCTGCTACTGCCCCCCCCCCACCGGCCCCACAGCTGCGGGGGGCTGGAGGCAAGATCCTGCACACGGAGAAAAGCAGCTATGTCAATCTGCAAAGGCTCAGGGGCTCCAGGGCAAAGTAGAAAAACACCCTCTGTCTTGGTCCCCTGAGGCCTGGAACAAGAGCGCTAACTCAGACAGAGATGTCCAGCGTTTCCAGACACAGACTGCCTCTGTTTATTACAATCTGCATTCAAGGCACAAGCACTTAGACATAAGCCTTAGGGGAAATGAAAGTTTTCACGATTTTTGTACCACAAGCTATATATGTAGATGTCAAACACACAGACACCACACATGCAATACATGCACCATCTAAAACGTAGACTGTCTACCAGAGGGGGGGAAATGATCCACTTTCCAGAACCTTCCATCGCCTAGAACCTGGCGGAGCGTACCAGGCTGCAGCTTGCTTGAACACTGATGCAGAGCTCACAGATGTGGAACCTTGGACATTGATGCAGAGCTCACGGACAGAATCGCTTCTGAAAATTACTAAGAACAAACGAGGCCGAGGGGCCCTGGGGAGCTGTGTCATAAAACACGAGAAAGTTTTGTTTTCTGGCCCTTTGGCAGTATTTTCGTGAGCTGATGACAACAAAATAGAGGCCAGAGACTATTTTTGTATGTTGTTATTAGTCTACAATATCACTGAGGAAGGTGTGCGAGTTACCCGTTAAATGACTTCCCTAACGTGGGCAAGAAGTGACCCACACAAAGTAGGGGATCCGATATAACCGGCATTTTCGAGGGCACAACTAGCACATGCGGGTAATTCCAAGGAGTTTACCCAAGCTACCAAGTTAGGAATGCTGTCTACACACGCGTTCACTTTGGCCTCGATTAAGTCTTATTGTATACTAAAACAGCCTAAGACCGTTATTGCCAGAAAAAAAAAAAAAAACAAAAAACAAAAACGATCGCTACAGTGTGGTACTGCCGCTGCCCCTGAGAAGGCGCTAATGACACGGTGCCAGAGTCATTAAGGAGGAGAGCCGACGGTCTAGGTTTTCAGGCCCAAGTCCCCGTGGCTGCCGGGCCCGTGGGTGCCTGCCAAACCTCGCCAAATTACAGCGCGGCTTCCCAAACTCGAAGCTTCCACCGGGAGTAAGCTGGGTCTCCGGCCTCCGAAAGGCACCGAGCCGGCCGCTCTGTGACTCTGTGTTGCTGGGAGAGACTCCACCAAGCGCCCCGGGCCACGCGCCAGGAATCCGGTCCTTCATCCCTTTTCGTGACAGTTCAGCACAAGGGAGAGAGATGGGTGAAGAAGCCTTCTTCATCGACCGGTCATCAGAAATGGCCACTTTCTGTCGGGGAAACCAAAACGCCCTCCTTGTCACTCACGTACGTGCAGAAGCACCCCAGCGTGACCTAGGCATCCGGAGTCACCCGCCGGCCACACGTCGGCTTATGGCTCAGCCCAGGGTGCTTCCCAGGGGCGAGACGGGAACGGAAAAGACACCACTTAGCAGGGAAGGAGGAAGAGGAAGTTTTTCAGACCTGGTGGACCTGGGTGAACACCTCCCTCTCCGTCAGGTTCAAGCGGTGACCCCACCCCCCAGCAGGGAGATCGGTTCTCTTCGGAGTCCTTTCAAGAGCCATGAAACGGGGACGAGGGAGCGTGGGAGGGACCGAGTTGTCCCGCGTGCCTCTGTGAGTCAGCAAAAGCCGGAAGCCATACAAGACAGCTTCAGACGACAAGCTGGGAGGAGGACAACGAGCTTCCACCCCCGGACACTGAGACACTGCATGATCCTAAGGGATCCCGGCCACCCATGTTCAGCACAGATAAGTGAGAACCTTCTCTGCAGCCACAGCCGCTCCACGCAAGCCCTGGGTGGCCTCAGCCCCGCCCCCACATGGCTTGGAGGCAGGAACGCGGCAGCCGGGTGGCACTCCCAAGAGCTGGGGGTGGGAGGCGAGGCTGACCGAGGGGAGGGTGGCCCCCGGGTGCTCAAAACGCCCTCCCGGGGCTCAGGGAGATCAGAGGTCTCCGGGCTGATCCCCAGGGCGGCTGGTCACAGCCGGCCCCACCACCCTGCCACAGCCGGGAAACGAAACCGGGCCCCAGGGACTCCAGGAACACTACACCTCGCTAGAGCGAAGGCCGCTCGGTGAAGGACGGGGACGTTCCGGATTCGGTCATCAAGAAGAAAGCAGCCTTACCCCACACCGTGCCCGCAGACGCAGAGCCCCTCAAGACACTCCCTTTAAAGACCCGGGCAGATCTCATCAGGAACTTACATTTGCGGTACAATTTGAAATTCAAAAGAAAAAAAAAAAAACCCAAAAGTCATTAACTCTAAGTGAAAAGTGACAACCTTCACATTTTGAGGAAAAGTACATGGAAGTTATAGTAGGAGCCCATTTGGGGGAGACGGTCATTTGCATGAAGCGTTCTCTAACAAAAAACATTTAGGGGCGCCCGGGTGGCTCAGTCTGTTGACCATCTGACTTCGGCTCAGGTCATGATCTCCCGGTCTGTGAGTTCGAGCCCGGCGTCGGGCTCTGTGCTGACAGCTCAGAGCCTGAAGCCTGCCTCGGATGCTGTGTCTCCCTCACCCTCTGCCCCTCCCCACTCACACTCTGTCTTTTTCTCTCAGAAACAAACATTTAAACAAATTAAAAAAAAAATTTATCCCTGTTAACATCGGCCTTCACTTTCTAACAATTCCTATTGTCGTCACAAACTATATTTTTAAACGTTTTCCTGTCTGTAGCTAATGTCAACGAGGTATACTCAAATGACAAGATAGTCACAAAATATCAGACTAATAATGCCACCATCTCATATATTTGCATGCCTTTCCCAGACCAAGTAACCCATTGGTAGAACCCAATTTTGTGTATCAATTCTTTTGAAAGAAAGAAGACACATCATTTTTCATTATGCAGACACATACACACACACACGTGTAGGTGTGTGTGACCAACGAGGAAGGACACAAAAGACAGAAAAACTCACACTAAAACTGGAGCGGTACTGCATCCCCTAGGAGGGCTGCCAATACTTCTAGCAAAACCCAAATGGGCATAGGTGTTCAAAATTAAAATTAAGTCGTCTGGCATCCAGATGAGAGAAATGGAAGTTAGAAGTCAGGGAGACGTTATGCACTGGGCCCGTGATTTGCTGCAGGGCCTCCATCATGGTGTGGTACACCTCTGTTGTGACATCTGCAAAATGAGATAACACTTCATGCTGCCTACCTCAGAGAGTTGTTAGAAGATTAGATACAAAAAAAAGAAAGAAAGAAAATCCTCAAAGCCCTTTGAGTTGCTCATAAATATAAGACAGGCAAGGTAATAAGATACCAGCACCATCTACCAAACTCCTAAGATGCTCAAGGCTATAGAGCTAGGAAACGGGGACGCGGCACAAGTATGCGGCACGTACCTCCCGGGGCAGAACACTGACAATCAGGAAGGCAATGGGCAATGCCGTCTCGAGCTTGCAGGGACAAGGTGGGGAAAAGAACTTTGGTTCAGATCTACTCAGACAAAACAAAACATCTGCAGGGGAGGGAAGGGAGGGAGGGAGGGAGGGAGAGAGAGAGAGAAAGAAAGAAAAAGAGAAAGAAAGAAAAAGAAAGGAAGAGAAAGAAAGAAAAAGAGAGAGAGAGAGAGAGAGAAAGAGAGAGAGAGAGAGAAAGAAAGAAAGAAAGAAAGAAAGAAAGAAAGAAAGAAAGAAAGAAAGAAAGAGAAAGAAAGAGGTTTTGTTTCAACAAATTGCCAATAAGTTCAAAGTAACAGCCCCAACCAATCAAATTCCAAATTCTGGCCCAAAAGTACAGATCCACAACAAGACGGTCCCTTGACTGTAGAGTCAGGTTTCATGAAATCACTTATGAAGGTAAACTGGTTCCACAGAGGAATAAGCATAGTGACCCCCTGACATCAATTAAAAATTTAAATGTGGGGGCACCTGGGTGGCTCAGTCAGTTAAGTGTCTACCTTAAGTGTCTATCATGACCTGTCTGCTCAGGTCATGATCTCATGGTTCGTGGGTTCGAGCCCCATGTCAGGCTCTGCTGTCCATGCAGAGCCTGCTTCAGATCCCCTATCCCCCACCTCCACCCCTCCCCCACTTGTGTGTGCGTGCTCTCTCAAAAAAAAATTGAAGTGAGAAATACATAAATTAGAATATTTTTAATTAATTTGCACAGGAAACATAAGCCAAAATGGACTGTACAAAGGCAAAGCAATCGCAGAGACAGATACTGGCGTGAAGTAACCACCAGAAGCTGGAAAAGACGAGGAACAAATTCTCACCTGAGGAAAACAGTTACTTTAGGATTCATAAGGAAATGGGGAGAAGAGTACTGAATAGCTATATGCCCTAAGATACTCTGAATTATGGAAAATTGTAAATGATTAAACACTTCTTATATTCTGTATTAGGTCAAACACTTGCATGTCACGTGTCACAAAAATTTTAAAACCACGAATACTATCCTATCCCCGGCTCTCCCAGTCTAGCAAGGAGGAGGTTCAGACACAATCAAGTACAAGGGTCAGAAGGAAGTCTGAACAGAGCGCTGAGGAAGAATGGAGGGAAGAAGTCATTAATGCCACATGGAAAAGGAGGGAAGGGAGGGGCTCGGGGGAGTTTCTGAGAACCCGACACTTGAACAGAACCGGACGGAATGAATAATACTTCACCAAGTACCGAAGAAGAGAAAAGTGCATTCTGGAGAAGTAAACAGCAGCCCACACTTCCCAGCATGTCGAGATGTGTCCTAGATAACTGAAGCACCATGGAGACCATCTGGGAGGCCCTGAATGGCAAGGCCTTTGTAAGAGATAGAGAGGGTGCATCGAGGGGGTGATGTTTTTGAAAAGGGACTTGCTAATCTCTATAACTCAATATATAGGACTGAGGCCAATTGTCCAGGTACAGGTAAGACGGATAAGGAGGCAGAGATGCCCAAGGGCTTGGCAAGCTTGACCGTGGCTCAGGAATAGTCAGGAGCAGGGTTTCCATGAGAATTAGCAGGCCCACATTTGGTGAGTAAAACCACCGTGGGGTAGTAGTCTGCGTAATGGCCTCCGAACGTGACAGATCCTAATTCCTGGAAACTATACGGGTTCCCTTCCGTGGCAAAGATTTTGCTGTTGCAAGTAAGTATCCAGAGATGGGGAGATTATTCTGGATGATCCACCTGAAGCCTAAATGCAGTCACAATTATGCCTCTAAGAGGAGGGTGGAGGGAGAAGACAGGGTGGCCATGGAAGCAGATACTGGAGTGAAGCAGCCACTAGAAGCTGGAGAAGACGAGGAACAGATTCTCCCGAAAGAATTCCCCTGTGGGGAAAGTGGTCCCGTGAACACCTAAACTTCCATTGTATTAAGCCACTACGTTTGCAGAAATTGATTACAGTAATCGTAAGAAGTACACAGTGAGAAAGGAGTCCCCTCCGTGCTTATGGGTATCACAATCACCAGTCAATCCACAATCAGATGGAAAGCACTATCAAGACGTGAAAGTCCAAGGTGAAATCACATACAGAGGCTGGATTACTCCACTAAGTAACTGGTCAACAATCAGACACTGGGACCCAGATAAAAGCCCCAACTAGGTCAACACAAAACGGACAGAAGAACTCCAAATCATAACCATGAAACAATGACACACAAGGGAAGGAGACTGGGTCTGAATCGTACTCGGGACAATCAGAGATACAGCGACTCAGAGGTAACCACGGAGCCCCCAACTTTCTGGCCTATGATAGTCACTTAATTTAATGTAAAGTGCCCACTGGATATGGAAGAGGGGGACGGAAAACATTTACATGCTCAATCAAGACGGACTCAGGAACTAGACCAGAACTAGACAACCAAAGACCTCAACAGATCCAGGTGTGGGACAATTATGGAAATGAGACATAAAACGCCAAAAAGCTTGCCCTGTGCCCTTTAGTCAAGAAATGAAACTCAAGGAGATCCATTTCAGGAGGCTGGAAACGGGGGGGGGGGGGGAGGGTGGTGCATATCCACAGTAACCTACACAACCCGGTAAGAATGGGACTGAACATGCCATGGCTGGAGACGGAGGCCAGAGAGAAAGGGATAATGGTGGCAGACTGGAAAATATTTAGAGGACATGGCAAGTTCCTTGCACAGGGAGTGAGTGGTTGGTACAGCAAGGAGCCAGCCAAAAAGTGACATTGCCAATCTTGGAGTACCAGACTGAAAGAAAAAGGTTACAGTAGGACAGACAGAATGAGTTTGTCTCTGGCTATATCGAGTTTAAGGTACCAGTGGGTCATGCCAGGGGTGGCAGCTAGAAGCCAACAGAATCCTGGATCTGTTAAAAATGTATGGATGAGTGGGAGCGCCCGGGTGGCTCAGTCAGTTCAGCGTCCCGACTTCAGCTCAGGTCACGATCTCACAGTTCCTGAGTTCGAGCCCCACGTCGGGCTCTGTGCCGACCGCTCAGGGCCTGGAGCCTGCTTCGGGTTCGGCGTCTCCCTCTGTCTCTGCCCCTCCCCCGCTCATGCTCTCTGTCAAAACTAAACATTAAAAAAATTTTTTTTATATACGGACGCCTGAAAAAGTTACCTGTAAAATGCTCTTTCACCTTCTTCCTCCTGGATCATCACCACGAAAGGAATCCAAAATCAACATTTTTTAACTACACTCCTAACACTCCCTCTTAAGAAAACTCTTGCACTGGCAGCACTTAAAAGTGAGTAAGAACTTTTCAAAGCAGAGGGAGAAAAAAATTCTTACCGTTAGTCTTTTCCCTTTTCTGTGAGTTCTGGGAGCATCTGGGGAACAAACACCAGAGAAGTCTCCGTGGATGGGGCAGGGGAGGAGGACGTGCGTGTTGGAGATGACCTGAGGACGGAAAAGACGGCACAGGTGTTGAACTTGCAGGGACGTCAAGTTAGGCACTGCTGGGGCAGCAAATGCAGATCTTACAAAGAGGAAACCCAAAACAGTACGTGCACGCATACGGACCACCTGGGGAAAGAAATAAGGGGCAGAAAGCAGTGGACTGACCTGTGAAGGAAAACGTATGCTTACCAAACACACAAAAACCCCACTCATTTGGGTTGTACAGCTATCAATGTTCTATTCTTCCTCACCAAAATGCTCAACGAACAGTGCTTCGTGGCAGAACGCAAGCACCCGGTACCAGCTGAAACGCAGAAAGAGGGGCAGCACCGGAGTGGCAGTGAGGGACGGCGGTAAGGTGTAACAACAACACGCAAAGGACTAAGAATATTCAAGCCATCGTGTGGGTCAAGAAACATTGGGTTTTGGTCATCTAATGGAGACCCCAGCAGTACTGAGGTGACAATAAAACAGCACCTCCATCTTAGTAAGCTTTTAGACAAGACAAACATCCATAGAGAACCTAGTAAGACCTACGACCTAGTAAAATATATGGAAATAAATAAGCACGAGCTCATAGGCTCTTATTCACGAAGACCTATTATGCAAACACACCTCACTGTCTCCCACTGAACTCTAAAGGTCACATGAAGTCTAGGAATGTCTCCCACTGAACTCTGAAGGTCATGTGAAGTCTAAGAAAAGTGTTGCTCTTCCAGAAAAAAAGGACATCAGCAGCAAAAGCCCAGAACTTGACCAACCATCAATCACAGCACCTTACGCCTGTATTTCTATGAACATTGCTCCAGAATGCCTCATTTGAACCCCAGCACAGCTATGCATATGTTGGCTCCCCCCCTCAAGATGTGACCATGAATCCACTCCACATCTTTCGATTTAGTGCCTACTTTATCAAATAGAGGACAAATACAAACATAGGAATTGATAAACCAGTAAGATGGAAAATCTAAAAAACAAATATAAAAACAGGAAACAAAACAAATATATAAATGGACAGGTAACAGGTATCCATATAAGGCATGAAATAAGAGAGAGAAATGAAGGTGAGGAGTCTTTAAGTGAGGGTGTACATGAAAGACCAGGGGAAGACAGGAGCTGAAGCTCAGGAGAAATGGATCCAAGACAAGAGAGGAGCAGTGTGGGTGAAGGAGATACCAAGGGAATGCCACACAAGAAGGTAGGCAAGAGCCCGAGAGGAGTTACGACACTACGCACAGAAAATGAATGCTTGCTGCCAGACAGAAGATGTCAAGGGCAAGTGATGGGTTTTACAGGGAACCACCAGAAGTTTTAGATCAGGAGTGAAACATAAAATAGGGGCTTTAATCAGAAAGATCCACAGCCAAGAGAAGACTGAATCTCTGTCTTTTAGAGACTAGTTAGGAGGCTGGTGTCATGATCTAGGCACGAAGCCATGAGTTCCTGGTCAGGGAAGAAGCAAGCAAAGACTTGAAGGAAAGGTAGTTGGGGGCAAAACAAAGAGTTCTAATGGGGACTGAAAGGGATGAGGGACCGTAGACACGAAGAGAATAAAACGACAGAGAAAAAGGTAAAAATTCCCGAGGATCACAGCTCAGTATCAAGAAGATCAAGGAGATTGCTAATAAGTCACTGGGAAGAAAGAAGGTGGACACAGTTTGAGAAGTGATTCTGTTTGTGAAAACACGGAATTTGAGGTGCGGAGGGCATAATCCAAATGAAGTATCTTCCAGAAGGTCCATGTGCACTGTAGGTATAGGGCTCGAAGTCACCACTCTGGAAGGAAGCTGAAATAGTAAATATAGTCTTAGGGAAACCATTTACAGAAAGAATTCAGGGGCTATGGGATGGAAAGGTTTTGGAATTTCTCAAACACATCACAGTTTCTGATTTTAGTGGCAGACTATCAGGAAAAATCCTAAACCAAAGAACTTGGAAATACTTCAGAGATGAGGTTGGGCTTCAAAGACAAACATCTAACAACCAAAAGTCATCCTAAAATATCAAGCTCAATTTTATGGTCAGTAATGACGTTCAATGGAGTTCTATGAATTTAACTACATAAATAAATTATGGCTAATACTTTGATTTTGGTCACTTACTACCATGACAACAAGAAATAAAAACAATGTCACCAACAGGTATGCGGAGTCTTGTATTTTTAGTGCCCGCCCACTCCTTGCCATGGACAAACACAAGAACCTTTTACAAACATGTCTTTGGTTTCTTAGGACCCTAAACATTTCGAGCTTCAGTGTCAAAGAGCCAAAGGTTTCTCAAACGAGGAAGGTAAATCAAACATTCTCTTAGATTATTTTCAGCTTCCGGTAAGGAACACAAAGCTGGAAGTCATTTCTACAACTGCAGAGACAGAAAGTTCTGGAGCTTGTCAATCATTGGAGGGGGAAGGATATGGACATGACAATCAAGTCCTAGCCTCCTGCTAAAGATGTCCAATCATCATATTACAAACAAAACCACTATAAATGGCCAACGTTCATGTAATGTTTATTATGTACCTGGTAATATTTTAAACTCTTCAGTGTCCTCACAAACTTGTATGCAACAGTTAGGATGATCACCGACCCCATTTTATGTGAGGAGAAACCAAGGCACAGATGGAGGAAGTCACCCCAAATTACATCCTTAGCGTGTAGTGGGGCGAGGACTTGGATCTAAGCAGGATTCCGGTGTCTCACACTCCATCTGCACGCTGTCTATCCTGTTTCTCAAATACATGCTCCAATACCACATCTCCTATTAAAAAGAAAAGTAAACTATTGTTTAAAGACAGTAAACATTGTCTATGACCTAAGTGTTTTTTGATTATTTCAAAAATCTCCAAGAGTACCAGATACAAACAAACCCAAATAGTGCCCCCCCAACACACACACACTTTCTGAAGATAGTTTAAATTAAAAAAAAAGATTCCACTTGGATGTAGAAACTTTTGACCATTTAGGGTGACAAAAGACAATGAAATGAGCCATACTGAAAGACCAGAGCGGTTGTAAGCATCCACTCCCAGAAAAAAGCGTTTCTCCTAAAAGACACTCTTATCTACTTTCTAGAGTTCGGAGTAAATACAATGTGGCTTTTAAGAGAACTTCAGGATTTATCTTGCACTTTATACTCTCCTAAATCTTCCCATCGTCCCCAGTTCTAGTGTGAGTTTCAAAGAATTATACAAACATCTAGTACATAATCATGCTCATACAGGTGAAACATTAATTTTTAATGAAAGTGGTCATATCTTTGGGAAGGATAGATTTTAACTGAAACCCTTCACAACTAACAATCCAATGAATTGTATTTTTGATTCTCATAACATTTCTCTGGATCAAACATCCTCAAGTGGCTAGTTTTATGTAAGCTATTTATTTGCTGCCTTATTTCAAAACTTAAAGGAGAAAATGCCTCTAAACATTAGTTATGGAAAGGCAGAGAAAAAAGCAACCAAGGATTTTACTGATGAAACGCAACTTGCCATGTGATTCTGTTTCAAGTATGGGCAGGGGAGGAAATGATTTTTAAATCCCATCTTGGACAATCCTGTGACAATCCAGAAGTGACAACATAGAACACAAGTATTAGATCGCACGATTCTACCAGGACAAATCCGAATGGAGTTTTAGAGGTGGACGGCTAGACATAGCATTAAAAGCTTTATCAACGCCCGCCAGAAAGACTGGGAGCCACCATAGCCCCACCATGTCCTTATCCATTACATGAGGTCTTAGTGAGTCCTTCCTTCAACACCATGGTGGGTGTGGGGGATGTTACAGGAAATGTGGGTGGCCAGGTTTCTCTCGTCCACACCATCCACCTTCTCATAGCACCTAATACCGAATTTATCTTGCACTTTATACTCTCCTAAATGTGATGCCAGTATGATTGAATAACCATGATCAACAAAAGTCTTTTAAACTCAACATCGGTGAGAACGGCTCAAGCCAGAACACAGCACTGAAAAACAAACCCTAAATTTAAAATATACCTTGAAATTAGTTCCTGTAAAGGACTTTGGGATTCCATGAAATTTTGGGACTTCTCTGCCCCTTAAAATTCTTAGCTGCTTATATCTAGGCCTACAAAAATTAAAAATGCAGGCTCTGTGCTAACTAACTTGGATATAAATTAAAAAATAAAAATTTTAAGAAATTTAAAAATATATAAATTTAAAAAAAAGCCTGCAGGCTGGCTTAAGAAGTCACCCTTAGGGATGCCTAGGTGGCTCAGTTGGTTTAGTGTCCAACTTCAGGTCGTAATCTCACGGTTCATGGGTTCAAGCCCTACATCAGGCTCTGTGCTGATGGCTCAGAAGCTGGAGCCTACTTCAGATTCTATGTCTCCTTCTCTGTCTCTGCCCTCCCCTCACACTCACACACTTTCAGTCTCTCTTGTGCACACGCATGCTCTCTCTCTGGAAATTGAATAAACGTTTAAAAAAAAAAAAGTCGCACTTAGTTTTGCCCACTTCAGAATGGTTTTCAATGGCTCGTCCCAACACAGAACAACCTGAGACCACCTTTTCCAAACAGCACAAACCAGCAAACTAGTACACAGGGTAGCTGTTCACGAGTTCTCTAGGAAACAAAGATTCTGTGCTCAAAGTGTGAGACATTAGCATGCTATGGCCCTTCCTTCTGGGAATGCACCACATACATGAGTATATTCAAGACTTGGAGAAGTCCACAGAAACTTCGTGAAGTGTCACCAACACTTAACTGATCATGGAACACATCTTCACTGAATACTTCACGGGGGATCAAGAATTCACCTTTAGAAATGTTGCACGAGATTCCTGAGCTTAGCTTTCAAACTTAAGAATCCCTTCCAAAATTACCCTTAATCATAACAACATACATTCACAACTCTGATGAGCGATGCAGATCTGAGATCTCAGTTTGCCTTAAAAGGCCTCTCCCTCCAGTCAAATTAATCTCTCCCCCCACGTCCTCAACAGACATTAGTTCCACTGTCTTCTTCGGACTATTATTCCTCAAGGTCGACTTTCTGCCTTCCATCATTTTATTCAATGTAATTCCGCAAAATCCTACCTCCTAGGTCTCTTCCACATAATATTATATGTTCACTCCCCTGAATAGGTTACCCCAAATGAAATAGCACTTGTTTGGGACTACCTGCTACCTGTATTACAAGTACCTATTTGCTACTCAGATGTCTGGTCACCAGCTACCCAAGGACTGGCTGAGAATACAGGCTGTTAATTTTTCCTATGGTTCCTAACACACAGTATTTTGCTCCAACAGAGCGAGCACCCTATACATAAATGTTGATGGATTAGAAAAGGCATGGCGGGGGGCGCCTGGGTGGCGCAGTCGGCTAAGCGTCCGACTTCAGCCAGGTCACGATCTCGCGGTCCGTGAGTTCGAGCCCCGCGTCGGGCTCTGAGCTGATGGCTCGGAGCCTGGAGCCTGTTTCCGATTCTGTGTCTCCCTCTCTCTCTGCCCCTCCCCCGTTCATGCTCTGTCTCTCTCTGTCCCGAAAATAAATAAACGTTGGAAAAAAAAAAAAAAGAAAAGAAAAGGCATGGCGGTAGCCACTCATATAGTGTTGCCATGCTACACATGGTTTCAAGCGTTCATTAACCGACTGACAGTAGGTAGCGTGACTTGAAACACGGAATCGTGCACATTTTTTTTTTCCAGAAAAATCTTTCAGACCGGTTTAGAAGTTATTAAAAGCATACAATCAACTTAGGTCTACATGTCAACATCTCCAAGGAATTCCTTAAGAATGACTTAATATACATGGAACACGCTCAGACGTTTAGCAAAGTGAGTTTTACTACTCAGAACTACCAGCTTTTTGACTACTCAAAATTGGGATTTCCATACCCTCTGGGATCTTAAGTCTATTCTTTACTCTGTACATCAAAATTCCTAACTTCAGGCAGATTTATGCTATATATACACAGGTCTTATCTCTTCCCTTCTCCACAACATCCACGTGGCTCTCTCCCTTGGAGGGAACCTCAGGTAACACTAGCCTAACACATAGCAACGATACGCCATACCCATCTCCCTGGAAGAAAAAAGTTCATTTGTAGCAGTACCCAATCTTAGCAAATCAAACCAAGGAGAACTAAAGTCTGAAGGTGTAGTAGATCCACAAAGAATTCTAGATTTCAAAGCAACTGGATAATACACCTGTACAGAGTAAAGTATGTACTTATCAGTATGACACCTGAAAAACCACTCAGGAAAATGGCCAGTCTAGTAGTCAAATGTTACATTTTCTTAGCCAGGTTAAAAAAAAAAATCAATATACCATTAAATATAGAATGGCTGAAACACTGTAAAAGCAGTTCATTATGTAATTCCAAAATTAGAATCCCAGTTCTGTGGCTTACATTAAGGAGCATCCAAACTTCCTTGGGGAGCTGTAAGGAGACTGATTAAAAGCCCCGGAGCAAGCAGTCTAGGTGGAAATCCTGACTCCATTTTTTACTACGCATCTGACTGGAGACAAGTCTCTTCTGAGCTTCACAGTTTCCTCAGCTGACAAATGGGTATAAAATAATGATCTACTCCATTATACTGCCGTGAAGTTTCAATGTGATGACACCCAGGACACCCTTACAACATTGCTGAGTACACAGAATGCAATGTAGGTTAACACTATTCCATCCCTATAATCTAAGTAAAAGATTTAACCCGAAGGCTGGTATTACAATTACTAGACTAGCACACAGATAAACCTCCATCGTGCTGCCTTTAATGCTAGTCCATGGCATGGATTACTTATTGCAAAAGCAACAGAAAAGGCTTGCTGTGGGTGTTACGATAAATATTTGCAATCCTTAAGTCCCACCTACCACCTGCAGGGGAGGTAAAATTAGAACTTTAGGCGAGCATCATCACTGGGAAATCCACTAGGCCATCTAAATGACAATTCTGATTAGATAGGCTATAGCCTATCTGTAGAATTTGTATATGTGTACTACACTATCACTCATTTACAACACATTTACTATATTTTTACCTTCACACAGTTTTAGCATGTGTAGAAAACTGTGAATGTCAAAGATATCGACATTTTTCTCCTTCCTCTTTGATCAAAGGAAAAAGTCACCTAGAAATGTTTTAATTGTTCTTTCATTTAACACGTTAATGAATGCCTTATGAAAAAAAAGGGGGAGCACATATTTTCATCTTCTTACGGCTGAGAAACTACTAATACATTCACAACTTCTTTCATTATGAAGAAGATATCTAATTCAAACCTACCCGGTCACATTTCCAATTATTCATCATTCTATCCTCCCTCATCTCTCTTTCTTGGATTTTTAAGATTTTAAAGTAATCTCTATACCCATCGTGGGAGTTGAACTTACAACCCAAAGATCGAGAGTCACGTGTTCCACCAACTGAGCCAGCCAGGTGTCCCTACTCCTCTATGCCTTAATCCCGTCCTATAACCCACTATAACTATACTTCAAGATCATATTCTTTTTTATCTTTAAGCCTCATACTTCCTTCATGTCTTAACTTTGTCGCAATTTCACATATAAATTTTCAGTATCACGCCTTGTTTTCTGGAAGTCTCATTTCTCCCCTTTTCCTTCATACCGTGCTCTTTGCCTTTGAGAAGAATTGCTTCCTCGTGTTTGATGCTGTATAAATGGAAATTACAACATAAGCCACAAACAAAATCCAGCTTCAAATCCGCGTGCTCTCAAGCCAATGCTCTCTAGGAGGACGTGGTCTTCCCTCCGTGGAAGATGGTAAGACTTGATTTCCACTCACTGAAATCTCCCCACCACAGGGTTAAGAAACAAAATGGATTAAATGGTAAACACGGAACATGAAAATAGTTTTGGATGATGGAATATATTAAAATTTTTCTCATGATACATGTAACATACAAAGCATAAGTTCTCGTGATGTTCATAATGACATACGCAGTGAAATATTAGTATTGATTCACATATATAGACCCTAATGAAATCCAGTGGTAATTCTATTTTTTTAAGAAAATGAAATTCTAAATTTTTATTTTGGTCTCATGAGCCCATTTTTAGTATAATAAAAAGTGAGTGTTTTGCAGGACACCTTTGTGCCTCATATATAAAATGTGCTAAAAGACCCAAATATCATAAAATCCCGTACTTTGCGCTGTCATGGTTATTTCCATATAGTAATATTTCTGAGAGATAAACAGCAATATGTTAACTTTCCAGGCAATGTCTGTGTTTAGAAGACTTAGGTATTTTTAGGTAGACTTGGGGTTACAATTCTCTCAAAAGTGAGCATAAGGTCGGTCATTCAACTGAAGTTCCTCCCTGAAAATGTGGCTCAACCATAGGAGCGCCTGGAGACACGACTCCCTTTCCGGAATTTATTATAAAGCTGGTTCCTCTCTGAAGCCATCTAAAAGTGGGATTGGTTAATAAAGAACTAAAAAGGACCCAGAAATCGTGTTAGCTCAGTAACAGTATAAACAGAGGAATTCAGCATCGGGAACGAGGCTCCACCGTGTACGTGGAGAGCAGGGGTCAGCTCTCGGTGGCCGTCTCCCGCTCCGCTGCCTTCCCAACTGCTGCCGGCTCCATTTGCTCACTGTGCAAGAGAACACCCCACTTATGGCCTCAGGACCTGCCAGTAGCTAAATGGAAGGGGTCTGACACCACTTCACCTTCCTTTACAGAGGTCACTGCCCTCAATTTTCATAATGAATCGCTTTAGAAATGCATTTGTTTCTAAATCACCCAGAAGAGGTCAGATTTTTCTGAGATGGCTCTTCCCTTACTGATAACTCACCCAGAGTGCCAGCTGTAGGGTCAGACTGTGAGTTCCCCGTGTTCCTCCAGGTCACCTACAAAATGACCTACCAGATCGTCGTCTTCCCCCAAGTATCCAAGCTAACGTAACCCCGTCTTTCCCACATGCCCCAGGATCACTCGTGACAGCACCCGCCCAGCCCAGCCTTCTCTGCTCTACTCCAGACCAGCATTCCTTCAAACTGAGTAAGCCACAAAAGTTCACTCCTACTCCCAGTTTTGACACAAACTATTTTATTCCGTTTTCAAAATCTGTATCCAAACACCACTAGGCAGAAGCCCCTTAAGCTTGCATCCGACTCTAAAGCCAAAATAAATTTAGAAGACGAGCTCAAGAAACGCTAGGAAACACAATGGAACGACATGACGCGAATTAGGTAGAAGAGGGTGTGCTGCGATTAATTTGTCCCTTGCAGCCTGCCTATGGCCCCGAAGCTACAGGCAGGATTCTCTCACGTGGAGAGGGCTGACGTCACCCCGGGCAACAGAGAGGCTCTATTCTCCCCCCACCTCTATTAACCTGTACCAGAAAAAGGATGCCGTCCAGCCTAAACTTGGTAGAAACCCCTCATTTATGAATCAACAGTGAGCCAGAAGCAAAGCCGGCTACTTGTACGGGGCAGACGCAAGTGTAAACACAGGTGCTGAAACTTCACGGGATGATTTTGTCACAACATGACCACTCAAGTGATTCAGCGTGTATTTATACTAGTTCTATTATTGTCACCAAAATGAAAACACAAAGTTATGGCGCTCTGGAAGAGAAGGAAGTCCCCAAGAGTATGTGCTCTGGACAGAAGACGATACGGCCCAATTGATGGACACTTCTCTGGATTTACTCCTCCACCTTGACCCTCTCAGTCCTGTCACCACATGGGAAACTAATAGGATGAGTCCATCCCTCACGTGGAGCAAAGTCTTACTTTCCAAGAATATTCATCGTATAAAAATAAATTCTTGGAAGAGACCACAACGTCTTTAATCCAAAGAGTACATTTTTAACTCTAGAATCCCAGCATGATGGGGAGAAAGGGAAAGAGAGGGGAAGGGAGACGGAAGAGAGGGAGAGATTTATTTAGGGGTAGAATTTTCCCAAAGAAATTACTGAATCCCCATCGTTCCCTAAAACTAGAGTCCTGAAGCACCTGGGTGGCTCAGTCAGTTAAGTGTCCGAATTTGGCTTAGGTCACGATCTCACGGTTTGAGAGTTCAAGATCCACATCAGGCTCTGCAATGACCAGTGCAGAGCCTGTTTGGGAATCTCTCTCTCCCCCTCTCTGCCCTCCCCCATTTGCTCTGTCAAATTAAAGTTAATAAAACTTAAAAAAAAAAAAACTTAAAAAACCCACAACCTAGAGTCCCAAAAATGCCATTAGCATGCACTGGCACAGAAGGGCAGCATTTAGGCTCAGTAGGACATTACCTACGCATTCATTTATAATGGACATAGGAAATGGATACAAAAATCCTTACGATATGTACAAGAAGAAAGAATTGTTTGAAATATGGATGCTCTACGATGCCAGCACTGCCATAATAAAAATATCACAGACTGGGTGTCACGACAGAAATGAGTTTCTTCACAGTTCTGGAGGGTGGAGGTCCAAGAACAAGGCGTGAGGAGGGCTGGTGTCTTCTGCGGCTTCTCTCCTTGACATGCACACTGCTCCCCTCTTGCCTCTTTCCCATGGGGGTCCCTGTCCTTTCCATTCCCTGATATCCCCTGTGTGTGTCCAAATTCCCACTTCTTAGAAGGAGACCAGTCAGGTAGGATTAGGGCCAACCTAAAAACCTGACTGTAAGTTAAGGTCTCTTTCAAGACCTCCTCTCCAATCAAGCTGACACTAAAAGGAACTGGGGGTGGAGGCTTCAACACCTGAATTCTGGCACAACACAGTCCAGGTCTTAACAAACACTGTATGCCACATCAGTTAAGGAAACTGAACCCTGGCAGTCCCTCTGGGGTCCCTCCCAGATCACAACCCTTATCCTGCAGGGGCAGCCACTCCTAGGATTTTTGTTTTCCATTTCTTAATAGTTTTGCCAATTATGTTTGAGGTTTTACAATCTATACTGTTTTCTCTAACAGAAGCATTTAAAGCAATAAATTAGCCTCTAAGTTGTGCTATAACTGCGTCTTCTGGTCTTTGATATTTTCGTATGCGCTGTTAACATCTCAAAATACATTCTTTGACCTGTAGGTTCTTTAGACATGAGTTGTTCAATATCAACGTCTTGGAATTTTCTAGTTGGCTTTCTGTTACAACCAATTTAATTTTGCTGTTGTCAAAGAACATATGTTCATAATGTATGATTTCAATTCCTTTTACATTGGAGATTTCTTTGAGGGTTGAGCATTAGAAAATTTGTAATATTTTTTACGTTTATTTATTTCGAGAGAGACAGAGACAGCATGTGTGGGGGAGGGGCAGAGAGAGGTGGAGACAGAATCGCAAGCAGGCTCTGCACTGTCAGCACAGAGCCCAACGCAGGGCTTGAACTCAGGAAACTGGGAGATCATGACCTGAGCTGAACCAAGAGTTGGACGCTTAGCCAACTGAGCCACCCAGGTGCCCCTCAACATTAGAATACTTAGAATAATACGTATATTTAGAATACCTTTAAAATGTTAATAGCATAACTTAACATAGCTGCATCCACTGTGTCTACAAGAATTAAAAATATCCATCACTTACGGGATTGCTTAACAGAAGCAAAAAACAAATCTTAATTGGGTGAACGTTTGGTTGCTACCTGTGGAAAATGGACAAAGTATTTTAGTTACACAAATATTCTTTTTTTTTACCCAAAGCATTGGCTAACAAATGGAAAGTAGTATAATCCTGTCTTAAAGTTATACCACATTTTAAACAAATCATACAATTTCTAAACCAAATCTAATCACTCTACTTCTGAGAGACTAACACTAGATTATGTCAATAGATCAAGTAACTACCTTAAAACTTAGCAAACTGAACAAGACTAGGATTTGAGTTTTTGAGAAACATCCGGAAAATGTCCAAGATCAACGTTTATATATCAAAGTTACATAAAATAAAACTAAGTGAAAAACAATGCTTACGGTCTTTCGTTAATGAAGACTCTGGTAAAGTACAGTCCCCCCTCCCCCCACCGCCGCCGCCAGGCTATTTACACACCAAGATTTAGAAGTAAACCTTATGTAGTTGAGTTCCTAGTCAAGGATTTGACCCGCATGATCTAAGTTCTACAAATCAAAACAGCAAGGCAACATTCTGGAAGGAAAGGGCCACAAATGCAGTTCAGTTTTCCAGCCGGGAGTTAAACATGAACTAAAGGAAGCATCGGTGTTTCCTGAATGCTTTTTATCACGCAGCTAAGTAGAGAGGATTTTTTTTTTCAACGTTTTTTATTTATTTTTGGGACAGAGAGAGACAGAGCATGAACGGGGGAGGGGCAGAGAGAGAGGGAGACACAGCATCGGAAACAGGCTCCAGGTTCCGAGCCATCAGCCCAGAGCCTGACGCGGGGCTCGAACTCACGGATCGCAAGATCGTGACCTGGCTGAAGTCGGACGCTTAACCGACTGCGCCACCCAGGCGCCCCATGGATTTTTAACGTCCAGTTTTTAAACTTCTTTAAAAATGAATTTCCGTAAATACTATGGAAATACCACGATTAGGGCCCAAAGCAGGGCATGCTAACTATACTCACATGTTTGCAATCACTTTTTAAAATAAAATTCCACAGATGCACCGTCTGGGGCTGCTACATTCCAGCACACTCTTAGTAATACTGTGCACAGGGCTGGTGGCTCGACTGTGCTTATCCCGGTTCAAACATTCCTCTGGTGAGCCTGTGTTAATGAAACTTCTCCTTTCCAAAGATTCTTCTGGACCCTTCTTATAGAAATCCTGCATCTGAGCCAGCCAGCGGCCACATGCAGATCTGCAACTGTACATTTTTTAGGCATTACACTAGATTTTCTTACACAGTTCCCTATTAAAATGGTTTAAATTCCAAACCCAGCCTTGGGAAACAGAGCAGACACTATCTTGAGCTCCTTCTACAGCATCTGGCAATGGGGCGAGCGCGATGAAATGAACCAACAGAAATAGTTTTCAACTCTTCAGTCGCAGAAGCAAATTAATCCTGACTATGGGAACAAGGGAAGAAAGCCTTTTGTAATCGATCGTCAAATGTTCTTATGACAATTTTGACTTAACAGAATTAGGTTTGGGCCTCAGCCTACGGATATTTCCCTACAACATTCTGGACTAATCCACCTTTACAGCTAACTCCTGTCAAAATGACAAAGGAGAATGGATTTCTTTTGGTGAGGTATCCTTATCAATGGAAACTTATACGCATTGATTGATGGGGTGTTAGAGGAAAGGACCATTAATTGATTTGTAATAAATAAAGCACAATCTCCGCTTATGACCAGCAATTGATAAAGGCAGCTTTTTCTTCATTGCTAGATTTCTTTACGCTGAAATGTACAAAGCAGTCCAACTCAACTGTCATTCAACTTACTAATGTAACACAACTTTATTCACACAATTCCCACGGACATGGCCCAAATGAAAGGTCACTCAGCATGGCCATCATAGGAAGTACAAAACTTAAAAGTCAAATGGAAAATGTCATTTAACCTTACAGTGTGGTGAAATGGAAAAAAACCTGTGGCTCTACAATCAGATGGTCTCAATTCAAATTCCAGCTTGGCATTTATTAAGTATTTGACTAGAGTTGCCTGAGTCTCGGTTTTCTCATTTCCCCAATTTGCAAACCCGTACACCTTGCTAGGTAATTGTAATAAATGACTAACGTGTGTAAAACGTCGGAAACGTAGCATAAATTGCTACGTGGCCACTTTTATTAGTAGTATTGTTTAGAGCAAAACCTGGAAAGCAAATCGTTTTCTCACTTGTGCGTGTCAACATTAAATTAAGAGTCAAGGAAAAATTCCACTCAATGGCCTTCTCTCAAAAAAAAATAAATCCAATTTTTTTCTCAAAAATAGTGTTATTATAATGTTCTTAACATAGTGGCTTTCATGTTGATTTTGCTTTTAGGAAGTATAAGTAATGCTAAAATTTTAAAATGCATTTCTAATATGAAGGAATACATTTCTAAGGTCTTCTAATTACATGGATTGTAAGTATTCGAAATTCACAATCGTAACGCACCTCATGCTCCTGAGCATGTAGACAACACTGGCCAAAGTGACATGAGGGTCAGAAAGGGAATGGGTATGCGACCTGCTCTCAAGTTCATTACTACTCTTGAATTTCCTTCCCTTCTTCTAAATACTGAGGGAGGAACGGCATTGATGCCAGAAGACTCAAGATGATGAAAATCAAAGTTCCAACTGCCAAAAAGACAGGAAAGATAAAGAAAGAGATAGAGAGAAGTAACACATACCACCGGCACACTTACTGTTGATCCTGGACAAGATTCTTGGCAAATTGTTAAAAGAAGGGTTCGTGATTCCTCAGAAAAGTAAGCAACTATCCCATCACATGGGCGGGTTCAGTAGAGACAAGACAAACCTCATTTCCTTCTCTGACATGCCAGTGGCTGGCACATCAGGGAAATACACCGGACAAAATATACTTGGACTTGAGTAAGAGACTGGACAAGGGCTCTCATGACCACTTAATGGACAATATGCAAAAACAGGGGCCGAATACTAGGGCCCTTTGTTAAACTAATCAACAGTTGATCTGAAATGGCATCAACATTGAATCAATGCTGTGACCTTCTACAGAAGGAAGGTCCCCAGGATAGGGTTTTATGTCCTCGGTCCTTTTGCAGCAACATTTTTTTTATTTTTTTATGTTTAACTGAAGTATAGTTCACAAAGAATATTTACAGTAGTTTCAGGTGTACAACATAGTGATTCAACAGCTTTGTACACTGCAATGCTCAACACTATTATTGTCTTACGATATTCAGACTCCATCCCCTACACTGTACTTTTCATCCCTAGGACTTCTTTTAGAATTGGAATTTTGTACCTGTTAATCTCCTTCACCTATTTCCCTCATCCTCCTATTTCTCTCTCCTTCACAACCACCAGTGTTCTCTGTGTTTAGGCATCTGTTTCTCTTTGTTGTTGTTTTGTTAGCATCAACAAAGAAGTGAAACCCTATAGTATCTCTGTTTTTCGGACTTAATTCACTTAGCATAATACCGTCAACGTCCATCCACATCACCAATGGCAAGATTCCAATCTTTTTAGGGGCTGAGTAATATTCCACCATGTGTATATACATACCACATTTCCTTCTCATGTACCAATGACCACTTAGGTTGTGTCCCTGCCTTAGCTATTGTAATACCACAATTAACATAGGGATTTACCATTTTTAACCAATGACCTGGATGAAGCCAAAGAAGGAATACTTATCATAAGATTGCTAAATAAAAACTTCTTTATATCGTGCATTATTTCCCCCCCAAATACCTCTAAAGTTGCTATTACTCTTTACTTACACAATTATTCATTGACTTAAAACATTTTATTTTCCATCTTACAATTGGGGAAACTGCGACATTGTGGTAAATTACTCATTTCAAATAACAAAGCTCAAAAACAGTGGAGTCCAGATTTCACCTGTCTTTAACTTCACATTTTGACCAACACCGGAGACAGCCAACGACTACAGGTATAGAATCCAAAGAGATCTTGACAAGCCCAAGCCAAAGGAAGCAGCAGAGAAACGACATGAAATCGAGTCCCAGTGTACCCACATGGATACTACTTTGTCACGTGGATATCCTGAAACATTCAACCTGATGATGTTTTTTGAGATGGTAAATTAGCTAATCCAGCCAAGCTGTGTTATTATCTAGAGTAAAAATGATCCTAGTCACCCCTTCTCTCTGCCGGTCACAACCCACCTGGGCAACAGCATATGACATTTTGGGTAGATGATAAAACGGATGGAGGGTAACTGGAAAATAGTTATCGTGATGATAGAGAATAGGAAATCAGGCCATCTGGAGAACAAGTGAAGCAATTATAGGTGTTAAAGTTGAGAGAGACCCACTATTGATAGGAAGAAAAGACCAACAGCGGTCTTCAAGATATTTGTCGTATGTTAGACTGTGTGTACCACAGGAGGGGATAAATCAAACAATTCAATCACATATCAGAGTTCGATCAGAGTGAAATGATATACACCACAGTGGGTGATCTAAAATAAGCAATTAAAGGAATTCAATCTTACATAATTGGAGGAACTGTGTCTGTTCTCGAATCTGGAATTGTCTGGAACTGCTGTATTTCAAGTAGGCAGGCAACTGAGGAGAGCTGGCTACGAAGTAGGGGCCAACAAGGAAAAGCTGGAACCCACGTCTCTCACCAAGCCCCACACGGATTCTGACGTGGTCCTGCAGGAAAAGGTGGCAACGTCACCTCAGGGCTGCACACGTTGTCCTAGGACCTGGAGAAGCCAATGGGGGCGAGGACACAGGAGACAGAGGAGGGGAGACCCAAGTGTAGCTCCACACCAGCACTGGAGGCCGGGGACAGGCGCCAACATGTGTGCAATGCAGGGTCTGGCTTCCTACACTGAACTCCAGAGCGGGAAAACTGGCTGTTGCTTTACTTCACCTCCAAAACCTTGCACACGCTTCTCTCGTGCTCAACCCTAACCAAGAACCACAGACGGTAACGGTGCAGGAGAGAGACTCTAGGAATTACAGTTCCCATTGAGCTGACTGGGTGCAGTACAAAGTCACCAAAAATAGAAACTTAGGTTTCTGACCAATACAGGCAAGTAAGGTAAGGGACCCAAAGACTCCAGACAGCTCCGTCATCAGCTGTACTCATCTTGGTTCACATAACATTTCAAAGAACCGTTACCAGTAGAAAAAGGGACTCATCCGTCAGATGTGATCTTTGAGATCCCTTCCCACCCCTGCGGTACCTTTATTCTACTAAAAGGCATACGTGGTCAAACAAGCCCATTTTGAGAGCGGCACTCACAGTGTGGGCGTGTATGTAGAATCTACAGCATTTTACAAAAGAAATCAAGATACATTCAGAACTCCAAGTTTTAGAGTTCAGTAATGATTTATAAACGTAAAAAACTGTTCACAGTAGCCATGAAGAAATCTAATTTGGGGGGGAACCTGGGTTGCGTAAGTGCCAACTCTTCATTTCAGCTCAAGTCGTGATCTCATGGTTCAGGAGATAGAGCCCTGCTTCAGGCTCTGCGCTGACAGCATGGAGTCTGCTCGGGATTCTCTCTTTCCCTCTCAAAATAAAATAAACATTTAAAAATACATAATTTTTTTCATTCAAGGGCTATGTATTCTAGACTCCCCAAGAGCATAAGTGGTAGCACCTGTGAGAACTATATTACTGCTCAGAATATGGAAAACCCAACGACATCTCTGATACAAGAAGGTAGAAATGGTGACCCCTTCCCAAGCTTTCAACTCAATGGGGCTGTGGCTAAAACCCTCTCCTCTCTCTTTACTCCCCCCAAAGAAACCCCACCAGGCAGATCTTTTCTCTTGATCCTGCCCGACAACTAAGAGTAGGTACAACAAAAGAGGAAGCATCATGGAGGCAACCTGCATAAAGAATGTGTAAATCTTGGGGCGCCTGGATGGCTCAATGAGTAGAGCGTCCTACTCTTAATTTCCACTCAGGTCATGACCAAGGGTTGTGGGATTGGGCCCCACACCATGCTATGTGATGAGCATGGAGCCTCCTTCAGATTCTCTCTCCCTCCCTCTGCCTCTCCCCCCTGCTCATTCTTTCAAAAAAACACAAAGCAAAAAACAAAAAAACAAAAAAACAAAAAAAAAAACCTATGCTTATATCATAATGCTTTCCACCACAAACTATCCCCTTCTCTGCTAAGAATCAAATTCTCTTACAAAAAGAAAAAGTAACAGAGCATGTACATCCTGCTAAGGAGCCTGCTCCTCATTCTCATTCTGATCAAGCGCCAATGAAGCTCGGACTTCCAAGATCAAAGGCAAGAGACACTCGATCCAAGTCAACCAAATGGAGGGTTATGGCAGCCTCCCATCCTAACAAAAACCATGACAGATTCTCCAAATAAGGGAAGATCCATATTTGAACATATGTTCAACTGCCTATGCCAATGGCTTCTGAACTTGTAAAACTGCACGTGCCCTTTGGCATCTCAATAGCATATTCCTGGTTCAACTTTCATATCACAGTTTTCTTGTATCCAGCTAAGTCACAGCCACTGAAGTTTTTGCCTCGCAAGATCTTCAACTTCAGAACTTTTACCAACTACTTTACATGTCAGATGGCAACTGTCTTTTTTGATCTTCCAATGCATCCCATGTTCTATTTCTGATTCGTCCCAATAGTTTTCCTTGTCCCGGTTTCCGGTGATCAACCGCTAAAGGCAAAACTCACTAGGTAACCAGCTCTGGGGGGTGGGGGGCTCATGAACACTACCAAAGTCTAGTAGTTGAGGGTCTGTGGTATTTTCCCACAAGATTTAGTCTAACAGCTTACACTGGAACAGTTCAAATACCTCCTGCTAGTGGCACTGCACCAGCTCATGCCATATGAACGGGAGCCACCCGCCAATGTGTTCCACACCAGCAAGAATCTGTATATTAATGAAATTCTCTACAGGGCTTGCAGACATGCCCACAGCTTTATTTCTTTTAACATGATATTAATGCATTTCAGGCTCCGAGTTTATGGCCTGTGATTTTTTTGATGGGTGAGTTACGCCCACCAAGACAACCTAACATCCAGACAGCAACCCCAAGGGCAATGTGAGGGAGGATTTTCTGATTATGTCATCCAACAGGAAACCTCATGGAGACTCTAGGATTAATGCATTTTCCACTGGAGCTGAAAGCAGGCAGGATGTAGTCACTAGAAGGGAGAAAGGGAGGGGAAAATGTTGGTTGGGTTGGAGGTGGAGGTGGTGTCGCTAATGTGACATTTAAAGCAGAAACTCCTATTTACTCACGATTTAAGCCTCCAAACAAGTAACGATTTTACGACTTTAGCTGAATGGGTAAGAAGCAAGTTAAATAAGCACTGGATGTGAACGTACCCCCACCAAGAGTTTCTCTAAACCATGGCACCATTCTGGCTCCAGATGGCGTGGAAAATAATTTATAAATGACAAAAGTTCAATGGGTGTATGGCAGCTGTTCAGTTCCAGCACTCTGGCCACTGCAGAACTGACAGCTTCCAATCAACTCTGGTCTCTCCGAGGGCCTTCAAACAGCATCGGAACATGTGTACAATATGTTCTCAGAAAGGAGCTGGCCAAATATGAAAGATTCGAAAGTCAAATTAAATAGAAATGGAAAATACAAATACATACCATTTTTTTCTGGAATCCAGAATACCAAGCAGGGAATAGGAACAAAGGACTTTTGAGTTTTCAAAACCAAACTTGGCATGATCCTTTTTTCATCCCCTCCTACCTAGGTACTCCCAAACTTCCTCCACACAGAATGAGGCGTGTGTAGAGTTTTGATACAACAGTCAATATTGTGCTTGCCTCTCCCCATTCATTCCTGTCACCCTTTACATTGAAAAAGCCTTCCAGCCCAACCATGGGCTAAGTGTTACTTTGCATCCTAACGTTATCTGCTTTCTATCTGTGTTCCAAGTCTCCTAGCAATGCCAACAAACAAATCTTGAAGGCCCACCATATCGTGAAGTATTTTCTGCCCTTTTCTTGAGGAAGGACTGCTGTTGCTCAGTTGGTATTCAAGTCTAGGTAAACCACTTACAAAAAGATAGGTGAATGGACAGGATTGTATTAACTACATGCTTTGAGGACACCAAACTGATTTATAAAAACCAACGGCAGCCTAAAACAGTTTGCCGCTTTCTAAAGAGTGGATTTCAAGCATGGCAACCCCGATGGGTAAGGTAATAATTTAAGCGGGGAAAGTTTTTAGAATAGTAAACGTTGTGAAGCCATCTGCTGGACTCCACCTTTGCCACAGGCTCTTGTCGGATTCTAAAAGCTTGGCTCTTAGAGCATTAACCCGACCAGTTTTGAACTGGATAGATGTAAAGGATGATTCTAAAGGTCAATGTAGAATGTTAACGGTAGGCATCCTTCATAAGCTCCCCAACTCAGGAAATTAAGATTATATTACTGGAGGCACCAACCCAGCCAGCCACTGTTTCAGTTCTCTCTCTCTCTCTCTCTCTCTCTCTCGGCAATTGATCTCTTACAGAAGGGGGCTTCCTAGGGCCTCCAAGGTAAGTAACAATTCCTGTACCCTTACAAGATCATAGGGTCTGGGGGGGGGGGGGGGGGACCAGAACAACATCCTAACAGAGCACCAAGTATCATATTAAGCTTACAGCAAACAATTTTAAGTGAAGACGCTTAAAGTCACAAAAGATTTTAACGAACCACCAGTTCGGGTTGAAAACAAAATTGTTCTCCGCGTTCATAATCAATTTCCTTTAAGCCCTTGGAGGTAAGCTCCTCTAGGAGTTTTTTTTTTTTTTATGGTCGCTGAGCTAATTTGCAGTTTGTAAATTATCGTTTATACATTCCTCTACCCAACAAGAAAGAAGAATTAGCCAAAATTCATCAAATATCATTTGCCTGGAGGGAGCAAGTTCAAGAGAAACATTAAACCCATCATCTTCTGTTTCTTTTTTTAAACATGTATCTTGTACACTTCCTGTTACGAGGGATGAAAAATCACTAAGAGTTCTCTTGAAGTAGTAGAAGCATTTGGAGAGCTGAGCAGTGCAGAGATCTGGCAAGTGTTAAAATTATTCTGAAGATCCTACCAGGATTAAATTTCATAGCAAAGAAATTTTATTCACTGTGCAAAATACCTCCAGCTAAACAAATTATTCAAACTCAGGACTGAATACATTCACTAAAGCCGTCCAAGAACAAGGATCCGTTGTCTCTTTTCTTTGCCTCAAGGAACTTGGACAGACGGCCACCAGACAGTCTGCTGAACTCCCGGCGGCCCTCAAGGGTGAATTTCTGTAGGACAATCTGTAGACGACAAAATGAACGTGAAGCAGTTCTGTAATGTAAGACTCCCTGTGTTCGGATTTGATATCAAATTAGCTGGAGTCTATGGCCTCTCCTTACCAGTTCATGCGGCAAAGACACAACCGATCAAAACCAGCAGTGCAACGCACTTAGTAAAATTATGGTTCCTCAGAACAACAGATTCTGAAACAAGCTACAGAAGTTACAGTGGCCAACGCTATCACATACACGAAAGCAAATAACTTAATGCAGAGCTGTCTGTGTGGAATTAGAAATATCTCCTAAAACTTCTAAAGCATGCTCCTCCTACCACAACCTCTTCTGGCTAGAAGACGTGGCTACCTTCTATGGCGATAACCCAATTCATAATGTTTTAATCCAAATAAACAGATTATTAAAAGCAGATCATCACTACCCAACTTCAAGACTTAGCATCGAGCCACAGTAAGCAAGACAGTGTGGTATTGGCAAAAGAAGAGACAGACAGATCAATGGACCAGAACAAGAGAGCCCAGAAATAGACCCACATAAATACCACCAACTGAGTCAACTGGTCTTTGATGGAGGAGGGAAGGCAACACAATGCAGCAACCGTATCCTTTTCAACAAATGGTGCTGGGACAACTTGATAGCCACAGGCAAAATAAAATAAATCGAGACAGACCTTACATCCTTCACAAAAATTCACTCAAAATGGGTCACAGATCTAAATTTACAAAGCACAACTGTGTAACTCCTAGTAGATAGCATAGGGAAAAAACCTAGATTATCTCAGGCATGACCGTGACTTTTCCAACAATACCAAAGGTGCAATCCATGAAAGAAAGAATGGACCAACGGGACTCGACTAAACTGTAAAACTTCTTCGTGAAATAAAAGGTCGAGAACGAGAGGCCAAGCGACAGACCAGAAGAAAATATCTGCAAAAACACATCTTACAAAGGACTGTTATCCAAAATATACCAAGAACCCCTGAAACTCAATAAGATGACAACTCGATTAAGAAGGAGCCAAAGATTATAAAAGACCCCTTACCAAAGAAGATACACAAATGGAAAATAAGCGTTTGGAAAGATCAACTACATAGGACATGAGGAAATGCAAATTAAAACGAGGAGATGCTACACACATATTCAAGTGGCTGAAATCTGGAACACAAAATGCAGGCAAGGATGTACAGCAACAAGAACCCTCCAGTCACTGCTGATGGGAAAGCGACCTAGTGCAGCCACTTTCAAAGTGGCATTTACTCGAAGGAGTTGACCCCTTCTATCCACATAAAAGCCTGCATAACTGCCAAAACGTGGAAGTGACCAACATGTCCTTCAGTAGGTGAACACTATGGTACATTCGGCCAATGGACTATTTTTCGGTGTTTTAAGATAAACAGAAAAAAAAGGAGTGATCGAGCCTTGAAAATACATGGAGGAATTTTAAAGGCTTGTTACTAGGTGAAGGAAGCCAAACCAAAAAGATAGGATATTCTGAAAAATAGACAAAACGACAGAGACAGAAGATGAGTTTTTGTACGACTGGGGAGGGATGAGTAAGTGGAAAGCAGAGGTGTTCCAGAGCACTGAAAATACTACACATAGCATAATGGCGGATACTTATCACTATAGCTTTGTCCAAACACGTAAGAGGTACAACACCGAGAGAGAGCTGTGTGATATAATCTATGCATATGGGCCATAATGAGGTGTCGACCTAGGTTCATCAATTGTAACAAATGTACCATTCTGGTGGGGATGTTGTCAATGGGGGAGCTTATGCACGCGTAGGGAGGGGGATTTACAGGAGATGTCTGTACCTTCTTCCCCTCGATTTACCTGTGAATCTTAAACTGCTCTTAAAAATAGTGTTGATTTTTGGTATTGTAAAACCAGTCTTTAAAAGATCATTAAAATGATCCAACATTATCAATGCCAATGAAACTTTCTATGATTCCATAAATGCTCTGCATCTGCATTTCCCAGCCCGGTCCTCCCTAAGCATTATCTTCCTTCTCAGCATTTGAGATGTGCCGATTACAACTGAGAAGCTGGATTTTTAGTTTCACATAATGCTACCGAATTTTATTCTATTGGATAGTGACCACCATATTGGACAGCATGGCTCTAGAAGTCCCAATTGGTAGGAAAAAATTCATCATTTGAGCCCTGATTCAATAGTCTAGAAGAATTTTGCAATTGTAACTACAATTTCAACAAACCAAATATCCAATGGGCTCCCAACATGTGAAGCAGGTATCTTAGAAACCAAAGTAGAAACTAACAGGGGCCATCAATCTGGGAAAACAAAACAAAACCATCTTTTAAAATATTGTGTCAGGGCTCTGGGGTGGCTCAGTCAGTTAAGTATCCAACTCTTGATTTCAGCTCAGGTCATGATCTCATGGTTCAAGGGACTGAGCTCTGCACGGACAGTTCAGAGCCTGCTTTGGATTCTCTCTCTCCTTCTCTCGCTGCCTCTCCCCCACTAGTGCACATACACACTCTCTCTCCCCCTCAAAATAAATTTTAAAAAGTAACTTGTGTTACTTTTTTAAAAATTATAGTATTTTTTCATACACTGTTAGTTACAAAAAAGACAATAAAACTGGAACCAGGATACAGCATGCGTATTTTAGGAAAGAAAACTACAGCTAAAAAATATATTCATTCCATTCTATTGATATTATTTGTCCCTAGTTTTAAGAATGGGAAGATAGAAGTGGCCTTTGTCTAATACTTCACAATTTGCATTCTTGTACCTTGATAGACATAACAGCGTGTGGATTTTGTCAGGTGTAAACAGTGTTTTCACACTTCCTACAGAAGTGCGCCTTCGTTATTATTCAACATTTAATTAAGTCATAACACCATAAAAGATCTGGTAGTGAGTTTCAGCATACGTGCTGTATACACAGCTAGCTAACGACAGACACAGAGTGCTGGATCCTGAGCCTGTAAATAATACATCAGGCAGAATATCTGGTATTGACAGAAATGAGCACAGGAAAATCCATCAGGGACCAGCGGTCAACGACGGACACAACTGGACGGCGGCTCCTCCACTCTGTGTGACTGTGGGGCAGCCAAATCTCCTGAACTTCAGTTTTCTGACCTGAAAAGCAGGGATAGCGCTAACTTAAGTGAGTCCTGGATAGAATGCCCCGCACATAGAGAGCCAACAATAAATATATACTCCATTAGTCATGGTATGATAATAAGATTGTCTTTGGCTCTTTCAAGTTACAGGAGTTCTGGGACAGTTACCACCTCAGTTTTAACTCGCTCTTGACCAGGTCTGGACACATAAAATTCCATCATCTAGGTTTGGGGGTTGGTTGGTTGGTTGGTTTTAACTTGTTGATCTTGTAGAACTAGTGGTCCTTTTGACGCATCCCATTCATTCCCCTAATGTTCAAGACGCTTCAACAGAGAGTGAAGGAAATGACCTCTTCATCTAACAGTCTTTCCAATCCTTATAAACATGCTGTTTCTATTGCCTCAGATATTGCCAAACATCAGGTTAACTTCTGGAGGAGAGAGTAATGAGGCAAGAAATAGACCCCCCCCCCAAAAAAAAAGTCATAGATTCTGAATGATTTTAAGCTGAAGAAACCTTAAAGACCATTGAGTCTAATCCTCTAAGTTTGTTTTTTGGAACCTAGACCCTGAGAGAGTAAACGGTCCCAAATTTCTGAGAAATTCTATTCCTGTGCTATTCTTGCCATAGAACTTTGCATCAAAAATTGGCATCATGCGGCACCTGGGTGGTTCAGTCAGTTAAGCATCCAAACTGGTGGTTTTGGCTCCAGTCATGAGTTCATGGGATTGAGCCCTAAGCCCTGCATCAGGCTCTGCACTGACAGCACAGAACCTGCTTGGGATTCTTTCCCTCTCTCTCCCTCCCTCTCACTTTGCTCCTTCCTAGCTCGGGTGCCCTTGCACTCTCCCCCTCCCCCCAAAATAAGTAAACTTAAAAAGTTGAGGGGCACCTGGGTGGTTCAGTCTGTTAAGCATCCAACTTCGGCTCAGGTCATGATTTCACAATTCATGGGTTCGAGCCCCACATCTGGCTCTGTGCTGACAGCTCAGAGCCTGGAGCCTGTTTCCAATTCTGTGCTTTTCTCTCTGTCCCTCCTCCACTCACACTCTCTCTCAAAATACATAAACATTGAAAAAAAAAAAGTTGATGTAAATATTTACTTAGAGCTCAGTGGTTCTGTGATCTTGCTGTCCATTTATTAGAAGTTTTTAAGTATTGATGATCATTAACTCAGAGTAAATGATAATGTGTAAATTTTAAAATGTAAATTAAAAAATAATTAAACCGATCATGGTTTAACTCAGTTGAGATGACATTTTTTTCTGAGGACATAAGTAAATGGCCTTTGTCAACCATTTGGATGAACACATGGAAGACAATGTACCTTTGTAAACCCCCTCTCCCTCAAAAAAAAAAAATACAGAAGTATCTATAACCTGCTGGATGTTAGAGACAAATCTAATCCCAATAGATTTAGAAGTTACACTTACATCCCTCTCCTCTTGTATTAAATATAAATCTAAAGCCACTCAACAACCTGGCTCCCAAGAAAACCTAGGAGAAAAAAAAAGTCAAAAACCAAGTTTAAGGAAATCTTGAAAAACACCAGCTAAAATACATGTCAGATACTATCAACAGCATTATATTTTCTGTTTGTCAATGTTTCCCATTACCTGATTCAGCTGAGCTGACTGCCCAGATGGAAAAGAAAGACAACAGTGTTACAGGCAGAATTTCACGGGCGTTGTTCTCATGGACAGAATGAGGTTTACCCATGTTCACTACCCCACCATTCCATGGTCTTCAGATCATACTGAAAACCTCACGATCTTTTTCTGCGGTTTATTCCTCAAATTCAAATACTTACCACCTTTGGTCCGCCAAAGAACATAAGTAGAAAGAACATAAGCTTTAAAACCAGACAGACCGGGGCACCTGGGTGGCTCAGTCGGTTGAGCATCCGACCTCGGCTCAGGTCATGATCTCACAGTTTGTGAGTTCCAGCCCTGCATCAGGCCCTGTGCTGACAGCTCGGAGGCTGGAGCCTGCTTCAGATTCTGTGTCTCCCACTCTGTCTCTTCCCCACTTGTGCTCTCTCAAAAATAAACATTAAATATTAAAAAAAACAAAAAACAAAAAAAAACAACAGATCTTTGAAACGAGACTCTCCCAAACCCTCAGCTGAATAAATTTCAGTTTTCTCTTGTAACATACATGTTTTATGTCATGGGGTAATTGGCAAATTAATAAGAGCACATGTAAAATGTGCAACACATGATAGGAAAGCCAGTACCCACCAAAAGGGCCAATATCATTACCATATTTAGCAGTAACAGAACAGTTACCTTCTTTAGAATACTTCAAAAAGCAAAGAGTATTTCTTCTTCCAAGGGGCTTTCAAGCCAAGCAGGGAGGCCCAATACACTCAGAGCGAGGGGAGTGGCATTGTATACAACAGAAGCCACCCACCAAATGAAGAGTGCAGCAAAAAAAAAGAGAAGTTCAAGGGGAGGCAGGGTTAAGTGTTGATGAAACAGTTGGGAGACATTTCCTAGAGCAACCAGGACCTGAATCATCAACGGAAGTGCAGCTCTAAACTGAATAGGTACCAAGGAGCAAGGGGTCATTCAGGCAGGGACACAGCTGTGGCAAAGCTAAAATACTGCCGTGCAAACATACCTGGTGGCCCGGGTGGCACTTGACCGAGTATTCACTTAGGGATCACGGGTGGAAACGAAACAGAGTCCAGAACGGGTAAGCCTGGAGGAGCAGGCTAGGAAGCTCACAACTTTTCTCAGCAGCGGAGCAATACAGACACAGGGAGAGATTGAGGAGATTCAGAGGCAGGGAGGTACGAAGGTAGCAGGGAGAGGGGAAGGGATGGGGCCTCGTGTTCACCTACGCAGTGGGCCGGGTCAGTGTGCTGTTTTCTTCTGGGGTTTAATACGCTAGAATTCAGATGGCAAAGCCTCACCGAATGGGGAAATCAAGGACAGTGACAGCGCAGGCCTTTCCAGGGTGACAAAGAACCAATGAAGGCATCCAGGGACGGGCACACACCAGGACGCGGCCAAGCCGCTAGCAAGGTTGAATCTGTGGTTCCTGAAAGCAGAGTTCAGTGGCCCGCAGCTGGATCATAAATAAGGATTAAGGTCCTGGCAAAGGACAAGGCAGCCTGAAGGCTGGGCGGGATCTGGGGCAAGGCCTCAGGAAATCCCATGACGGGGATGGAGTGGCCATTAGAAGGTACTTGAAGAGAGCGTACTTGATCCAACAAAAACAAAACACCCTGCTTTAACGGAGTTACTCAGCTCTGGCCTCATGATCCCTACCCCGAGGGCGATTCTTCCAGGTAGAAAACACCAAAGCCTCTGCAACTTGTCCTCCTCCACAGGGCCTGCACCTAGGAGGCTCTTCCCCAAACCTTTCATGCTACCGCGTCTCCTGAAAGGCTTGAGGCCTTGGGTGCCGCTGCGGGCAGGCGGAGCTCCGACAACTCAGAAGCCCTCAAAGATCTCGAAGGCTCCGGCAGCCATTCTGGGCTGTAGCAGCAAAGGAGACGGAGGCAGCCTCCACCTTCACAGAGCTCACATCCTAGCACACAAGGGGGGATGGAGGACAGACAGCCTAAGTCACATGAGTAAATGCAAGATGATGCCGGAGACCAAGAGATTTTAAAATCCACAAGGGAGGTGCCGGACAGTGATGGAGCCCGGCCAGCCAGGGCTCTGAGGACTGGGGGGGATCCGGGAAGATGAAATCTCGGCTGGAGGAAAAAGGAACGCTGGAGGGCACCCAGGGGGCTCAGTCGGTTAAATGTCCATCTCTTGATTTCGGCTCAGGTCATGATCTCACAGTTCTGGAGTTCGAGCCCCGTGTCAGGATCTGTGCTGACAGTGCCGAGGCTGCTAGGGATTCTCGGTCTCCTCTCTCTCTCTCTCCCTCCCTCCCTCTCTCTCTCTCTCAAAACAAATAAACTTAAAAGAACAAGATAGACAACCTATTACACGGCAGGCAATACATTAGGCACCTCACATTCATCATGCCCACAGTCTGCGTAACAATTCAAATTGTTGCTATTTGCACTCGGAAGATGAAAAACCACGTTCCTAAGCGTTAAGTGAACTAGGAGAGTTAACAGAAGATAGGTAACACATGGTCCTATCCGACACCAGAGTCCAGGGAGAGGTACTGACCAGGGGCTCGCAAGGTAGTTTGCTGGAAAGACCATGAGCGGTAGTCCAGGTTCCCAGGCGTGAGTGACAAGGGCAAGGAGGAACAGGAGCAAGGCACACGCACAAGTGACACTACACATTAGTGATCAGGACTCGGTGACATGTCATGGGAGCGAGGAGCCCACAACCCCAGAAGGCAGCAGCAGACACTTCGAGAAAGGGGGCTCCCAGGAGTCCTGGGGTTCAGCCAAAGACAAGGAGCTCGGTTCTGGGAGTGTTGAGCCGACATGAGGTACGGAGGCTGGGAACAGCTGGGGAATGAAGTCCTGACAGGTGAGTAGAAATAAAATGAATACCAAAGACAGGGACTCTGCAATCGCTCGGCCACGTGGGGGGGTCAGCAGTGTCACTGTGGTTCCCTATATGGGAGACTAGTGTCTGTATTGGCTACCAGAGCAGACTGACATCTCCCCAACCTTCAGGAAACAAGAATTCCCCCTGCCACCCACCAAGACTAGCCTCAGACACACCTACACCTACACCCACCCACCCACACGTGCACTCTCTCTCTCTGGCCCTAGTACACAAACTCACAGCAACATGACATGTTATTTCGATTCAAATGTGCCGAGTTCAAATGCTATGAAACCATGTGGGCTTTGACTTAATGTTATTCAACTGATGTCATTAAAACAGAAGAATGAGTCTTGTAATGACTCCCTTATGCGCTCTGCTGTCTGTCTGAAAAAAGGAAGAGTACTCATTTCTGTCCCCAAACCAGCTTATTTGGGAGAAATGAGATAGGTTAAAGACAGCAGAAACCAAGTTTCAACATGCACGTGGGGAGAGGAAGAAAGCACCTGTCAGTAAGGAATAACGTCCTGCCCATCCATCTAAGGCGTGCCTTCCTGCATTCGGACCATGCAGTTGGGCGCACAAGGCAGGGAGGCAAGCCCCTTCTCTCCTGCTTTGGCCTGCTAGCCTTGCTTAGCACTCTAGGACTTCATTAACATGCGAATTAATATGTGACCATTATTTGGGGCAAGTACCACCTCATAGATCTTTTCAAGGCTCTATCAACCACAGCTGGAATGCAGGGACAGGACTGTTGAAAATGACCCTAAAGCCAACTCACACCATCATTAGTATGAAAACAATATGCCGCTCGGGAGGCATTTCTCTCCCCTACCTAAGGGCTTTGGCAGGTTAATCGTTCTTTCTGTGAACATCAGTGACAAAAGCAGCTGATTTCTTCTGAAGCCTAAGCAAATCATAACTCTACCAAGAAAAAAAAAATACTAAGGTATCAGAAGTATATGGTCAATATGGGCATGGTTTTTGGCAAGAAGAATGGACTAGGAGAAGACCTTATTTCAATTTGAGATTCTCTTGACCTCACTGGGAATCTATACAATGTTAGTATATCTGAGATTATCTTGAATATTTCTTCTTGCATGAATAATCCATGATCAAAGGATATTACTACCTTAACAACTGCTAAACCCTCACTTTCTATAACGATTTCAGAACCATTTTATGTATTTGTATTACTTGCCTTCTTCTCTAGGCTCCAAATGTTAACAAGAATACCTATATCTGGGGAGAGTAATGTGAACTGTAAAAAGGTACATAAACGATAGAATACAGACACAGTTAAAGCTCTTCGATGGGACTCATTAAAATAATGTTATTTTTCCTGTTTTAAGTAAACTAAAAACATTCCAAATCAGACTTTCAGTTGCCTGTTGAGGAAATTACTAGCTTTCCTAAGTCCACCCTAAAAAAGAAGAGCAATAAAGAGGACCTACTCTGCTAGATATTGAAATATACTACTAAGCCATGCTAACAAAACAGCATGAGTGTCTTTAAAGAACCAAGAAACCAATGGAGCACAAAGCTGATACCACCTTAGTGAAGACACAATCATCCTATGGAGAAAACTAGATCCCTACCATGTAGATCCATGAATTCCAGATGGGTTAAGACCTAAATGTGAAAGATTAAACTATAAAGTATAATAGATCATTTAAATTTGATGACAGAGAGATAGGGATTAATTTCTTTCACAGAGCCCCCAAAGTCGAATCTTAATGAATTATGTTAAAGATTTTTAGTCACTAAAAGAACATGATGGACAAAGTTAATGGAAAAATGACAGGCAAGGAGAATATTGTAAAATCTGAAACCCACTAGGGAGACTATCTGGACTACACAAAAAACTGTGTTAATCAATAGGAAAAATACAAAACCTTCCACTGGACAAACTGCAAAGAATCTAAGAAAAATCCAAAAGACAACGAGCCTATAAAAAAACATAACTGAATTCATCAATAATCAAAAACAAAATAAGACAAAAATATCTCATAACAACTAGATTAAAAAAATAGAGAAAATTAGAAAACTTAATGCTAAGTATTGGGTGAGGATGTGAGTATATAAACACCCCTACTACGGGTCATCAGAGTACTTGGTGAAACCATACTGTTAACAGCATCTGAGCCATACACACACACACACACACACACACACACACACACACACACACACACACACGCACACACCCCTACCTACACCCACACCCACACCCTATGGCCAAGCAATTCCACTATTCGTCTAGATCCCAAATGAATGCTCCTTGGTATTTTCCAGTAGGGGGCATGGCTGAGGCTGTTCACAGAAGCCTTGTTAGTGGTGACCTAAAGTGATAACAACCCTTGTTTGCATCCATCACTGGGGAAGAAGAGAACTGTATTCCAGACACAGTAACACTATGAGCACTGAACCCAATGGGTGAGATGTACACACAGCATTATTCATGGACTTCCAAACAATGCCAAGTGGAGAAAATAATAAGATGTGTAGCCCATTTACATGAATTAAAATATAGGTACAATAAGAACACATTCATTGAAATACATACATTTTGAAAACCGGGTTCTAGAAGGAAGAGAATGGGGGACAGAGGGGAATCCGATGCCATCGTGCACGCACGCACAGAGAAGTAGGGCCCCATGAGAATGTATGTTTACATGTGTATGGACATATGGACTGAACAAAAGTTGTACAAAGTAACACCTTACTACAGGTTACATCTTATGTCCAGGTGTTATTTCCAATTTTTCATGCTGATTTCTATCTACTAAATTGATTGCATAACCTACCAATGGTTTACAACTTTCCATTTTAAAACACAATCGCTCTAGACAATAATAAGGGCATTATAGAGAATTCCTGGAACAATAGTGCCACACATGCATTAAAAATTCAAGCACAGAAAAGAGAATTAAGACCCCTCTTGTGCCGCCTTCGCCCAGACTCACATCCACAGGGAATTACGGGGAGTCTGGGGCTGCTCCCAATCACGTGAATCAGATCCACACAGCACTTCCGGAGAATGAACTTTTCACCCCTGCTTCAGCCCCAGCTTGCTGGCCCAAGGCCAAAGCTAAAGCAGGAAACGATATGCCACTTGCTAAAGCATAAAGGGATACTTTAAACCATAAAGGAACCTTTTTAAAAATTCCTTAAACACATTTGAATAACATGTAGATATAAGAAAATGCAGTCCCTCTCTTGGAAGTCTCAAGTTGGAAAATAAGAAAAGGGTGGAAATACTGAGGACCACGATAATCAAACAGAAAACGGGGTAATGGGAGGAGGTGACACAAACCTCAGGAGAGCAGGAAGCCAAGGCCGAGGACCAGACAGGTCTGCCAGGCTCCCCAGGCACAGCTCAATGAGAAGTTAGAAGTATACATTTCTATTTCAAGTCAACTGAAAATCATTTTTGAGGACAGCTTTAGCTCCCTATACTAGAAGGTCAGAAAATACCTTTATTGGGCCAATACTAGAAATAGTCATAAATTATTTAAATGGGGCTAGAAAGTTCTGGGCTAGAGGAGGTACACACACACACACACACACACACACACACACACACACACACATAAAAGCGCAGAAGTTTGTCTCCACCCTGCCAGCTACCTCCAAGTAGACATGCCAATGTGTGCACAGGCTTCAAAACAACACGGTTAGCCCTCTCCACAGCCTGCAATATTTTCCAGCCCCCATCGCAGCCCTGCAAACGTTTCCTGGAGGGTACTTCTGTGCAGGGTTACCAGGAACTAGGTGTGTGAGCTTGGGTTTGAAGAAGGCATCTATGAAGAGCCATAAACAACTGAGAAAACAGAATTAAGTAATTAAGAGGCATTATTAAAACAAAACAAAAATCTAAAGCTAACTAGGTTCCACAGAATCCATAGAATAAGAGAGACCTGGAGGAAAATTGAATTCATACAAGGAGAGGAATGATTACTGGCCCATGAGGTAGAACAAAAGTAGGGAAGAGTTGGTCGTACAGGTATGGGATGGAAGGGAAGTGAGGAAATCCAATAAGCTACAGCAGAGACCTTACCAAGAGACGGACGCCGACGAACCATGAAGTTGTTGACTAGTATCTGGTCCTCAATTCCTAAGTGTTCCCAAGGGCCAAAGTGCACATACTGTCTTAAAGGCAATGACCAGCTACTTCGGATTCTGATGAATATTCGGCAAGAGAGCAGTAATACTGAAAGCTACCATGTATTCAAAAGGCTCTTCACAATATACAATCACTAAGCCTCAGAACATTTCTGTAATGTCAATGATACCCCCTTCTACAGAAGAAGAAACGGACGGTCATAAAAGCTAAGAGAAATCCTCAAGGTCATGTCAGAAAAAACGGCAAAACCGAGATTTACCCAGAGTCATGCTGACTTCAAAATATCTTTTAAGGATACCAACTCTAACGTATACTTACATGAACATCAGGTAAGCGAGACCTAAAGAGTGATTTTCTCCATTTAAAAAGACTAGAGTGAGTTAAGCTCTGTAAAAGTAAACTTACCAGAGTCGATTTCCAGGTTTTGATAATTTTTACTGATTACTGAACACACTATCACTGGAGAAGCTGAGTAAAAGGTACATAGGAATTCTATTGTTTTGGACCTTCCTGCGACCTCAAATTATTTTCAAATAAGTTTTATTGAAAATGATGGGGAAAAAACTTGTTGGTAAGTTACCTAGCTTCTTTTGATTTTGGATATATATATATCCAATATATTTATGGATGATAGATTTCAAGATACATATAGGTATACTTGAGATATAGATATATGAAATAAGAGACCCATACAAATATATATTTAAGATGTACACTGGAGATAAATATAAAATTCCTTGGAAAATATGTATATACCTATATTATATATATATATATATATTTTTTTTTTTTTTAAAGGCCAATTCCCAGTTGCCTACCAGATGTATATAGTGCCAGAAAAAAACACCACTGGATTCCTCTCACTCCCATTCTATGTTAATAAACTTTCATTAAATACATATTAATTACCGCATGGTGCTCTATTGTTTCATCTGTACAAGTTTATGTGCTTCCACTCTTATTTTTACTCGTTTTTCTTATCTTTCCAGGGAATGAGAATTACCATTCATATCTCAATTACCTATCCTAAAAATAAAGGGCCTAGCTGACATTTACAAAAATGGTTTGATAAGAAAATTTACTTTTGCAGGGCACCTGGGTGGCTGAGTCCGTTGGGCATCTGACTTCAGCTCAGGTCATGATCTCACAGTTTGCAGGTTTGAGCCTCGCGTAGGGCTCTCTGCATCAGCGCAGAGCCCGCTTTGGAGACTCTGTCTCCCTCTCTCTCTGCCCCTCCCTTCCCCTCTCTCACAAAAACAAACATTTAAAAAAATTTACTTTTTCTAAGAATGATTCAGGGCTCCACCCCCCCACCCCTGCCAGGGAATGAGATGATTTTCAAAGAGCTCCTGTTTTTTGAATGCCTTCGTGTCATTACATTCTTTGACCATCACAACACAATGAAGTAAAACCAAAAATACCCATTTTACTTGTTGAGGGAAGCTAGACGGATTGATTTGCAGAAGTCATGCAACTATCCTTGGCAAAATGAGAATTCAAACTCAATAGGCAGGGCTGTAAAAATATATACCTTCCACCCTCTTCGCCTCTCCACGCTCTCATTTCTTTGCTAAAAAGACACCTATTTATTAACCAAATCTTAATAGCAAAATACCCATTCAAAGCACATTCAGACACAAGGAAAAGGAAAAGGAAAAAGGAAGGAAGAAAAGGAAGGGAAGGGGAGGAAGGGAGGGAAGGGAGGGAGGTAAGGGAGGGAGGGAAGGAAAGGAACGAAAGGAAGGAAGGAAAGGAAGAAAGGAAGGGAGGGAAGGGAAGGGAAGGAAGAAAGGGAGGGAAGGGAAGGGAAGGAAGAACGGGAGGGAAGGGAAGGGAAGGAAGAACGGGAGGGAAGGAAGGGAAGGAAGGAGGAAGGAAGGGAAGGGAAGGAAGAACGGGAGGGAAGGAAGGAAGGGAAGGAAGAACGGGAGGGAAGGAAGGAAGGAAGAAGGGAGGGAAGGAAGAAGGGAAGGGAAGGAAGAAGGGAAGGGAAGGAAGAAGGAGAAGGGAAGGGAAGGGAAGGGAAGGGAAGGGAAGAAAGGAAGGAAGGGAAGGAAGAAAGGAAGGAAGGGAAGGAAGAAAGGAAGGAAGGGAAGGAAGAAAGGAAGGAAGGGAAGGAAGAAAGGAAGGAAGGGAAGGAAAGAAAGGAAGGAAAGAAAGGAAGGAACAAAAGGAAGGGAAGAAAGGAAGGGAAGGAAGGAAGGAAGGGAGGGAGGGAAGGAAGGGAAGGAAGGGAATGAAGGGAAGGAAGGGAAGGAAGGGAAGGAAGGGAGGGAGGGAGGGAGGGAAAAAAAGGAAGGAACAAAAGGAAGGAAGGGAAGGAAGGGAAGGGAAGGAAGGAAGGAAGGAAGGAAGGAAGGAAGGAAGGAAGGAAGGAAGGAAGGGAGGGGGGAAGGGAGGGGGGAAGGGAGGGGGGAAGGAAGGGAAGGAAAGGAACGAAAGGAAGGAAGGGAAGGAAGAAAGGAAGGGAGGGAAGGAAAGAAAGGAAGGAAAGAAAGGAAGGAAAGAAAGGAAGGGAAGGAAGGAAGGAAGGAAGGGAGGGAGGGAGGGAGGGAGGGAGGGAGGGGAGGGAGGTAAGGGAGGGAGGGAAGGAAAGGAACGAAAGGAAGGAAGGGAAGGAAGGAAGGAAGGGAGGGAGGGAGGGAGGGAGGGAGGGAGGGAAGGAAGGGAACGAAGGGAACGAAGGGAACGAAGGGAAGAAAGGAACAAAGGAAAGGAAGGGAGAAAGGAAAGAAAGGGGAAGGAAGGAAAGAGAAAGAAAGGAAAGAAAGAAAAGAAACAAAAGGAAGGAAGGAAGGAAGGAACAAAGAAAGAAAACATCAATATTCATTCCTGGCACTTCTTTGAAGTTAACGTTTGTTACTGAAGCTGCAGAAAAACCTTAGAAGTATGAAAGAAATGCAAGCAGTATCCCAAGGAACAATATGTGTGCGCCCGAGTGGGAAACGGGAAGAACATCTGCCAAATTCATTTTGGCCTCATCTGATACTATCTCACTGATCTGGGTCCAACTTACATTTGTTTCTCTGTCCCTCCCCCATTTCCTCTTCATTCCAGAAGCACACAAAAATCATAGCAAAGCAGCAGGAGAGACTTTCCAACACCCTGAGAGCACCATCAAATAAGGGAATGGCTCTCCACGCCAAGAATAACCTCATTTCAACTAAGAAAAACCTCGAACACTAAAACAAATCCTTATAGGATCATAAGTAACAACCGGAAACAAAATTATCTAAATATTATATAAAGGCAAATAGGTTTTTGGAAGAGAAAAGCTCAAAAGAACTAATTAAATATGCCTTTTCATCTGTACTTATGCACAGGGCATTCTAATTTACTGAGTCAACCTCAAGCTGGATGTGCTTTCTAATTCAAACTTATTTTTTTAAGTCTTTAATTATGTTTAATTCCACTTCCCGCTTTTGTTCCCCAGCACTGATCTCTATCTGTTCAACTCTGATGCTAATAGACCTCAGAGTCCTGATACTTGTACGTAAGTACCATCAGAACTACAGGTTAGTATTGAAGGTCCACAAATTTCATGGCCTTGTCTTTGACTTCCAAACTCCTTTGGATTTTTTTTTTTTTTAACTCTAGTAGGTGAAAGCAGTAGTATGCTTTTAAAAGGAAAGTCAGTTCTTAATCAGTTACGCTTTTCAAAAGGATCAAAGTAAAGATGGCTCGTGGATTTATATTTTCCAAGTCACTTAATGGGGTGCTTGGGTGGCTCAGTCAGTTAGGCATCCGACTTGGGCTCAGGTCATGATCTCACAGTTCGTGGGTTCAAGCCCCCCCCCTTAGGGCTCTGTGCTAACAGCTTGGAGCCTAGAGCCTGTTTGGGATTCTGTGTCTCCCTCTCTCTCTGCCCCTCCCCTGGTCAGTGTCTCTGTCTCTCAAAAATAAAGGTAAACAAAAAAAAAATAAAATCACTTACGTGCTTTCTTCTTAGGGTGATATTTTGTTTACTATATCTATATATATTACCTCTTCCCTTCCAATTCTTTGCTAAAATTAAGGGACTCTAATTCACTAGTACAAGAGTAAAGAAAACATTCTAGCAAACCCTACAGGCCAAGAAGTCTGGTCTTTTCTCCTAGTCAACTAAGTAGCAGCTAACAGAAAAAAAGAAAAGAAAAGAGAAACACCAATGAGTACTTTGTTTCTCCTGTTCGGGGCTCAGGTAATAATGCTATGAGGTCTGGTCAGCATGTCTTCTACCCTTCCCCTCTCTACTCAAAAAGATAAGACTCAACTGTCAGGCATCTGTGTGAATCCTAGCAGATACCACAGGAAATGATATTTTAGTACCCTCCCTAATACACTCACACTCTGATGGAGTAGGTAATGTTAACAGACCACTGTAATTCAGTGTGACGAGGAAAGTTCAAGACTAAGCACAGGCACCGTGGAAGTCCAGAGGAGGAAGTGTTATCACAGTCCAAAGAGGGGAAGAGGAGTTGAGGTATTCAAGACCGGTTTCCAGAGAAAACGACGTCTGTGAAGACCCCAGGAGATCAATAACCACTTTGCATCCACTAGGACGGCTATAATAAAAAAAAAAAGACTGACAGTGGTAGGTGTTGGGGAGGATGTAGAGTGGGAACCCTCACACGCCACTGGTAGGAACGCACAGTGGTGCGGACATCTCGGAAAACAGACTACTCCTCAAAATGTTAAGCACAGAATTCTTAATCGCCCCCAAATTTCCACCTCTGGACGTATACCTAGGAGAACTGAAAAGGTGCGTCCACACAAAAACTTGTCCACAAATGTTCACAGCATTTTTCAAAACAGCCAAAAATGTGCAACCACCCAAACGTCCACCAACCGATGAACAGGTAAATCAAGTATGGTACCTTGCAAAATGTAGCACCATTCAATCATCCGTAAGTATCAGTACACGCTGAAAAAGGTATGAACGTGAAGAAACCGTGAAAATATTATGCCAAGTGAAAAAAGCCAGACGCGAAAAGCCACAGAGTGTAGGATTCCATTTCTGTGAAATGTCCACACCAAGGAAATTCAGAGCCAGAAACAGATTAGCGGTTTCCAAGGGCTGGGGGAAGAGAGAAGTGGTGAGTAAGTGCTAATGGTGATGAAGATATTCTGGGATCAGACCACGGTGATAGTCTTGCGATTCTGTGAGAATACTAACAACTATGAAATACCACTTTTATGCACGTGATTCATACCTAATAAGAAAGACGACTGAGCAGGTACTAATAGAATTGAGGGGTCAGAAAAAAGAAAAAGGAGAGAGCAGCAAGAATGGTAAAGAGAGGGGAAAATGGATATGGGTTGAGAGCAAAAGAAGCCAACTGAGTGGGACTAACAGGGGGCCTCCTTCCATACGCAGCAAAGGTGCAGACGGGGAGCATGGCTTGAAAGAGGGAGCTGGTGCCCAAAGTTTCTTTTACAAGCATACGCAGGTAGCCAGGGCAAGAAGTTTGAGAAAAAAGGAGGAAGGTAAGAACCACCTCTGGGGAGATCAGGACAAAGTGATGACTGTAAAATAAACCTGTTTTTGGAAGTTTCCCCACACTTGGAAAAAAAAAAAAAAAAGTCTGGGGCACCTGGGTGGCTCAGTGGGTTGAGTGTCTGACTTTGGCTCAGGTCATGATCTCACGGTTCACGAATTCAAGCCCCGCAATGGACTCTGTGCAGACAGCTCAGAGCCTGGAGCCTGCTTTGGATTCTGTCTCTCTCCGCCCCCCCTTCCCCTGCTTGCGCTGTCTGCCTGTCTCTCTCAAAAATAAACCACCATTAAAAAAAAAATCAGGGGCGCCTGGGTGGCTCAGTCGGTTGAGCAGCTGACTTCGGCTCAGGTCATGATCTCGCGGTCTGTGAGTTCGAGCCCCGCGTCGGGCTCTGTGCTGACAGCTCAGAGCCTAGAGCCTGTTTCGGATTCTGTGTCTCCCTCTCTCTGACCCTCCCCCGTTCATGCTGTGTCTCTGTCTCAAAAATAAATAAACGTTAAATAAAAATTTTAAAAAAAATCAGCTTCTACATTCAACACTAAAAAAATTTACTTAGACACAAAATGAACCGGGGGTCTCAGAAAGGATTTTCTCTTCTGCCAAACCTCCAGGGTCTTTGGAATGGAACACGAGGGGTCCCCGGCTCACTTCCTGTCACTTTTCCACGGCAATGTTTGCATCGTTTACAAGATTTTCCTATTTACTTTATCAATTGCTTAAGTCCTGCAGTAACCCGCTTCTTAGTTTGTGGTTTCATCATATGTTATGATATTTCAATAATTAGGCAGTAAAGACTTCAAAAATTCACGTAAAGATGGCTTTTATGAAGCTTTTCATAACCTTAAGGGAAAACAAGTTTTTCCCCTTACAGGCTGTATTTTTTTTTAATTGGTTTCACAATTTTTAACATTAAGAAACCAGAATGTTACTTGAGGTGGTCTAGATATCAAAACAATCATTTTCCATGCTGAAGTACAAATTCATATTTAAGTGAATTAAATTTGCTTTTGATTTCAGTTGATAATGCAGGCTAGTCTGACACTCAAGATTTTATCCAAAACTTCCAAATGAAGATCTAGATCTGCTAAGAGTAGTTCCCTCGAATGATTTTACTTCTGGGAAAAAAAGGCAATGCTTAGAATTCTGTGTGAAACAAAGGCGTTATATGGTAACTAGTAAATCATACTGGACATCGTCAAAAAGTACTCAAGGGTTTGACTTCTACTCAAATACATACTAGTTCACCATTTTTTGAAAGCTTCCTATGTAGCCATTACTTTTCACATATAACCTCATTTGTTTCTTCTCCCAGTATTACTTTACTAATGAAGAAAACGGAGCAGCTAGTAAGTAGCAGAGCCAGGATGTAAATCCGGGGATTCTGGTCCCAGGTTCTGAGAACTCAAATACATAATGCTTTGCATATGTCCAGATACTCTGTTCCATAGAAGATTCTTAAAGCTTTCACGATATGAAGCATTCTAGGTGACCGATTCCTATCCAATTGCTAACGTTTCTCTAAAATATACAAACGTGATCCAAAATTCAAAATACCAGACTCAGGATGATATAAAGAGACCAAATCAAGGGAAGGGAGCCTGGGTTGTTTTACGCAGACCTACAACAAATGGGCTGCCTGTGGAGAGAGTTCCCAAGCTCTTCTGTGCCCAAGTTTGCTCAACTAGTTGACCAAATGTGCTCATAGTTCTAAGATTCCATACCACTAAGAAGGGAAACACCCATTCTATAAAGCCCTTCACCTCGTCCACTACCAATGCATTTCCTTCCTCTGATTAGCCCCTTCATTACCCTTTCCTCTAGGTGCAGATCAAAATCTGTGTCTCCTCTCTTTTCAACTGGATTCCTCTTTCATCGTATGCTTTGCTGACACTGGTCTATCCTGGAAAATCCAGCACTTACAAGGGTGAGAGACAATTCAACGTGGGTCTTCAAATCCGTTTAGCCAAGGAGAATAGAAAATAGAAATGCATAATGCTCAATGCTAAGTAGCACGTGCAATACGACAGGGGTTTGACTAGAAGCCCTCTGGGGACAGGGGTCCTTGAGAGCCAGGAACAGTTAGCAGGATGCTGAGTACATCACGGCCGACAACGACCATCAATCAATACAGCACCTTCCAGGATTTTCCGTGTTCGCTAGCTCCTTTCAGTGCATAAATTTACTTACATTTGCAAATATGTAAATGGGCGGAGGTTCAACGTGAACTTGAAAGTAGACGCGCAGCCATTAGATTTCCCAGGTATTTCTGCCAAAGTAAACACTTTTGTTTGGATGTTAATTCTGACTCTACAGTCTTGTTTTGTTTGTATTTTGCTTTGATCTTGTCTTCATTTCCACTGTTCTTCCACAACATTGAATATGTGTACCTTCCTTCTTAAAAAACAGTAAAGGAATGTCAAAATGTGCTTCAGGGTGGAGGCTGGCTTTGGGGATGAGAGGAGCATCATGAAGGATCAGCACACAGGGTTGATGTCCAAAATCAATGGCACGTCTGTCTTTTAATCAGAGTGTCAGGAGGCATCCAATTTCCAAAAAACAAATGTAATTTCTTGGAACCAGCTTCTCTAGTCTGTAGACAAATTTATGTACTGTGTTAATAGCAAGAGTAACAGTAGTAATAGAAATACGTAGCATTTACTCTTTGCCCAATTCCCTTCTAAGCACTCTATTGGTATGAACCATATAGTCCTCACAAAAGTTCTAGGAGATACATACTCCTGTCAACTCTTATCAATAAAGAACAGTTCGGGCCACCTGCTTAATGTCACACATCTGGTAAGTAACGGAGGCAGGATGGGAAGCCAGTCTGACTCTAGAACACCCACTCATAATCCCCTTAACCTAAAAAGGCCTCAACACATTATGATATTGACAGTATTGACCCTAGGACACTTGAAGGTTCTCATTCTTCTCTCAAATTTGAGTTCATTTGTATAGTTACACAAACCACACCACACATCCGGATAGGTCCTGATCTCATGCGACTAAGGTTTTCTTTGTGCAATTTCACAAAAATCCAAAACTAAAAAGTCCCTTTTAATTATCATATCTTCCAAGTTTCTTACACAAATAAAGAAAATAAAATGGAATCCAGAAACTATGTTTTATTTTTGTAAAATAAAGTTAAACCTAAAAGCTAAGCATTCCTGTGCTAATAATTTTTCATTTTATAGCAAAAGAATTTCAAACTTGCAGAAAAAATTGTATGAACTATTCAAAGAACTCCAATATTCCCATCACCCAGAGACCTCAGTCAAGTTGGGCCAACTGTCCCAGTAATGTTCTTTCTTGCTAAAAAAAAAAAAAAAAAAAAAAGCAAAAACAAACAAAAAAAAAAAAAACACACCACACATTCCAGCATTGCACACTGTACTTGGAAACTGAAGAAAGAGGACAACCTTCAATCTGGGGCAGTATCCAAGCTCTCCCTTGACCTTCATTCCCCTTCTCTGCTGAGCATTGCTGGTTATTTTGTAGAAGTTTCCCAAACTGGGATTACTAAGGTTCTTTCACGAGAAGATTCAAAGATCACAGTTTGGAGAAAGATGCTGTGCTTTCATTGCATTGCATCAAACGATACACAATTTCAGTCTGTCTCATCAACAGTGATGGCAACCCACCACTGGAGTAAGGTCAACTCCTCCAAGTTTCTCCATTAGACTTACTGGGTTGCCCTTTATAACTCATAAGACTCTGTGGGCACTCTCAGATGACACAAACATGCTGTCACCAACTCTTGCTCATTAGTTTCAGCAACCACTGATGTTTCTTGCCCCAATTCTTAGCCTGACAACTGCCAAAATCACCATCTTTCTGGTTTCCACATTCAACTTATCAGCAGCTTCCTGGTTTAAGACTTTCTCCTCTCCACTTATTCATGCATTTATTTATAGAAGTCTGGCCCTATGGATTCCTGATTGGTTTAGGGCATTATCATCTCTACGTATTATTCTGATGCCCGTGTTGTCCCAGGTTTGCATGCGGAATCTCTTTGCCGGCTGCTGCGTTCTTCTGGCACCGTCGCATCATTCTCTGAGAACTCCCCTATTTCCGCACAGGATATTCCAGGCTCACCGTGCAGATCCCCTGCCCCAGCCTGAGAACCAGACATTCTCTCAAAGACATGTGTTTCCTTTTAGCTAAGACCGGGGTCTCGAAACTAGTATCTGTGCAATAAACGTGCTCGTATTGACTGGGTGGTCACTGCACCCTGGCCTGTTCAAGGAGCAAAGTTAGGAAACGGTTGTGCGTGCCCATAGGTATATGTATGCACGTATTCACATATGTGCAAATACGTGAACGTGTGTTTCTACACTGACATTCCTACATGTAATTTCTACATGTTGAAATCCAGGAATCGACAGCAATACTTCAAATCGCATAGCATGGCGTTCATTCTGGCTTCCCCTTCTTTGTATTTGTAACTATCTTCTGCCAGTAAGAGGTCTGGCTCTCATTACCTTCAGAAGGATTTACATATGGGCCTCCTTGCTAGGACCTGCCTAATGGCTTTTGCAGCGAATTAAGAAAGGAAGGAAGGAATTAATGAAGCAATCCTGCAAAGAAGGTGGGCAAAAACCAAATTTTTGAGACTTGATCATCTCTTTACAGAAAAAAAAAAAAGGTAATCCAGGCCCCACGACTAAATATAGCAACACAGCATCTCATTCCCTAGCCACAGGAGGTAACAGAGTTTAGAGTTGCTTTCCAGGGGATTCTCACCTGTCTTCCAATGTGCACATAACACACGATTCTTTGTATATTTACAACAAAAAGAACTGGTGTGTTTAAATATTGTATTCTTGGGCAATAAAAATGTCAAGAACCAGGTGTCACTAACTTTTCTAAAACAGAGAGAAGAAATTCTATTATGTCCATATTCAACATCACACCCCCTCCTCGTAAAAGGTGGGGAAAGCGGGGCCCAGAGAGCTCCCAGGCCCTGCCCAGCGTCACAGAGCTCATTAGAAATGAAGCACAATCCACCCGTGCGGTTGCTAACTTGCCACATCACCCCGCCACGCTACCTTTGGAAGGTTTTCCAAGTAACTAATGTACAATTTGAAACTATCCAGATTTTCCGCTGAGAAACGTGCAGGGCTATAAGCCCTCCTAAAAAAACGTATACCCACAGATGCAGCAAGCCCACATTAAATAACTAGAAGAGAACCATCTCTTCCGTGGGAACGTTAATAAGACACTTCCTCAAACGTTGAACTATAAAGATAGTTCACATAACCGAAAACAGTTCTTTAGGTTAGTACTGGGCACTTGTCCCAAGCTGTCACAATTAGCATCCATCACCACAGCGCCACAGATAGGGAGAGCGCGGACCAGGGGTACTAAGACCGCCTACCTCATAAGCATTCCAGAAGAATGAAGTCAGCGCTTGTGAAAATATTATGTACATGAGGCTGTGCTATACGCTAAGTGGCTCTTTTTCCCTTGATGGAGACACAGCGTTTCTACCCAAAAAGTTGACTGAGCCAACTTCTTGCAACACGGTGTCAGTTCTGGCACCATACTTTTATTAGACATCAAACCACCCAGGTATTCTGACACTGGGTGTCTGTTTCCCTGTTCCTCATCTGTACCATGGGGACGGGGACATGTAGCTGAGAGTTGGTATGCAATTTATGGGGGGGAGGGGGCAGGGAACTACATGAAGCACTGGAAGCTAGGTACCGGGTGCTCTGTTACTAAGTGACGAACCCCCCCCCCCCCATCATCACCACCATCACGATGTCCGGTATCAGAGCTACTGTGTCTAGACCTGGAGGTGCTTTGTGCTGCAGGCTGCCTGTGGGCAACGGAAGCGGCATGAGATGCGCTGTGTTCAGACCCAAAACAGAGCCCTTTCCTATGTACAAGCCGACATTTAAGGCAACTCCTAAATCGTTTCACTGTTTCTCCAGATTGGGCCTCACACAATCCTCCAGGACAATCCTACTTTCTAGCCGTCCCTCCATCAGGACACTGGACGTGGTCACATGTACCCGAATATCCCGGGTCGGTACGCGTCATTTACCTTACGGGACAGGATACCCTGACGTTTCGTTAAGGATGAAATTTTGGATCAGGAGACAAAATTTAAAGGAGCAAGTTAGTTTTATGGAAATGTGGGCAAGAAGATAAAACCCTTAAAAGATTTAAAACAGATTAGGAACAAAAACCATCTTCGGGCAGGCCAAAAATGGTGGCTCTCTGTTCTTAATACACTACTCCCAGCAAACTAAGCCATGCTTTATTACTTAAAGCTTAGTTTTTGGGTTGTTTTTTTTTTTTTTTTTTTTTTGGTTTTTTTTAACTATCCTCTTCTAGGAAAAAAATATCTAGCATTCAATGAAATGCAAGGTGCATTGTGCCTTTCACTGAAAAAAAAAAAAAGAAAAAGAAAAAGAAAACCCACCTACTATGGCTTATGGACTTCAGCCTAGCCTGTCACACAGGAATTAAAATCTCTTGAAAAAGCAGCTTTGCGTGGTTCACGTGTCAGGCCGACAGGAGCTGGATCAGCTTACAGAAGGGGCCAGAGATAAAGCCTGCAGAGGAAGCAAGGGCTAACAGCCCCCAGGAAAATCTAGGACTTCTCTACTACTCTACCTTCCCCACCCTCATTCCCTCCCACGCTTTCCTCTACAAGAAGTGGTGCAAAACAAAGTCAGCAGCCATTTCTTTCCCTTCATTAATGACACAGCACTACATTTGCAGACGTATCCATCAAGAAGAGTATCTACGTCCTGTTTCTAAAGATTTCTATTTTTCTTTAAAAATCTTGAAACAAAACCACATCGGTTTCAGAGCCCACTCTCCGGCCCTTGATTTTATTAAGTCCAAATGTACAAAGCCCACAGAGCAAGGACTATTGGGTTTATTTTACAAGACTGCATCAAATATTAGCTGAAAATTGGCTGTAAATGGGGCTACTTAAGCCTCCACGGAAAGGAATTGCAGGGGCTTGGGATTAAAATTGCAGGAAGCCAAAAAGAAAATTGAGGGCCAGGAAATGATGACTGATGGGCTGGGTGCTATTATCTCTGAGAAAGCTAAGGACAGGGAGGCTTTGAAAAAAAATTGCATAGGTGACCTTGAGAACAAGTCCAGACTGAGCAGTCAGCTGGGCGTAGCTCCCTGCAGAGACAGAAAGAGAGCAGGGAGAATTCTTCATTTCCAAATGGGTGAGGAAGACGTTTCCGATAAGCAGTTTTGATTCCCTCTTAGCATGCGGGGCTGCGAGCCACATCTCCAGAAGAATAAATGTCACCCAGCCCTTGGAAAATGCTCCATATTCAGGAGCTGTGGTTTGAAGCTCTCAAACGTTCCTAGAGGATTTCATGACTGTGGGACATGGGAGATTGCAGATTAAAAATGGACTCTATTGATGAAATTACTGTACAGGCTTTTTGTCTTCATCCTGTGTCACTGCACACAGAAAGGGAGCCCTGGAGCCGTTAAGGACACTTCATCTAAACTTCCTGAAAGTGCTTCAAAATGATAACTAGAAGCACAGCCCGGGTCCAAGGCAATTTAATTGCTACAAATGCTCAGTCTACACTTGATTTTTCTAAAGGTAGATTGGCTGACACAGCCCCTCAGATAAGTGGCTGTTTAAATTGGTTAATATCAAGCAAGACCCCACTATTAATTGTCGAATTTACTGAGGACTCTAAAGAACCTTTTCTTAAGTCTGTCATATGTATCATTACATATTACCATATCAACGTTTATACACGTTTTATTAATTCATTAAAACATAATCTAAAAGCCCATTATTATGGGGGCATGTGGGTGGCTCAGCTGGCTATGCGTCATGATCTCATGGTTCGTGAGTCAAGCCCCACATCAGGCACGGCACTGACAGCTCAGAGCCTGGAGCCTGCTTAAGATTCTGTCTCCCTCGCTCTCTGCTGCTGACCTGCTTGTGCCCATGCTCTCTTTCAAAGATAAAAAATAAAAATAAAAATAAAAAGTAACAGAAGAGCTAAGTCTTATTACCACAAGTGGTAAGTCTTCATAAACAATTAGATTTCCCAAACATGTAGTGAAATAGTAGCCATTTTACATCCATGCGAATTTTCTCACACCTGGCTTCCGAGAAGACAGCTGGAGTGTCCAATCTGTTGCATTCCATCTGTTTTAATATCTTGTTTAAAGTACATGCCGAAAACCCATTCTCACACAGATACGTAGTTGGAAGATGGAGGAGTAATAGCCCTTTCAGATAAATTTGGATATTCTTTCCTTAATATTACACCAAAACTCACCAACACGTAGTTTCGATAGAAATCTGAGCCCCCATCAGTGAACCTTCTGTAGTCTGATACCTTAAAATCTATCGCACTCTTCAGCATGGGATTCTGACACTCGTGCACAATTCTGCAACATCCATCGTTGGTCAGACAGGAAATACTGAGTTACGGAGAAGTTCCAAGTGTAGTGGAAAAGTTCACCACACCCCATGGGAGAAAGAGGATTAAGAAGGCCAATAATGTGTATTATTATGAAAATAGATTTGACCTCGTAGAGTCACCAAAAAGATAGCAGGGACCCCAGAAATCTGTAAACCAAAACCTGAGAATCGCCACTTTAGGCTGATCATGGCACGTGACAACAAGGACTTGGGAGTGTGGCACAAGTCTGCCAGGTCATCAAGGGATCCTTTTAGGGGCCAGGTCGTGTATTTAAAAAAAAAAAAATTGTCCCAGTTGACATTCAACGTGGGAACTGGTCAACAAATTCCAAATCCAAGAACTCTATGTGGTTTCTAAACTCGTCGGCTAGAAACTGGAAAGGGCACAACCCACTGGATTTCACATTTGTCACTGCTAAAGCGGGAGCATTAACAGCCACGTCTTGGTTTGAAATCCAGATATGAAAATGTTTTATGTCTAACAAGACTGAATCACTCATTATTGATTTTTGCCCCCTCCTTGAAATGCGAAGATTTAGCAGCTCCTTCAAAATCATGATTTGTTAGTGGCCCAGCTTATACAAAGAGTTTGCACACTTGTGGTCAGCAGAACCTAACTGATAACCTGCATTCTCAAATGTCAGCTCCCAGGGCCGGACCCTTCAGGGTCTTATTCCAAAGGGTCTCCACAGCCCCATCACCTCACACCAGAACCCGTCAAGTATGCAAAACTAGGTGTTTGTGGGATCAGTGAATTAGTTTGTATTTGAACGCTGTTGAATATTTCAAAGCAAACAGGACACTGTAGCTAGCACGCCACATTGAAGAAATAAATAGGAAACACCCAGCATTCATGAATTCTGCAGTATAAGGGCATTTTAATAGATGAGGGAAAGTAGAGTATTTATAAGTCTGATTTAAAAAAAAGAACTTGAATTTGATTAACTGTTTATAAGTCTGCTTTATTAAAAAAAAACATGAACTTGCAAGTATACTTTTGGTCAACACCTCATGAAACTCCAATTTCAAATTCAAACTCTATCCTTAATTTGACGGAATGCAGAGAGCAGCTAAGGAAAACTGAATTTCTGCTATCGACAGGCTGTTGTGGCAATGCAACCAGATACTTTAAGGAGAAAAATTAATTTTCTCCGAATCCTTTAAAGATCAAGATTCCATGCGAGAGCTGGGCAAGAAACCATACTTTAAAACACTTGTGTGTGTGTTTCCATGTGCACATCCGGACAGGTCACTGAAGCTCTCACTGACCAGTGTCACAGCTGCATGAATGGTTCCCCTGTTCTTAGAGGGACAAGATGCAGAAGGCTAGCTTCACAAATGCCCCTATATTTCACAAGTTGTGATAATCTGGATTATGTAGGTTATGGGTGGTTTTATTTTCCTGTAGTTCTGCTTGGCCAGAGAAAGCAAGCCTTCCTGGCGAACAAAAATGACTGTTTGTGCAAGAGAATTGATTATCTGTTCAAGATGGCTTATGCTGCAGTAGTATAAAAAATTGCAGGTGGCTTTGGTTACAAGAGAAGCTATCAATCATCCTCAACTATTGACACATTTTTATGGACTGTAGTCTCAAATCACTCACTAAGGTTACCTATTCATCCTTGAAATCTAAAATTTGGAGTCCTACCTAAGGGAAAAGGAAGGATTTAAACTGGAAAGCCTGCTCTCCCTAGACGTCTGACAACATAACATTTTAAAGCTGGACGGGCAGAAAGGCTAAGTTCCTTTAAGCTCACCATCCCACGTTACCACTGGGGTCCAGTTACTGCCTCGGTCCAAATGCTAACTCAGGGAGCTAGGAATCCCGGGGGTGGGGCCAAGCTACTTCCACTCTTCACAGCTTTGATTTACAAGTGGTCACAAACTAATAAAAGTTACGGTCAATATTTATTTTTCTTCAACAGGGTGCTTGTCACTGGACAAACTGCAGATAAAATTAATTCCGGTCTGGTCCTGAGTTTAGTAAGTTTTTAAGCTCTTATGTTAACCTTCCTGCATTATTAGAGATACTCAAGTAACTACGAAACTCACAGAATCTCCCAAGCGATGGCAGGATGGCGCACCTGGGTGGCTCAGTCGGTTAAGCATCTGACTTCGGCTCAGGTCACGATCTCACGGTCTGTGAGTTTGAGCCCCGCGTCGGGCTCTGTGCTGTCAGCTCAGAGCCTGGAGCCTGCTTCGGATTCTGTCTACCTCTCTCTCTGTCCCTCCCCCACTAGCGCTCTCTCTCTCTCAAAAGCAAACATTAAAGTTTTTTTAAAAAAAAGCTCACTAGCAACACTGCAAATACGGCAGTGCCCCTCCCTACCCCAAGATCAATCTGCTGGGAAGGCCCCCCTGTCAGCTGTGACCACGGGACCATAATTTCTAAGCACATGATGCTGGATTTGAGACGAGGCAGCAGGTTACTTTATTGGCATTTCCTTCCTATTACGAAAATTCTGCATCTCGATCTAAATTAATGAGTTGTGTTACTTCTGTATCCCTCGGTCCCTCTCTTCAGTTCCAAGCTGTATGCGATCCCCCCTTTGTCTGCTTTCCAAAACTGGCAGTCATTCCCCTAGGACTCTATTATACTCAACCCCACGGAGCACATGAGTCCTTCCAACCTTTCTTTTCCCTCCTTCTACCCATGATGCGGGTGTTTTAGGGTTTGTCAGAACCTCTATCAAGCAGAATCTTATCAAGCAAAAGCTCTGACAAGCGGTAAACTCAGTTGTCAAAAGAAATGAAGTTCTCACAGAGAAATACATGAGTGGTATTACGGTATGCAGCAGGTTTTCTGGTGTTGTCTGCTTTTCGTTATTACGGTCTCAAAATAAGCCCTTGGTGGAGTCGTCCCGAGTGAAACATACATACTGAAACCCGTGCAGAATTTTTTTTTTTTTTTGTAAAAACAAAAAAAGGAGGAACACCACTTGACAAGGAAATGAATTACGGCTGACTTCCGCTGCTGTGCGCTTTCGCTTACATATTTCCGGCACTGGCACCACCACTTACCATTTGTTCGTACGCTTGCTCCGTATGTGATACGCGGCAGACGTCGTATCAGATAACAGCAGTATAGACCTAACCTCACAGTCCCCGCACCCACGACACTCACCGTAGTGCTACGTCATCTCTACGTTCAAAAAAAGTTATTATTATTATTTTTTTTGTAAAGGCTGAGGCGCCTGGGTGGCTCTGGTGGGTTCAGCACATGACTCTTGTTTCCCGCTCAGGTGACGATCTCACGGTTCATGGGATGGAGCCCCACGTGGAGTTCTGTGCTGACGGCCTCGGAGCCTGGGATTCTCGCTCTCCCTCTCTCTCTGCCCCTCCCCAGCTCGTGCACGCACTCTCTAGAAATAAACTTTTAAAAAAGGCAAACAATGAGGGGAAATGGGGAGGAGGCAGAGGGAAGGAAGGATAAAGGAAAGAAGTCGGGGAGGGGGGCGGAAAGTCTCAATACTGGAAGTCCCGCCTGAGTGGTAAGCTCCCACAGAGGAGGGACTGCATGGCAAGTGCACGAGGGAGAAGGTGGCCGAGGTTCCCAGGGAGCAGGTGTGGAACACAGTCCGGAAGGACAGGAGGCACTCACCTGGGGAGTTTCGGGAGGACGAGCTGCAGGAAGGGCAGAAGCAGGAAACGGCAGTGAGGGGCCCTTCTTTACCCAGGCTTGAAACAACCCTTAAGGTCACCACATCCTGACCCTGCTAGCTGGGAGGCCTGGCACCGGCCGCACCTCCCTCCCTGCCCACTGCTCCCCAGGAGAGGCCTCTGTCACGGAACGTGCAGGACATTAGTGGTGGCCACTCTAGCATTACCAGCAGGTGCACAGCCCCTGCAGCCCCAGTACTCCACCTCCGCGGCCCAACTGCCATCAGCAGGCCCTCTGCTGCTTACCCACACAAGCTTCCAGAAACCGCACCTGGCTTGGCCAACAGACTCCAGGTTGAAATTCTCAAGCCCTCAGTCAGACAAAGTTCTGGGATTTTTATCGCCCGCATCTATCTCATGATCAACGTAGTGCTTCACCATCTCCTGCTACTGGAGGCCGTGGCTTCACAGCCTGACCACGACACGGGGCTACAAAATGGGATACCAGGAGCCGTGTTACAGGGTCAGAGATTAAAGGAGAATGTATATGCTAACATAGCACGGGGCCCAGCTATTAGCCCTCAAGAGACAGAAGTTGGGGAAACGGGGAAAGACGCTTCCCTTTGTAGCCTCTCCCTCAAGACTCCTCTCTTCCCCCTTTTCTTGTCATCCTTAAAAGGTCGTCTGACAGTTTGATTTTGCCACAATACGCTCCCATCCCGGGAGCACAATTCAGTATTAGTTTTCTCTATTCCTTACTGACTCTGCCCAACCCTAATCCCCCTCTTTGTATGATCCCTTTAAGGGGAGAATCAGTATCCTCTCAAGTTTATTGCAGCAAAATGGTCACTCCCTCCTCATTCCACAATCAGTTGGTGTCCTTTAAAAATTATAATCTCCTAGGGGCAGCTGGGTGGCTCAGTCGGTTAAGCATCCAACTTCAGCTCAGGTTATGATCTCACGGTTCGTGGATTCTAGCCCCACATCAGGCTCTGAGCTGACAGCTCGGGGCCTGAGCCTGCTTCAGATTCTGAGTCTCCCCCAGTCTCTGCCCCTTCACTGCTTGTATTCTCTCTCTCAAAAATAAATAAAAGCATTAAAAATATTATGTTCTAAATTCCAGTCTAATACCCTCCCCTCCATCCCCGTTTTCCAGAATATTCATTTCACGACAGATGAACACATACCCTGTTTATTCACTAACTACAACTGCAGGTATGTCTCCATGGGGAACCTAACTGCAACGTCTGACTTTGTAAGGCTACTGCAGAGAGTACATGAGGCAGTAATTAAAATGTATAAACTATCTTTAAATGCAAATACAGGATATGGTGATTTTTTTATTATGGCCATAGAAATAACTTGATCAAAAAACTCTGGCAGACAAGCAGCCACGTTAACGGCAAGTGGGCATCTGAAATTATTGGAAGAGAGTATCCAAGTATCAAAACCTCTCTGGTTAGACCACCCTATGCAAGTGCTCCAACTTTCCAGACATAATGAAAGCGATTAGAGCAGACCAACCATCCCCAGGGAGAACTCAATAACCAGGGGGAAGAATTATTCACATAGACTCAAGGGGCCCTGGCTGTGGAGAGAAGCAAGCCTGGCATTTGCCGATTCTATTGCAGAGTCCTAACACTGTGAGGTTGCACAGCACCACAGAGCTGGGTGGGCAAAACCCTGAATTCATGGCCTGCTAGGGAATGGGGCCCAGTAACGACACAGACCTTCAATATACAGTTTTAACAGGATATCTATATAGCCCAAGAGATCAAAGTGAACTGCACGCTACGTCGGGCAGAAAGATGGGGATTAAAGCACGGAGAGAAGAGGAAAAAGGCAACATAAGAAACCCGGATTAACATATGTGTAATTAGAAACCCACAAGACAGAGGGGTAAAAGCAGCTTCCCAAGAGATAGTGGCTGAGAATTTTTCAAAACTGCTAAGAGAAATCAAGCCACAGATTCAAGAAGAGATGCAAACCTTGAGGTAGGTAAATACGAGGAAATTCACACCTAGACCGTTCTAGCAAAACTGCTGAAAACCAAGAGCAAAAGGCAAATCTCAAAACAGCAGGAGAACAAAGCGAACAGTAGTAAAGCTTCGGGAAAAGGGGGAAGGGCAGGATTTTCAAACACAAGTAAGACGGAACAAATCTCAGCACAACCATCGCTAACCCAGAGGACATGGCATCAGAAATGACGGTGCTAATGCGGGAAAAGAAAATGCCTCAGAATTCTGGAGCTAGTGAGAATCTTCCTCCAAAATGAAGTCACTCAAGTGAAATCTGAGGGATCTTATCACCAGGATCCATGCACTGAAGAAACTCCAAAGGGAGCTCTGAGGCAGAAGGAAAATAATTCCGGATGAAAGCGTGTCGTACAATTCTTCCCACGGAGTATTTTTAAGGAGATCTGAAAACAGGAGATTGAAGACTGCCTTTAGGCCTCTTGCTCGATCACACCTGTTCAATATTTGTTTCGGGGACTTGAATGGCATTAATAGAAAACACAGGGTTACAAATATGTTAAATATTTAAAATTCCAAAACATGCCCCCGTAGACCCCAAAAACCAACCATTTTTACCAAAAAACTCTTATGATGTGGAGATATTTACCTGCATTTGTCCGAATACCCTGCATGCCTGCCCCATCATCTCCAAAGTAACAAAACCTCGATCCTTCCTTCAAGGTGTGTGTGTGTGTGTGTTTAACGTTTATTTATTTTTGAGAGACTGAGAGAAACAGAGCATGAGCAGGGGAGGGGCAGAGAGAGAGGGAGACACAGAATCCGAAGCAGGCTCCAGGCTCTGAGCTGAAAGTACAGAGCCCGACATGGGGCTCGAACCCACCGACGGTGAGATCATGAGCCGAGCCGAAGTCGGAGGGCCAAATGACTGAGCCACCCAGGCGCCCCAAGGTGTGTTTTAAGTCCCCCTAACATTTATTTATCACCTATTACGTGCCTACTTGCGTAAATTTTTTGTGAGGCGCTCTGTTAGTTTGTAGGGCAGACATACTGCACCCATGGCCCTCCCAGAGAAGAGGTTACCTGGCTATCTTTCCCGACGGCACACAACTCCATCCACCCTATCCCTCTTCTTGAAGGAAAAACTCCTAGGATGCTCCTAGAAGTTTGCCTTCTCTTGGTTTCCTTTAACTCATCACTACACCTCCCCCGAGACTAAGGCACCAGTGGGTTCTCAGCACCATTCTCTCCACACCAGAGCCTTTACATAAACATCCACCAAAGTAAATCTCGACAAGGAGCAGTGGGCCCCCAACCCACATAATGGAGTTTAGTAGAAACCAACAGAAAATCTTTCATTGAAGACATTAAACATCACAGGGGCGCCTGGCTGGCTCAGTTGTAGAAGCACGCAACTCTTGATCTCTGGGTTGTGAGTTCAAGTCCCACGTGGGGTGTAGAGACTACTAAATAAAAAGCTCAAAAATAGAAGAAGAAAAAGAAATTAAACACGAGCAGCACAAGCACTGGGTTGGAAAGCCCTGAGTTAGGACATAAACAAAACAGCCCCAACGTTTAAGCTAATAAAAATCTTAAAAATATCTCAGAAGTCCTCTTTAGGCTGAGTCTCACTCTGGAAGACTAGGAAAACTTAGCACTTATGAAGCCATCTTCCCACCCAAACACCCACCAAAACAGACTCCTCTTATTTGTCCGGATGTGGTCTCAGAAGACCTCACAACAAAACACAGCCCCAGCCAACTCATTTGGAAAAGCATGTTGACTCATGATCTCAGGGTTATGAGTTCAAGACCCATGTTGGATGTAAAGATTACTTAGAAACAAAATTTTGGGGGGCATCTGGGTGGCTCAGTCGGTTAAGCATCCAACTTCAGCTCAGGTCATGATCTCACGGTTCGTGGGTTCGAGCCCCGCATTAGGCTCTGTGCTGACAGCTCAGTGCCTGGAGCCTGCTTCGGATTCTGCATCTCCCTCTCTCTTTCTGTCCTTCTGCTGCTCACACTCTGTCTCTCTCTCAAAAATAAACTTTAAAAAAAAATTTTTAATAGGGGCGCCTGGGTGGCTTAGCGGGTTAAGCATCCAACTTCTTTGGCTCAGGTCATAATCTCACGATTCATGGGTTCGGGGCCAGCATAGGGTTCTGTGCTGACAGCTCAGAGCCTGGAACCTACTCTGAATTCTGTGTCTCTTTCTGTCCCTCCTCTTCCCATGCTCTCTCTCAAAATAAACAAACATTAAAAAGGAAAACAAATGTTTAATAAATAAAATTTTTAAATAAGGATGAAGCCTGTTAGCCGTTCCCAACCTAAGGTACAGGTCCCAGCACAACACTCGTTGTGCCTTTGTTCCGAGCTTTGGAATAGTATTACTTTTGTGCCCAGGTTTCTGCCACTTGCGAAACAATTTTAAATTTTACTTCTCACTTTATTAAACTTTGTACTCTCCTTTTCTTTGGTGATTTACTTAACATTCCAGGGGGGGAAAAAAAGTACAGAATCAAGCCTAGATTTTACCCTATGCTGTTCTTAGCAAAAAAAAAAAAAAAAAAAAAAAAAAAAGATGCACCGTAGGGGCACCTGGGTCACTCGGTCAGTTGAGCGTCCAACTCTTGACTTCGGCTCAGGTCGCGATCTCACAGTTCGTGGAGTCGCAGCCTGCGTCAGGCTCAGTGTAGAGCCTGCCTGTGATTCTCTTTCTCGCCCCCTTCCTCTCTCTGCCCCTCACCCATGTGTGCTCTCTCTCAAAATAAACAAACTTAAAAAAATGATTCACTGCACAGGTCTAGGCACTGAGGTCTTACCTCCCCCGTCTCATCTTACTATGAATTTTGTAACATGCTTTGAAAACATGCTACAACAACTCCATCTAACGTGGCACTCTTTGCTATTATGACTCCAAGATTTATCACTTCTTTTGTTCTTTTATTCTTCCCTGAATGCCGTTCTCAGTGCTTCTACCGTTAGATTTTGTTTAATACAGACGCATACCTCCTCAACAAATCGGAGAGTCGATGTAGCGGGATTGAAGGAGTCTTGGGTTTAAAGTCACCTTTAGGCTTATATCCCTAGGGTTGAACGAGTTGCCAAGATACTTAACTTTCTCAGCATCAGTTTCCTTACCTGTGAAATGGGGTTAATAATGGTGACATCTCAGGACTGTCCTCAGAATAAGATGAAGGGAAATGGGTCAACACGACAGTGGATATGTATACAGAGACCTCCTTGTGTGGATACTTCAGTCTCCGGGCTTTCTGTTACCACATGTGAGAAGGAGGACCCCTGTTTCAGGGCTATCTGGACAAGTGAGCATACCTCTCTCAATCTCAAACTTCCTTACTCTCTAAGCCATACCGTGCCTGCAATTTAGGTACCTGTGTCATGGTCCCCTCCATCCCGACACCGTATTTCTTTTAGCAACGATGGGCATGTTTTCTACCGTAGTGGTTCTTCATAGATCATTCTTGTTACAGTCCCCATCCTACCATTCCTCTACGGCATCCACCTCCCCGACCACAACGCAAACGTTAGCTGATAACCTTGAAGATCAAATTAGTATTTCCTTTCAATATGCACCCTTCCTGTTTCTTCCGAGAGGCATTCCACCCAATCCGTGACTCCACCATTTTATACACAACGTCCTGATCTAGAAAACCATATCCTGTTCCTCGTATCATTTACAAACGCAGCTGTTCCTTTTTTAGATCCTTTTTCCTCTACCAAGTTACAATGTGGACTCTGCAATCTGGTCTCTCAAAAGCCCTCAGATTACTTTGATAGCCCATTAGGGATACCCATGTCATCGTAAGGCAAAAACAAGAAGATAATTATGAATAAAGGCTTTTCTACTGAGTGCTTACCATATGCTAGGTCATATCGTAAGCTCTTTTACATAGATGTGTACATCAAACCTCACAACTCTAGGAGGTAGATTCCTTAGTTTGTGGGGAGAATAATGTCAAGTGAGACACAAACGAGGCATGACTGGGGAGCCCCCAGGACAGATCGGGTCCTCAGGCCCAGAGACTCCAGCATCGCGATGCTGTAGGTCACTTCAGTCACAGGTGTGCTAGAAGCCGGTCTGGTCAACACCACTCCCTGCAGAAGGCTGGGGGGACAAGATCTAAACTCAGTCCCTTGGCTTCCCGTCAGGGCAGGGGATATGGAAGCAGTAGTCTGGGTGAGGAGAGAGACAGGACCCAGTAGTTCTCTTACAAAGAAACTCCCCCTTGTGCCTACCTGGAGTTGGGCACACCCTGCACCCCGGGACAGACAAGGGGACAGATGAGGGGACGGCAGGGTTTGCAACCCTCACCCTCCACTTCCTCACCTCCACGAGAGAGCTTGAAAGCCTTCAGAGAAGGCCCTCACGTTCGTGCAGAAAACCTCCAAGTGCAGAAAAGTGCACGTGCAGAAAACTTGCACTTTTTTTTATAGTCTGGCAGATCGTCCCCCACACCCGGTCCTGTCCCCGTCCGATACCACAGCCATTTCCACCATCCAGGCTCCAGAAGTAAACCTATTTCTTGACTTGCCCGGTAGTGACACAGACATCCACTTCGTGGTCATTTCTGCAGGGGCACCAGTCGCGTGTTGTTTCTGCAGGCACGTTATGTGCTTTCATCACATCTTTTCAAGGTGTATCTACTGAAGAACCAGGACCACATCTAAAAACACCGTGTTTCAAAGTATTTTTAATATTTCATCTTTGACTAAAAACATGTGACACTGATAGGAAGAGGCCGATCTTGGAAGGTCTTTTTATAGGTAAGAATATTAACTGAGGTACTACAGGAACAGAAGCTTAGATCTTCCGAGTTCTTTCCACAGCCCCATCTCCTCCTCCCAGTTCACGTACCTCAGGATCTAACAGACCTACCTACTTGCCATTCCCTGAACATACAGTGTTCTCACACCTTTATACATTTTATTCAACAAGTGTTTATTTAGACAAGAAACAAATCTGAACAAAAACAGTCTCTGCCTAGTGGAAACAACAGCTATCATTCAAATAATCACACAAACAACATAGGAGTGCGGTTGTGGTAAGTACCCTAAAAAAGGAGAGACACTCGATGAGCTCTTTGAGTAAAAAAGTGTTTGACTTAAACAAGTCGGGGCTTGCCGAAAAAGGAACATGGGTTCTAGAATCCGAAGGGCCGAACAGGGAAGAGAGATGAGCAGCTTTCCAGAGAGAGAAACGTGCAAAGGCCCTGGGGTAGAACAAGGCTGGGGGAATAACGAGAGCCAAAAGAAGGCAACATCCTTCTCTGCTTTCAAAATCCGTCCTCTTCCATCAAATACTGCTCAAATGTCACTTCCTGTGTGAAGCTGCTCCCTCCTCTCCATTTTCACTGTAAATGGATATGTCCCTCACACCATTATAGCATTCCTTTTATCCTTCTGTTAGCACTTAGCTCACTGCATTGCAATTATCTGTTTATACATCTGTCTCCCTCGCTAGAAGAAGAATTAACGGAGATCAGAAGCAATCAAGGATGATCCTTGGGTCTCTCTACCATCCCAGGTAAGCAAATTTTCAATACCAAGTGCTTCATGAATGAAACAGGACCACTTAGCCATGCCACGCACACCCAAGCACTTTACCTGGAAACTGTATTCCCCGCTTTGTGAGTTGTCTACCTGTTTTGGCAAAGACTCCACTGTAAAGCAGCAACTTTGTAAAAAGCCTCTTCACCCCTGACCGTAATGAATCATGAGGGGTTATTTACTCCAGCATCAGAAACAGCTGCCCAGACTTTGTTAGCACCAGGTAATTCCTTTTATAAATATCATACAATTATCTAATTTCTGAAAGTCTCTGCATGCTTTGGAAAGGTGTTATTCTGGAAACAAGTCCTGGCCCATCCTAGGGAAATTCCCAAGCCAGCGCTGTCACGGCTAAGTCTGTCTCCCTAAGCCAGGAAAGGCCGGAGAGGAAGCAGAAAGCCCCCCAGCTGCCTGGCACGGGGCAGGGGGGCATCCACAGGCCCCCCAGTCCCGGCTGCAGCCACCGGGCCTGCTTGCACTCACAGGTAATCACGGCAGAGTGCGGCAGACCCAGCACTCAGCCTGGCCCCGCCGGCCTCTGTGGGACCCGCTGGCACTGGCGGGAAGGAAGGATGACGGAAGAGTGGCCTGCCGGTCCGCTGGCCTGTTTTTGCTGAGCCCTCCGAATGGGCATGACCGCCGCGGAGGTTTTCCTTCTGTGGTGTCAGCAACCCCGAGGCTCGTTCTCTCCCACCACCTCCAGATCCAACCCCAGCCTTCTCGGGGGAGAAAAACGATGCAATCAAGATTAGGGTGATGCCTGCTGCAACGCGATCCTCAGGCTCCCGGGCCATTCGATCCGGGGGTGGGGGGCAGGGGTCGGAGGGAGCTCGCAGCAGCGGGGAGAGGCCCGATCCGGGCCTGCATCTCCGCGGGATCACGGGGGGAGTGTGGGGGGAGGTCAGCAGGGGTAGGACTGGTAACTCAAAACGGTCCTCGGGCGGCCTTGTTTACCAAGTCCGGCAGATGCGTGCGGCGCGTTCCCGCACTGGCAGGCGCGCTCCCGGGGCCCCTGAACCGACCCCTCCGCATCCCTGAGAACAACCCGCGCCCGGCCGCTGCGCACCACTTCCTCCTCCGAGGGCAGGATGTGCGCCGCCTGGGAACTGGGAAAGGAGCCTTCGCCAGGCCAGACGGCCGCCCTTTGATCTCTTCCCACCAGACCGGGTTACTTTGCAGGCTGGCCTCGCTTTTTTTTTTTTAATCTGGCATACGTGGAAGTTAGTACTTTATTACAGATTTCCTGCCTTTATCTCCCTTAATTATAAAATCTCCTGGGAAGGAAGAAAGAATCCTATGAGAGGCCAGGGGAAGGAGCAGGCCCCATCTGGGGGAAGGAGGCGGCGGCTCCCTGACCCGCTGGTCCATGCAGGGCACTGCTCATACTGCTGCCCTCCGCTCTGGCTCACAGCCCCACAGGGCTTCCCCAACTCTGTTCTCAGGATGGAGGCTGTTGGTCTTACACACAGGAGTCCTTGGCCCTTGGCCCCTGTCCTTCATCTCAGGCTGAGAGAAAAACCAAAGTCAGGGAGGGTAGACAGTGTTAGGAGGGAGATTCCCCAGCAACCCTGGGCTCTGAGCTCCCACACCCAGGTATGTCCCGGAGGCCTATATTTGGGCTTTACTCAAACACCCCTTCTGGGGAAAGGGACAACAGTACGGACAGGTCACAAGAAAGCGTTCTCCTCTGGGGACCCTCTCTGAATGGCCCTGTTCCCACTGACCTCCTCCAAATAGGCATCCCTCCTCACAATCCTAAGTGTCCATATGCACACCTTAGCAGCATTTCATCTTTTTAGCCAAGCTTTAGCCTGTCGGTCACTCCCAACAGGATGTAAACCCCAAGGCGACAGGATACGTGTAATTACATAGTAGGGACTCCGATGTGAATGACAATAATGAACCCACTCACCGGGGCTGTCCACATGAAGTCTCAAGTCAACAACGATTTTTTTCCACTGGTGGATTTCAAACACCAAAGAGCTTTGAAACATATTAAATAAACCAGTATTTATTCAGAAATTATTATGTGCTAGGATTAGTCATAGTAGGCAAATTCCAACCCATAAAAGCAGCCTTGATTCATCCTAAAACTTCATTCTCCCCATAATTTCACATTTTCTGTGGTAGGAACTAACCATTTACCAAGTAGCTGTATGCCTCATCTTTAAACTCTTAAGAAGAAATTGATGTGTCTACACAAACCCATTCTGAGCCTTTGAGAAAATGCTGAAGAGCCAAGTCTAGGGTTGGCCCCATTCTGTCCTCTTCCCAGTCCGACGCCCAAGGTCTAGAGCTTTTCCGGTTTTCTAAAACTACATTGCAGCTCACTAGCTCGGGTCCAGCTCCCTGGATGGATGGCCAGAATTCAGACAGACCCCACTTTCCTCCAGTTTTCACCCAGCACGTCTGTGGGCAAGACGCATTAGCCCTAGAGCTCCCGGGAACTACAAATACAGGAAACCCATAGGGGAAGCTTATAAACATGTCTCCCAGGGCTTACAGAGCTCTGAAATGTCCTCTTCCTCTCCCCTCACAGCTGAAACATGAAGAAAGGTAGGATCTCAGGCTCCCTCAGATCAATTATTTAACAAAGTTGCTTGAACAGTAATCCAGCATTCGTAGCTTTTAAAGCAGACAAGTATATTCCATAATCCAGGTTTCAGCAAACATTCTCTTTTAATGGCCCGATAAACATTTTTGGATTTATCTTTGGGCCAACTACTCAGTCATGCCCTTGTAGGCCCCAAAGCAACCAAACACAACACATCAACGGACGCACATGGCTTTGTTCCAATAAGCTTTATTTACAAAACCAGCTGATGTAATCGGTGGTTGGATTCATCAACATCCCCAAGTAATACTGAACTGTGAAGATCCCAATTTCAATAATGCTATCCCAAGCATAGTTCTGTCAGCACTAAATTTGGACTAGACGCAACTCAACTGCCCTGGGCTAGTGTCTCAGCAAAGAATGTATGTCTATGATCATAGTCTTCTGCATCTGAAAACCAAGCTTTCAGAACTGTTGAAATGTTTCCAGCATCAGTGGAAATCCATGTTTTCTCTTTAAAATAACCTTGAGTCTTAGGAAGCTGCACTTATGAGGATATAAAAGGCTGTATAAATACAGGAAAAGTAACTAGTCCAGGCAGGCATCAAATCAATGACTCCAATGTGAATACCACCATCTAAGTGACTCTACTCAGTAGCAACCCGTTGGGTCGCTTTTAGAACACCAAGCTAGGTCGTGGGGATTAAAATATTTAAGGACAAAAGCGTACATCCAGGAAATATTAGCACTGAGCAGGATTTGACAGCTTATCTAGGAAAACCATTAAAATTATACCAAGAAAATGGGTGGCTTATTCGGTTAAGCTTCCAACTTTGGCTCAGGTCATGATGTTGCGTGCGGTTTGTGGGTTCGAGCCCCGTGTTGGGCTCTGTGGTGAAAGCTCAGAACCTGGAGACTGCTTCGGATTCTGGGTCTCCCCTCTCTCCGCCCCTCCCTGCTCACGCGTGGTGTCTCTCTCAGAAATAAACATTAAAATTTTTTATACCAAGAAAATGAGGTAGAGAGAACCTGTCCCTTTGCCCAAGATCACAAAGCCGGATTATAGAGGAAAGCAGGACCACAGGAAACTAAACTGGGTGTTCTCAGAAGTAGGGACAATGTCAGGTATGGCTGAGCACCGTATTCCCAGCCGTGCCACCGGTTCCCGGCATACAGAAGGCAATTAAGGAATATTTACCGCATAAATGAATAAAGAGTTCAACAAGAATAAGTGAGCCATACCTTCCCATCAAAAGTTGCACAGACTAATAAATTCCTTGTTCAAAAGGAATGCTCTATGTGTAACTTTCTCCCTGATGTCAACTTGTGCATTTAGTCCTTCAGACACCGCAATAAACTGCTGAACTAATCAAGTAGCCTAGAGGAGAGGCACCACTCAAGGCAGCTAATTCCGTCCTAAGGAATTATTTATGCATGACGAGAATCTGTCTGGAACATCAATGATGTCTTTATCTTCAACCACTGCTCACAGAGGACTCACAGCCTGAGTGTACGAGTACCGTCTGCCTGGGGTTTCCCAGGACTTGCAAAACGTAACCCTGATTGCTTACAGGGGTTATGGCTTATTTCACATTATCTACACCCACTCATCCATCACCGTGGGACTCGGCGGTATAGGAAGCAAGCTCTTCAAAGCAAGGGTTCAGAGGCGCTGTGGCTATTCCTGACTGTTGCCGCATTTTCCCTTCCAGACAATGGACAAGACAGATGCCACCCGGGGAGACATGGCTATGCAGAGATATATGGTGGTCAGGTAGCAACCCACCATAGTATCTAAGCACCTCCCCCCAGCTCCACACTTGAAGGTCAAGTGGAAATAACCTGCATTCCTTCCACAGGTGTTGGCCTTTGAAAAGGAATGCAGACTTTGAGCTCCATTTATGTTTTCAAAATATTGCTTTTGCTTTGAACTAACCTGGAATGTGTAACTTGATCCAGACTGTGTGATTTTACATTCACCCAGGGTAGATTTCTAGGACAGGGACTCTTCAATATCTCAACTATTAAGTGTTTTTAGAGAACCCCACAGTGGAGAGCTAAAAGATAAATTTTCTCCTACCCTTCCTTGGAAAAGCCAGGGGTGTGTGTGTGTGTGTGTTGGGGGGTTGGGAGAGAGGGGAGAATAGCAGCCCTAACTAAAAAGGTCAGAATACCGACAGCGACGTGGGGCACTCTTAAATGGGTGACAAGGTCTACTCAGTAGGAAGTCATTTGAGACCTCCTTAATCGGTCACTTCAAAAATAAAACACTACCAAATAAATGTATTTGGCTAATTTACAAAAGTTCTGCAAACATTCCCAACTATTGCAAAAGCAACAATAGTCATATTATATCAATTACTAATTCAGACACTTAAAATATATAACTTCTGGAAATAGATACTTGAGACAAAACTTCCTCAGTTCTTTATTAAGACACCACTCTTCTGGAAATAATACAGAACCCAGAAAACTTCTGAAATACTATAAAAGGAAGACACACACGAAGTAAACGTTTCATTTCACACACACATACTTTTTCCAGGGTGACACACACCTTCACAGAACTGAAATGCCAAATTCAAAATAAATTCACAACACATGGTAAATTCAGACATCCGAGGGGGCTTTCCCACCATTAAATTTGCAGGGCTATCAAACAAACTCGGTTTATTTTAAGATTGGCTGCCCAATATACAAATTTCCCTTTGTGTTTGAAATACTTTTATCAGATAAGATAGCTTTTGTTTAAACTGCTATTTTCAGAATTTGCTTTGGGGTTTCAAACACACAGTGAAGTAACTCGAGATTTCCTACCCGGCTTTAAAATGTGTGTCTTCTGTCTGTTTGTATTTAGTAATTTCCTGTCAAATAACCTCACATAATTAACTTTCCTTGCTCCAACCTACTTTTTCCCCCTCCTGGTCCTACTTCCTGAGGACGGTAATAAAATGCTGATTACATTCAGCCAGCTATCTGCTTTCTCCTCTGCCTTCTCCCTCCATCAGAGTCTATGCTCAGGTTTCAGACCTTGGTGGACAGGGAGAGACCTGGAACAGAAACAAAGCCCATCAGACTTAGGGAGTTCCTGCCTGTCCACATTTCCTGAGCAGCCCTATCACTCAGCTAGAGCCAATCAAGTGTGGGGGAAGGGTGGGGGGAGGGAAGAGATATCACACTGGGGTTTTTCCCAAAATTCAGTGAACTCCATAGACCATACGCTGCTCAGCTGGCCCTAGGGTGTATGGGAAGGCCTCTCCGATTCCTACTGGAGTTGGGATGGCTGTGATGATGGCTTGGAGAATCAACAGTATTCCTAAGGACAGAAGGAATACCGACCAACACTTAGAGCATTTGATTTGCAGATATAAATAGAAATCAAATCTGGCATCAGCATATGTTACTTCTTCATCATTAGTCATTCACTTCACACTAACTAAACACTTCATAGGTATCACACAAGTAATTCATTGCATCATCACCTGGGCATTCCAAAAGTACACTTCCATAGAGATCTCAGGGGGGGAGGAGGGGCGGGCAGGCAGGCAAGCAAGCAAGCAAATAAATAAAGTTATGAATCCATCACATTTCAGTGTTGGTACTTCCACTGTTGGTACAATGATCACCTCCATGCACACCACGGTTTCTTAACCCAGCACTACTGACCTGAAGAACCAAATAATTCTTCGTTGTGGAGGGCTGGCCTGCAAGACACCTAGCAACATCCGTAGCCTCCAGACACTTGATTCAAGTATTACCTTCAATGCTTCCCAGTTCATGACCACTAAAACATCACTAGACACTAGCTAATGCTCTGGGGACACAATCACCACCAGCTGAACAACACAGGCAGACATAAACAGCAGAGGCCAGCCAGGGGCACTGGGGTGGCTCAGTCGGCTAAGCATCCGACTTCGGTTCAAGTCATCATCTCACCGTTTAATTTCCAGCCCCGCATTGGGTTCTCTGCTGTCAGCACGGAGCGCGCTTTGGATCCTGTCCCCCTCTCTTTGCCCCTCCCCCACTTGCTCTGTCTCTCTCAAAAATAAACTGAGATGGGGCACCTGGGTGGCTCAGTGGGTTAAGCGTCCGACTTCAGCGATCTCACAGTTGCTGAGTTCGAGCCCCGCGTCGGGCTCTGTGCTGACAGCTCAGAGCCCGGAGCTTGCTTCCCATTCTGTGTCTCCCTCTCTCTCCTCCTCTCCTGCTCACTGACTCTCTTTCTCTCTCTCCCCCCCCCCTTCTTTCTCCCTCTCTCTCTCAAAAATAAAAAAAAAATTTTAATAAAAAGTAAACAGAGATTAAGAATAAATCTGAGTAATAAAAGGCGCTGCTCTTCATTTCCTACAGGTAAAAACAGCAAACACTCTAGCTAGTTCATCATATGACAGATTCACCCTTCTAATTCCAGACAAGGTCTCCCTCTGAGCACTCAGTGTTTGAGGTCAACAATGGTGACTTCCTATTAAGATAGTGCCTTAAATTCACACATAACACATCCCAATGGTACAAATCCACTGCCAAAATGAAAAGAGAAATCGCCAGGGATAAAATCATCAACATCTTCACAGACCAGAAACAGACCACAAATGCCAACTCGCAAGATAGGATTCCAACATCCATGGGTTTAGCCCAAGTGGCCACTCCAGTGGTGGTTCCGAGCTCAGTGCCTGGCACGGTCCTATCCAAGCTGTTTCGCTCTGAAGCGTATATGCCCTAGAGAAGCTCTCGAATGTGTGCGTCAGTTGACATGTGCTAGAATATTCATAACTGCATGGCTATTAACAATAAAGCAACAAAGATACAAGTTCACTAATGGGAGCATGAATATACTGTAGTATTTGTAAACAATGGAACATTCACAGCTCCAGTAATAAAACTGCTGCTAAGGTAACGCTAGTGAATCTTGAAAACAGGGCTTGGCACAAAGAGCAAGTCACAAAAGACTACCTACTGTATTGCAGTATTTTTATAAAGTTCAAATACAAGCCAATCTAAATCTATTAAACCTATTTTTAAAAGCCCAACATGGGTATTTTTACAAGCAAAGACCAAGGGGTGCTAGGGTGGTTCAGTCGGTTGAGCGTTCGATTCTTGGTTTTGGCCTAGGTCATGATCTCACGGCGCGTGGGATCGAGCCCTGCCATTGGCTCTGCATTGACAGCATGGAGACTGCTTGAGATTCTCTCTCTCCCTCTCCCTGCCCTTCTCTCCACTCTCAAAAACTTAAATTAAAAAAATAAATAAAAGCAAAAAACGAACAACATTAAATTCAGACTACTGGTTTCCTCCAGGGAGGAAGTAAAAGGATAAACACAGGTAAAGGTGAATTGGTATTCATGTAATAGCATGCTTTGAGAGGTACATGTAATGGTATGTGTCCGTACTCTGTGTATATGAAGTATTATATATAAACGGCTTTGAATTTCTCTTTCAGGGAAAGGGAAAAAGACTTAAGGAAAATGATGGCAAGCAACAACAACAAAAAACCACACCCAAATATTAGAGGACTTACTTCAGTAAAATAAAAAGTGAAGTCAGGGGATTATACATGCACAGGGTATAGGAAACAATAAGCAAAATACCAGTAAATGTGATTAGTGACTGAGAAAACACTAACTCTTTTTTTTTTTAATGTTAAAAAGGACAAAGTGAAAATTCTGTCAACAAACATGAAATGAAATGGGCTAATGGGGTCGTTAAGGCATGCTGAACTTTTCTTTATCGTCAGGAAGAAGGGAAACATACTCAATAACTATGGGTTTTATTAGGAAACTGTATAGTTACATGACACCTACGATATTCAACACTTAAAAGCAATCACTGGAAAACATTAGAAATTTCATCTGTGGCTTCCAATCCAGTGAGAAGGCAAAGGGGGGGGGGGGGTCTGCAATCTCATCAGGAAATGAGGAAAAAGAACCTGAGAGAAAAAATGGTAACTAGAAATGACTAAGTTGTAATGAGGTAGACATAAAATAGATAAGTAATTACAGTAAGTGTGTATTGATAAAATGCACAAGCTCAGAGGGCGATAAAGGCTTAAAAGAGAAAAGGTTAACAATACACCAAGAAAACATGAATATAAAAGGATTAGAGAAGATAATCCTGGCATGGCAAATAACCAGAAGTAAGGTTGTGTTATAATAAATACCAGAAAATGTAGAATTTAAGGAAAACACCTGAAGGGTTAGAGACTGACTCGATGGCATAAAAGAAAGTCCGTGGATATGTAACAACCATATGCTGAGGTTCACCAAATATAGCCTCGAAAACAAACACACAAAAAATTATGAAGAAACCTTGTCAAGACCAAAATTCGAATGAGGTGTTAACACGACTTTGTCAAACACTGTTCATCAAGAAGTAAAATATCAGTAAGGATACAAAATATTAAAATTAACAATTCAATAAAAAACCTGCAGCCAGGAAGTAGTCTATCCATTTTTGTCAAATACACGTAATACAGCTACTAAAATCAACTCTGTACTGTCGTAAGTGAGGTCTTAATAAAAATTCAAAGTTCCATATCATACAGAACTTGGTCTTCAAATTATTAAAAAGAGAAAACAAGATTAAGCATTTACAGGGGAAGAGAGCAAAAGTAATGAGCTAATTATCCAACTTATGATGAAAACAAATTCAGAAAGCACAAAGAAAAAAAGACATAAAATATGTAAATAAAAAGCAGATGATGAACTACACCAAAAGTTTTAAGCATTATTAAGATAATGACCGTCTGTCAAGATCATGAAAGGTGTGGACAGCACACTATCAAGAGTGATAAACACATCAGGCATCATTTAAAAAAAAAAAAACGTATAAATACATCAGGCATTCAAAACGAAGGCACCTGGACCATTTATGCCAATAAAATGCAAAATTACATAGCACTAAAGTTTTCCTTTATTGAAAACACAACTAATAATTGAGGAATTAGAACACCACCAGTTTGGAAAAGCTAATGAAATAATGCATCTGAGTAATGATCCATTATGGCTGCTAAAATCACAGAAAGAAAAATAACTAGACATCATGAGCCTCCTGATAGAACACATCACAAATAATTCTTACCTAAACAACAACAGCAAGCAAGCCATAGAGATAGGGCACACACACCGAAATAAGCAAACCTCTAATGTTATCCAACACAATTTTCTGTAATAAAGGAAATCCCGTATATCTGCGCTATGCGATATAGTAGCCTCTAGCCATACATGACTGTTAAGCACTTGGCATGTGCCTACTGCAATCGAGGAACCGAAATATTCATTTAACTTTAATTAGCGTAAGATGGTCACAGGTGGCTATTCTATTGGACATCTAAGCTCTAGAACTACCTACCAATTTACAGGACAGAGAGCAAGACCATGATGCATTTAACAAATGCAAACAATGGCAAATACTATCTGGCTTGTTTTCTTCCACAAACAAACTGCAAGGCAAAAGTGGGAAAACGTGAAAAGCAACTCCAGATTAACAGAAACTTAAAAGATGTATTAACCAGTTGCAACATACAGACTTTCTTTGAATTCAGATTCAAGGAAAAAGTATGGGAAAAAATTGAAAATCAGAATTTTGAACACTGGGTATTAAAGAAATTCATTTTTGGGGCACCTGGGTGGCTCAGTCAGTGAAGCGTCCGACTTCAACTCACATCATGATCTCACAGTCCGTGAGTTCGAGCCCCATGTCAGGCTCTGTGCTGACAGCTCGGAGCCTGGAGCCTGAGTCAGATTCTATGTCTCCCTCTCTCTCTGTTCCTCCTGTGCTCGTGCTTTCTCTCTCAAAAATAAATAAAAAAAATTTTTTTTAATTCATTTTCCACATATGATATTGCCACTGTGTTGACATTTCTAACTAATAAACTATTTTTGACATACATACAGAAATAAAGATGCAATGATATGGGCATCTGAGATTTGCTTGTAAATAATCCAGTTTCAGTAAGACAATGGTACAAGAATACATAGCAATGGAAGGACTATTCGTAGATTTTAGCTGGGTGATGAGCATGTGCTGATTCACAATAGCATATTTCCTACTTTAGTATATCCTCCAATTTGCCATCATATAAAGTTGTAAGACTATATGACTATCCATTCATCCAGAAACTTTGCCTTTAAAAACATGTCTTTAAGGGCGCCTGGGTGGCTCAGTCGGTTAAGCGTCCGACTTCAGCTCAGGTCACGATCTCACGGTCCGTGAGTTCGAGCCCCGCGTCGGGCTCTGGGCTGATGGCTCAGAGCCTGGAGCCTGCTTCCGATTCTGTGTCTCCCTCTCTCTCTGCCCCTCCCCCGTTCATGCTCTGTCTCAAAAATAAATGAACATTTAAAAACATGTCTTTAAGACCTAATACACATCAGGGGCGCTTGGGTGGCTCAGTCCATTAAGCAACGGACTCTTAATTTGTGTTCAGGTCATTATCCCAAGGTCTAGAGATCAACCCTCAAGTCAAGCTCTGTGCTCAGCATAGAGCCTGCTTGGGATTCTCTCCCTCTCTTCCCCTGCCCTATCAGCACTGAACCCACTTGGGATCCTCTGTCCCCTTTCCTCTGCCCCTCACCCACTTGTGTGCATACACGCATACACACTCCCTCCCTCCCTCTCTTAAAATTAGACTTTTTTTTTTTAAATACATTGGGGGACACCTGGGTAGCTCATTCAGTTGGGCATCCAACTGTTGATTTTGGCTCAGGTCATGAGCTCATGGTTCCTGAGATGGAGCCCCACATCAGGCTCTGCGCTGACAGCATGGAACCTGCTTGAGATTCTCCCTCTTTCATGATTTCACAGTTTGAGAGTTCAAGACCTGCATTGGGTTCCAAACTGACAGCGGAGTAGGCTTGGGATTGTCTCTCTGCCGCTCCCCAACTCGCATGCATACATGCTCTCTCTGAAAAATAAGCTTTTAAGAATAAAAAGATGTAATACAAATCTCTGAAAATATGGATAGAGATGCTTAGTTCAGCACTGTTTGCAGTCACAAAGAACCCTAAATGTGCACTAATAGGGAAATTATTAGATGTGCATTACACCAAAGTGTATTACTTTACCATTAAAAAGAATTCTATAAATGTGTTAAATTACAAAGTTAATATGCTATTGTTAAGTGGGGAAAAAACGATACATATTAACCTTCACCAATTTATTTTGCAAAATCTGTGTGTGAATGTGTATATATAGGGATAGATATAGCTAAAGAGAAAGGAAAGAAACAACATAATCTTAAGAGTATTAACATTAGAGAGTGAAAATTTTAGAAGAGACACAGATTTATAGCTAATTTTTTTAAATTTATTTAGAGACACAGGGAGAGCACAAGCTGGGGAGGGGCCAAGAGACACAGAATCCCAAGTAGGCTCCGTGATGTCAGCAGACAGTGACGCAGGACTTGAATCCACAAACCGTAAGATCATGACCGGAGCTAAAATCAAGAGTTACACACTTAAGTGAATGAGCCACCCAGCCAACCCTGATGTGCACTTTTTTTTTTTTCCAAATATATTTCAGCACCTTTCAATTTTACAATTTTATTAAAAACTACAGTGAACAGGGGCAACTGGGTAGCTCAGTCGGTTAGGTGTCTGACTTCAGCTCAGGTCATGATCTCTCGGTTCATGGGTTTGAGCCCCACGTTGGGCTCTGTGCTGACAGCTTAGAGCCTGGAGCCTGCTTCAGAGCCTGTGTCTCCCTCTCTCTCTGTTCCTCCCCTATTTGCTCTCTCTCTCTCAAAAATAAAGACTAAAAAAAAAAAAAACACACAAAAATTAAAAGTGTTTAAAAATAAAACTACAGTGAACATAATTGATAAAACATTAAAAGAGACAAAACACAAGAATGTCCTCTTTAAGTGCTTTTATTCAGCAATATACTAAAGTCCTAACCAATGAAATAATGTAACAGATAAAATAGCAAATCAAAAATTGTAAGCTGTCCTTATCAGTAAATTATGTTATCTAAATAGGAAATCTAATACCATCTAAAAAATAGAAGAAAAATTTAACAAGGTACTTAGGTACAAATGCAATTTAAAAAAGTCAGAAGCGTTTCTGTGAGTCATTGAAGCATTCAGAAAAAAATAGAAAATTAGCCTGTCCACAGTAGCAATTAACAAGGTTTCTAGAAAGAAATTTTCAAAAAAAAAAAAAAAAGTGTAATATCCTGGTGTTAAAAATACAGGAAAATCATAAGTGGAGACAAAGCAGCAAAATGGTAGATTCAAAGTTGAACAATCTCAATCCTCCCTGAAATGAATTAAAAAATTAAATGCAATGGGGGTGCCTGGATGGCTCAGTTGGCTGAGTGCCTGACTTCGGCTCATATCATGATCTTGTGGTTTGTGGGTTCGAGCCCCGCGGTGGGCTCCATGCTGACAGCTCAGAGCCTAGAGCCAACTTCAGATTCTGTATCTTCCTCTCTCTCTTTACCCTTCCCCGCTTGTGCTCTCTCTCCCCCTCTTTCTCTCAAAAATAAACATTTAAAAAATTTAAAAATAAAAATAAAATGCAATGGCAATAAACACAACATGCTGTCTTGCGGACTGTGACCAGCCAATCCTAACATTTCTGAGAAGAAGCAAAAGAGAAGAAGAGTTAAGAAAATTATGAAGAACACAGAAGGAGAGATGTGTGCCCTATCAGGGGACGACACTCATTACGTACTCTGTCGTTGGGACAAACGCAATGCAGAAAGTGACAATGAGACCATGGAACAGAACCTAGAGTCTCAAACGCAGGAACACATGAAAGCAAAGGACATGAGCGGTCACTGGCAGCCTGGAATCCAGGGTTTAGGAAGCCAACACAGTCGGCAGACACACAAAATAGAGAGTAGCCCAAGGAGCAACATTCACCAGGGACGATGAATCCCATGGGCAGTCGGAAAAGCAGTGAGTGCTGCCAGGTGACAGACATAGCATGAGATAGCATCTTCTGGATGGCCGGTTGCAGGCTGGAAGGCAGTGATGAAGGATACAGGAGCAACCACACCGTGTCTCAAGAGCAACAAGGAGACTGCCAAGGTCAACTGCAAAACCACAGGGGAGATGGGAGAAAACAATCATTTGAATTCAAATCCATTCAATAGATACTGAATCCCTACCACCATGCTGGGCACTGGGCAGAACCAGAGATGGGAGACTCAGGACCCAAGATTCTGATTCAGGATCCATGACTGAAAAGTGGGGGAACCTCAAGCCGCCTACATCCTCACCAGCAACGTTATCCTGCAGCACTGTTGCAAAGCACCCAGAGCCCTGAACTTGAAGTCACAGCCAAAGGTTCAAGCCCTGGTCAGTACGGTGCGGTGGTAGGGTCTTGGCCCCCCCTACATCTGCCTCTGCATTTATCAGGATCTTGAATACATTACTTCCCTCAGGTCTTCATGTCCCCATGGGTAAAACAAGGATAATAGCAGTAGTGCCTCCCTAATAGGACTAGTGTCAAGATTTAAAAATTTAATATGTGTAAAGCACTTAGAAAAGTTCTCAGAAAACAGTAAGCACTCAATAAACCCTAGCTGTTGTTATTACCAGCTTTCTAGTTGAATGCCTTTGGGCCCAAGTCTTTGAAATCCCCGAGCTTCCGTTTCCTTCTTTTTAAAAACGAAATATTCCTGTCCTCATAACATTGCTATATAGTTGTAGAAGCAAATAAAAACAGCTTCATAAATTGCCAGTGTTATACCAATAGTAGTTATAGGAGTTCCACTGCATTTCAAAGAATCGAGAGCTCTCTTTCTTGTACAGGCTGTTATTTGTTAACTCCCTGGGTTGCCAAGAACTTCGTACAGCAATTTCATTTCACAAAATTAGCCACTTTCAGTTCATCTCAAGTAATTAAAGGAATTTTCTCCAGAAATCTAGCACATTCATCAGCTGGATGCAGCAGACGGATGTCCAAGCATCAGAGACGTCTAAACAATTTTGTTAACCTTTAGCAAAACTATTTGTGCACACTGGCCGACAAGGTCAGACTCAAAAGATGTTAATGCCTGTTTTCAAAGCACTAGATGTACAATGTTTATCCTTTCTTTTTATTCTCATTCTGTAAATGTAGGACAATTTTTGTGATAAAGCTTTGCTGCAAGTTCGTCACCAGACAGGGGAAGAAAGAAGGCTAATGTTTGCTTATACAAGAGGCCATCTCAAGTTTTCCTAAAGCAAAAGTGGAGAATACAAACAGATCTATGGAAAACGTAATTTCGGAGTCGGTTTTAAAAAATACCCCCTTCCACCCAGCACTCCTGATCCACTCTCAACGTTGGCCCCAATATTTTAAGAAGAGGGTCATGTCTTTGTGAATGGGTCAAGTCCTCTGCTTCTTATCCTCATCAGTTCTTCCCCACTATCCCTCCATCTTCCACTTGTGATACTTTTACTGATCGTCAACGGCCTTTAACAATGACAAAGAGATAACAGGAAGGCAGAAATCATATTAAATTAGTCCATCTTTCTTCTTTCAGACAGCTCTGACGAAAAGTTTAGGGGGAGGAAAAAAAAAAGCTAAAAATGATGGCTTGACATTATTCGAGTCAATACACAATACACAAATAATAAGAAGGAAGTCACAGCATGTATGCTTTTTTGGAACTGTTAAACCAAGCTAGTCATTTTTATATATACAGAGAGATGACCTGAATGCCAAATTCATAAAGGAGTCGGGTAGAAGTGGTAAGCCCGCAAATTTTGGGTCAGAGAGGAATATATTGGTATTCCGTGTAAAATCTTAGAGTGAGGGACTACAAAGACCATCAGTGTTATGGATCCCAGCCAGAGCAGAAGCAAGAGAGAGAGCTAGCCATAAACAACACCTCATGTTTTACCAGGAGATGCAAAGGAACTCACACATCCAGGAAGTTCATTTATGATCAAGTGGCCCCACAAGGCATTTAGGGAAGGACGGAGTTTTCAACAGATGACTGGTTCAACTTTTCTATGGGGGCGGGGATTAGCCCTTTATTTCACAGCTTACCTAAAAGTCAACTAATTCTGCGTGGACTGTAGATCGACACATGAAAAATAAAACAATCAAGTTTCCAGAACACAGAATACCCCCCACGACTTGGGGAAAGAAAAAAAATTTCTTCAACATAACACAAATGACATTAATCACAAAGGAAAAGACTAATGAATTTGAGCACATTAATATTAATGCCCCTCTTCGTCAAAAAGCACGATTATAAGAGCAAAAAGGCATGCCACAGGGTGGGCAAAGATATGTGTAACACAACCATCAAAGGGCTCTTTTCCAAAATATACAAAGAACTCTTACAAGCCCCCCCCCCAAAAAAGTAAAAGTCAATAAAAAATGGGCAAGAAACTTGATTAAATTGTTCAAAAACAGTATCCATGTGCACATGAAGCATCTAAAAAGGCCGTTGACTGAATATTTACCCAAAGGACACAAAAATACTAATTCAAAGGGATACATGCACCCAAAGGTTTTGAGCAACATTATCTACAATAGCCAAATTATGGAAACAGCCCAGGGTCCACTGATTGATGAATGGATAAAGATGTGGTATATATGTACAACAGAATACTCACCATAAAATAGAATGAAATCTTGCCATTTACAACCATATGGATGGATCTAGAGGGCATAATACTAAGTGGAATAAGTCAGAGCAAGTCAAATACCATATGACTTCACTCTTCTGTGGAATTTAATAAATGAGCAAAGAGAAAGAAAGAGAAAAAGAAATCAAGAAACTGGCTATTATACAAACCTGATGGTTACCAGAAGGGAGGGCGCAAGGAGGGAAATAGGTGACGGGCATTAAGAAGCGCACCTGTGATGAGCACCGAGCCATATTTGGAAGGGCTGAGTCACTACACCGTACAGCTGAAACTAACGTAACACTGTATAACCAACTGGAATTAAAATAAAAACCTTAAAAAAAAAAAAAGGCTATTGACATCATTAGCCATCAGAGGGAAATATAAATTTAAACCATGATGAGATACTCCTACAAACGCACCCGAACGGCAAAACCAAACGTGTGACGATGACAAACGTTGACAAAAATAACAACAATGGAAAGCAATGAGAAACTTGGTGGTTCACCACCTCCTCGGGAGCTGGATACCATTCCAGGTATCACGCGAACCTCCCCTCAGCACCAAACCAGCACCACAGGGATGGCAGGGAGAGAGCAAGACAGAGGCAGGCTACGCCAGGCTGGTAGGCAGCAGTTTTAATAAAGCAAAAGGCACTTACGTCTGAGATTTGTCTTGGGCGGCACCAACATGAACGGACCCCCACACCCATCCCGTCGTAAAAATTTACATAGAGATTTTAACTGGGTTCAGTCGTGTATCCCACGCAGGTGTTCCCGACACAACGCCACTATCTCAAGGCTATGTTCTAAGAGCAGCCTCTGGGATGGGAAGAGGCAAAGGGAACCCACATTCCCAGGCAGGGGGGCAGTGATGAGGAGCCTCTGATTGCCTAGGTCTAGACTCATGGGCCAACTGTTGGTCACATCTTCTCAAAGACCTTCCCCAGAAAAACTTCCTACACTTGAACTGGTAATATAAAAAGATACAACCGGCTTCCAAATTTCTTTGGCAATGCCAGCAGAGTCCATGAAAACGTTGTGACGTTGTAGCCCTTTTTTTTTTAAGGTTTTTATTCTAATTCCAGTTAGTTATCATACAGCAATTATGCTCCTAGGGCACGTGTGTTTGTGTAAACGTGCGCATACCTAACAAAACGGGACACATGTATCAACATATTTTTACAAAAATATTCACAGCATCATCATTCATGCCAAAAACCGGACACAACCTATGTCTACGAACAGTAGAACGGACCGTCTATATAATGGAATCTTACATGATGACTAAAATAAATATGGTAACACCTTTGAACCTTCCAAACGTGATGGGGGTGGGGAGCCAAACTCAAAAGAATATGAACGAGGATGTTCCACGCGTATATAGTTCAAATCCCAGCAGAACTCCTCTAAGAGAAAGCCTGAGGATGGTTTCTGAGGTATTGGCAATGATTCCACCACTGCCTATGCGAGAATTTGTAGTATTTTTCGAGCGGTATACTTACGATCTGTTTACTTTTGTGCACATACATTATAAAGAAAAACGTTAGGTGTAAAGGAAAATAGTGTTTCATTCACTTGCTCCCAGTAGCTCTGCTGCTAGAACTTTAAGGAAACAGTATTAGATATAAAAAAAAAAAAAACGTTAGGCACCATAGGTCACACAGCATTAATTTTAATGACAAAAAAAAAAAAAATACTCAACAAGGAAAGGTAAACTGTGGCCTATCTAATAAAACCGGACACAGGAACACCTGGGTGGCTCAGTAGGTTGAGCATCTGACTTTTGATTTGGGTTCAGGTCATGGTCTCAGGGCTCCTAGGATCCAGTCCCATGCCAGGCTCCAGAGTCACAGTGTGAAGCCTGCTTGGGATCCTCTCTCCCTCTTTCTCTGCCCCCTCCCTTACCCGTGCGCATACGTGCATGTGCTCTCTCTCAATAAATAAGCTTTAAAAAAAATTTAGGGGCACCTGGGTGGCTCAGTTAAGTGCCTCTGGCTCAGGTCATGATCTCATGGTTCATGGGTTCAGGCCCCACATCTGGATCTGTGCTGACAGTGCAGAGCCTGCTTCCAATCCTCTCTCTCTGCCCCTCCCCTACTCTCTCAAAAATAAAACATTAAAAAAAGTTTATTAAAAAAAGTACAAGAGGACACAAAAGATCTCATAAAGATTCAGTAATATATGCAAACTAACCATTAAAAGAAAAAAAAGGAAAAAAAAACAAAAACCTGGAAACAGGCCAGATGGAAATATGCCAAAACCTCTGCACGATTTAAGCAGCCAGGTTTCATGTGACTTCGCTTTTAAGAAATGAGTTCTACTTAGCCTAGAAAAAAAGGCCTTAGAGTTTATTGCAGAATGCTTTGATCTTTTCTCAACACAGCTGAGAGGGTGAGAAATTGCCTCGGTTTCACTAACAAGTGCAGAAAATCCCCTGCACAAGATACTCACTGATCTGTCTGCATAGTCCTCGGCCTCCACAGTCTTCACCTTGTAAGAAAGACCATTTGTTCTTCAAAAGGTAGAGGCACATGCTATCATGCATGATGTAAGCCCAGAAGTCTCTGGAATACAGGATTAAGTTGCTCTGGCTTTTGCCCCAGGGACTCAAGAGAAGGTCCCTCTGGCTGGCCGACTGCTCTGGAAGCAACAAGTGGCAAGTAACATCAGTCTGTCACATGAAGGCATGCTTGGTCTTCTGGTCACGATTGTATGAAAATAACACTAAGCAAGCACAAGTCTCTGGGAGCCATGCTTTGTGGAGTTCTAAAGAATGCAGAGACGACTGCTACCCTCAGGCAGCTTAGAATCTTGTTTACCAGACAATACGTTGCAAGACAAAAACAAATTCTAAGAGGTCAGTGAACTAAATACCTTAATCATCATCCCTATTTTCCTAAACTCTAACCCCACCAGCGAGGCTTCAAGCCTGGAAATTACACTTCCTTAGACTCGCTTGGCCCAGGTAGATTGTAGCTGTGGGTTCGTGCAATGAGACACTAGCAGAATCAGCTCGTCTTGGCTTCTGGAGACGTAACAGCAGCAGGCTGGGGCTGAGTCCCACACTACGCAGTCTCCAGCAGGGAAGGCAGCACAGCGGCCTGCAGCCCCAAAGTGGCTGAGTGGGCAACCTTGTGGCAGATGAGCACACCACGCTCGGGGAGAAGCCTGCAGTCCCTGATCTGGATTTGCTCCTCCAGTCCTGTCAATGGTTGTAACTCAATGCCCTATACTGAATCCTTCTCGGCTAGACATCTATAAAGCAGCAGAAACTCCTCTTCTGATTCCCTTGGAAAACAGGCCAAATTTGACTGTACATGAGTCATCCAACTCTGCCACTTACTCCTTTCAGCTTTTTCCTAAGGCTCCTCTCTGTTCGATGCCAAGAATACAAAACATGGTAAAGCAGGAAAATTAAAGTTTTCATCTCAATCATTTCAGAGATTCATACACTCTTGCATTACTGATGTTTACCTTTTAGGATAAGAATGAGCTAAGTACAGCATCCCACTGCTTGAGTTTAAGATAATTATATCATCACTGAAAACGTCATCAGATTTTAAATTAAGTTTATCGAAATTGTGTATCTGAGTGTATATATGCACACATACTCCTGTGTATCAATGTTTTTTTTTTAATTCTGTTCCCTTACCTAGAGTCCCACATTTCTATTTCTATATGCATAAAAACCTGTATCATTCAGATCACCTACAACCATGTACAACTCATGAACGGTACTGAAATTAATATGGTCCTCAAGATTTACATGCATGACTCCCTCGTCGGTGTGGGAAACAGAAAAAGCCATCCCCTATCTTGTTCAAAACTCAACAGGGATTAGATCAGACTTTTAGATCTGGGTACAATGACATAAGCATATTCCATCCACCTCTTCCACTGGACACAATTTTAAAACCTGGACACACAACATCGAGGAGCTGTTTGAACCCTTTGAGAAGTCTGCAGCAGGCCAATCAAAAAGACCAACGGAATCTACGGTTCCAAGTGACCATAAGTTTACCGTTTTCCAGGAGAATCCTTTGACCTGACTTTAATACAGCCAGAAACCTAGAAATGAGCACCGCACTCAAGTAGGAGAAAGCTACCATCCTTCTTATTCTGGCTCACGGAAGGACACAGGGATTCCTACCATTCCCTGGAGTGTAGAAACTCCCAGTTCTCCTCTGTGTCTTCCCTTTTCTGCCAGTTTTCTCAGGCCCTTGCCCCCAGCCAGCTTGGTGGCAGCAAGGGCAGAGAGCTCTACGGGAAGTCAACAAGAATAAGAACCCTGAGGACGAGGATCCTTCTATCCATTTGGCCAAGGTGTGACCATGAGACACAGAGGCCACGCCCTTGCAGCTCTCTTATACCATCCTTCTGCCTCTTGGGCGCAAAGAGGGAAGCACATGGCAGACCCTGCTGAACTGAAAATACCATCTCTGAGGAACAGACATACAGGGAAGATGCAGAGATGCTCAGAAAGGTGACCCTGTAACATGGTTTATGAATCGCAGGGATCATCACCAAGCCTGACGTGTGGATCAGATTGTCATCACATACCAAAGACTTTGAGAAATGAACAGACAGATCACTGCACAGGTCACAGAAGGACCTCTGGAAGGTTCACACCCAAGAAAGACCCGAAGAGTACCTACCACAAGGACTTTGGAAAATAATCGTGACACAGCCCCCACCAAACATAGGTTGGAACTTGCAGCCTGAACCTAACCTGCCTGCTTAAAAGAAAATAAAGTATTCAACATCCTTCATAAGATGTAAACACAACCCAGAGTCTCATAATGTAATCTTCAAAATATTCAGGATAGATTCCAAAATTACTCAACATACTAAGAACCATGAGAATTTCAACTTGCACAGGATAAGATAGTCAACAGACACCAATGCCGACATGATACAGATGTTGAAATTATGGGACAAAGACTTTAAGGCAGTTATTATCTAAACGTTTCATGGCCGATCATTACCATTCTTGAAACAAATGTTCAAATGTCTCAGCAAAAAAATAGGAAACGTAAAGGAAAAACAAATGAAAATCCTAGAACTAGAAATGACAATCACCAAAAATTTTTTACATCACTGAATGGACTCAAGAGCAAAGATGCGAGATGTAAGAGTCAGTAGACTTTAAGCAAATCATACAAATTATCTAATCTGAACAGAAAAAAAATACAGAAACAGATGAACAGAGCTTCAGAGACATGTGGCTCTCAACAGAGCGTTTACATCCATGCCATCAACATCCCTGAAGGATATGGGAAAAAATATGTACTAAAAATATATTTGAAGAAACATGTGTGGAAAATTTGCTACCTTTGTCAAAAGACATGAACCTACAGATTCAAAAATCTGAGCAAATCTCAAACAGAGTCATCCCAAAGAAATCCATGCTAAGACAAACTACTACAGACTAAAGATACTGCATTTGAGGTGTGGAAAAGTTCTGGAACAAGAGAATGGTTACGGCTGCAAAAGTTGACTAGAACTCTCTCTCCCTGTCTCTCATTTCGAAGCTACTGCACACTTCAAAATGATTATAATAGATTTTATGTTATGTCTGTTTTACCACAATTAAAAATAACCAAGAAATAATCTTCAAAGTAGCCAAAGTAAAATGACATGTTACACAGAGGGAAATAACGATTGGGATGACGGTGGAGATCTTGTAGAAACCACTGAGGCTAGAAGAAAGCAGCAGCATGAAATCTTTGATGAACTGTAATCTCAGATTTTATACCCAGTGAAAACATCTGTAATAAAAGCAGAATAGGGGCGCCTGCGTGGCTCAGTCAGTTGGGCGTCTGACTTCGGCTCAGGTCATGATCCGTGGTCTGTGGGTTTGAGCCCCGCATCGGGAGCCCACTTCGGATTCTGTGTCTCCCTCTCACTGCCCCTCCCCTGCTCATGCTCTGTCTCTGTTTGTCTCTCTCTCAAAAATAAACATTAAAAAAATTTTTTTTAAAGCAGAATACACATTGTCAGATGAGGGGTAGCAGACAGCAGACTTGCTCTAAAAGAGTAACTGAAAGAAGTTCTTAAAGAAAATGATACTCTAGGGAAACAACAACAGAACAGAAATGGTAAACATCTGGATAAATCTAACAGACTACTCTCCTCTTGAACTCTCCAAAATGTGTTTGATGGTTAAAAGCAAAAAGGGTCCACTGGGTTTTCAATACACGTAGATATTATACATGAGACAACAATGACATCAAGAAGCAAGTGTAGAAGGACCTATAGGCTAAGAGTTCCACAGCCTAAAGTGTTAAGATATAACTTATGTGTCAAAGAGTTAAACACATATTTTATAATCCATGACGCTACCACTAAAAAACTATACAAAGAGATATCAAAAATCACTCTCAACACAGAATACTAAAAATGTTCAAATAACCCAAAATATGACAGCAAAAGTAAAAAGAGAAAAAATAATAGTGGACCCAAATCCAAATATATCAATAACTGCATTAAATATACATGGTCTAAATACACTAACAAAAAGAGACAGTCGAATTTTTTAAATGACTCAACTATATGCTGTCTATGAAAACTTCACTTTAAATATATTTATATAGGTAGGTTACAAGAATGAAAAAAATACATAATGCAAACAATTTTTTTAAAAGCTAGAAAAGCAAACAATCCGGGCAAAGGACATGAACAGACATTTCTCGCAAGAAGATATGCTGATATCAAGTAGGTACACGCAAAGATGTTCAACATCAGTAACCATTAGCGAAATCCAAATTAAAACCTTAATGAGATATCCTCACAAGCCCATCAGAACAGTTGAGATAAAATATAGCAACAACATCAAGTTCTGGAAAGAATGTAGAGAAACACGATCATTCATACATTGCTGCTGGGAATATAAAATGATACCACTACTCTGGAAATCCACTCAATGATGTTTAGTTTCTAATAGTCAACATTTAAGTATTACTCCGTGGGGCGCCTGGGTGGCTCAGTTGGTTGGGCGGCCAACTCAGTCATGATTTCGAGGTTTGTGAGTTCAAGCCCCGCATCGGGCTCTGTGTTGACAGTTCAGAACCTGGAGCCTGCTTCAGACTCTGTGTCTCTCTCTCTCTCTCTGCCCCTCCCCCACTCATGTTCGTTCTCTCTCACTCTCTCTCAAAAATAAACATTAAAAAAATTTTAATAAACAAATAAGATACATATTACTCCTCAATGAAAAATAACTACTGACACAAAGTTGGATGGATCTCTAGAGATTTAGGCTGAGTGGGGAAAACAACCCAATCCCAAGAGGTTCTATGCTGTATGATTCTATATAACATGGTTGAAGTGACCATTAAGGAAATGGGAAACATATTGGTGGTTGCTAAGGGTTGGGGATTGGAAGGAAGGGAACAAGAAGGGAGTGTGGTGATAAAAAGGGCAACAGGAAGGATCCTTAGAGCAGAATTACTCTACCCTAACAGTAGGGGTAAATACCTCCCCCACACACATGATAAAATGGCATTTAACCGAATACACACACAAGTGACACATAGAACTGAGGAAATCTGAATAAGATCAGTGATTTGAATTAATGTCCATTTCCTGATTGTGATCTTGTATTAGAGTCTATAAAATGTCACTATTAAGAGAAATGAAATCAACAGTTCACTCCTACTACTGCATGTGAGTGGTAATTATGGCAGACCAAAAAAAAAAAAAAATTTTTTTTTAAGTCAAATAAGAAAGCTGGAGTGAATGGCTATATAAATATCAGAGAAAGTAGACTTCAGAACAAAGAAGATTATCAGGGATGAGGACGGATTCAGCGCTCGCTTCAGCAACACATATACTAAAAAAAGAACTGATTCACCAGGAAGGCTTAACAATCACATATGTATATGCACGTAACGACAGATGTTAAAAAACAGGAAGCAAACCTGACCAAAATAAAAGGGGCACTAGATACATTAGTGCCCCTCCATCCATGGTTTTGCTCTTCGAAGTTTCAGTGACCCACAGTTAAGGACAGTCCTGGAGGAGATGATCCCCCTCCTGACATACGGTCAGATCAATAGCAGCCTAACACTACATTCGCAATGTCTACATCGTTCGCCTCACTTCATCTCCTCACACAGGCATTTTACCATCTCACATCACAAAAAGGGCGAGTACAGTAAGATGTTTAGAGAGTCTACACTCACATAACGTAGTACAGCCAATCGTTATAACTGTTCTATAAATGACTAGTTATTATTGTTAATCTCACACTGTGCCTAATCTATAAATTAAACTTTATCCTAGATATCTATACAGAAAACAGTATAGATAGGGTTCAGTACTCTCTGTACTTGATCAATGGGTGATCCTGGAACACATCTCCCACAGATACGGGGGGGACTACTATAAACCTGCAATTCTAGCTGGAGACCTCAAACTCCACCCCTCTCAGTAAAAAGTCGAGCAAGTAGACAGAAAATCAGTAATGATAGCAAAGAACTGAATTTACCAACCAACTGGATCTAGTTTACATGCAGAGGACAACGCTAACCAATACCAACAAAATACACATTCTTTGAGAGTAAAATAGTTAACAAAGTAGACCATAACATGTGTCATTAAAAAAAAAACCTCAATTTTAAAAAAACTGCAATCATACAATGTACATTCTCAAACTATAATGCATTTAAACTAGATAGCAGTAACACAAACATCTCCAAATACCTAGAAAATACAATTTGACAGACCTACTCTTAACCTAGTTTCATTTAAAATTGTTGAAAAGTTTTTCAATTGTATCTAATTTGATTATGCATTAAAAATCAGGAGAGATTTAACTCTCTGGAATGAGTCATTTGGAAATCTCGAGGGAGACCTTGTCAAGCCAAACACAGCCAATAGTGGTGTTAAGCATTAAGGAACCATTTGAGCAGCTCTCAAACTGCCAGATCACACCCAATAAAGTACTATTCCCTAATCAGTTACCCCCAAGTCACTAAAAAACTGTTAACTTTGTCGATAGGATCCTTTTCATCGTCTCGCAATATGTATCAACAGCAATAATCCTTCAAGGATTCAGTACTTTAAAACAAAACTACATCAGTGTTCGGTCTCTACAGGCCTTGATCTGATCCAATCTGTCCAACCTCCTGCTACCCCTAGAGAAGTTTACAACGTTTATGCTTGAAAGGATCTCTGCTCCCGAAATGTGAACTTTTAGACACCTGAAACACGTAGGAGACTTTGTCATCTAGAGGAAATGAAGTTTGACTTCCTAAGGACATAGGTCAGGGTTGAGATAATCTGTCAAACACATTCAATCAAGGAGGAGTTTGTTATGGCCTATCTTGATATTTTAAGTGGGCTTAATGCCAGTGTTCTGCATTTTTCTAATTTCAAATTAGACACTCATCTCCAACAGACAGCAATATAGTCATTTTAAAGGCAAAAGAGGAAATATGCCAAAAGATTTCATTATTAACAGATATAAATGTGCATTTTTACAATGACCCATAAGAAAAGGAAAAAAATGCTTACTATCCAGAGTTTCTATCTTCAGCTTACCTTCCCCTTCAGCAAATATTTGTTGACTGTCTATTGGGTGCCAGACATTACACAGTCATCGCTCTTGAGAAATACCCAGTTCAGCAGGGAGACGGACACAAACAATTACGATTCAATATGCTATTTGCTGTAACAAAGGGGCCACAGACAAAGGGACACGGACAGAGGTTTCACAGAGAAGATATTTGGGCAGGCTTTTGAGCAGGTAGGACAGTCTCCAGGAGGAAGGACCAAGGGAAAACAAACAAAAAAAACCAGGTCCATTCGTACACAGAATCTGAAAGAGCATTATTCCTTAACACTAAAAGGCAGGACACTTTAAACACAGGATGAGGAGGGAAAAGGGAAGAGAATGACCCAGAAAAGCCCGTTTTGGAAGGGTCTTAGACACCCTGGAGGATCTGAAGCAGGGGAAAGAAGTCATCACAAACTTCCTTTAAAATCCAACTCTGAAGACCGCTGGCATCTGTTGCTAGCAAGAAAGGGTTAGAGACTAGACCAGTATCCATGGAAACACGGAAGGGAAGACAGAGTCCACAGATATTCACCAGATAAAACAGAGAAGACTTAGTGACCCAATTGGCTGTGAGGACGAAGGGAGTCCAGGGTGAATCCCAGCTTCTAACTTGGACACATGCTAACGATAGACAATAAGGGGGAAAAACTGGGTGAGCAAGATAACGTACGAGCTTTGAATACGTTCACGTTTAAGGTGATGTACCTCCTAGATAGCTAGATGGAGACTTAAAGCAGTACAGTGAGAAAAGGAGTGTGGATTTTAAGAGTCAAGAGGCTAAAGACAACTGATTAAGAAGTTACCAAAGTCTCTGGGGACACATGAAATCAAACACGGAAAATGTATTCTGATCATAATAAATGCTTCGTTGGCCAAAACCACAGATTGAAAACTGATTTAAAGTTTTACTATAGTTGCCTTTGTTTCAAAGTTTATAAACCACTGTTCCAAAAGGATCATAAAAGCCAGTAATTATGCACTGCTCTCCCATCAACAGTAAACTCCACTTCTAGGAGGCCAATTAGAAACTCCGGTCTCTTGCCCAGCCCGGCCTGGATAGGGTACCCAACAGCTGATGAAACAGAACCCAGAATCAGCAGGCACTGTTCTACTGAGGTTCTCCTCAAAGCCCCAAAGCAACGCCACCCCTGGCTCATACGAAACACTTCTCTCAATTCCCCACCCACAGCCTTGTCCCTCCCGTCTTTTGGCAGGGGAGTGGTGAGATCTATTTATACGTCACAAATAGACTATGAACTCTTCCAGGAGCAGCTGGTTTGGATACAATATGGTAAAGGACTTCAGAAGTAAATATGGTAAGGAGAAATCACATTGCTTTTGATATCTGTAAGAAAACAGCCGAAGAGTCTGAACTAGAAAGGGAGGCAGGAATTAGAAAATCCAAGCAAAATGAAGGTTTCCTTGCTTAGGGTTGCTTTGGGGCATCTAAGTGCAACTAGCTTCTCTCTCCCGGCAAGAGAATGGAGGTGGAGGGGGGAGAGTAAAGGAAGATTCTGCCCAATGTTAGGGGCTCAAGAGCCAATATAAGGTAAGAGAGGCACCTGGCCAAGACTCCAGTTTTCAAGTCCCACTGCCAGAAATCCAGAAAAACCAATGCTACCATCCTTAGGCATCTGAAATTGAACCAGCCTTCTTAACAGCAATCTTTGATAGCCAAGTATTGTAAACAACCTGAGACCAGGAAACGGAAAAGAACGAGTCTGAAGTCCCAAATACCCCAGGTTGATCTAAGCTTTGCAACTTCCTTTCTGCATTAAGCAAAGCGGTCCTATGCATTTCCACAGCCCTGAGAACACGGATACACACACTCAGGAAAAACACCTGGAGACGTCTTGCTCACATCTCCTGACATCGAATTCTAAGTGACAGATTTTAATATTCTGTGAGGTCTCTCATTATCACTAGGCTCATCGCCAGAAACGCAGAAATATGAACTGTTGGTACCTGGTTAGGCCTGTCTTTCTGAAGTTGCTTTGGGGGACTTTCCTGACTTGTCCTAAAGATTCTTCAGACTGCCCTGTAGTGAAGATGATTGAAATGCGTATTGTGTCAACAGACACTTCCTTAGAAATAAACCGGAGGACAATACCTCACTCATCAGAAACCGCCAGACATACCTGGAGGGTGTGCAAAGCAAGCCAAAATTCTTTGTTTTGGGTTTGGAAAAGGAAAGATAACTTAACACAGACCTCCTGAGGAAAAAAAAAAAATGTGCCAGCAACACTCAAGATGAGATCATATCAGCTGCTAGCTTCAGGTCAGTTACAGCCCAACACTAAGCCTGGGGCTGGAGACCAGCAGAACCCAATCTACGGTGCCCCCAAAACCAATCCCCAGACTTGCTAACAACCTACAGAAATAACACCTTCCACTCTGGATAATGACATGGTCATCTGTGTCAAATTCTGGCCTTTCAAATGCTAAGACCAGAATACACATGGAAATATCCAGTCTACGAAGTGTTTTGTCGTTCAGAGGGCACCATAAAACATCATCTGGGCACTTTCAAAATAAAAAAGATTAATTTTTCTTCTCCGTTCCATATCCATCACCACTGACCTCAATGCTACCGCTTAAAAGCAGAGGCCAGAAACAGCCGTCTCCCTGTCCCCCCCAAAAAGGGCAGCAATTGGGGCGCCTGGGTGGCTCATTCGGTGGCGGCCGACTTCGGCTCAGGTCATGATTTTGCGGTCCGTGAGTTCGAGCCCCGCATCAGGCTCTGTGCTGACAGCTCAGAACCTGGAGCCTGTTTCAGATTCTGTGTCTCCCTCTCTCTGACCCTCCCCCGTTCATGCTCTGTCTCTGTCTCAAAAATAAACAAACATTAAAAAAAAAAAATTAAAAAAAAAAAAACAACAAAAAGGGCAGCAATCAAGGCAACACAAACGGACAGGAAAAAGCAGAAATCAGTTTCAAAAACAGTGAAAAGTTGGGTTTTGTCTTAGTTTAATGCTTACTCTTGGCCAATCCATATCACATCCACTTGTAGGCACAGAGTTCTTGCGGAAGGTGTGAGGGTCCCAACCCCCAGCCCCCACCACAAGAAGGCTATGTCCACCCTCCAAAAAGCCACTTATCTATCTCCTTTCCTTGGGAAATTCTACTGATGTATTTACTGCTGCTCTTCTGCCCTCCTAAAATTATCACCACATAGTAAGTATGAGCATCATCTCAATAAAAGAAGAGCACGAAGAGGTCACAACTGCTCCTAATTCCTAAGGCCCTAGTGATCGAAGACAGAGCCAATTTATGGCCGTGGTCAAGAGTTTTTATCTTTCCATGGGAGAAAGATATTTAGGACTACAAGGCTGAGATACTAGCAAGAATTCAGTCTCTCTAACTCGTTATCATTTGTAAATTGCCTGACTGATTTGATAACAAATATCACTTTTCCTTCAGTACTATTGGCAAGGGGGGGAGGCTCACTGTGAAAACAAAGGTGCCATTATTTCTGGCAGCACTTTCCTGGGCCCTGTTAATAATCACACATGCAGTCAAACTCATGCCCTAGGTTCTCACCTCACTAAATAAATACTGCCCGGTGGCAAATATTAGTATCCCCAACTCTGCATTCCAAAGGAGTCATGAAACTGATCAGAGAGGTCAGATCACAGTCAATAAGGCCAAAGCAAAAATTTAAAAAAAAAAAAAAGTCACCTGTTCCCACTATTTCCTACTTTCAACATCAATTTCTGTGTCTCTGGCTCTCAGTGGCATTTCCAACAGACACATCAGTGGCCACTGTAATTCTATCATATTTGACATTATGTGATTGTAGTAGTTGATAAAAACAGAGTCCTAGAAGGAGCTTCTGGATCAGGGAACCTTAAGATTTGTTAAATACAGGCAGGTACATGAATGCCCTTAAATTACACTTTTAAGAATGGTGTATAGACAGTTTATTCAGAAAAAAATTCCCTAGTTCTTTTCAATTTTCAAGGACTCTTACCACACTCCCCTTTCAGAATAACTGAGACCCAAGTGGCCATTCTTAATTCTTGCTGTGCATCAGAAGAATTCCTGGGGAAACTTTATAACTATGTATGCCAAGACTCTATTCTAGACTGACTAAATCAGAATACTGGCAGATAGGGCCCTCGCATGTAATTTAAAACCAACAACTCTTGAATGATTCTATTACATAGACAGGGTCCCGAAATACTGCATAGGTTCAACAGATAGGTCTTTTTGTTCTATCACTGAACTTTAAACCTTGAAGAAACCCGTGAAACCAAAAAACTAGAACATTCCTTTACAGGGAGGAGCCAGATCCGTTGAGAAACTTGCCCAGGATGGTACAACTAGCTAGAAGTGCCACCAGAGGGGCACCTGGGTGGCTCTGTCGGTTAAATATCTGACTTGTGCTCAGGTCATGATCTTGCTGTTCACGAGTTCAAGCCCCGCATCGGGCTCTGTGCTGACAGCTCAGAGCCTGGAGCCTGCTTCAGATTATGTGTCTCCCTCTCTCTCTGCCCTTCCTCTGCTTGCTGTGTGTGTCTCTCAAAAAAAAAAAAAAAAAAAAAAGTAAACCATTAAAAATTTTTTTAATTTAAAAAAAAAATCTGCCACCAGAAATAGAGTTTCCTAAAACAAGAAGGTTATGTACAAAGGGAGTCTCCCCTGCAAGATAAAATATGGACCCCAAAATATACTGCTTTTAGATTCTTTAAAGTCACCAATACTTTATAAGAAAAACCATAAAATTGGGCTTAGCATTCTTTCTACTCAGTTTCCTACAACTACCTCAATTTTAACAGAAATATTTTACCTTTTATAGCTCATATGTAAAAATTAACTGACATCTGCATAAAAACTGTAGTAAATACACAAGAAACCCCTTTATAGAGATAAGCTGTAGAGAGTAGTTGATTCTGATCAAAACAGGTACAGGCTGGCCGAGCCCTTTATCAACTGGGTGGGAAGTTCCTGATTGACAAAATTATGGCTCATCACAATTGTTTATACTTCTCATTCTAGCTGCTTTGTTTTTAATTGTCAAAAACAAGAACAAGATTGCCACCACAAAGGGGCATAAACAGCCAAGTCCTCTCCTGTGCTTCAGGAAGGGGTTTCCATATCCCAAACCAGGAAGGATAGGTCTTTTAATAGGTCAAGTAACATTTATCCTAACAGAAAACTTTTAAATGCAATCCAAACGGAAGGGAAGAAAAGGAAAGGAGGAGGTGACATTTCCTTTTGTCAAACTTCACAATACATTTACACCCAGATTCGCAAGTGCTTTTCAGCAGCCTCACGGTAGCTCAGATAATTATACTACTGCCCTCTTGATGTAGGAGTCCCCATTGAGAGAAGTCAGCTGAATCCCAAGGACAGCATTCCATGGCACTGAAAAGAATTCTTTCAATATACACAGACCCCACTGATGGCGCAGAGTTCCCTTTGTTGACAGGGATGTAGTCTGGTAAGTGAAAGTTGCTAACTATTCAAGTGCTTATCAGACACCAAGAACTGATCTCAAATTGTTACATATTACCTCCAGCAGATGATAAACGCTGAAGAACCAAGAGGTTGCGTTTAATACGTTTAACCTCTCTCTCGTAGAGCCTAGGACAATGCCTTAAATACAATGGAGAATGAGGAACCATTCGAGGAGTTGATTGAAAAAAAAATTCCAGAACATCAGTTCTGAAGCGCGTGAGTATTCCCTGCAGTCAACAGTGAGTGACCCACATAACAATGCCCGGGCCTCGGTTTTTGTCATCATTCTTCCCATCCAGATCTCTGGTGAAGGCATAGTGTCTAGTCCTTGGCAGGGGCACATTTTCTATGTAAAAGAACAGGGAGTACACAGTCTTCAAGGAATCTAACAATTTTATATCTATTTCCTGTTTTCTGTTTCTTCCTATTAAAGTATCAGTTCCATAAAGGCAGGAAGTTGTGTCTGCACACTGATATTACAAACATGACTAAGCAGATACTTAGGAAACAAGAGGTAACCGGCATTTATTTTAATATAGGTTATCAAACAAATGCTAAAGTAAAAACAGAACTGGGCTTGGCGCTGGAAGAAGAACCACAAGGCATCACCCTACCTATAGAAGATGTCACTTTTATGAAGTTTATTCATTTTGAGGAAGAGAGAGGATGTGTGTGCGCTCGAGCTGGGAAGGCACAGAGAGAGACAGAGAGAGAATCCCGAGCAGACTCTGCACGGAGCCCAACACAGGGCTCAATCCCATGAACCGTGAGATCATGACTTGAGCCAAAGTCAAGAGCCAGACGCTTAACCGACTGAGCCTCCCGGGCGCCCCAGAAGAGCTCCCTCTTTATCATTGTGTAACATGGACGTATGTGGGCTGCACTAGAAGCTCAAACTTTCCTGCTCGAAGTCTTTCCACTTATGTGACATTACCACTTTGTAAACGTAAAGTGCCACGTGTTTTGCACTAAATGCTCGTTCCGATCCTGTATGCAGCACCATCCTTAACCCCGGGCGAGAAGAATCCGTGGCCAGAAGGACATGCCCACTAGGATCCCCCAAGCCCCTTCTGTACCACGTTCCACATACTAGGACCCTCAACAAGTTCCCTGTTGAAACAGCGCAAGCTTATGCAGGGACTGCACAGACCTTGGCCCCAGATACTCACCCAGTCTTCAACAGACACCCTTCAAGGCCCACAAGGGGGGTGTGGACGAGAGCACACGTAGACTCGGCTGTCCACAAACACGCATGCTGGGTCCATGCGTCTGCTCCTGCCACCGGGCCAGGTGAAGACGGCTCGAGAACCCTGAAACTCTGAATTCAAACCTGGCCTTCAAGGTCATCATGAACGTGTTACTTAGCAGAAGAAGAAAAGTGCTGAACATAATGACAGTTTTTTCGTCTGATTTAGGACTTCCAAATGTTTAGATACATAGAATGTGCACCCACATTCACACTCTGGCCTTGGGCACCACCACAAAAGCAGGGCGATGAATGCCAAGGGAAACGGAGACTCAAGGCAGCTGGCCCTCTTAAGGGTACAGGGCCAGCATGTGGAAGACCCAGAATTCAAATCCAGTTTCTCCACAACCTCAGTGTCACTGCCCAGACCAAACCCCCTCCCCTCAACTCTACCCCTTCAAAAGGACTTTTAATCCTAATACGAGAGTGAGCGAGCACACCCATCAACCCTGACGAGTTGAGGCCACCGCTCCAGGAAACACCGGCCACCCTTCTCGCCTCGCGAGCTTTCTCCTCAACCCCGCAGGAGCCAGATGCAGGCAACTCCAAGTCCAAATGTTTGCTCTACACGGGCATGCTTGTGGCTGCCTGCAGTGCCCAGAGAATCTCTGCGAGAGGTGAGCAAGCAGTGACACATGCCTCAGGAACCTCACCAGAGGCAGCCCAAGGCTTCTGAACACACATCTTTTTACAACTGTAAACCCAGAAGTGCATTAGTGTTCTTGCAAAACAGGCTGTGCGGCAGTTTAGAAAGCCCACATATAATACCTTCCTAAGACCTGTACTTAGAGATCCTTTCATCCAAGAAATTCAAAGTACTTTACAAGCTCAGAGCCATTCAGCCAAACACTCCAGGGAGGTATGCAGGTGGCCAGGGTTATACTCCTTGACAAAGAAACTGAGGCAGGCTGACAGCCTTAAGTACGGTTCTTTAAAACAGCCTGTGCTTTTGGAAAATGAATGGCTTTAAACATCCACAAAAACATACCACCAGTATGGGGGGGGGGGGGCGGGCAGGTGTGGAGAGGAGACTTTCACTATGTTTACAGCAATTAAAAGGCATATAACACAATTAAATATGTCACCAACCCATGCCTGCCTCTAGTTCTTTCAACCAAAAGGTCAAAACTTAATGGTACACTATATACAGTGGATAGAGCCTACTATGGAGATGTTATTACCTTTCAAAATGCAAATTCTATAATCACAAATTTCAAGACAGAACTTTTTTTTTCTTCCCCCGAGTAGAATAGTATCAGGCTTTTACACCTTTGGCCAAAAAGCACTTAGCAAAGATGATTAGCATGTTCTCTCTAGTCTAGGTAGAATCAATTTCAAGCCAAAGAGATTAGCTTCATCTGCTTTTTAGTGGGAGGTAAGTGGCCCCAGGGAAGTTATGTCTGAGTGTGGTTGAGGAAGAGTCCTCCTATAAATAAGGAAGATTAGGAGTTCTAGAAGAATGAAACCTATCAAGTTAGCCATTGTAGTTACCTTAATATAATCAAAACAAACTGCATTGAAAACATAGGTCTGCAAGTTCTGTTCTTAATGCAACACTCAGTGAGTGCTTTACTGCATGCTAACCACTGTTCTTGGCGCTTAGAACTATTTTACATGAGGGAAGTAGCTCAAAACAAAACGAAAACATGATCCATACAGTCGCCAAGAACTTACAGTGGAGCTGGAAAAATAATCATTTGTTCATTCAATAAGCTGAACTACACAGAGACTGAAATATGAAAGTTTACATCAGTGTAAGGAAGCTTACCAAGTGATGGAAGAATGTGTGGGTGACACACAAGATACAGAGTCAAAGCAATGAAAGCTGCACAAGGGGCCGGGGGCAGGGAAGAGGGGTTTGCAGACAGGCGATCCATTCCAACAGGCCAATTAAAACAAAAGGAATTTCAGACGAGTGGAGATGGCTCAGGCTAATGCACCAAGACACAAGAGAAGCCAACCTGAGTCACTTGGGTTGTCCAGCATGGCTCTAGAGGAGGACGATACAGGAGAAGAGCTCGTAAAATGTAATCTGGGGCTGGCTACGTATGGATAGATAGGAATTGGACACCAAGACTGAAGATATGCAGGATTGTCAAAGTAATTAACTCCTCAAGAAGATAAGTTTCCTTGAGGAAAACAAAACCTCCCTGGATTCTAGGTGCGGTGGCTTATGCGTCCTCCCGTTTAATCTAAAGAACAGACGGCTATTCTTTCTTCATCACTGGATCTAGCACTTAGATAATGGCTCACAGGCTCTGCTGTGAGCACCTTACTTATGTTAACTTAAGACAAAGCCAAAAAAAAAAAAAAGGTCAATTCTCTTACTATCACCATATGCCAATACTGAGGCACACACACCTGCTAAATGGTACTTTCTGGGCTTCATAAAGCTCCCCAAAGCACACCCCAAACTCAAGTGCAGAATTACCACTAAGGATTTCCTTTCTCTTTATTCCTCCTGTCCCGGGCACCCTCGCCATGTATGTGTCACGGACCCCCCCCAGGAGATGAGGAGCTCAGCAACACCATCTTCTCATCCGTCACGTGGTATCTGCCACCTCCCTCCTCTCTTGTTCAGTCCCCTGCAGCGTTATCTGCCTAGGAGAACCAATGTCAAAGGTGCCGATGCCCAATGTACGAATCTACTGCTGAGACACCAATGATGTCACTTGAGCTGTGGCCCACACGACCCGTTCTTGCTGCTGCCAACCCCCATCCATGGAGTTCCTGGTGCCGCTTCACACACTCACTGTGGCACACAGATACGGGTCAGTCAATTCTCTTCTGGTTCTCGTTTCCCTTTTAACACAGTCAAGTCTCCCTAGGTTGCCATTATGATGCCAGGAGGCGTTCAATTGTACAATAACCCAAATGATCGTCGGCATGCTTCTCCTTGAAATCTGCCTCCACTCAAGTCACAAACACGTTTTGGAGTTTGGTTTATATAAACACTCCTCTATCGCTGTGCAAGCTCTTACACAAGCATGGGAGGTACGTGCATTTTCACAATTCAGGTCTTGTGAAGATGCGTCAAGTACTTAGAATGGTTCATGGCACATAGTAAGCACTCAATAACCCTTGGTTGTTATCGTAACCAAGCGTTTTCCTCAGGTACATACATTTAACACACAGTTATTGCTTTGATTGTATAAGGCACCACCAATGGTTATCTGTTTAGAGATTTCTTGTCCAACTCAGCTAAGTCTTTCCCCCAGGTTCCTCAAACAATCACCAAAATAGACTCCTGGAAACCAGAACACCAGACCTCCAGACTTGCCCAGACAAAAGTGAATTTAAGAACGTGAGAAAGCACAGATCAGGCCAAAGCCATACCCCCGGTTACAACTCAAAGTCAGGTTTCCCACATGCATTTAAAACTACCCATTGAAAAGGCTAAGACACACATGCTCACGGACAGGCTAAGCCTCTGAATGACAACAGACTATACACTTACCCCAAGAGCTCCCTCATGCTGACCCCAGAGATGGCTGGAAAAAAAATCATGGCAACACACCTTCTATCTTGGTTGACACGGTGACACAAAGCCAGCTAATATCAGACAGTGTGGCTTTACCCCAGGATGGGAGCCAACCAAGGGTTTGCCTGGAGATCTCTGCATTTCTCAGATCTGGAAAAAGCGTTTTCCTTGCTTTCTCTTCTGGCCAAAAGTAGCAGGGACCAAAGGAGGCAAGAAGGTAGAGCCACAAATTGTCCAGACTCCATTCCCCTTAATCATCTCATGAATAAATATTCCTTGTTCCAGGTTCAGGAGAAGGTAAACCACCACTAAAAATGTCTGATACTCGTCGTGTTTTTACTCTCTTCCTTTCCCCTTATAATATCAGAGAAAGAATATTCTTGCTTCCTCGCCAAAGGGTATCCCTTCCATACAACCTCAAGCAAACCCTTTCTTCCTTCTTCTATCTTCCCACCCTTCTTCATTCATCCTTCAGTCTGCTGCAAACCCCTTCACCATGACAGAGCCCCGCATCCTAGTGTGTACCTTCCTCCTGACAGGGCTCAGTGGAAAAATCAAAATGGTACTGATTTTAAGCATCGCCCTGATTCTGGCTGGCTGAGTGGTCTCGGGCAAATTTCTTCACCTCTCTGGGCCTCGGTTTCTGCCATCTACAAAATGTGAGAGTCTATCTCTACAGTCCTATCACCCCCGAAATCCTCCCAAGTCATTAGCCCACAAGGCGTTCAAGCATTCACAGACACAAAGAACCATGGAAGACCAGACCCCAGAGTTTAACCATATGGTGAAAGAACAGTGTCCTTAAGGGGTGGGGGCCGCCTAGGGAAAAACAGGACAACTGACGGGGGCGGGGCAGGGGGGTGCTGTTGGAGAGGACACTTTGTCTTACCTTCCAAGGGAATTCCAAAGTGTTAAGGCCCACAGCACAGTGCACAATAGCGGGCAAGGAGCCCAGTGGTGAACCTGAAATCATCCCTCCCCACCAGGGCAGAGTATTTTTATCTGATGCGACCAGAAAGGGAAACTTAGGCAGAGGGAATGTTTTATTAATATATGGGGGGGGGGGGGGGGGGGAGAGGAGGGGAACGAGAATGTAGCACAGACTTTACAAAAACGGTTTAACAAGTTTTATTTCACTACTAATCTTTAAGTATCTTTAAGTGTTTTTAAGTGATAGTACAGTTTATTAAATGCTATAAAGCACAGGCAATCAGTAAGTAGGATTTCACTTGAATTCAACACCTCTCTGTTCTTTTTTTGGAAAAAAAGATCGAGCTGGGGTCAAAATGTTCCACTCTGTTCCCTCCTCCTCATTTAGTGAATGTCTCCTGTGTCAATAACACAAACCTAGAAGCTCCAAACAGAGGAGGCCGTAATTATGACCACATATACTGAAGAATTTAATCAGTTAATGTCTCAAGAACTACCCAAACACTGACAGCACACAATCAATGTAAGAAGTTACTTTGTAAATTGGGTTGGGTTTTTTTTCCCCTTGAATTTGAGATCTAGAAGCTTGCATGGCTTGACTTTCCTGGAAAATTTCCAGATTGGCACTTCAGATTCCACTCTGTGGATCGGGCTTTGTTTTCAAGACAATAGTGAATGGTTTTGCTACTGGCTATTCAAGCTGTCTTTAACAACAGTTTAGGTACTCTTGGCGAGAGGCTTCTCTTATTTCCATCATGGTATTTTATTTTCAATTTTTCTTTCTTTTCCATTTTAAGCACCCTCCCCCCCCCCCCAGTGGCATGCGTAAGTGCTCAGGTAATAGACATATAAATGCTTCAACAGACAGATGGGTAAGTACCATCTCATGATGCCCATACTTCTTAGTGAAAAAAGTGCCCACAACAGAGTGCAGTAATTCGATCCCCTCAAGTGCTATAACGATCCCTGCAGGGCCTAGTTTGCAACCAAAATTGCAGCACAATGGATGTATAAATTAAGGCTACCAATAATGCTTGACAATACAATGAACGAAGTTTTCTAATATTCCCATTTCTAATACACACATTGCATAAAACCAGAAAAATTACTTTAAAACCAGTAGCAACATAAAACTTGTTGGGCCATTTTTTTGCCAAGTCAGTGTGCTAGATCCTTTTTTGTTTGTTTTTAATAAATGGTTTTCATGAAACAAAATACATACTTCAGGAGGGTGAACCTGCAAAGAGATTTTATTTTTTTTAAAGTTTATTTGAGAGAGGGAGGGAGGGAGACAGATGGAGGGGGGAGAGGGGGAAGAGAAAGGCGGGGGGCGGGGAATAAGAGGGAAGATCCCAAGCAGGCTCCTGAAGCTGTCAGCACAGAACCCGACACAGGGCTGGAAGTCACAAAATGACCTGAGCTGAAACCAAGAGTCCAACGCTTAACCAACTGAGCCACCCAGGCGTCCCAAGAGAGAACTCCATCCCCCCCACCCTGCCCAACAGGACTTTTCAGCTTTGTGGGTCAACTCCATGGGCACGAGACACATGGAAGCTCATTAATGATGGACACTGAAGACATCTTCACTGAAGTGCTAAGTCCCAACTGGATACTGGTCATTAAATGTTAATACATTATTGTCCCCAGTTTGTAGTTGGAGTAATTAGAAGGCTGAGAGGTCAAATAATTTGCCTAAGGTGATGTGGCTAATAAGCAGTAGAGCCAAAATTTGAACCTGAGAACTCCAGCTCCAGAGAACTTAGCTACTACTCAGTAGCACCCTGGTAGTAGTCCTGGAGTCCCTGCTTTTCAAGAGGTGACGGGACCAACTCATTTATTCTTTGTCCTAGAAAACATCATAGAAGACGACCAGAGTAACATGGGTCCAACCCCAAGAGATTTAGCTACAGAAATGACCAGAAGCCCTGAACTGGTGGTTTACTTTGCTCAGTAGACATTCCGCCTGCACAAAGTCTAGAGACAGGGTTCTAACAAGGGTCCCCCTGAATTACGGGAATCGGTGAGAGCCCACAGCTGTCGACCCACCCGCTCACCTGCTTTCAGTTATCTGGAGACACTGTGCCTCCTGAACCATGTACGTACCAAGGAATGTCCAAGGCCATCAATATTTATAGCTCACGAACCTGAACATCAGTTCAAAAGGGTACCAGTTATTTATGGGAATGTGTTCGTCACCTCGGGCAGACAGAAAACGAAGAGCTTGGAACTCTTCCCGTTTTACCTCAATCATTAATATAAGAATGCTATACCGCCAATTACTAAGACATTCCAAAGTCAAATGTAAAATTAGTGTTTTTAACAAAATTACCACTTGTGGTATTCACTTTGCATGAATTTAATGTCACCAACGAGTCAGAAGATCCCATCACAGTATGCTGTACCTGAAATCTCTCAGAAATAAGCAACTCCAAAGTGAGAATATACCTTAATTTGGGGATGATTTCTGTTCTCAATGCACCATCTGCCACTTGTAAAGAACATGAAACTAAACAAAGCACAGAAGCCTGTATCTAGAGTCACTGGTGATGAAATAAGCCATTTGAACATTACCAGATGCCCCATTCTACTTCTGTATTTGCTTGTAATTTAAAAAAAATAAAAAAAAAAAAAAAAAGGATAAAGCTTCTCCAAGACTAGTTAAGCCCTTTTGCCCTAAATATACATATCACACACACACACCCAGTTGGGAATAAACTCTATCCACCCAATCCCCTGATTCATCACTTCAAAACCAGACTGAAGTACATGGAAATAAAAATGAAAGATTCTAAAAAACGCAGGCTAATTATTGGTAAGCTCCAAAAAAAGATAACACTACTAAAATATGTCATTACACTTCCAACATTCAATAATAAGAACTCACAAAAATTCCTCACGTTCTATAACTAGGGCGCTGCATTTCCTTGACATCTCAACAACCTAAGAATATCAAAAAATAAAAAGCATGGGGCAAAGGTACACCGAATTTAAGAGTACCTACGTAATTTAACCAGTATTGGAAGACAGGGAAATTCTCAAGACTTCCAGAACTTCGGAGTGTGCACTGAAATGGTATGTCCAGAGAGTGGCAAAAATTTTATTCCATTTGAAATCTTCTGAGTTGTTACCTTCCTGCTTTGACTAGAGGTCTCTTCATGAAGGGCCTGCGGTGTTATCGACTATCCCATCACTCACGTTCCTCCACGATCCCCAGTGGAACAGGAAGGAGGTAAATCTTGCAAGTCCAGCACTTACAACCCTTAATCATACACACAAATGCCCCTCCAAGCCATCAATCTGTCTTTCACTGTGGCACCATGATTCACACCTAAAACACAGCGGATGAGACAGGTAGACAGAAATGCCATGCCCAGAAGACAGGCATCTTAATACCTGAAAAATAAGAATACTCAGGCAAACTGGCGTTGTTTCTTCTCAAAAAAGACATCACACCAGCAAGTCTATCATTGTAATTCAGAGTCATCAGCCGTGTTAAAGGCAAGTTTTATAGAGCAAAGCTTTCCAAACAGAACATTTCAGGACTCAGTACCCTTCCTAAGCTCTATTAAAAGCAAACATCTATATCATGTTAACCCACTTAGGCATGACTTTAATTAGTGGAATTGGCCCTGTTGTTAGCATGACTTTCCTCTCATAAATTTGGCAAGGCAGAAACATGACCAATCGTAAGTTTTAAGATGCTACCTAATTATACAGAAGAACTCTTAAATTCACATAGAAGCGGTTAAGAATCAAAACACAGTATCAATTCTACAGAAAAATAATTGATGTGAGCCTGTTTTCTAAGACTAGTTGCCCATTTATATTTACCACGCCTTGAACAGAAAGAAGTTTTCAATAATCAAAGAGGCGGCTTTTATTTGGAGGATGGAAAAAACAAAAAAACTTCTCAGGTTTCTGGGACTTTTATAAGTTTGTGTGGGTTTTCCTATTCAACACACCAGCGCATAGCTTTTATTTATTTGCCTCGTTGGGGAAAGGCAGTGAGAGAAGAGCACAGCCAATACGTTTAAGCACATTAAAATCTCTCTGGTTGGGAAAGTAAGAACAATGCTCTCCTCTTGCCAAGCAAAAGCCAACAGCCAACGGAACAGGGCCAAAGGACAGAAAACACCTCCTGCAGATTTTACTGAACTTTCTTGTTGAGTTTGTCCCATTTATTATCAGCTGCCCTTCACAACTGCCAGTGTGTTGCATCAAATTTTCTATCAGCTCAGTATCAGTATGATAACAGTACAATGGTCTCCCAGCTCCTAGATTGGAGATTGATGAGTAGATGTTAATGAGAGCTCTGTCTGCAAGATTTTTTATATCTGACTTTCTGACCTTAGTTTTATTTCATTCAAAAAATGTGGAACTGAAGCTCACATCAGGTATTTAGGGATGCATGTAGACACTCGGCAAGAACCAGACCGGGCCGACAGACGGCTTCTGTGACTGCTTTTCAGCAAAATGGCTGCCCCAAGGATTAGCTCTGAAATGGCTGAGAAAAGGAATTTCTTTTGAGAACAAAGAAGGACAGCAGCAAATATACTGGATGAAAGCATTTTTTAAATAAAAACCACCGTGGTACACTTAAAAGAGTACTGTAATTGAAAATAGATTTTGTTTTTTCAAGAATGAACTCGGTGCTACCACTTTTAAGGGTTGTTTTACTTTTCATTGATTTTAAAGAGCTTTCTAATATGATTATATGCCCTACGTTGTAGGGCCAAAAGCTCTTTGACTGAATTTAAATGAAATGTGGTCAGCTCAACTTTCGACAAAGGACCCTCTTATCCACACTCCATTAACATGATATTAAAACGAAAGTATCTCCTTTGACTTTTTGGTTGTGCTGTTGAAAAACACTAATAATGCCTTTGCTTGCATGTATATGCAGACAAAAATACACTTTCTCTAATAAGCCTATGTTAACACAGAGCTGGCATCCATGTTCAAGTCCATGGATACAATGTATTACTCAACAAAAGAATCCATCTTGATAAACAATCCACAAAACACGAGTTCCTGGGATTATTTCAACCGGACTAGTGGCAAGAATTATTTTTTTAATGACTTTTTTTTTGTTGTTTTTTTTTTTTAATCACAGTTGTGTTCTGTTTTACCTCCAGCTTTAAACCATGCAAATGGAAGAAAACCAATCTCAGTAAACATTCCCCTGTCATCAGGTTCAGGAGAATGTTATTTCTAGATCTAAAGAACAATGCAATAGAAACCACAGATGCTGGTGCCTGTCAGATATGAAGTGTCCAAAGATTAACCCACAGCCAACTATTCCCTGCACTGCATGCCTGGGTCACTTAAATCCAAATGCAAGGAAGACGCTTTTTGGCTAAAAATGTAGATGTCAAGCAGCTGCATGTCAGACTTTAAAAATGATCTTTGGAAAATCTCACAGGCTTATGCTATCCTAAAACGGCAAATACTGACTTTTTTTTTTTTTTTATGTAATACCAGTAAACCACATTCAAGGTCAGAAAAAGTCTACTTGGCCACCTGAATAACTCTCTGCCATATTTGGTATCTAAAATTAAAAGGCATAGATTTTAAAGTAGTAGTTAAAGCCAGATTTCGATATGAAAACTTAACTTTGGGGCCAGGCATAAGCCAAAGTAAGGACAGCTCAGTTAATGGCATTTAGTTGGCTCATGTGTTAAGTACACACAGAGTCCTACATAGTCAACAAAGCAGTCCTAAATTTTACCAAGAATGGCTAACGCCATAAGAGACATACATTGATTACGTAGGTTTGCAACAGTCCCAAAGTTGTTGGGCCTGCCTCAAGTAGGCAAAGTTTACCTAAATATTGTTTAAAAAGTAAAAATATGTGAAAAGACATGCAGAGGAGGGCACTCAGCAAAACATCACTAAATTATATCCTTACATCGGTCTTTCCTTTAAAATGCATCCCCATCAGACACACATTCACCCACCACGCAAAACACAACCAGGAAAGAGCTTAGAGTCCACAGCCCAAATGATAGCCCAGCACTTTGTGGGTTTTATAAACGGTGGTTTGAGATTTCGGTTTTGTTACTCTGTATAAATAAAATATCCATGGAAATGTCCTGACGCTATGGAATTACAGAAAAGATTCATAGACCAAGTGGTTTGCCAATATCTCTTGATCAAAGCAGATGACCCACGAGGTCACAAGTCCCTTCAACCTGCCACTCGGTTATCGGGAGCCAGATATAAGGCTGGTTTTATTGATTTACCAGGAAAGGTTCCCCCCATCAAGTTCAGCACTAAATAATGAACCACAGACACTCCCTTCCATTAGACAGTCTTATTCCTTGGAAGGTGGTTACTGTCTTTATAACTTTTTAAAGGGGAAGTTTGGGGAACAGGGTTAGGAGGCAGACTATACAGACTCAAAGAATTGGTGGGAAGGAGGAACAGAGGAGGGAGTCGAGTTTTCCATTACCCTACAGGCATCGCTTAGGTCTAATTAAGCTCAGACTGCAAAAAAAAGTGTGACTCTTACGAGTTTTGTACTCCAGTTACCAGTATGAATAGCATTTAAAATGCAGCTGAAGAGAACCTTTTCTGAAAGTGATCATGGTTTACTGAGGAGTACTTTCCTATTAATTACCCACCCCCCCAAAAAAAATTTCTTTTAAGCCCACCACTGATGTTGTGAATGGCTCAAGAATTCTAGAAGGAAGTATAAATAGGTCTCTGTATCTCTGTCTGGTTAGATAAGGAGAAGCTCTCGGAGCTGAAAAGTTCAAAGAGGGAATTTGTTATCCCAGAGCCGTCCATCTATAAATCTTACAGCTGCCATTTCCCCACCTAGGGCAATAACAGATTAAGAATAGAAATGCCCCTTCTGATCTTCTAAAGACAGAACCAACAGCTGCTGTCCCCATTTGGAATACTTGGCTCAGGCAGACTTGTTTACACATTTGGCATATTCGTCTAATTTGCCAATTTGCTAGGCTTGACACCATGAAGGTGGCTGAACATTTGCTGTTGTCCATTTGCTGACTCATACTAACTCCAAGCCTGATGCCACCTAAAAAGAACCGAACCTGGTCTGCTGACTGGGTAAGGTCCTGATGAAAGAACATAGTTTTGATGTCGGGGGGGGGGGGGGGGGGGATCACCAAACCAACAATTGACCTGAGAAGGCCAACATGTGGCCAGTTTCATTCACCCCAGGGCATCATTGGGCCCCAGCTTTTCTTGCTTGTGAGAAACACAGCTTCAAGAGTTTTTTTTTTTAAACCTTCTCTCACCCCAAGACAGCAACAAACCATACATATATATCAATTTGTGATCTTTAGATAGACACCAGTGTTGGTCTTTTCCAGCTGGAAAATTTAATGAGAATCTCTAAAGTAACAGAAAACTGTGCATTCAAAGGAAACACTTCTTACTCCATTAAGTGTATTTAAATATGGCCAGAACCATACATACATAAATATGGCGCACTCAGCCAATACGTACAAGATGTCAGAAGCAGCAAGAAGCCCTGCTATTCTAGAACTCTCTTCTAGGCTGCTCGGGAGAATACCCAAATCCCTACCCATGGCTTAGTGCCGAACATATCAGATCCCCTGGATACAACACCTATTAACTCCTTAGCATAGATTTGTTTTGTACAGGGATACCGTGATCAAGTCCCCAAGGATATCATCTGCTAAGCAGGTAAACCACAGTCCAAGTGGGGAATGGAACAAAAGTTTTATTTAAGGAGAAAAGCTTGTAACTAGTGAGGACCGGGCCACCACCAAAGGCAGTTTAGAGTTCCGAGGAAACAAGAAGGAAGTCAGAAAACCTATCAGAACACACAGATTTTTTTTTTTTTTTTTTTTTTAGTCCATTTTGAAGTGAACAATGTTGAGGCCTGGCTTCCTTTAGCGGATCGTATTCTCAAGATTGATTTTCTCATCATCTGCACCATCAACCAGGTAAAAGCAACACGTATTTGTGGGAGAAAGACAGCAGAATCTTGCTTGTCTTGCTTGGCATTCTGCCCTCTCTCCCCCCGTGTCCTGGGTACCTGGCAACCCTTTGCCTTTAACCCAGGATACCTTCTTCTTCCTCTCCGCTCTGTTTCCTCACCCATTTCTCCCATTCTTTCATAAAATCCCAGGATTCAGAATTAAAATCCTCTACCCCAAGTCAAGGCAGGGACAATCTTTTTAAAACCTGACCCACCAAAACTGTCAACATGGAGGAAAAGTGTTGCTCTGTTGACCCAGAGAGCAGACTTCTACGCAATTTTTGAAAAAAAGTCCTGGCCGATCGATTTGGAGTCTTGGCTTCACCCCCCAGACCCAGTGGTTTCTCACACTTGTTATTCTGGCAAAGTCACTTCTCTATTTGGGTTGCAGACCAACATTTCAAAGCCTATCAAAACATTCAAATATTAGCTTTTGGAGTGGGAGGACATCCCATCAGAACTCGAAGATTAGGCTGAGCATACGGCCGGCCAGAGCAGGCCTACATCTTCCTGTACATCCAAGAAGCATTTCACATTTTGATAGTAAAACTCCTGAAGCGCCTGGGCCAGGGACCAGCAGACTCTCGTGCCCAATGTGAAATGAGAACCCCAGTAAGTTCCCGAAGTTGATGCTTCTGTGTTCAGTGGTCAAGCAACCTCTGCTAAGAAGAACCTTCAGTTCTCACATGAAGTAATTGCCTTCCAGCTCAGAGAGCCTCAGTTTCCCCAGAGAAGGGGGACGAAGGCTCTGCTGAGGCTCAACTCTGGCACAGATGGAGCAGAACTGCCCAACACCCTTTCTACATCAACAGACCGTCACTTCTGTAGGCAGCTGAGGCTGTACAGCGAACAGGCACCGGGTAAAAGAAGGGATCCGAGGGGTGAGCGTGTGGCCCAGAGCAGACGGCAACCAGGGATGGGCATCTGCAGGTGCGGCCGGAGACCCTTAGAAGCTGGGGTGGAAGGAGAACATGGGGGTGGTCTCCACAAATTTCAGTGTGGGAGGGAGGCGGGCAAGTCACAAACCTACCATCTGATGAGGTGAGAAAAAGCATCCATTATGGCTAAACAGACCATAAAAAGTTAACTTTTAGGTTTTCTTTTCTCCTTTTCTCCATTCTCCGTTTTTAGCCCAAAATGACAGTTCCCATCTACTTGGTTCACTACTCCACAGCTTATTCGACATCAAGCCACACGAGAAAAATCTGAGATCATTTGCTCCGAAACCCTTGGCAAAGTTGAATCAATTTTGACATTACGAGTCTCGGGGATTATCCTACTTCCTGGTGGCTGAGTTATGTCCGGCCTGAAGCATCTCCTAGAAAATCATCAACTATGTGGCTAATAGGATTCCACCTTTCATCAGGTAAAGGACTCCCTTCCCTGGACTCTCGACTTAGAGTTTATTACCCTTGGAGTGTAGACAGCAACATTGTTACAAGTTCAGTAAAGACAAAACACAAGATACTACAGCAACTTTTGCTCTTATGTCATTTATTAGGGAGAAAAGGAGCAAGATGTACATAGGAGAGGCTGGAGGCCACCAGTAAGAGACATGGCACAGTGGGGGTTGGGGACCCCACGCCCAGCTGCCAGAGCAACACAAGCTTGGCCATGAACTCACTGCAGGAGGTCTGTCACATTCTCTTCACCTGTCCAGAAGGTGTATTATCGTTGTCTTGCCCAGAAAAAAAAAAAAAAAAAAAAAACACTATAAAGAAAAACGTTTGGGGCACCTGGGTGGCTCTGTTGGTGAAGCCAACTTGGGCTTAGTCATGATCTCTCAAGTCTGTGGGTTCGAGCCCCACATCGGGCTCCATGCTGACAGCTCAGAGCCCACAGCCTGCTTCTGATTCTGTGTCTCCCTCTCTCTCTGTCCCGTCCCCTCTCGCACTCTCTCTCAAAATAAGCATTTTTAACAATTAAAAAAAAAAGAAAGAAAACCATTTTTATAGACCAACACAATGGGAAACGCATCTGAGGTGTCTCAGCCACTCAAGTTTAAAGAAGAAATTGAAGATGGACCCTTCCCTTGTCTACTGAGAAATACAACAAGCACGACACTCTTGGGAACAGCACTCCCTAAGTTCTAAAGGAAAAAGACCTTTGTCTCCAAGCTCTGTTTCCTTCCATGAGTGGGCTTCTAGACATTTCTGACAGCCACTCCATCTCCCATGCATAGCCTGTTCCTACACCCACCCTCGCACCAGCCATGACTCACAAGGAGCAGAAAAGTCGACACCCCTTGCTTAAAAGAGAAAAAGCTCTCTGTACACCCATGTTTGTAGCACTATTATCCACCACAGCCAGAAAGGTGGAAACAACCCAGATATCCATCAACAGACCAATGGATGAGTACGATCTGGTAATATCCATGCAATAAAGTATTGTTCAGCCCTCAAAACAATGTTTCCTTCCTTTGGAGGACAGGTCAATACTCATGCTACAACGCAAGAAAACCATAAGGACAGTATACCAAGTGAAAAAGCTGAGTCACAAAAAGACCACCACCGTATGATTCCACTCCCAGGAGTTTGACCACTAAACTTAAGTCCCAGGAACAGGGGTCGAAGGGGTGGAGGAAATGGGGAGTTACTGTTGAATGGGTGGCGAGTTGCAGCTTTGCAAGATGAAGAAGTTCTGGAAACCAGTTGCTCAACCACATGAATTAACACTCATTTTATTCTCTAGCTGCTACTATCAACCTTGCTTTATAGGCCAGGAAATCGAGGCCCAGAATGATCCAGTAACTTGTCCAAGGACAGTTACAAATTGACGGTATTAATGGTGAATTCATACAACACCCCCTTTATCTCTCACAAACACACACCCCCCTCCTCTTTCAAAAGAGTCTTCCTCAAGCTTCTGTAAGCCAGTCCACACCATTCCCCCTAAGCACATCTCCTGAAAGGCACCAGTTACCTCCCCATCACTGCCCGTGTCCTGAACTTATCTTACTTGGATTCTCTGTCAAAGGGGATGCCTCTGACCCACCCTTTCCTTCTGGAAATTATCTCTTCCTCAATTTTCTGGACACGGTTTGCTCTTGGTAATCCTCCCACTTGTCCAACCACTCCCTTCCTTATCACATTCTCAAGAAGTAGATTTTCGTCCCCAACTTTCCACCAAACAATGGCTAATGGATAACTAAGTGACTGAGTAAGTAAGATTAACTTTAGCTAATTTAACACATCCACAGGGTTCTTTCCAGGCCTTGTGATAGGTTCCAGAGCCTCCCAGAAGCAGATCTTCCAGAGCTGTCACTCGGAGACAGGATTCTAGTTCACTTACCTTACACCTCAAAACGTCTAGTCCAATATTTGGCACATAATAAACCTCAAGATGTAACGTAACCTTAACATAGCTAAGTTCTCACATTCAAAACCACTCTCCCTATGATATGCTGCCAGTTTTTATGCAGACAAGTTCCCCAACTAGCCAACAGTCCCCTTCCTTCCGGTGCCAACTAGGGGTCCATTGGCACCCCATTTAACAGCTCTAAAGCAGTAGGTATCCATCGCTGTTGTACTTCTGTGTGGTTCTCCAAGTCCCGTCTGCCATGTCTCGTGGTCCCGAGGGGTCCAGGTTATTCTGTAGGAATTTCTGCAGGATACTGCCCTTCCGGGACTGTTGTGTCCCGGCTGTCATTCTTGCCCCCATAGGGTCTTAGCCTAAGTAGAAGCTTTCAAGGAGATTGTAATATTCAAACAATTTTCTTGCATTTTCTCATTAATGGAGTTAAGTACTTGAAACCCTCGTGAGAACAGCTGAGGAAGGTCACAAGGTGTGTGCATGTTCAAGTCAGCTAAATTTGGGTGAAGAGTTAATTACGTTAGCAATAGCTTCAACCTGTCTTAAGAAATCCCAAGGGCTAGGAAGTTACACAATGACACAGTTCTGTTGTTTGGTACCTTCCCTTGAAGTCTTTGCTTCACCCATGGGCGTCTGTAAATGTTTTCCATCTCCCTCTTCTTTGGTTAGTACGTTCTGAAATCCACTTCCGATCTGACCTCACGTGTTCTCCTGTTAGTTCTAGGCTCAGCACAATGGAACCTTCATAGGCTGTTATGATTTAGTCCACAATAATCAATGATGTAGCACTCGCTGGCTAAAAACTCTCCTCTGGTGGGTACGGCTACCACACCATAAGGGACCATTTGAAAAGTGACTGCTTCAAATAACACAAATCCGTCCTAGGGAATTCAGAGCTTTCTTAAATTCTTTTTTTTGTTTGCTATTGATATGGAGACTCATGTGCCACCTCATTCCATATGCCCAAAGCAGCAGGGCCGGAACAGGTCCTTAATTAGCCTATAACATGCACAACATCCAAATTATGGCAAATATTAAGATAAAAATTCGGCAGTGAATGATGACCACTGAGTTGTGAACTTTGGCTCATCCAAGAAAAGGATTCCCTTTTTCCTTAAGTACAGAAACAAAAAGCTTAACACGTAACGATAACCCACTGGTAGATCAATCTTGGCTATTCTAAATGAAAATGATAGAATTCAAAAATCTTTATAAAAATTTTTCAACAAGTCAAAGGTCATTTTATTTTATAATAGAGGTCTGATGGTATCTGAGGTTGATCCAAGCAACGATCAATTTTTAAAGTCGAGTACACTTTTTTTTAAGACTACATTGCTTTTAAAGGAGACCAAAAAAAAAAAAAAAACAAACTTTCCAGACTTCTGCGAGTTATGGCAGTTTCCTTTTTACTAGGGTTATCTTGAAGTAGATATGTGTTCAGAGTTTAGGTTTTTTTTTTCTTTTTTCTTTTTTTTTTTTGTTTTTTAATAGAACACTTGTGTAAAATCATCATTACCAAGCCAGAAGGCTCTTCTCTCAAGGAGACCATTGTCTCCGAAGCTCAAGTATCTCAATGGGACAAACTCCACCCAGAGAAGCTGAGGCACAGGAAGGGGTGCGGGGGGATGGGTGGGGAGCAGGCCCAAAGTAGCCCTGGGGGAAGGATATTTTCTCACAGTCTTACTTTACAATTGCTCTCCACATAGTCCTCAAACAGCCAACCAACCTTCAGTCAGTTGTATTGTTTTTAAATTCTCCACCAACCACAAACCCTCTTACTGCCTGAATTTGGAACTGAACACACCATTCTTGAACACATTATATGGAATATAATCATTACCAACACCTCCATGAAGTCTTCCCAATTGCTATCCTGCCCCACCCAGCTCACTACTGGAGCACTCGTTGAGAACTGCATTCTGCGTTTCTTTTTCTATCTCTTAGAGGCTAGAGTCCTTAAGGTCATGGACTCTGAGAGGACTTTCCCACTATTACCAAACACCTTACAGGGTGCCTCAAACACAACAACCAGTCTTCAAAGAGCCAACAGTTCAAGGAAAATCCACCGAGCATCTGTTATTGGCCAGGCCCTGCCCCAGGCCCTGGGGTTAGAGCAGTGAACACGATACATGAAATTGCCAGCCTGCATCAGGCTTCCATTCAAGTCACATTTGCACAGATGCACATTACAGAATGAGCATCCTTTTGATAGCTTAGAAATTTACTCAATAAAACTGAAAAGAAAGCATGTGTATGGATGGCCTGCCTGTACAGAATTCCTTCAAATCGTCCAAGTCCAAGCCTGACTTCAGTTAAAATTTAGAGGCCTGGAATTACCAGTTGACTCATTAATTTCCCTTGGTCAATCTCAAAGGCAGGAGACAAGGCTCTTACATTTGCAGTAACGCTACTAAGCCCACGAACTAACATATCCCTTGAATGCAGCCACAATTATCTTCCACAACTGAAAACCATGTTGGGTAGGTGTGCTCGAGGGGGACCAATCCCTCACAACCACTCAATACTAACAACAAATATGCGTACAATGTCACCTTTCAACTTCTTTTCGTGTTACACGTGGTCTCCCTTGAACCCTCGAAGAGTACACGAAGCAGTAGTTCAGAGCTTCTGTCTCTTCTTTACAGCTGTTTAAGTGGAGGTTCAAGGAGATTAGGTCACTTGTCTAATTTCACACAGCTGGTAAGTTGCAAAGTCAGACCTCAAACCAGAACTACAGGCTCCAGCATCGTTATGCTCTAACATTACAGCATGTCAAAAAAAAAAAAAAAAAAGGCAAGTACAGCTGAAAAAGGCATTGGAAATATACAAAAGACCCCAACTCAACAGGATTCCCTTGCCAACACCGCCTACACACACACACTCACTCACTCACTCTAGAGGCCCATAGGCAAATCCACCTGTTACTAGTGATGAAGAGTGCTCTCTGCAGCAGTTAGATATTAAGCCTTCCTGACAATTTACTCCTAAGTAGTTTATGTAATTACCTCACTCATTTCTGGATCACTGAAGATGCTCTCTCCATCTTACTAACTATATGGTCAAACATACCCCATCTGTAATCTCCCAGAGGATCAGGGCACACACATTCCCCATTCATCCCAGCCTCAGTACATCTCCTGACAAGCAAGCAAGAGTGATCGGCAAACACCAAATGAATGAATGATACTCATACATGAGCAACTGTGAAAATGAGTTCAAGAGCTTTGGCTAATTTTTCTGTTTCTTTCCCATCTCCCATTAATTAATTTTGAGCCACTTAAAGTCAGAGATGCTGTGTCTTCCGCTATAAATCATGTACAGAACCCCAGATGGTGTCACACTCATGTGGCAAGTCTGTTGCATCAATATTTGCTCATTGATTTGTTGCTCAAATACCACTACTGAGTCATGTTTGTCTGGCAAATCATGCCATTGTAATAATTGGTGTCTGAGGTGGGAAAGTGCCTTTTGATTAAAAAATTGGGGGTGAACACGAAGGAGTGACAGTGATAGTAGTCTACCTGGAAGGATGATGGACACAAATATATCCTAGCCAGAAAAGAAAAATTCACGTAGGTAAAATCTGAATGTAACACCACTCTTATTGTTTTCCGCCCCCTCACACACACACATACCAAGGAAGTATGCCCGATAACGTAAGTATTCTAGACACCTCTGGGAGCCTGAGGAATCACTTTCTCTTTACCTGCAATGCAGAAACATCAACTATTGCTTCAGGAAATGAAGAAAACTCATGCGCAAGTCTATAATCACCACATCTTATATTCTGGCCCAAAGCATGTGCGCTAAACATGCTATGTTGAATGGGATGTTTTAATAAATGGAGTTTCTTATTCACGGAAAATTAGCTAGCCTTCTGATGGGGGCGGGGGACCCGCGAGAGCAGGAACAGTACAGATGATCCAAGTCCCTCCCCCATCCGGTAGAAGGACACCTATCACTGACATCTTTAGGAGATGCATTCGTTAGCTCATGTTTCCATGTAATGAACATAATTTTTCTTTGATAGAATTTTCAAGTAGTTCATGATGCTTTTCAATCAGAATTTTTAATGGAGGCAACTGTGAGGATGTGGTCCTAGAATACTAGGCCAAATATCAACAGAAAACCAGATATGCCTGGGAAGGGACACTTAAAAAAAAAAATCCTCGATCTATTTTACGATTTCTAGATTTCTCTTAACAGATGTTCAAAGAGCACATGTTGATTAAAGAGGTGGAATTCGTGGGGCACCTGAGTGGCTCAGTCAGTTAAATGTCCAGCTTGGGCTCAGGTCATGATCTCACGGCTTGGGAGTTCGAGTCCTGCGTCGGGCTCTGTGCTGACAGCCCAGAGCCTGGAGCCTGCTTCAGATTCCATGTCTGCCTCTTTCTCTGCTCCCCGTCCCCCAGCTCATGCTCTCTCCTTCTCAAAAATAAACATAAAAAACACTTTTTTTAAAGGTGGAATCCCTGAGTTCTGGTTATCTGAGGTTTAACTTTAGCTCCATTGAGAAAAATAATTCGATATTATGAGCTCAAGCAGATTGCCGCCAAAGGCAATGATATTGTTAATGCTTAATTGAAAACTCTTCTGAATTATTAATAGCATCATTTCTGCCTTCGGATAAATATTTATTTCAATTGGAGCTTGTCCAATAGAAGATGTTATTGCAATGACAAAGTAGTACACCCTTAAAAGGCACAACAGGTTCACGTTATTTCATACAATAGATGTAGCGTTGAAAACTAGTGTTTATCAAGTCTATTTTATAAATCCATCACCAGTAAAATGCTCTACGTGAATTTGTCTCAAAGAGTCCCAAAATAATCAGACCACAGTATCAACTACCCCTTAAATTGTAGTTCATTTGTACTTCTCAATCTTTGAATATTTACTTTTCCAAAGGAAAAGCACTTAATAGGCTATCTTTTCCAAAAATATCTTTTAAAACACACCATCAAAAAATCACACAGGAGCGCCTATGTGGCTCAGTCGGTTCACATCTGACTTCGAAGCTCAGGTCATAATCTTCATGGCTTATGGGTTCGAGCCCAGGGTCCGGCTCTGTGCTGACAGCTCAGATCCTGGAGCCTGCTTCAGATTCTGTGTTTCCCTGTCTCTTTCTGTCACTCTCTCTCTCCCTCTCCCCACTCATGGTCTCTCAAAAATAAACATTAAAAAAAAAAAGGACACAAACGGTCAGCAGTCTCCATCCTCATGGAGTCTACTTTCCCAGCAGGCAACACCAACTAAATGTATATGAAGTCAAAGGGATACACGGACAATGTGGTTACAGCGACATGAGCAAAGGAGAAAATAGACGATGAGGTCACAGGGGCAGCAGGAACGAGTAGGGAGACCACACAGAGACTTTCAGGCTGCATGTGGTGGATGTTGTTGTCTACCGTCCAGAAATCCCGCCAGCACCAAAACACTTAACTCCTCTAACTCCTGGAAAGGCTCCTTGCCAATGGGCCCCAGTTAAGTCCTTCTCCAGGAGCAGACTGACAAGGGAAACTGCCCCACAAGAATTTCAAACCCCTGCTCAGGTATATTCAGCCACGTATAGACTAAGGAGAGCAAGAATGGGTCTGAAAGGCCATTTCAACTTCAAAGATCACTGTAACATCAGGTGTCTGCTCCTACAACTGCATCCAAACTCCATCTCTTGCTCTACACAATCCTACTTCCCTCACCCCTCATAGGGGTTATTTCCTAGAGCCTTCCTCAAACCTCTGAGTCCACATCCTGGGGAACCCAACCAACAGCTTCAGGGTGTGTGTGTGTGTGTGTGTGTGGGTGGGTGGGTGGGTGTGTGTGCGCGCGCGCACGTACACGCCCTTCCTTTCAGTGAAATGAGAAGTCTTCAGAGGTTTAAGCAGAGGATAGATAATCTGACTAGTGTTCTGGAAGGACCGTGCTACCTGCTCTGTGGAGAGCAGACCATCACGGGAGTAGACTACACAGGAAGTGTGGTAGCAGTAGAGACAGCAAGAAGGACGCATAAACTGGACGCAACTCACAAAGACATAGCTTAAGGGCTTTATGTTGGCTTAAAAGACCAGCTTTCAAGTAGAAAATAGGAGATCAGGGCAATTCCAATCCTCCTAAATCCATGTGTCTAGACATCAAGGCCCTCTCCGTGCAGTAATTCCTGTAGCCCCCAATTTTCACAGTCAGTGCTGCTGGACTTGAACACATACTTCAACTTTTATCAAGTAGTCAAACAGCACCCAAGATACAGTGGGTTTTTTTTATTTTGAGAGAGAGAGCGTGCGCGAGTGCTCAGACAAGGGGCAGAGAGAAAGGGAAGGAGGATCCCAAATAGGATCTGCACTGTCCACACACAGCCTGATGCAGGGCTTATCCCATGAACCATGAGATTACACCTGAGCTGAAACCAAGAGTCGGACACTTAACTGAGCCACCCAGGCGCCCCCAAGATGTAGTTTGAAAGTATTCAAGAAACACTAATGACACAAACTCACAACTGGTCTCCCCACAGAACTCTTCCCCTTCTGTTCATAATCCCAACAGTGATGGCTACCCAGTCATTTCAGCTACCAAGAGGAGAGCCCCACGCCTCCCCTGCTACCACTCCCTACAAACACAGCACCATAAGAATTAACAAGTCCCACCAATTTCATCTCCACATCGTTCTGACACCTTTCTCTTCATGAGTTTGCTCGGGGTCCCCGCCTTAACTTAGGCCTTCATCCGATTTGCCAACAACCACCCAAGTGGATACCCTAGCCAGGCTCTCCTACCCTTTCTCAATCCCTCTCATCCTCCATACCAGCAGGAGACCATTTACTAGCCAACACCCCTCATAGGTAACATCAACTCTAGGTCAAGCTCTGACCTTGGCTCTGCTTTCCAGCCTTTCCAACTGCCACACCACCACCCCCCACCTTAGAGCTTGCTGATACGGGATGACCAACCATAGCGATCCACCTATCCCATGGTATTTAAGACCCAGACCACCCCTCTTTCTAGACTGGATCTTCAAGAATGAGGTACAGTTAATTCCAAGAGACTATGTTCCCAACAGTGCCCCCTAGAATGGAGTATACTCCCACAGCCCTGATCACACTGAACTAAAAGCATCTATTTCTACATCCACCACTATGGGACACTAAGCTCCTTGAGGGCAGAGACCATTTCATGCATGTCTTTGAGTTCCAAAAGGCAGCCCAGTGCCAGTAAATGACAGACAAGGGGGGAGGTGGGGTGCAGGAGGAAAGCTGGACTTCACTTTTACCACTTATTATTTACATAAAGGTGGATGAACATTAAAAATAAACAACACTCACAGTGGCACACACACAAAAAAGAGCACATTTATGCACAACATAATGGCATTTTAAAACACAACCTTCAGCAGATGCCAGAAGTATTCCAGCTGCAAATATTTAGGATATCCTAGTCTCAGCAAACTGTCTTCCTTCTAACGAAGGACATAAAATGCATCAGGAACTAGTGCTTACGGGTCTCTTCTCCCAGAACGCAACACAAGCAAACCCCAGAAAATGAGTGAAAGTGAAAAGTCTCACGGATATTTATTCTGGGACTTCATGTACAGTGGGGGCATACAAAGGAAAAGGCTACAAAATTATTTCCTGAATTTTTTTTTCCTCCAAAGTTGTGGGTCTATTTTCCTTCCTATGTCATTCCCAGAGTTAGAATACTTAAAATAGAATTGGTGGTGAATGTGGGTATAAAAAAGGGAGTTCCAGTCAAAATGTAAGTATTAATCCAAAGGAAGTTCCGGTGTTAATAATCCCTCACCACTAGTAGTAAGCCTTGCCATGAAATTTCTAATGATTTTAATTACATATTATTTATTCCAAAAGTACTCAGAGAACAAAAAGGGAGGGGGCGGGGAGAGAAATCGAAAAAGACAAAGCGACAAAGCTTTGGTCAAGTCCACGTGTGCCAGTCTAGCCGTGAAGTCATGTGGTTTCTGCTGGGCTCGTCCACAAGGGCATGTCCTCACAAACCTCCTAGGGGCTCGGGGCAGGACCACAAGTACGATGGTGGAGTCAGCAGACACAGCACTGATTCCACAGGAAGAAAACCACCAAGGGCAGAAGGAGCCCAACTTCTGGGCGACCCGGTAGTTAGAGGAAAGCCTTTTTTAAACTCGGTGGAAAGGCTCACATACAGCAGGCACCAGTGTCATTACCAAAGCCACCGGGCCTGTCTGCCAAGCTGGGTGGATGTGGCCTCTTGACCAGGTTTTATTCTTGGCCCCTGCCGTCCACTTGTCCCTCTGCTATTCCTGCAACTCAATAACCAGCAGATGCTTGCTTTGTGGGCTCCAGCCTCTCCACCGTCCGTCTCCTCGTTTGTTCTGGCATCTACTTCAAATGGTAGAGCATCTGTGAAATGGCCCAAAGTACTCCAAGATTCTGCTTCAGGGTTAAGAATTTGTGTCTGCATTGCCAAGACTCTTATGAGTTTTCCAATCAAATACACAACCAGCCTGACCCTGACAATCACGAAGTACTTTTCGTTAGGGTCTTCTCTCAGCAAATACCTGTCGCTGCTCAAACACCGGAGCGGGGAAGAGAATTGGGAGCTCGCTTTTCGTCCTCTCCGGACTTGCCCATTTCTCCCCCTTCTCTTGTACCATTACTACGTGTTAACTCCCAAATGCCTCTCTAGGCCAGACCTCCGTGCCCAAATCCCGACCCAGAAATCCAAGAATCTAATGGGTGTTCCAACTACCGACGGCTTAAAACAGAATTCCTCTTCCTCTTGCCAACCCACTTCATCATCTCCCGGTTTCTCCCGCCTCCGGCTTGGGAGGCAACCTTGACTTTCCCCTTCAGTCTCCCCTCGAGTCCCAAAGCTATCCTGCCCGAGCCGGGCTCAATTGGCCAAGGAGAGCCACGCCTCCGTCAGATGTCCGCAGGCTTCCCGAGGGGCCCTCCCTCCGCGCCGCAGCCAGCAAGGCTCATGTGGGTGCGTACCCACGGCGTGCACTTAGCAAACGTCCTTTTTCCTCCTTCATGTCGCCCTCCGGGCCACGGCCCACGGCCCAATTTCGGAAGCACCAGGTGTGTTGAAGCGACCTATGTCCTTCCATCTTCGGGAGGAAGAAATGAACTGCCTTCATGGAGCCCAGGTCCGCTCCTCCGAAGTGAACGCTTAAAAGCGGCTCGCGTTTTCCAACAGTGGCATCTCTGAGGAAAACTCAAGAAATCAAACAGATTTCCTCAAACTCAAGAGGAACCCAATGAGTCCGTTAAACAGTGACAAGGTACAAAGCCAGACTAACCCGGGTGGAGACTTCCAGAAGAAAGTTTTGGCAAAAAGAGTACAAAGTCACAAACGGGCCGAGGCCGGGGCCAACCGAGCAAGCCCCTGCCATGGGGCCCCGCACATCTGCTCCACACTGGGATTTTTTCAGCCTGCCCTCCACCTACTGAGATGTGGCTCGGGTGGAGGGGCGTTCTGAGGGTACGCGCCCTCAACCCCGGACTTTCGACTCCAAGCAGAATTTTCAAAGAATAAAACGTCTAAGTCCAAAGAGCAGGCTCCCCTCGACTTGGTTAGAAGCCTAGCCCCCGGTCGATGGCTACGCGCCAAGGAGGGCCTTTTCCCTCCCACCTGTGGGGAGCAGAGTCCCCACTTCCAGGGCTGACACCACACAGGAGTGTTCACCAACCCAGGGTACCACCCGGCAACCCAGAAGCTGGTCGCGGAAGTGGCTTTCTCCAGTGAAATTCTTCTTTCCCAGGGGTTGATGACTCCAACTCTAAAGACTCCTGCCTCCCCCTTCCCAGCCCCCCGCCTTGCATCCCACTCGCATTTTCCTGAGGCTCACTGACTGTAGGAAAACAAGTATCGCATTATGCTGGACTCCCTGGAATGAGATCAGTTCTAGTTTCAAATTCCTTGCCGAACAAGCCCAAGGCCACAGACCCAGTACAAATCCCAGCTGCTCAGCGGGGCAGAAGGCCTGAGCGAGCTCAAGAAAGCACGACTGAAGTCGTGACCGGCAAACGCATCCTAAACCTGGACCGGCTTCCTTCCAGGTCTGGTCCACAGCGCGGGGCACGAACACGTCTGTAAAGGACCCGGTCTCGGCTCCTCCCCCCGAGGCAGCACCGCCAAGGCGAGGCTGTGGTGCGGCGCTGGGCTGCGATTTTCTCCAACTGGCACCATCTGTGGGTGCCCTGCCAGACGTGCTGACAGAGCAGGCTGCGTAGACCATTACTAATCTACCGGGGTCGGCGGGGTCAGGCCTGCAACATGAGGCCTATAGATTTCAAAGGCCGGCCTTCCCCCCACACCAGCTCATCAATCTAGGCTGAAAAGCAACCACATTTTTATCCTTCTTTTAAATTTCAAAGAAAAAATTCTCATCTTCGAGTTTAGCGTGGGGGATTGCTTGCACGTCATCGGTGTCCGGAGACCAGCTGAGTGGTACATCTGCGGGGCTGGAGGCTCAGCCGTTGATCCTCTGCCAAAATTGGGTGACCAGGCCAGGGGGACGACTTTCCTCACGCACACAAAGCCTTCAGAGCGGCGGCGTAGAGGAAGGCCAACAGGGAGCAAGATTCAAACTCTACTGCTGCCAGACACCGCCCCTAAGGGGAGTCTGCAGAAGAACAGTAAATGCCAAAGACCATCCTATCAGGATGGTACCGTGGGAGCCCAGGCAGTGCAATTCGGGCTGGTGAATGAAAACACAGCCTCACCCCCCATCCATCTCAGAATTCACCCAAGAGGCCTGCAACTGCCAGCAGCTGCCGATCAAGTGTTTACTGAACGCCTACTGTGCGCCAAGAGCTATGGAATAAGCAAGTCTCGTGCTCAGCTCTATACTGGCCAAGGGCCCCGTGGAAACAGGAAGTCAGTCCCACCTTCAAAAGGCCATTGGGTAGCAACGGCATGATTCCAGGTATACTACGGTAACTAAAAAATCTTAGGTTGTTCCATAAATGCAACTTTTGGTGTGTCAAGACCAACTACTGTCATCATTTCTTGACAGATGGTATGTTATTCTAGATCTTCAAGTCAAACGATGACTCAATCTGCCAACAGTCCACCAATCACCACAAAACTAAGACATCACTGCAAACTCCAAAGAAACCAGATCTTTATTTACAATGATTAAAGGCTTAAGGAAATTAAGGTAAGTGACCTCATCTTCTTACTTTTGCTTACATATCAGTTTCTTCACTGAACAGTTTTAATTGGGCTAAAAAGGTCATAATAAAGAGGAACTTGTGGGGCTAAAATAAAATGAATAATCCCTCTAACCCAGGTCCTTTCCCTCACAGAACTGTGGGCTTGTTGAGAAGCAGGCAGGGAGGGTCACGGATCTACCATGGTCACTTCAGCATGATCTGAAGCAGGTGGCAGGAGTCTGTGAGTAATTTCTTCTTGCAGTTTTTCCGGACTCCAGGCAACTACAAGCAAAGGCTGGCCCAGCTACCAGCACACCCCCCGCCCCCAGGCTGCTCCCCTCACAAGGGTGCCTCAGCATGACCTAAGAAGCAGTCACCCCATCCCTTAGCCTTAATCTGTTCCAGATCAAGGAAGCACTGCTATCATAACAACAGACCTGCACGCAGCCCTTGGACTCCTCTGGATATCCTACAACGTGCTAAGCACACGATACCAATGGAAGCATTTCGAATGAGAGGCTTCACATCTATCGTGACTTTACGAACCCATCCTGGGACGTGCTGGCACTGAAGATTTCATTCTCTCTATAAAATGAACACCTTCACGTTCCAAGATGACCTGTTTTGGTCTTTGAGAAATAGTCAGATTTTACGAGCCCTAACTCAACACTAGGCTTCGGGTGTAAAGCTTTCTGCTGTCTTTCCCCCACCTCCAAAGCCCTATATTATGTTTTAGAGGCTGGGATTGTTCTAGACACCAGCAGCTCCTTTTTTAAACAAAGGCTGCCAAACATTTATCTCCCTCTCTGTCTGCTTCTGCTGGGGCAAAAGATAAGCATCGAGACAGAGACTTGCATCGTGTTTTACCTGTAACTCATCTAAACCACCAACTGACAAACACAGGTTCTGCCTCTGAGCACCAGGGAAGCTTGGGCATAGAAATAGCTGCACAGACCTGTGCCTCCAACATCACTGCCAGCACAGAGGCGGTGAGTGCAACGATCAGAAGGCAGGAGGCCTAGATGGTGGAATGGGAAACCCTCGACAAGTCTCAAAATATCAAGCCAAGCTAGAAGGTGGCAAAGATATGGCCACAGAACTCACAGTAAAGACCTAAACGGCCACATTATAAGTAGAGATAGGAACAAATCCATGTATCTCCAGCAGCCCAAGCATCCCCCAGAAAAACAGCCAGCATAGATGTGGTCAGACTCTCTTCCACTGTAAGCAACTTATGAGCCTATCAAGCCATCTACACTCTCTTTTGCCTCTTCGATTTCTAAAAATTTAATCATACTTCACTAGCCTATTGCTGAGAGGCAGGATATTTGTTTTTTATCCACTATTGCTAAGCATGAATATTAATGGATACACTTTAACTCTGCATTTATAGGATTATACTGGTTTGTAAAGGGCGGAGAGACCCTCATTTCTGAAGAAATAACAGAAGGACAAAAGGAACCAAGTTCATTTTATTCTGTCTTCCATGATCAATTAAATGCTAGGCAGTTTAAGATTCTAATGGAAGATTCTTGCAGGGTCCTCAGAAGCCCTGCCCAACAGGAGACCCCCACCATATACCAGGCACTGAGTAGGGTCCAGGGGTATCAAGATATGACCTCTGCCCCCCTCCCCCCAGCATCCTGGGACAAATGGGAATCAAATGCTCTTAAGTCCTTAGGGCTACAGTTTTTCTTAAGAGACTTGCTGACATGCGATATTGACACAACAGCCAGCCTTCTACAGGTTCAGAGAGGGAGGAAAAACACACAATAGCCAGGGTTAGAACACGGAGAAATATTTTGGTTTCTGATAAAATGCTGGTATAATATTAAAACCAGTTACGAGTGATCAAAGGAACCTACACTAAACACTGTGGTCACTCTGCCTTCATGTGCCATTAGCATCTGCCCAAGAGCCACCTCTGTGACAAATCAAAATGGCTTGCCCCAGGCTCTGCTTACAGGAGCCACTGTCTGATTTTGCGAACAGGTTACATTATGGGGCCTTTTTTTTTTTTTTAAACATTTAATGTACCTCATACAACACCTTCTCTACAATGTTTTTGGGAGATCACTCCCTAATCCCCAATTCTTCCTCAAGGAAACCAGTTAAGAATCCTTAAGAGAATTAACTTAGACAACTAATTACCGCCCCCCCCCCCAACCCACACACAAAAAAAACCCCTCAAGGCAACAACAATGATCACCACGAGGTATGGAAGACAAACAGAAACAAAAAGGAGGACGCCTTTCTGTTCTGGGGAGTTGCAAGCAAAATGCCAACCTGTAGGAGTAAAAGCTTTCCTCTCCAAGCTCCAAGTTTTAACACACAATCCAGAAACCAACAGAACACCATTGGCCCAATTCCAAAGTTATTCTAATGGGGCTGATTCACATAGTTGACCTTGCATTTGATGGCATTATCACCACACGTAGAAAGAAATACAAGTTATTTAAGGTGTTGAGGTATAGTCTCTGCCCATAAATATTTTAGTATTTTTTCCAGATGCCCCATCTATTTTCCCAACAGTGTGCACAGTTCACTAAACAAGGCCATAAATAAAGACTGACTTTTTAAAGAAGGCTTAGGATTATAGGCTATTTTTAGACCTTTATTGATCATTCCAGAACGTGCCATCTCTCCATGTATATTGTGAAGTAAATACTGTATTTTCTGCTTCATAGGATTCTTTTAAATATCAACTTTTAAAGTCACAGAATTGCAGCATCCTAGAGTTTCAGAAAAGCTTAAGAGCCAACTAGTTTATCTCGCCTGTCATTAATGAAACAACGAGAACTTAGGAAGTCATGTGACTTGCCCAATGGCGTGCCTTTGAAACCCATCAGGTTATACCAGCCAAGCTGAAATACAGTGACTAACACCTTATATGGGCAAAAATTTACCTTTTTTTTAGCTACTTTGTACAGAAGTTATAAATAATCCAAGATTTCTTTTTAAATATATCTGTATTAATACATTTCAAAACAAATCTATTGCAATCATTTAATGGGTTGCTTAAATATAATGTTTTCATAACCACCTTTCAAAGCATAAGCACATGTTGAAACTCACTGGACCACCCAAGTCAAAAATCTACTTATGCTATTTAATGTTTATTTGGTTTGTTTCTAAATGTGTATTTAAGTGGCAAAGTCATAAAAGGAAGAATTAATGATAATCGATACCAGACCTGCACCCATGGAGTGCTTCTTGAGTTTACGGTATTTAGTCAAGTCGGCCAAGGGGGAACAAAAAACTATTCTAAAATGAGAAAACTCTGTATAATACTTTAAAAGCAAGTCCCCAACCATATGCTGTATTCTTAAAGCACAATTATCCCGAGACCAAAACACAATCCTCTGAAAGACACTGATGGAAAGGAAAATGTAGACCTCTCAGAAGTGTGTGGAGGTAACAAACGAGATTTAATGCCAAAAAAGAGTAGGCTTTTTGCCCATTTAAGATACCTTCAAAACTATCTGTCATTATAGCTTTAGATTCTAAAATGAACTACCAGCTTTAAAAAGACCGAGCAACAAAGGATCGATCTACTTACCTAAACATGCAGATGGCTCATATGCCTAAGGAATGCTCGAAATTTACCCAAAACTCACAACACAGCTTCTCACAGTAACAGTCATCAAAGTGATTAGGTTTCCAGACCAGCCTACAGAGGCATTTCTAATTCCGTCTGTACCTGAGGTAATAAATGCTAGTCATTTGTAGAACCCAGAAAGCAAAGAGTAGCTAAGGGGTCAAGGCAAGTGACAAAGAGAAGGGCTTTGTAGGGACCGAGAGAAAAGCCTGCTTTCATTTACTCTTCTCCTAGTACTTAACATCTGGCTACATTAAGGAGCAATCAGCAGGCTGACTTGGGCTCCTCTCCCTCCTGTTCCCAGCTCTCTGCTTTCCTGGCCTCTTTAACACCAGCCCTCCAGGGGAAGAACCACCAGAGGTCAAAGTGTAGCAATTGCCGCCTGCCCATACTTCTAATAGGCAATAAAGCCAAAAGAGCAACCAGTACCTGAGACCAAGGGAGCAGAGAAGAAAATGAGGAACCCCAGAGGCAGCAGGAGAAAAGCCAATACCGGAAAATCAACAAGACCAACAGTTAAGCTAAAAGGCCTGTGGCAGCCCAAACAGAGTAGGGTATTCCTGAGAAAAGGGCTGCGAGAAATTTGGCACACAGCTGGGCGGGGGGGGGGGGGGGGGGGGGGGGGGGGGGGGGAGCAACTAAAGCAAACTCTGGTTGGCCCCTTGAGAAGTTAGGAAATGGAGTAGTTCTTCTCTAAGAAGGGGCCAAGGCACAAAATCAGGAGGAGATGTGAATGAGGCTAGCTGAACTCCAGCACACGTCCCGTGATGGGTGATCGTTTAACTATTCGGATCCCTAAATCCAGTGAATTATCCTGATCCGTTCTGTACTGTGTACCGAAATAAGAGCGTATGGAGGGTGAGCCATCACCACGACTGGAAAAACTCCAAATCCTGACAGCCTGGGGCTTGATTGCAGTCCTGGCCTAAAATCGAGGAAGTTCCCTGAAGTAATTCACACCGTGTAATTGCCAGATTTAAATTTAGTAGCTTATCAGTAAAATCCATTGCACAAAAGCTCCCAGCCAATAAGGGAAGAGATGTTAGAAGCTTGCAGGGCAAAACCATTTCTTGAGACAAGTTCTAACCCAGAGAAAGCACCAAGGGAATCCTCTGGAGACACGGGCAGTCCCCTTCTTGATCTCAGAGCATGTCAAAGCAAGTGTTCTTAAAACGGAAGTATATCCACCTGAAAACTACATCCTGGCTCTTCAAGAATGTATGGTGTCTATGCTAATGCCCTTCACGGGGCTGAAATTCGGCTCCGCATGGGGCTGCCTGCCTCCACACGGGAACCGCAGGGCCCCAAAAGGAAAAGACAAGTAGAGGAGAAGGGCACACGGGGTGCAGAAGGCACTATCCCAGGGGATCGGGACATCCTCAGGCACCCAGTTCTGAGACCACACGAGTGGCCATTCGCCATGTGTCGTGGAACCGGGCTCGGGCCGTGGACTGACAGAGGGGTCCATGCCACTGGGGCACTAAAATCCACATATGTACAACCATCACGCAGTCCTGTGGCTTCAACAAATCTCATGATCATGACAGGAGCTGTGTGACGTTCAGGGAAGGGCGCTGGGCTGAATCTGCAGACCTAGATTTCGGGAGCGACCCTGCCGGCTTAGCTCAGGGAAAGGGGCAAATCGTTTCCTCTCTGGGACTCAATATCCTCATCTGTAAAATACAGAGCAGATGCGCTCTGTTAGCACAGAATTCCGACTGACATGGGAACTGACACTCAAAGCCATTTGTATGCCCCCAACCCCCACACACACATGTGGCACAGGGAGCCTCCACGACTGCCCAGCGAGCACATTCACAAGGTTCTAGCAAGATTCAGTACAGTGCGATCAGCAACGAGCCTACTTAGGCACTCTGAGGGTACCAGCAAGATCTCACCAGAACAAACAGCACACGAAAGCACATGGAGGGAAGAGCCACTGGCTGGTGTTCCTCGAGGTCAAGAACTGGGTCTCCCTCCAAGGGCACTACTAAGTACCCCCATAGCATTGCGTCTGTGCATGGCAATCACCGGGCAGTTCAGATTTCTCCCTCCTCTAAACTCAGTCCTCAGGCAGAGGACTCCCAGCAAGGTGACTTCCTCCCCCCTGGCAAGTTGCTTAACCGAGTGACAGCAACGCTGTTCATCAGAGGTGGAGGGGTGTGTGTGAGAGGAGCGTCTTCCTAAATAGGCTCCCAGTAGCTTTGGGGCAGGAATAAGTCCACCTCCCTATTAGGAAGGACGTTTCACAAGGTGACTCAATGCCCATTAAGCAAAAGAAACATCAGTCCGCACAGAGCCGGAGGTGCGGCCCGCTCCGGTGTTCCAGGGCCACCACCTCCCAAGTGGGTGACCCTGTCCCGGAACGCCCTCCCCAAAGGAGCTCCTAGTGCTGCCGCCCCTCCTCCTCGCCTGTGTCCTACTCTGCCAAAGCCCAGATTTGCACTTCCCACTCAGGAAGGCACAGATGTGACAGCTCTTCCTCCCCTTTCCACCCTGCTACCCGAGGTTTGCTTCCACGTGTAACTCGTGTTAGGATTCATTCCTTGGATACAGGACCTCTAACAGTGTGAGGTGGAGACAGAAGAGCCAGTGCAGGTTGTTTTTTGTTTTTGTTTTTTTGTTTTGCCAAGCCCTAAGCCTATACAATCTGATGTAAATTAAACCAGTCCTTTCGGGTCAAAGGGGCCGTTGGCCAAGTTAACAGCACAGCCCCCCACAATCAGGGCACAGAGAGACGCACGCTCCGGGAGAGGGTGCCCAGGCTTTGTCAAAACAGAAAACGCACTCAGCGGAAAATTGAACTCGATCTGGAGAACCACTTGGTCCTGCTAAAGAACTATTACGGTAAGACCCGCACACCACTGCCACCCTCCTCACGCCCTTTGTTTTCTAAACCCGCAGACACTTCCCACTCACGTCCGCCAACCTATTATCCTCTCCCAGCTTCAAAAACTAACTGCCCCAAAGCTACATTTTCTCCATGAAGCCAGTTCCTAATAGCATTCCCTAGGAGTGCACGGCTTCCAAAACTTGAAAGGAGCCAAGAAATCTCAGGCCTCTGAGATTTAACAACTTTGTGTGGTAGGCTTGCATCGCCTGCTCTCTTTAACTCAAACCGTAATCCCCCTTTAAAATCTCGACAGCAACAGGGAAAGAAAAAAGGATTATAGAAATGATAAAAACCTAGGGTGCTGATACGTGAAATCCTGGATCCACTTCTCGATTCATTCACAGACTCTCTGGAAAACATTAGGAGAGGCATGTTGTATCTGTTTCTCCCTTTATGAGGTAGCTTTTTATTAAGCCGTGTTGACATGGTATCATAGAATGCTCACAAGTCTTTCTAAGCAAATTAGGAGCACGGAGGCTCCTTCAAACTGAATCATGATGTACATCTGCCTTTATTGTCTAGTATCTTTTATAGGTCTCAGGGATCTGCCCAATACCCTACTGACAACAGAATTCCAATTCTTAAAAAGACATTTTCATGTACAAAGAGGCCATCAAATTATCGCCCGTAATTCACTTAAGTCAACATCTGGCGCCATGACTGTGACTCTTTCTTTATCCTCAGATACAATGCACACCATAGACCGCAAGAGGAAGGACCACAAGCCTGGAAACAGGAAAATTCCTGGAGGCTCGTGACAAACACCAACGGCCCTGGGGTGGATTTAGACATGGAATGAATACTTGGAATCCTAGAAACAAAGAGGGAGCATCTGGGAAATTCGGTTTCCTGAGTGTCAGCATCTCACAGGCCATTAATGGGAAATGGCTTCGCTTCACTCACATCAGAGCCACGGATTGTTTTTTGGTTTTTGGGTTTTTTTTTTTTTTTGTAACCCTTTTCCCATCTCTAATGTAGGATCTAGTGCAGATGCTACAATTTGGGGCCAACTTTTGGTTAGTAAAGCTGTAGGCCAAGTTATTTTCTTCGTTCTCCAGTTCAACTATGGTTTAGGCAAGCCCCACCCTGACACCCTGCAAACCTGTGACCCCAACTATAAACAGGGAGGGCTAAGATCTACTATTTTAACTCACTGACCTCTCCTCCTCCCTGCTCTGGGCTGTCCATACTCTTCCTGCAAACAAACCGATAGACAGGTGAAGACAAATGTCCTCCCCCCACCCACCCACCCACGCCCCGCCATGACTGGCCATGACTCCTCCTCTAATTCTGGCTCCTGTGTGATTTTTCCCAAAGGACCTCCTCACGGCACAGCTTCTCTGATGTAGATCTGACCCCAGCTCTGGCCCAGCCTCTTCCACCCACCGCTGGACTCCCATTACCAGACGACAGCCTTGTAGCGATCCTCTAACAAGACGGATCAAGACCATCTACCATTTGCAGTGTTCCCTTCACCCTTAGAGAACTCCCATGCTCCTGCCAAACTAAACAGAGAATGTGTGAGCTGCCCGGCTGGGAGCCCCTTCTCCTGTTGTGCCTCACAGTTCTTTCCGCCCCAGCCCAGACAAGCACAGGGGTAGTTAGGCATGTCAGCCTGAGCAGACATTCAACCAGGAAATCCAACACCAGCTTTTGCATTCTTGCAGGCACCCCCCATCTCTATGGGTGAGTCTTTCAGAATTTTCCCCGTCACCTCTGATATAAAGCTGATGAGCCTTTCTCCTCACTTCCCCAGTGTTCTGCGCAGGCTAGAAAAGAAAGGGGTGATAACTGCTGGCAAGAGGGAAATTTTGTTTTCTCTTAGTAAGCTCTTTGGGGGGCTGTCTGGCCTTAGATAGACATGGGTCTCATCAGATCACACAGTCTTCAGGTATTTTAGCTCAACGTGAGCCAGAAGCACCTATTTATTATAAGACAGCAGAGAAGTCTGACAATAATTACCAACAAGTTAATAGTACAGAATCACCCCACTACCCACTGACTTTTTAATTTTGTAATATTTACTTACTTTGAGAAAGACTCAAAGAGCATGAGCAGGGGAGACACAGAGTGAGAGCAGAATCTGAAGCAGGCTCCAGGCTGAGCTGTGAGCATAGAGCCAGATACAGAGCTCGAACCCACAAACCTCAAGATCATGACCTGAGTCCAAGTTACACACTTAACCAACTGAGCCACCCAGTTGCCCCCATTTAAAAATAGAAGCAGTAATACGAACTCTTGAAAAAAAAAAAAAAGTCTTACACACATGAGAAGATCCAATCTCAGTGAGGCACAAAACTCAACATATCCCTTAATTCTTAATTGTTACTAACCTTGATCAAATCCTTAGCATCTTTATTTGGAACCTGTCCATTCAACTTTTGCAGACAGACCTACTCCTTCAAGTTCATTTCTGTTGATTCCTTTAGGTTTCTAGTCGGGACAGTGTAAAATTTTCCTCTGTTATCCAATAAAGTCTCATTCTTAACATTTCTGTTTAAAGAGATTACTTCAATGGTATTTATTGTTGTGAACTACAAAACTCAAAGCCACCAGAGTAAAACAAATGTTTAAAGATAAAATAAAATTCACACTGAGCTTCATTCTGAGAAAGAGAACATGCGCATGTGTGGGTGTGTGCACGTGCACACGCGCGCACACACACACACACACACACACACGAGCAGGGGAAGGGCAGAGAGAGAATCCCAAGCAGGCTTTGCACTCTCAGCACAGAGCCCAAGTGGGGCTCATTCTCACAAACCAGGAGATCACAACCTGAGACAAAATCAAGAATCAGATGCTTAACGGACTGAGCCACACCCAGGGGTCCCTTTAATGTGAACTTTAAATGAATGATCCCATTTCAGTTTTATTTAGCTATTTAGCCTGTTCTGAAGTATTTTAGACCCAAGTTTATGTTGAGCTCAAAATACATTAAAATAGTAATCATCTATCTTTTAGCTTTCAAACTTCCAAAACCTATCCATAAATTATCTTACATTACCTTTAGAACAATCCCACGTAGTAAGGCAAGTGTTTTTTATCTGCCTTTTATAGATGTGAACTTTAAGGGGCACCTGGGTGGCTATCTACTGAGCGTCCTACTTTGGCTTCAGTCATGACCTCGCAGTCCATGAGTTCGAGCCCCGCATTGGGCTCTGTACTGACAGCTGGGAGCCTGAAGCCCTGCTTCGGATTCTGTGTCTCCCTCTCTCTGCCCCTTCCCCGCTCATGCTCTCTCTCTCTAAAATGAATAAATGTTAAAAAAAATTTTTTTACAATGTGAATTTTAAGATACCAAAGGATTTTTAAAAAGTTATAAGGAAAGGATCCAATCAGGGTTGCTGAACATGAGGAGGGATGAAATACGGAACTTTTCCTGTATCTCAAGATCCTACAGAAAATGAAAGAATGTGCTTAATTGAGAGAATTATCATCTATGTGGAAGTTGAAGGAATTTGACTGGTGTCCTATTAAACTTCTAGATTCCAAAACAAGCCCCTTCGTGTTAACTGCCACCTGGATCAATCTACCCCTTAGTTTCCCACAATTCCATAATACGGAATTTTTAGATCCGCAAATTATTTCTTTGAATCTCTTAACTATTTTGGAGGATGACATTTTGGAGCTAACATTTGCACTACCCAGAATTTTCTAGATAATACATGATCACATTTTTTAAGAGATAATAATGTGAGGCATAAGGAAAGTAAACCTCTTAGAGGTTAAATGATTGGCCAATGATCATACCACCAGTAAGCTCCGCTCCTGGGCCTCAGCCCTGGGTCTTCTCACTTAAAACCCTACACATTTTTTCAACATTCCAGGTGGACCAGTTGTCCCATGGCACCGAGCACACGGCCTTGGATGGGTGTTAGTTAATTCATCTTACAACTTGCAAAGTTCTCACACATGCTTTATTTCTCTCATTTGATTCTCCCAGCAGCCCCACAGTGAAAGTTAGAGGTGATGTCTATTTTAAAGATGAGGGAATCAAAGATTGAAAGAGGTTAAGTTGTTTGTCAAACGTCTTCCCGCTAGAAAATGGCAGAGAGCACCTGCAGGGAGTCTTCTGGTGTCTACCATAGTAAATACTCCCTCCCTATGGGCCCCACCAATATCCCCTTCCCCACCCTCATCGCTCCCCCCCCCCCCCAAGGAGCCAACAGATTTCTCACTCTTTGCAGTCTGATTTCTCACCCTACGGCGTAAGTAAAGAAATCAAGAGGCAGGAAGATGAACAAGTTAGAATAGGTCTTGACCCCTAAGAGTGCATGAACCTGACAACTGAACATCACCACCCTTTCCTGCTAGCTGCCCACAGACCGCGAGAGATGGGAGGTGGAGAAAAGGACAACAGGATCCTGCCTCAACACAAAATGATGCACCACGGGGTAGGGGAGGGTGTGCGGCAGGGAAGTCGCCGGAACACTGGATCCAATGGAATTACGCATCTCTGAACACACAAGTTAAGCAAGGGGACGGCTGAAGCCACGACACAGGGTAGGCTGCCGGAGAAGCACTCAGACTTGCCCGAAGATCTCAAAGACGGCCCTCCCACACGGCCACAGGTACAATGCCGGGATCCTGGCGCTGCCCCCAGGCAGGGGATGAAGCAATGCCGAGTTGAGGGACAGGGCTTTGTCGGCAGCAAAAATCAACACACAGACACCGCGCTGCCACAGCAGCCTTGACCTCAAAGGTACTCCCAAAGCTACGGCTGGCAGCCAGCATCCATGAACCAGGCGTACTGTTCCGTTTCTAAAGGGAAAAGGATCCCGTTCATCTACTCCTCAGCTTCGTTCTGCGTGGCTTCCACCTAAAGCGAAGCCAAGGCAGGTCCGAACTCTAGCTGGTGCAGGGGACGCCCCTCGCCCTCCTGAGAAGGAGAGGACATCCAACGAGACCCTCTGGGCCCGCTCCGCCGAGCCTTCGCCGAGCCCCTCCTGGGGTCTCCTTTGTCACCTGCCCCAATTCCTTCCTAGAAACGTGATCACGAAGAGAAGGGAAATGTTACGCAAACGTATGTTCTCGGAGCGTCAAGGCCGTGAGTTACACCCTTAGAGCCATTATGTGAAATAGAATCTGGCATTACCTCTGTTGTGATCTTTAAGGGAGGAAGTTCACATCGATAAAAGAACGTCTTGGGGCACCTGGGTGGCTCAGTCGGTTGAGCGTCCGACTTCGGCTCAGGTCATGATCTCACAGTCTGTGAGTTCGAGCCCCGCGTCGGGCTCTGTCCTGACAGCTCAGAGCCTGGAGCCTGCTTCGGATTCTGGGTCTCCCTCTCTCTCTGACCCTCCCCCATTCATGTTCTGTCTCTGTCTCAAAAATAAATAAACATTTTAAAAAAAATTAAAAAAAGAACATCTTACACTCAAAAAGCAAACCTGGAACAAAGACTCGACTCCTGTTAGCCACGAAGCACTTAGCTTTGTGACCAACAGTTGGCCATTCTTTTTACGATTCACTAATCACAAGGCGCTGGGCCCAACGCAGCCATATAACCATTTCTCCCATGAAGAGGACAAAGCCCCACAAGGAAAATAACTTGCCAAGAGAGGAGAAAAGGAGTATTCAAGCCCCAGACCTCAGGTGGAATCTCAGGCGCTACATTAACCACGCCTCAGGACGGAAGCATCCGCAATGGTGTCGGGGCGACTCCGGGTATCCCCCCGCCCGCCTCGTCTGCTACCAACTGCTCAGGGCCACACCTCGTGAGGACAGTGCGGCGGTTCAATGTGGCAGCTGGGAAGGTCAGAGCCGTGGTTTTTCAAACTCCGGAAAGTGGGAACACGGGAAACTAGGCCAGCTAGAAGCCGAGATGGGCTGCCTCTATTCACAATGGGTCATCAGAATGTGGCGCAGAGTTCAACACATGAGCATTCTTTTCTTTTTTACTTTTTTTTTTTTTTTTTTACTTTTTATTTTTGAGACAGACAGAGAGACAGAGAGAGACAGAGTGTGAGCCAGGGAGGGGGCTCGGGATAGGGCAGGGGCAGAGGGATAAGGAGACACAGAATCCGAAGCAGGCTCCAGGCTCCCAGCTGTCAGAACAGAGCCCAACGCAGGGCTCGAACTCCCGAACCCCGAGATCGTGACCTGAGCCGAAGTTGGATGCTTACCCGACTGAGCCACCCAGGTGTCCCTTCAACACGTGAGCTTTCTAAGACCAATCCACTTTTACTGAGCTCTGGCCCCCCCAATCTTATAACCCAGATTTGAAGGGTGAGGAAATTAAAGATAAGCGCTAAAGGCTCAAATTGTTGAATGACTGAAACTTAATTTGCTTAAGGCCTGTTTGCAAAGTGCTTTACCAAGCTACAAATCCATAAAAGGATTTTGCTGTAACCCTACAAGCACAGTGCCCTGGGACAGTTGCCACTAGGATGGAACAGAGGCAAGAGTTGACGTGTGGGGTCATGGCATATACCCTAAAGACAGTGTTTTCAAAAAAATAATAATTAAAAAAAATTTTTTAAATGTGGCAGACCATGAGAACCCTGAGGTTTCTGGTCCCTGAACCACTGTCAGAACGTACGTCACTTCTACTCAGGGTGAAGAACGGACAAGAAAAACAAGACTGCTATGCCCAGAATATCGCCGCTTTAGCACCCTCTCCAAGAGGCATCTGCTTTGTGTGGGAGCTGCGATTCCCTTTCCCCTCCCTGCCATCCTCTGGTATTGTTTAAAGATGACAGAAGAAACAATAGCTCCACAAAAGTGATTTTCACAAACCCAACGCCAAATGAGGACCAGCAAGTCTGGGCAAAATTACAAGTGATGGGGGACGGGGGAGCATCTCACACCACAGATCTGCTCTGACGGGGGTATTGTGTAGACAGTGGGGACGCCCCTTGGCTAGATGGAAAGGTTTATTCATGCCTGTGATGGAGTCCTGAAACCACAGCACTTCCCCCGCTGGCCTTGTAGACAACTTTGTTTTCCACACTGGAAGACATTCCTCAAGGCCCTTCACATGCTGGGAGGGGGGGGTTGAAAAGTGGCTCTTTTCTCCCATTGTAACAGCTGACCAATCCTTCCTACCATGTTCCCGGTGGTTCAACTGTTGGAGGTCACCCCGCCCTTACAGTCCTGTTTAAGAGTGAATTATCTGCAGGGGCCCCTGGGTGGCTCAGTCGGTCGAGCGTCTGACTTCAGCTCAGGTCATGATCTCGCAGTTCGTGAGTTCAGGCCCCGTGGGCTCTGTACTAACAGCTCAGAGCCTGGAGCCTGCTTCCGATTCTGTGTCTCCCTCTCTCTCTCTGCCCCTCCTCCTGCCCATGCTCTCTGTCAAAAATAAATATTACAAAAATCTAAAGTACTAATGCTTTAAAAAAAAAAAAAAGTGAATTATCTGCAGCTAGTTGACAACACAGAAAGCAGCTCCGGGTTGAGGGAAAGAACTCTCCAGAAGTAGCATTTTCCCTTCGAAATGCCCTATTCCTGAAAGGCTGTAATGGAAGTATTCTTCATTTTCTGCAGATTTTTATTTCACGGTGTGAACCAGAGCCTTCAGCTCAAGGAAGAGACCTCGCATAGGAAAAACAGACTATCCAACTGGAGAGTTCCACACAACACCACTTCCTTTAAGACTCCAGCACTTAGGCACACACACCTGGATGTGCAAAGGGCCAGGCTCACACGCAGTGATGCACACGCAAGGGCTGCAGAAACACACCCAAGAACGTTATTTGGAAGCGTGAGTGGTTCTAGGCAGAGAAACACTTCTAGTTAAAATCACCCTAGGTTTCAAAAATAGATTTTAAAGATCCTTTTTCTACCTTCATATTTTAAACACACAGGAAGGGAGTCTCTGGATTTTAAAAATGTAAAAGCTATTCATGCACATTAGTTTTGTAGAACTAGAGTAGATTTCAGACATTTTATCTAAGTAATAGGTTTTGATGAAACTTTTCGGTGCAAACATCAGACTACCGACGGTCTGACATGGGAACACTTTAGACTGGTCCAAAAAAATGCAGAAGACTCAATTGCTTTCAGACAGCTACCTCAGAAGGCCCACAACGGACACCCTTAATCCTACACCAAGTGGGTGAGGGCTAGGCTGTGCAGAAGGAAGTTATGGAGAGGAGTACAGGACATGGCAAATAAAACCAGTGGTTACCGTGTGATGCCATTGGTCAACTTCGTTGTATAGATAAGGCCCAAAGGCATGACCCACTTGCCAGGAAGTCTAAGAGCTAAGACTTGCTCACGTTTCTTCTCTCCAAATCCGGGTTCTTTCCAGTATTTGACTTCTTACCATTCGTGAAGGGTTTTATTTCCACCCTGTGTAAGGGAGGTGGGCTTTCTTTGTCCAGCCGGCAAAGCAGCATTAGCCCGTTTCTATTAACAGCTTGTATACTCCTTCAAGGCATTTACACACCAGTACACAATGTGTATCAGTTTCTAATTCCTGTAGAACAGACCACCACATGCTTAATGGCTTCAACAGGCACGCACCAGATCAGTTCTTCAGATCAGAAATCCAGCACATTGTGAGGCTGGAATCTAGGTACCGGTTGGACTAAGTTTTCATCAGGAGGCTCAAAGGGGAGGTGGGGGTGGGAGGGACCCACTTCCAAGCTGATTTTCAGCATTACAATTCACTTCCTTGTAGTGATAGGACTAAGGTCCCAAGCCAGCAAGGGTGCAAGGAATCCGTCTATGCTCTCTTCAATCATCAAGACAAAACTGCTTTTAACAGTGCTGATATGGGTAGGTCAGGCTCACATGGACCATCTCCCTAAAGGTCAACTAGGTCATAGGACTTTAACTCCATATCCACCGTCCCAGGGATTATTAAGGGTACACATGCAGTAAGGAGATCTTGAGAGTTGTATTAGAATTTTGCCTTCCACGCAATGCCATAAAGCCATGTTTCTCTCCCCCTCAACACTGCCTAACTACAAAAGCCATTCAGTCTGAGCTATCCATGATCAAGTGGCATGGGCACAAGAACTTTCACAGAAATATGTTCCATTGCTTGAAATTGAGGGCAGAGTCTTTTTTGTTCTACTTTCATCATGGTCTCATGGCTCATGATCAAAATTAGTCAGCTATCCCAATAACTAGCACATGGCCATAAAATGAAAGGGGATCGGACTCATATTACATGCGGGCAGTACACCTCCCTTCCTTTCGTGTAACACCCCACTACAATGGCAGTGAAGGCGTTTTTTAGATTGTAGAAATCCTCGAGGTCAAGATAACTCGGATGAGGACAGCCTTGATCTTGCAGAAACCCAAAGTAGCAAGAAAAATGGTGAGTAAGCCTTCAGAGGGATCCTAGTATAGCCATGGGGAGGCCGAACCATTCTCAAGAACTCTGCAGGTAGACTGTGGGAGGAATGCAGAGTCTTGGGTCCCTCCTCCCCCATCTCCACCTCCCCCCCCCACCCCGAGTCAGAATGTAGGCATTAGAGCCCCAGGTGCTCCACATGCATATCAACTTTAGCCCCTAGTTCAATCCTATTTGCTTTTGAACATGTGCGTGTTTTCGTGTGTTTCGGGAATTCCAAATTCAAAACAAAAAGAGTGATTTATCCTGTTCGGAATCCAACTGAGAAAACGCAGAGGAGACCAATACCACAGATCAGAAAAACCTAACTGGACGTGTTTTGCTTCCTTTACATTCAATGCAATTATTTGCCATCAAGGTTTAGTACATTTTTTTCGATGGTGCTAAAAGGTCAAATATCTGTCATTTAGCTCACATGACCCAGTTGTTTTACATTTAACTTGTCAAGTTTTACAAAGGATACTTTTTCTCCTGTTTTTTAATTGCGGTAAAAACTGTAATCAAATTTACCACCCTAACCATGTGGAAGGGCACAGTTCTACGGTGTTGTGCACCCTTCCCACTTTGGTACTATCGGCACAACCCGCCACAGAAGCCTTTTCAAAAGTGAAACTCTACACGTTAAAACGTGAACTCCCCATTTCCTCCACCCCCCATCCCTGGCAACCACCGGTCCGCTGTGCCTGGGAATCGGACTACTCACGGTCCCTCATACAAGTCAGTCACACAATCTGTTCTTTTGGGACAGACTTAGGTCATGGAGCACAAGGTCCTCGAGGGTCCTTTTGCAGTCTCAACATCCTACCCCATGTATATACACACTTTGCCAACAGACACTTGGATTGCTTCTATCTTTTGGCTATCATGCGGACAGGTTTTTCAACTGCCTCCCCGACCCCACCCCCATTTTTTTTTTTTTTAATTTTAGAGAGCACACATGCATGCGAGCAGGGGAGGATTGGGGGGAGAGAGAGGTAGGGAGGGTGAAAACATGAATCTTAAGCAGGCTCCATGCTCAGTGCAGAGCCCAACACGGGGCTTGATCCTACGACCCTGGGATTGCAAACTGAACTGAAATCAAGAGTCGGATGCTCCAACGACTAAGCCACCCACCCATACACCCCCACCCCTTTCCTAAAATAACGGTCTCATTGAAATAATGACAACTTATTTTGGCTTTAGGAAAAAATAGGAGTCGTTTCTGGAAACAGAGGAACAGGGGCTGACTGCAGAAAGGGAGAGGCAGGGGATCACCATGCCTTTGACTGATGGGTCCTTCGGGACCTTCCAAGGCAACCCACATCTCCTCCTCCCTAATGTGGTTCGACTACGCTCATTTTCTCAGACATATTTAAAAAGTAACTCCTGTCGTTTCCAAACTTCAGAGAAAAGCATAGAGAAAGCTCCCCTCTATTAGTGAGAACACTGAATTATAGATTTTTTTAAAGTAATCTACACCCAGTGTGGGGCTCAAACTCACAACCCCCAGATCAAGAGTCGCATGCTCCTCCAACTGAGCCAGCCTGGCGCCCCAATTTTTTTTTTAAGCAAAGCAATCTTATTTTCAACCTTTGGGAAGCGAATGGCGAACGGAGCCTTAGGCTTTATGCTAAAGAACATGGAAGAATGATCATTCCCACACCAAGGGCCAGGATGGAAATGAAGTCTTCTCAAGGACTTAAGGACTTGAAAACAGTTTACACTCTGATTTTTAAACACACCACATCCTCCACACTATCACTCAGCTATTAATTCAAAGCACTGATAAAGATTTACCAAGATAAACTTTAGCCCGACACTTGAGGTTAACAGGTTTTAGGTTCTATTGAAATCCATTATTACGAACAAATTTTAAAAAGAGAGCTGAAAACATTTGAAGGAAAAAAATGAAAGCAGACATACAATGGATGGGTATATTGAAACTATCTAGGTCTAGATAAATAATTTACGTGCAACCAACAGAATTAGTAAGAAAAGGTGGGGGCGGGGGGGGGGTGGTCAGCAGCGAGAAGAACTCCCATCATGCGATATCAGCTTAGGGGAAAGAGAAAAGCAGTAACATGACCAAATTTTTGTCACAGAAATAAGTGATCAAACACAAAAGGCAAACTAGAAAACAAGGCAGTGCGAAAAAACCCAATAAAAAAAAAATCCCTCAAGCCTGGTAATGCTCTATGTTGGAAGGTTGTCTACTATTCAGTTCCAACCCTCAACTTCAAAAGTGTCGTAAGAAAGATGTCTGTGACTTCAAATCACTGACTGATAGCACGTAAACAAACCCATCCTTTCCGACGTTTGTTTTCCCTGAACATTTTCAAATTGACAAGTGCTAGAATTCATCAAGATCATGACTCCCCACCTGGGTTTGACATCTTAAAAGGAGGAAGAAAAACACATTCCTTTCCTATCTCCTGAGTCTATTCTGCAGAGACGCCAACAAACCAGCAGTAAAAATAAGCACCAAGAACGTTCTTAGGAACAGCACCTACAGGGGTGCCTGGGTGGCTTAGACGGTTAAGCAACCGGCTTCAACCCAGGTCATGATCTCACAGTTCATGAGTTCGAGCCCCGTGTCGGGCTCTGTACAGACAGCTCAGGGCCTGGAGCCTGCCTTGGATTCTGTGTCTCCTTCTCTGTGCCCCTCTCCCAACTCACGCTCTGTCCCTCGCACTCTCGCTCTCGAAATTAAAACATTAAAAAAGAAAAGAAACAGCACCTCTAGCCTGTGGACGCAGATACCATCCACTTTACCTCTTATGAGGACCGAGAAGGTCTCTCTGCATTAAAGACAGCCCAGGCAGACATCACAAATGTTCAAAATCCTTCCTTTCTCACATCCTTGTGGCTTTGTTTTGGGAGCGGTGTGAAGAAAAACAGATGAGTGTGAAACGGACTTGGGCTGTGCTCACTTTGTGATCAGATGAGCCTGGGATCCAGGCAGAGTCATCCAACAGGGGAGATGTGAAAAACCAAACAATCACCAAGGAGAAGGGGGAAAAAAATGGAGAGCAAATGAGCAGATTTCCCTTCTTTTCCATCCCAATTTTTGTTTTTATGAGAAACACAAATAGGGCACACAAGTTATTTCCAGAAGATGATCATGCTGCTTAACGAGACATATATTCAACATCTTGCACTAACCGGAGTTATGTCTTAGCGCCTGCTGCATGCATGCTGCCTGACAGGAAGGAGTTACCCTTGGAAAGGCGTTTCCCCACCATCCAAGGGCTGGCATTCTGCTGGAGGCCAAACCCATGCAACCTCTGCCTCTTATCCTATGGGAAAGGATCCTCTACAGGAAGAAAATCCCCAGCACCTTCGCCTAACAAAACTACTGCCTACACGCCCAGCTCTCCACTCCAGTTTAAGTATCACCTCCCCAGGACGAGGACTTCTTCACATCCGGCTGTTGCCTTCCACCTCCTGCAGGTCCTTCTAGTAATTGTGCTCAGGGGTCCCTAACCCAGGGGAGAAGAGCCATTGTGATTCTGCTCACATCTGCCTGAGCCCATCAACAAGGGGTTTTGCGGTGTACACGTCTATCACAATACGTGATGCAATGTGTTAGGCTGGTTGCTGAATCAATTTTAAAATAAGCCCCCAAACTAGGGGGATTCTTTCCTCTGTGCCCGCAGTACCTTGCGGTTCCCCTCTGGCGTGTGCTCTCCCCGCATGCCTTCCGCCCGCTGGTCCTTCCAATTCCCGCATTCCTGAACTAGGGACAAAGGCGGTGGTTCCCCTGGCCGTGCAGGAGTTCTGGAGGGTAGGTCTGCGAGTGGGGGAGTTCTGGTGCTGCTTTCCTAAGAGCACACAATAGGACTTCAACGAACGGCCAGATTCGGAGACCACCGAACCTTCCACACATTCCATTTTTACCAGTTGTAGTAGCCTAGCCCATCAGTGAGTGATTCTGAATATCCCACACCCACTGCCTGATGCATGTTTACTTCTAAGTGCCGAGCCCCTGAACCCACCGTGTGACCTTTGGATTAAGCAACCCATGTGAATTCTTCCTCCAATGTTCTTCACTCATTCTATTTGTTCAACAGCAAGTATTTACTTAGTTTCTTCCCAGGGCTAAGGGACTCTTGGCTTCACAGAAAGGATTGCCCACTAACAACTGAATCTTGAACTCCTTTCTCCGGGGAAGATTTTTAAAGCACAGAGCAATTATGTAGGATTCCAATTCAGGACAGAGTGGGCGGTAACTTACATTTTTAGCTCTTAAGTGGGTGCTCATAGCCATACGTAGCCCGAATGTGGAGATTACATACTAAATTTACAACAAGGCTCATCCATACAGTATAATTGTGGATTTCTAAGTTTTAGTCGCCAAGCCACAAGAAATGAGAAAGCTATTCAGAGAAGTGGATTAGTTTAGCAAATATTCTGTTGTCCCCAAAGTCAGATTTCAGTCAATGAGGTTCCCAGTAAGAAAATGTTGGACTCCTCTCCCTGCAGATTTGTGTACTTGATACTCTGATTCCTGTTTAACTTTTTGCCTCCCACCCCCCTCCAAAGGGTGACACACATCCTTCACTCTCATTATAGCTTTTCAAATACACCAGCCCTTGGGCGTGACACACTTGTGTGCCCGGGATCTGCACTAGTTCCAAGTGAGAATCCAAATAGAGAAAGTGGCCAGGGGACACTTTAAGAGTGAAAACAGCAGCTCGATGAAAATAACAAGTCCTCACACCGGACAGGATCTAGCTTGGTCCAGAGAAGGAAAACGTGGTCTGTAAACTACAGACAAATCTAAAGTACAGCGCTTGTTCATATGCTCTAGAGCAACATCCGGCCTTTGTTCATGTCCATAAGCCTCTTTTAGGGAGAGGGGGGGGGGGGGAAAAAAGAACCCACAACACATACAAAGGAAGTTGCTAAAACACGGACTTCTAATTAGATCCCTAACATCACTGGAGGAAAAGGAAAATGCATCTGTCTACTGTTTCCGTAAAATCTGCTACTGCTTTATCTGAAACCTTCAAACAAACATCCTAATAGTGCACTGTACTTGAGTTCAAAAGTTCAGCAGTATCTGGAGAAATGGGGATCCCGGAGGAGAGGACGATCTGGGGGCTGCAGTTGAGAGAAGGGTTACTGGGTTTTGCTCCTCCCTACTCAGACCATCTGCAAAAGTTGAAGGGAGGGGTGGGGGTGGGGGCTGCAACCATGCTGACCTTCGTGTCCAGGGTGGTTACTCAAGCTGCACCTGCCTAGGATTAGGTTTCCTGCTAGTGAAGGATTCTTTCTTTCCTTTGGTCTGCAGACAGCTGTCACGTGACCAAGCGGCAAACTAATGGGGGGGGAGGGGGGGCGGGCAGAGGCAGCCAGCCCCTGGCAAAAGGGCTGAGCGGGACACAGAACTGGATGATTCATCTCCTTCAAAAACCTGTTCCTGAAAGGCTTTTTGCATGTTTTTATCACTCCTTGTTTCAGATCACAGATAATTAAAGCCTGTCAGAGAGAGAGAGCTCTAACCTGGAAAATAGACCATCTCTATGACTCATTAGAGCCCCTAAGAATGAATGGGCCTCATTGTCTCTTCTTTTTTCCCCTCTGACCCCAAAGGCCCCTAAATCTATGGTTTCTAAGCTTGCTGAAGACAAGGGAAACTCTGAAAAGTAACACAGCATCTCCCTCTAACAGGAGATACGGTTGCAAGACAGACATCACTTGCACCTGCTTGCTAGGCAGTTAGCTGATCCAAGGACTACATCCCATGGCTTTCATAAAATAACCTTGGAGAGCCATTTCACCAGTGACAGGGTGAACTCTTAGAGGCATTCTACCTAGGAGCACATTGGCGGCAAAGGAGCATTATCATTCAACAGTTACACACAAAAGCCAAGTTTTTTAAGGAAAGGTAAGACTTTAACAGCTAAAATTCCTAATGAAGAATCATGGTTTTCCCTCAAAAGGACAGGTCTTCATTTCATTTAAAGAAAACACATACAAGTATAGTTATACAAAACAGTAAATCAAGACTCTGTACGCCTCCTTCGATCAGAGTGAACCAGTAGGGATGCAGGATGGGGAGACCTTCCCAGACCTCTGGGGGTCACAGATCAATGCAGGGGTCACACAGTTGCTGGGCAGTGGCTTTCCTCCTGGGAATGTCAATCAATCCTGCATAGCAAGAATGCGATTGGATTTTACACAGGGAACCTGGACATATGCCACAAGTGTGATCCTTGTGCTCAAACAGCAGCATGAGATCAGATGAGCATTAAGTGGAAAAGGAGGCTGGGGTCCACTTGGCTGCAGAGTTATCAGAGGTAGAGAAGTAAAATTAGGATTTAGGAATAATAAAGCAAGCACTTTTCATCACCATCCATATCCCTCCCATACCCACAAGCGCCAACCTTGCCTGTGAGCATACTAAGACATTTAAAGGCTGACAGATAGACTTTCCCATCTACTGCATTAGCACTTAATACGGGTAAATGTCAACCGTTGGTGCCCAGGTGTTGAAAAGCAGTCGCCTCACTTTTCAGCAAGAAGACAAGACAGGCTGAATACCTGTGGTTCATTACTGCAGAGCTCAAGTGAAGGCCAAAATGACTCTGAACACATGAGAAATAGCATTCTTTCAAAGTGCTGTGACTGAAGTGCCTCATTTTAGATTACAAAATGGATTTTTGTACATTTCAGCTTTAAAAAAGAGAAAGAAAGAAAACAGGCAGATCAGTTTATTTTCTGAGCACAGTATTAATGACAAGATGACATCACCAACAGCCAATCAGAAAGCTCTCTGGTGTCTGGTGTTCTAACACCATTTCATATTTATGGATAAGCACCAGAAGGGTGTCAACCCTAAGCTACATTTCCCTCCCTACTCACTTCTAAATAAAGTGCCTGCTTTCATTCAGCAGCCAAACTGCCAAAAAAAAAAAAAAAAAAAAAAAAACACTTCTCAGTGGCTCTTCCTCCTCATCCCAGCCGGTTTCCAAGCCCCAAACAATAAGTGGAAGGTGGGGGAGAGTGGCTGGAACCTTGTGTCATTGCTTCCTGCAAAGCAGCTGAACGTACTCCTGAGCTTTAGAACAGTCCTTCACTGGCCACCCCAAAGCCAAGGATTCATCTGTGAAGCCCCTAGGAGCAGGAAAGACTTTACTGCCAATGACACGGTCAAGGCTCTCCAGACTCAAGAAACAAATGCAATCATTTTCCCTATTTTTTTTCATTTAACTACTATCTACTCACACCACTTCCTGCCCTTCTGAAGCCATTTTTAAGAAGGGAGTAAGGAAAGTCAATTCCGAATGGTTAATGCTAGGCCAGGGCAGACCCAAGAGTTCAGGAGTTCAGCTTCCTTCCCATCCCCAAACCGATGGAGGCCAAGCTCCACCATAGACCCCAGGAGTGTGGGGCCACGGGGACCCCGTTCTCAAGGCTGGTGCTGACTGCTGAGTTCCTTGGAAATATGGTGGCCAGAGCAGGAGCATGGCCCAGATTTGTCCTCAGTCTGAGATCACCAATCTGTGTGAACAGAAATTGATGATGCAATTAATATTCCAGGCAGCACAGAGGAGAGGTTTACAGCCCGCACGAAAAATTCCTGCCCTAGCCAACTGCAGCATGCACTTCTGTGCTCACACTTCTCCCAAGACCCTGTCAAGAAATGAATATAGCCTTTTTCCTTTTCCACACCCCTAACCATCTGATGATGTATCAGGATTGCTGGATCAAAACCAAACCCAGAATTATAACATGTAATAAATATGCTTGGCCATGCAGCAAAGATGACAGAATTTGGCATGCTGGCCGGGAGCCAGAGTGACAGATCTTGAGCTGATGTGCCTTTCCTACAGATTTAACAATGTACAAGGAGAAAAAGATTTTCTCTGCTCAAAGCAGAGTCAAGGTCCACAAGCTTCCTTCTGCTTGGATCTCCCCACCCCGCACGCCAGAAACAGGCCAATAGAGTCACTACCCTGTACCTTTTCATAATTAGCTCGCTTCAAAGGTAAAGAAGATGCAAAGGGGGAAGAGGAGTCAGGGCTCTGTTTGGGAGCCAGATAACCAGAATCCTCTAACTGCGCATACATATACCCATCGAAGGCAACACAAAGATTCTCCCTGAGCCCTTGGGGCCCATACAAACCAGGAAGATCACCATATAAGGAGAAAACAGTTGGGTGTAAAGCGAAGAATCTGACCTAGGACCTCTAAATCCTTAGGTCATTTGAGGCATAAGAGAGGGGGAAGGGGGAGGCGGTTAGATGCCTTATTTAAAAAAAAAAATCCAAAGCGGGGGATTCTTCTGTCCCATATGCTAAGCAATGGGTGTTCTGTTTAAGTTTCTAATTTCTAAAAATTCACCAAGACAAAAATCAAAAGCAAGACATGAAAATCTGAGCTCTCAGAAACAGATCAAAAGGCAGTAGGTTGGGATCATAAACCCAAAAATATTTAAGTCAATGTTTCAAAAGGGTGTTCTTCCCAATACCCTTTCCTAAGACAAATGGAATCGTTTCCAAAACCTATTAGAAGGCCTTGTTACTACTCTTTAATCTTGGTGTTCCATAGTAGTTGGCAGAAGGGAAAAACTAACTTGGATCCCTGGAAAATCATTTACATGTGGTTTTAGTTGTATCCTATGGGGGTGGCAAGTTGGCAACAAATTTCCCTCCCTAATTACGCTTAGTTTAGAATTTTCAATTTTATATTCCCTCAGCACAAACCAGCTAACAACTGCAGACAGTGACTGTCTGGCAACAGGAAAAAACCAGTTGTTTTTGGCTTTTTTTTTTTTAACTGTCACAGATACATCGTCCACACATAGATCATGTTGACAGAATTAGCCTAAGAGGCACAGGTGCTGGTAAGCATCTAGAGGCCCGGATTTGCCTGTGACACGTGGGCACAAAGGTGTGAACAAATGTGGCCAGGTAGAAAAGGCACTGTGACCTCATAAACCAAAACAATGTATTTCATGATAAACTCTCCCCTACTCCATTTTCCATGCTCATCACCCTGCTCCTTCATGACCACCACCACTCCCCCCCCCACCCAGTTCCTCAAAGGGAAGGCTGTGGCTTCTGTTTCTTCAGTCTCTAACTCAAATCCAACATAATCATGACAGTTATTCAAGTCAGAAATGACAGATGGAATCTGGACTCCAATTCCGATTCCAGAGGCTACACCACATGAAGATCACGTGATTTAGGAGGACAATTGCCCAGTGAGCTCATCCAGGAGACACAGGGGAACCCAGATTCTATTTTTCACAAGTGCAGAAAGCTTTCCTCCCATGTGTGGATGGATCACCATCCTTACTAGGAATTCTTTTTCCTCAGTATTACCAAGCAGGTGGCATGTAAGCTACCCTCGTGCGGCATCCTGTACCTTCATTTTGTCTAGCCTTGGTCTTTTCATCCAAAAAAAAGTCAATCCCCTTGTGTATATTTTTTTTTTTCATCATCTCGTTGTGGAATCACAGATCACATCTGCTTCTGTAACTCAGGAGACAAAGTTTAGAAAAGGTATGTATGTGGAAGGGCCATTCCCAAAACAGGACAAGGTATTTAGTACAATCCTCTTTTCTTCTTTCCCACTCCCTCCCTCGAGGTCCCATTTCTTCAGCTCCTCAACAATGGCAAGAAGCAGTTTGGGACAAATCTATATTCCAATTCAGTATGGGCACGGTTTTTATCATTCATTTGAAGGATACCACAAATGAAGACAGGTTTGAGATTTTAAGAGAAAACCTTAAGTATCATTCAAACGACATTTTAGATACCTTGGCAACGTGAGGGTGGGCATAGTGGAGACGCCTATTTAAGTCCCTACGAATCACTCCTTATACACAACACGAGATCAGTTAGGCATTTTTAAATATAGAGAAAACAAACCGAAAGACAATTTTATGAAAGAGGAGGGGCACCTGGTGGCTCCGTCAGTTAAGTGCCCGGCTCTTGATTTCGGCTCAGGCCATGATCTCATGGGTTCGTGGGTTCGAGAGCAGAGCCTGCTTGGGATTCTTTGTTTCCCTCTCTCTCTGCCCCTTCCCTGCTCTCCCACTTGCACGCGCACTCGTGTTCTCTCTCTCAAAATAGATTAACAGCCAAGGTAGTAGAAAAGATTATGAGGATTAAAACAAAGAGTAAACACTAAACCATCACTTTCTGGTTTTAAGATTCTAGTTTGACAAGAGCCAACTTGACTCCCTGTTCCCTGGATGCACAATGCAAACACTCCATTTGCCCAAGCTTGTAGAGTAGATCCGTGGGCTTCACCATTTACCCCACATCCTGTCCCCCAAAACAGGAAGTGAATCACAGAGCTGAGGAAGTGCTCTATGATTGTCAAAGGAAAAAGAACTCAAGAGTTAACTTTTTATTCTGAAACAATACAATCAAAGACAGGTCATTAGGAACAGAATGAAAATTTGACTAAGTCCGTTCTTACACATTTCATCGAAATAGTTTGCATCTTGATTCAGAGGATTTGGTTTCTGGGTAAAAATAAGGTCTCTTTTTGGGAGCAGCGGATTCATAGCTGTATTCTCTCCCTTTCCCAATTAACAGGCTGTGTCTGCATAGGATATACAGAACATCCATTACAGATTAAAGGAAGACAGGGGTGCCTGGGTGGCTTGGTCGGTTGAGCGTCTGACTCTTGATTTCGGCTCAGGTCATGATCCGAGGGTCATGGGGTCAAGCTCCGTGTGTCCAGCTCCACACTGAGTGTGGATCTGCTTAAGATTCATTCTCTCTCCTCCCCCCCACCCCCAGCTCTTAAATAAAAAAGATTAAAGGAAGACAGTTACACCATTACAGGTCACATTTGCCACACACAGAAAAAAAACCAACAGGTATGGAAATGGACCGGGCATGTTAAGGTAGAGTTAATAAGCCCATTTCTTAATAGATATACAGGAGATTGAGAAGTTCAATGTCCTAAAACATTTCTCCTGGTTTCTATTTACTGGTTTTCCTTCCTACCTTTTATCTAATTATACCTAAGCCACTGGATCTGGAGAGACGGCTAGGATTGGAATTTCATGAAAACATAAAACTATTACTAAGATACTTACTTATCCAAGCATACAATCTCAACTGACAACCATCACACTTTAGGAATCCAAGGGGCCTACCCTGGCATTCACAGTACTTAACTGTTCAGTACAAAACAAGATGGCTTTGCTTGAAATTATCTTCTAAGTTACCGAAAGGAAAAAAAAATAACCACAGGTCATATTCAGAGGTCTGGCTAATCCTTGCCTGCAAATCACCACTGTCACATGAACAGCCAGAGATCTGCACGAAGAATTCCTTAGACCGTTCGCCTGCCCTAGTAATCTAAAAGTTTAGGTACATCCTCCTACACATAAAGAATTTCGCATTATATTAACGATGCTTTGTTACGCCTTGAGTACGTGTGACCCCTTTCTTAAAACTGGGAGCCCTGTTTTGAGTAATAGATGAAGAACACACATTGGAAAGGATTCATCCCAAGGAAGGACATTCTCAAGGCCACTCCATGGGGCTGTGCAGGCTCCACCCTAGAAGATCAGGCTCTGCACCGTGGGGATGGAAGAGGACACACAGCCAGCCCCCACCTGCTCACCAATCACATGCCCTGGAACCAGCAGAGACTTTTTTTTGGTAATACTTTTTTATTTGATTTTTTTTTCAGTTTATTGAGAGTGTGCACATGTGTGCATGAGCAGGGGAGGGGGGTATAGAGAATCCCAAGCAGGCTCCACCCTGTTAGCACAGAACCTGACACCGTGCTCGCTCCCACAAACTGTGGGATCATGACCTGAGCTGAAACCAAGAGTCAGATTCTTAACTGAGCCACCCAGGGGCCCTCAGCCATCTTTTGCTAATTCATTAGGTTTTTCCATCCCTGTAACTGAGACAGCATAACTGGGTGTGTGACTTCATTGCAGGGATATCTGGAGACTACAAATAGACATGTTTAAACACACACACACACACAACCCCAGACAACAAACCCAAAATGGAATCACTTATGCTAAGCCCCATGTCACTACCAATCAGACTCCATTTACAGTTTTGGTTCTCCCAGGGAACCTTAGACCAGTCAGTCAAGAATCACCTGATCAGCCCTAGTCAGTTAATTCACCATCCCCTAAGGAAAATGACTTTATAATAACTGGTCCCCCTCCCCCCCCACAGTACAACTTCCTGTTCCCACTCCCTTCTGCCTATGTCTTTCATTGTGTACAGCTCTTCGGAACTCCATTCCGTCTGCTAGACTGGATACTGCCCTATTCACATCAATGTTTGCTCAAACCCGGAGTTTTAATAAACCTATTTGACTTTTAAAACATATATACATAGGGGTGCCTCGGTGGCTCGGTCGGTTGGGCGTCTGACTTCGGCTCAGGTCACGATCTCTCAGCTTCGGGTTTGAGCCCCGCATCGGGCTCTGTGCTGATGGCTCGGAGCCTGGAGTCTGCTTCGGATTCTGCATCTCCCTCTCTCTGCCCCTTGCCCACTCACACTCTGTGTCTCTCTCCCTCAAAATAAACATTAAAAACAATTTTAACATATATACATATGTTCTACAGATGTTTATCATTTCACTGCCAAAGTTGGAGTCCACCCAACTACAGCTTATGTAGTGAACAGATGTGACAACATGGGGCTCAGTCACCTGGTACCTCGTAGAGTCTCTACAAGGGGTTCCTGGGTTTCGGTTATTTGAAGGGAGAGGAAAGAAGGTCCACCAAGGACAGAAAAAGATGAAAAAAAGGAGGAATTAATAGGTGGTAAAGAGAAGAAAAAAGGAATGAATGTCTACGGACAATGTGGCGGAGAGAGGACAAGACTAGCATGACTGGACCCACACAGGGTTATCTGTAGCTTGCCAGCCGTTAACCTACGGGCAAAGTAATTTCAGTGATTTAAGCATGGAGGGGAGTAGTTAGGCCAGAGTCACAGATTCATCCAAATGCGAATCACACAGTTTCTGTCCCAAGGCAATAGATTTTGTGCTTAGCTCCAACGAGCATTCTGCATATGCTTCCAACTAGTCATGAGGGAGGCCAGAGCAGTGGGGCAGACCCACAGAAATCCATCATCATTATGGGGGGAGAGAGGGATCTCCAGGTACCCACTCTCCCTACAAGGGTCCTTCAGCATCAAGTTTACCTGGGAATGAAAGCACATGACTGAATCGTGCCAGTCCCTACGCGGTGGCAGATTCAGGTCACACAGCGCCCCTCGTCTTACGTGTCACTGCTCCTGCTCCCCCATGGAAGACGGGGGGCTTGTCTGAGGCCTTGAGCATTTTTGTTTCTGCCCCCATACACACCTAGACAAACAAGCCTCGAAACTTATCTCGAGACTGGGAGGAAAACGTTCTCCATTGTTCAAATGGACACCTTTCAAAGTTAAGTGCCACATTCATAGATAGGCCTTTTCCCCCCAAACTCCCGAAGTGACGGGTGTGCACTGCAGACTGAGGTCTCTGCAGTATTAAGTAAACCGAGCAGTTTGGGTACTCTGACAATAATCACTAGCTTTGCTTATTGGTGGCTTTATAGAGAAACTGCAGTTTTTACAGTCAAAAGGCGTGCTTCAGGCTCAACTCCTACATGCCAAGCTTCGGTTTGTGGGGACATGTAACAGTCTCGTTATCAACCCTTGCATATTAGCAGTGCTGGTGATACAAATGCTGGAGGACACAAGCCACAGCGAGCACTGCAAAAATTAGTTTCAGTATGGGGCCCTCCCCCATTCCCAGAGCCTGGGACTTGGGGATTTTCAAAAGTCCAACTCCTTGGCAGCAAAAGCCATACTAAGGCCTGGAGACCTTGGGGCTTCTGATGAAAGACATTTAGGGTCGACCAAGATACCTTGTACAAAGCACTTGTTGAGTATGTTATTAGCAGAGGCAGCAGAAAAACACCCCCGGTTTCATGGAAGGAACCCCTTTACACGATTTCTCCTAACAGAGGTCAAGAGGAGGACCAAAAACAGAAAGGAGCTGTGATTTTTGACATAGGTGGTCAAAGCCAGAATGAAGACATTGGTCCCTTTGGTTATTTTCACATCTTACGTGCAAATCCCAACATGAAGGAGTAAAAAGTAAACAACTGCATGGGAAATGATTTTTTTTTATTTTATTAAATTTTTTTTCACGTTTATTTATTTTTGAGACAGAGAGAGACAGAGCCATGAACGGGGGAGGGGCAGAGAGAGAGAGGGAGACACAGAATCGGAAGCAGGCTCCAGGCTCTGAGCCATCAGCCCAGAGCCCGACGCGGGGCTCGAACTCACGGACCGCGAGATCGTGACCTGAGCTGAAGTTGGATGCTTAACCGACTGAGCCACCCAGGCGCCCCTGGGAAATGATTCTTAAAGCTAGAATCTCCTTACTGAAGATACCTCAATCCAAATTATCGTCATTTCAAAGGCACAAGTATGTGTATTAAGGGGGAAAACAGTTCAGAGTTTAAAAAAACAAACAGGGCACTTGGTTGGCTCAGTTGGTTGAGCATCTGACTCTTGATTTCGGCTCAAGTCATGATCTTGCAATTCATGGAATCAAGTCCTTTGTCAGGCTTCACACAGACAGCAAAGAGCCTGCTTAGAATTCTGACTCCTCCTCTCTCTGCCCCTCCCCCACCCCAACAAATAAACACAACAAATAAAAAAAAAAAAAAGAAAACCCACTGGTTTGGAGATCTTCATGATCAGATCTCCCAGATGCAATTCCTGTAAACTGTACTGACTCTGTAGACTGGCAACTGTTTTCAGTGTAACCTTCCCGACAACATCCCAAATCGTGCCCATCTTTCCAGGCACATCCTTGGTTCCAAAGCTGGACTGCACAGCTTTTATATCAGAAGGTTTAAGGGTTTCCCACGCTGTACCCCAATTAGGCTTATTCAAAGATGTAACTACATTGCCTTTATCTGATTTTTCACGTCTTTCAGTCTTCAATCATCAAAACCACCATGCCTCCCAGAACTCTCATATTCTGGAAGGGAGATTCACTTAGAATCAGGGAGGGGCGAACACAAGTCCACATATATATCCTTTAATGAAAGTTCTGTACACTCCCTAGGGAACAATCGCTGTGAGGGCAGAAGCTTCACTATCACCTGCATTTGAAAGACTCCCTCCTTCCAACCCCCAGGAGACTGCTGTTCTCAACTAAATCACTTAGGTACATACTCAGATCTCAACTTACAGGTCCGACAGGAAGCGAAGTCGGCATGCCCAAACCAGCCCTGACGTCTAGCCACCCTCCCTGCTGAACGCCCCAGCTTCATCGTGATCCCACCATCCACCCAGCCAGAAACTCTCTCCAAGCATTTATTCCTTTTATTCCCCATATGCACAATGTTGTATCATTTTACCTTTTAATCGTTTCCCTTTTCTGCGTATACCATTGCTGGGTTTCCAATGCTTTCATCGAGAGCATTAGAAGCACTGGTTCACAGCCCCTGGCCCAGGAGTTCAGGAGTCCCAAACTCCTCCAATCTTCCTTCCAAAGTCCCATCAGAATATGTTTTTTAGGCCCAAATCTACTTCTGTCACTCAATTTCTCTAGATTCTTTGTATTTAATTTTTTTTAATGTTTTATTTTTTGCGAGACAAAAAGAGACAGAGTACAAGTCAGGGAGGGGCAAAGAGAGAAGGAGACAAAGAATCTGAAGCAGGCTCCAGGCTCTGAGCTGTCAGCACAGAGCCCGACACAGGGGGGCCCGAACCCACAAACCATGAGATCATGACCTGAGCCAAAGTCAGACGCTCAACTGACTGAGCCACCCAGGCATCCCAATTTCTCTAAATTCTTAAAGGATTCCCCTTGTCTACATAAGTGACCTCTCAAATGTTAGTGGGATAAGAATCAGGTCTATGTTGGGGACAGAAGACTTAATGTAGGTTCCAGAGTCTCCCACAAGGAACGTCAGTAGTGACAGAGTAGGGCCCAGGAAACCTGTGTTTCATATGTCCTCAGGTGATTCTGGTTACATGGTTTGAGGGTCATGCTTTAAAAGAACAAGAGATCATATGACACAGAACTTCCCTTAACAGTAGACAAAAGGTGCTTGAAGATACAACCAGGGGTTAATAGGCTTGAAAATTCTCAGTCTCCCTCTGCGTAATATGCTTTTCAGCTGTGAAATATACATCATTAGTATAACCTACCTGCATGACCTCAGTATAATATGCAACAAGGGGGGGGGGTGGGAAAGGTGTACTATTTTTTTTTAATTTCAAGGATAGGGCCTGTAAGCGGAAGAAAGAGGCAGGGAGATAGAGAATGAATGAATCTTAAGTAGGTTCCATGTTCAGCACAGAGCCTGGTGTGAGGCTCAATCCCACGACCCTGAGATCATGACCTGAGCTGAAATCAAGAGTCAGACGCTCAACCGACTGAACCACCCAGATTGCCCAAAATGTATAGTTATAGTTTAAGACATTTTGCTTATTTACATATTTATACAGAACTATACAAGAGGGTGTAATGATGCATCCATACATAGAATCATCACAAAGACAACAGCTACAAATACAGATACAAATACAAATCAGCAGTGTTTTCACTGAGGACTCCAGTTCCACAAGTGGGTACTGCCACTGAGGACATGAGTTTCCCGTATTGTGAATTTGTAGTAAAAGCCCACATAAAACCATGCACAATCTTCCCAGTTAACATATTAGCTTTATCCCTGGAAAATTCAATGTGTATATTAAAACCTAAGCACAAATGCTTTGTGCCTAGATGTAAAGCCATGTTAGGTTCCAGCTCAAATACCAGTTAACAGGTCGTCTATTTTTAACCTTCACGAAGAATCTTTTGAGACATTTGAGGGTCATGTTCAACACAGGACACATCTTCATATGCAGACTATGCTGTGCATTACAAGATACAAGCATCCTGGGTTCAGCTCACTAAATGACTGCAGGGCCCTCCAGTCATTACGAGACAGACAGACAGACACACACACACAGTATCCCGCACATTCCCAATACCCCCAGAGCTCCCAACCCTCATTCTAGCGTCCAGTCCAATCTTTCCACATGAACTACTAGGACCATGACCTTCGGGCCTCTAAATCCTGTAGACCTTTGGCCCTCCCCGACTTCTGGCTATAATGGGGATCTACTTCCCTCCCATTCGTTTTTAATAACAATCTCATTTCCTTACCATGGCGGCCGTTCTTAGCTTCCTGTTCATCCCCCTTCACCTGGCCAGGTGACGTGCTTCAGGAAGTCTGGTCCAGTCAATCCCACCCGCGGTTTTACTAACTATCTAGGTACCTTTACCTCAGATTTGCATCTCCCACCCAGATCTGTGTTCTGAACCCCAAAGCTGTGAATCCAACCACCACTTAACATCTCAGATACATCAGAAGGGCCTAGCCCCATTGTTTCATCATCTGCCTTCCACCTCGTGCCCACCCTTGCTCCTCCTCCCAGCTTGGCCCTCCTCCTTGCTAGAAGATAGACCACTACCCATCTGACTGTGGTGCCAAACACCTTGAGGTCGCCTCCCACATCCAGTCTGTCACAAAATTCTACCAATTATCTGGTCTATTCACCACTTTTACTCCTGGTACCTAGCACAGCACTTTGTGTCAAGTACGTACACAACAAACGTGTGTTACGTGAACAAATGGCTTTCACAGCAATAGTGAACTTCTTGTAGACCTATCCCTTCATACCCCCATAACATCTCCCGGGATATGCCTTCCACATCAACACCCTACGTTCATTCCTAAAAGATTACAAGGGGGTGTTCTCAACTTCTCAGCCAAAATGCTGCTTCCTGAGTACGGATTCCTTCGAGCTCCCCAGGCCATACGCTGGACTCCTCTCCACCTGCTCCACGTGAACACAGTGCCCTGGCAACAGCATCACTGCCCTGCAGTGATGTGCCATGAGGACATCCTTCCCCTGGATCTTAGCACAGGGCAAATAGGCAGGCTCAGCATCTGTGACGGATTCAATGGTTTAATTCTCTCTCCATCCACCTGACACTACACCTCTTCTCTCCTAGCACAGGAAAACAAGGCCAAAGGCACTTCAGAGAGGAGTGACTGATCCTGTCACATTCCCATGGCTGTGTGGACCCACACACCACGGTTTTTTTCCCAGTCTTTTCTTAGCAACGCTAGCTTTGCTCTTTCCATTTCCCAAATCTGATAAAAAGCCATGTGGGGGCTGCCGGGAGAGGCATGGATACACGTCACCCACTTCTCTGAGATGGTGGTCAAAGCCTTCCAGGTAAAGATCGACACTGCAAAGGGACATCTTCACAACTGTGGGAAAAGCTGTTAACAAGAGACTATAGACACACAAAGCTATTCAACCACAAGGCTGGAGGAGAATCAAAACAAACCAAAACTTAATTATTGTTGAAGATTTCCCAGCCGAGATCCACAGTAGGGATGGGGCTCCAAAGGCCATCACCAAGGAGGAAGTTCCATCCCAAGAAGACAGGCCTCTGAGACCACCAGGGGCACAGTTGGTGATTTTTAAGACTTTTCAAACAATCCAGCATTCACAGCTCCCCCCCCCCCCCATCCTAACCTCCAGGCTCAGTTCAAAGTACAGGCTTCCAGCTCCTCCCTAACTCCTCTCCCCCTCCATAAATTAAGTTAATGAGGAGTTTTCTAAAAAAGTACATTCTCTTAAAGGCTCTGTTATTCTGAAGTTAATGGCCCTGACATGTAGCCAGGCCAAATAGTCACAGGCAGCCATAACTCTTGCAAGAGCTCCAGAACTTAGCCTCAAATGTCACCGAGTCCTACCCTGATCTTTCTTCCCCTTTGATTATCAGTGGTTGCCTTCCTTCCTCCCCTAACATTTTATAGCAAACTCAAATGCATCAAAGAAACTGGTTAAGGATGTGAAGATTGAGAAATACGTTCAATCTTAATGCTGTGATCTTGTCTCTTCCTTCCTACATCTTGTCTCTAAGAGAAAAGGACGAGAATAAATTTGATGCCACAGAGAACAAAACAACAAAATACATCTAAGGGCTACAAGGGGGAGGACCGTTTCTAAATGTCAGCACGCTAATATTCAGCACACACTTACTCCAAGGATTGGGTCATATTTGTGATGGGGAGTTTTTACAAGAAAAACAAGTTGACAGGAACATAATGAAGCAAGCCAGCAATCATGACCAAAGTGCCTCAAACCACCTTCCTAACTAACCTTCCTAACACCTAGTGAGGGGATTTAATAAAATTCCACGTACACACACACACACACGTGCAGGATACCAGAATTCAACATACATAACAAGGGTACAAGGTCAGAACCAACAGTAATATTCGACTTCCTAAGCCTCAAATGTAAAGTAATTAGACACGTGTTTGCAAATCTGCTTACCTGGAAAATTAAACAAAATATTTCTTGGATAAAATGAGTCCAAATTCCTGTTTCCATAATTTGACCCCAAAATCTGGGCTGATATCCCCAAATTTTACTAATATTCCCCAAAAATATTGGGAGGAAGAGATAAAGAGCAATGGGGAGAAACATTAAAGAAAAAGCTGTATTTGCATCTGTTAAACTGACCTCGGCTTATCTGAACCCGCAATTGTCACAGTTGGTCAGTGTACTCCTAAAATATGGTGTCTGTCACCAAATAGCAATAAAAGAATAGACACAGTGAGGAAACCGGTCAAGAGAGCCCGACATGAGAGGCAGATACCTGGAGGAGGGAGGTCTTACCAAGCATGTATCTGAGAGGTGAGGGATTAGACAACGAAAAGGCAAGTACACTATTCTGCTTAGGCCGGGCTGCTTTTCTCCACCCATCATTAAAGAATCCTCTTTCAAGAATTTCAGGGTTTCCAAGCCATTTCTGCATGTTTATCTGATCCTACAGCATCAAATAGGCATACCCTTGTTACAGAGGAGAAAGCCGAGATTCAGGAAAATTACGGAACTTACCCCAAAGAGACACAGCGCAACCCCACAGCCCCACAACAGATCCTCTGATAGCTTAGTAATAGGTTACATTTTTTGTAGTGTGAACTTCAAATTTACAACAATGAGAATAAAAGGAAGGCACAGGGAAATGAACACATAGTGAACTCTTCCCCAAGTCAGGAATATTGCAGGCAAATTATACTCAGATTAGTAGTTTTGATATGGAAGCACATACACTTTCACGTCATAGTTATCTTTTGAGTCTGCCTCCATAGCCTAGCTCCGTTTCCCAACATCACAAATTTCTGTCCAGGCCGTGGAGAAGAGTTTATTCTGACCTTGAAGTTATGATATTACTGGCTGTTATTCCAACTGAAAAGATGCTTACCACAGTACAGCATGTTCCTTACCGATCCGTCTTACCAGGAGGTAAAAATGCCCCCGCACTCCATGAAAAGAATGGTCTGGTGATACTTAATACAAACACAGACCTTTCTCTTCCAGCATAATTCACTGTGCACGTATCATTAAGGATCAAAGCACAGGAAAAGCAAAGAGTGGAAAAGGAATTCAAAAACATCAAAGTTAATTATAATTTGGTTGTCCCAATAGCTGTGACTTGCTCAATTAAGATGCTGCTTTGGCTAATCTTAAGTCAAGCTGTGCCTCTCAAAAAGTCAAGTTATAAAAGCAGAAGTCGAAACCTCTAAAGCTGGAACATGTTTTTCCCCTACTGAGGGCTCTGCCTTTACCAGAACCTCCACACCGCCTATCAATGTGTAACTGTCTCCCCACACCCAAACCGCATAGAGCAGGGCTAGCCCCCCCAGTGCCCAGCACCCAGGCAGATCCTCAACTAATACGTGTTCCATGAAACTCCTACAACCCAGTTCTTCACCCAGCCTGTATTTAGGACACACACACCCCAAACGGAAGAAGGGGAGGAGAAAACCAAGCCAGAAGTCCGCTGTGTTGAGACTTGAGATTATGGGTAGCTTCTTGGTTTACAGGGAATGAGAAGACTCCCCCTCACACTTCAATTCTGCTTATTTTTATCCCAGGCACAACGGGCAAAGGTTCTGTCACTTAGTGACCCTGTTCTCTGCCTCATCATCCACTTTCAAACTCTGAGATCAAGAATATTCATAGATTAATCCACTCATTGGTACCATGGGCACCTGGCTGGCTCAATCAGTAGAACACGTGATTCTTGATCTCCAGGTTGGAAGAAGCTCCAGCCCCATGATGGGTAGAGACATTACTTAAATAAACTCCTTAAAAAAAAAAAAAATTCACTCAATGGTACCACGTCTGGGGGGGTGGGGAGGAAACACTGCTCAAGAACAATGAAGGACAATGTGGTTCTCCCACACAATTGCATATATGATGTGTTTTTGTTGTTTTAAGTTTATTTTGAGACAGAGTTCGGGCAGGCACCCAAGTTGGGGAAGGGCACAGAGAGCGGGAGAGTGAGAATCCCAAGCAGGCTCCACACTGTCAGTGCAGAGCTCCATGTGGGGAACCGGGAAATCATGACCTGAGCTGAAATCAAGAGTTTGATGCTCAACCAACTGAGCCACCCAGGGGCCCTGACATATACTATTAAAAGAGCAAACAACTCTTCAGTGTTGCCTCCAGTAAAACCTGGTCGAGGAAAAAACTATTAAGGCCGTGGGCAGCAACAGTAATTCCTTTCCCTCCATTAACACATTTATTTTTCCATGGGGTTTGGAGGTGGGGCCTCATGTTTTCACTTACTGTATACCAGAAACCAGATGGAGGCTTTATAGGGATTGTCTGATTTAATCCTTCTCACGGGCCTGCAAAATGGGGAAAGACCATCTAATTTTTTTTAATTTTTGCTTATTTTTGAGAGAGAGAGAGAGAGAGAGAGAGAAAGAGAGAGAGAGATGAGAGCGCGCGCACATGAGCAGGGGAGGGGCAGAGAGGACAGAGGGACAGAATCCGAAGCAAGCACTGCACTGACAGTTGAGAGCCCGACGCAGGGCTCACACCCACAAACCATGAGATCATGACCTGAGCCGAAGTTGGACGCCCAACCGACTAAGCCCCCCAGGCGCCCCGAGACCATTTAAATTTTGAGCTGAAATTCAGCAAGGATGTATTCCAAGTGCATCTGCAGGAAATAAAGTCAAAATCGGTTCAAGAAAAATCTCTGCATCTGTCCTAAAGTTGGGACTCCCCTGGATCTGGGTCCCCAAGAAGCTGAGATGGGAAACAAATGCAGCCCCCGGGTGCCAGATGCCCGGTAAGCCAGCTACTCAGTATCCACTTCACACCCCCAGCCTCTCAGCCAGTCTTCATTTTGGCCTCTGGCTTGAAGTTCCTAGGTGTGGTCATATCAGTGAGAAAAGCATCCCTCGTCTCTTCCCTAGGGCTCCTCGAGCCATTTAAAAACACCACACCATTCCAGGGCACCTGGGTGGCTCAGTCGATTAAGCAGTGAAGCGTCCAACTTTGGTTCAAGGTTCAGGAGTTCGAGCTCCCCGCTCGGTGGGCTTGGTGCTGACAGCTCAGAGACTGGAGCCTGCTTCATATTCTTTGTCGCCCCCGCTCTCTGCCCCTCCCCCGCTCCCTCTCTCAAAAATAAACATTAGAAAAAATTTAATAACACCACCACTTGATCTAATGTAGCAGTTTGCTAAGTATTTCAAGGAGTTTTCATGATCTAGCTGTCTGTACTGAAACCAGTTCCCCATGCCCCGAGTCCACTTCTAACTTGGCCCAGGTTGGCAAAGGGTGAAGGTCAAGAACGCAGAATTCACGACCCTGATCATTCCCCTTGCTTCAGGCAGGCCGCCCGACCTGCAGAGTTCCCACACAGTCTTCATGAACGACGTCATGCAGGCTGGGCACGAAAACGGCTTTCTGACTTAAACCTTACCTTTCATCACACGTGCCCAGGGAAGACGACTCAGGTCTTCCGTGATTGGCAGACACTTCTAGAATGCTTTACAGCTATGCTGAGAAGGTGCCTGGCTTCAAGTCTCAGAATGTGTTTTTACATTAGATGGGCTGCACTTTGCACATTAGGAAACCGAGACCCTCGTAGAGGGGCTTCAATGAACAAGTATCACAAAGGGTGTGACCACAGAGTCCATTTCAGAACCCTCAGCAGGATTTTTTTTCTCTGAGCCCTCTCCCGAGACCCACTCTGTACTGGGTTATTAGGGAACATTCTATAACAATCACATTTAATGGGGCACCTGGCTGGCTCAGTCAGTTGAACATCGGACTCTTCATGATTTCAGCTCAGGTCATGATCTCACCGTTCAGGAGTTCGAGCCCTACGTGGGCTCTGTATGCTAATAGCATGGAGCCTATTTGAGATTCGCTCTCAAAACACAACAAAACTCAACAAAACTTTAAACAGCCCTCATTGCCAGCCAGAACGGATATTTCAATCCCAACTCACCCTGAATACTGAACATATCTGGCCTGGTCACCCAGATGACATCCTCATCAAAGCAGTGACATGCACCCGAGGTGGAGCCTTGCAGAGACCATAGGATTCATTTGCAGAGGTTTTCTGTGCAGATACACATTAGCATGTTAAGATTTAGTAGATCTAGGATATCCCACCAAAGAGCAAGTCTACTCAAGAAACAGGTGTATGGGTTCTCTGTTCCTCCCACCACAATCTTAAAAAAAAAAAAACTAGACCCAAAAGAGGAAAACAGCTCTTCCTTCTGAGCAGTTCACTCCTCCGTGCACATGATATTGTCCAAAAAAAAAAAAACCAAAAAACAGAAACAAAAAACAGTTAATTAAATAAAATAAAACCCACACCTGCCACCTTAAGTAAAGCTATACTACTCACCCAGGAATCAGTGGTTCCCAAACTTGAATGTGCCCGTGAATCGCCTGCAAGGTGCTTGTTAAAATTTCCCAACTCTACGCCAGTGGTTTCTGACTGAGCGGGTCGACGCTCAAAGGCCGGGAATTAGACCTTCATCACATGCCCCAAGTGGTTGGATGCTGGTGGTCTCAGGACCACCCCGTAAGAAACCCCAGCAAGTGGGGTGAGTGCAGACAAAAAGCCAAGTGAGGGACAGAGCGGCGTCAGGCATCTGGAATTCTGAAGTAGTTTTCAGCTGTTTATGGTCTAATTCAACACTCCCATTGTAAAGTCTGTCCAGTTAAAAATTCACCAAATACACCACAGACAGACAGAAGTCTGGCATAAAAGCTCTGATAACACTAATGGTCAATGGGCTTTCTTTAATTAGGGCACCTGGTTTGGGACTAGCTGCCTTCTTTTAAGATTTATGGGGGTCTACCCTCTTAGCTTTGCTGTAGAGACGGCTCTCATCTTTGATTATCTTCCTTTGAGACATTCCACATCGCCATCAAAACTGGCCCAGTTCATCTTTTTGTTCTTTGTAAGCTACACTTGCTGCCTTAGATATGGTTCTACAGTTTTAGATTTTAAAGACCGTATTCGTTTTTCCAGGTGCAGCTTATACAAATTTGAGGTAGGAAAAAAAATGTACTAGTGAGGCACTGATGAGTAGACAATCACTGTCTCCATACACACACTCAGGTGGGGACACTCATGGGTTTAAAAAAATAAAAATAAAGAAAAACCTGAAAAACAGACTAACAAAACATCAATAAAACCAGAGGAACTGGAGTACAAAAATTCTAAGGGACAGAAAGGGATTTTTAAAGTGATTAATATTCAATTAAATATTTATTTAACAGATATTTTGGGAGCACCTGGGTGGCTCAGTCAGTTAAGCGTCCAACTTCAGCTCAGGTCATGATCCCACAATTTGTGAGTTTGAGACCCACATCAGGCTCTGTGCTGACAGTTCAGAGCCTGGAGCCTACTTCAGATTCCGTGTCTCCCTCTTTCTCTGCTCCTCCCTTGCTCACACTCTCCCGCTCTCAAAAACAAATAAACATTTTTAAAAAAATTAGAAAAAAAGATTTTGTGAAGTGTTCAAAAGCAGGAATGAAAATAGAACCCAGAACTCTGAATTTCCAGCTCCTGTCAATAAACTAATCCCCCCAACCCAAAATAGCTACAGTGCTCTATTTTCTAACCTATGGCTTCAATATTTATATTCTACGTGCTTTCAGCTTGAAGCCCACATCATGAACATTTATTAACATTTATGCAACTTCATAAGGAAGTCTAACTTCAAGGTCAGACCAAATGCACATTTGATCAAAATAAACACTTCCAATCACAAAATTGTTCCAATATTTACTTGATAGCCTGACACCCACACTCATTTGTCATCCTTCCTCCCAGAATAATGTTCTTTAGGAAATTCTCCAGCGCAAGAAGTGCTAGAATCCGGAAAGAAAGCAGGATTCCAGATATGAAGATTAGACCCTGAAAGAACTTAAACATTAGAATTTATCTCATTGGTTGGTTTCATAGGATGCCATTAACTTATGTATTCCCCCTTGCACAGTCCCAGTCTCAATAGAGTTGAAAAAGAGTTCAAGTCCTGGCCATATAGTGCTTATATTCTAATAGAGACCAACAATCAGCAAATATTTAATGTAATTGTAGATAATGTTAAAGGCGATGAAGAAAAACAAAATGGAGGGCGATACCAAGTGACAAAGTGTTGGGGGCAGGGAGGGGACAATACTGCTATTTGAAATGCTAGGGTGGGCAGAAAAGGCTTCTCTGAAGCCTTTAAATCAATTGTGGACTAAATCCAACACTGAGAATATTAACTCCACTCTCCCAAGCCACCAATCATCACTGGTCTATATGAAATGCTAAAAGCTGCTTATACGCACGTGAATGAACGAGCACCTAGGAATTTTTTTTAAAAAAGGAAAGATATGTGCGAGGCAGCCAAGCAGATAAAAAGGGGCATGCCCTTCATCTGTTCTTACTCACAGGAGCCAACCACGATCAGCCTCAAGTCTGACTTACACATAGAGGGCACACATCAGTCTCTCTCATACACACACACAAACACACACAATGAATCCAAGGAAAGACATTGCTTAATTTCTTTCAAGTTCTTTTTCAGGGAAAGCACTGAATACACTAACAGATTATACCATCAGAAGTAACAAACACATTTTGTAAAATCTCATTACTTATTGCAATTATTATCAGATACAGCTTTTTTCTTCTTAATAAAGGAGAAACAAGCTTCAAACAGATTCCTCATGTAATTCTCACTTAAAACATGCACATTTTTTAAAGACACCAAAATCCTGTATTAAAAGCCAGGAAGCAACTGCCTTAGAAGTTTGCAAAGAGTGAAATAAATCCTTATATTTTAAAGGGTACTCGAAGAATCCAACACTACAGGAAAACCATAATCTATTTCAGATTAAAGGACATTAAAAAAGTCTTCTTTAGTAACTGGGATTAGAGTCTGGTTAAAACTCTAATCATCCATGCTTATAATCTGAAATTGGTCCTTAAAAGCTGTAATGAATTAAACAATGTACCACCCACAGAATGAATTATAAAAATATACTGTAACTAAAAGCAGAATGACTCAATGCACTTCCTTCCTCATTTTTCCATAATCCATTTGATCCAGGAACCTGGCACCTCATCTAATCATTGCTTGGGTTTCCATTATGATTCTCTCCAGCTCTCTGAAGCCATTTTATCTGCCCTCCCAGATTTAAAGGACAATTTTATAAATGTTACCATCTACAACTCAATTGTTAAAATACAGAGAGTGACTCCATTCACCATGGTGTGTTCCAAAAGTTAGGTGGTTTAGGTGGGGTCTAAAATGAAAGCTTCCAACACTACCCAATAACTAACTAGAAATATTAGCCAAGTCTTCAAGTTTGATGAACCTAAACTTTTTTCCTACCACTATTTCTATTACTCCCACTTCATCTACCATCATCACCTCTATAACGACGATGTTCACACAGCTACTACAATTTCCCAAGTATTTTCGTGTATATTTATATCATCTGATCCTCAACAGCCTGGAGATCTTCTAATTACCCTGAGTCACAAAAGTAAATGTCTCAAACGAAGATCGGGGGCAAAAAAGTACATGTATGCAAACTGGCTCGGGTTCATCAAATCCCTAGTTGGTAACGACCAGGTTCCTGTTTTAGAACAATAGGACTTTGCTGCTAAGCAGGACCTCATCCACCTTTTTTCTGAACTTCTGGATTTATAGACAGGGGTGCCTACTACCCCGTTTATACTCGAATAGTTATTTTGAATAATTTTAAACAGCAATGTCCAAATAATTGATGGTGTAAGGTACCAAATCAACTGTTTCATTTGAATCTGTATTATGGATAAAGAGAGGACTCATCTTTCATCCAAGGTCACGCAACTAACAACACTCCTTTTACAAACCTGGGCCTGTCTAGCTTCTTGACCACAAGGCTAATCTAGCCAATGATAGAAACTAAGAATGGGAGGGAAGAAGATCCCAGGTAAGGCTTTGACTGGCAAGTTAATGCACAGCCCACCTTTAAAACTACAGCTTAAATGGGAAGACTGACCTTCTCTCCCACATCCACCACATTTTCACTCTTAGTGGCTCTGCTCAGTGGCCATATCTCAGCCTACGTGAAATGCCATTATTGCTGGTGGATGAATTCTTTCAGCAGCGTTTCTTTGTTTTTTTTTGTTTTGTTTACCAAACAAAATTAAAATCAAATCTAACAAAATGCTTAGGAATTTTTCCCCCCACCTTAAACTTTGTGATCATTTGACCTCATTCTGTGAAAATGACACTTCGTCTTCCAGGTTTTGTCAGTTTGCTTCAGTCACAGGGAGGAGGAGTGTAATTATTATAAACACAGCAGCCGCTTACATTTGTGTAGTACTTTATCACTTACAAATGCATTACATTGTCCTATTTGATCCTTCTAACTCACTGTGGAATGATTACCCATTTTCACAATTAAGTGAAGGCTCAAAGGAGGAGTCATCTGCCCAATGTCACTCAATTAGTAAGGTCAGAACAAGGTCACAGATCCAAGTCCTTTAGCCTGGAAGCCTTGGGCTGTTTTCGTTATTACTTGGTCATGAAAGCATCATCTAAAGCAATGTTCTGATGACCCCTATATGTCACTCTACAGTAAATTCATTACCAAGTCAACTCAGAGGCTTCTCTGCTGTCTTTAGACTGCTTATCTTTCCATCAAGAGAACAGTCACACTGTCTTCCTCTTAGAGTGACGGAGGAAGCCAACACTACAGAACTGTACTGAGATAGAGGATATCAAATGCCCAGGTTCTGCAGAAAAACACAATCTGGGCCACAAGACCGGTTGAAGGAATACATTGATAGGCTTCCGAATTCAACTAGTCAAGGGGGAGGATCTGTCACCCAGGGGCATCAGGAGAAAAGGAGAAGGAAATAGGTCTGGGGCAGGAGGAGGAGCACAGAACCTGGGAAAACTGGAGGGATCAAAAGCCCAAGCTACTGGCACAATTAGGAGAACCACAGATGAAAACCGCTTGGATGCAAAACATCCTTTTCCATTCATTAGGCGATTCAGTTTATTTATCTATGTAACTAGCTGTTAACAGTGTCTCCCAAGCCAAGTGAGGTGTTTCTTAGGATATTTTTCAGCATTCTTTAAAGCTAGTTCAGTTGTGTTTTACTTTTTTTTTTTTAATGTATTTTGAGAGGGCGGAAGGGCAGAGAGGAGAGAGGAAGGAGAATCCCAAGCAGGCTCCACACTCAGCAGAGTCAATACAGGGCTCAAACTCACCATCATGAGAACTTGACTTGAGCCACTATCAAGAGTAGGACACTTAACTGAGTCATCCAGACACCCCTTGTTTACTATTTTAAGCACAGATTTTTTTTTTAGTCACTTAGAAAATGGGTAAAGGGCATGAACAGACATTTCAGCGAAGAGAACATATAGATGTCAAAGAAGCACAAAATGTTCATCATTAGTTGTCAGAAATTCAACTTCAGTCTATAACACCATCACCTCACACCTGTAACAGTGAAAATGAAGACATGAGGACACCAAATGCTGTTTAGGAGGCAGAGGAATGAGGTCACTCCTACATCTCTGGTAGGAATATAAAACCGGTACAACTGCTCTGGAAAACAATTTTGCGGTTCATTTAAAAAACTTAGTGTTTTTGAGAGAGAGAACACGCGTGCAAGCATGAGTTGGGGAGGGGCGGAGAGAGGGAGACAAAGAATCCGAAGCAGGCTGCAGGCTCTGAGCTGTCAGCACAGAGCCCAACACAGGGCTTGAACTCACGAGCCGTGAGATCATGACCTAGAGCTGAAGCTGAAGTTGGACGTTCAACCACCTGAGCTACCCAGGAGCCCCTTGACAGTTCATTTTAAAACTGAACACGTAGTTACCAAACAACTCCACAATTTCATTCACGGGCATTTATCCCAAAGAGATGAACATTTACATTTGCATTAAGCCTGTACACAAATGTGCAGAGCAGCTCCATTCATTGTAGCCAAAAATTCCAAACAGGCCAGATGTCCTTCAACAGGTGAATGGTTCAACGATAGCTTACATCCATACACCCACCAGGAAGTATCATTCCATAAAAAGAAACCAACTAATGATACAACTCTGATTTATCTCCCAGTAATGAGGAGTTTAAAACGTCAATCCAAAAAGGAATATACACATAGGGAAACCTATGGGGTGTATTTTGTATATATGTGTATGTGTATATACACGAGTTGGGGAGGGGCAACTCATGTATATATATACACACATACACCTATATACATACACATTATTTTTAAGAAATGGAGAACCAACTGGGGCACCTGGCTGACTCGGTTGGTAGAACATCTGATTCTTGAACTTGGATTCCTGAGTCCAAGACCCACGTTGGGAGGGGGACAGTCGGGTTTTCTTATTACAAAGAAAAGAAAAAGAAAATGGAAAACCAATTAGTGGTTTCCAGGAGCTAGAGAAAGGAGGGGTGCTGTAGGAGGGAAATGGGTGTAGTTCTCCAAGAGCAGCAAGAGGGATCCTCGTATTGTCAGCAATGTTGAGCATCTTCACTGTGGTGGTGGAGATGCAAACCCACACATGTGGTAAGAACACACAGCATGAATGTACACAAACATAGCGCAGGTGAAACAGGAGATGGAAGATTGGTAGACTGCACTGAAGTCAGTATCCTGGTTAAGATACTGTATTTGATTTTCACAAAAGGTTACCATTGGGGGAAACAATAAAGGCTCTAGTATTTTTTCTAATTTTTTTTTAATATTTATTTTTGAGAGATAGAGCATGAGAAAGGGAGGGACAGAGAGAGAGGGAGACAGAGAATCCGAAGCAGGCTCCAGGCTCTGGGCGGTCAGCACAGAGCCCAATGCAGGGCTCGAACTCACAACCCTCCAGATCATGACCTGAGCCAAAGTCAGACGCTTAACCGAGTCACCCAGGTACCCCAAGGCTCTATTTCCTACAACTGCATGTGAACATACAATTACCTCAATTAAAGTTTCAATTTAAGGATAGATCAGTAACAAGTAGGTACTAGCTTAGCCATCTCAAAATTAATATTTTAATCATTTTACCTTCTTTGAAACAGGAGCGCTCTTGGTTTGCTCTAATCCTACACAACTGCTTTCATCCTAACTTGTTTCCATTACATGTAACTCATTAAAATGAGCCTCATGAGTCAAAGCCTTTAACAGTACATACTGTGAGACTTCATTTGCATGAACCTATATAGCCAAGGCAAATCTCCTATATAATGCAAGAAACTAGAAGAGCCAAGCAGTGGTTGCCTGTTGACAATTTGAGTCAGGGAGAGACTGGAAAGGAACAGGAAATAAACTAGCTGGGGAAACCAGAAGTCCAAGTTACACAAGTGTATCTATTTGTCAAAACTCAAATGCACCTAGAAAACTGGTGCAATTCATTGCATGAAATTTTACATTAACTGTTAACAAGTTGAAATTAAGCTTCAAGTACTGGCTATTAGCTTTATATTCAACCAAAGATTCCTTGCACTAAGATACCCTGCCTTTGATATACCCAGGGTCACCAAACTACATGGTTTAAAATTTTTAAAAAGGCTTACAATTATCCCATCTAGAACACACTTTTGTCAGGGAAAGGAAATTGCAATCAGTAACCATGAAGCAAATTCATATAAAAAACATCATTAAATCAGACTAAAATCAAATTAAAACAGATGTAATTAGGGCCCTCTGAAAGGAATTTTGGCTAATACTTTATTTACATGTAATATAGATGTATCAACTATTGACCTCAGGCGCTTTCAGCTGCTTTTATATTAATTATTACATGTGTTTTTTATATTCCAGCTCAAAACATCCTTTATAGGTCCGAGTAGCTAATTTTTTGCCAAGGTTACTTCAAGGAAGTCTCAGATCTCACAGGGGGTGCGTGTGGGGAGTCCTGTGAAATCCACATATTGATATTGATGTAACATCATCTGGCCTCTACTAAGAGGTATAAGTTTTGCTTCACTGAATCATAATCTCGTTCTGTTCAGGATACTTATTTTGGTAAAATTACAAGAGGATGGTGGACTGTTCTTAGTTGCAATTATACCCAGTAGGACCCAACCCTTTTCACTTAATAGGCTTACATCGCAGAGACATGTCTAATTGGCCAGACAAGTCAAGACACTGATGAAAATTATTTCTTGACCCTACCAACAATTCAGAGAGAAGGTAATGTGAGGAGTGTCTAGTGCCTACTTCTCTGCTTTGGCCTTGAACTTTGCTCATGGTCCAGGCTCCATCAATAGTTCTTTTTTAGGTTCAAGGACTCTAGATCAGTGGCATTGACTTCACTGTCCATTTGCGGCCATGAGTTCTATCACCAGAGCATGAAGAAAATGTGTATTCTCAATTCTTCAATGAAGGAAGCCCTCTCTGAAATACAGTACTTCAAAATATTTCAGCAACATCCTTCAGGCTCACATGATTTGTTAAAAACGGTGAAATACACGAGATTTTAGTTCCACGTCTAGGAAAAGAAGGGGAGGGATAAGCAGCATAAACAGATAAAAGGCAGAGGAAGGGAAAGAAAATCAGGTTGCACCTAGAACAGCCTCCCACGTGAAGGTCGAGGAAGAGAGAGCAGATAAAGAGGAGTTGTAAACGCACTTGTCTACGAACTATCGGTTGGGAATAACATGAAAATAGGTGCTAACAAAGGAACCCAGGCACACGGATGTGGGCATGCGCAACTCCTGCTCAAGGGCCAAGTGTCCTCTCCCTATTTTCCTGCTCAAACCGAAGAGCTACAGTCACAGTTCTTCCTATGCTTGCCCACCACTTGCAATGGGTTTCTACTGCTACCACAAGCCCCAGGAAGTTGCGATATAACCAGACAGAAAATCTATCTCTGGTTATCAGAACTAGCCAAATCATTTGATCACATGGTATGGTATCTAGGTACAAGAAATAGTACCCAATTCGCTCATCAGGCAAATAGATGTGGAGATCCCAAGCTTTGCCCTAATTTTCCCTTTTGTCCATCAAAAAAGTCCCCATTTCAGGGTATTTTCTAATAAAGGCCCAAGAAAACCCATTCATGGTATTTTCTTTTTAATCTACCAAACAAAACCAACTTCACCATTTTAAGGTGCCAACAGCCCTAGAGCCCACCCGGGAGAACTTAAGGAATCACATCCTGCCCTTTTCATAGTAGTTATTTTCGCAGAGTTTGCTTCTAGAGGTTACTACCACTTTGGAGCCTCCGCCTCCTTTCGTTCCTCCCTGGATGGTATAGTAGGCCCTACAGTACCAAATCCCGATTTCATGCAATCTACCACTCCATTGAACAGGCCAGAGCATAGCTTTATTAACGAGGAATCCTGCAACCATTGGTCCCAGGAACATTGATCCAAAAAGCAAAGTCTCAAAGCAATTGGAGTTGATTCCTTCCAAATAAAAGGTTTATATGTGATAAGAAATGGCCCAAATATTGTGTGATGGTTACCAACCAGGAGAAGTCTCTCCCTCCCCCACACCCTCCTCCCTGTCTACAGACAGCTCTAAATGCCCTTGACTGCAATTAAGTTTTTGAAAGGTGTATGCCTGTTCACAGTAGGCAGAAGACTGCCTTGCTCGAGGAATGTTTATTTTTAAAACTCAGCATTTCTTCGCCGCTGAAAATCTATTCAGAAATCCCTTCCTCCTCAAGCTAGAGAGCTTTATTCAGCCAGGGGGCCAACAAATGCTGATATTTCAAGAAACCTAATCTCTTAATGACCGGTATCAGAGCAGAGAGGAAGACGGTCAGAGAGTCATCTTGAAATAAGCTTCATCGCAGATACGTGTGAGGCCATAAATGGCAGCCATGCTGGATGGCCAGCAACACAGCATCCATTACTTGAATCTGTTGGTCCAGGGGTGTTCCGTCCAGAGACGATGAGCTGGCCTTTCTAATGCACGCCCTCACCTTCTACAGTGGGCGTTCTCCCATCATGTAAAAGTACACTTATCATCTAAGGATAAACCCGGGCTTCTGCGTGTCCAGCATCTATCGATGGTAGAGGTAAGCAGTGGAGACCAGAGGTGGAGGAGACCACTCATGAAGGCATTTGGGAAGATTTAGCTTTTGAGGTCGACTAACAGCACTGAACTACTGGATGGGGGCGTGGGGGAGGCAACACAGGCAGAGGAAAGAATTTGTGCCAGGTGACCAAGTGAAAACACATTTTGGGTACAAAAATAGCAAGTAGATTCACCAGATTGTAGATTTTCAAGAACTACAGTGACAGCAAAGGATATAAGAGAGAGGCAGAGACAAGATTTAGGAAAGGTGTTCATGTATTAATTCACTCCACCCAGTCACTGAACATCACCTATGCACAAGTCACTGTTGTAAGATACTGAAGAAACAAATTCTAAGGAAAAAAAAATATTTTAGGATCTTCTTTCCTAAAGGGAATTCAAACACGACCGTGAACGTCATCCGGGTCATTGTAATTCCTTCCCCAAAACCACAATTTTCAGTTAGCTAAGTTTTTTAAATCTGGTATGAAAAGAAGCGGACGGAGTTTTGGAGGTGAGGAAATCCTCCCCGACCTATGTTCGTCTGGTCACTGGCAAGGTATTATAGGACAACGTTGAACGGCAAGCAACTCAGACACAAAATTAGTTTTTCTGTGTGCTTACAAATAGCGACTTCCCTAGGAACTGAGTGTAGCTCCGACAGCCCAAACAGAAGGTACATTGCTACAGGCGGCCCCCCCAGACTCCCCAAGTGGGTAGAATGAACTTGGTTCTCTGCCCTGCTTGAAGATGCAGACCTATTCCAAACCCACCAACACCGGTGTTCATGTTCCTAAGTCTAACCTGAAGGAGTGGGGGGGGGGGGGGGGAGGGGGTTGAGTGCCCCAGCCAGGACTAGAATGATCAGGGAAGGGGTTAAGTTTTCAAGCTGTATAACAAGCACAAATAGCCATCTGGAGCGTGTTGTTTAATGTCACAATTGTTTTCCCTTTAGAAAGCTCTGCTTTCCTCAAGTAATAAAATCACACGGGTATGCTGGAAGAAAGAAGAGGGAGACTGGGAACTAAGGAAGTGAGTTTACCACCCACCACTGTCTAAGTGGTTAATGGTGGCCGTTAGGGCCAAGCACTTAGTCAACACAGTGAAGATTCCCATGGCACCCGGTACCTTCTCATTCATTCCACAGGGCTGTTAGAGCAGACAGTGGGTCATCGGCTTACAGAAATGGCACGACCCCATCTTCAGACACTGGAGGTCATCACAAGGAATGCCTTCACCTGTACAGAGCCAGACCTAGGGTTTGGGTCATAGAAGTTTAAAGGATCACAAAGCACCATCAGTTTATCCCCCAAAAGTCACTGAAGGCCAAGAAGTTCAGATGCCCGAGACAGATGGTAACAAAACCAAAACTGGGATTGAGGCTTCATCTGTGATCTTCCTCCGGCTTGGCAGGCCAGCTCTGATCCCCAAGTTCACTCTGGCATGGGGTATCCTGGACTGCCTGTAGAGCCATTACGACTCCATGAGGTGTCCCCATTGTACAGATGGGGCAGCCAAGGCACACAAGGCCAAGGTTTGGGCTTAGGAAGTTTGATTTCACTGTGTACTTCCCACCACCTCCAGGTTCTACTTCTTTTTAGTAGGAGGGGGCAGTGAGTGTTCTTGGAATCTCCAAGTCGTGTTTCTCCATGAGAATTCCCAGAGATAACCAAGGATTCCTCCCTGTCAGTCTCCAGGTCTCTCATTTGACATTTTCATTGCAGATACATAGTATTATGCAGCTCCCTCCCAAATAAAACACATTATGTATCTAATGTGCATAGGCCACCAACAATCTACAGAATGAAGCCAAGTGACTCCAAAATTCACCGGCCCCAATCAGCTTCTTCTGTTTCAGTCGAAGTTACCTACAGGATTCATCTACTTACCAACTTAGCATCTAAAATTCCCTTCTAGGTACCAAGTAGTGTAGGTTCTACCTAGAATGTCATTCAATCTTGAACATTCACCAATTATCCTTTGGGTATAATGGAAATGTCCCCTCTGTTACAGAGTTTTAGCCTCAAGCATTACTCAAGATGAACGGCCTTATATGTAGGGAATAAACTCAAATGTGTGGCATTTGATGGAATTAGGGACAAGGCAGGCTGCAGGGGATGGAACCAAGAAAGGTGAAGCGCAGCTCCAGGCAAGAGACAGAAACCCATACTTGACCTGTTCTACTACCACCATATTACTGGTGAAAACATGACACCCTAGAAACCGCCCCACACCCCACCTTTTGGAAACTGGGAAGACCAAAATCAGAGTCTTAAAAAGAAAAAAACCACACACACACGGGAAGGATTCTCTTATGTTTTTAACGTTTATTTATTTTGAGGGGAAGAAGGGGGCACAGAGAAAGGGAGACACTCAATCTGAAGCAGGTTCCAGGCTCTGAGCTGTCAGCACAGAGCCCAACACAGGGCTCGAACTCAAGGATGGCAAGTTCGACCTGAGCTGACGTCAGACGCTTAACAGACTGGGCCAACCAGACACCCCATTAGGAGTCTGATTTCTAACATGTGTAATTTAAGAATTTAAAAAGGGGAGGATAGGGAGAACCCAAGTAGTCTTCAATTCCCTTACATGGTATGTAGAGGGGATGAATGGAAGGCTGACATATATCAATAACGAAACGCGTTCAATTCGCCATCCTACGTGGTGCTACCTCCAGTTCATGTGTCCCCTCACCACAATCTGGAAAGCGAGCCATTTTGAAAACGTGCCACGTGTCAGGGACAGCTTGGTCCCTCAGGCTGCAGATTCTGGAGCCAATAATCCCAGGTCACCGCTGACTAGGAGTGTGCCTTCTACAGAGTACTATCTTGGGGAAGAAAAATCTCAGCAGTTCCTAAGCAATTGTAAAAACATAGCACAGCAAAGGACAGACATCTCTGCACAATTAAAACACTGTGCTGCAAGTTCCAATTGCTTCGTGCCTCCTTGCAAATTTTATTGCCACCCTAGAGTCCTTAGAAAGCACTATTAACTTTAATGGTGACCTATTGTTCCCGATGATGAGTCATCTTCAATAAAGTAATTCAGGGATCATCTCCACGGTGGGAGGGAGAGGATGCACAGAACCCACGAGGAGGGAGAGATCCCAGGGGGGGAAACCAGCAACAGGATGCGTAAAGGACGTGTCCTTGAAGCCGCGTGTGCGCACACACACACACACACACTGAAGAGACAGACAGGAACCCACCGCAGACGGTGAGACCTGTTCTATTTCCTTGCTGGAGCTCCGAGGGTCTGTCACCCACCCAGGCTTACCCCAAGCGGTAGGGGTTACATGGACGACTGTAAGCCTTGCAAACACGAATAGATTTCACTTTGAGCTTTTACCATTCTTACGTGAACTGCATCAGACCACACACAGAGAAAGCCAAGCGCCTATGTACTCACTCGAGTGTGCTGCCACAAGGGAGGCTCCAGTCATAAAAGATATGCTAGTTCACTGCGGAGAGCTGAAAACATGTGAAGATAGAACACATTCGGAATCTCTACTGCAGGTCAACGTTCCAGGAGGCTTCCTTCGTTGCATTAGGAAGTGCACTTTAGGGGCACCGGGGTGGCTCAGTTAAGCGTCCGACTTCGGCTCAGGTCATGATAGCACGGTCCATGAGTTCGAGCCCCTGCGTTGGGCTCTGTGCTGACAGCTCAGTCTGGAGCCTGCTTCGGATTCTGGGTCTCTCTCTCTCTCCCTCCCTCCCTCCCTCCGCCCATCCCCCATTCACACTCTCTCTCAAAAATACGAAAAAACAATTTTAAAAAGCGTACTTTTACATGAATACTAGATATATACTGGTCTATTCCCTTTTGTATTTTATAGGGTTCAATTTTTATGTTCTACTTAAAATTTCAAGTTAAGCGGAACCTGGGTGGCTCAGTGGGTTAAACATCCAGCTCTTGATTTTGGCTCAGGTCATGATCCCAAAACCATGGGATGGAGCCCTGCACTGAAAATGCAGAGCCTGCTTGGGATTCTCTCTCCCTCTCTGCCCCTCCCTCTCTTATTCTCTCCAAATAATTCTTTTCAAGTTAGCCTTAAGTGTAAATTGAAGACGAGATATAAGCAATTTCAGTACTTAGGATTTTCTCAAGCTTTCACTTACATACCTATTTCTCTATTGGCACATGCAAGGGAACTTGTCATTTTACTTTTAAAACCTCTTTTTGCAGGAATTTCATGTGCCTGAGTAAGACAGACCTGTGCATCTTTGAGGTATAGAAGATGTGCACCCCTTAAGTGCAGAGTAAGAGGGGCGCCTGGGTGGCGCAGTCGGTTAAGCGTCCGACTTCAGCCAGGTCACGATCTCGCAGTCCGTGAGTTCGAGTCCCGCGTCGGGCTCTGGGCTGATGGCTCAGAGCCTGGAGCCTGTTTCCAATTCTGTGTCTCCCTCTCTCTCTCTGCCCCTCCCCCGTTCATGCTCTGTCTCTCTCTGTCCCAAAAATAAATAAACGTTGAAAAAAAATTTTTTTTAAATAAAAAAAAATTAAAAAAAGAAGTGCAGAGTAAGAAAATGTCAATTCTGCAATCTTCATCATTTCAAGAACTTCATCATCAGTTGCTTAATAATGGATGTTAACTTTGGCCTTTTGAATTCTACAATTTCTCATGGATCCCAGACTCGTCATCATGCTGTTTTTAAGAGAGGAGCTTCACTTTCTCAAACATGTCGAAGTATGTTTAGTTTAGTAATTCCACTGTAAAAGTAAACACAAGTCAGAGTACAGAAAGAAAAACAATTGTGAAGGAAGGGAAGAGGGCAAGAAAAGGAAGGGGTGGGGAGGGAGGAATGTGTTAACCATACCCTAAGGCATAGACCATTAGTGAACTCTACATACATTCCCAAAGAGTCTCCCTGAAAAATGGATTCTCACCATTTGTGAGACAAGCAAGCAAGTTTGGACTCAACAGGGGTGGGGGTACCCAAGAGACCAGAAGGAAAGCAGGAGGGAGGAGGGGGCCAGGCTTGCATTCATCAGAGGGAGGCAGGAGAAACCTTCTGGAACATCCCCCTTTCCCTCCTGTTCCTCAACTCAAAGTCTGAGGTTTGGGACCGACCCCAGAGCCAGTGGGGCTTAAAGAGACCCTCCCTCCTCATCCAGTCCTGCCCACCCCAGCCCCCTCTGGGTCAGGCTGTGTGGCCTCCCCAGGCGCCAGAAGGTCATTGCTACGTTTGGCACAGAACACTCACACTCAGTGAAAACAGGCCGCCAAAGGAGGAGGCGGCGATAGCCAGGAAAGAACCACTTGCAAACAGACTTCCAAGGAGAATTAGCCTCTTGAAATCCCATGTGCAAAAGTTCACACCATCCAACAGCTGCTTCTTAGATCTCCAGGTTCTAAATCAGCCCCAAGCTCCTGATTTGCACACAACTTCTGGCCAATGGTGTCCCGCCCTCCCCTGCTTCCTTCAATCCTGTCAAGTGCTCTAGGTCAAAACCCGAGGTCCTAAACTCGTCCGCTGAGAAGCATTTACTGCCCTTTCCAATGGTGTATTCCGTTGGTTGGAGAGGTTAGGATAATGAAGGATGGACTGCAGGCACGCCTTTGGGTCCCAGCATGTGCTGACATCGTCCAGTCCGGCTCCCGATCTCAGCTCTGCGCTTTGGGACTCTGACCCACTGAACTCGGACTTTTTCGGGGATGAGTAAGAATCCTTTCTCGAATGACTACATCAAATTTTACGTATCCTTCTCCCCAGCCCCCCTCCCAAGCTTTAACCTGGCAGCTCCATGCCAAAAAGTCAGTTCCTGTTCCAGAAAAGTATTACCATGCTTCACCCCTGCCAAAGTTTACAGCATACTCACATCCTGCCGCAGAGAGAGGGCGGGAGGCAGGCAAAGGGAGTGGGGCAGCTGTTTTCTCAATAAACTGCAGCTCCAGAAACCTCCTGCTGCCTCCTCCACACCCCCAGCAGAGACTCAGGAAAAGCCATTCCTCCAAAGGCAAGTCCTGCCGAATGGAGCTGGCTCAGCCCCTCGACTCCCACACAAGTAACCAAGGTTCGTTCCCACTCACCCGGGGAGAAGGACACAGGCCAAAAGGTGACTGTTTCCTTGGACGCTGACTCCCATTCAGAGGGAGCCCAAGAGACCTCCACCTCCTCCCCACGCCCCTGCACGTCCAAGTTGAGGCACAGGGGACAACAAGCACCAGTAACACATGACTAAGGGAGAGACTTTTCATCCCACACCTTCCAAGATGCTGGAAGGCCTCCCCAACGAAAGAGACACAGCTGCGGTCAACAAGCCGCCGCTCCCCAACCGGCCTGCCCTCCTGAGCTCACCAACTGGGCTTCCCTCTCCCCTCCGGGGTGGGAAGGCTGGAAGGGAACCCGAGGAGGCAGCAGCGGGCCGCCCCGACTGGGCCAGCCCCACAGCTCTCACTTGCTAGCCTGGAAAACCCTGGGGCACTGCAATCAAAGAGCGGCTCCACCCAGGAGTACCTCTGATCATTTTTTCCCCTTCGAGTGGGCAAGCAGAGAAAAGGGAAAATGAGGACAAATGTGTTCAAAACAGAAAGACTGCACAACACTCGCTTGGGTTTGGGCAAGGACCAGATTACAGGCCCAACACCTCCATTTCTGTCCAAGTGGAAAGAGAAACTACAGGGTGCGACCTTGATCCAGCTGTGTGAACTCTGGTGCCCAGAGTCTCTGCCAGGCCCAGAGGATCAACATAACCCCAGATTGCTCCTGGGTCCCCAGCTGGCCTTTTTTTTTTTTTTTTTAAGTGCTTGATGATTCTTTTAGTCCTTTCTGGTCAACTGATTCTTTTTCTGCCCTGATTGTAATGCCTGTGGAATGGTCTTTTAGCTTCCAAACTTACGTCCTTGTTGTGAAATGGTTCAGTATTGAGGACAGTACATGCATATTAATTTTTTTTTTTTTAACTTTTTTAAACACAGAATCTGAAGCAGGCTCCAGGTTCTGAGCTGTTAGCACAAAGCCCGACGTGGGGCTCGAACTCCTGAGCCACGAGATCATGACCTAAGCCAAAGTTGGACACTGAACCGACTGAGCCACCCAGGCACCCCTGAACTTCTAAGAAGCCTCTCAGACCCTTCTTAAAGGACTGAACTGTGACCAAGAAGGGGAATTGGTGAGAAGGTCACAGATAACTATTTTCTCAGAAGAAATATCCCAATTTAGACAGCATTCACTTAAGGCCAGTGTCCTAACATGTTGCCCATCAGATTGTAGAATGGTGAGGAGTTGGCACATCTTGGGCAAGAATTCAAAGTCTTCACCCACCTCTAAAAGGAAGTTCAATCTAACCTAACTCACATTAGTTGCCTTTAGGCCCATCTGAATTCTACAAAACTGAAAAAGTTGGATTGCTTTAAAAGGCAAAACATGCCAAAATAAAAATTTACAGTTCTAGCCAAGTAAAAACAATGAACTTCCACGTTAGTACAAAAATTCTATTTCTAAAGTCTATCTAGTCTCCAACAGGTGTCACATACCTTTGCTACAATTTACATCACACCATTCATTTACAACTCCCCCACATACCTGTTTTTCTTCAAGTTAAGAGAAAATAAAAAGGTAGAATCTAATTAAGCCAACTCTTAATTCCCTATCAGTGTAATGTCATTTGGAAACCTGATTCTTTCCTCAGACTCTTCAGCATTTCCAGGACTATCTGAGCGTAAATGGAGGATAGGAATTGGAGAGAACCAAGGAAGAGCTGGAAATGCCCAGCTGTCATGAACTGTCATTTCCTAACCTAAAGCCTCTGCAGTGGGGATTTAAGAACTGATGGAGGGCTCGTCAAATAGACCACGCTAGGAAAAAAAATCAGTTCATTTCTTTGGTTTTGACGGTACAACTGAACCAAGGGGTGGTAAACAGGAAATGTACCCACACAATGCTTAGGGAGCCCTCTCCTCTCCCTGCCCTTGGTGTGGCTCAGCATTCGCTCATCTCCATCACCTGTAAGGAATTACTTCCAACCAAGCAAGAGTACTTATCACCATAATAGGAATTCTGTTTGCTGTCTGGGAGGACCATGTGTTTCCACGTCTTTCTATACAATTGCAGTCACATAGCCTTCAAGTGCTAAGGGCCACAAGTTTACTATTTGGAATGTCGAATACTGCTTATCCATTGGATTGGATCCATCAATAAAAATACTTCTGATTCATCTTTTTCTCAAGTGGACATAGCTGTAAGAGTCAGAGGCAGCCAATCAGAAACCTCTATTTAAAGTCAATATTCTTGCTCATTTAGAATAGTGATTCACTCCCACTGACCACAAACCACTTACAGTATCTGCAGGAACTATAAATCCAAACTCCAACAACCAAACAATTAATCAATTGAGCAATCGCACACTCTCCCGAAGGCAGCCAACTCCTGGGGTACCTGGTATTGAATGGGGAAGGACCTAATGCAACAATTTATATCCTAAGCCCAGAAAAGGACAGTTCCATGAAGATTATACCAAAGTACTTCAGGAGACAAAGGGGAGATGATACAGAAGTTCTACACTTACAAAGTTCACTATGTTCAAGGACCGCAAGGGATCTGCTCCACACCTCAGGAGTGACTGAAGAATTTACCACGATCTAATAGAGTTTCCGGTCTGTAAAAGTAACAGAGCTCCACGTTTGCACTTTCCAGATAGAGAGTGGGCCTCTAGCCTCCCGGCCATTTTGCACGACAGGCTTGGAAGTAATTATCTAGGAAGGTCCTGCCTGTCTCCATCTCTGGCCTGTCCAGAGACACGTAGGTCCTTCAAGAATGGCTAAGTGCCCCTGGAGTACTTGTAGGTCAGAGGATAGGAAAACATGAAAGCAATACAGGGGAGGAGCCCAAGGGGAAACTGCCTCACTAGACTCCACGGTAACCGAAACCATCCAAGTCCCATCAGGCACCATTTTAACTGTCAACGTCCACCTCACCTACTGCTGCCATTTCAGACGGAGTGTTGGGGTTCCCTCGGTTACCCCTTAGCTTCTCCACTTGACCACAATGTGCCCTGACTTAGTAGTGACAACACAGGGAAAGCTCACCGCCAGGATAGCTCTCACAATAGTTAGGAGAAAAATGAGCACCATCTTAAAGACGCTTACCCTGAAAAATACTGCTGGGAAATGACAATTTTTAAGTCTCTTACAGTGTGATTATGGCTACAAGCATGAAAAGGGATTATTCTTAACGGAAATAGAAAATTAAGGGGCTCAACTCCAGGTAAGACAACATACAAACCAAGCTGGCAGCATTTCCCTCCCTGAAAAGCACTCATCAATCATTCTGCCTGCCTGGTGATAATGCTTCAGCAAACCTACCAGTGAAATTAGACTCTTGCCAATTCCTATGCATTTAAAAGAGGACAAATATGTCACACTATGCAAAACATGTGATCAGAAAGACATTTAATTTTGAAGCAGGACGAGAAGTATCAGCTAATACTTAGGCATTGCCTCTGAAACATACCCTTTTCGGGGTTCCTGAAATACACTTTATGCACTCAACCAATTTGTTTCTTCTGTAGTGTCCATTTGCAAAGAGACTTGGGAGGTACCAAAGACATGTGAGTGACATCATACTTGGGCATGAAACTCCAGGAATAAAAAAAGACACCAATTTCCAAAAAGAAAAAAAAAAAGGCAGCAATGCATTTGCCAGGACTTCCCTAGAAAGACAGCCACCACATCAGATCAGACACTTTTGCCTATGGGAACTTTTATTACAGCGCCTATCAAAAGGATGTGGGGGAGGGGGGAGGGGGAGACAGTATTCCGGTTTTCACAGGAAAAGAAGGATTTCCAAATTACGACTTCTGAGAGCTCAAGAGCAGGAATGACTTATTTGTAGTAAATATGAAACACAGGCCTTTCTCGGAATGTTTGTCTGCCCTGCAGTTATCTCTTATATGAAAGAGATAAATTATTAAGATTCAAACACAATACCCCTAGAAGGCACTGTACATTTCTGTTTAAAGCCTGAGGGTCGAGGCTTTAAATCACAATTCCAAAGGTAAGTGGGCAAACAGCATGCTCCTGGCTCGAGAGACAGGTGGGGTGGTTGTGCCCTACACCACAGGACACACAGGCTGGGTGGGTAGAGCCATCAACAGGACGCTGCCCAGTGGACCCCACAGTCAGAAGGGACAAGGTGCAGCCAACTCCCAGGATCAATGGCCTCACTGGGAACTGTGGGGACCCACACGGCCAACGTAAAGCAGGATCTTGTCCGGCCCTTTTGTCATTTTGTCACGGGGCTTTCTCTTTAGCCCAGTGGGTCTTAACCCCCAGCCCTACAGGAAAATCACGGACAAGAAAAAAAAAAAAAAAAAAACACTTTCAAATATGCACGTCGAGTTGAGACACCAGTGTTCCATCCCACCTGATTTCCACTTCACTAATACAGCATCCGACCGCACCATGTAGACTTGTAATGAGAACTGCCAGGCAAGCTCTCCTTTGCTCTTTCGAGAGGCGCAGAGGCTCTCAAGGGGACAGGAGTACATCTTCCACCGTGTGCCAAGTCGACTCCCTGCAGCTGTGCGAAGTGCCCAAGTATGGAAGACAGCACACACACTGGACGGAGGACCAGCTCGCTCCCCTGCGGTGGCCCCCCCTCCCCCCCCCTCCACCCCGCCCCCTTGCCTCTCACGTGGGTCATAGCCTGGTCCTGTGGGAAGGTGTGGGAAGGTGTGGGATGGAATCTCTCAGGATATCTATCCAATTTCCTTGCAATCTGTAACACAGGCAAGAGCACTCCACAGTCGGCCACTGGGATACAAATGCTGCTCACAAATCCCTCCACGGTCTCCCCCTCAACACACGCACACACCCAGCTGAACAGAGCTGAGCACATTCCCGCAACAATCCCAGTGAGGTGACTGCAAAAGCAATGCTGGGGATTGCACGCAGTTTTTGTCAGCACAAAAGCTGTATATGAGGAGCGCCCTCCCCCCCCAACCCCACCACCACACATACACCCACATCAGCCACCTGCCTTTCTACCTGACTACTTCTCAGGTAATGACTAGGTCCACAGATAGATCGATAGATACATCTTACCAGAACCTTAGGAAGATCTAAACCACAGGGATAGGATGTCCCTATACTACCAATAGAAATGATTTGTTTCTAGGAAAATCTGCGCATTCACTGATTTTTAAAAATACCTTGGGGGGGGGGGCGGCAACCCTTGACAATACAGAGCCATCACCAGAGTCTCCATTTTAAAGGAGAGTGCATGAAGTCCACCAGCAACAAAGCTAGAGGACAGCCGAGTTGGGATTTGGACAGAAGACTGGCTAACTCCAAAGCTCTTAGCCGTTTTCATAAACTAGTACAGTATAGATCTTCCATAAATAATGTACTCAAATACTACTTCTACCATCATTAAAAAAAAAAAGGCAGGGAATTTGCATTCTTTGACTTTGTTTTTTAATGTTTATTTAGTTTTTGAGAGAGAGAGAGAGAGAGAGGGAGGGAGGGAGGGAGAGAAAAGAGCACGAGCACAAACAGGGGAGGGGCAGAGAGAGGGAGGCACAGAATCCCAAGCAGGATCCAGGCTCTGAGCTGTCAGCACAGCGGGGCTCGAACTCACAAACCCACGAGATCACGACCTGAGCTGAAGTCAGAAGCTTAACCGACTGAGCCAACCAGGCGCCCCTGCATTCTTTGACTTTTAACCCAAGAAAAGGATTCATTATGGAGTGGTAGCAAGGGCTGTAGGTTTGGAATCTTGTCTGATATCAAGTGACCAGAGGCAGGTTACTGAAGACCTGGGCGCTTTCGTTCTTTTCTGTGAAATGAGAAGGGCGATGTCCAGTTCAACACTGCGGGCAGCCTCAATCTTAGACTCCCTAAAGGTTAGCTTTCTTCTCTCCCTTAGCCAGTTTCCTGCTCTGTTCAACTAGGGGTAATAAATCCTATCATCCCACTATGACAGAAGTCCTTAAAAGGGCAGGGGCATAAAAATGGAAATACCCTGAAAAGTGATGCTTTTTAAAAAGCTTTGTTTCTGATCATTAGCACTTTTAATGGAGTCCTAAAAGAAATGATAAATTATCACTTAATTCACATTGAGGAGTTCCTATGTAAGTAAATCTGAACTTGGTTATTTCATAAAGCAAATGATCCTGACTCATCTGTTTTTCAACTCTGAATTTTCTGTTTGGCTTGGCTTCGGTCTGGTCTTGACTCCTGCGTTTCCACAAGTCTTCCTTAAGTACCCATTAAGTGCTCGGGCCAATGGGGAATAAAAATGCTCGAAATAGGATTCTTGGGGCACCTGGGTGGCTCAGTCGGTTGAGCGTCCGACTTCGGCTCATGGTCTTGCAGTTCGTGGGTTCAAGCCCCGGGTCAGGCTCTGTGCTAACAAACAGCTCAGAGTCTGGAGCCTGCTTTGGATTCTGTGTCTGTCTCTCTCTCCCCTCCTCACGTTCTCTCTCAAAAATAAATAAATGTTAAAAAAAATTAAAAAAAAAAAAAGAAAATAGGATTCTTACTCCCGAGAAAGGTAGAACATACAGTTGTGTTTTCTTCAAGTAGGCACACAGAAGATTGTGTGGGCTGACCAGCAGGTCCAAATGGTGAGGAAGGGGAGTAATGTGGCACTATTAAAAACTGGCAGAATGTATTCCCCTTATGGTCAGGGAACAGTTCTGCACCTTGACGGTGGGGATGGTTGCTTGATGAAAGGTCACAGACATATGCACTTGCCCCGAAAAAAGAATGCATAAAGGAACTGACAAAACCCAAATAATAAGGTGTCTGATATATGGTGTTGTACCGACGTCAATTTCCTGGTTTTGACAACATACTAAGGTTATAAAACACACTGTGACCGGGGGAAGCCGAGTAAGAAGGACATGACAACCGTACTTATTTTAAGTTCTTCGGCATCCAACCACCCAAATAAAAAGTACTTGCAAAAAAATTTTTAAAAACCACCTATGAAGAAGTTTCCTCTAAACACATATGGAAAGAGGTCTAATATGTTTGGTTAAGTATAAAACAGGAAGGCATTACACAATGCATAGAATATGCTACCTTTCCTATAAGAGCAGGAAGTATAGAATGGATAATCCTATTTCCTCTTGAGCAGCAGCAGAAAGGGACTATGGAAGGGCCATGTAAGAAACTAAAAATAGGGGTTTAAGGAAGAACTTGGTTGATGAGGCTCAAGCATGGAAACTTTAGATGGGGGGGGGGGGAGGGAGGAGTCTGAACTATGCAAATGTAGACTATTCAGAACAAGACGAAACAAACCAAAAGAAAACCAAAAACAAAAAAAACCATGAAAAGCAAAGTAACCTAATAAATGATACTATCAATGTAGAAACCTCCAGGTCAGGTTCTTTACTTAACTGTTACATACAATATTTTTCATCCTCAAAACAAAGGCCAAAGCCATTGAGGTCTCCACAAAAGGATAAAGCCAAGACTCAAAGGGTAGTTTCAAAATCTTCCGCCAACAATCCATGGTTTTACCCTTTAATCAACTCCTTACTTGGGGACTTGGAGAACACAGCATGCTGCTTCTTACCTTAATACCCTTGGATGTGACTTTTCCTTGGAGACCACGCACACCTCTCACCCTCCTACTCAACCTTAAAAACCAGGCTCCTGCCTAGTTAACTTTTCTCCAAACTTCTTTCCTTCACAGGATGAGGAATTCTGTCTTACCTCTCTATCTCAAACTAAGTTACACAGATCTTAACCATTATTTCTTAATGGTCTTTAAATCCCCAGCATCTAGCAAAATGCCTGGCAACTAGGACTCTCGCTCATAGAATGTTCCTTCAGCTACAAAGGATTCTTTAATCCTCACCATGAGCATTCAGAGAAATAGGACCTCATTAAGTGGACCCATTCACTTGCTAACAGGTCTAAATGATGATTCTTGGCTATTTTAGAATGAGTAGCTACAAGTACCTCTGAAAACCAGTATCTCAAGAAGATCTCAAGTTTAACTGGACCTAAGTAAATATTCCTTACAAACCAATACCAAATTTCTGAGTGACATTTATTCCTAATACTTCCGGTAAGTTCTTTCCAAAACAAATTCATAGAGCAGTAGTAACACCTTTTATAAAAATATCTTTTTTAAAATTCCTAACCATAGCCTTTCTGAATTTCCTTCTCCAGGAAACGTGTTTACCTTTAAAAGGAGAAATAAAGGGCATGGTGTTCAGAAGAAAGCTTGGTCCTTTGGTGCTGACCTTCTAAAATATTTAGTGATCATTTAATATGGCATGGGTTTCTAGCTAGCCACACAGAACTGGCTTTAAAGGGTCTGTTCTCAAAAAGATAATGCTCAAGTGCCAGGTCAGTATGGCATAGTGGCAAAGATACACAGTCTGAAGTCAGATGTCCAAGTTTAAGTCTGGGCTCCAACAAATCCTAACTTCGTCCTTGGTCAAGTGACGCCCATCTGATTTTCCTTCTTTATGAAATCAGGTTATCCTGGTATAAACACATTAGGATATTAGGTAATATTAGGGAATATTAGGATATTAGGGAAGATTAAATCACAGCACAAATAAAGAGCTGAGGAAAAGCCTACCATACCAAGGACTGAATAACTAGTCAAGTAAATCATTAACTCTAAATCATATCCTAACTCTAAATATGGTTTGGGCCAGGGACACCTGGGTGGCTCAGTCAGTTAAGCTTCCAACTTCAGCTCAGGTCATGATCTCACAGTTCATGGGTTCGAGCCCCGCATCAGGCTCTGTGCTGACAGCTCACAGTCTGGAGCCTGCTTCGGATTCTGTGTCCCCCTCCCTGCCTCTCTCTGCCCCTTCCCCACTTGCACTCAGTCTGTCTCAAAAATAAACCTGCATTTTTTAAAAATTTGACTAGGATACATGCCCAATGAATACTGGCTACAAGGAGATTCTGTCTAGTTAACAATAAGCTATCTGAAAGACTCATCACCTCAAGATTGTTCTGGGAGAAACACTGAAAACACCAAAAATGTGAGAAGGTGTATTTTTGAGTGGTATGTGCGGTTACACTATTTTCCAAGAGATAAACTTCACTCTCCAGAGACACACACACCCCAAATCCTTATTTCCTGCTTTACTAATTGTTATGGGGTGCATGGGTGGCTCAGTCAGTTAAGCATCTGACTTCGGCTCAGGTCACAATCTCATGGTTTGGGAGTTCGAGCCCCACGTCAGGTTCTGTGCTGACAGCTCAGAGCCCGGAGCCTGCTTGGTATTGTGTCTCCCTCTCCCTCTGCCCCTCCCATGCTCACATGCAGTCTCTCTCAAAAATAAACATTAAAAAAATTTTTGTAGTAAAATTTTGATTAAAGAATGTTAATTTTGGAAATCATGCAAAATTTCTTAATGAAAATTCTAAAACACAGGTTTTTATAAGAAGTCAGACTTTGTTTTAAAGACAAGTTTATCCCAATGGGTCGCTATTAGAGAAAGTGGACCCTTAGGTCTAGTCAGGTGTGTTCCAAAAGGATTTTCAGTGCCATGTGTTTATCTGTTCCCTTAGGCCTGTAGGGACCTTCATAACCCATACCCCACATTAATTCTCATTAGCCTACATAAGAGGCTTTGTTAAAAACAATATGGAAGCACCTAATCAGTGTCAGAACCAGTATTTGGGTATCTTAATTGGAAAAAGACATTTCTCATGGGGAAACCATTCAAAAATATTGATTCTGAAGCACACATTTGTATATCCATGTTCTTACTAGCAAGATTCACTAGGATTCAAAGCCAAAGGGTGGAAGAAACCCATTCATGCTATTGACAAATGGATGGATCGATAAAATGGTCCATGCATACAAAGGAAAATGGTCTTAAAATTCTGATACATTCTACAACATGGGTGAACCTTGAGAACATTATGCTAAATGAAATAAACCAGTCACACACACACACACACACACACACACACACACACTGCAGGATTGCATTGATCAAATACCTCCAATAGCCAAATTCATAGAAACAAGTACAATGGTGACTGCCAGGGCCTGAAGGGAAGGCAGAAAGGGGAGTGAGCATTTAATGGGTCCAATTCCAGTTTGGGAAGACAAGCGGTACAGATGGTTCACGGGGATGGTTGTACAAACATGTGGCACCCAGTACCACACAACTGTACATCCCACACAGCTAGAATGAGAAGTTTTACATCTTACCACAAAAATTATTCAGCACCTACAACACATTCGAAAGCAAAGCCAGTCGTCGTCCATGAACTTGGGCTAAAGAAACAGCGTAGCTGGGTAATTAAGAGAGAGACCCTAAGGGACTATAAATACAGCCTTAATTCTCTAATAAAAAGACACACAACTCCTCTTTGCTTTAGCTAAACACTTCCCCTTCTATGAAAGTTCATCTTCCCCCAAAATTACAGGGGGAAAATATTCAAACTCCACTCCTATTCCAAGTGCCAGTCACAGAACACGTCTGGCAGGACACAGATGCTGTCTTCAGCAGAGCAGTGGGAGCAAACATGGCAGGACCCAAAGCTACAATCTCAAAACTGAACTTGAGCCATCCATAATCTTTACTGTCAAAGCAATGCCTAATAAACTTCAGTTAGGTTAATCCCATTAAGATCTAACATTGTTATCCTTTTTTAAATGCAAACACATTTAATTAGATCATAGGAACCGAGGAGGACTCCGTCTGCTGCTCCCACTTTAGGATCCGTTTCTGAGGTCCTACGGACAGGAGCTGAACACGAATAGGACTAACCGTGTCTGGAATTTGGTTTTTCTTTCTCTTTACCTTTCCCTGGCAGCCTTACTTCCTGAAATTTGATAGTACCTACCCACCAAGGACTTCTGAGGAAGTAAGGAAGAGAAACCCCTTTGCCCATCACTACCTTATCCCTGACACCCCTTCAGTGACAGAAGCTTTCGAGAAGGAGCCCTTCTGCAAAGTCATTGTGCTGCACATCTGACCATCCATTACTCTTCAAAACTGAAAAGCTAACTGGGCAGATCTGGGTCCCTAGAAAAGAGTAGGAATGTACATTAGAAGTTTGAGCTCAGAACTGAACAACAGAAAATGATTTCGGGGACAGGAAGATGGGACCAGTTGGTTGGAAAGTTGTAGTGGCTTTGACAAAGCAGAATGTTTTCCTCCATCAGGTTATAAATGGTCACTTTTGTAATATACAGGATACAGAAGGTAATGGAACCCACAATTGTTCTATTTGGGGACTGCCAGAAACCTGAATGATCAAAATCTGCTCACGGGAACGGTCTAGCAGATCTGTAACTTAATTCATGTGTCTGCATGAAACATAAGGTCTACTTCATAAAGTCAACCTCTTGGCCTTGGTGTATTCATGTCATTTAATATGATCTGCAAGGATGAAGAAAGGTTTAAATTTCAATTTACTTTTTTAATGTTTATTTTTGAAAGAGACAGAGCATGAGTGGGGGAGGGGCAGAGAGAGGAGACACAGAATCAGAAGCAGGCTCCAGGTTGTCAGCACAGACCCCAATGCAGGGCTAGAACTCACTAACCACGAGATCATGACCTGAGCCAAAGTTGGACGCTCAACCGACTGAGCCACCCAGGTGCCCCAGGTTTCTGATTTTTCGGAGGGGAGATTTTTTTTTTATTTCATTCTGGTTATAGGTTTCGCTAGAATTAAAAACAGGTGGCATATGAAGATTTGGGATTTCTGGCAGCAAATTTGAATATCAACAGAAAATATTTTTTAATCACATAACTCCTATTGTGATCACATGAATAGCTTTCATTTTTCTCTTAGTGAGAAAAAAAAAATTTTTTTAAGGTCTAAGAATCAGAAATCCTCAAGGCCAGCACCTCAACCTGCTGTTATGCTGAGGAATCAGCACAGCACAATTGGGGTGATACATAAATGTGTATTTTCCTAAAAGGCACGTTGCACAGTCGACCATAACCAATCAGATTTTAAACGTCTGCTGTCAATTAAGAATAAATTCCTGAATGATTTTTTCCCCCATTTTGGAAAATGAAATTGGGTCTTATTTCGGCCACATCTGCCATCAGCAAGGAGAAAGAAAAGGCAGGAAATAAAATAACCATGGGCGTCAAGAAAAGCTTACCTCCTCCCCATATTTTTTATTGGAAAAATAAAATTTGTTTTCCAGTAAGATATTTCACTTAAAAAAAAAAATCTGTTTCTACTCAAAGCTAGAGTTCTATTTATTTTTAAATGAGGCACAGGAAACCTCCCAAGTGCAACTCAGATTTACATCTGGCTAATCCTTCAAATGTGACCGACCAAGTTCATGCTGTTTATTTCTGAGTTCTGTGATTTTTGGAGAACACGTGTGAGAGATAGCAAATTAACTACTGCTCGTCAGCAGCAAGCCAGCAGAGGAGGTCTTGGGAAGCAAGTGGGAAGAAATCCTGCAAGTCAATTTCTAATCACAGTTGCCAGAAACTTGGGGGGAAAGGCGAGAAATCCGGCCAAGAAAAATCAGTGGTAGAACTTGTTTCCCTTTTTCCATGGAATATTTCAACACTCAACCAACAAATACAGCTCAATTTTTCCTTTCCGCAACTTCAGGACTGCGAGGAAGGTCCTGGGCTCATTGATAGCCTCAGAAACATTAAAACGGCCCACACTGCAGGCCACCAGGGTCTCCGAATTCCTTTCCTGGAGCCATCTCTACTTACGAGAGGGGAGAGGGAGAGCTTGCAGAGGTGACCGGGCAGGGGTCCCTCACGTGCCACAGAAACACACATCGTCCCCCCAAAGGACACCTACAGGGGAGCAGACAAACCACAGCCCAGTCTCCTTATCTAGAACTGGCCTCGGCTGAAAGCAAAACATAACTTCAGAACCACAGTTTGAGGGGCGCCTGGGTGGCTCAGTCGGTGAAGCACCTAACCCTTGATCTCCGCTAACACTGTGATCTCATGATTCATAGGTTCAAGCCCCACTGGCAACAAGAGCTTGCTTGGGGTTCTCTCACTCTCCCTCTCTCCCTCTCTCTCTCTCTCTCTCTCTGCCCCTCCCCCGCTGAAGCTCTCCCTCTCAAAATAAATGAGCTTAAAAAGACAAAAAAAAACCAGCACAGTTTGAAAAGCACCTATTCATTTCAAAGGTAAGCCCCCAGAAAGGACACTCTTGCAATGCATTTCCGTCTGGTTTCTTACCTCAATTCCAAACCAAACCCATTACTGGTTCTGAATCACCGCCACAAGGCGTCACCTGGAGAGGTTTTAGGCCAGGCCGATGCTGACGCTGAGACCGACCCCATCCCCTCCGCACCACCCACTCCCAACTCAACCGACACTGGAGTTTCTGGAGGTCAGGCCAGGTGACCAGCATCCTCCTAAAAGCCTCCCAGGTGGTTCCCCTGTGTGGCCCGCAATTGAGAACCCCAGCCCTTAGAACTGAGGGTTTTCTTAATGTTGTACTTATTTTTCAAAGAGACAGCATGAGTGGGGAGGGGCAGAGAGAGACATACAGAATCTGAAGCAGGCTCCACAGAGCCCCACGTGGGGCTCGAACTCACAAACCACGAGACCATGACCTGAGCCCCAGAGAACCGCACTCTTTTAAAAAGGAGGTTTCTCTCTCTACTATACACACTCTAAGAGATTACCTCTAAGGTCACTCAGTCTGTCCCGGTCGCTGCCTCCGAGGCTGCTGTCGTGCCGGCTTCCCCATGTGGGAGCAGGCTGCGCTCTCCGGCCAGAGACAGAGGCGGGCTTGGTCCAGGCCCCGGGAGGCAACGAAAGGCCTGGACTCCAAAGCGGGAATTCAAAAGCAAAAACTCCCACTTCCTTCTACTCACACAACACTCCTGACACCAGACGCGGGCGCGTTTTTCCACACCAAGCAATTCTCCAAAGCTCCTTGGGCAGGGACGGGGGTACGGAGGTTAATTCAACCCGGACACCGACCGCCCCAAGTTGGCACGGGTTCCCCACGTCAAGGGTCCCGTCCCACAGGACCGCCCCCACCTCCAAACGCCATTCCCAAGTCCCAGTCACCACCTGCAACCCTGACCCACCAGCTGCAGGAATCGGGGGTTCCCCAAACTCCTTCCTCAAGTTCCCTCACTTCCTAGAACAGCTCGCGGGACTCAGGAAAACAGTTTACTTACCAGATGACCAATTTGCCAGGAAGGCTACGGGTTCAGCAGCAGCCGCCGGACGAGAGGCCCGAGGCGCCGCCCCGCCCCCCAGCTCCGAGCACCTCCGCGGGTTCGAGCCAGAAGCGCTCCAAACCCCTTCTTATAGGGTAGGCTTAAGGAACTAAATGATTGGCGCCTGGTGTTTAACTCAACCTCCAGCCCCTCTTGCCTCCCCGGAGGTCAGGGGGTGGAGCCTGTAAGTACCAATCGTCCAAACACTCGTGGTTCCCCTGGCAACCAGCCCCCATAATTAGAGGCTTTCCCCGAGTCGCCTTATTAACATACACTCAGGTGTGGTTGAAAGGGGCTTGTTTTGAATAACAAAACTTACCGCTCCAGAGCGGCTTGCAGGGCTGGGAACAATAACCAAATATTAAAACAAAAGATGCTTCTATTAGGTTTGGGAAGTTACAGGGCTTTTAGGAGCTCTGGCCTGGAGCCAGGGACGAAAGACCAAACTATAGACTTCTTCTATCACAGAGACCCAGGTGTAAGTGCACCATCCTGGGTTATTTGGAGCATCTGGGGATATACTGCTGTGTTAAACACAAAGACCAAACATCAAATAGGGTGTGAAAAGAGTATACCATCGTGGTCTTCCTTAGACCAGTATTTCTCGTAAGGCTGCCGTGCATTCGCATCACCTAGAGAATGACCCCACCCGCAGATCTGTGGTTCAGTCCCTCTGGGGTGGGGTCCAGCATTTCACGTAGTCTCGAAGAGTTCCCAGGTGCTGCGAGTGAAGCTCACGTCAGGACCACGCTTGAGAGCCACTGCTCCAGCCCAAAGTGTGGCCTCCAAACATACGAGATGCCAAACAGGGATTTGTGGGGTTTTTTTAATTTTTCGCCAGTTTTATTAAGACATAATCAATATGTAGCATAGTGATGTGATGTTCACATACTGTGAAATGAGTTATCATCCATCATCTCAGGTACAAAAAGAAAAAAAGGAAAAGAAGGGAAAAATGTTTTTTCCTTGTGATGAGAACTCTTGGGATCTACTCTCCCAACAACTCTCAAACACACCATACAGCGGTGGTGACTATAGTCATCATGTTGTACGTGACACCCCTAAGATTTGTCTTTATAGTATCTGTCTGCACAATGGGAATACTGAACACACTGGATATGTGACATAAAAGAATTACTGTTAACTACTGTTCTGGGTGTGAAAACAGTATTATGTCTATGTTTAAAACAAAGAGTTCTTACCTTTAAGAGACATACACTGAAAAAGTTTTTTAAGTTTATTTTGAGAGAGAGAGAGAGAGAGAGAGAGAGAGAGTATGTGCAAGCAGGGTAAGGGCAAGAGAAAGAGATTGAGAGAGAGAGAGAGAGAGAGAGAGAGAGAGAGAGAATCCCAAGTAGGTTCCACACTGTCAGCACAGAGCCTAATGTGGGGCTTGATCTTACAAACCGTGAGATCATGGCCTGAGCCACAACCAAGCGTCAGAGCTTCACCCACCGAGCCACCCAGGTGCCCACACATTGAAAAACCTCTTAAAACACTACAGATAGTTGACATCTGCCTTGTACCCAAACTCTCTCCTCATGAGCAAACCCTTACCCTGAAGGTAGGGTTCACCATTCTTGTGCATGTTTTCTAGCATTACAACGTGCATGCGTGAATACGTAAAAATAAAACCGAAAACATAACAGGATAACAGCACATATAGGAAACTAAAATAAACAAACACCCAAGGAGAGCAACCAGGGAAATGGTGGCCATTGGGATCTTCCAGGAAAGGGCAAGCACAAAGAACCGTAACCACAAAGGGAATCGCTATGATCCTTTATCTGGAAACTTCCTCGTCCGAAAAGTCTCTTACCTGAGCATGCTGGGTGCCAACGCTTCTGTAGTCACCTGAGAGTGCTAGGAAAGAAAGGGAAACTGAGTCATAAGTTGGAAGAGTAAACAGAAGGACACAGCAGAGTGACATTTCAGTACACATCTTGGCCTACCTTGAAGGTGCTAGAGGAACATTTGAGAAGTTGATTCTTTATTAAACATGTTAGAATGGTGTTGGACTTACCTGCTCGGGGACCATTCCATGCCAGGCACTCACCACGGAGGGCTAAGCCCTCTTTCTATGTGGAATAAAAGCTAGAAGCACCCAATAACCTGGTCTTAGCGCCCACTCTGCTACTCCTATTATAAGGCACTGCAAGCACATCACTCCCCCTTTCTGGGGCTAGACTTCATTATCTGAAAACTGAAGGTGGGTAGAGATCCATAATGACTACCAAAGCCAACAGTGCATTGCCACATGTGAAAAAATACTAGCCCTGGGACGTCGTCAGAAGCAAAGAGAGAAAGCTAACACAAATATATGTGCTAGGCCCTATTCTATAGCTTATTTCATTTAACCTCTAAAACCATTTTTGTAAGGCTAGTCTCAAGAGTGACAGAAGGCCATGGACAGAGAGAGAGAGATGGACTGAGAGTATGCAGTAACTTGCCCAAGGTCACAGGACTAGCAGGAGCAGAGCCATAGATCAAAACTGGGAGCTGGCTGACCCCAGAAGGAAGTTCTTCCCACCACACCATGGGCGGTTCACGGAGCACCATCCTGTTGCTGATAGAGTCACATCAAAGCCACAGTGAACTCTGACTCCAGAACTTACAAAGGCGTGCAAGTTTATATACATCAAGGGTTAAGTTTGCTTCCCGTGTCCAGACTTCCCTTTTAAAAAAATGACATTTTTTAAAAAGTATTTGATTATAAAAATAATTGCCCGATAACACATCCCGCAAAATTAGCTTATAATGTGCCTAATTTTTTTATCCAAAAAACCTATATCTTCCTTTCTCTAATATTCTTCATTAAAAAAAACAAAAACAAAAAACAGCACAGCTTATAATAGCAGGTTATGTCTGGATACAAGGAAGAAGCTTGGAGCGTTTTTTTTTTCCCTCCCTTAAAATTTTTAGAGGCTACACCCCCAAATTATTTATGTTCTAAGCGCCTGGTTCCAAAAGCAAAGTTACTGGCAAGTCATGAAAGATTTAACTATTTCACATAGCGGCTACCTTTTTTTTTTTAAATAATATTCTAGAGATTAGAAATAGACCACGTGCCTATTCGGCCAAGGCAGCAAAACAGCTTCAGTGGGTGAACACACCACATAAAGCAACCGTCTGGCTCTCCGGGGCTCAAGGTCATTTTTCACTCCATGTAGGGATTCACATAATTGGCTACGCACATTCGTCCGTTGCATCAGACGGCAAAACAACCGATTAGATGGATCAGCGGTCTGATGTAGGACCCAGCTTCTCTGCTCCCTCCAGGCTCAAAATAATTCAGCACCATCAACCGCCCCCATTAGGTACAATTAATTTTACGAAATGGAGAGCATGAGCTTGGGTAAGGAAAATGGCTGACACGCGCTTCGCGCCGCAGAAAAACATCAACTGTGCCCGCGACACCGGCTTGCCCGAGTTCCCGCTGACCTAGAGGTGCTAACGAGGGACTTGTGCAAAGACTGCATTAAAAAGTCTCCCACACTTAGCCAGGCCTGACCCCAATCCAGACTCTTCTCCCACGCCACAGCGGGAGGGCCTCACTAATTGGAATGTGCGGGGCACGTGGCCAGAACGATGTTTCACCAGCAGACACCCGCGCGGCGTCCTCAGCGGCTCCCGCGCGCGCACGCTCGGATCTCCTCGTTTTGGAAGACCTAAATGTGCACCATCAAGGTGGGCTTAAGAATTAAAGTACGTGGTTGTGTGGTTAAAAAAAAAAAACAGGTGGAAATGGTTTTTGTAAGCACAGATTTCCCCGTAAGACTGGAGGTATTAACCAGACACAGGAACAACAAAGATCTGTGGTGAAAAGGGACCTTCTAATCACATTAGCTTGTAGTTCTAAAGGAAAACAGTGGCTCTGAATTTCCCTTTATACATAGCAACTTCAAAAAAATCCCCATTTTCTTAGTACATCTTTATGTAGGCAAGACTGCGTGCCTTTGAAGCCTCAACACAAAACAAACAAGACTCTTTACAAGTCCTGTCTGACCACCCAGGGAGAATCAAATGGTATTTTTTTTTTCTCCAGTAGGCCACCCCGGGATGCCGCGAATAAAAAGGAAAGGGAGAAACTCATCCTGCAACGGGCATGTACTTTTCTAGTGGAGTCATTACACTGTTTTAATCTAAATATGATGGTATAGTTTTCCCTAGCAAAGCCAAAGGAGATCTAATTATTCACGTATGGAATAGAAGAAGTTTTGAAATAGCAGGAAACGGGTTAAAATCAAGGCAACAGCAGAGAACGGGGGAAGATAAAGGAGTTTTCATCTCAAAATCCCAAAAATCGAGTAGGGATTTTTAAAGTGCTGATGCTCCGAATGGCAGCACAGGGGCCCGGGGGGGCCAGAGGTTCCTTAGAACAGAAGCCCTGGGAGGAGACCTCTCTAGGGCCAGACTGCAGGAGACACTACAGAAGGCAGTTTCTGGGCACCACACTGAAAAGCGTAGTTGCACAAAAGTACTTTAGAAGCCTAAGAAGGTCTTATAGTCATAAACCTCCTGAAATGTGTTCCTCCAGTCATGTTGCGTCCCTGCACCCAAATCTCTGTGTGAGCCAAAAGAAAACCAGATCCTGTAGCCAGACATCGGGGAAGCCCAGTCATGTTCCCAGGTTTGGTTTCTGCTGCGAACACTGGGGTGCACAGTGCCCCAGGCACACGGACGTCCCCTGCTGTTCCTCACGTACACAGGGCCCTTCGGCCTGGCCAAGCCTGCGCAGGTGGTCTTTTCTCCTGAAATGCCCTGCCATCCTCGTCTCTGGTGACTCAACCTTCAGGACAGAATGGAAGCAAGTTAGTAGACCTCCTCCTGAATTGCACCTCTGCCCCTCAACAGCCTGGTAGCCTTGGGCAAATTACTCAATCCTACTCCCTGCCTCACTTTCTCCATCTGCTAAATGGGGATCTGAAGCCTGCCTCACCCTGAGGACCTAAAGTGACCTGCACGTAAGGACAGTCATCAGATGATGCTCATTAACTTACTAAGTGTTACATCCCTGCACGGGAATTACACCACCTTTGCCCACTCCCGCCGGTCTTCCTTAACACCCACAGCTGAAAACCATCTCCCCCTTCTCTGAATTCCCTTCCCAAACTCACTGCAGTGGTGTTTGGTGCCCCGTCACTCTCCGCACGCACCGTCACCATCCCCTTCCCGCCACCACCCACACCAGACTGTGTGCTCTTTGGAGGCAGGACCCGTGTGTGATTCGTGTCTGTATTCTTTCCAGTGTCTCACACATAATCAAATATAACAACCTCAGGATTCTAGAACGAACAGTCCCCTTTAAATATTCTAGACAAAACCCATTATTCTATAAATAAGAAAACCGAGTCCCTGTGAGATGAATAACCACACTGTTGCTAAGTAGTAGAACCTCTTCCTACGTGACCAACTTGAATGGGTGGGTGGGTAAGTGGATGAAGAAAAGGACGGATGGATGGTCAGACAAAAGGACAGACCAACCAGTGATCAGCTACAAGATCCAAGATATTGTTAGCAATTCAAACCCTGGGGGGGCTGTGTACTGACCCACCATATAATGGCCACTTCACCACTCATGCTTGGTTCGTCTACTAAACATCTCGCTAAAGGTTTATTTATTTGTTTTTTGAGAGAGAGAGAGAGGGAATAGGGGAGGGGCAGAGAGAGAGGGAGACAGGGACCCCCAAACAGGCTCTGCAGCTGTCAGCAAGGAGCCCGACGTGTGGCTCAAACTCGTGGCATTGAGATCATGACCCTGAGCCAAAACCAAGAGGCAGACACGTAACCGACTAAGCCACCCCGGTACCCCTGACTAGTAAACATTTTTAAATGTCATTTCTTTGAGATCACTTATGAAATCCAGATCGAGAAAATTCACCATGCAAAAGGATTTGAAATCGTATTCTCCTTCGACAGTAGAATCTCTTAATGCATAATTATGTTCCAGACTGTTCAAATAAACAACAGCTCACCTTCACCTCGTGTAGCTTTTCTTTTCCACCTTGTGTAGCTTATTCATGCCACAGCTTTCACTGAAAGCCAATACCATGCGCCGGTCACGCGCCTGTCCCCACAGGAAGCCCACAGGCAGACCACCCCTGGGAAGAGCTCACGGCTCAATATCATCTCTCCTTCCCCTCCATCCTGCCATCTCCATCTGTCCCTACACGTATTCCGTAAAGTGCAGAACCGGCAGGATAAACCCCACTACAGAGGTAACGAGGGGCCGATTGCAAAGCACTGGGTAATGCTGAAGTCTGAAGGTCTGGGACATAGGAGCCCATGTCCCTTCCCTCTCCAAGGCTCAGGAAACAGTGCAGACCTCTCAGATGGCAGGAAACTCCAAACTAGGATCTGGGGCATAAGAAGAATTTCCCAGAACACCTGCTCACTGAGCCACACGACTGAGAGGAAACAGCCCAAGAAACACTCTGGACTGTTGCTGCGCCATGTTTAAAAATGTCCTCCCCTGTCCATACCTGTCGGAACTCTTCAACTCACTGGAAATGTGATGTGGGTAATACATCAAGGAGAACACTTATGGTGTGAGATTGTTGGTAGTGGAGATAAGCTACAGAGGACAAATCCACCACCACTGAAGACAATGCGCACAAAATTGCCCTAGCACTGTGCTAATCACTGTCCTTTCCCTCGTGAGGTTCCAGGATACTCCAGGGGCATCTGAGGTCATTAAACAAGGCATTTCCTGTTGCACAGGACCTAGCTGAGGTAACTGTGGTGACAGTTCAAATGTCGCACCATCAGAAGTCCTATCTGGCCACCCCATTGACGATAGCATTTCCGGTGACATCTCTGTTCCCACACTCTGCTTTATCTCGAAAGCGTTTATTGTTACGTGAAATTAAATTATATCTTTCTTTTTTTCATCATTGTCAATCTCTCCTGCAAAAACCGAAGCTTCTTCAGGGCAACGACTCCGTTTTCTTCACTTCTACATTCCCAGTATCTGGAACTGTATCTGACGCAAGAGAGATGGTGAGTGAATATTTAAGTGGAATGACTGCAATCCACTTCCCAGATCAGAAACCTGTCAATGCAGACCCATTGTTACCAAGTCACTGACAACAGCGGTTTCTCTTCTGTTGAAAGTCACACCCAGTTGGAACCTGGCTTCTCTCCACGAATGCCTGAGGTGACTACTTGGGAAAAAACCCAGAGAAGGAAGGAGGTGCTTCTAATAACTATACCGGGATAGCAGGTGCACAGTGAGAGGGATGACGCTTTCATCTGTAGTTTACAAGGGTCTGCTGTCGTGCTGAATGTAAGACAAAGTTACAGTCTTCCTAAGAAAGAGTACACGAAGGAGACTAAAATCAGGTTGGGGGCACCTGGGTGGCTCAGTTGGCTAAGCATGTGACTCTTGATCTCCGGGTTGTGAGTTCAAGCCCCACATTGGACGTGGAACCTACTTCTAATTAATTAAATCATCTTTTAGGCAAAATCTAGAACTGCTCTAACTACTAACTTAGCAACATACAGGTTTTTCGATTCAAAATTAACTTTTCACAAGCACATTTGCTCAAAGAAAAACTTCAGTTCCCTTGCAGCCTGAGAGAAACACATCATTCTTCCTGCTACTTCAGGAAGAACTCAACCACGTAACAATTCCATACTGGCTCTTCTCTTGTCTTTTCCCCAAGACTGAGACATTTTCTCAAACAAAACTGCTTTAAAGGGATACACGGTAAATAATAAGCTGCAATACCACCTAAAGTTTATAGTGACCCTATAGACGGGACGGTCTATTCATATGCTTTTCCAGTAGGGATGGTCTATTTATAGGCTTTTCCAGTAAAAAAGACACAGTAGGAACACTAGAAAATGTTGTAGGATTTCTCCCTCTGTACAGAAGCAAGACTTGGGGCACTTGGGTGGCTCAGTCAGTTAAGCATCCAACTTTGGCTCAGGTCATGATCTCACGGTTCTTAAGTTCGAGCTCCACGTTGGGCTCTGTGCTGACAGCTCAGAGCCTGGGGCCTGCTTCGGATTCTGTGTCTCCCTCTCTGACCCAACCCCGCCCACACTCTGTCTCTCTCTGTCTCTCAAAAATAAATAAATGTTAAAAAATAATTTTTTTAATAAAAATTTCTAAAAAGCAAGCCTCAACTTGCTCATGCGTTCAAATGTTGATTTGATGTATGTCCACCACCCCTGAAATGGTCCCCAGATACAGGAAGGAAAAGAGTGGGATCTTTATAGCCTAGAAGAGGAGCAAACCTAAGTAGTTGAGGATGAAAGGGAGAGAGGAGGAGAGGCAGGGGACAGGACTGGAATAAACGATTAGGCAGGGGGGACAGAGAGTCAAGCCAAGAGAGAATGCAGCCCCAAATGACCTTTGTGTACCCCAATGACATGGAACATCTCAGACGCCCCCAACCCAGGAATGAATTTCCAAAGCAGACACTCCTGGAAGAGAATTTGCGCCATTTTTCCTTTCTCTTAAAGAATGGCAGTAGCATTTGCCAAAATAGGTCCTTGACCGCCCATCTATCTTCTTCCCCGACCCCCCTCACCACCCCCCTCCCACCCAGCCTCCAGAGCTCCCTGCCTACCTATCATCCTAAACAAACCCGTTTGGATTCTCAGTCTCAATCACCATCGACCACAACAAAGATGTTTGTGAGAGCTGGTCTGTGCATGGCCCCATGCTAGAAATGGTACAAACCCAAGTTAACAGACTCTGTCCCGCCTTTGAGGAGCTTTCCAAAGAGATTATTGTTTGGTTTTATAAATTTTACCATCAGAAAAACTCTGGGTACGTGTCCTTTTAACAGCAGGTCTGTGACTTTGGATACAAAGAGCAGCACATTTTATAAGCCCCTGTAAATCAAAGTGAGTTCTCTCGCACTCGAGCACCGTCTGCCCATGTGAGCACAAAATGGATTTCTAAGCCATGAAACCAACTCTTTTTGAGGAATGTCCTCCTTTCTTCTTTTGCCATTGCACTGGAGTTGTTTTTGCAATCCTGAAATAGCACGGTTTTATTCAGGGCACAGCCAACCAGAGCTCAGAGAGTATCTAAACCATGTCTTACTGACACACATTAAATAATTACACCCCAGGATAATTATGTTGGACACATCGTGTCACCTATGGAAATGTTCAGGTGCAAAAACATACTAAATGGAAAACAGACAGGGGTACTATGGTTTCTGCTTTTCCCGGGGCGGTGGGGGGAGGCAGGTGATGGGGGGAGGGAGTCTTCCTTTCAGTAAATCCGTGTTAAAAGTTATATTGTCTTTAAGGCATCTCTATTCTTATGCCGTAAAATACCATCAGCTGTGAGCTACTTTAGTTCCAGAACATTTGATATTTTCAGTTTTCCTGAAGATCAGAAGGACTTTCGGAATAATGTATTTTTCCCTCAACAAAGGGCATCTACAAAGCTTAGTCTGCTGCAAACAAAATCATTCTGCCAGTCTTAATGTATTCTTTTCAGGAAAGCCCTGTTCAGAGAATTCCACAGAAAAAAAAAAAAAAAAAAGAAAAAAATCAGTAGCCCAGGAAAGCACCAATCTAAACTAGGATAGCTTCTTGTAAATAGATGAGGCCAAAGTACCTTCAATATGTTCTAGATATTAGACTGGGGGGAGGGAGGGGAATAAGAATAACGATCTTGAATATTACATATTTTTCACATCCCTTTGATGGACCAATATTAAGGCAAATATTTGAACGATTTGCCAGTCTTTCAAAGAACATGTCACAGAAAAGCCACTTTTGGAATCCAGCTAGAAGACAAAAACATCCCTAAGGTAGGAAATATAAAATTGCATCACTGTTGTTACTGAGAACAATAACCCCAATAACAAGAATATAGTACGATATTAATACAACAAGGCCCCTTTCATCCAGGACTCAGAATATTTTGTACACACTCTCTGTTGAGAGGATGATACTCAAATATGAGGAATTTTAATGATTTGTCTCAGGTCACCCGTCATCTCCGGTGGTAGACCAAAATATCTGTAAATACTTGATTGTGGTTTCCCGATGTAAAGGCTCAACCATATAACTTTCAATTAATAATTTGGGAATCCTATTTCAGAGCCATTTTCAGGGAAAACCATACTAGACTTTCCGTTAAATTCTGGATTTGCCCCTTGTTCTGTTTCCATTACTCCCACCATAGCCCAGGCAAGGGGTAGGATAACTGGGAAAGCTTTCTGTGCTCTCCCTAAGGAATCCATCAATATCTCCCTACCCGCCACCCCATATCCCTCTAGCACAGGATAGTAAGCAAAACCCCCTCACATACCTGTTTCAGCATATCCTGCCCCAGGACAGGAACCAAGATGTTCCCCCTTCCCTATCAGAACGTTTAAATTTCCCATCGTTCATCTGATGCTTCTGTCATCCCTCAACACACACCAGACACGGAGACGTCCCCAGGTCTCTTCTTTGTTCCATTTGTTCATGCTAGAGTGACCTTTGCCCAGAAAGCCATCCTCATTTCCACTGGCCTTCGTTTCCTAAATACACACCCAGTGATCAAGATACTCAAGTTGAAAGGAACCTTGGAGCCCATTTAGTGTAACCAGCTGCCCTATCCACACAGCCAGCATTGGTGAAATTCAACCTCTCCTTCACGTTGTCAGGAATGAAAATTTCATTGCTCTAAGAAACAGTGCTCTGTTGGGCATTTTAATGGTGAGGGAACTCTGGTCTGCGCTGGATTCTTGTACGGTCACTGGGACATGCACCCAGCAGGCCCAATTCTGCACCCCAGATTGATAACAAATCAACTTGTTCTGCAACAAAATGGCCTCAGCGATGTTTGAAACCCACTGTGATGTTTACCCTGAATCTTCTCAGCACCAAGTGCAAGGCCCTTCATTCCTCGTGAGACCTGGTATCGAGATCCTTTGCCATCCAACTGAAAATCCTCTAATTCAGTGCTGCCTAACGAACGACTCATGTCATTCACACACAGAAAATAACAGCATCTGTATAGCACAGGGGGAAGAAAGGCAAGGGTTTGGGGCAGGATTGTGGGCAGGGAGCCCTAGCACACCTAGAAACCACGTGTAGGACCAGGACAGGAAGCACTGTGCTAACTTCACTCGTTACTCTTTTAAAGTCTGTCATCTGGGGGTGCCCGAGTGGCTCGGTCCGTTAAGCATCCAACTTTGGCTCAGGTCACGATCTTGCAGTTTGTGGGTTTGAGCCCCGCGTTGGGCTCTAGGCTGACAGCTCAGAGCCTGGAGCTTGTTTGGATTCTGTCTCTCCCTCTCTCTCTCTGTCCCTCCACTGCTCAAGCTCTCTCTCTCTATCTCAAAAATTAATAAACATTAAAAAATTTTTTTTCAGGGGCACCTGGGTGGCTCAGTCGGTTAAGTGTCTGACTTCGGCCCAGGTCACGATCTCACCATTCAGAGTTCGAGCCCCATATCAGGCTCTGTGCTGACAGCTCAGAGCCAGGAGCCTGCTTCTGAGTCTATGTCTCCCTTTCTCTCTGCCCCTCCCCCGTTCTCTCTCTCCCTCTCTCTCTCTCTCAAAAATAAACAAACTTGAAAAAAAATTTTTTTTTAATTTTTTCATTAAAAAAAAAATAGTTTGTCATCCAAAAGCACAGACCATCTCAAATCCAATTTATTTCATCCAACTTCCCCCTGGTAACTAAAGCCAACACTCACTTTTCCTCTTCCTGATGACTTAGTGCACAGTATCTGCTTCAGCGGGATTTGACGTTTGACATTGTGACCTTTGACTCCTATTTACTCCAGGATTTTCCTAAGTGACCATCTAATTTCACGTGTCAGATTCACTTTCCCAACATGACCACATGTCATCGTCATGATCAGTATGCCCGTGGGTACCACCATACAGGTCTGGGCACACAGTAGGGCCTCCTAAAAACATGTGCGGGGCTGAGGACACAGCCCCGGGACAGGAAAGCATGGCTTAGAGGCTCTGGTCCGTCTGGTTCACAAGACACAAACCTCTCACCTGTAGAGGAAGTTTATCGTCTGGCTGTTTACTCAGGCGGAATCTAAACAAGGACACAGACTTTCAGACTAGACAACTCAGGGCAAGTAAACACTTCCAGACAGGTCCAGACTGGGAAGCAGGGCCGTGGACCGCCTTCTCCTATCCGGGTTGTCAGGCCCAGACTCTCATCGCTGCAGTTATAAACACTATTAAATGATGTCCCATAGTTTTACTTAAAGCTCTGTTTGCTTTCAGATTAGACTTTAACATTTAATAAATATCCCATCAGAGTACGGTAGGAGTGGAGAGTAATTTGATTTAAGCTTTATTGCGAGTATGAAACTCAAGCCGTGCTAGTTAAAACAGGCTCTAGTTATAATTCAGCCTTACAGGAAGGTCAAGACTCTTGGATTCCCCCAGTCCTCTTCCTCCAGAGCTGAAATGCCTGGGAATTCAGTGAATTTACATATTCTTCCTCGGCCTCCAAGCCAAGTCACAAGGTCCTAGCCTAACTCTTTGTCTTAGGTCCACTGATTCTGGCTCAGCTCGGAATTCACCTTGGGAGAATGAACTCTACAGGGAACAATCGTGCCACAGGAAGGAAAGACAGCGCCTTCCTTTCCTGGAGGGGAGACCCCACTCTCTTCTTCCTCCTCTCCCACCTCTCTCGGTGCAAGCCTGTAAAGCTGAAACTCTGACAGATTAATGAGAAGTCGGCACTGGTCCCTCTGGACTCGATCCATTTCTAAGCGAGCTATGAGAACTTGGACACTTTACAGATCCTGGAGGAATGAAATCCGAGGAGAGAAAAGGAAGTTTGACACATGCAGAGAGAGTGAGCTCTGGGGAGGGGAGAAGCAAAGACAGGGGAAATTTTAAGACGAGATGCATAACACAAACGTAACCGACAGATCGCAGCGCGGAACTGTGAACACCGGGGTCTCCATTAAAGTTTGAAAGTGGAACCATTACTGTAAAATTGTAACTCCATGCCAAACGTCTTGCGGTTGAGGACAAGGACAGTAGTGTTGCCCCTGAACTCACCTTCACCTTCACTCTGCTGTGAATAAGAGGACAGAAGGGATTTTACACGGAAGGTTAAAGGGCAGAAATAGGCGCACAACACATCAAGTTTGCCCTTCTTCCCCTTTAGAAACCCAAGCAGGGAAAAAAAAAAACTGTTTTTCATGATTCTGAGATGACCCTAGGACAAGGGCAGAGGAGGCCTGAGGCAAATTTTCAAAGCAGATCTACCAGGGAAAATAAATCCCAACTCTGATTCTACCTGTGAAACCAACATTTCCATACAAATCTATTCTGTTCATTAGAAACCAACATTATTCTGAAGTGCCATCAATCTATGAGCTTTTAGCCAGTACTGAGAGACTATTAATTTTAATTCCATAGCAGGACCCTTAAAAGTCTGAACGGAGGGGCGCCCAGCTGGCCCAGTCAGAAGAGCAAGCCACTCTTAATCCTGGGGTTGTGTGTTCGAGCTCCACGTTAGCAGCAGAGATTACTTAAAAATAAACAAATAAGGGGCGCCTGGGTGGCTCAGTCAGTTGGGCGCCCAACTTCAGCTCAGGTCTTGATCTCGCAGTCCGTGAGTTCAAGCCCCGCATTGGGCTCTGTGCTGACGCTCAGAGCCTGGAACCTGCTTCGAATTCTGGGTCTCCCTCTCTCTCTGCCCTTCCCCCACTGTGCTCTGTCTCTCTTTCTCTCTCTCACTCTCTGTCAAGAATAAACATTAAAAAAATTTTTTAATGAAAAATAAGTAAACAAAATTTTTTTAAAAGTCTGAAGGGAAGATGATGACTTCAGGACAGCAAAGGCTAATCGTTTAGCCCATGTAGATAAAAGCAGCAAACAACTGTTAAAGAAAACAAACAAACAAAAATCTCCATCCTAATCTACATTAACATCCATTTTTCAAAAACCAGTAAATAAGACAATTCAGAAGAAATGACAATAATGTCAGGTTCACACCTAATTCAGTGCTAGACACTTGGAAGATGCTTCATAAACTGTTTCATGAACGACTGGTTGCTTAAAAACATCGTAATTTACTAACTAAAAACGATAGAGCGCAGATTGCCTTCTCATGGGCAAGGAATGTAGGGATGAGGAATCAAAATTATATTACTGTTTAAATCTCCAAAAGGACCATGACCAAAGGAAATGAGACTCTAAAAAAGAAAAAGAAAAGCATTTCTCAAGGCAGCGTCTCTTTCAAATTAACTGGTTCTGTTACCAGTTGCACCATCGCTGTGAAATGAACATGGCTCAGAAAGAAAAAAAGATAGGATGTGAGCTGAACCAAAACTGTTAGGAAGGTAAGAATCTTTGGAGACAGGTCATGTAAGTGCCATACGATATTATAAGAATTACTTGGGGGGCACCTGGGTGGCTCAGTTGGTTGGGCATCAGACTTCAGCTCAGGTCATGATCTCCCAGTCTGTGGGTTCGAGCCCCACGTCGAGCTCTGTGCTAACAGCTCAGAGCCTGCAGCCTGCTTCGGATTCTGTGTCTCCCTCTATCTCTGCCCCTCCCGTGCTCATGCCTCTCTCTCTCTCTCAAAAGTAAATAAACATTAAAAAAAAAAAAAAAAAGAAAAGAAAAGAATTACTTGGTCAGGTCAGGCCACCTTAGTACAAACTGTTGTCAAAGAGCGTTTTTCTGAATGCCCATAATTCTTACATTTTCTCCACTCTTTACCATGACTACAATGAGCTCTGTCTTCTTTTCCTTCTGCAATCTGTTTTTGCTGACTATTGTCTCAGGGGTATGGTTTATAATTTTTTTTTTTTCATTATCTTCTAGAGACCTCCTATTTCGTGAGTATATCTTGGTGGGGATATCATTTTACATTTCAAAATAAACCAATCTATTCTAAATTACTTAGCTACAAACATGTGGAAATATCTCAGTTTGGGTAAATACTTGGTAGTTTTCTCAAGTTCCTCTCTTTCAAAGAAATTAAATGATTATCTTCTCACTGACCCACTTCACTTTTTTTTAAGGAACAGGAGTCCTGCTATATAAGGGTGCTTTGTATTGCCCAATGATGTGAAACGAAATGAACCCAGGTGGACTTGAGACAAAAGTATCAGGCTTCACTTGAGCTTTAAACAAAAAAGAACCCTCTGCCACTAAAATAATTTGAAAGGTAAGATTAATTCTGTAAATCTCTGGAAGGCTTTATTTCTCAAATTACATAAGTCACTACTTTCGGTAAACTAAATAGATCATATACACCACATTTTCTTCTCTGCGATGCTTGTGTTTGATTTCCCAATAAATCCATTTTGTGAAAACACTTCTTCATCTCAACTTTGGGGGTGAAATTAAGGATATGATATATTGTTCTTTGTTGCATGAAACACAATCTTCAAATTACTTTTACCTAATGTTTATGTAGACTTTAATAGATGAGTTTGAAATTTTTGATTCATGTAGGTAAAAGTAAAAAATTAGTTTATTTTTTTTAAATATTTTGGACACAGAATGTATGCCTGCACGCACATGAGCAGGAAAGGGGCAGAGGGAGAGGGAGAAAGAATCTCAAGCAGGCTCCGTGCTCAGCGGGGAGCCCATCACAGGGCTCAATCCCACAACCTGAGCCAAAATCAACAGTCAGAGGCTCACTCGAGCCATCCAGGCACCCCGAAATAAAATAAATTTGTATCATGGGATTCAGGCAGACCAAAAAATCACGATGTTCAGAGTAACAGAAGAAAGCAAGGGTTGGGTGCTCTGTGAAAACAGGACCACGTCTTCTACCAAATCTTACAGAAGAGAAAGTCTGGTTCAACTCACAACAGAACAGGAAAATATCTCAGGAATACAAGGGACCTGGTGGGAAGACCTGGGCAGATTTTCAGGACGCCCAAGCATTCGCACAAAATCTGCTCATTCTGAAAGGCTAGGGAAGTGGTCCTTCCATGAATATGGAGAGCAGTTAGGGAGGAGAAGCATTCTGCATTCGGCTATAGGCACAGAGATGAAGGACAGTGGAATGATCAAAATCAGACTCCTCTTGAAAGAGAATGAGGGTCAGCCCAAGCTGCAGAAGCCATTAGTGTGGTCCGTATAATGCTTTGTCTTGTTATGGACCTCTGAAGACAGACTGTATTTTGTCCTGTGAGCCCAGCCCAGTGTATAGACTTGTCGAATCACCATTAATACACCTGAAACTAATGTAACCTGGTGTGTCAACTACATTTCAATGTAAAAAAAAAATACATTTTCAGGGGCGCCTGGGTGGCTCAGTCGGTTAAGCGGCCGACTTCAGCTCAGGTCATGATCTCGTGGTCTGTGAGTTCGAGCCCCGCGTCAGGCTCTGTGCTGACAGCTCAGAGCCTGGAACCTGTTTCAGATTCTGTGTCTCCCTCTCTCGGACCCTCCCCCGTTCATGCTCTGTCTCTCTCTGTCTCAAAAATAAATAAATGTTAAAAAAAAATACATTTTCATAAAAAGACAAAAAAAAAAGGAATGCATTTTGTCCTTTAAGGAGCGATTTTAGCTTTGGATTTTCTATTTAAAAATGTGACATGCCATATCTAATTTGCACACACAAGAACCCCTTGGGATTCTGGGAATTCTTTAAATCAATCAGATAAATCAAGTATTACATGCTTTCTATAACTCTGATTTAATTATGAGAACTGATAACTTCTGCTGCATGTTTTTAAAGGAAACTCTTTGAATAAATTATGGTGCACCCATCGCATTCCGTCAAATGCCATGCCGCCATTCATAAGAACGAGGAGATGTTGATGTTTTGGCTTGGAACAATGGTCACACTATGAGAGCATGTGGGGAAAAGAGTAAGTGTCACAAGAGATATAACCACTCACATAGACCCCCCGGGTGCCTTACCTGGTTAGTAGGTGTAAAACAATTAAAGGATGGTTGGATGGATGGATGAAGGGATGCAAAACGTTTTTAATGGCTCTTTTATAAATTAAATAACTTGTTCTTGGGTGAACAACTTCAAGTTTCAGATTTGGCCAGTAATGGGAGAAAAACAGCATTACTGCAAATAGCACTTCGAGCCTTCACAAACAAGTTCAACCTGAGTCTCTGGTCTAAGAGTGCATTTCTTTACAGCTGTCAAAATGAATCTCCATTTTTGACTTATTCCACGGATTAAAATGACTAAAGTAGCACTGTTAGATTTTTTGTGTCCCCTCCCCTCTCTTGGGCAACTTTCCCACAAAAACTAATTTTCAGTACTCATGAGAAGAATTTATTCAGACCAGCACATTCAAGAAAGAACCAACAAAAATTTAGTCATGCTTCCTTCTAGGGATTGAAAATAACCCTGGCCCCATAGTCCAAAGGAACTCAAAAATTGGAGTTTTATGTCATTTTTATTATGGGCCCTAAAGCATTCAGAGGAGAAAAGGAAAATAAATAACCCTTAGGTGGGTTCCTCTGAGTTGGGGTTGAGAAGGGAAATGGACAACCCTTATTGGTCTTGCCATCAGTCAGAGCTTGCAACATGTCTAACAAGATCAACTGTCACAAAAGTAGCAAAATTGTCTCCCTTCAATAAAGGTGTTGGCTATGAACGAATAAAATATTTACAAGGTCTTAAAAGTGGATATTATTCCTATTTTCACTCGCTTCATAGGCAACAATTTTGAGACACTTACTCTTCATTATAGAAACAATACCCACCCATCTGAACTGCTAACACATGATCATTTGCCAATATTTAGTGAATAAATTATGCTGGATCGTTTTACACTAGGAATTATGCCAACATCTTTGATCATTTCTTCATTTTGCACTCTCATTCATTACAATAAATAAAATTTTACTTAGAAAAACCCTTGGGTTCCGGATCGCCTGGGTGGCTCAGTCGGTTAAGTGTCAGGCTCTATGCTGACAGTGTGGAGCCTGCTTGGGATTCTCTCTCTCTCTCTCTCTCTCTGTCTCTCTGCCTCTCCCCTGCTCGCTCTATCTCTCTCAAAATAAATAAATAAATAAATAAATAAATAAATAAATAAATAAATAAGAAAAATTTTTTTTAGAAAAATCCTTGGGTTTAATGTTTACCTATTCTCGGGGCGCCTGGGTGGCTCGGTCGGTTGAGCATCCGACTTCGGCTCAGGTCATGATCTCACGGTCTGTGGGTTCGAGCCCCGCGTCGGGCTCTGTGCTGACAGCTCGGAGGCCGGAGCCTGCTTTGGATTCTGTGTCTCCCTCTCTCTCTGCCCCTCCCCCACTCATGCTCTGTCTCTCTCTCTCTCTGTCAAAAATAAACAAACATTAAAAAAAATTTTTTTTTAATGTTTACCTATTCTCTTGGAGGTATTTTATTTTAAAACAAGCCCTTTCTTCAACTAAACTGCACTCTACCAGAATCTGTAGTTGGAGTGGTCTCTCCCTTCCAGATCTTCGGCACCCTGCCCATCTTTCAAGGACAAGTTTAAATCACACCTTACTCCCTACCAATTCTCCGTCACCCTGAACATCCTTTCTGAAGAATTCCTGTTTCACTGTTGTCATCTATTATCCTGACACCTAACTATTAACTCTTTGAAACATAACGTTAGTGCTTCAAATATCCAAGGACTGTCTGTCTGTTGGACTGTAGGTCCCATCGTTCCTAGAAGGAGCGACTATGACAAACGTTTTCCCTTTCTCTCCTGACTACCACATCCCAGGCACTCGGCCAACAGTTCTTGAATGAATGACTGAATGAAAACAAAACAAAAAAAAAAAAAAAAAATGAACGATCACACGCCATGCGTTTTGCAAATGAGCTTTGGAATTAACCACCCATGTGGTAAGGTGATTTTCCCACAGATGTTCCAAAGCCCCCTTGAATTTTCCAGCTAATTAAAAGGAGTGATGAGTAGAATGTTAAAGTAACAATAAACACAAAAGATGGTCACATGCTACACCTTAGTATTGTACGTTTGGAAATATGACTTTGGAAATATGACTAATAAAATATACTCCAGTAACACTAATGTTGTAGACAGAGTAGGCTTTTGGGTTTGTATTTGCAGAGTTCTACAGCTAGAAGTAACGCAGTGTAATATATGTTTAATTATGTATAAAAAACTATGCACTTCCTTGAAGTGTCATAGTAAGTTCCAAACAGGGACTCTTGGCCCAAAGAGATGAGAAGCTGCTGTGATTTTCCTTGGCTTGAGTGAGGCTACCGTTTCCCAGAGCTTCCTAAAGAGGGCTGTGGCATCTTTACAGGTGTGCTTCCATGTTGATGTCCATGGTCTTGGGTTGGCTGGATGGAGCCTGTGTGGCCAGAACCCTGGGAACAGCTGGAGCCCCTGGGCCAGTCATCTTCGGACACATGCAACTTTCTCTATTTACTCCTGCACGCGTGCCTTACAAATATTTTAGGTGCACCATAATGCAGGCAAGCAGAAGCCGCTGGAAACTCTCTTACTTCACCACTGGCTTGGTCAGTACCAGTGCCCTCCCCGCTTCGCACAGATGGTGAAAGTAACCAAAACCTGCTGTAATATGCAACAAAAAAAAAACCTGCAGCTAGGTTACAAGACAGAGAAACAGAGAGAAAGACAGAGAGAGAGAGAGAGAGCTAATGAGCTTACAATTGGGGAATATCTTGCATAATAAGTTTATGTGTTGCAGGGAAAATAAGTATTATTGTAACAGCTGATCCCAGAGTTTTGGGGAGGAAACTGCCTTTATTTGGGAAAATATCTTTTTTATTTTTTTTAATGTTTATTTATTTTTGAGAGAGAGTGAGTGAGACAGAGTGCAAGCAGGGGAGGGGAAGAGAGAGAGGGAGACACAGAATCCGAAGCGGGCTCCAGGCTCCGAGCTGTCAGCACAGAGCCCGACGCAGGGCTCCAACTCACAAACCACAAGATCATGACTGAGCTGAAGTTGGACGCTCAACCGTCTGAGCCACCCAGGCACCCCAGGAAAAAAATCTTTATATGAGTTCCTTGAGAGCAAGGGGAGACACAACAGAAAGGACACAGTGTAGCTAAACCTCTACATAAACACGCTGCAGAAATCTGAGAACAAGGGAGAGAGATGAGAAGAAAGAGGAGAGAGACCAAAGGATCAGCAATTCGCAGAACCCTGCAGTCTGTGCTGATGAATGGCCAATGAGATATTGAAGAACAAGGATGTCTACTATAAATTTTAAATTATTGGTATTCCTAGAATTCTAAACACCCTATTACCAAATTTTCATTAAAATCCCTTCACTCATAAGGAGCCTCGGGTAGATGAGTTGGTTAAGTATCTGACTTTGGCTCAGGTCATGATCTCACGGTTCGTGGGTTCAAGACCCACATCGGGGTCTACCCTGGCAGTGTGGAGCCTGCTTGGGATTCTCTCTCACTCCCTTTCTGTCCCCCGCCCCTTGTGCTTCTCTCTCTCAAAATAAACTTAAAATAATAAAACAAAACCTCTACACTCATAATACATCGTTCTGTCTGCAAAAATCACGAGAAAGAGCTTGGAGCTCATGTTTGAGTTTGTGCAGGGAGAAGGGAAGGGGGCACTTCTGTGGAAGGAGAGAGTTCCACTAGAAAAGGAGCCCAAGGCAAGAAATGGCCAGACGATTTCAAAAAATTCAAAGAAATCTTGTCAGGGGCTGGTGAGGGAAGTCGGTTCAAACTTTGCAAGATTTATGGAGTGAGGATATGGGGAAATCTTAAGAGGTAAGTCAACAGCTACATTCTGGGAGATAGAGAGTAATAGGTAAACATATAATAAAAATGAGTGTGTAAGAAGAGATGTGATTGGCAGCATATAATGTTTCTATCACGAATAAGAGTATGCATATTATAAAAATTAGGTTTCATTAAGTTTCGTGTAACCTCCTTTTAAATATTTTATTTATTTTTAATGGTTACTTCTTTTTGAGAGAGAGAGAGAGAACATGCAAGCAGGGGAGGGGCAGGGAGAGAAGGAGACAGAGGATCCAAAGCGGGCTCTGTACTGACAGCAGCCGGATGGGGGGCTTGAACCCATGAACCGTGAGATCACAACCTGAGCCAAAGTTGGACACTAACCGCCTGAGCCACCCAGGCGCCCCTCGTGTAACCTCCTATCAAATAGGCTCCTGGAGATTCTCGAACTTAAAAAATCCCAGGGGTCAGAGGTGACTTTGTTCTGTGTGTTTGCTGTAAGGTCATCAACCACTCAGACACTGACCTCAGAGTTCTACTACCAAAACCCAAACTGCTGAGTTTGTATGTCTACCAACATAATGAGAAATGTATACACACCTCTGTTGGTCAAAACTGCAATATTTTCATACAATTACCATCAATAAGAGAAATCCTACATGGCTTTGCCTTCGTGTATATAAGGTTACTATATCGATTTGATGTTTCCATAGTCGGGAAGTTGCTCTTAGTGACCTATACATTCTGAACCGTACTTCCAGTCATTAGAGTTGTATCTGGCACTCAATCTTTCACATTTTCTCAACATAAACCATGGGTTCCATGGGTAACATGTGGCAGACTGCTGTAGGAAGACAGAGCCACAATTCCCTGTCTCGCTCATGATCCCAAGCTACGCCCATCAGGCAGCTGAAGCTGCTGTGTACTTAATCTTCCTGAATGTGTGAGCTTACAAAGACACTCAACTCACCAACTTGTTCATCCTGGGTTTAATAGGAACTGGGCGTTTTCTTCTGGGCTTTAAAACCAAGGTGAACACCAGTCAGGGTATTTTCCAGAATCAAAATGTAGTGGTTGTGTAAAAGGAGAACGTTTTCACCAGAGCAAACTGCTTTTTAGTATCTGCATTCTTAGAGTTCTCAAAAAAAAAAAAAAAAAAAAAAAAATCTTCTGCTGTAATTAGCCTATTATCTGATCCTACTAAATTCAACCACAGCTGATGATGTCAAAAGCTAGCAATGAAGTAGTTAAAAGCTCTACTTTGTCCCTTAGTTATGAAAATGAATGGCATCATGCAGTCTTAATGCCTTCTCAGAGCTATGGAATAAGCCACACATCCAGGAATCTCTAGTTCCCAAGTGACAAGATGGCTTATGATTGTGTTGTGTTTTCATAGTTTAGTAAAAACATTCAGCTTGTTTTACAAAGTTGGGGGGGGGGGAAGAATAATATAAATTTATGATTAAAGAAATCAACGGAGATCTATTTGGAACACATTTTTTTCTTTCTAAAAATTGCTCATCCTCACATTTGGACAACATGATGGGGATCTGTAATGCACTGAGGCATTTGCAAACTTTCCCCAAAGAGAGAAACCCATGTCTTTGCAGTGGTATGTTCCTTCTTGGGTAAACATGCCACAGTTACATCATGGGATATACCAGATTCCATAGCTTTGCAGTTAAAAAAAAAAAAAAAAGTCTTATATTTAATGTAAGGAGACAAAGGGAAGCCATCTTGAAAAGCAAAAGAATTAAATTACTTTCGCAGAACAACAACAACAACAACAACAACAACAACAACAACAACAAAATTACAGAACACAGTTATGCCCCGAGGGTCTGAGCTAAGCTGCTCTGTGACCATCACGCACAGATATTAAGAATTATCAAAGACCTTAAACGTTGTTCTGGTCCAGCCCTCTGTCTCCTGGCAGATACTGTCATTCCCCGTTCAGAGAAAAGGCAGACGGACAGCATGTGGGTAACTCTCACTCCTATAAAGGCTGCCCACTGGCCCCTGCCCCACCCCTCAGCACCCCCACCGCCCAGGAACTCTTGTGCCACAGCCACTCCCACTTGATGCTCATTCGTACTGACCACAGGGTGAAAAGGTTCTGGCACCAGCATAGGAAAGCTCAGTGTCATTCAACACATAGAGCAGCTACTGTGTCCAGGGCCCCAAGAGAGAATGAGGAAGCTACAATGACCCCTCCCCTTACAGAGTGTGGCTGGGGAAATTAAAAAGAGAAATACATCAACAGTCAGGACTGGAGGACCAGCGGAGTAAGTAAGGGTGCTCAGGGCACGTAGAACAGAGCAGAACAAAGCCACAGTCGTGGGGATCAGGTGCTTCTGACTGGGAAGGGCTTCCTGGCCAGGGAATGCTGTGCAAGGAAGGGCACCCACAGCGGGAGGAAAGCCTTGTGCGAAGATGGACCTGGGAAAAATGGAATTTTCCAGGGCAAACGTTCAATAGCTCATGTGAGAGGACATTGTGACAGTTCCTCGAAGCTTCCCAGGCAACCCTGACTCCTTAGTACTGACACTGGGATCCACGAGGCGTGTCCCACAAGGCTTGGAATCAAATGCTGACCCCAGCCTCGCCCCAGCTCAGGAGGAAAACATGACCAGGCTGCACCTGCCAGCCCCGGCCCCAGCCCTGCCTGTCCCCGACTCTTGTGCAGTGACCCCACATGCTTGGGGTTCCTCATACCAAAAATCCTTCCGGACCCGAGGCCTCAGCTCAGCCTGGACAGGCTCCTTCCAGATCTCAGTTTAGAGGAGGCCCTGTCAAAGACCTCCTGCACCCCATCTCCCCACCAGCAGCCTCCACGCTGGCATCTGCACCCCACTCTGCCTTAACTCTCTGCAGAGGAACACCTGGTATTTCTCGAGTATTGTTTTTGTCACTGAAATTACTACAGTCCAACTTCATCAGTCACAGATTTTGTATTTAATTTTTTTTTAACGTTTCTTTATTTCTGAGAGACAGAGACAGAGCACTAGTGGGGAAGGAGCAGAGAGAGAGGGAGGCACAGAATCCGAAGCAGGTTTCAGGCTCTGAGCTGTCAGCACAGAGCCCGACGCGGGGCTCAGACTCACAAACCACACGATCATGACCTGAGCCGAAGTTGGAGGCTTAACCGACTGCCCCACAAATTTTGTATTTACAAACTTGCCTACCTGGCTAAATTGCATGTGTATAACCCCCAAATCAACACCCTCAAGGAAGCTTTCGCTTCATTCACAGACAAGGGCAGAGCTGGGAAAATGCTGAGTTTCCCAAAGCAGAGCCCCAACAAGGCAAGGCCATGATCTGCCTTCTCATTTCAGCTCTCATTCACTGGAAACATTTTATTTTAAATTTGTATTTATTTATTTTGAGAGAGAGAGAGAGCAGGAGACGGAAGGGAAGGGCAGAGAGAGAGAGGCAGAGAGAATCCCAAGCAGGCTCTGCACTGTCAGTACCGAGCCCAATGCGGGACTCGAACTCAAGAACTATGAGATCATGAGCCGATACCAAGAATCCAACACTTAACTAACTGATACATCCAGGCGCCCCCTCTCACTCACTGTAAACAAGAGTCCTTTCTGTGGCCCATTTAGTGTATTTTTTTTTTTTTACATTTTTTGTTGGTGATTTAGATTTTTATTTTTTTTTAATGTTTATTATTTATTTTTGACAGAGAGAGACACACAGAGGTGGTGGGGGGGTGGTGCTGAGAGAGAGGGAGACACAGAATCCGAAGCAGGCTCCAGGCTCTGAGCTGTCAGCACAGAGCCTGACGCGGGGCTTGAACCCACGACCCGTGAGATCATGACCTGAGCCCAAGTCAGACACCTAACCGACTGAGCCACCCAGGGGCTGCGGTGATTTCGCCTTCTAGAACGTCCACCAGGCGTGATGCTGCAAAGCCATCTGATGCTCCCAAATGCAAAAAGACTGTGGTGTGCTTACAGAGAAAATACACGTATGAGATGGGCTCCGTTCAGGCAGGAGCTGCAGTACCGTTGGCCATGAGTTCAACGTTAATGAATCAATAATATATATTAAGCAAAGCGTCTTTAACCAGAAACACACACAAAACAAGGGTATGTGTTACTGAGTGGAGGAAATCGTTATGAGCAGAGGCTCACAGGAACCCAATCCTCTATTTCCCCTAGGAGCAATGGTCCCGTATTCGTTAATTCAGTGTTCATGGGGACGTTAAACAACATAAATACTGTGAAAAACAAGAATTGAAGGCATTTATTTTGGAGTTCTCCAAAGAAAAACGTTTTGCTGACTAGTCTATTTTGTGCCCGCAAACCCAGATGACAGCTGGTGGTAACAAAAGTAGCAGAGAAATGGTTAAAAGCTCTACTTTTGTCCTTAATTAGGTTCCAAACACATTTCTGCATGGAGATTTAGTGGATTTACCCAGCGATGGCATAATTTATTTTCCCCTGCAACAAGGACCGCATCCATCTTGTTCAGGGCTATGGATCACCATGCCTAGCACAAAGTGGGCTCTCCCTAAACGTCTACTGAATGAATGAAATACTTTAACCCCAAACAAAACCCTAGTTCTTATACTTATCTCCCTTGAAAAATTCTGCACCAAGTCTAAGGTACTAAATTCTTGCCCCACTTAACTTGGACCGAATAAAAACAGTCAAACCAATGATGCTACAATGATATAAACGTAATTGCATTATGTTATCATGAAAAGGTCAAGAACTTCAACAACACAGACCTGGGTTTGGATTCTAACTCTGTGAGCTTGGATCGTTTATTTCACCTCTCAGAACCTCAGTTTTCCTGTATATTAAACAGGGATAATAATACCACCTCTGGCACATGACTGCAATATATAAATGTGACCGTGCGTATGCAAGTTTCAGAATATTACTTCACAGGGAACAGTTCTGAGTAAACATCATCCCTCTGAGCTTATGTGGAACCATGAATCATTCTGAGTAGCCTGGCCAGAGTGAAAGGGATGATGGGCTCATTTGATGTGGCAGAAAAAAGAGGGTTTGGGCAGCCTCCAGCAGGCAAGCCGATTTTTATTTTCACAACGTGGGCTGATGATCCTCTTAGCTCTGCCCTCAAAAGAGATGCCCGTCCTCAGGAGTGGGTAGCTCCTCACCGAAAAGGCACCCAAGTTACGCTTTATCAGAACCTCCCATGGGGTGCCTGGGTGGCTCAGTCGGTTAAGCGGCCGACTTCGGCTCAGGTCATGATCTCATGGTCCGTGAGTTCAAGCCCAGCATCGGGCTCTGTGATGACAGCTCAGAGCCTGGAGCCGATTTCAGATTCTGTGTCTCCCTCTCTCTGACCCTCCCCGGTTCATGCTCTGTCTCCCTCTATCTCAAAAATTAATAAACGTTAAAAAAAAAAACCAAAACTCCCTTCCCTCGCACCCAAAGAAATAGAAAGAAATGGTGTGAATCCACAGCCTACTTTTTTTCATTTATTTGTACTTTTTTTAATTGTGGAAAATATCTAGAACATAAAATTTACCCTTTTAACCATTTTTAAGTGCCCGTTTCCTAGCTGCAATTACGGACAGAGGCTGTATAAACGCAGGCATGAAATTTGGCTGTCAAAATATCATGAGATTGGACAGAGCACTTGTACCTTTAGGTTCAGGACCGCTGACCCTCTTCCCACCACCTTCTAATGATGCCTCCCTTTGGGCATGGCCATTCCCCTGAAATCTAGCTTGTCTTCCTCATTCTTGAAACCTCAGTCACTTTCTGATAGTAAAAAAAAAAAGAAAAGATGAATAGTTTTGCTAAATCAATAATTAGCCGTTAATACATTTGGTGAGGGAAGCTCTATTTTACAAGATCTACCTGGATTACCCAGTTGGTGGGGCTGAAATAAGTCTCTTAACGTGTCTGTGTCTACTTCTTTTTCTATATAGTAGGGGAGGTGGATGATGTGTAAGGCCCGTGTCAGGTCACACGTATTATCATTCTATCATTAGAATCCCAGGAATGATGATATACCACACTGTCTACCCACAGACTAGACCGTCACGTCAGGAAGTACAGACCAAAAAACTGTACGCTTACGGTATCGCGCATTCCCCAACAAAGCCTATCAAGCAGCACATAACTGTCACTGAAATAGTTACAAGAAAAACAAGCACCGTTTCAGTGACCTCACACAACCTCATTTTAGAAACATTATGAAAACTCCCCTACACCAAACTGTTGAGAGCAGCAAGACTTAGTTTCACTTATAAAGCTTTCTAGCGTCATGTCAATTCTTTTTTTCTTATCAGTTGTCCTGAATTTATTGGCAGATTAACGTGGGAAACGTTGAGCTACAAGCCTCCCTTCCTTTGATGAATGAAGTGAGCCGTGGGTCTGGGTCTCCTGCACGGGACCTCGAACGTGAGGATCACTGGATCACGAACCCACCGTTGTTCCTCTAAATTCCAGTCTTTACGGGTTGCTCATCTCAAGTCTCTCGTCTCACCTGGGCTCCAAAGGTAAGTATCGCATTCAGTTATGTGGCGTCTTCCCGTATATTTGCCCCGTTCTATGGCATTTCAAAAGCCACCTTCTTAGCGAACGATGTCACCCACTGAATGTGGCTCAGCGTTGCAAAATCACACTTCATATTTTTCACTATATGAGTGATATCCAAACCCATTCTGTCAGAAACACTTTGTTCCAGATGTCCACTCCACAGCTGGTGAGCCCAGTGTAGAAAAGAACCTCCACTTGCCCACATGAAAAAAATGCCATTAAAATTTTAATAGATTGTATTTCCACTTTTATGAATGAAGCGTTAAATACCAGAAGTCGAAGAAGCAGAAGCAGGGGGGTGTGGGGAAGAAGAAAGAAAAGTTAAAAAGTAGAAAATAAGTAAAATGGTAGATTTAAACCCAGTCACATCAATAATTGCATTAAATGCAAACGGACTGAACACTGCAATTGAAAGGGTATCTAAGAAAAACTTACGAGTAATATCATACTTAATTGTGAAAGACTTAATGCTTTCTTCTGACTTCATCTACTTTAAATTTATGTTCACCAAAAGCATTCATAAGAAAGTGAGCAAAAAAGATACAGACTGGGAGAAGATTATCTTTAAAGTACATAAACACTAGCACCTAGCATATATAAAGAGCTCCTACAAAGAAAAACTACAGGCCAATAGAAAAAGTTACAAGAGATACAAATATGTGCTTTACAGAAGAAAAGTACAAACGTCCAGTAATATATATAAAAATCATAATCTCATTATATATTCAAGAATGCAAATTGCAACCATAAGAAACTACTTTACACTCGCCACAAAACCGAAGGTAAATTAGCAAGGATGTTAAATAATAGCAATATTTGTTCACTACTCATGAGTGTAATCTAGTCCTCCCGCTTGGGAATACCTCCTAAAGAAATATTTGGCTCATGTTCAAGAGTGTCCACTGTGGTATTAATTTACAATGACCAAAGCTGCAAATGACCAATCTTCCTTAACTTCTTGCAAAAGCAGACCCTGAGGTAAGATTACAGTCATTTAGAAGGAAGAATAGGGGCTCCTGGGTGGCTCAATCAGTTAAGCATCTGACTTCAGCTCAGGTCATGATCTCATGATTCGTGGGTTTGAGCCCTGTGTTGGGCTCTGTGCTGACAGCTCAGAGCCTGGAACCTGCTTCCGATTCTGTGTCTCCCTCTCTCTCTCTCAGCCCCTCCCCGCTTGTACTCTGTCTCTCTCTCTCAAAAATACATAAAAAATTTAAAAAATTAAAAAAAATAAACAGGAAAACTGGCAGAGGCATGAGGCGTGGAGAAGTCATTCTTGGAAGGAAAGACAGCCGCTAACAGGGTACATTATTAAACTAGTCATTGCGTGGGTGACTGGAGCATCATCTCACGCGGAAAGTAGGAGACCTGGAATCATATGACCAGCTGACGAAGTCGTTTCCCAAGCCGCTTCCATGGGCACATGCAGCCGGCCACTGCTGGGGCAGCACACCTTCCTGCAGCAGGCGTGCGTGTGCAAGGAGTCCCGAGGCACAAGTGCACTACCAGCATCTGGAAGTTGGTGAGAGCGCCGAGAAAGGTCCAAGGGGCGGAGGCGAGGCACTGACAGAATATGCTACAAAACCAACCCCAAATATCCACTGGCGGGAACTGGATAAACTGGTCCATTCCCACCAAGTAACATAGTAGTGAAAACAAATGTGCTACAACCACACACAAGGCATGGAGATACCATTAATCGCAAAAAAGTGGCGAAGAAGAACTAAAACACGGTTCCACTTATTTAAACACTGAAAACATACAAAACAATGTATTATTTAGGAATACCCACAGGTGTGGGGCCGAACTAGAAAGGAATGCAAGAAAATAACAAACGCAAAAGCCAGGATCCTGAATTATTTAAAACATATTGAGACTTGGGGTGCCTGGGTGGCTCAGTCAGTTCAGTGACAGAATCTTGATTTCAGCTCAGGTCATGATCTCACAGTTCATGAATTCGAGCCCCACATCAGGCTGCATGCACACTGAGCATGGAATTCTGTCTCTCCCTCTCTCTCTCTGCCCCTCACCCCCCTCAAAATACATAAAATAAACTTCTAAAAATATATATTAAAAATATATATATTGGGGCACCTGGGTGGCTCAGTCGGTTAAGCATCCGACTTCGGCTCAGGTCCTGATCTCGCGGTTCGTGGGTTCAAGCCCCGCGTTGGGCTCTGTGCTGACATCTCAGAGCCTGGAGCCTGCTTTGGAGTCTATGTTTAAGAACAAACATTGAAAATTTTTAATAAAAAAGAATATATATATCTGGACTTGATGCATTTATAATGATCACGATAACATGTTTTATTTTGAAAGACAAACTTGAACTGAAATGGGAAAGACTGCATCTGGGGCACAAGCAAGGATGTGGATAAAACAAGACGGGTTAAAGCTGGGTGGTGGGTGCACGGGTTGGTAGTCTATTAGTCTTTATGACAGAAATATATGCACACTTCCTACATATAAAATTTTTCAAAAATCCTAAGAAGAATCTGAAATAAAGGACGTCATAACGTTCACCTAACAAACTCTGAGTGACGATGGGTTTTCCTCTCTTCCTTTTACTTATCTGTGTTTTCTAGAACAACCATACGTTCCTTTCATATTAGGAAAACAATGTAAAGGCACTCAAGTCCCCACAAATCCCACCCCCCCCCCCCACTTTTCCAGTCCTAGCTGTGCCACCTTCCATACACAGCCAATCTAGAAAAGGAGAGAAATCGGCTACTTGATTCCCTATTGTAGTGATTAACTTACACAGAGATTCCCCGGTTTGCTAATTCAGCTGCAAATTTACATTTGCCCACAGGGGCTGAAGCAAAAAAAAAAAAAAAGAAAAAAAAAAAAAAAAGTAGGCCAATTCTAAAATAAATCATCCAGTGGGCAATTAAAAACTGGATAAAAACTGAAGGGAAGAGGGAATCCGACACTACAGGTTAAATCCTATTATCACAAATTTCAGATGATTGTTTCTATTCTCTCATGAAGGGATTTTGAGTCGGACTCAGATGATATCAAACAGTGCTTAGAACAGTTGAAGTGTACGCCCAGAGACTCAATATATCCCTAATAATCACAATTTGTATTTTGAAACACAAAACTGAGAAGGGGGGGGGGCGCATAATATTTAGAGCTGCTCACTACGGGAAGACGGAAGGTCCACAATGCTTGAAATAAATAACCAGCTTGCGTATTCATCAAATGCCTTGTATACTTTCTGCCAAACCCTGAAAACTAAAAGCATTTCCGTCGCTCTCGGGAGTTGTAGCTGTCACACGAGGCTGGTTCCGCCATTCGAATGCAAATGTCTCATCAGTTCCAACCGTCCTATCCACGTGAAATTGTCCCCCAACAGTTGCAAAAACTGAGCACGGCACTCCTCACTAGCACCGGGCGTATTGGGGGTACTTTGTTCCTTCGAGTTTTGATGACGCTCTAGTTGGTGTCTTTCCTTCAGGACTCCAAAATCATTAAGGCTTATGTATTCATAATCCGAGAGGCCTCGCTGAATAGGTGGAGAGCCCCAGGGGCACTTAAAAGCTAGTTGGGAAGAAAAGTGCCTGCCCAACGAGCTTTTGTAGAGCAGTGGACCGTGAATCTCCTTCGTGAGCTCAGATAAGCTTGGACTGACGCGGGCGCCCATAAAGTCCCGCTAACCCAAGCCGCAGTATCTGCCTCGTCAAGTTTCTCGCCTTGACCCCTGACGGCCCATTCCATTTTCCCCGTTCTTTTAGCGTGACCGTGTGTAACAAAGGCTGTGCGGAACGTCCCGTGACCTACAACGTTCATCTCAATCCAAAGCTCTCTGAACGGCCAAGCCTGGGAGCGGCAGGCTTCCCGTCCAAGGGGAGACGCGGAGGCCCTCAAACTGGGAGGCCTGACAGCGTGTTCTTGATACCTACATACAATTTACAAAAAGCATGGAGCGTGTTATGCGAAGAATCTGAATTCAGAAACATCCTGCAACCCACAACAGCCGAGATGAAAAGCCGGGTCAATCAGGGAAAATAACCAGTGTATTTCTTCTATACCATTTTACTAAACCCTCTGGTCTGTGTATCACTTTCTGTTTAATAAAAGAAGAAAAGAAAAATAGTTTCTGGTTTTCCAATATAAAAATCCAACTTCAAAGGAGCTTTGTAAGTACCGTAAGGTAGTACTGTCACCCAGGCAATTTCAAAAGGCCTTTCAAACCACTCTCGGATAGGATAACGAATCTGTTATCTGGCAACTCTTATAAGAAAACAGCTTTAAAGAGCCCATAAACAATCATTATCTTCAAACAGCATCCTCAGACACTAAAATCCCTGGATAACATAGATTTGTTTTTCATTTTTACCTCCCTCAGACTCTACTACACAACACCTTCTTAACCTTTCTAATTTAAAAAAAAAAATTTATTTAGTTCAAGAGCTAACGACAGAATAAGTATCACAACAGATGCTGCAAAAATTCACCTTGCAAACGTGGATTTGAAATACAATCTATCTTTGAGTTTAGAGAAAAGGCAAAGAGACAATAAAAGGAGATAAACGAGGAAAAATCTTTACATAATCATTTACTTCTCCCTTTTAATTAAACTTGAATTCCAAATAACGCGGAGTTTATTAACAAGATAATTCTCTGTGAGGCGCTACTGAACAGGTTCTCTAAGAATTTCATGGTTTGTCGATATCAAGAGGTAGTGAGTAATCTAAGAATTTGGTGAGTCAATAAAATAAAAGGCAATGGCAATACACCCACTCGGTCACCTGAGAACTCTTTGGAGAGTCACTTGCAACATCACCAATTAAAGCAAAGATCTCTCGCTCGGAATAGTCCGTTTCCTGCCCCCCCACCTCCCCCCAGTGTGCCTCATTTCCCTTCCCCAACCAACAGAAAACTCCCTTATGCTCAGGATGTATTTTGAGAGACGGAAGTAGAATTTTTACATCTGGAAGATATTCCCAGATCACATAAATACTTACCCACATAACTGAAATACATTCTGAATCCCCAACACTTACTGTTGCCTACTTTACTGTTTACCTCGAGCGAGCTCTGTTGACTGTGTGGCGCTCATAAGGTAACGTCTACTTCTGGGCCAAGACCTTTACTAAAACCCAACGTCAGGATATGTCTTATTAAGCAAATGTCCCATTGAGGTTAAGCGTAAATGAGTATTGTGAGTGTGTGCATGCGTGCAGGTAAGTATTACAGGGTTGAGGAGGAAGAGGCGGAGCGTGCATGTTGAGAGGAAAATCTTCCAAATTCAACATGAGAAACTCAGTAATCTAGGACACAGCTCGACATAGAATGAAGCATCACTTACGGAAGAAGGTGTCTGAAAGCACTTATCTTGGAATTCTCCATATTCCTAGGGCGCCTGGGTGGCTCAGTCGGTTAAGCGACCAACTCCGGCTCAGGTCATGATCTCACGGTTCGTGAGTTGGAGCCCCCCATTGGGCTCTGTGCTGACAGCTCAGAGCCTGGAGCCTGCTTCGGATTCTGTGTCTCCCTCTCTCTCTGCCCCTCCTCCGCTCACTCTATCTCTCAAAAATAAATAAATGATAAAAAATAAATTAAAAAAAAAAGAATTCTCCATATTCCTGAATAAAAGATACCTCGATGATGACAGAAATCAGGAATTATAACCCATTTTTTGGTAGTGCAAAGCTGGGTCATGTTTTACTTTTTCTAGCAACGTATTATGTTCGTTTAATATTTACCGCAAAAGAAAGCCAACCAAATAGCATAACTCAAAATTCTGATACGTTCTACAGAGAAACATTTCCGTCCAATGGGAAAATAACCCTGCTTGGCTCTTTCTCCTCCGAAATTGCATTGTTATTGATTTCTCCTATGGAGGGAGCTTCCCTATAGAGGAAGGCAGGAATCATATGAGTAATAACTCTCACGACATTAGCGTTAATGCAAATTTGGCAACTGCTACAAGCATTTACGCACACGTTCGCTTTTACACAACTGCTATTACGTGTGCTAAAAACTCAGCTGTCACGTCTACCTTTTTTCCAAGATAATAATCCTGCCAATAGAGTCACCAAAGGCCATGGCAGAAAATCCAAATAGAGAGGGCACCGAGGGCTGAATAAGCTCATTGTCTGTTTTGGAACAAGAGGGCTGTATTCACCATGAAACTGGAGTAAGAACTAGATTAGAACAAAGACTTAAAATTCAGAAACAAGTCAAGAGTAGCTGAAAACTCACCCACATTTTTTTACACTACAATTTCTATGTTTGGCATCATTTTGTATGTTTCCATTACCAAACAAAAATGTGGAGATGATATACATTTATAAAGGAAGCACTTTGATATAAAAAGTGCTTTGCTTTTTCAACTTCTCCTAACCATTTAAAATGCTTTTTTGGGGGAAACAGAATATCCTTCGTATTTTAAAAAGCTCCAAAGTGAATTGAAGATTAATCAGCTGCTTAAGCGTTCCATTTTATGTCTTGGCCAAAAATATAAGTCATGGCCAAAGAATGCTATTATTTTATACTTCCATTTCTCTGTACAGTGTATTCAGCAATTTCACAAATCACATAATCCTTGGAACAACACTGTGAGGTCGGTATGACTGGTGCCTAACACAGATGAGAACACGCATCTCAGTGTCGAAGATGCGTGTCATGTTTCTGGCCGATGAGCACCTTTGCGAGAGCCTCAACATACCGGGGTGATTTCTGGCTTTCTGAACTTAGGGCGCCCTGTTCTCCGGGCCCCTCTGCAGCTAGGGTGACGGGAGCATCGGCCTTGAGATTCACCCTTGCAAACCAGGGAGTCACACGTGAGCATCATGCTGGTATGCACGGGATTTGCTTTGACTGGTCATGGCAACCGAGGTGCCCAGCGTGGGGGCCAAGGCTGGCTGCAGGGCGGAGCCCCCAGAGCCGAGAGGCACCACTCCTGCGACGCAGCAGACTTCCTGGCAGTGGTGTAGACCCCGGCACCTAGCGCTCGGTGGGCCAGAACATGTGGCAGCCAGCACCCTCCGGGCCACTTCTCTGGCATGGCTTTGGACGCCGCTCCCGAAAACTTCGCGATGTGCCTAGGTCTTCAGCCCTCCCAAAAGGGCTCTCTCCCACGAACTGCCCGATATCCTTTCAACAAACCACTTCTGCTAGGAGTCCCGTTCTGTGGCTTACACTCAGGAACCCTGGCTCATTTACTGAGGTGGTTACGCAACATTCATTCTTTTCGGGAAGTCTTTTCTGGGCAAGAAACGGTAAGGATGAGTCCTGAAGGATCTGTAAGATTCAACTAAGCAGAGCTGTGGGAAAGGGGGAATGGCCTTCTAGGCAGAGGGCCTAGCAGTGCAAAGGTCCTGTGGTAGAAAAGAAAACCAATGAGTCGTGAACGGGGCTGGGGAGAACTTAATGAAATGCAGCCGATAGGTGAGCAGAGGCCAGAGCACATGGGTGTGGCAGGAGATTTTGCCCCTGTGGCCTTGCAGATCACAAACAAATTTCTTTATGAAGCCAAAATACATGTAGACATAAGTAACACACATTGAAAGTTACACGCTGAGAAATTTCAAGTAAGACCAATGCCCCATTTACAGAATAGGCTTTCAGGCATGGAAAGATAGCAGTCATCTTTTTCCACACTGAAATAGTCCCGGGATCTTCACCTGTCTAGGTAATATTCCAGCCATAAAAGTCTAGTGGTGAACACAATGGATTTGAACCGAAGAAACTTGGATTTGAGCCCTGATGCTAGATACTCCTTTCATGATCTTAGGGAAATCATTATTATCCAGGAAGGTTGCCTACATCCATAAAACAGAGAAGAATCTGCTGCCCTCCATGTCTCATAGAATTGTTGTAAAGGTCAAATGAGCCAAGCAATGTGGGGGCTCTATGTATCAGTAGGTGCTGACGGTAGGGGGATATTAGGATAATGGTAACAATGGTTACGATCGCTTTGGTACCGTCTCCTAAAGCGTAAACAGGAATGTCAACATGCTTCAGCTTCCAATATTCCCAGATGGGTCCAGAACTGAATACAATATTTTTAAAGTAATTTATCATAAAAAAAAAAAAAAAAAGCTATACGAGGTGATGGATGTTAACTAAACTTATTGTGGTAATCGTTTTGCAATATATGCCTCTATCAGATCATTATGTTGCACACCTTAAATCTATATGATATTGTATGTCAACTATATCTTAATAAAACTGGTTAGGGGAGCACCTGGGTGGCTCAGTCCGTTGAGCGTCTGACTCCTGATTTTGGCTCAGGTCATGATCTCATGGTTCCTGAGATTGAGCCCTGCCTCAGGTTCCACCCTGAGCGTGAAGCCTGCTGGAGATTCTCTGTCTCTCTCCCTGTGCCCGTTTCTCCACTCACACACTGTCTCTCTCCCTTCCCAAAATTAAAAAAAAAAAAAAAAAAAAAAAAGCTGAGAAAACTCAGCAACGGTCAACCTTTTAGCATGATGCTCTATCCCTTTGGGGCCTCCTCACTAGAAACATATTCTTCAATGAAAAGTCATGCAAAGAGCCACAGTGAAAATAAATGGCCTGATAATAATAGCTGGATTTATTAAGTTACTGTGCTAAGTGCTAGTAAAAATTTGGAAATAAAAGTAGCTTTATCAATGCAAAGCACTTTGCGATTTATCTTTCTAATCCTAGACTATTTCAGGGTAAGGTGACGTGAATTTTTTTGGCTCCCGTGAATTTGACCTCAAATGAACTCACAACTGAGAAGACTTAAATGAGCACATTCCAGCATGAAACATTTTTATCAAAGGTAGACCATCAGTTTCCAAAGGACAGAGACGTTACCTTAGTTATCTTTGTTATCTGCAGAATCTAGCACCAGTGCCTGAAACGCCGTAGGCAAGAAATAAAACCTTTTTTGAGACATAAATTTTTCACGGGTGCCTGGGTGGCTCAGTCAGTTAAGCATCCGACTTCAGCTCAGATCATGATCTCACAGGGCATGGGTTCGAGCCCCACGTGAGGCTCTCTGCCGTCAGCACAGAGCCCGCTTCGGATTCTCTGTCTCCCTCTCTCTCTGTCTCTGCCTCTGCCCTTCCCATGTTCTCTCTCCCAAAAATAAATATTTTTTAAAAATTAAAAAAATAAAATTTTTATGGTTACTGGAATATATGTATGATGTACGACTTGCCATATAAGAGCATAGAAAATATAAAAATAGTTTTATGATAAAATAAAAATAGAATGAAATATAAAAATAAATCTCTTTACTGTAAATATTGAAAATAATAATAGTGACAGCTAATATTTAGACGTACCCTTACGTGGCCCTAGACACTCTGCTTAATGCTTCACAAGGACTAACACAGGTAGTTTCTAACACCTGACCCTGGGGAGGAGGGGGTGGGGTAAAGGTCACTGGAAAATCGGTGAGTTTTTAAGGGTGACTTGGCCATCACAGTTAAAACAAGGTAATGTTCATCATCTTCACCTGCATCTGGCCAAATCGCTCCCCAATGTGAATGTCAAGGATAACCTGATAGAGTACGATGCGAGTTCTTAGAGAACAATCTGGTTTGGCTATCTACACAACCAAATCCACACGTGAAAATCCATCACATTCTGGAAAAAAAAAAAAAGGTAATGGGGCACCTGGGTGGCTCAGTCGGTTAAGCATCCGACTTCAGCTCAGGTCATGATCTCGCGGTCTGTGAGTTCAAGCCCCGCATCCGGCTCTGTGCTGACAGCTCAGAGCCTGGAGCCTGTTTCAGATTCTGTCTCTCTCTCTCTCTATGACCCTCCCCCATTCATGCTCTGTCTCTCTCTGTCTCAAAAATAAATAAATGTTAAAAAAATTAAAAAAAAAAAAAAAGGTAATAACTTACATGACATTCCACAGCCCACCGCTGAAGGGCATTCTAATGTTTTACAAGTGTGAGGAAAGCAATTTTGACCCGAAGTCAAAGAGGTGGGCATGAGTTTCCAGAGAGCAAAATTATCTCTAAGTTAAAAGAGAACGTTCAGCCAACACACGAAAGTAGAAGTAGAAGAGGGTATTAAGAAATGACAGCACCACTAAGACTTACTGTCGGAAAGGGAAGCCGTTCCAAGAACTGTTTAATCCATTAAACTGTTGCCTGACTATTCAAGTATATTCAGAACTTCATTTGATCATGCCCTAATCTTCCCTTACATTTTAATTAAGATTAGTTAAGCATATAAGTGAGTTTTGAGCATGATATCCTAGGGTGAATGAGACTGCAAAGAATAGGAATAGGTCCATCAGAGAAGGAAATGTGGGGGAAGGCAGTCCTGGGGGATTCTTTGATCCTCAAGGGGAGGACACCAGCAAGGTGACTAGGGTTGGTGGCATTTAGTCATCTGGGAGCACTTTCCACTGAGACCCTCCCTTGGAAGTGTGCCTGTTCATGACGAAGGCGAGGAAATGCCGTTAGGTGTAGACAGAACTGTAATGTGAACGGTGTTCTCCCTCTCCATTCTCATGTGCGGTCTTCTTATTTCCGCATCCTGGTATCATGCAGTTAAAAAACAAACAAAAAGGGGTGCCAGGGTGGCTCAGTCGGTTAAGCATCCGACTTCAGTTCAGATCATGATCCCACGGTGCGTGGGTTCGAGCCCCGCATCGGACTCTGTGCTGACAGCTCAAAGCCTGGAATTTGCTTCCAATCCTGGGTCTCCCTCTCTCTCTGCCAATCCCCCATTAGCACTCTGTCCCTCTCTCTCTCTCTCCAAGATAAATAAACATTTAAAAATTAAAAAATAAAACAAAAGAAACCAACTGATGACTCACACTTGTTACCTAGAATATCCACACACTGTATTTTATCTAACTTGCAGAGCGCTTCTCATTCACCACTTGGCAAGCTTTTCATTCTTGTCTGCTTACTTTGTCCTTCATCTCCCTTGTATACTGTATCTATGTGAATGCGTGTATGTATAAAGTTGTTATACTGTATTTTAAGCTACAAGCAACCCGAAACAATCTTACTCTAGTGGTTTAGCATTAGGGAAACTCAACATGAAGTCCCAGATCTGCAGACCACTGAAACGGAAATCTTTTTACTACTTTGGTCTCTAAATTGTGACAATTACTTCTGTTTTCAAATTTTACATACCCTTAATTTTCCAGAATTTTTTTGCCCTCAAAGTCATCATTTCCCACCATCATTACAGTTCTAAGCTTCATAAAAGATATACCTGTAAGTCATAGGCTCCCATATCTGCAAATCAACATCATCCATAGGCTATTTATGTCTAAAAGTAACTTCAGTAAATATATACTCTATTCATCAGTTAAGGTGGTACAGCTGAGATACAATACTCAGAACCCAAGCTCTGCAATCTGCAGAGAAACGATTTTACATCCATACAATTGCTTCCTGCCAGTGGACGGCGGGAGCATAGCCTTGGGAATTTAAATGACCGATTTACCCAGGGAAAGAAAGCTTATTTTTAGTAAGTGGAGGGTAAAAAAAAAAAAAAAAAAATGTTGACTTAATTTATTTTACTGCCTGTGAACCTACTTTGGAAGGAGAAGCAGAATTTGATTAATTAGATTAGCAAATTCAGTAAGTTGTTTATTCAGTTGGGTGAATCAATGTTTCCCTGAATTTACTTTAGCTTTATTTTATGCTTTCTAATCTAACCAGTAGGTAAGATGTTGAAAGCCAAAAGCCTTTCTATCCCACACCTCTTTCAAATATCTATTCACATGTTAATTGGATCTCTTTGTGATTGGAGGCAGACAGATTTCCCAGTCCCCCTGCCCCCCCATCCCCCCAACCCCAGCACACAACAAGATGGCAGAAAATGACAGATAATAGAAAACGGACTACATGCCTATTTTCTATGCATCTCAGTGTTTAGCATTTCCCCTTTGCTGCCGACTCTAGTTTTAAATTTCATTTCCACCCAATATTAAATAAAAGGAGTTTTCTCTACTAATGACAGCATATTTTAAGATCATTAGAAAAGAATTATTAGAGTAAACTGCTTTATTTTTCAATCATTGCCAAATTGCTCAAATATTTGCTAGTTTTTCTTCCTTCTCTTAATGATCTGTCTTTCTTAGGAAGTCCCTTTCATCTGACTTGCTACACAAAATCATTCCTCATTCATTTGTTACTGAGATTTATAGGAGTACAGCTGTTCAAACAAGCCTTTGCCTGTGAAAGCCTGAGAAAATTGGGTTAGATAATCAAATTAAAATTCCAGCTATACATTCTTTTAACAGAGTGTTGACAATTTTTATATTTTATATTTAAAACATATCAAAATAAAAAGGGCAAACCGTGCAGCATCATGGACAACATTTTTCCATTAATGACCTACAGGACACGTTCAGAAGGAGAAAAACTTTAATTCAGCAACAAATCAAATGTGCTTTTCTGGAAGAGATCTTTTTTTTTTTTTAATTAAAAAAAAATTGAAGATCCAAGAGAATGAGGGCTTGAAATCCTAGCAGTTGGGGACCATTAGAGATTATTTAGCTCACAGGGACTGGCATAAAAATATGAGCGCTGGTGACCTGGGACATAAGGGTGTTGACTGACTTCTGATAAACACCAGACACCATTGATTTTCAGGTAAAGGTGGAATTGAAACTACCTTTATTCAAAGGCTACAAAAATCACCTTCTCCAAAGAAGTGCACATCTCTCTAGTTCTCTGAAAATGAAACAGATTATAGGATCACAGTCTCCCTCAAACTAATGAGGCATATTCGACTGGCCTTGAAATTCAAAAGCAGGGAGAAACATCAAAATTGGAGCAGTCACCCTTCTGAATTTCTTCCTTTCCTTTCCCCGGTGCATCTGTCCCCTGGCTGAGCTACCAAGAGAGCAAAGATTTCTTAGATGACTTTGCTTTCATTCTTTTTGGATTACCCTGAAAATTATGCCCACTCCACAGATAAGGGTTGTGTTTCCCAGTGGGTAGAACAGGGTCCTCTTCTTGGAACTGCTCACGATCCCCACCTCCAGTCAGCCGCCAAGTCCTATTTATTTTTTAAAAAATTGTTTTTAATGGTTTAATTTATTTTTGAGAGACAGAGAGAGCAAGTGTAAGTGGGGGAGGGGCAGAGAGAGAGAGAGAGAGGGAGACACAGAATCTGAAGCAGGCTCCAGGCTCTGAGCTGCCGGCACAGAGCCGGACGTGGGGCTCGAACCCACGAACCGGGAGATCATGACCTGAGCCGAAGTCGGACGCTTAACTGACTGAGCCACCCAGGCACTGCAATTTTTTTAAGGTTTTTTTTGTTTTGTTTTTTGAGAGACACGGAGAGATCCAGAGTGGGGGAGGGGCAACGAGAGAGAGAGAGAGAGAGAGAGAGAGAGAGAGAGAATTCCAAGCAGGTTCCACACCGTCAGCACAGAGCCTGATGGCTGGCTCAGTCTCGGGAAACCGTGAGATCAGGACCACAGCTGAAATCAAGAGTCAGAAGCTGAACCACCCAGGCCCCCCAAGTCCTATTTAAATCCTACTCCCTACATGCCCTCCCAGCCCAGCCAGTGCTTAGTGGTCCCCCTGATTGGGTCACTGGTATCTCCCAACCCGATCAGGGCAAGGTCTGTCCTCGTGCGTCTTCACGTTCACCCATCCTCTCTCGACACACAGGCTACCCTGACCTTTCTGGGAAGCAGATCTGCTACTGGCATGAGAGCGAACCCCCAGCATCTGAACGGAGCCCGGAGCACGGTCAGGCTCTGTGCAGCACCCACCTCTCTCCTGCCACCCACACCTCATAGCACAGCCAGGTCAAGCACGTGCGCGCGCGCGCACACACACACACACACACACACACACTCACCCTGGGCTTCGGCACACCCTCCTGCACCATCAATGGCCCTCCTGTCCCTTGCTTCGATTTCCTCTTACTCTTCATCAGGTCTCTGCTTAGATACCACTTTCTCCAAGAAGCCTTTTCTCGAAGTCGGGGATGAATAACCCACCCGACATACTCTCCCCGGACTTACCCTACATGCTGCACTGCCACGCTGGGGCTGTTTGTATACATCCCCCTAGAATGCAAACTCTGTGAAGACAAGGGCTGAGCCTACAGAGTTCGACATCAAATTCCCAACGCCAATGCCCAGCTAGGGCCTGGCACACTGTGAGGGACCACGATCAACATCTCTTGAATTAATTAAATAATTAATTAGTGACAAAGTCCTCACTCAAACAGTCCCGGAAACCTCCCCCGGAAGCCTTTTCCTAGAAATGGGCTACAAAGATGCCCTCTTTTTCCAGTTTCCTAAAATGTAACCTCTCAGACCAGCACTTGGTAGGTGTTCAATAAGTATTTCTTATTGGATAAACGAATGAGCAGGGCAACTATGCTACTAGGTATCTAACAAAATTGAGTTGTTTTTATTAAAACTACTTGCCAGACACTGACAAGGGGGCCAGAACAGGTAAATCCAGTTATGCAGGTTATACTGGGTCTAAGTGGTTTCCTTACCCCACCCAGCAGCAAACAACCTAGATCCAGTATTTTAAATGTTTCCTGTTGCTCCTACTTTACTCACACCACTGGCTACTACTCTTTTTTTTTTTTTTTAATGTTTATTTATTTTTGAGAGAGAGAGACAGAGCATAAGCAGGGGAGGGGCAGAGAGAGAGGGAGACACAGAATCCCAAGCAGACTCCAGGCTCTGACATGTCAGCACAGAGCCCAACACGGGGCTCGAACCCACGAACCACGAGATCATGACCTGAAGCTGAAGTCCGGCCGCTTAACCAACCGAGCCACCCGGGCGCCCCTATAGCACTGGCTACTACTCTTCTGACATCAGTCCTGTGTGAGGACAATTTAAAAGGAGCAGGATTACAACACTGGTCTTTCTCAGATCCCAGAGTCAAACTGCTTAAATGAGAAGCACTTCAAGTTCGCCTTTGTTTCCCTTGATTCTAAGCAAACAAATACATAAACTTATATTCAGGAGGAGCCCCTCACTTTCTGAAAAGATCGTGTGCTAATGTGGAGGCAGTCACCATGCCCCACACTGAATTTTCTTTAAGCCTCCCTGATAATTTCTTGGAGCGGATAATTTGTTGGCCAGTGATGGTCCCCACTTACCATCTACATCAGACAAGAACTGAGATCTGCGTGTAGATATTTACTATAAAAAAAAGTGGGACTCAGAACCTGCTTTCACCCATTCAAAAGCACCCAGTGCCCACAAGGGAAAATCCAAACTACTCTGCACAAAAACCCTTCTAGAGTGTCTACACATCTCCATGTCGCTGCCAGCCATTCCTGGCATCCTGGACTCCAGGCACACTACTCCGAGATCTCCACACCTTCCTCTGAGCTTTGCACAGTCTCTTCCTCTGCTTGGAAGTTGCCATTCCTGTCTCATTCTGCACCCTGTCCTTGTACCTGGCATATACTCCCCAGTCCCAGACGAAATCAATTATTCTTTGGTCCTTTCTCTCCCTTCCTCTTTGAGGTCACTGAACACATTAGATACTGCAAAAGACCCCTCACGTATCTATCTCCCCTACCAACATGAAAGCTGCTGATAAGCAGATAACCACATCTTGTTCATGTTTACATCTTGGCATATGAAATAATCCCTAGCATGTGATAGTCAATGAATTTAATGAATGAATCTGTTTCATCCCTGCCTCACAAGTGAAGCCACGCAATAAAATTACCAGAATATGACTGGTATGATGCTATGCATCATAATCATCGATGGGAAACCCAAAATGCCAATACGACAGATTACTTGCCGTATAGACTTAGGGTAATTTCAAGACGAATCGTCAAAACACCAAGAAAATGGTGCAGTCTCTGACAACATCACCTTGAATCACTGTTCCAACTTGATCAGGAGTTGGAAACAATTCAGACGGGAATGTTTAGAGACTTTACGGGACACTAGCTATCTGGACTTTTTAAGATTTGCTCAGCAACTATTTGCTGAATACCAGCAACATGCTCAAGTGTTGTTGTTTGTGGCCATTTAGTACACATCGCTAGTAGGGGGGTACACGTGTGTGCCCTAAGGTGACAGTGTTGGCTCCTTTAAGACCAAGGTTGTAGAGAATTTATTCTAGATCTTGCTGTATCTCTCAATGGCAGGTGAGGACCTGAGGAGTGAAAGGGCCCCTTCCTCCCTGAGGACAAAGGAGAGCAGGGAGGTCTCAAACCACTTCTGGGTATTCCTCCTGTGCTGGGTGGTTTATGGTTGGGATACCATGGGGGAAAATAGCTTAAATCCAGTAAGACTCAAGATGATGCAACAATCCAACACTCATCTCCCAGGAGGTGTCTAATGAGGCCTGGCCTCTTCGATTCCCAGATCCCATACGTGATCACATATAGGAGCTCCCTGAACACACATCACTGGGACATGGTCCCTTCCTTCCAGGCTCCCTCTGTCCATTATTCTCAGAGTCCAGTGTGGTTGTAAATATTTACCAGTGTTTTTCACTGCATTTGGTATATCTCCATGTTTAGTGTATGTTCCAAGCCAAGAAAAAAACACTAAGCAAGGAATTACGCAATTATTTCTCTGGCCCCATTTCTCACTAATCCATTATCGCTATGATACACACTCTCCAAATCAAGTTCTTTCTCTATAAAGTGTGGCCCATAGTGCACACCCATGAAATCTAGAAATGTCCAGATCGCCTACTGTTTCATACAACCTCAAAAACACAGGTGCAACACCAACAGGTCCCTGTTCTCTGGGGACCACACAAATAGCCAGTGCACAAAGCCAAGTCTATTCAAAATGACTTTTGATGTTTCAGAACAAAGGACTCACAACCAAGAGTTCAGGGATGAATCCACAATTGAAACTGGATGAACAAAACAATCTTATGTGAGTGTGTGGATTTCTTCTTGGGGCGAAGATCTCTTCCTTTCAAAAAGTCCTCATAGGAAAAAGAAAACCAAAGCAGGAGGCATGACAATCCCGGACTTCAAGATACAGTACAAAGCTGTAATCATCAGGACAGTATGGTACTGGCACAAGAACACACACTCAGATCAAGGGAACAGAATCGAGAACCCAGAAATGGACCCACAAAGCTATGGCCAACTAATCTTTCACAAAACAGGAAAGAATATCCAATGGAAAAAGACAGTCTCTTCAGCAAGTGGTGCTGGGAAAACTGGACAGCGACATGCAGAAGAATGAATCTGGACCACTTTCTCATACCAGACACAAAAATAAACTCAAAATGGATGAAAGACCTCAATGTAAGACAGGAAGCCATCAAAATCCTCGAGGAGAAAGCAGACAAAAACCTCTTTGACCTCGGCCACAGCAACCGCTTACTCAACACGTCTCCGGAGGCAAGGGAAACAAAAGCAAAAATGAACTACTGGGACCTCATCAAAATAAAAAGCTTCTGCACAGCAAAGAAAACAGTCAGCAAAACTAAAAGGCAACCTACAGAATGAGAGAAGGTATTTGCAAAAGACATATCAGGTAAAGGGTTAGTATCCAAAATCTATAAGGAACTTATCAAAATACCCAAAAAACAAATAATCCAGTGAAGAAATGAGCTAAAGTGATGAATAGACACTTCTCCAAAGAAGACATCCAGATGCCCAACCGACACATGAAAACATGCTCCACATCACTCATCATCAGGGAAAGGCAAGTCAAAACCACAATGAGATACCACCTGACACCTGTCAGAATGACTAACATTAACAACTCAGGCAACAACAGATGTTGGCGAGGATGCGGAAAAAGAGGATCTCTTTTGCATTGTTGGTGGGAATGCAAACTGGTGCAGCCACTCTGGAAAACAGTGTGGAGGTTCCTCAAAGAACTAAAAACAGAACTACCCTACGACCCAGCAATTGCACTACTAGGCATTTATCCACGGATACAGGTGTGCTGTTTCAAAGCAACATATGCACCCCCATGTTTATAGCAGCACTAGCAACAATAGCCGAAGTATGGAAAGAGCCCAAATGTCCATCGATGGATGGATGGATAAAGAAGATATAGGGTGTGTGTGTGTGTGTGTGTGTGTGTGTGTGTATAATGGAGTATTACTGGGCAATCAAAAAGAATACAATCTTGCCATTTGCAACTATGTGGATGGAACTGGAGGGTATTATGCTATGTGAAATTAGTCAGAGAAAGACAAAAATCATATGACTTCACTCATATGAGGACTTTAAGAGACAAAACAGATGAACATAAGGGAAGGGAGGCAAAAATAATATAAAAACAGGGAGGGGGACAAAACAGAAGAGACTCTTAAATATGGAGAACAGAGGGTTACTGGAGCGGGTGTGGGAGGGGGGATGGGCTAAATGGGTAAGAGGCACTAAGGACTCTACTCCTGAAATCAGTGTTGCACTATACGCTAACTAATTTGGATATAATTTTTTTTTAATTAACAAATAAATAAAATTAAAAATTAAAAAAAAAAGTCCTCATAGGGTCCCAGAGCCAGACAAGACCGACAGACACACACAGACACACACACATGTTCCCAAATAAATAAAATCCTGCTTTCAGTGAAGAAAACATTTTTGCATATAAATATGACACAATTTCCATTTGTCTAATGAAATGTGTCAAAATCTCCTCCCACGCCCTTTCATCTAAAATGTGATTAAAAGATCCAAATTAGCAGGTGAGTGCCAGAGCACAAAGATCCCATGAGAAGAGGCAGCAAAGAAAAGGAGAAAAAGCAAGCAAATAATGTATGTCTGAAACACCTGAATCATGAATAAGATAAGCAGAAGAAGAAGAAGAAGAAGGGGAAGAAGAAGGAGGAGGAGGAGGAGGAGGAGGAGGAGGAGGAAGAGGAGGAGGTTATTGTGACTTGACATTCAGAAATAAGCAGCAATGTTTTAGTCCTACTGACCAGTGGAGGATTTCATCCCTACCCTACAAAAGATACTGAAACACGTCAGCATTCCTTAAACACTACAGCACAGCTAGAGAACAACACGATTTCCAGCCCCCCCTCCTACATATAATCTCTTAAAACTGATACTGAGAAGGGCGCCCAGGTGGCTCAGTGGGTTAAACACCCGAGCCTTGGTTTCAGCGCAGGTCATGATCTCACGGTTCGTGAGTTCGAGCCCTGCGCTGGGCTCTGTGCTGATGGCGAGGAGCCTGCTTAGGATTCTTTCTCTTCCTCTCTCTCTCTCAAAATAAGTAAATAAACTTTAAAAAAAAAAAAACTAACGCTGGGAAACAATATTAAGAACAAAATACCTACATTTCGTTTCAAATAGTAACTAGGAAAATTTGTGCCTAACAATAAAGCGGTACGACATTCTGTAGGAAGGAGTGTTTGGGTTTCTAAAATAAATTAAATATATGAGGTTAAAATAGGTCTTTGCCTACAACATGATTTATATGGCATGAGGTGTGTCAAAATGGAAATATGCATGTGAACCGTCCATTTTAAGTTTATTTATTTGTCTTGAGAGAGAGAGAGAGACACGGAGACAGAGAGAGGATCCCACACAGGCTCCATGCTATCAGCGCAGAGCCTGACAAGGGGCTCAATCCCCAAAACTCTGAGATCATGACCTGAGCTGAAACCAAGAGTCGGACACTCAACCGACAGAGCCGCCCAGGAGCCCCTGAAAAGTCCATTTTAAATTTGGTCCTCCATTTTGATCCGATAAAACCAGGGGTGATGGGTGATGTATTTGCTTTTGTTGTTCTAGTTGACAGACATCCTTTCCTGGATGGATCCAGATGGAAATGTCTCTCTTCTGGTTCTGTTATTTGCTGCTGTAGTTTCTATCTGGGGTGCTAAGATTCACCCCTCTTTTAGCCTGCACACCGAGCAACCTTCATTTCCTCACACACCCTGGTCTCTTCCCAGCAGCTGCACATAGACATCTCTGGGTAGCTTCAAACACATCCAACTTCTGTCTGATTATTTACACTGGGGACACACTCATACTCACCAACTGTCCAGGGTCACTCAGAGACACGTGACTTGAAAAAAGCATTCTATTTCCCAACCAATATTTGGGTAGCTTGACATGCCACCAATGGGAGCACATCGTTGAGTAGAACTCAATTCTTACTTTTTGTCTGACATTGTCTTTAATATCCATATGCTTCCTTCTTGCCACCTGATTTCTCAAGTCTGAAGAACATGAATCTCAGCAACAATCTTGTACAAATTAATGTTGCTTTTTTTCAAATGCTGAGCACTTTCGTCACAGAATGGACACAATTCCAGATCTGGCTTTTATTACCAGTGCAACCTTTGAGTAAGTCTTCTCTTATCCTCTCTGAACCTCACTTCCCTCATCTGTAAAATGGGATGAATACCAGCTTCCTCACCAGGTTGCAACTAAGTAGGATCATGGATGTAAAAGGCTTAGCAGACACACTGTCCCAAAACCAGTGCTCACAACGGCCAGGAATTTATTCCTTCTGAGAGCTGAGAGTCTTTATGGTCCGTAGATAGGAGGAAAGGTTACACTGGGATTGTTGTGAAATTTGTAGGGAAATGGAAATGATTTACATTTTAAGACCAAGCAAGCATTCGTGTTCAAAAATGTCAAAGTCTGGGCGCCTGGCTGCCTCAGTCTGCAGAGCAGGTGACTCTTAATCTCGGGGTTGTGAGTTCAAGTCTCACATTGTGTACAGAGATGACTTAAATATGAAAAAAAAATACATAAATAAATAATGTTAAGGTCAAACTGTGACAAGCCCCTGATGTGGAGGGACACTGAGCTCTGGTGTCTCATTCCTTGTTCCAATTTGCTTTTACCTCCCTCTCCCCAAAAATGAAAAGATCACATGGCAGACCGTTCTGTAAACATGACAGCCAGACAATGAAACTGGTGAGGGCCAAGATGAAGTTCTAGGCCAAAATGGTTGCCAGCCTAACCTTCACAGGGCTGATTAAAGATTTAAAAACTGTGGCAGCCAGGTGGGAGACACATGTGTGGTTTTAAAATATCTGAATTCTACTGTCCTGTTCTTGGGAGCTGACCCATTCAACAGAACACATGGGCCTCCATTGTATCTAAGACCCCTCCAGGCATTTTAAGCTCAGGCCTCAAAATACACAAATAGAAAATAAAACAAAAGCCCATGCTCTATCTTGCCAAAAAGAAAAAAATACATTGTTTTTTTTTTAAATAGATCTGCTGTAGGAGGATTGTGGACTTAAGGAGCCCATTCAGCGGGATTTTTTCACTAACCTACAATGCAAAAGATTGATTTTGTCCTTGACCAACACAAACAATTGAAGAAACCCAGACTCCTGCAAAAGCCCCAGGAGAAACAATCTGCAATTTAATTAGTGAAGAATAGAAGCAATTTAAATACAATCCCAGGCAGTTTTTACAGTAATATTTGAATAGACATCTGCTACATCTAGGCAGAGCCTGCTAGTCCCCAATCTGATGAGATGCCCACCGTGAGGGACAAGGGTGCCTACTGTTAGAGCAAGAGCCATAACTTACAACAAAATGCCACAAATACACCTTCTCAACACCTATCCCAGCCTCCCCCCAAATAAACAGGTAGGATAGATAGATGAGGAAAGCAAATGTTGGTCACAGTCTTTTGAAGTGTGGTCGAATGGACACAGAGAGGGTTTCAGAGCAAGGGCACTGAAGTGGAATTTTGACTCCGTCCTTACCTTTCCTCTATCACCGGTTCAATTTCTTTTTTAATTTTTTTAACGTTTATTTATTTTTGAGAGACAGTGTGAGCAGAGGAGGGACAGACAGAGAGAGAGAGAGAGAGAGAGAGAGAGAATCCAAAGCAATTCCAGGCTCTGAACTGACAGCACAGAGCCCGACCCAGGGCTTGAACCCACAAACCACAAGATCATGACCTCAGCCCAAGTCGGACGCTTAACCCACTGAGCCACCCAGGTGCCTGACCAGTTCAATTTCTTCATTCATAAAAGGGGGATATGAATGTCTACCTCTCATAAGTTTTAAATATTCAATGAGAATATCTGCAATAAAACGCCATATAAATGTTAGCTGAAAAGGCATAGAAATGCTGAAGTGGAGACTACAAATCAAAATAGTGATACGTCACAAATGCACCTACTACCATAAGAAATTTACTACGTCAGCTTCATAGATTTATTTGTATATACAAAATACCCTAATATACAGACTCTCAGCTTCTCAACATGAAGGAGATCTGGAGACGGGTGGTGGAGGGTCGACAACACTGTCAATGTACTTAGTATAAATGAGCTATGTACACTTTAAAATCATTAAGCTGGGGGTACTTGGGGGGCTCACGAGATTAAGCATCCAACTCTCGGTTTTGCCTCCGGTCATGATCTCACAGTGTGTGGGATTGAGCCCCATGCTGGTCTCAGTGCTGACAGCACGAGCCTGCTTGGCATTTTCTCTCTCCACCTCTCTCTGTCTCTCCCCACTGGCCTACCCTCTCTCAAAATAAATAAATAACAGTTATCTAAAAAAATAAAATGAAATTGCAATCCCTATCAAAATAACACCAGCATTCTTCACAGAGCTAGAACAAACAATCCTAAAATTTGTATGGAACCACAAAAGACCCCGAATAGCCAAAGCAATCTTGAAAAAGAAAACCAAAGCAGGAGGCATCACAATCCCGGACTTCAAGACACACTACAAAGCTGTAATCATCAGGACAGTATGGTACTGGCACAAGAACACACACTCAGATCAAGGGAACAGAATCGAGAACCCAGAAATGGACCCACAAAGCTATGGCCAACTAATCTTTGACAAAACAGGAAAGAATATCCAATAGAATAAAGACAGTCTCTTCAGCAAGTGGTGCTGGGAAAACTGGACAGCGACATGCAGAAGAATGAATCTGGACCACTTTCTTACACCAGACACAAAAATAAACTCAAAATGGATGAAAGACCTCAATGTAAGACAGGAAGCCATCAAAATCCTCGAGGAGAAAGCAGGCAAAAACCTCTCTGACTTCAGCCGCAGCAATTTCTTACTCAACACGTCTCTGGAGGCAAGGGAAACAAAAGCAAAAATGAACTACTGGGACTTCAGCAAGACGAAAAGATTCTGCACAGCAAAGGAAACAGTCAGCAAAACTAAAAAGCAACCGATAGAATGGGAGTAGATATTTGCAAACGACATATCAGATAAAGGGTTGGTATCCAAAATCTATAAGGAACTTATCAAACTCAATACCCTAAAACAAATAATCCAGTGAAGAAATGGGCTAAAGACAGGAAAAGACACCTCTCCAAAGAAGACATCCAGATGGCCAACCGACACATGAAAACATGCTCCACATCACTCATCATCAGGGAAATACAAATCCAAACCACAATGAGATACCACCTTGCACCTGTCAGAACGGCTAACATGAACAACTCAGGCAACAACAGATGTTGGTGAGGATGCAGAAAAAGAGGATCTCTTTTGCATTGTTGGTGGGAATGCAAACTGGTGCAGCCACTCTGGAAAACAGTCTGGAGGTTCCTCAAAAAACTAAAAACAGAACTACCCTACGACCCAGCAATTGCACTACTAGGCATTTATCCACGGGATACAGGTGTGCTGTTTCGAGGGGACACATACACCCCCATGTTTATAGCAGCACTAGCAACAAGTATGGAAAGAGCCCAAATGTCCATCGATGGATGGATGAAGAAGATGTGGTGTGTACACACACACACACACACACACACACACACACACACACACTGGAGTATTACTCAGCAATCAAAAAGAATGAAAACTTGCCATTTGCAACTACGTGGATGGAACTGAAGGGTATTATGCTAAGTGAAATTAGTCAGAGAAAGACAAATATCATATGACTTCACACATATGAGGACTTTTAGAGACAAAACAGATGAATATAAGGGAAGGGAAGCAAAAATAATATAAAAACAGGGAGGGGGACAAAAAAGAAGAGACTCTCTAAAATATAGAGAGCAAACAGAGGGTTGTTGGAGGGGTTGTGGGAGGGGAGATGGGCCAAATGCATAAGGGCAGTAAGGAACCTACTCCTGAAATCATTGTTGCACTTTATGCTAACTTGGATGTAAATTAAAAAATAAATTAATTTAGGGGCGCCTGGGTGGCTCAGTCGGCTGGGCGTCCAACTTCGGCTCAGGTCATGATCTCGCGGTCTGTGAGTTCGAGCCCTGCGTCAGGCTCTGTGCTGACCGCTCGGAGCCTGGAGCCTGTTTCAGATTCTGTGTCTCCCTCTCTCTCTGACCTTCCCCCGTTCATGCTCTGTCTCTGTCTCAAAAATAAATAAACGTTAAAAAAATTTAAAAATAAATAAATAAATAAATAAATTTAAAAAATTAAATTGTTAAGATGGTAAACTTCATGTTATATATTTTACCAAAATTTTTAAAATTTTTTTTAATGTTTATTTTTGAGAGACAGAGAGAGAGCGAGCAATGGACAGGCAGAGAGAGAGGGAGACACAGAATGCAAAACAGGCTCCAGGCTCTGAGCTATCAGCACAGAGCCCAACGGGGGCTCAACTCAGGAACCATGAAATCATGACTTGAGCCTAAATCCGACGCTTGACCGACTGGGCCACTCAGGCACCCCTTTGACCACAACTTTTAAAAATTATTTTAAAATATTTACCATCCTTTGGCAGGAGAAGAGAAATCCTCGTCCTTTAATCTCTAATTTGTCAGTTGAAGACGCCAAGAGCAGGGGCTGAGGGTACTAGATAATGCAGTATACTATGAGCTTATTGCAAAGGCATGTACAAATTCTAGGACTTTAGCCAAACTTTCAGAACAGGACTTTTTACTTTTTTTTTTCACGTTTTATAAATTGGAAACAAAATAAATTTCGAAATACCAGTACATTGACTGCCAAGTCCTCAAACTCTGTGTTGTACACTTTAAGGGACACGGGCAACATTGTACTTACTGAGTACTAATGAATATGAATACTTGAAATTATTCAACAGTGTTCATTTAAGAAGGTTCGATAGACTCCCAACATATGCCATAGCAAGTGAATTAAACAGGAAAGGATGGGGCTCCTGGATGGCTCACTCAGAAGAGCTTGGGATTGTGAGCTGAGCCCCACGCTGGGTGTTGAGATTGCTGAAAAAGAACTGAGGAGGGGAGGGGAGGGGAGGGGAGGGGAGGGAAGGGAAGGGAACGGAAAAGAACCACAAAAGACGGACAAGAAGCCCCATTTTAGCTCACGTAGTTATGGAGAAGGTGGACGTTCTGGGTTTGGGCACACTTAGTGATGACCTATAGAAATCCAGCTGCGAGTACAAGCCCAGACACAGAAATAACTAGGGGCAGTAGATGGGAAACTCAAAGGAATCCCACTGGGTTACCCCATAGAAATCACCAAAACCTCCTAGACCTCAGTCTCTGCATCAGGGAGATGGCCGGGTAGGACTGGCTGACAGTAAAATCCCCTGTTGGGTCTAGCCATCTGTGAGTCGTTGCTCTCTATTCTAAGCTTTGTCAGCAAGGTCTAATAACACAATATATGAACCCATCTGCTATAGACTCAACGTGTCCTCTCAAAATTCATATGTTGAAACCCAATGCCTAATGAAATGGTATTTGGAGGTGGGACTTTTGAGAGGTGATTAGGTCATGAGGGTAGAGCCCTCGGGAATGTGATTAATGCCCTTCTAAAGAGACCCCAGGAAGTTCCCTCATCCCTTCCAACCTGTGAGGACAGATCAAGAAGACAGCCTTCCGTGACCCAGGAAGCAGGCACTCACCAGATCTGCCGATGCCGTGACCTTAGACTTGCAAGCCCGCAGAACTGTAAGAAGTAAATTTCTGTTAAGTCACCTAGTCTACAGTATTTTGTTCCTGCAACCTGAGACACCATCCCCTGTGCATTCAAGGAAAGGAAATAATACAAGAAAAAACTCTATACAAAAGGAAGCCAGGGAGATAGCAAAGAAGGACCTAGGTGACCAAGGCTGGACCCCAAGAGCTCCAACCAACCCCGTGGAAAAGCACACAGCGGTACAGGCCTCCCAGGCCCCCAGGCCCCCCTGGGGAAACACTGAAGCGACACAGCCTCACTCAGCCTCTGACTCACATGAGTCCTGAGCCACCCAGGTGCCCCTACATACTCTGAGTTTTAATCCAAGATGTTTAATAATGCCAGAAGGTAATTATTTTGATCTGCTTCAGAATGGGAAATCTCAGAACAGTAAAGAGGACTATGGAATCCCTTACAGTAACACAACGAAGACATTTGAAAAGTTGATACTATACTAAAAAGTTGATACTATACTAAAAAAGTGCCCATCTTAAACTCTAATGGGCACTTTCTAATTGTATGTTTCTCTTATGTTAAATTTCAAATTCAGGGCCGCCTGGGTGGCTCAGCCGGTTAAGCATCCCACTTCCGCTCAGGTCATGATCTCAGGGACAGGAGTTCGAGCCTGGTGTCGGGCTCTGAGCTGACAGCTCAGAGCCTGGAGCCTGTGTCAGATTCTGTGTCTCCCTCTCTCTTGCTGCCTCTCTCTCTCTCTCTCTCTCTCCCTCTCTCTCCTCTAAAGAAATACGTTAAAAAATAGTTTTTAATTTCAAATTCAAATTCAAATAGGAAAGACACTATTTTAAGCTGGGTAGAATTCCCTATCAACATCTACATGATCACAAATTGCAAACTGGTGAAACCATCCTTTTTAAAAATTTCAACATTTCAGCAGAACTGATAGAATAGTAAAGTGTCTCAGACTTTTCACTCCCAGCCGCCTATAAACTCCTGTGGAAACGTATCAATAGGGGGGAAATCTCCTCATGGGGAACAAAGACAGGGAGCAGGGGTGATCATAACCTGACACTCTCAACCCTTCCATGGACTGTGGCTAGATTCCAAAACAACATTTTGCAATCTACCTCCTGAGTTACAGGGTTGGAAGTGAAAGAGGGAGGCCTTCACTGACATTCACAGATAGCACCAGAGCAAGAAAACTACACTAGCCTGAGAAAATGCACAGCCTGCCAGGGGGGTGACCCAAATCCGCATCCTTCGGGTCTCCTTTCTCCACACCTAATAATACTATTAGAATCTATCCAGCAGATTGTTTTCAGAGCCCAGGAACCTACTTCTTGCAAGGAGAGCCACATAAGATAGGAAAACAGTGGATCAAGGCAAAAGAGCGATCTTTTTTCAAACGAAAACGTTATGCTGGGAAGTGGATGGCAGAGGCAAGATGAGAGGCCCAGAAAAAAGCCTTTTTGAACATTCTTTTTCTCTTAGTAGGCCTCAAGAATATTTTGCCTTGGTGCCCAATTTTCAAACCTGCAATGCCACTGCAAATAACTCCACCCCACTCCTACACCTAACCTAAGCCCGGTCTGAAATGAAGAGCCCTGCATCCATTGCTTTTAGGAAAGTGAGTAAGTCCCACACACAGGAGGAGAAATAACATTTGCTAACCACATTGCCAGACGCCATACACTAAGCTCATTACAAGGCAAATTAAGCTGTCCTGGAATGTCAGAAAAGACAGCGGGACTTTGCCAGAGTCCCCTGGAAAACTATGACGGAATTAGGGAATCCATTACCAGGCCAGGAGGGTGCCTGAGTTCCAAGCATGAACAGGGGACAAGAGATGTCTGCAGCATCGGAAGGAGAAAGGAAACCTGCTGCTGCTATCATCACTCCACTGGGCTCCAAGGCCTAGAAGTTTCCTTCTCGCAAAGACTGCTAGGGAGCAGAAAGCGAGAAGAAAGCACGTGCGGTTATAAGAACTCAGACCTAGCTAAATGTTGACTTTAAGATCTCCAACCTCCTGGAGCACCTGGGTGGCTTAGTTGGTTAAGTGTCCGACTTCGGCTCAGGTCATGATCTCTCAACTCGTGAGTTTGAGGGCCACATCGGGCTGTGGCTTCCACTCAGGTCATGATCTCACGGTTCGAGCCCCATGTGGGGCTCTGTGCTGACAGCTCGGAGCCTGGAGCCTGCTTCAGATTCTGTGCCTCCCCCTCTCTCTGCCCCTCCCCTGCTCATGCTCCCTCTCTCTCTCTCTCTCTCTCTCAAAAAGTAAGTAAACATTAAAAAAATATTTTTTAAACTGAAAGGTAAATAGAAAACCAAAGGCCTTAGAAAAAAAATAAAGGAATCTATAAGTTGGATCTTGTGGGGGAAGAATATGCAAACCTAATCAGAGAAAAACAGAAAACACAAAGAAAACTTAAAATAACTACGTGTTTAAAATTTTATCATTTAAGGTTACCTAACATAGGATTTCATGGTAAAAAATTTTTTTCCAGCTGTATTGAAATATAACATCGTGTGAATGTAAGATGTTCAGTATGATGAGTCAATACACGTATATTGCAAAATGATTCACATTTTAAAATCTTTTTTTTTTTAACGTTTATTTATTTTTGAGACAGAGAGAGACAGAGCATGAACGGGGAGGGGCAGAGAGAGAGGGAGACACAGAATCTGAAACAGGCTCCAAGCTCTGAGCTGTCAGCACAGAGCCCGACACGGGGCTCGAACTCACGGACGGCGAGATCATGACCCAAGCCAGAGTCGGACGCTTAACCAACTGAGCCACCCAGGCACCCTGTCACATTTTAAAATCTTAATACCCCTGGTGGCTGTATAGATTTCAATTCTCAAAAGTACAACAGTAATAGAGAAGGAATTAAGGAACATATAAAGTAATCTATACCAACAAAAAGACCAAATGCCCATTTGGTTTTATTGGCCAATTATTTTAAATTTCAAGGACCAGTAATTTCCATGCTATATAAACTGCTACAAAACATTAAAAAAAAAAAAAGGAATATCTAAAAAGACACAACAGTCACACACAATTTATACCTATACCTATGAAACAGAGTGCAGAATGCAAAAAAAAATATATATGAAGATAAGACTGCTTGTGTTCCTCTAAATTGCCTGGTCATCATCGTTATAACTTAATTTGACATTATGGGATGGGATTTTATATATATATATATATATATATATATATATATATATATATATATATGGCCCTAAAACCTTCATTTCTTTTTTTTTTTAACACTTTACTTTTTTTTCTCACATTTATTTATTTTTGAGAAACAGAGTGAGACAAAGCATGAGCGGGGGAGGGGCAGAGAGAGAAGGAGACACCGAATCCGAAGCAGGCTCCAGGCTCTGAGCTGTCGGCACCGAGCCCAATGCAGGGCTCGAACCCACGACCTGTGAGATCATGACCCAATCCGAAGTCGGACGCTCAACCGACTGAACCACCCAGGTGCCCCTAAACACTTTCCTTTTTAAAGTTTTTTTGTGAGACAGAGCGTGAGCAGGGGAGGGGCAGAGAGGGAGAGAGGGACACAGAACCTGAAGCAGGCTCCAGGCTCGGATCTGTCAGCACACAGCCCGATGTGGGGCTCGAACTCACGAATGGTGAGATCACGGCCTGAGCCGAAGTCGGACGCTTAACCGACGGAGCCACCCAGGGGCCCCGTAAAACATTTCTTCACGTTGCATGAATCTGCCTCACTCTGTTAGCGGAGTTGAGGATGTACAGTCACTGAACCACAACTAGGCATCAGACACAGTAGCTTTCGCCATATTTCTGCTGCATCCCACCTACCCTTTCACTCTATGGAAGTCCGCTGTGTGTGTTTGGTTCCGAAGTGTCTGATAAAATGCTTTGCCATTCAATATTTTAAATTTAAATAAACTACTGCATCATGTATTGATTTTATTTCACATGCACTTTCTCCAATGCCTTAAGAATAGTAAAGTCTATATTACGTGCCATTCTCTTAAAGATCATTTTCTTGGAGAGGAAAAGTAGTCAAAAGCGTGATGGATTTTCTTCTTCTGATGGATATGGGGAAACTCACCAGTGTAACAACTGCTGTGATAGATCTATATCGCTGAAGCATTCTCAAGTGAAAGAAATAATAATGGGACATCATAACTTGCCACATTGTGGTTACAACAAGGGTTGAATGGGCAGAGACTAGGCTGGAAAAAACAACCAGGTGACTGATAACCTGATTGCTGCCTCTTTGTAGTGACTTGAACTTTAGTTCCCATAAATATGATAAATCCCTCACAAGTTCTAAATGAGAGAATCACTGAATTTAAAGCTAAAAGGATCTTCAACGGGTCTCCCGATTTTACACATTACAAAACGGAGGGCCAAGAGACTAACGACTTGTATTCTGCCTAGTGAATTTATCAGGGCCATAAGAAGTATCTGGTAATGGTTGTAAAAATGCCTAGAAGCTTCCATTTCCTCCATGCTGTCTGCTTCAGACCAGAAAAAGAGGAAGAACTGGCAAAGGGATCCACAAATAAGTCAGTTTCAAACTACAGCCGCGTATACACCACAGGCAGGAAATGTATACTAGTTTCACATGATTAATAATTTAGGGCTCCATTGAGAAAGATTTTAGACCCAAACACTTAGAGAAATCTTTACGGGTTTCTGACAAAGCTGATACTATGAAATCAATTATTTATCCACTCTCAACCAGCTCCACATCAATGGGCATTAGAGGCAGAAAGGAAGGGGGCAGGGGGAGAGGGGAAGGCGTGCCTTTCCCCATGAACACTCACCCTGAACTCTCCAATGGTATCTGGGGAGGCCAACAAGCTGATTTCTGAGCATCTGTTCTTGGGCCCAAGGAACCCCTTCCTAGCCTCACAGAAAAGTCCCCAACCTGCTTAGTGAGGATTCCACCTGGTTCAAAAAGAAGGGATGATTACCAGACATCTTAAAAGGCGATGCTATGGGAGTCTTACTTTTTATGTTTCCGACTCTGGATATTTTGTGACTGCAAACCTCAACGCCTCACCAATTATTAGATGAGGCCGCTTAAAAAAAAAAGAGCATGCAGGGTTTTATCACACAAAACCAGTTGAACACAAATGCTATGAACCAGATCTTGAACAAATATATCAGGATGCCAGGGCCTTGTTTAATTCTCCTTCGTTATTAATAAAGAGTCACAGGGAATTTGGAGAAAAGTGAGTAGAAAAAGCCACAAAAAGGAAACAGCATATTCAAAAATGATATGTTGTGTTCCACAAGAACACTCAATATGTGTTAGTATAATATCTCCCCAAGATTAACTGTATTCACTCTACAAATTTAGCGAGTTCGTAGTAAGCTGCTCTATTTTAAAATATGAATGTACAGAGGCACCTGGGTGGCTCAGCTGGTTACACATCTGACTCTTCAGCTCAGGTCATGATCTCGAGCATTGCGAGTTCGAGCCCTGCATGGGTCACTGCGCTGACAGCATGGAGCCTCCTTGGGTTTCCCTCCCCCCCCCCCCCCTCTCTCTGTCTGCTGCTCCTCCCCTGCTTGGGGCTCTCTCTCTCCCTCTCTCTCAAAACAAATAAACTTAAAAATTTTTTTTAAATAAAATAAAATAAAACAAAATACAAATATACATCCATGAGTCCTCACATACACACATGGACATGTCAAGAGAATCAGGTAGAAGTTTCTAAACTCAGAATATGGTTTTCCCACAAACTAAAGAGGAGGCTTCTTTGACATCATTAAGCACAATCTAGGGCCGCCGATTTTCACCCTAAATACTTCTGTTTATCCTCTTGATATAACTGTAGCCTCTCTCTAGCACTGAATTGTGCTTAGCAGTTTAGTTTTTATGTATTTTTATTACTCTCACGCAGCTGTCAGGGGAGATACCTTCACGGTCCTCCCAGCCTGCCCTTCTTGCTCATGCAAATTTTCCATCTTCACGGTCACACACTCTTGGTCTTGGTGGATGTAGGAACACTACCAAAAAGTGCGACCCTCCTCCCGCTGGCTGAGCTGTTTTAATGACAAAACCCCAGAGCGGGTATGTGGAAGAGGTAGAAGGAGAAAGAAAAAGGCAGAAGAGAAGGAGGCCACAACGAAAAGGAGGCAACGGATCGGGAAGGAACGTGGAAAGGGGTGAGTTATTCAAATTTAGGACGTGGTGAGAACAGGAAGGGGATTCATCCCAGCAAGGGGGAGGGGAGGCGGGGGGGCGGGGGCAAGAAGCCCAAATGAGGAGGCCTGGGCAGTTCAGAGGGAGGAGGGCCTCCTAGCCAGTCAGGCTGCTGGGAAACACCTGCTTCAGGCCACGGTGGACATTACCCCCGATGCTGGCACCAGCCCAAGCCTCTCCGAGGGCACGGATGGGGACCTGAGCAGTCGTGGTGACAACAAAAACTGCTACCACTGGTAAAACACCTGTTGTGTGTCTGGCCTTAAGGTGCTTTACCTGTATTTGCCTCATCCACAACCCGCAGGAACCCACAGGGTGGGTGCCGTGATCATGCACATTCCACAGACACCTGAAGGGGGAGAGATGACGGAAGTGTGTGAGGCCACACAGCCCTTCAGGAGGGTTTTCAGGTGTTTCCACAGGGGCAGTCAGGGTGAGCTTGAAGGGTGGCGAGAGTGGGTTTCGGGCCTACAGAGAGAAAGCCCTGGGAGTGTCCTAGGGCTGGAAACCACAAGACAACATTATGAAGGCAAATCAATAGATCAATAGAACAGACTGGAAGGAGGTGGGGTGTGCTTCCTTGGTTGTGAAAAGGAGCACAAGGGGCGCCTGGGTGGCTCAGTCGGTTGAGCGTCCCACTTCGGCTCAGGTCATGACCTCGCGGTCTGTGAGTTCGAGCCCCACGGCGGGCTCTGTGCTGTCGGCTCAGAGCCTGGAACCTACTTCGGATTCTGTGTCTCCACCTCTCTCTGCCCCTCCCATGCTCATGCTCTCTCTCTGTCTCTCAATGATAAATTACCGTTAAGAAAAAAGAAAAGAAAAGGAGCACAAAAATGCACGTTATAAAAGGAAAGGACGCCTGATCCGCACTTTAACACCTGCCGCACAGAGACACGGCTCCCTGAAAGAATGCAGTAAGTAGCCCAAGAACTGAATGCTCCCCCGTTCCTCCACCATGTCCACCGCTGGCCCCAAGATGGAGGCCAGGGGGAACCCCAGAGGAAAGGGAAGCCCGACACGCCCAGGCCTAGCCTCCGGCCAACATCCCAAGCCAAAAACCAACATGGAGAAAGTGGCCCGTGGGGTAGGCTCAACCGTCAGTCTTGCCAGACTGGATTGGGTCACCGTCAGTCCCAAACTCACACGATCTCACCAGGCCAAGCAATCTTAAACCTCCTTCTTCCTCCAATTTACAACACATTCCCTCGACGTTTGCATTTCTTCCCAAGAAAGGTTCCCACACGACTTAAACACAGGCTATTTTGTTTTCTCTAAATTTGAAATGCATCGGTAAAAGGCAATGCATTTTACCTCCTCCCCCAACACACATACACAAAAAGTGGTGTCTATAAAAATCAACCAAAGCAGGGGCACCTGGGTGGCTCAGTTGGTTAAGTACCTGACTTCGGCTCAGGTCATGATCTCATGGCTTGTGAGTTCGAGCCCTGCATCAGGCTCTGTGCTGACAGCTCAGAGCCTGGAGCCTGCTTCCAATACTGTTCTGATTATGTCCCTCTGTCTCTCTCTCTCTCTCTCTCTCTCTCTCTCTCTCTCTCTCTCTCTGCCACTCCCCTGCTCACTCTCGCGCATGCTCTCTCTCTCTCAAAAGTAAAATAAACATTAAAAAAAAAAAATCAACCGAAGCATAAAAAATTCTAGCAGACAGAAACATAGGAAGTTACCCTCCAGATTTCTTTTTCTTTCATTTGCCAAAAGACCAATTTGTGACCTCAAATCGTCCTTGTATGAACACCGTTGAGGATCCTGGATTTTTATTGATGGCCAAACACACCTTTCCTGGTATCCACATAGACTCTGCTATTCTTTAAAAAAGCCTCTGCTATTCTTTTACATGTGAAGCTTAAAAGAGGCAATAGGGAAGAGGAGAGACAGGACCCAGGACTCCGGGAGCTATGCCAGCCCCTGGAGCTGCCATGTGGGTGGCCGACTCCATCCGCAAACTCCAGGTCTCCCTCCGTAAAGGAACTTGGAGAACTCGAACTCCCACTGCTTCTTCCAGACAGAGTTCTCCAGTCATCGCCTTTCCAAAATGAAAATGGAACAGCGTGCAGCCACTGCAACGTCCTTAAGATGGGATCATGGACAATGAGAGGTTATTGATTGGAGACAGAGGACAAGTAACCACAATGGCGTCATCCAGTCAGAGAAAGACAATTAACGGACGGATTTTCCAAGACTTGAGATGCTGTTGCGCCCCCCCCCAGCCCCACCACAGATGGTGGGGCTCTGAGGAGTGGTCCCCGGACACAAGAAGCTGTACAGTAAATATATGAGGCAGTCCCCCAAAAAGAGTGTACATCCTTTCTTTCCATCAGAAGGGATTCCACGTTCTAGAGTCCATGGCAGCTAAAACCGAGGCGTTGAATCTATTCTGTTCGGCGATAACACACACACACTCAACTGTGTCTTGCAATTTTGTGTGTGAGAGATACATTCCTTTTTACTTCCAATAACAGAATCAAAGTGTACCATGGAGTCACAATTTTTTAAATGTGCTTAAGTAAGACAGTGTATTTTTTTTAATGTTTACTTATTTATTTTGAGACAGAGAGCACATGAGCAGAGGAGGGACAGAGAGAAGGGGGTAGAGAGAGAATCTCAAGTAGGCTCTGCACTGACAGTGAAGAATCCCACAAACAGACTGAGCCACCCAGGCACCCCAAAACCGTGTATTTTTTTTGTTTACTTACTTATTGAGAGAGAGAGAGCAAGCACAAGCAGGGTAGGGGCAGAGAGAGGGGGGTGGGTAGAGAGAATCCCAAGCAGGATCCGCACTGTCAGCACAGAGTCCAATGTGGGGCTTGATCCCATAAACCGTGAGATTATGACCTGAGCCAAAATTAAGAGTCAGGTCAGCAACCAGCTGAGCCACTCGGGTGTCCCAAGGTGGTGTATTTTTAAAGGAGTAGGTAATAGGAAACTTGGCGTATCATTCCCTCAAGGGAAATACACTCAAGTATTACTGACTTGTAGATGAAGCTCCTCTCTGTTCTCTGACATTGCACGCAACAAGTAGGGTTGAAGTCTCTCAAGACACTGATAGGAGAGTAGGAATGGGGATTACACCCCTGGTGAGTGTATTCTGCTGGTGATGCTTGCCATTTCATTAGTTTGTCAAAACATGAAATTTATCCAGCTTTTAGCTACACATTGCCTTAGAGAAGTGCAGGAATAGCAAACGTTGAATTGTTTTTAAAGATTTTTTTAAAGTTCATTTATTTATTTATTGAGAGAGAGAGAGAGATACAACGTACCTCATACAAAGACTAGACAAAAAAAAAAACAAGTAATTTCTACATTTAGTGCCTTCTCATACACATCCTTCTTTTGGCAAAGGCTAAGTTCATTTGAGCAGGGGAGGGACAGACAGAGAGAAGGGAAAAGATCCAAAGCAAGCTCTCTGTCGACAGCAGAAAACCCAATGCAGGGCTCGAACTCATGAACCATGAATCATGACCAGAGCTGAAGTCGAATGCTTAACCAACTAAGCCACCCAGGCGCCCTTCAAACTTTGAATCCTTAAAAAAAAGTACCTCGAGTAGGTATGATTACTGAAAATTATGCCATTCCTTTTCAATGATTTAAAGAAAATTTTAAGTTTTCAAGGGTCGCTTCCAGAATAAAATAAGTACCTTTTCTTGACACTAGGCTATTATGTTTTTTATCTATGAAAAATGACTTATGGTTGACCAGGAACTCAAGAAAATAAAGATTTTTTTTTTCCCCACGCAAGCTCTTCATGATGAGAGAACATCATGGTCTGGGCAAGTATGTATCCAACCATTCAAGAAGGAAGTAGAAAACCGGGGTAGGGTTGGACTTGGCTTCAGAGGATTTTAGAATGTTGCTATTTCAACCTTTCCCCTCACTTAGAGCATGGCATGACCCATCCCCTGGGCATCTTCTGGGAGTGTAGGATATACAGAAGCAGGTAGCAACTTGGTTTGCATTGAAGAGTCAAGGTGACCTGGGGCTAACCTGTGGGCCAGGGACAGGTTACCCAAACCCCCAAAGGCAGAATTCCCTTTAAAATCTGTAAAATCTTGGGGCACCTGGGTGGCTCAGCCAGTTAAGCGTCCAACTTCGGCTCAGGTCATGATCTCACGGTCCGTGAGTTCGAGCCCCGCATCAGGCTCTGTGCTGACAGCTCAGAGCCTGGAGCCTGCTTCAGATTCTGTCTCCCTCTCTCTCTGACCCTCCCCCATTCATGCTCTGTCTCTCTCTGTCTCAAAAATAAACATTACAAAAATAAATTAAAAAAAAAATAAATACATAAAATCTGTAAAATCTTTCTCACAGTGTTATTCTAAGCAATAAGTGGAATAAGTGCCTTGCACAGATCAGACAAAAATACAACATACCTCGTACAAAGACTAGACCAAAAAAAAAAAACAAGTAATTCCTACATTTAGTGCCTTCTCATATGCATCCTTCTTTTGGCAAAGCCTAAGTTCATTTTGCGGCTACCCTAAGGGGTGGGTGGTCTCCTTATTCAGAACCACACCCCCCAAAGCCAGGAAAGTGCCGAACATATAACTGGGGTTCAGTGGATGTTTGCCGAGTTGTGAATAAATGTTTCCCGATTGCCCTGTCTCCAATTTCCCCAGATCTCCATTGCTGCGCAAATTCATTTAAGGTTGAACAACTGAAAAGGTAAGCCAGGAGGAGGTGAAGGCAGCCGTGCGGTCCAGGTTTCCAACGGTCTTCCCGAAGGAGAACTTTTCCTCTGTATTGTGTCTCCAGGCTGGAAATATTTCCCATGCCACCATCCTAGCTTGCAAATGTGTGGGTGTGCAATGCATTGGAAAAAGAGATTGGGTTAACTGATGCCAGTATCAACACAGGCAAATTTAGTGTGCAAAATTACAGGCGACGGTATTTTTAAGATACCAGTGGCACTACGGGTGCCAATGAGTAGTTTTAGCTTAAGTGGGAGTGACTATAACCAAAAGCACTTTGCTATCTTTGTGTAACCTGGATGTGGGCACTGCCGGTCTTCTGGTCACCCAGCTAGAGTCCTCTTTACCAGCAAAAGGCACTTTTAAATGCAGTTAAGCACAAAAAAGAAAATCCCAACTATGGAAAGTGACTCCAGGACATTTTCAAGAAGACAGACTCTTTTCTGGAGGCAGGCTTCACTCTGGAAAGAAAAGTGGTCCCTCTAGGGGCACCCGGGTGGCTTAGTCGGTTAGACAGGTTAAGCATCCGACTTCAGCTCAGGTCATGACCTCGCGGTTCGTGGGTTCGAGCCCCGCCTCGGGCTCTGTGCTGACAGCTCGGAGCCTGGAGCCTGCTTCAGATTCTGTAACTCCCTCTCTCTCTGTTCCTCCCCCTCAACTCCGTCTCTCTGTCTCTCTCTCTCTCAAAAATAATAAAGATTTTTTTAAAAAAAATTTTTTTTAAAGAAAAGTGGACCCTCTATGGGTAAGGCACTCCAGATAATGTGGACAAAGTTTAATCTGCCTTCGGTGAAATGCACACAATGCCCTAAATACTGTCATCTGGCATTCACTCACCAGCCGGGCATCGAGCAATTACCATAAGCCGGTAGAGACCGGGAGGGACACTGCCACACACAACACCCGGCATCTGCCACACCTCACCTTTCACCCCTGCCCCATTCCATTTTCAACAAAGACGCCTTTCCCTTAAACGGTCCCTCCCGGCATTCACAAATCTGACCTCTCCCTATTCGACTCTGGAATGTGCGGCGTTGCCAAAGCACAAAGGACTCCCTTCTGTTCACTAAAATACAGTCTGGGATTCAGTGCAGAGAAGCTCCCTTTTGGGGCTCTGCAGGGAACCAGGCCTGACCGCTCCCCCATCAAGGGCCACCCCCCCCACTGCTGGAGCCACGTCCCTGGACCTCACCAGCCTGGGGTCGCCCCTATGGCCCCAAGGCTTGACTCTCCGGTTCTGTCTCTCACCCCTGCCCTTCCTTCTCTTCTGTCAATTGGCAAGAATTTCTTCTTTGGATCCTCTGTACATCCCGGAGAGGAACACAGAGGAGAGAAGAGCTCAGAACGTGGGGACCGAGAGGGGGCGGTTCTTTCATGTTTCCCCCCCTCGTTCTGCGAGCACCCGAGGGTCAGCTCGGTTCCTGCGGCCACAGCCAAGTAACACTTCACTGGAAGGCACCGTTTCGCAGGTGGGACACCGTCCATCGTCTGAAACAGCACGCACCTCAGCTGGACCCGAGAGCAACACGCTAAGAGCACCTCCCTCTCGCACCAAAGCAGCTGCCCCGTATTACTTTCTTTTTTTAATGTTTATTAATTTACTTTTGAGACAGAGAGAGAGAGAGAGAGAGAGAGCGCGCAAGGGAGGGGCAGAGAGAGAAGGAGAGACAGAATCCCAAGCAGGCTCCACACCATCAGCACAGAGCCCGATGCGGGGCTTGAACTCACGAGCGGTGAGATCATGACCTGAGCGGAAATCGAGAGTCAGATGCTCAACCGACCAAGCCACCCAGGCGCCCCTGCTCCATATTACTTTCTTAAAGGTGGGTCACATTCCCCTCGACCTGGAAGACTGGGAGAAAGGCGTTTGGCCTCACCACTCTTCAGCAGACCACGGAGCTCCTGTTCTGTATTAAATCTGTAAACCATGTAGATGCTTCCTGCCAGAGGGTACCCAGGACTGCACTTCCGGGTAAACTGCCTTCCCCGGGAAATCACTACGCATAGAAGTCTGCCCACCCCCCATGACAGTGCTCAGTCATTGGTGCGTATTCCGAATTCTTGCAGCCACGGATCTCTTCCCAGACTGCCACTCCAAGAAGCTGCAAATCCCACACAATTTCTAAAAGGCGTCCCTGCCTTAGGCAAGGATCCTAGGAGCTAAAAAGGAGACATCTAAAGGAGGGAGAAATGAACAGCACCGTGCGTTGATGAAGTAAGGAATTGCCAAAAGAAATCTAAGACGACACAGAGGCAGCTTAAGTAGAAAGAAGAGATGGTCAGGGACGTCAATGATGATTTAGAGTCAACAGGAAACTCTGCCCAGAAAATAAAATCTCTTGGGGCGCCTGGCTGGCTCAGTCGGAAGAGCGTGCGACTCTTGATCTCAGGGTCATGAGTTTGAGCCCCAAATTGGGTGTAGAGATTACTAAAAATAATAATAAACTTAAAAAATTGAAATAAAAAAAAGTTTGAGAGAGAAAATTGCCTTTTTTTAATATTTATTTATTGGGGGGTGGGCAGAGAGATAGAGGGGGACAGAGGATTTGAAGCAGGCTCCGTGCTGACAGCAGACAGCCCGACAAGGGGCTTGAACTCACAAACCGTGAGACGGTGACCTGAGCCAAATTCGGACACTCAACCGACTGAGCCACCCAGGAGCCGCAGAAAAGAAAATGTGTTAGGTGACAATCCAGCACTCACATTCTTCTTTTGGTTTCCCCTATTCTACCTGCCAAAGGGGTTCTGTCTCCTAAAAGGCCTTTCATGGAATAGAGTTACTGTTTTTAGCCAGCAGATGTAACACAAAAAACCATGTGGATTATCACAGTAATAAAGAAACAATCTCCTCGTTGAACATTATATACCTAAATTTTGGTATGTAAGTACACGTGAACGTTTCCAATGTCTTAGCCTAGAGATCCTAATAAATTGAAAAATATCAACGCAGAAAACATGTGACACTATATTCCCATAAAATATAAATTTTCTTACCAAAAATAAAAAAAATATACAGTCTTTAAAATCAATTCCAGGGGCGCCTGGGTGGCTCAGTCGGTTAAGCATCTAACTCTCGACTTGGGCTCAGGTCATGATCTCACAGGTCATGAGATCGAGCCCCGCACTGGGCTCTGTGCTGACGGTGCGGAGCCTGCTGGCGATTCTCTCTCCTTCTCTCTCTGCCCCTCCCCCATCTGTGTATCCTCTCTCTCAAAATAAATAATAAATAAATAAATCAATTCCAGGACCAATGAAAACTGTTATTCTAGAACATCCACCTTTTACATTCAAGTTTGGTCCCTACTTCTACAAATATACAACTTCTGCGTTATCTTAAACATGTTAGGAAACTTACCTTACTCTCCAAACCTACCTCTTTGCCTGTCAATATTACATTACACTTAGTAAGTAGAATTTAAACACTGAAAAAATAGGTTATTCTAGGATTGCCTGTGTGGCATTTTAGTCAATGTGAACTTGCAAGCCCAGAAGAACATGGCAGGTGTTCTCAGTGCCATAGGAAGGGAGTCTTCTGATGCCCCACATAATCCTGCATCTCCCTGGGGTGAATGTCAGTAACGGACATTCCTAGGTATCTGCACCCCTTTTAATGCTCCTGTACCACTGCAGGTAACTCTCCCACAGCATTTGTGGTTTGCTGATGGGAGTGATTTTATCCACTCAAAGTCAATTTTCATTCCCAGTGACATCCTTACTTCAGCTGGAACTACCCATGTATTAGTCTTTCCTTATAAAATAATGCCTTGCTTTCAGACTCTCGCTCTATTTTGGTACATCCTTTTAAAGTAAAATGCTTGCCATTAAAATACATTTGTTCCATTGAGTCAGATTTCTAGACTCATTATGATGCTCATTGTTGACACAATAGCTCCTTCAGATACACAACAATCTGTCATAAAAGACCCATACTTGGATGGGTGACAAAAGTGTTTTTGCAAAGGCTGCCTTCTCAATGCAGTTGCTGTCAAAGACCTAGATTAATATCGTGCTACTTAAAGAGTATTTATTCTAAAAAGTGCAGACCGTTTAAATAGAAAATGATTTCATGAGCTATTTCTGCAAGTTCAGTTACTTCTCAGAACCACAGTGTTGTTAGATACCCAGTGGGAGAAATGAAGACCAATCAACAGGAAGTCATAATCCTGAGGACCACCAGTAGCACCTTCTCTGCCCATGGCATGCATTCCCCAAGTCAGTCATTTTCCATACTTTTCCATAATCAAGCAGCATTTCCTGTTGCAACTTAAGTGAACGCTTCTCTTGTGTCATTAGAAAGGAAACAGCCTATGTGAAAATGCTACCAGATTCAAAACGCTAAAGTTGGGTCATTGATTATAAAAATAAACCTTACAATAAAAATGTGTTCTCCCCCTCACAAGTGTGAAAACTAGCATCTAAAATGGAGGGGGTGACATAATTCTTCAGAGTGAGGTCATGTGTATTCTTAGTCATGCTTGGTAGACTTAGGACACAAAGCCAATATTCTGAGCAATTCAAATGCCAAACTGACCCTATACCAGGCAAACAGAATGAGGAGGAAACACAGAATATTTTTCATACTTTCACTTCTATAACATTTCATCTGCTGTGCTGCCAGTGAAATTCTGACTTCCTTCTAATACACAAAGTATGAGGCTGACATATTTTGAGGGCTTGTTACATATTTAGAAATAAAGATCTTTAGAGGAAAAACAAAGTTCAGAATTAACTGATTTGCCAATGGCATAACATAACATCGGAGCGCCTGGGTGGCCCAGTTGGTTGAGCATCTGACTCTTGATTTCAGCTCAGGTCATGATCCCAGGGTCTTGGAATGGAGCCCCTAGTCGGGCTCCATGCTGAGTGTGGAGCCTACTTAAGATTCTCTTGCTCTTTCCCACTGCCCCTCTCCCTTGCTCATGCTCTGTCTCTAAGAAATAATAACAACAACAGCAGCGGCAATAACAAAAAAATAAATTAAAAGCAAGACAACGGACCCAACATGGAGTCACTTATGCTAAGCCCTATGTCACCAAAAAAGACTCAATTACAGTTTTGGCTCTCCCAGGAGTGGAATCTTCAACCAATCAATCAGGAACCACCTGATCAGCACTAAGTCAGTAATCTGCCTGATAGACTTTTCCCCAAGGGAAAGTATCCACTTTTTGGCCTAGTGTAACCTCCTTGTTTCTGCTCCCTCTGCCTGTAAGTCTCATTTTTTACAGCTCCTCAGAGCTCCTTTCTATCTTTGAATGAGATGCTGCCCAATGCAAAGGAATTTGGGGGCCACCTGCGTGGCTCAGTAGGTTAAGCGTCGGACTTTGGCTCAGGTCATGATCTCACAGTTCGTGAGTTCAAGCCCCACATGGGGCTCTGCACTGACGGTGCTTGGGATTCTCTCTCTCTCTCTCTCTCTCTCTCTCTCTCTCTCTCTCCCTCCCTCCCTCCCCCCCCCTTTCTCTGCCCCTTCCATGCTCGCTTTCTCTCTCTGTCAAAATAAATAAATAAATGAATTTTTCAAAAAGCAATTTTTGCTTACACTCTTAAAAATTTTAACATGCCTCAGTTTACCTTTTAACACATAAGACTGCACAGCCAGTTGAAGACAGAGCAGAGACCAGAGTTTAATGTTTACTTATGCCTAATTCAGAGATCTCCATGTTATGGTAATCCTGTGTCCTGTCTTGAAAAACAATACGTAACAATAGGTGGGCAGAATCACCTTTAAAAAGACAAAACAGAAAACCAAAAGTAATATAAGGTTGTATGTGTACTCCTGTGATCAACAGATCAGCTTTGAAAAGTAAGCCAAAAAATGTTAAGCAGGGGCACCTGGGTGGCTCAGTCAGTTGAGCATCCAACTTAGGCTCAGGTCATGATCTTACGGTTCTGAGTTTGAGCCCCACAACAGGTTCACTGCTGTCAGCACAGAACCCGCTTCAGATCCTCTGTCCCCTCTCGTTCCTCTCCCTCTCCCTCACAAAAATAAACAGACACTTAAAAAAAAAGATAATTATTGTATCTCAATAATACTGTTACATTTTTGTAATCCCAAACATAATTACACCATCAAGTATACAACATCTAGGAATTACCAAGAAAAATGCAGAGCCTATACAAAAATGTCTGAAAAACATTTAAAAAACACTGAACATTATTTGTTACTGGATAAGAATGAATGATGTGTAAATATCAAAACTCTCCCAAATAGGTCTGATGTCATCCAGTTCAAAATCACAAGAAAATTCTTGTTGGACCTTAACAGGAGTGAGAAAGCCATCTGAAAGATTAAAAGGGTAGGGAAAAGGCCTTTTTAATGGGATAAAAGTAAAAAAGAGAGAGGTAGAAAATTGATATTTTATGCTAAAACAGTTTGTAAAGTTGCAAGACTTAAAATACGATTATACTGGCACAGGACTGGATAGTATGGCATAGAGAGGGTATACAAGGCCCATGCATAAAAGATCTTAATATATGAGAGAAGTAGTAATAATTCAAATAAGAGAAAGAACTGTTCAATATCTAGGATAAATGGTCACTACCAGAAAGATAATGTTAATCCCTACTGTAAACAATAAAACAAAATACAATATGGTGATAGAGCAAAGTAAAGTCTATGTGAATTAGAGTCAAAGGTAAGAGAAATGAAACAATAGGGAAAAAACAGGACAAACACAGCCATTTTGAAATAGAATATGACTTTTTAATAAACAAAAAGAACTCATGAACAAAAAGAAAAATTAATTTGACTATATAAAAACATGAAAACTCTATGTCAGAAATTCCACATGCTGAATTTAAAAGCATATGGAGAAAATTGTTACAATATGACTACCAACATGATACTGGCCTTAATATATAAAGAAAATGTATAATCAATAAAAAGAATGCACAAATAGAAAAATACACAAAGGGCCTCTCTGGTCATTGAAAGACTAATGCAGTAATTAATAGGAAAAATGTTCAAGCTCAATGGTAATCAGAGAAATGCAAATTAAAGCAATTTACTACCATTTTTCATCAACAAATTGGCCACAAAAAATTACCGAGAATATTCGAAGTTGATGAGGGCATAGAAAAAACAAGCATTCTCATATGCAGCTAATGGGAATGCAAATCAGTGTCAACAGTTTGAAGGGCTATGTATCAATTGCTATAAAAATACAGGCTCATTGACCCAGCTATTCAATTATAGGAATTTACTCTAAGAAAATGATCAGGGTATACACCCGGATATATCTACATAAGGCTATTCATTAGAACATCATTTACACAGGAAAAACAAATTGTTTTAAAAAAGCATAAATGTTCACCAAGGGGCAATTAATTAAATAAATTCTGCCATTAATGTCTATAAGATGTCATATTAAATGGTCACTAAAATTTGTTTAGAACAGAATCCCTAATGCGTTGGAGAAAGGCTCACAATGTACCGTTAAAATATGAACCAGGAAATTTGTCATATAATCAAACAGCTTTATCATTAAAATCATACTTAGTATCTATACATCCTTAATGAGACTGGATACCCCAAAAATATTAACTGTAGCTTCTCCCCAAGATGGTGGGATTTTCAGTGCTGCTTACTGTCATTAGGCTTCTCCTAAATACCCAAATTTTACACAATTAACAGAACTAATTTTCTAAAAGATTAATCATGCCCATGGGCATTAAAATATACTAATATTCAAGATATTAAAACTAAAATGTTTTAATATAGCAATACACTAAAACGTGAACACCTGATAAAGTTTCAACTCGGACATACCAAGGATTTGGGGCTTGAGGAGAAAAGTCAAAGTAAGGGTGGTTTCTCTAATTTTCTCCTCCTACCTCTCAAAACTTTTAATTCTTTTTAATGTTTATTTATTTTTGACAGAGAGAGAAAGAGACCACGAGTGGGGGAGGGACAGAGAGAGAGGGAGACACAGAATCCAAAGTGGGCTCCAGGCTCTGAGCTGTAAGCACGGAGCCCGACGCGGGGCTCGAACACTGACCTGAGCCAAAGTCAGACGCTTAACCGACTGAGCCACGCAGGCGCTCCTCAAAACTTTTAATCATAGAAAATGTTGGGCATAAACAGGAAGAGAAAGAAAAGTAAAATGACTCCCACTGACTCGTAACCCGGCTTCAAACTTCACCCACTTTTACTCCCCCTTGGAAGCAAATCTGAGACATCACATCATCCCGCTGATAAGTATTTCAGTATGTAAAAGAGAGGAACTCTTTCTGTTGTTGTTCTTTAAACATAACCAAAATAATGTGATCACACAGGAACAATTCGTGATAATCCCTCGATGGCACTAAATATCCAGCCAGTGTTCAAATTATCCCAATAATCGCCATAAATGTGGTTTTGTTTCACAGTTCGTGTGTTCAAGTCAGAATCCAAATAGGGTCTCTCCATATATGTAAGTCTTTTAACCTACAGTTTCTAATCCCCTCTATCCCTTTTCTCCCCTTTGCGATTTCTGTGTTGAAATAATCAGGGTTGTTTGTGTTGTTGATCTTCCCGGGATCTGGACGACGCTGACCGCATCTCCGCGGGCACGTGTGGTGCAAATTACGTCCCTCTGTCCCCTTACAGTTCCCGAAAATATGCTAATCGGGTCTACCAGCTCGGTCAGCTGTAGGTGTGGTTTTTCAACAATTCTACCAAACGATGGTACTATATATATTCAAGAATCATGTCATGTCTGCTCGTCTCTCTTTTTCTAATGTTAACAGCTATTGATAAGTATTGCCTAGGCACCTGATTCCTTAAGGATCCCAAAATGGTGGTAGGTCGTATCCTAACCATTCCCTTTCATGTACCAGCTAGAATACTTCTACAGAGAAACTTCTCTTCGTGAGCTGTTCAGTTGCTTTGAGATATAAATTATACAGCAAAGGAAGGATAAAGATTTGATTCTTTCCCTTTATTTACATTTTCAAGGTAGTAAGCTAGTTTCTAGCGCAGTATGATCCTCATAAAATGAAAATCTGCACCTATACCTTCCCATACAACCTTTCAGAGGCAAGCCCTTGCTCCTAAAGAACAGGATCTTCGGTGAAGCCTGCCAGCCCAGGAATAGCCTCGCTGGTTTATCTTTTCTGGAAATCTCTGTGATCCAGTGCACACACGTTTCCTCCCACCACAGAGCCTTCGGACAAGCCATTCCCTAGGCCGGAGATCCTTCCCCACGTGCCCACCTGCTGCCTCTACCGAAGTCCTGTTCATCCTTCAGAGTTCTAGTGCCACTTTCCCTGGGAAGCCTTCCCAGGTTCTGAACCTGGGTCAGAGGGGTGTCAGGCACTCCTTTGCTTCAAAGTACACATCTCGGGGCACGTGGGTGGCTCAGGAGGTTAAGCCTCCGACTCTTGATTTCAGCTCAGGTTATGATCTCACGGTTCACGAGTTCGAGCCCCACGTCGGGCTCTGCGCTGATGGTGCAGAGCCTGCCTGGGATTCTCTCTTTCCCTCTCTCTCTCTGCCCCTCCCGTTTGCTTGCGCCCCCCCCCCCAAAATAAGTAAATAAACTTACACACTCACACACACACACACACACACCTCTCAATCTGTAACTGAACACTACGTCGTGTGATCCCTTCATTTCTGCTTGCTCTCATCCCCCAACGCAAAGTCTGACCGAGCAGTCAGCAGGTGTCTTTGGGGCCACGCTGGCCCAGCGCAGTGCCTAACTCTGGGCAGTGGGTACTCTGTAGTTTCTTAGTCATTGCATGTGGAACTGTGCTTGGGCTCTGTGATTTGCTTATCCTCATTCGTTCAAAAGGTATATTCGCTGACCAGAACAGCTAACTGATACTGGGCATCAGGCCAGCTGCCGGGACTCTCACGTTGATCGCCGTCTAATCTAGGAGGTGGACACGTAAACAGACAATCCTGAGACAGGGTTTACGGTTCAATCACACAGGGGAGTGAGAGCTAAGCACCTGGGCAGATGGGACAATAGGAGACATTTAAATTAAGGCAGTATTCTCTGCTGGTTAACGGGCAGTGTTAGATCGCCTTTTCAACACAGCTGGATCCAACTGAATGAAGACATAGGGACCAGAGAGACTTTTTTTTAAGACATGATTTCAACCCATTAAGACAAGTTTCTCTGACCGTAACTCAAGGGTTTAAGGCTTGTGCCCACACCACGAGTTCTACAAAGCTGAGGACAGAATTCTCTGACCATAAATTCGCAACACAGATTAAGATCTTGAGACAAACACAGCGCCAAAAGGGGTGTTTTTTTAACGACTACCTTCACAAAGCGAGAGGAAAATACACAGTGAATTTTCTGTGATTCAGACCAAATGTAATTGCTAAGTCACTATTAGTCGTGGAAAATATATCATAAATCCTCAACACAAGCTATAGGCATAACAAATCATTTCATTAGTATAGATATTCTTAAAGAGATCCAGCATAGAATTCAGAGTTATGATTACAGAGCTATGATTAAATCAGGTAAAGTGGTTCTATTACCTGTTTCTTCTACAATACTCCGGACCTTAACGGTGGGGATGCCTTATATATCTTTCTTTCCTGAATGTTTACCACACTCCTGGAATGCAGTAAGAGCTCAACAATGACAGAATAAATGAATGAGTGATTTCAGACAGGAAAGCTTTTAATAATGCAGGAAAGGTGATGGATATAAATAGGGCGACCATAATTTTATTGTCCAAACTGGGGCGCTTCTGAGAGAGAATGAGGATTCTGTTAATAAAGCGTAAACCCAGACTCTCCCCCAAGAAAACCAAGTCCTTCACCCTAGAAATAAGGAACCTAAATTTACAAAAAGATCAATACATTATTTATCTACTTAAGAATTAGAAGAGTTCTGGGGCACCTGGGTGGTTCAGTCGGTTAAGCGTCCAACTTCAGCTCAGGTCATGATCTCACAGTTCGTGAGTTCGAGCCCCGCTTCAGGCTCTGTGCTGACCGCTCAGAGCCTGGAGCCTGCTTCACATTCTGTGTCTCCCTCTCTCTCTGCCCCTTCCCTGCTCATGCTCTGTCTCTCTCTGTCTCAAAAATAAAATAAACATTAAAAAAATTAAAAAAAAAAGAATTAGAAGAGTTCTCGGGCACCTGGGTGGCTCAGTCAGTTAAACGTCCGACTGCAGCTCAGGCCATGATCTCACAGCTCATGGGTTCGAGCCCCGCGTCGGGCTCTGTGCTGACAGCTCGGAGCCTGGAGCCTGCTTCGGATTCTGTGTCTCCCTCTCTCTCTGCCCCACTCACACTCTGTCTCTCTTCCTCAAGAATAAATAAACATTAAAAAAATTTTTTAAAGAATTAGAAGAGTTCTGAGGAATTTGATTTGGGGGATGATTCGGTGGCCATGATTACGTTAAACAGCCTCACAAATGAAGATACTTTAATGGTCAAAACAGATGAAAAGACACTCAAATTCATTTGTCATCAGGGAAATTTGAAATGAAATCACAGTGAGATTCCACTCCCTACCGAAGAGAATGCCTAACATCTAAAACTTGATGATAATATCAAGCACTAACAACACTGCGGTAACGAGAACTTTCACACATTACTGGTGGAAGGGTCAACTGGCACAAGCCCTTTTAGAAAAATATGCCCTTTTGGCAGGCATATACTAAAATGTAACCTATTATGATCCAGCCACTCCATCCCACAAAACAAATGCACGTACCTGTTTAATAAATGACATTTACCAGAATGTTCGCAGCAGCACTATTCCTAACGGTCAAAATGGTAGAGGCAACCAGTAGAATGGATAAACAGGTGTGCACTATTGAAATAATTGAAAACTGTACAGCGTGGGGGGGGGGGACCAAAAACCTATTGCTACACTCAGCAACGCGGCTGTATTGCACAGACAAAATGTTGAGCAAAAGGAAGCCAAACACCATAGAGTATGCAGTGTGCAGGTCCATTTATATTAATGGAGAACTCTTTAAAACTTCTATCTATGGTGTCCAAAAGTCTCGGCCGCAGTTAACTCTGGGAGGAACAGTAACTGAACAAGACACAAAGAAAAGGAGCTATCAACATCCTTCATCTACAGAGTTCACTGTGTGGTAATTCACTGAATTGTACACTTACATGATACACTTTTTTATGCATATTATACTTAATAAAAAGTTTATGAAGAAAACACCCAAGGGGCGCCTGGGTGGCTCAGGTCGTGATCTTGTGGTTTGTGGGTTCGAGCCCCGCGTCGGGCTCTGTGCTGGCAGCTCAGAGCCTGGAGCCTGCTTCCGATTCTGTGTCTCCCTCTCTCTCTCTGCCCCTCCCCTGCTCATGCTCGCACTCTCTCAAGTGCATGCACGCACGCACGCACTTTCTCTCTCTCAAAAATAAATAAGCATTAAATTTTTAAAAATTTTTTAAAAAGAATAAAAGAAATGAGAAAAACAAAGTATGAGTGTTAGTATCAAGGGATAACCACAACCATTTGTTATGGGCTGAATTATGACCCCCAATTCCTATGTTGAAGTCCTAACTCCCATTACCTTAGAATGTGACTATATTTGGAGATAGAGTCTTTAAGGGAATTAAGTTAAAAGGGTCATTAGGGTGGATTCTCATCCAATTATGACCGGTGCCCTTATAGGAAGAGGACATTTGGACACACACACACACACACACACACACACACACACACACAAGACAATAAGACGAGACACAGGGGGAAGGTGGTCATCTCCAAGGCAGGGCGAGAGGCGTGGAATAGATCCCTCCCTTCCGGCCCTCAGAAGAACCCAACTCTACTGACACCTTGATCTGGGACGTCGAGCCTTCAGAACTGTGCAAAAGTAAACTCCTGTTGTTGAAACCAGTATTTCGTTACAGCAGCCTTAGCAGATGAACACAAACCATTCACCGTGGGGAATTCAGAAACGTCACACTGAAATGTCACAAACTATTCTCGAGAGGCTGTTCTGTCCCATTCGACGTGTTGAGCCTCGGCGTATAAGCTCCTCTAAGGCAGGGGCTGCTGCACTTACTTAATTTATCTGTTCCATTGATCAAACCACCTCCTGCAGGTATGTGCTCAATGCCTTTTCCTTTCTTTTTTTTTTTTTTTTTTAACGTGGAAACACTAATTTATATTCCTCTCTCAGGCCCACTTTTGTTTCATCCTATCTTTGTATCTGTGTGACCCCAGAAGCACAGAAATGAAAAAGTCCTCCTGCTTCTAGAAACAATGGGTATGAGAAGTACCTGTCATGAAAACACAAAGAATACCTCTTTCCAGAAGATAAATGAATCGGGGTTGTACCTTCCCACTAAAAAGAGAAAATGAAAAGGAGGGGAAAAAAGTCACAGAGACAGAATAAAAAAGGATCACACTAGAAAGCAGAGCACAGCAATCAGGAATTTTAAAGCTCTAATTCGACCTTTCGTGAACATCATTTATCTGCACAGTAGGGCAAGGACCCCGGACTCGCCGTGAGTGTCTCCAGTCTTGTTGCTGCACTTTTAGCACCAAAGACGCACTAAATCTTTCCCAAAATATACATCTGGCTATGCACAGTACAGGATTAATTCAACCGCTTCCAGAAATAATTTACAATAATTTGTCAGGATTATCCTTGGATAAGACATAAATGTGTCTAAATTTAAAGCACTTTAAAGAGGTTGTGGAGGTCCACCTTTCTGATACTGATGCTGTATCAGCAAACTGATGGAGGCAAAAAAAATCCTGGTGATGAGCCTGGCAACTACCCTGTTGGACTTCACCTTCAGTGCTAGGAGACAGAAGCTTGGCATCCCGGCATGGCAAGACGTTATTCGTAACCGACTGCACCTTCCTTGAAGAAATGTCAAGCCATGTAATTAAGGAGGAGGAACATTTGCAGATCCACATACTCAGGATGACAAATGAAGAGTCTCTATCACAGCATTTAAATTTTTTTTTTCAAGTTCTTTTCTTTTTTTTTAAGTAATCTCTACAACCCAGCATGGGGCTCGAACCCATGACCCCAAGATCAAGAGTCACGCACTCTTCCAACCAAGCCAGCCAGGTGCCCCTCTAGCACAGCATTCTAAAATGTTTGCAGACATATGCTTTGTTTGGTTTTAAGTAGGCTCCGTGCTCTCCACGGAGCCCAATGTGGAGCTGGAACTCACAACCCTGAGATCAAGACCTAACATCAAGAGTTCAGATCAAGAGCTGGTTGCTCAACTGACTAAGCTACGCAGGTGCCCCTGTTTTTAATATTCAATAGCCACCTTCTGCAGAATTTGAGACTATCACACACTCCCAAAGACCATCCAGTATGCCAGTATAACACATAAGACTCCAAATTGCCTAGGGGATAAAACTTTTCAATGTCGGAAGCAGTTAATACACACTCAAATACCTTCAAACACTAGCCAATAGCCCACACCCATGTTGTCATTTCTTCAGAAGGAGCTGTAAGGGTAAAAGCATTCTGTTATTCTGGATAGTTGCATAGACTTAACTTTACCAATGTGTTTTTTAAATTAAAAACAGTTAGGTGCCTGGGTGTCTCAGTAGTCGGTTAAGCATCCGACTTCAGCTCAGGTCATGATCTCATGGTTCATGAGTTCGAGCCCCGCAGCAGGCTCTGTGCTGACAGCTCAGAGCCTGGAGCCTGCTTCGGATTCTGTGTCTCCCTCTCTCTCTGTCCCTTCCCCACTTCTGCTCTGTCTCTCTCTCTCTCTCTCTCAAAAATAACATTAAAATTTTTTTTAAATACAATTAAATAAATAACCATTAAAAAAATAAAACATTACATATGTATACATCCCGTATAACCAAACGTTAATCAAAATTAAGCCAGCGCTCTTGCTACACATTTCCTATTTCAGGAACACAGACTTTCTAAGCCGGACAACAGCAGCATTACAATGCTAAGAGTCATCTTCAAGAGGGCAGGACCTTCCTGAAGGCAATCCCGTGAGTAGGGTGGGTGGCCCTTTGATGTGTCCGAGAAACCCTAATAATGAAAGGAGTATGAGTGCTTTGCTTTGCTGGGCACCGCGGTAACTACGGTAACGTCAGCATATCGGGATACACATAATATTCATAGACCATTCAACATAATATTCATAGACCATTCAACATAATATTCATAGACCATTCAACATTTGCAAGGCATCTTACCACGAGTCTCTGGTGCTCAAAAAGGTAGATATCTGGGGCTTGTGGGTGGCTCAGGCGCTGAAGCATCCAACTTCAGCCCAAGTCATGATCTCATGATTCATGAGTTCGAGCCTCAGATCGGGCTCTCTCTTGTCTGCACAGAGCTCCTTTCAGATCCTGGCTCCCTCTCCCTCAGTTCCTCCCCACTTGTGTTCTCTTTCTCTCTCTCTCTCTCTCTCTCTCTGTCTCTCTCAAAATAAATAAACATGAAAAACAAGATAGATATCTGACCAATTCTTCCATGATAAAATGTAGAGGAACCAATCCTACTAATCAAAACTATTCCTCAAAAGTGATTGGACTTTTCCTTGGATGACCACCAGACTCAAAGGCAAGACAGGGCACTGTCCACAAAGCAGGGTAAGGCTCTACCTCAAGCCCTGTAACATCCCCCTTGGGCAAATCACTCAGCATTGGCAGAAGGAACCACTCTCCTTTTCCCCCTCTTTCACGATCCAAGGACCTGTTCCAGAATGAACCATTTCTGAGAGTGTCAAGCAATGTTAAAAAAACATCAACTGAAATGTTTTCACAACTCACAGCCAATAAGTAAATCAGCCCTTGCCCCGTTTCAAAGAAAGATATTTGAAATCTGCGCTAAATACGTTATTATCCACACTACTGTGGAAACCAAACTTTTAAGAGCAAGTAAATAAAACTTTATTGGCTCAATAAAGACTGATATCCAGGGCTCTCAGAGTTACTGTTGAGAACGGAACTCTGTTAACTTAGGAAATAAACCAAGTTTCCCTCAGCTAAAAAAAGTAACATTGCTATTCAACAGCATCACTGTTTAGTGTAAAAGAATGAGTCTTAAATCCAGGAGCAGAAACCAGAAAATGAAAACAAAAAGCCCTGTGGAAAAGTAATTGAGACACAGCGTCTCATTATCATGAGGGAAATTGTCTTATCCCAGGATCCTGCTAACCTATCAGTTGAACAGTATTTGAGATAATAAATATTTCCTGGGTTTGAAAATATTAGCTAGACCTGCCTCTTGGCTCTTCTGACAATGAGAGGTTTCTTATCAAATAATTAACAGAGCTCAGGTCCAAGGAGGGAAATTACAGTGGTCCCCCCCTCACCTGCAAGGGTACCAGTAGGCACCTCAAAGTGTGGATAATACCAACCCCTATATACACTATGTTTTTTCTTATATGTACATAGGTACAATAGAGTTTAATTTATATATAGGCACTGCAAGATATTAACAATAATAATAGAATACGGGCGCTTGGGTGGCTCAGTCGGCTGGGAGTCCGACTCTTGATTTCAGCTCAGGCTGTGATCTCACGGCTCGTGAGATCAAGCCCTCCATCGGGCTCTGCGCTAACAGCACAGAGCCTCCTTGGGATTCTCGCTCTCTCAAAATAAATAAATAAATAAACATTAAATGATAATAATAAAATAGGATGGTTATTACAACAAACTGTTTACAGTTTGAGAATGTGGTCTCATTCTCAAACTATCATATTATCCCGTACTCAACGCTTCTTCTTGTGATGACGTGAGATGAGGAAATGCCTCCATGATGGCATAAAGCAAGGTGAGTGACGTGGGGTCAGGCTACTATTGACCTTCTGACCTTACGTCAGAAGGAGGCTACTCTGCTTCCGGTCCGATACCTGAAACTACGGAGAACCCAGGATAAAAGGGAACGACTGTATTCCCAACCACTGTCATTAAAAAACTGAAGCCAAGGTTTAAAAAGCACAATCACAAGATGATTGGTTCCCACCAATTAGGTTTTCTCTACGAACAAAATACAGGGAAAACCAGATTTGGGTATAGATCCAAAAAACCAGTATTTCGACTTTCAAGTCACCAGGCTTTTTCTTCTTCTCCCTCCCACCCAAGAAATTACACCTCATTCTTCTTTTTTTTTTAATAAGTATTCATTCATTTTTGAGAGAGAGGGCGAGTGGGGGAGGGGCAGAGAAAGAAGGGGACAGAGGATCCAAAGCGGGCTCTGCTCTGACAGCAGCAAACCCAATGCTGGGCTTGAACTCACAAACCGTGAGATCATCACCTGATCCGAAGCCGGAGGCTCAACCAACTGAGCCACCCCAGGCTCCCCCAATTACCTCATTTTTCTGAAGCTGGATAGGATAGCTATAGTTTTGTTACTGCTTCCTGACTCACAGGAAAACTGCAGAGTGATTATCTTCTTTCCACAGGAGGGAAGACATGTACACATCTCATGTACCCCTTCAATACCACAGAGATACAACTTTTTCTAGAAGTTCTGCAGACATGGTTCCCTTTCTATGAGCACTCTACACAGGATAAAGTGCAGTGCAAAACCAGACAGAACTTATCCTCTCTCAGAGTTTCCAACATTCACAGTAAGTGAGCCGTGTCAAAGAAGAGACAAGAGGTCAAATGCCCTTTACCTCATAGCAAAAAGGAACTATCGCACCGATTTCCCTCCAAGAAAATATACTAGATTTGTCAACTTTCACCTATTCAAAAACCAGCCAAATGCATGGTTTTTCCAACCAGTGATTCGGAGAAAAGGGAAACCATTACCTTCACAGTGATCTGGACCACCCAAATATTTTAACAGCAAGATTTAAAAAGAAAACCAAAGAGTTGCTTCCTTTTCTCCATTTCAACGCAGGTCTATTTCAACTAAAGTTACCCACGTTGTGCAACATAAAAACACAAGGGTCCGGGGTGCCTGGCTGGCTCAGCTGGTTAATCAAGGGCACGCCCCGCTAGGGGCGCCTGGTGGCTACGTCGGTTGAGCATCCCACTTCGGCTCAGGTCACGATCTCACAGTTCCAGTCCTGCATCTGGCTCTGTGCTGACAGCTTAGAGCCTGGAGACTCCTTCGGATTCTGTCTGTCTGTCTCTCTCTCTCTCCCTGCCCCTCCCCTGCTCATGCTCTGTCTCTCTCTCTCTCAAAAATAAATAAACATTTAAAAAAATTAAAAAGAAAAAAGCACGCGACTCTTGATCTCAGGGTAGTGAGTTCAAGCCCCACATTGGGAGTAGTGATTGCTTCAATAAATAAACATTAAAAAAAATCTTTCAAAAAAGATACAAGGTCAGTTTTGCAAATTCTTTTTCAATTTACATAAACATAAAAAGCAAAAAATGCATTATATTCACTCTTTATATTTATTCATTCATTCAAATAAAATATATTTAGCAAAGGTATGTTGCTTTTACCAACACATTTTAGAGCTCTGTTTTCAACCATGAGTTAACCATTCGTTCCAAAGTCAGCTGTGTGGGGGCCAAGGTTTCATACTTAAGAAAAAAAAAGTTTTTAGTTGAAAACAGAAGCATCTAGGGGCGCCTGGCTCAGTCGGTTGAGCGTCCGACTTCAGCTCAGGTCACGATCACACAGCCTGCGAGTTCAAAACCCATGTCAGGCTCTGTGCTGACGGCTCAGAGCCTGGAGCCTGCTTTAGATTGAGTCTCCCTCTCTCTCTGCCCCTCCCTCCCCTCACGCTCTGTCTCCCTCTCTCTCTCTCTCTCAAATAAATAAACATTAAAAAACAATTTATAAAAGAAAAAAGAACAGAAAAACAAAATAGAAGACTCTAAACACTAGCCTCAATAATCCTCCCATTCTCCCATTCTCCCTAAGTCTTTCAGGGGTTTGTCAAGTGCTGTTCAAATCATGAATACTTCCCTGGATGGGTGTTTTTCCACAAACTACTGAAGGAGGATCAGAACGCAGTTTAATTATTGACAAAAAGCAAGGGCAAAGGGACAACGGATTCCCAAGAACACAGGCCTGGTGGCCACCCACTCTTTATCATGAAGACCATCTTACTTGGAATTACAATCAATGACAACATCTAAATAAAGGCACCCAAGTTATGCAAAAATTCTTAGGAAATGCCAGAGGTAGTGCAAACATATTTACATCACTTAAAAACAGGAGAAAAAGTATTTGACAAAGCTTATATGAGCTTTGGTAGGATACGAGAAGACATTTTAGCTAATTATCTCCAGGTAATTTTTTTTAATGAACTGAAACGTTTTATTTATTTTTCAAGTTTATTTTTGAGGGGTGGGGAGGGGCACGGAGAGACAGAGACAGAGAATCCCAAGCAGACTTCACACCGTCAGCGCAGAGCCTGATGCGTGGCTTGAACTCACGAACAGCGAGATCACGACCTGATCCGAAACTAAGTCTGACACTCAAGGGACTCAGCCACCCAGGCGACCCTCCAAGTAATTTCTCATTGTTTCACCCTTACCCAAAGCAAGGTAAACAGCCAAACATATTTTCCTAGCATACATTTCATATCCCCAAAACTCATAAAATCAGAAGAGAGCAGGGGGAGGAAAAGGTTTTACGCAGAATGAACAGCCTAGATGTATCTATAATCAATTCTCTATCATGATCTCTTTTCCCTACCTGATAAGAGGTTCCGGCTTGATTTTGATATGTTTAATGGAAATGCATTAAAGAAGTCTCCAGCTTTAGTTCGATACTTCAAGAAAGATACCTAAGGTTCTCTCAAGTTTTCTCACCTGAAAAGCCAGTCTTGTGCTTTCTTGGTATCCTACACGGCCCCCTGTACAAGAGAGCTACTTGGAGCAGCCCATGTGGAACCCATTGAAGCAAAATGTCAATTATCTTATTTTCATCAAATAATCACATCAAGTTCTTGCCACAATAGGGAGTTGATGTTGGAAAAAAATTATTATGAAAAGATTAGCAAATATAGGGCAGAAATCACCCATGTTTTTCTGGAGTTTTGTGTGCAAAAGAAAAAACTAAATAAGAACCAATACCAGCCAAAGGTGAGTACTCATTGCTTCAGCCTTAAAATCTTTGCAAATGCTATTGCTATACCTTGAGGCAAAATATTATCCCCATTCTACAGAAGAGAAAACAGAGGTTGAAGGAAAGGTAAGTAAGTTGCCCTACAAGAACATAAGAGAAAATGTGAATCTCAGAGCAATGGAAGCTTGGCCATGCACCCTAAAATGTAGAGGAAATGACTGACATACTTTACAAAGTCTTTAAAGGATGAACTTTTTTGTTTTTGTCAATTTTGTTTGGGTTGCACAACTGATACAACTCGTATCAGTTCCTGGACAGGACTATACGTGTATCCAACTCAAAAGCGCATGAAATCCAGATTTTACATCTAGTTAGCAGGAACAATGACTGAAAATAGGAGCCTCCAGATGGTATAAACATGCGCTATCCAATATGGTAGCCACTAGCCATATGTGGCTTTTGGGCACTTAAAATGAGGCTAGGCCAAATTGAGATGTACTATAAGTACCAAATGCATATACTAAAATCCAAAGAACGTTGGGGCACCTGGCTGACTCAGTCGGTGAAGTGTCCGACTTTAGCTCAGGTCATGATCTCAGTTTGTGAGTTTGAGCCCTGCATCGGGCTCTGTGCGGACAGCTCGGAGCCTGGAGCCTGCTTCGGATTCTGTCTCCCTCTCTCTCTGCCCCTCCCCTGCTCGCGTTCTGTCTCCGTCTCTCTCAAAAAGTAAACATTTTTTTTAAATAAGTAAAAATAAAAAATCAAAGAATATAAAATAGCTAATAATTTTTATTTTTGGTTGCATGTTGGATGTTATTTTTTTAATATATTGAGTTAAAGAAAATATACTACCAATAGTCATTTTACTTGTTTCCTTCTCCTTTTGTAATGTGCCTCCTAGAAAAACTTACACACTTACGCGGGCTCATATTTGTGGCTCACGTTATAGTCTCCTTGGGCAGCGCTGGGTTAGTTAAGAATATTCTTCCATGTTCCGCCTCCCCACGATACCAGCTACAAAGCTGATCTGTGAGCTCAGGGCACCAAAATTGCTGGTTAAGGCTTTGCTGGCACCCAAATTGGGGGTTTCAATCATTATTCAATCATTACTTCATTTAGCCGAATAATTATTTATTGACCAATTGCTATGTCCCCCCAGGCAAAATAACACGATGTCTCGTACATGGGTCTGTCTCTAGGGAATTTCACAAGGAACTGTTCAAGCAAGGTCCCAGTCACGATGGTTGATACTTTGGTAACAAGGCTGTTGCTATTAGTCTATAAACTAAATGGCATATTTGAAGCATGTCTAAAGTGTGGCAAGAGACAGAAGTGCCAATGAATTCAGTCATTGGACATGTGAGGGGTTAACTTGTTTTTTAATTTTTTTTTTAAGTTGATTTATTTTGAGAGAGAGTGAGAAAGAGAGCAGGGAAGGAGCAGGGAGAGAGAATCCCAAGCAGGCTCCATGCTGTCAGCGCAGAGCCCAACTCAGGGTTCAGTCTCCTGAACCGTGAGATCATGTCCTGAGACAAAACCAAGAGTCAGACACTTAGCCAACTGAGCCACTCAGGTGCCCCTTTAATGTCTTATTTTATTTCTTTTAAGTAATCTCTACACCTAAAACGGGGCTCGAACTCACGACTCCAAGATCAAGAATCACAGACTAATCACAGACTAAGCCAGCCAGGCAACCCTGGTGGGTTAACTTAAACCTAAAATGGTCTAATGTCAAGTTCAACCTCAACCATAAGATAAGATAATTGTGGAAAGACAAGTTCAATTTAAATGGGGGGGGGGGGTGGTGCGCGCCTGGGTGGCTCAGTCAGTTAAGCGTCTGACTTTGGCTCAGGTCATGATCTTGTGGTTGGTGAGTTCAAGCCCTAGGATCTGTGCTGACAGCTCAGAGCCTGAAGCCTGCCTCAGATTCTGTGTCTCCCTCTCTGTCTCTCTCATTCTCTCTCTCAAAAATAAACATTAAAAATTTTTTTTTAAAAAAAGGGAAAAGCTCTCTCTTCAAAATCGAATCCTCTTTCCATCCACCTGAATAGCCAAGGTAGAAATTAACTGCAATTTCATTTTAGCCATAACATTGTAAATATCTGCTAGGCTTTATTACTAAAAGCGACAAAAGTGACAAAATCTTGCAAAATCTAATAGTGTAAACAATCATATTCCTATGTGGAATCAGGTAGTGCTTAAGAAAAACAAATCTCAGGGCACCTGGGTGGCTCAATCTGTTAAGCGTCTGCCTCTTGACTTCAGCTCAGGTCATCATCTCCAGATTGGGATACGGAACCCCAAGTCAGGCTCTGCACTAGTGTGGAGTCTGCTTGAGATTCTCTCTCCCTGTCTTTCTGCCCCTCCTCTGCTCAAGCTCTCTAAATGAATAAAGAAATAAACATTTAAAAAACAATAGCAACAAAAACAAAATCGTCAACACATAACCACAATGCTGCATGGCAAAACCCATTGCCATTGGTTTAAGAATATTTGGTAAAATGTTCTAGCAATTTATTTTAACTCCTGCGTGGCTTGGCGACATAACTGAGGTGCTAGAGGCATGGTTTTTCAAGAAGACATTGTCTCCCTATGGGACAAACGCAAAATGTCTATAAGAAATGTCATAATGTCATAATGTTCATTAGCAGGCCAGTCTACGGAGCCAGGATTCCAGATTTTTTTTTTTTTCTGCAGCTTCCGCATATGTGAAAACAAACTGTTTCTAGTTCCCAAAGAACGCGATCTTGCGGTTCCCATGCCTCTAAAGTCCCAGTAAATACACGAGGGTTCTGCTTCAGTGAGAGCCAAGCTCAGAAGTTCCAAATTACATTTTATGGAGGATCTGAGCAGAAGACATTTCATGTTGGATCTAGAGATCCCAGACCACTGTCATTTAGATATCGTCAGTGCAAGCGAAGAGAAAGCCAGCACCAAGGTGGTATTTAATTAAGACGTCAAACCACTGCCTGCAATGACTCACTTTTCTTGTTCTGCTAGATGAAGCCTCTTTGGCGGTATTATTAATATTGCAGGGCAGTGAAGGAACTGCTACATAGAAAGGTGGTGTAAATCCAACTTCCAGATGCAATAAACTCATCCGGGAGACTAAGCCTCAGGGGCATTAATTTCTTCTTTTGCAAATCAGATCTTGCTGCTCTCCCTTCTCTTGCAATGAAATTTTAAATACAAATCTTCAGGCTCCGAATCGCTGAGCCAATGAAGAAGTCCGTTCAAGTACTCCAGTGTTTGAGTACCTGTAAAGACAGAACTCTGCTCGCTGAATAGAGGCCAAGGACAGAGAACACACAGCCCCGCCCTCAGAGTGTGCAGCTCCTAGTCCTGTCCTAATGCGGCTCTAACAAATTGGCACAAACCCCAGGGCTGAAAATCACAGGCATTTATTCTCTCGTGATTCCGGAGGTCAGATATCCAAAATCAAGGTGCTGACAGGGTCATGCTCCCTTGGGAGGCCCTGGAGGACAATCCAATCCTGGCTGTCCCAGCTTGTGGTGGCTGCTGGCATTCCTCAGCATGTGGCCACATCACCTCAATCTCTGCCATCACCTTCATATCACCTCTGCTCTGCAGGGACGATCTCCTTCTGCCTGTCTCCTACAAGGACACTTAGGATTGGGCCACCCGAATAACCCAGGAAAATCTCCCCATGTCAAGGTCCTTAACTTAATTACATCTGCAAAAACCATTTTCCTTACACGGTAACACTTAGAGTTTCCAGATATTAGGATCTGATGTCTTGTGGGGGAGGCGGGGGGGGGGGGGAGGCATTATACAGCCAAGGCCACCCGGCCTCTATGGAATCACGTTGAAATGACAGGAAACCAAGGGACAAGCGTACGTAGGGGCTAAACTGTGGGACAGTCACTCTTAGCCCCACGGTACTCATTCTGGATGCCTACATCATCTTTATTTTACTGCACTCCACATTTTTGTTCTAGTCCATTATGATCACACATAGGTGATAGTAGTCGATGCCTTGGGGTCTTCTCAGAGCCACAGGGAGCAGCTACCTTTTACAGGACCTGAGAGACACAGAAAGGTTTCTGCTGCCCTAAATTGTTACACTATAGGACATGTCACAGTGCCTAAAATTCCTCACATCTCTCCCTTGGACTGAAAGTCCACCATTTAAAGTCAAATACTATTTTGTAGAGGTTTACACATTCATCTGTCAAGTTACTGAGTTTTCATTAAAAAAAAAAAAACGCACACAAAAAAAACACCCTTTGGTCATTATTTCCAAAATGTATGTTTATCAAAAGCTTAATTCTGTGGAATTTTGTTAATGAAAGTTCTGTGGGTTATAAAAAATGGGGGAGGGGGGTGGATCATGACTCCATAGAAGGTTAAGTGCAGCGCCTGGGAGGTTCAGTCAGTTAAGCGTCCAACTCTTGATTTCAGCTCAGGTCATGATCTCACAGTTGTGATGGGCTCTGTGCTGAGCGTACAGCCTGCTTCAGATTCTCTCTTGCCCCTCTCCCACTGGTTCTCTCAAAATAAATAAATAGGGGCGCCTGGGTGGCTCCGTCGGTTAAGCATCTGACTTCGGCTCAGGTCGTGATCTCGCGGTCCGTGAGTTCGAGCCCCACGTTGGGCTCTGGGCTGACAGCTCGGAGCCTGGAGCCTGTTTTGGATTCTGTGTCTCCCTCTCTCTCTGACCCTCCCCCATTCATGCTCTGTCTCTCTCTGTCTCAAAAATAAATAAATGTTAAAAATTTTTTTAATAAATAAATAAACATTAAAAAAAGAAGAAAGGTAAATTCATTAAGCTATTAAAAAAAAAACTGGAAGCACCTGGGTGGCTCAGTCAGTTAAGCGTCTGACTTCAGCTCAGGTCACGATCTCACAGTTCGTGAGTTTGAGCCCTGCGTCGGGCTCTGTGCTGACAGCTCGGAGCCTGGAGCCCGCTTCAGATTCTGGGTCTCCCTCTCTCTCTGCCTCTCCCCTGCTTGTGCTCTTCCTCTGCCTTTCTCAAAAACAAATAAAGTGTTAAAGAAAGAAAAAGAAAAAGCTACATGATGGCAGGAATCATGTCCTGTATTGCTTAACTTTGAATCCCCAGCATCTAGCCCAGTCCTGACAAGTGATGGGTACCCAGTGATATTTAAATGAGGGCTGCAAGGTGAATGCTCTGTAGATGGACGGATGGAAGAGCATCTGGAGAGACTCAACTGCTCTGGAGGAAAGAAAAGGAAAGAGGCCAAGATGGAGGATGCATACGGCAAAGGGAGAGCAGGCGACCAAGAGGGTGGGAACTGTAGAGGGTAGCCATCACATCTCCCCCACGTGACCACTTTGCTCAAGGCCAGGGTTGCCAGTGAGCTGATGCCTAGTTGCAGATGCCTGTGTTGAAGAGGCAGTGCTACGGACTGAATGTTTGTGTCCCCCCCCCCCAATTCATACATTGACATCCTAATGTCCAGTGTGATGGTATTTGAAGGTAAGGCCCTTGGGAGGTAATTGGGTCTGAACGAGGTCACGAGGTCATGAGAATGGGGTCCCCATGATGGCACTGGTGCCATTATGAGGGGAGGAAGAGACCAGATCTCTCTCTGTCTCCTCCAAGGGAGGATTCAGCAAGAAGGCAATCAGCTACACACCAGGAATAGAGCTCTTACCCGACACTGAGCCTGTCTACACCTTGAGAGTGGACTTCCGAGCCTCCAGGAGGGAGAGAAATAACGTCTGCTGTTTAAGCCGCCCAGTCTGCACAGTTTTTTTATACCAGCCCAAGCGGACTAAGGTGGCATCATGGCACAGCGTGTGCATGAAGATCTCCTTGGGTCCAGCCCCGGCCCTACCATTAACAGCTTCCATTTCTTCACTTGTAAACAGTGGATAACAATGCCTGCTTTATGGGGTTGTTGACAGGTTTAAAGACCATTTCCCTAAAGACCGGCACACAGGGATCTCTAAAGAGTTCCTTTTACTATGTACTTTTATACCCCAAGAGCTTTGCAAAGTACTTTAGATAAGCATATGACTTGAAAATATTACTTAATTGATGTAATGAATCTCTATAATTAATAGTTTCCTTCCTCGCTCCCTCCCCTCCCTCTTTCCGTTCACCCCCCCACCCCTGTTTATACTGGGATAAATGTAGTCACATAGTTTAAATACAAAATATACAAGGGGCGCCTGAATGGCTCAGTCAGTTAAGCATCCGACTTTGGCTCAGGTCATGATCTTGCGGTTTGTGAGTTCAAGCCCTAGGATCTGTGCTGACAGCTCAGAGCCTGCTTTAGATTCTGTGTTTCCGTCTCTCTCCCTCTGTCCCTCCCTTGCTCTCTCACTCTCTCTCCCCCACCTCTCAAAAATAAACATTTAAAAAAAATTTAAGTAATAATAAAATAAAATTCAAAAGATACCAAAGAGAGTATGGGGTGCCTGGGTGGCTCAGTCAGTTGGGCGCCTGACTCTTGATTTCAGCTCAGGTCATGATCTCACAGTTCGTGAGATCGAGCCCCGTGTTGGGTTCTGTACTGACAGCTCGGAGCCTGGAGCCCACTTCTGATTCTGTGTCTCCCTCTCTCTCTGCTCCTCCCCCACTCATGCTCTGTCTCTCTCTGTCTCTCAAAAATAAATAAATGTGATTTTTTTTTTTTTTTTTAGAAAGAAAGAAACTCAAAACAAGGGCGTCTGGGTGACTCAGTAGGTTAAGTGTCCGACTCAGTTTCGGCTCAGGTCATGATCTCATGGTTTGTGAGTTCAAGTCCCACATCAGGCTCTGTGCTGATATTGCAGAGCCTGCCTGGGATTCTCTCTCTCCCTCTCTCGCTGCCCTTCTTCTGGTCTGTCTCTCAAAATAAATGAACTTAAAAAGGAAGAAAAAAAAACAAAAACTCAAAACAAAATGCCCAACTATTATTCATCACTCCACTCAAGGCTAGTCTATCTCAGCTACTTCGTTACAATCCCTTAATAATTAAGGGATTAATAAAGTATCACCGACCACATATATTATTCAGCCATCACCAGTTTTCACAGAATCAGAGCACTAAGATACACTTGACATAAAAATGGTGCTCAGCCCAACTTAATTCTCTTTAGATGGTTGAGAGGCTCTGTAGTTCCCCAAACTTCAGGTATTTTCCTGAATTTTCCTGAATACAATCTCCTGGAGAGAAGGGCAGACAAGATAACAGCAAATGGAGAGTTCTGATTTTGGAAATATGTTGTATGACTTTTTTTTTTTTTTTTTTGTAGCAACATATTGAGATCCAAGATTATTCCCTAAGAACAGGGGGTAGAAGCTGAGACCACTGGGGTTGGCAAAGATGCAGTGGAACCGGCCAGCTCTGAGGACTGAGAAGTGAAGAGGAGAACCAAGGACAAAACAGTAGCAGAGGAGGACCAGGCCCAACCGAGGCCAGAGACAAAACAACCAAAGAACGCAAAAGACCAGGACGTGCAAAGAGAAACCATTTGAATTCGTACATCAAGTCCCTGAACTTGTGTAACTAAGCTGAATCAGTAGGTGCTAATGACTTACAGTGACGCAGAGCCCAGGAGTCAGAAAACAGCACAGGGACCACACGATGGTCAAGGCTCCCTGACGCGGTTCTGAGCGCCTGGGTGGACTCCCACATTCCAAAGCGATCGACTTCAGCCTGAACTAGCCCAAAAACTACCCCTGGCTTTGGAAGCCTGAGCACACACAAACCCTGGGGATTCAGAGGTCACGCCGCGGAGCAGGTAGGTGGCACTGTGGTGGCCCCTAGGTAGACAGAACGAGGAGCGGAAACACAGGGTATTGACACAAGGGCAGAGGGCCACGCACGGCCCACCTCTGGGTGTTTCTGTTTTGAGACAACTTCTTTCTTCTGCATCTTACTTGCATCCCAATGAAAGGAGATTCAAGGGTCTAGGTGGGGTTTTTTTTATTCTAATAGCCTAGTTCACTCGCTAGGGTTCACCTTCCGACCTTAACAGGAGCTGTAAGGATCTAGGTCCGGTCCAAAATGCCCCGCAGGGCCACCAAATGAAAGCCACAAAAAGGGTAGGCAATGGACCTACTGGTGTGCACTACTGAGGGAGATTCAAGTTCTCTTCTTCCTTCCAAGCCAGTCTAGAAAAGCAGGGGCTCAAAAAGCCTCCCAAACCCACAGCATCAGAAGGCCACGTTCAAACAGGATACACCCAGACCCAGGAGAAAGGAAGCAGAGCTTGTGAAGTTAGGCTTCGCTCTGCCACAGGCTTCTAGAAAAGACATCCTAGCTGCCCTATGGAAGTGGTAATATCCAGGAAGCTAGTAAGACCCAAGCCTGAGGCGGAGAAGGAAGGCACAGACCAGGTCGCTTGGGCCTACCTTTGGCCTCAGCCCCAACGAAAGGACAAGAAGTCTCCTGAGAGGCTCATCGCACTCCACAGTAGCTGCTCAGCAAAGCAGACAGCCCAGGATAGGGGACAGATCTACAAAGAAAGAGCAAGCCACTGTACAGAAGCCCTTTGCATGTGTATCCAGATAGACAAGGAGATGGGGTGGGGTCGGGAAGTGAGAGGGCCAGAGAGAGAGAGACAGGGAGACACCTAAGCTCAGGGACGACGCAAGATGAAGCTAGGGTTTTTGGTTCAATTATTGTTGTAAGCCACCCAAAGCTCTTCTTTGGACATCTGACTTGAAGAAGAAATGAGATGAACAGAAAGTCCAAAATCCGTTTTTTTCTTTTGCTACAGAATGGGGATTCTGTGAACACTGTCATGCACCATCGTCAGGATATTCATTAAATAAGGACGCCATCGCATTAAAATCTCACAAATAAAACTCCTGAATGCTGATCAGTTTCGCCACCATGCTGGCTTCTCAACCACTGCTTTTAAAACAATCCTTCAGGAATTTAAAAGCACCATCAGGGTAGACCATCCTCCCTTTAAGCCTGATTAAATGTCTGGGTCTCAAAATATATTCACAGTATTTGCAGGATAAGAGTAAACCATGTCCACATGAAACCAGAAAAATTATCTGCTCGAGTGGGATATTCTCCTGTCCTTGTTTACATTGCTGGACTCTAAATTAGATTTGCCTTGTTCTATTTACTAGTTTGGTCATTTGGGCTAGATACTTCTCTGAGCCCCAGTTTCTTCACCTGCCAAATGAGAATGTTAGTAACACCTACCACATGGAATTTGAAAGAAAAATCAAATAAATAAATAACTAAAAATTTTAAAAGAGGATATGTAAGATCCTGCTACACAAATGTGCAGGGTTTCTGTGATGGTTACTATTCTTCTGAGAAATAGAACACTAGACTATACATTTTAAGATGTATACCTTACACCCACTAAGATCAATAACTAAGCCACTTAAAGTTCTCTTCTTGGCTTTTTCCACCTCTAGAATCAATTACCCATTATTGGAAGAACTACTGGGATTGTTTGGAGACTCTTTTAAGTAGTCACTGTATAATTCAAATATCAGTATTAAGACTATAGTTACAAAATTCTGTTTATTTTTGAGAGAGAGAGAAAGAGAGAGAGAGAGAGACAGTGTGTGAATGGGGGAGGGGCAGAGAGAGAGGGAGACACAGAATTCGAAGCACAAACTGTGAGACCATGACCTGAGCTGAAGTTGGACACTCCACTGACTGAGCCACCCAGGCGCCTCTAACAGTTACAAAATTCTAGATGTCATAGTCTATACTGGTACCTACTTTACGATTTGAAGAAAGAACACAAAAAATAATTTTAAAAGCAGGAGTGTCACAGAAATCCATTTCCCACATAATTTATCTATGACTATGCCTACGTTCTCTGAATTATTTGTGGACGCCTTCTAAGTTAGCAAAATGTTTGCTTTTCAGATTTTCAGGGACTTTCAGGCCTGAAATCACTTGAAATTCCTTCATTCAACTGAAATAAACATGCTGACCCACATGTTCTGGATTTTGCAACAGAGGGTAGTAGCATCAATAGCCTACACATATATGGGGTCACCTATCCCTAATTGCATGTTAAAATTCACAATGAAAAATAGACATAGATTTTAGGGGCGCCTGGGCAGCTCAGTTGGTTGAGCACCCAACTCACGATTTCGACTCAGGTCATGGTCCCAGGGTCACAGCACGGAGCCCTGCGTCAGGCTCTGGGCCAAGCATGGAGCCTGCTTAAGATCCTCTCTCTCGGGCGCCTGGGTGGCTCAGCTGGTTAAGCATCTGACCCTTGGTTTGGGCTCAGGTCATGATCTTATGGTTCATCAGTCTGAGCCCTGCGTCAGGCTCTGTGCTGACAGTTCACGGCCCGCTTGGGACACCCTCTCTCTCTCTCTCTCTCTCACTCTCTCTCTCTGCCCCTCCCCCACTTGCACATATGCTCACTCTCTCTCAAAATAAATAATCTTAAAAAAAAAAAAGATAAAGACATCTCTCTCTCCCTCTGCCCCTCTCCCCCACTCACACTCTCTAAAATGTTTCAAAAACCGCTTTTAAAAAAAAGTAGATTTTAAGAGAACTAATAAAAGAATAATGTAGACTATGAAAATATAGTCTTGGGTTGGGTTTTATTTTTTTCCCATCCTGGCTCAGCTGCTGCCAAGTTGTCCCACACTTAACATAGTCTAAATATCTTTCTATATCTTAAGCCAAGGATTTGGTGGCTGTTAACTTGCACTTAACCAAGATTATAAAATACTGTTACTGGAATGCCAAAAAAGTTACATGGTACTTCATAGGAAAGGAATGTCGGGGCTTAGCAACTGCCCACAGAGTCACTCACCAAGGCTGTGCCTGTTTTGCTAGTCGGTGGGACAGGTTAATTTCCAGTAATTCTTACCGAGATAAGCAGAGACTAACCCGAATTCCCATAGGCTTTATTACTGGTGTTTGGGTTTGTGGCTACCTTTTAAATCATAATTGTCATATAAACACAGCACTTGGCTCTGCTTTGTATGTTTATACCAACAGTACGTCTTTAGCCTGGCACACGGACATATGGCTGAGTCTCTTGGTTACTGACACATAAGCCAACCCCATCCAATCTTGTACTAACACTGGGCACCGATGCGCGTTATGAGTCTCTTCCTGGTTCCGGGGGGTTACCCGACCAGCCCAAGCCTCTCCGAGGAATCTCATGCCCCCTTTTAGTGACTAGTTTTGTCATGGGCTTCTATAGATGCCTTAGGAAGTCTTCTCGACTTCTTTGGAAGTTTTCCTCGTTCTTTTATTTCTTTTTTAATCTTTATTTTTGAGAGAGAGAGAGAGACAGAGACAGAGTGTGAGTGGGGGAGGGGCAGAGAGAGAGGGAGACACAGAATCCGAAGCAGGCTCCAGGCTCTGAGCTGTCAGCACAGAGCCCGACGCGGGGCTCGAACTCACCAACTGTGAGATTATGACCTGAGCTGAAGTCGGACGCTTAACCGACTGAGCCACCCAGGTGCCCCAGGAAGTTTGCCTCATTCTTAAAAAGATATAAAAGACCAGGAGGCAGAGAAACTGGAACTCTGGTCCTTTGTTGGTTAACTCTCAAAGCTGCAAACTGGCATCCCCACTTTGTAAGACAGTTTGGCGCTTCCTGAAAAAGCTTAATATAAATTTGCCATACGCAACAGCAATGCAACTCCTACATATCTACCCAAGAGGAATGAAAACATATATCCACGCAAAACCTCGTGTATATAAACGTTCATCGCAGCATTATTTGTGATAGCTAAGAAATGGAAACCACCCACATGTGCATTACCTGGTGAACAGAAACATAAATGTGGTATATCCATGCAATGGAACATTCCTCAGCAATAAAAAGGAACACGCTCCCAACACATGCAACAGTATGGACAAACCTCAAAAACCTTACAGTGAGCGAAAGACGCCAAGCAAAAGGACGGCTGATTGCGGGACTCCATTTAAGTGTGAAATGTCCAGAAAAGACCAGTCTAGAGAGACACAAAGTACATTAGTGGTTGCCTAAGACCAGTGGGTGGGAATAGAAGTTGACAGCAAATGGGCACAGGGGATATTTCAGGCATGATAGAAAGTTCTAAAAATGGGGTGTGTGTATGTGTGTGTGTGTGTGGACCCAAGAAGTCAGCCCTTCCCGTCTTAGGATCCCAAGTCAGGGGGACATGATGCTTCCCACTACAACGGTTATCTCAGAACCAGAAGAAAAAGTCAGTTAATCAGGAACCCTAGCGCTGCTCAGCTGCCTAAATCAGCCAGTCCTGGAATAGCCCTGCTCCAAATTTCTTTTCTGTGAAACCAAAAACTAAAATAAAAATCCTGACTTTTGAAGCCACTTGGGGTTATTTTCTTCCTTGAAGCCAAAAGCATCCGGATTGATACAGGCTAGAAATATAGTCACCAAACCCTCTTTGGTGCTACAGGATTCACACTTTCATTTACTTTTGAAGAATGAGTAGAATTTTGAAAATATACATGCTATAGACTGAACGTTTGTATCACCTCCCCCTCACCAAAAAAAATTCCTATATGGAAACCTAATTCCCAATGTAATGATGTTTGGAGGTGGGGGCCTGTGGGTGGTGCTTAGATCATCGGAGTGGCCCTCCCATGAACGGGTTTCCTATAAAAGAGATCCCAAGGGAGATCCCTTGCCCCTTCCTCCATGTGAGGGCACAGCCAAAAACAAAAAATAGCCATCTCTGAACCAGGAAGCCAGCCGTCACCAGGCACTGAGTCTGCCCGTGTCTTTATCTTGGGCTTCCCAGAGTCCAGGACCCTCAGAAATAAGTTTCTGTTGTTTATAAGCCACCCAGTCTGTGGTGCTTGGCGACGGCCGCCAGACCAGACTAAGCGCATTTGTGGGGATGTACATATGTTCGGGCATTTCTAACTAGGTTGTGTATAACTATCTTGCATGGCATGAGGCACATTTAGGATGGCATTTAGGGGTGCCTGGTTGGCTCAGTCCATAGAACTCTAGAGTGTGGCTCTTGATCTCAGGGTTGTGAGTTCCAGCCCCATGTTGGGTGTAGAGACTGCTTAAATAAATACTCTACAATAATAATAATAATAATGGCACTTAATAGTTGTGTTATTAAAATCCGATTTCAATCCAAGCTTGAACTAGCACTTGCTATCACTCCCCACTGCCTCCCACCCACTCTCCACATCAGCAAGGAAATAAATAGCTTAAGCGCCCCAAATACATTTCAGTTGTCACCCCATGCTTCAGCCTTCGGCATGTTTGCACATCATATCTCCCAAGCCTAGAATATCCTTCCCCTTTGACTAGATGCCAAAATGCTATTCATCTTTTAAAAACCCAACTGGAAAAAGTCTTCTCTGACCCCAGAGGATAATCACTTCCTCTCTGATGCCATCCTGCCATCACCACCTCCATCCCATTGTAGTGGGATTTGTTTATTATTATTACCATCCCCCTACTGTGAGTGGTAAGAGGTTTGCGGTTGAAAGACAGCTATCTCATATATTTGGGTGACTCTGGACGAATCACTTCACTTCTGAGTCTCGACTTTTCCTTCCCTAAGATAAACGTAGATATCACCATCCCATTTCTCTCCGGTTGCTCTGAGGCTTGGCAGAGATCACATACGTGAGAGCATTTTATCAATTATAAAGTACTAACAAATTCTAGTTGGAGAAGATGAGGTTTTAAAGGTCTGTAATGGACCACACAAATAAGGAAAGAGATGTGACCTCTCACCATTCACCTAAACTGCTCTATCCAGCAAGACCGCCAATGAGCATCGACATCCCAAACGCCAAGCCCGAAGTCCTATTCTCAACTGTCATCTTGTTCAGTCTTGCAGCACCACTTGACGCAGATGATCTTGCCCTCCTGCTGGAGACACTTTCTTCACTGGGTTTCCACCTCAGCGGCAGCCTAGAATCACTATCCTTCGCTTGACCCTTCTCTTCTTCCCCACTCCTCAATCTGAAGGGCTCCGTATCTAGACCTCTTTTCTTCCTATAGTTACTCCCTTGGTGATCTCATCCAAGATTGTGGCTTCAAATGGCATCTCATGTCTTCCAGCTCACAAATTTGCATCTCTTGGTTCCTTCCCAGAAAACCAGACTCATGTATCAAACTGCCTCGATGCTTAAAACGTGTCTTAATGTGTCCCACTAAGCTCCTGGTCTCCTGGAACCCAAGCCCACACTTCATCTCGGTTCATGGGCATTTGGTCCATTCGGGCGCTCAGGTCAAAAATCTCAGAATCACATTTGACTCCCCTCCTCCTCTCCTACTTCCTATCCAACCGACCAGAAAATCCCCCAGCCAACATATCTTTAGAATTCAACCTCTTCTCGCCACACCTCCATGCTACCTGTACCAAGTTGACATCACCTCTTTATACCTGAAATAGGTTCCTAAACAGTCTTCCTGCTTTTTCTACCCTTTGTCCACTCCGGGTTTCTACTCACCTGAGTCACTCTATGTCACCATTAGTTACATCAGGTCAATCACTGTAAAACCCCTCAGTGGTACCCCATGCCCCTCCCTGAAAAAAGCCAAAGTCTTCATGATGGCCTTTAAGAACCATGTGATCTGCCCACCGTATTCCTATTTCCTCTCTGACCTCATCTCCCACCACCACCCCCTTTGCTCACTCCCCTCCAGCCGTTTATGCCTTCTTTGCTTTCTGTTGATTAAGCAGGCACTAGGCAGGCCTCTGGCGGAATGCTCTCCTACTGACCTCACACAGCTCATTCCTTCCCTTCCTTCTTATCATCCCTCAAGTGTCACCTTTTCCAGGGGGTCCTCCTTGGCCAACCCCCTGAAAATCACAACCTCCTCTTTCCCACTCCCTCTCTCCTCTTTTCTGGTTTATTTTTCTCAACAGTAGCTGCCACCTTTAACACCTACTTTATCATTACTAGTAAAAGCTCTAAGAGTACACAGTTTTTTTGTTTTTTGTATCCTCAGTGTATAGAACAATGCTTGACATATACAAGGCACTAAATAAGTATTATTTAAAGAATGAATGAGGAAAGAATGAATGGCCAAAGTAGGTTTCACTGGCTCATGATCAATATATTCCTGTATCTTCAAATAAACACCTGTATCTTCAACAATAAAGAACAGAAATACCATCAAAGTTCTTAGAAATGGCTGGCATTTAACAATCAGCAAATGTGAGGCCACAAAGAAGAAACCAAAGTAAACTTGGGAACACCTAGTATACCTACAGAAACTCATAGCAAATAAATAAGTCGAAACGATAACTCAAAATACAACAAAAGGTTCAAGCCATTACCTCCTAGACTTATAAAGTTCAAAGTTAAATACATGCTTTTATATAGAACATGTAAAGGAGGGGCCCCTGGAGGGCTCAGTCAGTCGAGGGTATGGACTCTTGGTTTCAGCTCAAGTCATGATCTCACAGGTTCAAGCCCTGCATTGGGCTTCATGCTCACAGCGCTGGGCCTTCTTGGGATCCTCTTTGTCTTTCTCCCTGCCCTTCCCCCACTCTCTCAAAATAAATAAAAAAAAAAGAAAATGTAAAGGAACTTATCCTTGTAAACTCTGTAATTACAATTTATTAGTAGTTGCTATATGAATGCTATCTAATCTGATGCTTAAAATCAATGTTGTCCACAAACAAAAAGTTTTGGATATATCTCAAAAGACACATTTTTCCATTTTAATATCAATTTATCCCATGTTTTCCTTAGTATTATCATTTCTAGGCAACTAGAGTTACAAATGAGAGGAAGCAATACCTTAACGGTCCCATCAGAAACATCCTAAGGGTAAATGAATATAATCTTCCTCAAACTAAATAATCACTCAGAGAAGGCAATGTGTCTTGCTAAATTACAGATCTCGAAAATGAAAATCCACGACTTTAAACGTTATTACACAATGATATGCTATGCTTCTAAGTGTTGTTTATACTAACAGAGTTTTTTTATTTAAGGACCATCCTATAAAAAGTAATGTGAGAAAATGTGCTAGAGTTCTCGATTTCCCCATCAAGAAACCACCGAACCATCACTTTCTATTACAGCTGAAAAGTGGATGAACAAAAATCTTAAAACTATATCTAGGTCTATTCATCACTGATAGCATTGAAAATAGAGAATTTGAGTAAATTAATTCTAGAAACGTGTGATTATCTCCATTTACAGAAACTTGTGTAAGGAAATGGAAGAGCCACATATTCCAAGTTGAAGCCATAACCTTCAGCAATTTGCTTACACACGTAAGACTTTTAAGTAAGTGTTTGTTGAAGTGGATTCATCCACATTTAACTGATAAAAGAGGTAAACAGAACATATTTTCATTTTTTTTAATGTTTATTTATTTTTTAGAGAGAGAGAGAGCGTGCGAGAGAGAGAGAGAGCACGAGCAGGGGAGGGGCAGAGAGAGAGGGAGACACAGAATCCGGAGCAGGTTCCAGGCTCAGCACAGAGCCTGACGCGGGGCTCGACCTCACAAACCGCGAGATCATGACCTGAGATGAAGTCAGACGCTCAACCAACTGAGCCACCCAGGAGCCACGGTAGAACATATTTTTAGAGAAAAACATTTGAGTATGTAAAATCTTCTTCTATCCCACTTGACTGATTATTTCAGTAAGTAGTTTTGGTTACTGTGGCTTGAAACTTGTAAGGCAGTCAATCAACAGAGAACATTGGAAGTATCAAGGCACCACTAATTCATTGTGAAAGGTAATAATAGTATCTCTTATTATATATTTACAGGTCTTTATCCCTCTTTCAGTTTTTTTCTTACATATACGCTTTTAAAAAACATCTTCCCCACAATAACTCTATGGGATAAGTATTATGATCCCCACTTACCAGTGAGGAAACTGAGACCCAAGGAAATCAATATCCTGGCCAATGTATCACAGTGAGTAGTTACCTGGGCTGGGATTCAAACTCAGATCTGTTTCGTTCCAAGCCCATGTCTGAGCCCCTTTCAGGGTGGTCATTAGAACAAATTCAAACATACTCAGTTTAGACCTTTGTAATACTTTTGTAAAATACCTTCCGGGAAACAACACTGCACTCCTTATTCCCCCGAAAATATGCCGGCAGGTAACTTTTATTTAAAAATGTTTGAGGACATCGGACATTTTCATCTAGCAAACTTTGCTGAAAGTATATTTTACTACAAATGTAAAGCGTATTTCCTGAATACTCCCTGAATTAAGCATTCATATGAAATAATTATTAATATATATGAAGTTTTCCATGTCAGCAAGTGTATTGTTCAACAATTTAAAAACAAACCTCACGAGAGATGATGCACCTTAATTACGAGAGCAACCAACAAATCACAAAATCTTAAAGCCAAAAGATTTCTTAAAGTTTCTTTAACCTAACCGTCATTTTTATTGGACAATAAACTAGAGCTTGCCCAAGTTTACATAACTAGAAAGAAGCAAATCACAATATTTTTTTTTACTTACAGCAGGATGAAAAGATGTCCAATTCCCAATTAGCATCTCTGACCAGACCTTAACATTTCCCAATACAGTAATATACCAATGATATTCTCTATCTGTAGGATTTTAAACCACCTTGAACTTGAATCATTTTTGAGTATCAAATCCGACAACTTTTAAGTCATTTCAAATCAACCTATTTTAAACAAAGAAAACTCTCGCTTTCCATGGCAAGCAACTGCTAAACAAGGAAATTAAATACTGTATCAAACTACTTTTTCTATTACCGACAGTATTTATGTGAACTTTTAACTGCTTCCTAACAGAGATTAACAAAAATGAATTGTAAGGACTTAAAAAGAAGGACTATAAGACTCTTAATGAACACTATAAAAACTTGATGTATACTATAAAGATTAAACAACTTTACCAGCCTCTGTTGTTATTACACAGTCAAGTTTCATTCTGATAGAACTTGTACTTAACAGTGACTCCCTGTCATTAATGCATCTATTTCTGGTCACTTTTGGATTTTGTTTACCAAAATGAAATATCAAAGTAAAAGAGAAATATTGCAAACCACAAAAGTTCTGCAAATATATAAACACCCACTGCCATATTTAAAAACAAAATGGATCATAAATAAAATAGGACATGTGCTTATTGGACCCAGCATTGTTATATAACTTTCCTTAGTGACTTTATAACCCACATCCATTATGTGTGCTAACGTTGAAGAACACACTGTAAAATTAGAAAAGTTCCATCAGAAGTACCCAAATCATCATTCCAAATGAAATGAATCTACAAAAACCAGTTCAAAACGAGGAAATCCAAAGTCATAAATCACTTTGATCAGGCAACAGCTAGACAATTCTCTAATGGCAGAAGCACCAGCCCAAAAACAAATGCGTGTAGAGTATTTTAAAAAAGCAACATACCTGCTTTGAGGCAGAGAATTCCCAGTGATCAAATTGTAGTAATCCACATAGGGAAGGCATCGTCAAAAAGCCTATCATCCTAAAGTTCAAGTAACTCCAAATGAAGAAGTTTGAAAACTTTCCATCCAGGAATAACTTGATGCTGTATTGGTACTTCCATAATGTTCACTGATAGAAAGATCCAGTAAGAACAATGCAGTATGGATGTCAATGCCCTGAATGATGCTTTCTAGATGCTGATGATAATAACTGCACCTATACAATTGAAATTAACTAATGTTAGTTTCCGAGTCATTCTACCTACTCAGTTTCTTTAAAAAAAAAACAAAACAAACAAAAAAAAAAAACCGTAACCGCAGCCGTAATAGATTTCATATACAAAGTGTTGGCACTTAAATCATTTCTAGCTGCAAGTTTTAAATAATGGATATTCTATACAATACTATGCAAAATCATAACTTTGAGAAGTTACAATAGACTGTGTTTGGGTGTTTCCTCCAGCTATTAGCAGCCTACTCAGTTTGATGTTTCATTTGTCACGTCAAACCGAAAAGAAAAGGCGGGTGAGTTAAGTCCCAGGGTGTGAGGAAAACCTCCAACTCAGGGGTGGGGACAGGAGAGGAAAGTGGAGAAGGTGATAAGTTACCTTGGTATTTGGAAGGATCCCATAACACATACCTGAAGATAATGACCTAAATTTGCATCGTTGAATTCCAGAAGCCTGCTCCACCCATTCCTAATATGTGAGCGCATCCTAACAGCTAGCAGACACATCTGCCCACTTGCAACAAACTCCCAACGTTGTCCCTAAATGTCTACTCACCAAGGGACGGGACAGATAAACAACTTTTGTGGGGAAGTGGGATCGCGCTGAAGGCAATCTCAGAGTAATTAGAGGTGTTTACTAGCTGTAGAGTGGTCACCTCCCTCGAGCAGGAACCAACCTAGAAAGGCTGCAAAGTGCAGCTACTTGGGAGAGAAGTCAGGGAGCCTCCCTTTGCTTATAAATAATACAGAGGGAATCGGGCTGTGCGTCCACCCCGCAGAAGCAGCCACAGCCATCCTTGTTTTGGGCGGGCGTGGCAGACAGAAACAAAAGGTTAAAACACAAAAGGCTGGGCGGACTGCTGGGTCTGAGGAGCTTTGGGGGGGGGGGGGCTCCTGTTCCCCTTTCTATTCAAACACAATGAAATGGGGGCGGGGGGGGGGTAAATTGGAGAGATGATAGTGGCTGGATCTCGGGGACCGCATAGGTTATTCCGGGTGGGTCGTGGAACTGGAAAGGGCAGTCAGGATGGCCGACTCTTAACTAGTGGTCCAGGCCCCATCCCTCCATCCCTGTATCTCTGACAGTGGGAACCTGTGGCTTCCTCCACCCTACCCCAGCCCCGAAGAAAACTTGCTGAACTTACCTGTTTGCTCTAGACCCCCTTGGCCACCAACTCAAGAGTCCACTCCCCTGCAACCCACACCTCTTCTGCATTCTATTGTTGCAGCTTTCCTATTGTGCGTTGGAACTGCACAGCGCTCCGCAGACAATTAACTTATAAGCACCCCCCCCCCACCTCCCTGTCTCTCTCTTTTCCAAGACCCAAGTCAGGGCGGCGTTGGGCGGTGGGGAGGAGGGAGACTGGACGTGTCCCCATGCATTTCAGCAAGTTTACTCCGTTTGTGCGCAACTGGGAGAAAGCGAGGCAATGCCCCCCTTAGATACCCTTGCTCCCATCTCCACCCACCCCCTCAGCTTCTCCTGTTAATGAGAAGTGCCTGTCTGGCTGCTGCCTATTAAAAATCAACAAATAAAACAATTCTGTGCAAGTTCGCTAAAGAACAAAAGAGAAGGGAACAGAGAAAGGAGGTACAACTTACCAGCCAAACTTCGCCACCGGACTACGCCTCCGTCCTCGGAAGGGCGGGGAGCCGGGCGAGTTTGGGCGGGGGGGTGGTAAACAAGACAACAATTTCCACTCACCTTCGTCCCCACCTCGTCGCACTGCCAAGGGACATTTCCCTTGCTGCAGTCCGCGAGGCGCTCGGACACTTTTGTGTGTGGCCCGACAGCGGAGAAAGTCGCGGCGGCAAAGTTGCGAGAGGGAGAGATACCCGGGCGTCCGGGGGAGAGGGGAGGAGAGAGTTCATCAGAGTTCCCCCTTTTGTTCCAAGTCCCGGAGCAGACAAAGAGGCGGCGAGCGGCGGCAGGTTTCTCCCTCTCACCCCTTCTTCCTCTCTCCCTCCCCTCCCCTCCCCGCCCCCTCCCTCTCCCCGCATCTCCCGCCCGGCTCGGGAACCTCCAAGGCGGCCGGGGCGGCTGCGTCCCCAGTTCCACGCAACTCTGTCCCGACCCTCTCCTCCCGCGACCTCGCTGGAAACTTTCCCCCCGGGAGACGCCGGGCCTGGGCCCCTCCCGCCCACCACCCTTTTATCCCCCGCCTTCCCGGCGCGCACGAGTCTACGGGGGGGAAAATCTCCAAAATCATTGTTTCCGGGGGACGCACCTCTTTGTTCGCACTTTCCCTGCCAATCAGTGTGAACAATCCACTTGGCATCGAGTTTCTGTCAGTTTCCCGGCGTCCCGGGAGACGAGATGCAAAGGGTAGGGGGTCAACCGCGTGAGATAAAGGCATTTACGCAATCGGAGGTGGGGCGCACCCCAGGCTTCTCCATCCCGGTTACTCTACTCGGATTCACGGTCCTGCACCCAACACTCCCCGACAATTCCAAGGGGGGCCCCAAGCGTTTGTTGTTTGTTTGTTTGTTTGTTTGTTTTTTAACCTAGCCTACCCCACCCGCCCACCCCAGCGCTGTCCCTTAGGAGAGCCCTCTAATCCGCAGGACAAAGCCAGCTCGGGGTGCCCCCGGAGCCTCCACCCTTCGGGGGTACCTGTTGCTGCAGGCGCTGCACAACTCGGTCCAGGGACCCGGAGGGCGGGTTCCCACCTGGAGCATCGCGCCCACTTCCTAGACCCCGAACTTCCCCAACCTCAAAGCGCGACGGCGGGACTCTCGGACGGCCGTGCTCCCCTAGACCCTGGAGCCCCGCGCTCCCCACCGGCTCCCTTCCCTCCTGCACAAGCTTCCTCGTCCCGAAGGTCAGGCTCGGGGGCCCTCGCCGCCTCCCCATCCTCTAGACCCCCTGGCGCGGTTTGTACCGTCCGAGCATCCCCTCTCTGCGTCCCCTCACCCGTTGCCTTGCCCCCGGCAATTCAGGTGTCTCGGCCCGGCGCAATTGCAGACCCGTCCCCAGGCCCTTTACCAGTCGTCCCCCGGCCTCCAGAACCGGGGACCCCCTCCTCACCTCGCCCCATCCCTAGACCCTCAATCCCCACCACGGGCCGCCGCACTGGCTCTCTGGGGGACTCTGAGCAGCGCTAATTTTTCTTCTAGGTTTCACTAGAATTGAAGAGGAGGAAAGCCGAGAGGTGGGAGAAATGGGAGAGGATGGGGGGCCGCGTGGGGAAGCAGTTTCTGGGGCGAAGGAACAAGCCCCAAACATTCCAAAGCCGACACCCGCTCGTCTGGAGGCATCCGGCCCGTCGCGCACCTTTCCTCCCCCACCCCAGACGTGGGGTCCGGGCGGGTAGGTGAAGTTTGGGGGGATGGAAGGAGGTTTGGGGACTTGGGCGCAGGGTCGCCGTGGGGCTGGGGGCGAGGGGCCGCCCGAAGGAGGGCGCCGGGAGCCAAGAGCCCCTGCTGGGGCCGGAATGCCGCGGCTGGCGGTCCCGGTGCCCGCCCGGCGACTCCTCGCCAGGTCTTTCCCCCGGAGCAGAACAAAGCCGCCGCGAGGAGCGCCTGTCCTCGCCTCCCCGCGTCCGCACCCCGCCCCGGGCCGCGCCTGCACGCGGCTCTCGGAAACTTTGCAACAACTTCCCCCAGAGTTAGCGCGCGCGGCGCGGGGGTCGGAGGCAGAAACGGGGACGGTCGCACCGGGGGGGGGGGGGGGGGGACGGGAGATGCCCTCCTCCTCGTCCCCTCCGGGACGGCGAGCGCGGCCGCGAGGTCGCAGCCCCGCGCGCTCGGCTGCCCACGGGGCCCGGGCGGCAGGAGCACGCGTCGTGCCCGGCTGCCTGGGGAGAACGAAACGAGTGTGTGCAGCCGGGGTGCGGGCGGCGCTGGGCCGCGGGGTCCCCAGCCAGGAGGCGGCACGCGGAGAAGCGGGCGCGGGGAAGGCGCCGGGCGGCGGCGTCAGGCCGGGGGGGGGGGGGGGGGGGACGGGAGCGAGCGCCAGGGTGACTTCCCGCGCGCCCCGTCCCGCCCGGGGAGCCCAGCGGGCAGCCGCGAGGCCTCCCCACCTGCGGGCAGCGCGGGCACCTGTGCGCCCAGCTCACGCAGCCCCGCGCCCCGGGGGCCGCCGCTCGCCTGCTCCCAGCCCAGAAGCCTCGTCTTCGGTCGGGAATCCCCAACGCACCGCAGCTTCCCCCCCAACCCCCACCCCTCCCTGGCTCCTGTCCGGCACGTTTTTCCTCTTTGTTTAATTACGATGACTTCCAGAATTCTCTTTTTAGAAGTCTACCCCACCCCCCCCACCCCCATCCCCAGACAAATCCTTACTTTTCGCTATCATCAGGGAGCTGCTTGGAAAATAATGAGAAGTCAGGCCTTGGAGACCATTCTCTTCCGCGGCCTTTCCGAAATACTTGTCGTAAGGTAGATCAACTAAGATATTCTGGAACTTCCAAATACCACCCAACCCCCCACTTACTGTTACAGTTGTACTCGTTGAACCTATTAAAACATGACCAATCCTTTGAAAATACCTGTTTCTCCCTTTTCTCAAGGACTGCGGGATAAAGGCTGGGTGAAAAGTCAGTAAGGCCTTGGGAAGGCCTTCTCCCTGCTTCAGGAAACACTGCTGTCAGCTCTTGGAGTTACTTCTCTTTCCCAACCTGCTTTGGAACCGGGGGATTTCTCCAATTTTGGTCCTTAACAGGTCAGAGCTCCCCCATCCCGACAATAAAGCCCACACCTGGGCCACACTGTGTATGACCTAGCCACTGCTACCTTTGAAAAAGATGCTGTTCTTTTCTCATATGCCACCACATTTAAATGTTTTTAATGTTTACTTAGTTTTGAGAGAGAGAGTATGCGCAAGAGTGAGCGGGGGAGGGACCGAGGCTCTGAAGCGGGCCCTGTGCTGTCAGCAGAGAGCCCTGTGCGGTTCAAACTCAGGAGCTATGAGGTCATGACCTGAGTCAAAGCCGGTAGCTAAACCGAAGAGCCATCCAGGTGCCCCTAATATATTTTTTAAGTTAATTAGCATTGGTGCGTCTGGGTGGCTCGGTCCGTTAAGCATCCCACTTCGGCTCAGGTCATGATCTTAGGCCCGTGGGCTCAAGCCCCCATCGGGCTCTGTGCTGACAGCTCAGAGCCTGGAGCCTGCTTCGGATTCTGTGTCGCCCTCTCTCTCTCCCCCTCCCCCGCGTGCACGCTCACTTGCGTGCACGCAACTCTCTCTCAGAAACAAACGTTTAAAAAAATTAATTAGTGTCTAGGGTTAAAGATGGATAGATGTCTCAGCAAATGGGCTTAGAAACTCAAGTATCCTTAGGGAGCCTGGGTGGCACAGTTAACCTCTGACTCTTGGTCTCCGGTCATGATCTCATGGTTCATGAGTTCCAGCACCACGACAGGCTCTGTGCTGACAGTGCAGAGCCTGCTGGGGATTCTCTCTCTCCCTCTCTCTCTCTCTCTCTCTCCCCGCCCCCCCCCCCCGGCCTCTCCCTCCCAAAAAAACAAAAACTTAAAAGAAAAGAAACTCAAGTATCCTCTTGAGGATCCTCAAGTATTGAGGAGGGTTGAGCTCCAACACAACAAGCAGTGTTGGAGCTCCATTTGGGGCCACCCCTATGTCACCGGCTTCCCATTAGCAGGCCAATGGCATCTTTCTGCAATTCTCTCCCTTCTCCACGTCTTCATTGAAGAGGTTCCACGGGCTGCCAGACCCCACTTTGCCAGTGCGGGTGGACAGGCCAAGAATTGTCCAAGCAGTTAATGCTGCTCGGACTGGTCCTCGGGGAATCAGGGCATCGGTATAAAAATTCTCCAGCTTCCTCACGTGGAGAGGTAGGACTATACTCAGTTGTAGTCTACACTGTCTCCCTGAGATCCCCAACTTTGAACTTTGGCTGCCCACAGCAGTAACCAGTTGGAAACTGACGTTGGCTTCCTTCCTTCCTCGTCTCTCCCTGCCGGTAATTTCTGGGTTCACATCCCAGATCAACTCCAGTACTTGTCCTTGAATCCTGGTCTCAGAATCAGCCTCTGCAAGAACCCCATCTACCAAGCGTCTCCCATATGTGCTTTCCAACGGGTAGGATGTGTTCTTTCTGGAGAACCTTCGTTCTGATACAAGATGAGATTTTCCCTGAATGGAGGTTATTTCAGTAATGAAAACTGTTTATCTAGTTCATTTTTTATGTAATAGTTTCAAATTAGATATTCTACTGAATGAAGTGTAGAAGCAGCAATATGTAGAATCGTATCTCACGTGTGAAATGTTTGTACATAGGTTCATAAGAAAAGGAGTTCTTTAATGCCAGCAGACAGCAGTGCAATAGGAAAGACTATTAGAACCACTTTTTTTTAAAGTTTATTCATTAATGTTGAGAGAGAGAGAGAGAGAGAGAGAGAGAGAGAGAGAGAGAGAATGAGAGTTTGAGTGGGGGAGGGGCAGAGAAAGATGAAAGAGAATCCCAAACAGGCTCCACACTTCCAGCTCAGAGCCCTAAGCGAGGCTTGAACCCATGAACCGTGAGATCATGACCTGAGCCAAAACCAAGAGTCAGATGCTTAACTGACGGAGGGGCCCCTACGAATTACTTTTTTTTTTTTTAAAAAGTACACATAACATTGGATGACCATGAAGGAGGCTGATAAACACATACCATGTTATGTCTCGGTGTGACCTAGTCAGTAATACGTCCAGTGAGGAGAGACCCTGCGGAATTTTCCAGCATACTTCTCACAGCATAAATTGGTCAACTACTGCAACACATTTTTAAAAATTATATATTAAACTTTATTCCCATCGTAGCCACCATCATGAATAAGTCATTAAGTGTTCACATAATTATAAGCCCAAATGCTGTTCCTCGATCCAGAACTTTCTTCTTCTTATGTGGTTATCACCTCTATTTTTCTTTCTTTTTTCTTACTTTTTGTTGTTTTATAGTAAGCTCAAAGAAAAAATGAAGTAACTTCTATGCCCTATGTGGGGCTTGAACTTAGACCCCTGAAATCAAGAGTCACATGTCCTATTAACTGAGCCAGCCAGGTGCCCCTCACTGCTATTTCTCTTAAGATTTCACCATGGGAGTCCTTAAATCTGTTCACCAAATTTTTGTTATCCTCCCTTTGGACACATGTAGGAATGAAATTTCCCGCTCTGCATGAATCAGATGTGGCCATGTGATTTGTTCTGGCCAATGAAATGTGAGCAGAAATTATACTCCTCTCTTTGGGGGGTTGTTTGTTTTTTTAAGAAAGGAAGACCTTTTATAATTTTTTTTAACGTTTATTTATTTTTGAGAGAGAGAGAGAGAGAGAGAGAGACAGAGCGTGAGCGGGGGAGAGGCAGAGAGAGACACAGACACAGAATCCCAAGCAAGCTCCAGGCTCCGAGCTGTCAGCACAGACCCCGACACAGGGCTCAAACTCACTAACCGCAAGATCATGACCTGAGCCGAAGTCGGAGGCCCAACCGACTGAGCCACCCAGGTGCCCCCGGGTGTTAAGCTTTAACAGCCAGTTTGTGATTGCACATGTGCCTTTTCCATTTGCTACAATTCGAGATAGGGTTGCTGGTTTAGTCTGAGTACCAGAGTGTGCCCCTCAGCCAAGCCTCAGTGGTCATTTTGTACAAGCAAAATATAACCCTCTCTTCTCATAAACCACTGAGATTTTAGGGTTGCTTGTAATCACAGCACAGCCAGGCTGATTATCAATTGTTCAGATACTCAATTATCTTTACACCTCTGGTTTCCTTATGGGTTTTACATCTTAGGAAGTGTATACAATAGCTCACATGAATTTCCCATAGTGTTTTCTATCTGGACTATCAGTTTACTGGTACCGTGTTGGGTAAATAATTTTATGAAAGATTAGCTTACCTTCTTGTTAAAAAACAAAAAAAAGCCAACCAAGAAATTCCTAAGAATGGGGTAGGATTTTGTGGAACCTGATACGCTTCATTTTTGCATCTGCCCACAGAAAGAGTGAACTCTCCCCAGTCATTGTCGTTGGCTTACCAACTTTCAGGGACTCATGAACCAGCACTGTAAACTCACTGAGTCTTTATCATACTACGTTTTAAATTAAATTTCTTTGGACAAGTCACTTCACCTTTGGTACAGTTTTAATGATTTTATTTACCTAATAAAACTGAGAAGTCGTCACCTACTCCATGGGGTTGTTACAGGGATTAAATGAGATAGTAATTTAAAGTCCTTAAGCTGGGGGCTACACGTAATACTGGCCACATTCAATTTCAAGCACTTTATAGTTTGCCTGACTATGGTCAGAAACATCGTTAAGGGCACTTGCTTGTTCTGAAACGTCTTTCATCTTCTCAATATCCAAACAATAATCCAAACAATATCCAAACAATAATCACTGTATTGCAAAATGTTTTAAGACTAGCAGCCCATCTTTTTCTTTCACCAGAAGACATCAGAAGAGTTGAAATCCCATTTTATTTCTTCAAAAAAATTTTTTTTTAATTTTAAGTAAATTTCATGCAACACATGGGACTCAAACTCACGACCCCGAGATCAAGAGTCGCTTGTTCTACTGACTGAGCCAGCCAGGCACGCCTGCTATCCTAACTTATTTGCAAGGCCTCCCAATTATTGAGTTTACTTGTACTCTTCTTGTTACTAATGTTCTTGTTTGCAATCATTTCCATCTTCTAGGGCAAAATCTCATCTCCATAGCCTACCATATAAGGTCCTCTGCAGGCCTCCCTTCTTTCTCAATCTATATTTTCCATCAACTGACTCACCCTGTACACTCTGATAATACTAACCTGCTTAAGCAATGCTGTCTGAGACATACATGGTTTTACTCATGCACCTTTTTCCTATTTCTAATTCTTACTCACCTTTCAGATTCTTCTACGCCATCATCTCCCATAGGAAGTCCTTCCAGAACCCCCAGGTTGGACTAAGTGTCCCTCTTCAGCTTATCTCCATCCTCTAAGGAGGTAGTGGCATTTTTTACTAAGAATGTGAATTTGGGGGGCACCTGGGTGGCTCACTGGGTTGAACATCCAACCCTTGGTTTCAGCTCAGGTCATGATCCCAGGGTCATGGGATTGAGTCCTGAGTCCCACACTCCTCTGAGCATGGAGCCTGCTTGAGATTCTCTCTCTCTCTCTCTCTCTCTCTCTCTCTCTCTCTCTCTCTTTCTCTCGCCTCTCCCCCACTGGAGCAACTGCTCTTTCTCTCTCTAAAAAAAAAAAAGTGTGAATTTTGGGGGACACCTGCCTGGCTTCGTCAGTAGAGCATATGACTCTTGATCTCAGGGTTGTAAGTTCAAGCCCGACGCTTGGGTGTAGAGATTACTCTGCAAATAAAATAAAATAAAATAAAATCTGAAAAACAAAAAACAAATGGGAATTTTAGAATCATCAGCTTGGTGTATCTCACCTGACTCTGCCACTCTCTGCCTCTGTGACCACGATCGAGTTACTTGGCCTTTTTTACCTCTGTTACCACGGGGGAAATAATTTAACCCTACTGACATCATGGGATTATATAAATAAAATGCCATCAAAAATGGAAAGTGATTCACATGTAAGCCTGAGAATACAAACAGTGGGCATTGATTGAGTGCTCATTACTTCTAGTAGATGTAAAGAAAGTTAAACTAGTAAAAGGTAGATGGTAAAATTCATTTTGATTCTCAGCTTTTCTTCTCAGGTGAAAAGGTCTGGAACTTCCATAAATAATCTACCTTACGTATGATGGGCAATGAAAACAAAAGCTACCCAAACTCTCAAGACATTGCTAGAGGCTCCTGGCTGGTCAGTGGGAAGAACATGGGACTCTTGATCTCAGGGTTGTGAGTTTGGGTGAGCCCCCATGTTGGGTGTAGTGGTTACTTTAGAAAATAAATAAACTTAGGGGCGCCTGGGTGGCTCGGTCGGTTGAATGTCCAACTCTTGATTGCAGCTCAGGTCTTGAACCCAGGATGGTGAGATGGAACCCTGTGTCAGGTTCTTCGCTAAGAATGGAGCCTGCTTGAGATTCACTCTCTCTCTTTCTCTCTCTCTCTGTCCCTCCCGTCTGCCTGTGCTCTTTCTCTCTCTAAAATAAAAAGTAATAATAAATAAATAAACATTAAAAAAAAAGAGATTGCTGTGCTATAGAACTTATCCCAGAGGGCGCCTTGGTGGCTCAGTCGGTTGAGCGTTGGACTTTGGCTCAGGTAATGATCTCACCGTTCGTCAGTTCGAGCCCCACGTCCAGCTGGATACTAATAGCACAGAGCCTGCTTCAGATCCCCTGTCTCCCTCTCTGCCCCTCCTCCACTTACGTGCCCCCCCCAAAATAAATAAAACATTAAAAAAAAAGGAATTACAGCAGAAACCAGATTTCCTGATCAACAGTGCTCCCGTCTTTCTCTCAATATGTATGAGTTCCGGGAGACTGCTGGAAGGTTCAGACAGAGCAAGAAGTCTAATGTATCTCAACCAGGCTACAGTGAATGTTAAGAAAATCTCTCTGCTTTCTGTACTGTACGAGACTAAATAATATAAACTAATTTCCCGTTTTCCCCATAAGATTGTTTTAAAGGTTTTTGGCCAACTTGAATATACACACTTTTATAAATTTTTTTTTAACGTTTATTTATTTTTGGGACAGAGAAAGACAGAGCATGAACGGGGGAGGGGCAGAGAGAGGGGGAGACACAGAATCGGAAGCAGGCTCCAGGCTCTGAGCCATCAGCCCAGAGCCTGATGCAGGGCTCGAACTCACGGACCGCGAGATCGTGACCTGAGCTGAAGTCGGACGCCTAACCAACCGCGCCACCCAGGTGCCCCTACACACTTTTAGATCATATGTCTGCTTGTTTAATGTGGTAGCATGTTTTAGTTACATTAATAAATTTAGAAATAAGAATTTAGAAATATTTCTCTTTTTTGTCATCACCCACAGTTCATGAAACAATTTTGTTTCCTTTTCACACAACACCTCTGTCATCCCCGTAGCCATCATGATTCATTTATCTCCCTTTCTGAGCCCATCATCTTTATTTCTATTTAAATTGTTTAAAGCATAGCTCTTGTGTAAATTAAAAAAAAAATTTTTTTAATGTTTACTTATTTTTGAGAGACAGAGAGAGAGAGAGAGACAGAGAGACAGACAGACCGTGAGCCGGGGAGGGGCAGAGAGAGAAGGAGACACAGAATCCAAAGCAGGCTCCAGGCTCCAAGCTGTCAGCACAGAACCTGATGTGGGGCTCGAACTCACAAACCGCAAGATCATGACCTGGGCTGAAGTCAGATGCTCCGCTGACTGACCCCCCCGCCCCGCCCGGGCACCCCTAAAACATAGCTCTTTTTCAGGCACCTGACTGGGTCAGTCGGTGGAGCGTGATATTCTTGATCTCAGGGTTGTGGGTTCAAGTTGGGTGTAGAGCTTACTTAAAAAAAAAAAAAAATATATATATATATATATATATATATATATTAAAAAAAAATAAAACCGCTCTTTCTGAGCACATGATACTAACATTGGAAACTTCATCCTATTTCACCAATAGTCATTCACATAACACTAGCAAAATTATTCAGCCTTCCTACAGACGTGTAGCTGAGCAAGCCACAACATAACACTCGCTTTGCCTTGGAGCGATCTGTTTATAAAGACAGCAAAACTTGATCATGAGGAGATCATGTCTCTAGGAACAAATTATTAAAAAAAATAATAAGTCTACATAAAATAGTTTGAGCCTCCTTTACGTCTAGTTAGTTAGGTGACCTCAAGATGCATTTGAAACTGGCTCGAGGCCCAGAGATTGAGGGTAACGAGGTTCCCCTTCCCCGCGCGTGCAATGTGTTGTTCAAAGTAAAGCGAGAAGTGGAGAGATTGTATCATAAGGACCTTTGTGTAAGGTAAATTCCTTTTCTGAAGGGTAGGTTAGGTGGAAATGTCTTACCCTACATTTAGGAATATAATATAAATCTGTCTTGTTGCGTGTGTCCCATGCAGCATTTTTCCATATTCGTGCAAGAGCGATCCCAACAATTCCACCCTCAGACAATCCATCAGTGTCTGCTTGCACTTCTTTTTTTTTTTTTTTTTTTTTTAGTGTTTATTCATTTTTGAAAGAGAGAGTGGGAGAGGGGCAAAGAGAAAGGGAGACAGAGCATCCTTTGCACTTGCTAATACATTACAACTCCTGGAGCTCCTGGGTGGCTCAGTCCGTGGAGCATGGGTGTTGGCTCAGGTCATGACCTCACGGTTCATGAGTTCAAGCCTCACGTCGGGTTCTGTGCTGACAGTGCAGGGATTCTCTGCTTGGGATTCTCTGTCTCCCTCTCTCTCTGCCCCTCCTCCTCCCCCCAAAATAAATAAATAAACATTTAAAAAAAGCCTCCTGACTTTCTTTCCATCTGAACCAAGGATCATTTCCATGCCATTATTATAGAAAATTCTAAATCTGCACATTTTTATTTTATTTTAAGATTTTATTTTTAAATAATCTCTACACCCAGCATGGGGGCTCGAACTTACAACCTGAGACCAAGAGTCGCATGCTCTACTGACTGAGCCAGGTTTTTTTTTTTTCCTTTTTTTCTTTTTTTTTTTTTTTTTTTTTTTTTTGAGAAAAAGAGAGAGTGTATGCATGCATGCATGCAGGGAAGGGGCACAGGGGGGAGAGACGGACACTCACACAGGCTCCTTACCCAGCTCGGAGCCCAAAGCCGGGCTCAATGCGGGGCTTGATCTCAGGACCATCTCAGGGTCAGATTTCTGCTCTGAGCAGAAATCGAGAGTCGGACACTTAACCGACTGAGCCACCCAGGTGTCCCTTAAAAACACACTTAAACATTTCCCTTTGTTGAGGTATATTTCCTTGCCTTCTCCGCACCTTTGCCCAACCAGTATTTGCTGTTATAATGTATGCTTCCCGGTGCCATGAGGTTTCCATCCATCGTAGAGTTTCTCTGAAGCCCTCTGCATTAATGAGGTGGGTGGTACCTTTTGGGATACAAGTACATCACAACTTCTGATTACAGCTCATGTTCCTGGATGATTACCCAATGCATAAAGCAGCTCCTTCAGGCTAACGTGATTATGCCACCGCAGTATCTTTAACTGCAGGGGAAAAAACTTGATGCTGTTCCATGTTAAATGGCATAACTTTTGGGTTTAATTCCTGATTTTCTGTTTCATAACATTTAATCCTTTATATCTAACTTAGATAAAATCTTCAACCCAAAGGCAACAGACTTTAATAGAAATGGTCTTACCTGTTTTCTTTGGAATTTGCAATATTTTTCTGCTCCCAAATTCATGCAACTTTGCCACTGTTTTTTATTTCCTGTGGAAATACTTATTTGCAGTGATGACAACCTTACACAAGAAGAGAACTGATTCATATTTTGCTTTGTGGAGAGAGGCATTATTAGACTTTCTCCTCTAGACTAAAAAAAAAAAAATTAAAAAGTTGCAGGGACGGGGCTGGGTGGTTCAGTCGGTTGAGCGTCAGACTCTCCATCTTGGCTCAGGTCATGATCTCACCGTTCGTGAGTTTGAGCCCCACCCTGGGCTTGCTGCTGTCAGCGTGGAGCCTGCTTGGGAATCTTTCTCTCCCTCTCTCTCTGCCCCTTCCCTGCTCATTTGCTCTCTCTCTCTCAAAATATAGAAATGTTTAAAAAAAAAATCAAGGTTATCCAAGTCAAAGAAGCTTCTCAGAGAGACATTTCTATTATACCTTTGACTCAATCCAGGAAGCCTATCACTAACAGACACAATTAAAAAGTATGAGGGATAAACAAGGTGGCTTCTTCCCCAGCCACTGACTTTCTCTGCCATGCTTTCTATTATATCGTCCTGTATATCAATGGTAACGCTCACTACACTCTCAATGGTAACACTGATATACCAATGTATACCATTGGTAACACTAATTACATTCTCTCTACGGTGATTGGGAATAGGTGGTCTTTTACTTATTTTTTTTAAGTAAGTTCTATGCCCAATGTGGGGCATGAACTCACAGAAGCCAAGATCGAGAGTCTCATGTTCTACTGACTGAGCCAGCCAAGTGCCCCTTCTTCTCTTCTCTCTTTTAAATTTGAATGGGGTATCACCCGCTGTAGACTGGTAGGCTCACTCAGTGTGTTTTGTTTGTTTGTTTGTTTGTTTGTTTGTTTGTTTTTTGAGACAGAGACAGAGCAGGAACAGGGAAGGGGCAGAGACAGGGGGAGACACAGAATCCGAAGCAGGCTCCAGGCTCAGCACTGTCAACACAGACCCTGATGTGGGGCTCGAACCCACCAGACATGAGATCATGACCTGAGCAGAAGGTCATGAGCAGAAGTCGAACACTTAACCGACTAAGCCACCCAGGTTCCCACTCAATCTTTTTTTTTTTTAATGTTTATTTATTTGTTTTGAGGGAGAGAGAGAAAGAGAGAGGAAGGGACAGCACAAGTGGGGGAGGGGCAGAGAGAGACAGAGACAGAGGCAGAGACAGAGACAGAATCCCGCAGGATCCTGGCTGTGCCTCGAGATCATGACCTGAGCAGAAACCAATAGTCGGACTCGGACGCTCAACCGACTGAGCCACCCAGGCGCCCCGTGTACACTCAGCCTTGATATTCGTTTTTCATTCCTGTTTAGGTTCCTTCATAAGAGATTTCCTTCAGTTTTGCCGTATTTTCTTCTCCCATTGATTATTTAGTTTGCTTTTTATTTGTAAGCAAGCTCCGCCTTCCTAAAAAGGGCTGGAGACAGACCCCTGGATCCAGAGCCCAGGCAGGAACTCTGAGAACAGCCCTTCCCACCCTGTGAGAGGAACCATTTGGCACCCATAACAACGCGTGACAGTTGGCCTCATTAATGGCTGCCTGTAGCCTCCACAGCACAGACCTTGTCTGTAGGGAACAATGCTAGGGCCATCATCCTATTTAAACGAGGGCAAAGAGGCAACCATTTGTTCTTCCCCTCCAGAGCCAGCAATTTTTCCCTATAATAAATGACTTCATTCTACAGCTGGAGTTACAGAGGTTAAATTTACAGCTAAGTACAATCCTTTACTCGTTACAGCACCTTCCAGAGGGTTCTCTCATTTATTAGCAAAAATATCACTTTGAGTCAGCGGTGAAGGTGGCATGTGCTCATACAAAATTACTAAGAATAAGGGTGAGAGTCTGAGGTAGAGAAATGTAAATTAAAAACAAGTTTGTTTATGTTTATTTTTGAGGGAGGGCGCGCGCGTGCACGCATGTGAGCAGGGGAGGGGCAGAGGGAGAGGGGGGTCAGAGGATCTGAAGCGGGCTCTGCTCAGACCGCAAAGAGCCCGATCTGGGGCTTGAACTCACAAACCATGGGATCATGACCTGAGCCAAAGATGGATGCTTAACCAACTGAGCCACCCAGGCGCCCTGGGAAAAATATGAATTATTAAACTAAAAGTATTTCTGTATATTTTTTCTCCTATATTTAAAATGACACAATAAGACATTTAGCACTAGTTTTTGGTGTTTCCTTCCATGCCCAGTTTCTTCCCAAGAATCAATCCTAGGTCCTCTTCTCTTTTTGCTCTCCACCTGCCTACCCATGCTGACTCTATCCCCTATGGGTTCCCCCATCCCTGTATCTCCAGCCCACATCACGCCTCCCTGAAGCAAACGCCTATAAATCCAACCGTTCAGCGGACGTTTTCCCCCACAATGCCCCACGGATACCTCATATTTAACGTATCTTTTTTTTTTTTTTGTAAGTTTACTTATTTATTTTGAGACAGAGCTCGTGCACAAAAGCAAGGGAGGGGCAGAGAGAAGGAGAGACGGGATCCCAAGCAGACTCGGCGCTGCTGGCCCAGAGTCAAACTCTCATGACCTGAGCTGAAATCAAGAGTCGGACGCTTATGTGACCGAGCCACCCAGGCGCCCCTGTACTTAACATGTCATAAACTGATTTTACCTACTGTGTCTGAAAATCAGCAAATCTCCCCCACAGTCCTCATCCTCCCTAGCGGTATTACCATCTTACCAGTTGTGATGGTTTAATTTTGTGTCAACCTGACTGGGCGAAGGGATGTCCAGATAGCCGATAACAACATCATTTCCGGAGGAGTCTGGCGATGTTTCTGGGCAGAGATTAGCGTTCGAATAGGTAAACGAAGTAAAGAAGATGGCCCTCTCCAAGGTAGGTGGGCATCATCCAATATATGGAGAGCCTGCATCAAACCGAAAGGCAGAGGAACCGCGAATGTGCGTTCTGCTGAGCTGGGACATCATCTTCTTCTGCCCTCAGACATCGATGCTCCTGGGCCTCAGGACTTTGGATTCAGGTCGAAATAATACAACTGGCTTTCTTGGTTCTCTCGCCTGCAGTCAGCAGAGCGTGAGACTGCTTGCTGACTCGTGTGATTATGGAGGCTGTGAAGACATATATATATGGCAGGATTCTCCAGAGAAACAGAACCCATAGGACATCTAGATCTATCTGTTTCTCTAGAGATCCCTGACTAATACACTGATAAAGGAAAGAACAGCAAAAACATGTTGGAGTTAACCAGTGTTCTTCTTCTCCATCTCACCCTCTGCCTAAACCCCTCCACTGTCACAAGGAACTGCCAATTTTATTTCCTCAGCATCTCTGATATCCTTCCCGTCCTGCCCCTTGGCTACTATTCAACTGATGCCCTCATCAGCTTTTAACTGAACAACTCTAACAGTCTCTGGGAGGGACTGAATATTTGTGTCTCCCCCAAATTCATATGTTGAGGACCTAAGCCCCAGGGTGGCTGTATTTGGAGATGGAACCGTTAAGGAAGTTATTAAGGTTGGATGAGGTCATGGGGGGGGGGGGTCCCTGATCTGATCGGGTTAGTGTCCTTATTATAGGAAGACACATCAGAGAGCTCTCACCCCCTCCTTCTCCACATGCACACGGAGGAAAGGCCGTGTGAGGACCCAGAGGGAAGGGGGCCATCTGCAAGGCATGGGGAGAATCCTCACCGGGATTGCAACTGACCAGCGCCTTGGTCTAGGGCTTACAGCCTTCAGAACTGGAAGAAGACACGTTCTGCTGTTTAAGCTCCCCCACGCCTCGCCTTAGTTTGTTATTTTGTTGCGGCAGCTGAGCTAAGAGAGTCTCCAAACTGGTATCTGCTTTATCACCCCAGCACCATGTTGAAGCACTGTTCCCCCCGTAACTTTTATGAAAATGCCATTTCTACCCTATTACTCCTTTCCTTAGTAAAATAGAAATTTATCGACGGTTCCCTCCATTGCCAGAGTTTAAAGCCAGTTTCCTTGTGATCTGGCCTTATCCACCTCCCTCATACCAGGTCCTGCTGTCTCTTCTCCCCACACATACACATCTCCCTCTGTAGCTCCCTGGATAGACCTCTCCTGTGCTCTTCTCCCTCTCATTACCCCTACCCTCTACCCATCCCCCAGGCCTAGGACTAGTAAAGATCTATTCTTTAACTTGGGTTTCCTTCTTATTGGAGTCTCCCTTCAGCTTGCAAGGGACTGAAGACTTGCCATGCTTCATACAACCATTGTATTTATTATTTTTTTTTAAGTAAGTAAGCTTTACAGCCAGTGTGGAGCTTGAACTCATGACCCCGAGATGGACAGTCACATGCTCTGCCGACTGAGCCAGCCACACAACCCACAACTGTTGTGCTCAATGGACATCTCTATTCCAACAGTACACACAGCCTAGGTTTTTATACACATCTTCCCCACCGGGTCATGTGCCTCACGTATCATCGTATTCCTGGCACACAACAGGCACTCAGTGCTTCTGAAATCAGAAGAAAGATGCAGAAAAGCCGGGGGGGGGGGGGGGGTTGGATATCAGGACAGTATTTTTCCTCCTACTGCATCCAACATATATGACCTTATCTCACCTCTGTTGACTTTGATCTTGCCAAAATTATCTCATCAATCCATCAAGGTGTTTTTGGCACTTATGTCTAATATGATGGATTCGCCAGTCCCAACTCTGTGCTTCCAGCTGAGTCATCGATTTCATAAAGGGATTCATACATCCTGGTGAGAGCCCAGAGGAAGGATATTAAACATCTCCCTCTTCTTTGGTATCAATTCATTTTCTAATTGCTCTTACATTTCACCTGTTTACTTGTCCATGTAATTCTCCTGCTATCCAATTCACTCGAACTTTTTTTTTCTAAACCGTATTTGCCTGAGGGAAAACCTGGTCCCCGGAACATCCCACCCCATATGCTGCGCTTTAATAGGCAAGGTTATTGCTTCTTCTACTCCCTTCCTTACGGACTCTGATACACATCAGTATTTAACCTGCATACCCTTGGGATTTGGTAAAGTTTACTATAACCGCTTTAAGCATATTTTATATGCTTTGAAACTGAATTTGAGCTCAAATTGTATTCCATTGCCATTATTTTTACCGCATATGAATCTGAGACTCCAGAACAGAGTCTCACAAGACCCCTTGTAGAGTGTGCCTTGGTATTATACCACTGGCCTCTACTAAAGGACATCAAACAACCAGAGACATGAAAGTCAGTTTTGTGTCTATTGTAGCAAAGTTGCCAAGGACATTTTTCACTATTTCATACCATGTACTCTTTACGTAAATCTACGGGAAAAATGTCTCCCAGGTTTTCAGGTCAGAAAAGGTGTTTCACTTATACTTTTTTTTGCCTTAATCTCGTGCCTAAATCCTGTAATTAAGCAGATTCCCTCATTGCTTTGTTCCCCAGAATGTTCCTCGGAAATGCTGCTCTTCTGTAGTGCCTGCTCAAGGTGAAAAGGTAAATGTGTTTGTGTAATCTTACCCCTTGCTTTATTAAGTTAGTCTTTCTACCCTTATTTTCTACCCAACAAAGTTACTTTAAAAAAAATCCGTTTTTGGGCGCCTGGGTGGCTCAGTCGGTTAAGTGTCTGACATCAGCTCAGGTCATGATCTCGTGGTTTGTGAGTTGGAGTCTGTCAGCACAGAGCCTGCTTGGGATCTGCCTCTCCCCAGCTCACATGCCTGCAATCTCTCTCTCTCTCTCTCTCTCTCTCTCAAAAAGAAATACACATTTTTTAAAAATTAGTTTTATGTCTTTGCATATATGTAAAACGTAACACATGAATGAGGGCATAAATATGTATTTTTTAAGATTTTATTTTTAAGTAATCTCTACACCAACCATGGGGCTTGAACTTACAACTCCAAGATCAAGAGTCCCATGCTACACCAAGTGAGCCAGCCGGGCACCCCAGAGCATAAAATAATTTTGCCCCTTTTTACAAATATGAAATTTGAATGCCCTGATAAGGCGATAAGTTTAGGTAAAGGTGCTTTTTAGGGCTGATTAAGCCTATGATACCTAGCACTTCAGACTAACCTTTTGCATTTGCTGGCTAGAATCACAAGCACAGACTGGTTGAAAATTATTTTGATCCAACATTTGTATTAAATTCTTTTTGCATTCAGGTTTTGATGATATAATTCCAAAACATTTGGGTAGAAAGTAAAAGTTTCAGCTACCTTGGTGTGGGTCATTTTTATCTCTGTTTGTTTCCAGAGAAGGCAAACATTCAAAAATTCATAAGGGGCACCTGGCTGGCTCAGTCTGTTAAGCATCCAACTCTTGATTTTGGCTCAGGTCATGATCTCATGGTTTGCAGGATCGAGCCCCTGCATCAGGCTCTGCGCTGACAGCACGGAGCCTGCCTGGATTCTGTCTCCCTCTCTCTCTGATCCTCCCTGCCCACCCACCCCCCCCAAATAAATGAACATTCAAAAACATTCAAAAAATAAAAAACAAACATTCGCACATAAGTTTTAGTGTCAGTGTCTGCAAAAGGAAAGTGAGAATGCCACATATCCAAAGAAGGTTAACTCAGGACCCAGGAGACCCAGGTTCCAGTCTTGCTTATACAAAGACCACAGTGAGGCCTTAGCCTCTCCACATTTCCATTTCCTCAAACCCCTGAGACAAAGGTAATGCCTCCTGGGTTCTGCAGATCAATTGAGATAATAGATGTCAAAGCCCATGCGTATTACAAAGTGCTCTACCATTATTAGAGAATGGCTCTCTGCGAGTCTGAAAGCATCTCATTATACACAACAATACTTTATATACAAAGCTTCTGACTTCTCTTAAGCGGTGCAGGTCAGAGGAAGCATCAACAAACATCACCAGTCAAAAAAAAAACAAAAATGTGCAGTGCCTTAGCATTTTAGCCATAAAATAAGGAAGAGAGGTGGTTTCCCAGACAACCCTGCCCCCCCATTCAACCAGCCAACTTCTTTTTTTTTTGCGTCGTGCTTCTTAATGAATTTATTTTTATTGTGATAAAACAAAGAGTGCATAAAACATGCCATTTTAGCCATTTTGAAGCGTACAAGTCAGGGGGCATTAAAAACAGTCACATTGTTATACAACTGTCACCGCTATCTCTTTCCAGAATATTTGCATCACCCCAGACAGAAACTCTGTACTCATTACACACTAATTCCCCATTCAACCCCCATTTTTAAATTAAAAAACAATTTTTTTAATGTTTATTTTATTTTTGAGAGAGAGAGAGACAGAGCACAAATCGGGGAGGGGCAGAGAGAGAGAGAGAGAGAGAGAGACACACACACACACACACACACACACACACACACACAGAATCCGAAGCAGGCTCCAGGCTCTGAGCTGTTAGCACACAGCCCGATGCAGGACTTGAACTCACAAACTGTGAAATCATGACCTGAGCCGAAATCAAGAGTTGGACACTTAACTGACTGAGCCACCCAGGGGCCTCTGTAATGTCTCAATTTTAAAAAATGGTTTTGTTTTTTTTTTCTTGCTTTGATGTTCGGACATAAGAATGTAGCATCAGAATTCAGCGCTGAGTTCGGCCTGTTGATAGGTTATAATCTCATGGTCTTGCCTCCCAGCACCCCCAGGCAGGCCCTGGCCTTGCTGTTTCCGTAGTAAAACTCTCTTTTTGACCAGGTTCTGTCCACTCTGAAGTATATGTGACCTGGGTCACACGGAGGACAACGTGAAACACTGTGGGTAAATCAATACAAACCCACTTGAAACACACATTCATTTATGAAGGCTAATACATTAGAGACAAATCAATTTTGGGCATAATTTATTCCTTGAGAATTTGTGTTATTTATTCTTGTGATGCTTGGTGACAGATAACAGGTACCTAGTAAGTGCATATGGAAAGAAATTCAGGGGCTCCTGGGTGGCTCAGTCGATTGAGCATCCTGCCCTTGATTTCAGCTCAGGTATTGATCTCTCAGTTTGTGAGTTCAAGCCCCACATCGGGCTCTGTGCTGACAGTGTGCTGCCTTCTTGGGATTCTCTCTCTGTCCCTCTCTCTCTGCCCCTCCACTGCTCTCTCTGTCTCTCTTTCAAAAATAAATTAAAAAAAAGAAAACATTCTTTTTCAGGACAGATTTTATAGTAATATCTAAATTTATGAGAAAGCTGGGAACTATGTTGGAAAAATGAAGACAGAAAAAAAATGTTTAATATTTATTTTAATTTTGAGAGGGGGAGTGCAGAGAGAGAGAGAGAGAGAGAGAGAGAGAATCCCAAGCAGGCTCCTCACTGTCAGCACAAAGCCCGACTAAGGGGCTCAATCTCAGGAACTGTGAGATCATAACCCAAGCTGAAATCAGGAGTCAGCCCCTTACCCAACAGAGCCACCCAGGAGCCCCAATTCCAGATAAATGTTTATTATGAGCTTCTTACGTGCCAGATAATTATTCTGTTCAAGCCCACTGGGTGGTAAATAGACAAAACTAGAATTCCAACCCAGACATGGCTCACTTGATTTTCCATGTATTTTTCATTTCTTTTTATTTTCAAATGTTTATTTATTTTGAGAGAGAGAGAGAGAGAGAGAGAGCGAGGGCGAGCACATGGGAGCATGGGAGGGGCAGAGAGAGAGGGAGGGAGGGAGTCCCAAGGAGGCTCCGTGTTGCCAGCATGGAGCCCAGCATGAACGGCAAGATCATGACCTGAGCCTAAATCAAGAGTCGCTCCCTTACCCAACTGAGCCACCCAGGCAGCCCTATGCTTCATATGATCTCATATACTGAGATCACTAACCCCAAGCTCAAGTATGAGACAACAGAATGCTATCCAATCTTTTCCTTTTCTGCAAAATGGCCAGTTGAACTTTGAGCTCTAGATTGTAATCTGTATAGTAAGAGATGCAGGAAAGTGGGGGGCACCTGGCTGGCTCAGATGGCAGAGCATGTGACTCCTGATCTCAGGGTTGTGAGTTCAAGCCCCACGTTGGGCATAAAGCTTACTTCAAAACAAAACAAACAAACAAAAAAGACGTAGGAAAGTGAGATGGATGGTGGATTTGAAATCAGGAAGTGATCCGAGATGCTCTAATCTGGTACCTCTCCTATATCCTGCTGAACGGCTATAAGTCAGGCGTGACAGGCTTCAACTTCCTCATTCTAGGAAATGATTTATGAGCACTTAGCATTATTAGTTAACATTTATTAACATTTAACATTGGCGCTAACACCCTGTGTTGGTGTCTTTCACGATTTGCTTCAACATGGCCAATAAGCAACTTACAGATTCTAGGGCAAAACCACCCCTCAGTCTTTGGAATTTATAATGGAAGATTATTAACAGGACTTCCTAAGACCTACCCCATCTGGAGTTATAACTTTGGCATAATTTATGTACACCAACTTCTAAAAGGGGCTGGTGATAAAAAATAATATTAGCACATGAGGTAGAGAATATGGGGCATAAAGTATGTTAAGAAACAGTTTTGAGTTTTTAAAACATATATGTTTTAGATTGCCATTATTTAAAATATATGTTAATTAAAAAAAAAAACAGAAGAGTACATTAAGTATTTGTTGTCATTATTACATCAGTTGAAAACATCTGGACTTAGCCAAAAATAGGAAATATGACATTAAACATATAACCCTAGAAATTTACGAGTTTAAGGACAGTGAACACATTTTGCTCAAAAGGTCTTATACCAAGATGCCAGATTGGCTCAGCCCCTGGAATGTGTGATTGTTAATCTCAGGGTTGTAGGTTCAAGCCCATGATGGGTGTAGAGATTACTTTTTTAAAAATCTTTTTTTTTAAGTTTATTTCTTTATTTTGAGAGGGAGAGAGAGAGAGCGTGTACGCTTGAGTTGGGAGAGGCAAAGAGAGGGATGAGAGAGAATCCCAAGCAGGCTCCACACTGTCAGCAAGGAGCCTCACAGGGTACTGAAACTCATGAAAAGAACCATGAGATCATGATCTGAGCCAAAATTGAGTGTCCACTGCTTAACCAACTGAGCCATCCAGACACCCCCCCCAACAAAAAACTAAAATCTTTAAAAAAGAGTCTTACACAAAAAATCAGAATTAACCAGTATGCTTGTAGTACCATATAACACAAAACAATCTTCATGTAATTTTTTTTAAATGTTTATTTATCTATTTTGAGAGAGAGAGAGAGAGAGAGAGAATCTCAAGCAGGTTCCATGCACAGTACAGAGCCCAACACGAGGCTCATTCCCACACCCACGAGGTCACGACCTGAGCCAAAACCAAGAGCTGGATGCTTAACAGATTGAGCCACCCAGGTGCCCCCTTCATGTAATTTTTTAAAATGATATTTGTATTTACAAGAGAATCCTTGTGGTTGTGCAATTAGTGTGGTGTCAGATATAACCCATCTTTTGTTGTATCTCCAAAAAGCCAAAAGAAAGACTAATTGGCTATAGCCCTTTAGAGAAGACCTATCATGTGCCTTGCTTGCTTTGCTGAATCTTTTCTTTTCTTTCTTTCTTTATTCATTTATTTATTTATGTTTATTTATTTTTGAGAGACAGAGAGAGACAGAGTGTGAGTGGGGGAGGGGCAGAGAGTGAGGGAGACACAGAATCCGAAGCAGGCTCCAGGCTCTGAGCTGTCAGCACAGAGCCCCATGCGGGGCTCGAACCCATGAACCATGAGATCATGACCTGAGCCGAAGTCGGATGCTCAACAGACTGAGCCACCCAGGTGCCTTGAGTCTTTTCTTTTAAATTGTAAACCTGAAATTCCTCCTCCTGAGAGGTGAAAGAAATGTCTTTGTTTTATTCAAATTCTCAGATTTAAAACACATTCCTTTTTTCCATTCATTATATTCCATGCCTCTATGTCTGCATGGCATAGATTGGACTACTTAGAACAGTACCATCATGGGGCACCTGGGTGGGTCAGTTGGCTAAGCGACTGACTCTTGATTTGGGCTCAGGTCATGATCTCACGGTTTGTGAGTTTGAGCCCTGCATCAGGCTCTGTGCTGACAGCTCGGAGCCTGCTTGGGATTCTGTCTCCCTCTCTCTCTCTGCCCCTCCCCAACTTGCTCTCTATCTCTCTCTCAAAACAAATAAAAAAAAACTTAAAAAAAACAAAAAAAGGCAAAAAAAAACCATGGACAATCACTCCAAAGGGCTACAATGCCACTCTGTTTGTCAAATAGATGATCTCAAAACTCCAACAATATGGCAGACTGGGAGACCCGGCCGATGTGGGTGCCTTTTTTTGATCAACATTCTGGTGAAAGAAAGAAGAAAAAGAAAGAAGAAGAAGAAAGAAAGAAAGAAAGAAAGAAAGAAAGAAAGAAAGAAAGAAAGGAAGGAAGGAAGGAAGGAAGGAAGGAAGGAAGGAAGGAAGGAAGGAAGGAAGGAAGGAAGGAAGATCACACACAGACACATACACTTGAAAGAATAAAAGGGAAGCACTAAAGTGTCAGAGAAAAGAGAGAACTTCAAACAGAGTAGTAAAAACATAACTTAAGGCCACAGAAACTCAGAAACTCAGAGGAACAGGAGACACCAAATGAGGCTGCAGCCCGTGGGTTCTTTTTGTGCTACGACAGGAGACGTGATCTTGACCGTACATTACTGTAACTACAGCCGAGCCCTGTGCCTGCAGCGGCGTGTACCGTGAAAGGGGAGCGGGAGCCAGAACTCCACCCGCCCACTGAGAGACACAGCAGAGAAGGTTATCACCAGCCTACAGATCTGATGCACAAAAAAATCTTGTGAAAACCAAAATGTCAAGACTGCACCATAAACAGATAAGAGTCCACATTTTCTTTTCCTTTTTTTTTTTTTTTTTTTTAAAGTAGGCTTCAGGTCCAGCATGGAACCCAACACAGGGCTGGAACTCAAGGCCCTGAGATCAAAACCGGAGGCAAGATCAAGAGCCCAACGCTTAACCGACTGGTTCACCTCGGTGCCCCGAGAGTCCACATTTCTGTTACTCCTTGTCTACTCATTTTGGGGGCTGCTATAACAACATTACCATAGATCGGGTCGTTCAAACAGCGAACATTTCTTTCTCGTGGTTCTGGTCCAAGATCAGGGAAACTGCAGCCAGGTTTTCTTCACATTCTAGTCTAACATATTTGTACTTCCTTGATTAAATTTCTCTGCTGTCACAAAAAATTCAGTTAAGACTTGTACACATGGTAGCACCTTCTGGAAGTGATTTTTTTTTTTTTTTTTTTGAGGAAACTTAAAAAAAGAAGAACAAATTTTCTATCTGGCTCAACACGACGCAGAACGGGGAAAATATAAGAATGGACAGTCTCAAATCTAAAATAATTCAGCAGAAAAAGGAGTCCAGAACCACAGAAGACCATGACAACCTGTCTTCTGTGAAGCCACCAAAAACTGGTGCCTTCACCAACGGTAAGGGACATGGAATAGGAGTTCTAGCAATTTTATGGAGATGTTAGAAAACCATGGTGCTGTAGCATTTAAAGACTCTTTCTAGAATTGCAAAGAATATAGAATTGCACACTGAATATGAAACACTTTTACGATCTGATTCCTACAGTTATGTGGGTGATTACTTATAGACTCTGTTGCTAGGCTACATGGACTCCATGAAAAAGAAGTTTTCAAATGTGTTTAAACATTTCCGTAGAAATTCATTTATAGAGAAAGTCATTCTTTTCTCTTATGCTTTTGAAATATTTCATCTGAGCGGGACACTGTCTACGGGAGGTGAGACACAAAAAAAAAGGAGACAATTTCTTCTGGGACTTCTAATGTCTCAGTGGCTAAAAATTTTATACTAGAATACCTGTGCAGTCAAACTAATGTAAAGGCATAAATTAGTTACCTTAAAAAGTGAATCCCATAGTAATCGTTTAGACTGAACGTAGAATAACTTAAGGATGTGAATATGGATTAGAAATACTTCTCCTTATGGTCAGAAGGGACTGTTACTATTTTGCAGCTATTTTTAGCATTCAAATCTCATCATTCTATAAAATTAGATTATAACAGTAGAAACAACATCTCTAAGCAAATCAGCGTTAGCAATATAAGTGTTCTGGAGTTACAGTGAGTATTTAATTGCTTGCGAGATTATTGCCAAAATATGGGGGATATTCTACTTCCCTGAGATGTGTTCCTGTTATTTATGAAATCCGGTCACTTATAAATATAACTAGCGCGCACTTTTCCTGTTTATACTTTGTTTACTTTCTCTGCCAAGGTTCTATTGCGGTTTTTTTGGTTATTGTTGTTGTTTTGCCACAAACAGCATTGCTACATCAATAATTCATTGCTTTTTATCATATTTTTTCACAACATAAAACAGAAAGTTAAGTTGATTAGCCAAGCCTTCTGGTACGTCACTGCAGCTGTATTCCAGAACATTCCTAGTACACTTGGAAAAGGCAGCTTATAGAAGTTACCTCATTCCTCCCATCACAGGTAAACCACTAATTTAATCACACTTTTTGTACTAACTCTTTTCTTTTGAAAACTTTTAAAAAATATATTTATTTATTTATTCTCAGAGAGAGAAAGAGAGAGAGAGCGTGCAAATGAAGCAGAGGCAGAGAGAGAGGAAGACACAGAATTTGAAGCAGGCTCCAAGCTGTCAGCACAGAGCCCCACGTGGAGCTTGAACCCACGAACCACGAGATCACGACCCGAGCCGAAGTTGGACACCTAACCAACTGAGCCCCTCAGGCGTCCCTCTTTTTTTTTTTTTTTTTTTAAAGTAGGCTCCAAGCCCAGCACAGGGCCCAATGGCGAGCCCAACGCGGACTTGAACTCGCAACCCTGAGATCAAGCCGTGAGCTGAGATCAAGAGTCATACGCTGAGCCATCTGGGCGCCCCCTAATGTTCTTTTGAATAAAGGTGGATATTCCACGAAGCAGGGACTCACATGTAATAAATACCTTATCATGATCAGTGCAGTTACTTTTATAGAAATGCCTCGCTGTTGTTTTTTAAATTTTATTTATTATTATTTCCACTCTCATCCCACCACCATTACTGTGTGTGTTTTTTTTAACGTTTATTTATTTATCTTTGAGAGAGAGTGCGAGCAGGGGTGGGGCAGAGGGAGAGAGAGACAGATCTGAGCCAACTCCAGGCTGCCAGTGCAGAGCCCGACGTAGGGCTCGAACTCAGCAACTGTGAGATGGTGACCTGAGCTGAAGTCAGACACTGACTGAGCCACCCAGGCACCCCCATTACTGTTGGTTTTTAGAGGAGCAAGCAGCCAGCACTTTCTTCTAGCATAAATATTTCAGTAATTTGTTTCCTTTTTCATCTCTTCTGCATTAAGTCAACTGAGTAGCACATTAAAGACCCCCCAGACCCCAATCCGGATAAAGGATGACAATCTTGATGTTGTAATATGCTCCTGACTTTAAATCCGTATTCGCAATGGACGAAAAATCCAAATATCAGTTCAAGTTGCAGTAAATTTGTCATTGCTGCCAAAACCATACTTTCCTGCTTTGCTCAACTTCGTCGCTGAGGGTCTATCATCTTATGGTTCCAGTCCTTCCGAGACTCTCGTTCACCTCCCGCTCACTGGTCCCTCCCTGACCACCTTACAAGATAGTCCTACAATGGTATCTCTTCCTGACCGGCAGTTACACACAAAAAAACACTAAACATGAGAGTTACTGCCTTTCCTACAAGCATAGGTGGTAAGTCAGGGCGTCCGGGTAGCTCAGTCTGTTGAGCATCCAACTCGTGATTTCGGCTCAGGTCTCACAGTTCATGGGATTGAGCCCCAAGCCGGGCTCCACACTGACAGGACAGAACTTGCTTGGGATTCTCTGTCTCCGGCTCTCTCTGCCCCTCCACCACTTGTGCACTCACATGCGTGCGTTTTCTCTCTCTCTCTCTTTCTCTCTCTCTCTCTCTCAAAATAAATAGACTTAAAAAACAAAAACAGGAGTGTCTGGGTGGCTCAGTAGGTTAAGCCTCCGACTTTGGCTCAGGTCATGATCTCCCAGTTCTTGAGGCTGAGCCCCCTGTCAGGCTCTGTGCTGACAGCTCAGAGCCTGGATTCGGCTTCAGATTCTGTGTCTCCCTCTCTCTCTGACCCTCCCCCACTCACGCTCTCTCTTTCTCTCTCAAAAATAAATAAGTAAAACTTAAAAAAAAAAACATAAAAAAAAAAAGAATATGCGGCAAGTCAAACTCATTTGGGAAAACAAAACAAAACAAAACAATAGATGCACCTCAAGTAATACAAGTTTGATCTGACTTTGGGTGAGGACTTCACTCCCTCCCATTTCCAAATCCCACTCCCCACCACTCTTGCTTGGATGCCCTTGGGTTGACACTGCAGTTCTGACTCCTTATCTAAGACCAGTAATCAGGGTGTCATTCAATCCACTTTGCTCCCGCCTTCCTCCTTAGCGCAGGAGGCAAACAACAGCCCGTCTCCCGGAACTGGGACAGACAACGCTTTCAAAATAACTGGATGAATCATGCCTACCTCATATCCTAAACAAATCTAGGTCCAATTCCAACAGTCTACCAACAATAACCAGAAAATACATGTAGCACTAGCTCTATCACGAGCCCTCTTGTTAACTGTTTCATTCTCAGACGACAAGTTAAATTCCATGCCAGTGAAACAGACCCAGTTAAAACAGAAAAACACCTAAATCTCTAGAGCTTTAGCCTTTATCTCCTCAAAACTTTTGGAAGACTTTAGAAATGTGCAAAATCAGGAAGAATAGTGAGTTATTTAATGTTTGCTGTCCATTAATTCTTTCTTTATCTTCAGATCTTTTTTTAAAGATTTTATTTTATTTATTTTTATTTGAGAGAGAGAGAGAGAGAGAGTGTGTATGTGTGTGTGAACACAGGAGGGGCAGACGGAAAAAGAGAGAGAGAGTCTTAAGCAGACTCCACACTCAGCACAGAGCCCAAAGCAAGGCTGAATCCCGGGACCTTGGAATCATGACCTGAGCCGAAATCAAGACTCAGGTGCTCAACTGACTGAGCCAACCAGGACCCTCTTTTATTTAAAATCCAAACCCTTTTTCCTTGATTTGAACCCATGAAGTACTGAAAAAGCAATCATACCTTTGATTTTCCAATGGCTATTCCTTTTCTCAGTTTGGGGATTCATACAATAGAAAACACAAACCTATGTAAAAGCAGGGAGAATATTGAACACCAATATAATTACTGTACTATATATGAAATCTATCCCTGATTCTCCTGGCAAAAACAAAAAAAAAAAAACCCAAAAAACCATGAGGTAGATGACAGGGTGGATTATGCAACCCTTACTGTCTGGAGGGAAAGAAGATGTCTAAGAAGAAAACAGTTGCTGGGGCGCCTGGGTGGCTCAGTCGGTTAAGTGTCCGACTTCAGCTCAGGTCATGATCTCGCAGTCCGTGAGTTCAAGCCCCGCATCGGGCTCTGTGCTGACAGCTCGGAGCCTGGAGCCTGTTTTGGATTCTGTGTCTCCCTCTCTCTCTGACCCTCCCCTGTTCATGCTCTGTCTCTCTCTGTCTCAAAAATAAATAAATGTTAAAAAAAAAATTAAAAAAAAAAAAAAGAAAACAGTTTGCCTGGTACTGACTTCCAAAGGAAAACTTTTAAAAAATATTTATTTATTTATTTATTTATTTATTTATTTATTTAAGTGAACTATACCCCCAGTGTGGGACTTGAACTTACAACCCCAAGATCAAGAACAGCATGTCCTACGAACGGGGACAGCCAGGTGTCTTCCAAAGGAAAATTTTTACAGAGCCATCTTCAAAGACATTTTGAATGATATACAGGACATTGTCTTCAATAGTCAATAGATAATTTCTTTTTTTTTAAGCTTGAGAGAGAGAGAGAGAGAGCGCGCGCGCAAGTGGGGGGAGGGGCAGAGAGAGAGAGGGAGAGAGAATCCCATGCAGACTTTACACCATCCGTGAGGAACCCAATGCAGGGCTTGAACCCATGAACCAAGAGATCATGATCTGACCCAAAGTCAGATGCCCAACTGACTGAGCCACCCAGGTGTTCTCAAAAGATAATTTCTTAGCAAATTTTATAGGCCCATTTTTTTAAACAACTTGATGAGAAACAACACTTTTCAAAATGATACATTTATACTCAGGTCATAAGGGAGGGCTTGAACCAAGGCAATTGGAACAGAGGGGAAAGAATGAATAGGAATTATTAGTGACACTTTAGAAGTAAGGACCTGGAAAAGAAGACATCACAACGACCTTTCCTGTATTCCACCCTTAAATACTGACCTTTCTCTGGTCTGTACCCTTTCTCTAGGCCAATGTTACTCAAAGTGTGGTCCATGAACCAACCGCCCCTTTGCAAGCTCTCACCAATATGCAAGGAGTTCAGTTCTGAAATTCAGAGCAAATGTTTAAAACTTTTATAGCAATTTGGCAGAAGTATTTTATAAATGTTGAATATAGTAATTTAAAATACAACCTTATCCTTTTAATGTCTTTGATTTTTTTCACTTTTATTTTTCTAATAATTCATTGTTGTTAGATTTTATTAAAGTAGCATCCTGCATGGGGTGCCTGACTGGCTCAGTTGGAAAAGTAAGGGACTCTTGATCTCGAGTTGTGAGTTCAAGCCCCATGCTGGGTGTAGAGGTTACTAAAAACAAACAAGGAAACAAAAGAAAAAAAGTAGAATCCTGCAGTTGGTTGAAAATTTAAAAAAACAGCGAGGTCTGGATGGGTCAATCTATTGAGTGCCCAACTCTTTTTTTTTTTTTTATAAATTTACATCCAAATTAGTTAGCATATAGTGCAACAATGATTTCAGGAGTAGATTCCTTAGTGCCCTTTACCCATTTAGCCCATCCCCTCTCCCACAAACCCTCCCGTAACCCTCTGTTTGTTCTCCATATTTAAGAGTCTCTTATGTTTTGTCCGCCTCCCTGTTTTTATATTATTTTTGTTTCCCTTCCCTTATGTTCATCTGTTCTGTGTCTTAAAGTCCTCATATGAATGAAGTCGTATGATATTTGTCTTTCTCTGACTAATTTCACTTAGCATAATACCCTCCAGTTCCATCCACGTAGTTCCAAATGGCAAGATTTCATTCTTTTTCATTTCCCAGTAATACTCCACTGTGTATATACGACATCTTCTTTATCCATTCATCTGTCGATGGACATCTGGGCTCTTTCCATACTTTGGCTGTTGTCGATAGTGCTGCTATAAACATGGGGGTGCATGTGTCCCTTCGAAACAGCACACCTGTATCCCTTGGGTAAATGCCTAGTAGTGCAATGGCTGGGTCGTAGGGTAGTTCTATTTTTAGCTTTTTGGGGAGCCTCCATACTGTTTTCCAGAGTGGCTGCACCATGAGCATTCAACTCTTGATTTAGCTGGGGTCGTGATCTTATAGTTCACGAGATCGAGCCCTAAGTCAGGCTCTGCGCTGACAGTATGGAGCCTGCTTGGGATTCTCAGTCTCCCTCCCTCTCTCTGCCCCTCCTCCTGCTCCCATGCATACTTTCTCTCTCTCTCTCTCTCTCGAAATAAATAAATAAACATTAAAAAAAAATTAAAAAATCAAAACGCAACTAGTCCTTTACCACAGATAGAAAGACTATAGAATAGTCTAGAAGACCTCTGTTTCTCAAACTTTAGTGGCCATATACCATCCTCATGGTTCTGCCATATCTACACTAACTTTATCATTTATTCAATAACTTTTTTAAAAGAAAATCACTTTTACTTAAGTAAATTTATTTTTATTTTTACCTATTTAAAGATTTTATTTTTAGGGGCGCCGGGGTGGCTCAGTCGGTTAAGTGTTGGACTTTGGCTCAGGTCATGACCTCGTGGTTCGTGGGTTCGAGCCCCGCGTTGGGCTCTGTGCATGGCAGCCCAGAGCCTGAAGCCTGCTTCTGATTCTGTACCTCCTTCTCTCTCTCTCTCTCTCTCTCTCTGCCCCTCCCCCTGCTCACACTCTGTATCTCTCTCTCAAAAATAAACATTAAAAATTGTTTTAAATTAAAAATTAAAAAATTAAAAAAATAAATATTTTATTTTTACGTAATCTCTACACCCAAAGTAGGGCTTGAACTCTAACCCTGAGATCAAGTGCCACCTGCTCCACTAACTGAGACAGGCAGCTGTCCCAATAAATGTATTTTTTTTATTAATTTATTTATTTTGAAAAAGAGAGAAAGAGAGCATGGGTGGAGGAAGGCAGAGAGAGAGAGGGAATCTCACGTAGGCCACAAGCCATCAGTACGTATAGCCCAACGTGGGTCTTGAACTCACGACCCATGAAATTATGACCTGAGCCAAAATCAAGAGTCAGACACTTAATCGACGGAGCCACCCAGGCACCCCTAATAAATTTATGTTTAAATAATACTACATCACCAGCATAAGCACCTGCTGTATCACTTTTGTGTATGGAAAATTGCTATAAAAGCAAATACTATGAAAACAAAGGAATGCTCCTAAATAAAAAAATAATAGTAAAATAACAACTTTAAAGGAATGACAGAGCTAATTGGTTTGCTAAAGGGCACACCTAAAAATAAGAAAAAAAAACCCTATTTTTTTCATTCTTATCAATCAATTGAAAATGAACACCAGCTCAATGTTTCTTAGTTTAAGACACAGATGAGCTGAATATCCAAAAGATATTTAATGGACTTCTCAGGAAAGGTAGGACACTGATAACTAATTTCTGGCCAAAATGATGTTCAACAAATTTTATTGTCCCAGTGGACTTCCGAAGTGCACTCCCAAATCCTCTGAATGTGTCAGGTTATTTGGTGTAACCAGAACAGCAGTTTACAGAGGATTTCCTTTTCCTGAGTCATTGCCATCTGGTCTGAGAAAATACTTATAAAAACCTTTTGTCAAGTGGCCTTCTCATAATTGTGAAAGTACGTTCAGCAAGTTCTTCAGATGACATTTCTGAACAAACTACAAGTTTTTTCAAGAAGCATTGTCAGTAGAATGAATGGAAGTTTCAGAATTTGTTCCCAGGATCCTGAGTTTATCACGTCTTACGCGCAGAAAATACAACACCTACCATATTTACTGCACTCTTTCATTTTATGTTATTTTTAAAGGTCTTATTTTAGTTTTAAATATTTTCGAAAGAGAGCGAGAGCACACTTGAGTGGGGGAGGGGCAGAGAGAGAGGGACACAGAGGATCTGAAGCGGGCTCTGTGCTGACAGCAGAGGGCCTGATGTGGGGCTCGAACTCATGAACCATTAGATCATGACCTGAGTCAAAACTGGCCGCTTAACTGACGGAGCCACCCAGGAGCCCTTAAGGATTTTATTTTTTAAGTAATCTCTACACCCAACATGGGCTCAATCCCACAACCTTGAGATCAAAAGTCACATGTTCTTCCAACTGAGCTGGCCAGGTGCCCCTACTGCACTCTTAACATGGGCCAGGCACTTGGCTTGGTGGCCCACAGACATCTATCTAGATACATATAGAGCGCTGGCTTCTCTATATTATATAATGTCATTTTATGTATATATCATATATAATGGAATTTTACATATTACTTATAGATATATACAGTGAGATTATATGTTATATAGTAGATGTTACAATATATGCAATATATTAAAAAAAATCTCATTAAAGCTTTCTCAGTGTTAATTCTAGGCTCAAAGACATGACTGACCTCATTCCTTCAATAGTCAACAAATACATTTATTGACTGCCTACTGCATACCAGCCATCATTACAGGCATCGAGGTAACAGAACCAAACAGAACAGACATAGTCAGGTCATTTGTGTTTAGTGATGGTTGTGGGGAGAAAGGAGAATAAACAAGATAATTTCTGATCGTGGCAAGCTATGAAGAAGGTGAGATATGTACCAGAGGTGGGTTGGTGGAGGGCAGGGGAAAAGGGAGCAGGTGTCGGTTAAGGAAGTCTTGCCTGAGAAGGAACAATTGAGCTGAGACTGAATGATGAGAAGCAATCAGCCCTATGAAGACTGGGAAGGAGCATTCCAGGCGTCAAAAACAGCTATTGCAAAGCCCTGAAGACAAGAACAAGCTTGGCATGTTCAGGGAAAACAAAGAATGTATGGCCAGAATCTACTGAGTGATGGGGAACATTATATCCAGTGTTACATAAGGCCTCGTAGCTATGTTGAGGAGTTTGGAAGTTATTCTCGGCAATGAAAAACATTTGGAAGGTTTTAATTAGGGGAGCAACATAGTCTGATTTCATTTCAAAAATATCCTTCGGGTGCTGTGTGAAGAGTAACGTAGAAAGGGCAAAAGAAGACAAAGACACGAGGTTCAGAGCTCGTGTGGTGGCCCAGTGGCAAGCGATGGGGGGCCCAAGCCAGAGTGGATGTGGGGGTAGAGAAGGCTAGACGTGCTGACCTGTGTGGGGAGATTCAGGGGGAGGGAGGAGGAGTCTCAGGAAGGACTCCTGGCTTTTCGTGTGAGTGGGTTCTCTGGTTCCTCTGTTTTCATAGCTAGTCAGTAGGAGAGCTAAATTAAACCCAAGGTCTGGTTCCGAAGCTAGTGTTTGCCCCGTTCTTTTTTCTGGCGGCTGGTGAATTGAAACCCAGGCTACAACTCCCCATCGTCCCCAACCACTAAATCCCAAACTCCGTGGGGTGGTGGTAAAGGCTGGGCCCACCTCGAGCTGCTCAGGGTACAGGTTTCAGAGCAACCAGAGAGGAGGAGGTCTGGGGCTGGTGTCGGAGAGAGACCTCCACCCTTGCCTGTCCCCATTCTTACTCTCACCGCGCAACCCTCACCCTCCTCCCCATCCTGTGAGGTCTCCCCAGGCAGGCTCTCCCTCTGTGAGGGCCCAGTACTAGGTAAATCAGATCATCTCAGGGGCCACCGGGAGCATATCTACCACTCTGCAGCACGTGGTTCTAGGCCATTCCTTCCACCTCGTGTGAAAGGGACGAAGAGGAAGCAACAGAAAGCAGTATTCGAGAAGGAGAAGAGAAAGTTTCAAGAACGAGAGAAGAGTTTCTGGCCTCGACCATGACAGGGATGCAAGGGGAAAGGAACTGAAACAGGTCACTGGATTTGGCTGATGGGAGAGATGCTTCGGAAGGGACGGGTAGCCAGGTAAGATACTGCGGGGATGAAGAGGTTTCAGGAAGGTGAAGCAGCCAGACCCGAGTATAAATCTGAGAGGCGGTGACTGAGAAGAGGAAGGTAGACCTGCTGCTCAAGGGGAAAACAGGACTGAGAAGAATCACTTTAACATAGGGCACGTATGAAAGCACTTTTAAGCAGTTTGCAAACATAAGGGTTATTAATATTTGACCTTATCAGATGCTGCCTCTCACTTACTTCTTTTTACCTCCATGCCCTGCTTCCCTCAGCAAATTCTTTTTTTTTTTTTTTTTTTTAAGATTTTGTTTTTTAGGGAATCTCTACACCCAGCGTGGGGCTCGAACTCACAGCCTTGACATCAAAAGTTGCACCACCAATCAAAAGTTCCTCCACCAACTGAGCCAGCCAGGCACCCCCCCGCCCCCCGCCCCAGGCAGATTCCAAGTGACACAACAGATCATGTGTAATACTTCTCGGTGTCGCCGACACAATACCCTACACAAAAATATCAGGGGGAACTTAGAAAGTCAAAATACATGGCAGTGTCCAAGATGTTGTCATGCATGCATGCACATTTCTCAATCAATTTGCTTACTGTACTTATGTATATTACTTGAGAATAGTCACTTGAGAATAGCTACTAAGTCCTATGCTTCTTTATACTTCTCACAATACTTACCCCAGAGCCTTGAACATAATAGGTACTCAATTAATATTTGTTGATAGATCCCAATTACTTATCTGAGCTTCCTCACTTTAGTTGGCAAACCGTCTTCTGGCAACAACCAAAATTACAATGTAATTACATTAAACTGCATTCAAATATATGGATTGTTTCACCCCTTCCCGCACGAAATCCAGATGTGCTCCTTCACCCAATTAAAATACCCCTTTGTCAAAGTTCCATTAATCTCCTGAAGGGACCACTGTGCTCATTAACTAAATGTCAGGTAGGTGCAGAAGCCACTTTGGATTTCACTTAATAAACCAGAGCAATTTAAAGTAATTACTCGTATCTTGTGAAAAGAAGCCAATGTGTAGCCAGTTTAACCTGCTGGAGATCCGTGGGTGAAGGAACTCAGAAAGTAAGGCGATTGGGAAGCCATATTCCCTTTGCCAAGGGGAATTAAGGGAACCAAGCAAATCATTTACCTTAAAAAAAGGACATAGTTGACTTTAGGAAAACTTTATTATTATCTTTTTAAGTTTATTTATTTATTTTAGAGAGAGAGGGAGATAGAATCCCAAGCAGGCTCCATGTGGTCAGCATAGAGCCTGATGCAGGGCTTGAACTCATGAACCATGGTATCATGACCTGAGCCAAAACTAAGAGTCAGACACTTAACCCACTGAACCACCCGGGTGTCCCTAGGCACACTTTAAAAAGCTACCTCAGGGGCATGTGGCTGGCTTAGCATGTGACTCTTGATCTTGGGGTTGTGAATTCAAGCCCCACCTTGGGTATAGATTTATTTAAAAATGAAATCTTTAAAAAAAAAAAAGCTATTTCAAATGTTTATAGGAGATTTAAAAAATGTTAAATCACCCAATTTACTGCCTAGATTTAGCTTATTTATCTGAAAACTTATCTTAGTAACTATCTGAATTATTGTCTCCCTTTTAATCTAGTCTCCCACATTAATGTGATTTACTTCCCCAAAAAATGAGCAGTGACTTTATGTCGTTTGTAATAACAGAGAAATAAAATGTATGCCTTTCCACTTGGTAATTTTCGATATATGGATAATCATTTGGACTTATTTTAACTCTGCATACTTATACATTATTTAGTAGACTTAAAAATGCTTTCAAGAAAGGAGTGAAATTAGGCTACTTTTGTTAATGTGCTAGTCAATATCATAGGCTAGTTACTATAATAATCAGGAAAATTATAGATGCCTCTATATTATTTTTTTTTTATTTTTTAATGTTTATTTTTGAGAGAGAGAGAGGCAGAGTGTGAGTGGGGGAGAGACAGAGAGAGAGAGAGGAAGACATAGGATACGAAGCAGGCTCCAGGCTCTGAGCTGTCAGCATAGAGCCCGACGTGGGGCTCAAACCCATGACCTGAGTCGAAGTTGGACACTTAACCGACTGAGCCACCCAGGTGCCCCTAGATGCTTCTAGATTATATAAAAAATAATTTATATAAATTAATGACTATCAAATGAATTTATTCCACAACTTACCAAGTTATCATAATTGAAGAATTGAACAAACAGGCCAAATGTTTAGGTATTTAGTTTCTAGAATCCATATTATCTGAAGGCCAAATGATGTGTTTCCCTCATCTGAAAATGGCATTATCTGTTTAGCTAAAAGCTATTCAAAGAAGGGAAAGTTGGGGTGCCTGGGGGGCTCAGTCGGTTAAGTGTCCGACTTTGGCTCAGGTCATGATCTCACGGTTTGTGAGTTTGAGGCCCGCATCAGGCTCTGTGCTGACAGCTCAGAGCCTAGATCCTGCTTTGGATCCTGTGTCTCCCCCTCTCACTGCTCCTCCCCCACACATGCTCTGTCTCTCTCTTTCTCAAAAATAAATAAATATTTAAAAAAAAGGGAAAAGTAATCAATAGGTACTCAACACTTACTATATCCAGATACTTTTATTTATTTGGTTTTTTTTAATTTTTTTTTACACCTATTTATTTTTGAGAGACAGACAGAGACAGCGTGAGCAGGGGAGGGGCAGAGAGACAGGGAGACCCAGAACCAGAAGCAGGTTCCAGGCTCTGAGCTGTCAGCACAGAGCCTGATGCAGGGCTTGAACTCACAAACCGTGAGATCATGACCTGAGCCGAAGTCGGACCCTCAACCGACTGAGCCACCCAGACGCCCCAATCTGTGTTTATTTTTGAGAGAGAGAGACAGACAGACAGACAGACAGAGAAACAGAATGTGAGCAGGGGAGGGGCAGAGAGAGAGGGAGACACAGAACCTGAAGCAGGCTCCAGGCTCTGAGCTGTCAGCACAGAGCCCGACGCGGGGCTCGAACTCACGAACCATGAGATCATGACTTGAGCCGAAGTTGGACGCTTAACCGACTGAGCCACCCAGGGGCCCCTTATTTGTTTTTAAGTAGCCCCACGCTTGGGGCCTGAGATCAAGAGTGGCACACTCTACAGACTGAGCCAGCCAGGAGCCCCCAGATACTTTTGTATAAGTCTCTCACTTAAACTTTCCAACCCACATCCACGGTAAATCCAACTGTCCTTTTGCAGATGAGGAAACTAAATTTCCCAAGTGTAAGTGGTTCATCCAAGAGCAAACAACCCGAGGGGCCTTGTCTTGGTGCTTGCTTTCCAGCAACACCCAGGTTCTATCACCTCAAGGAAGGGGCTTCAATGAAACAAACCCCAAAGAGCAAAGACATGTTTCTACTGTAATCAAGATATCCACATTCCCTACCACAATATGACTTCATTTGTAAGTGTCTTTAAATTTTTGTTATGTTATTACATTTAAGTTATGAAACGTATTTTCTATCTTAATCAGTTGCCTCATTTGTGCTGCATTCAGTGAGCGTACATTAGCTGATGGCCCCATTCAAGGTGGGGCGCTTATGAGGACCAGTAAGACACAGGGGCTCCCTCCAAGATTTTGTGTTGAATAGGAAAGACGGACAAACAGATGGTTATGAAAGAAGCACTTGGATAGTCACAGGGTGGTAGGGATCACATTTCAGGTGACCTAACCAGACTGGGGTGGGGAGAGCCTGTGCTGCTTCCTAAGGAAAGAGCATGAATCCCGTGAAGAATTAGAGAAAGGGAATATCAGGAAGGCGGGAAGCCATATAACAGAAGCACAAAGGTGAGAAAGCATGGTCTATTCTGGTAACTGCCACAGTTCAGTACTGCTGGGATATAGGATATAGAGGTTGGGAGCAAAGGAGGAAGGAGGGCTGGTAATAAATGGCACCAGGAAGCTAAATCGGGACCAGTCCCCAAGAGTACTGTAAACCCCACTGGAACCTTCGAACCCCCTGAAGGTGAAGCAGAGACCATTAAAGGGGTTCCAGTAGAGGAATGAAACGATTGGATGTATGTGTTAAATAGACTGTGTGGACACAAGTGGGTTGGATGGACTGCAGTGAGACAGGACTGAACAGAACCACAGTCCAAAAGGGGGACAATAATAAGGTTCCTGACTATAGCAGTGGCCACAGGAATGGAGTGAAAGGTAAATTCTAGAGACATCGGGAAGGCAGGCTGGAGAAGACGAAATCACTGGAGGTGGGGGTGAAGGGAAGATGGAGAAGGAATCTAGAGTAGTTCTCTTTGAGGAGCTACACCAGTGAGGCGCCTTTCTGGCTCACTCTTGATCTCGGGGTTGTGAGTTTGAGCCCCGCATTGGGTGTAGAGATCACTAAAAAAAAAAAAAAGAAAGAAAGGAAAAAAAGTAGAGAAAGAACAGTCTTTTTTTTTTTTTTAACAAAAGTTTATTCTGAGAGAGAGAGAGAGCGAGAGAGCACATGAAGCAGGGGCAGGCCTTGAACTCACGAACCAGGAGATCATGACCCAAGTCCAAGTCCAACGCTTGGCCAACGGAGCCACCCACGCACCCCTAAAAAGTTTATTCTTTTTTTTTTTAATTTTTTTTTTTAACATTTATTTTTGAGACAGAGAGAGACAGAGCATGAACGGGGGGAGGGCCAGAGAGAGAGGGAGACACAGAATCACAGAATCTGAAGCAGGCTCCAGGCTCTGAGCCGTCAGCCCAGAGCCCGACGCGGGGCTTGAACTCACGGGCCATGAGATCATGACCTGAGCGAAGTCGGACACTTAACCGACTGAGCCACCCAGGCACCCCAAAAGTTTATTCTTAAACATGTAACAGGATCTAAGACAACACTTCATTCCAGCTACAGGTGGCTACGACCCGGAACCCAGATGTCCAGGGAGGAATGGGATTAAGGATCACCATTGCCTCAGGCACAAGGAACTACTCATTTTTTGCCAGATTTCTTCATTCCGCCTGTGGCCAGGGGCCGTTCCCGGGGCCTTGGCTTTTAGGTCCTCACGTTCCACTCCTCCTTCTCTTTCTGCTTGAATGCCTTATCTTCCTGGTGCAACTCCTGGGCCTGCTTCTGGGGCTGCTATAGGGCCTTCTACTTGCCATCGCGGTGGCCGGACGTGGCCGGACGTGGCACCTGCCACCCCTTCCCCAGACCCTGCTACCCGAGAAAAGAGCAGTCTTGAGGGGGAGCCCAGGAGTTCATATTTAGACACATGAGTCAGAAATCAATGTGAGACATCCACACAGACCTGTTCAGTGGGTTTGGAGCACAGGAGAGAGGCCAGGGCATTTAAACACAGATTCTGGAAGCCAATAGTTCATACATCATTTTTAAAGCCATGGAAGCTAATCAGACCATGCTGGTTGGATGTTCTTACCAGAGAAGCTGGCAGGGGCAGTGAGAGGACAGAGGCTCAGACCACCAGTATTTCAGGTGTGGTCCACGGCAGAAGAAGGAAGCATGACCCACCGGAAGCTTAGGAGACTCTGATGTCACAGAAGCCAAAGGAGGAAAAGCTTCAAGGAGGACCTGTAATACTTCCTGGATTGGGCCAGTCCAATCAAGGTCAAACAGCACACAATGGAGTTAGCAACAAAGCTGACATTGACTAACAAGCCAGGTCAGTGGAGACATGTGGGAACAGAGGCCCGAAGAAAGCTGTCCTCTGGTGGAATTGCCTGAATGAAACAGAGAACCATCTGCAACTCTTATTTGCTAAAGGCTTTGTGCCAATGCTAAGGTTTAAACTTTTTCCAAGCACTTTCATTTAGTTGGCAGTTAAACAAGAAAAGTACTTGTACATGCCCTTTCCTTAAGTACAATTTTCATAATCTACTCACTTTCATGTACAAACAGGCTCATCTGTAAAATGGGTTTGCCTCAGCATCAGCGTAAAGCAGGGCTTATGTGCAAAAGGTATCATTCGCTCAAACCAGGAACACAGTTTCTGTACATGGAATATGATTAGAAAAAGACCTAGAACATGAGTCCAAACATAGCACAGGGATTAATTTAAAGCTAAATCCTAAAATGTTCTGTTTTCCATATATACATACATCTTAGGAGATTAAAGTTTTTTTTAATGTTTATTTATTTTTGAGAGAGTCAGAGATAGGATGTGAGTGGGTTAGGGGAAGACAGAGAGGGAGACCCAGAATCCAAAGCAGGTTCCAGGCTCCAAGCTGTCAGCACAGAGCCTGATGCGGGGCTTGAACTCACAAGCTGTGAGATCATGACCTGAGCTGAAGTCGGACGCTCAACCGACTGAGCCACCCAGGCGCCCCTTAGAAGATTATTTTAATAGAAGTAACTGCTTTCTTATTTTTATTTATTTATTTTTAAAGTTTTTATTTCTTAACTTATTTTGACAGAGAGAGAGGTGGTGGGGGGGGGGTGCGGGGCGGGGGGCGGGGAGGGATAGAGATAGAGGAAGACAGAATCTCAATTAGGCTCTGTGCTAACAGCAGGGCTTGAACTCGGGAAATGTGAGATCAAGACCTGAGCTGAAATCAAGAGTCAGACGCTTAACAGACCGAGCCACCCAGGTGCCCCAGAATTAACTGTTTTTTAAGTACTGGTGCTGGAGGTTAGAATTAACCCCTCATGTATAGTTATCGTATTGTATTGGGTTGGGTGTTTTAAAAAATAAATTTTTTTTTAAAGATTATAATTTTACGTAATCTTTACACCCCACGTGGGGCTTGAATTCCTGACCCCAAGATCAAGAGTTGCATCCTGGGGTGCCTGGGTGGCTCAGTTGGTGAAGCGTCTGACTTTGGCTCAGGTCATGGTCTCGTGGTTGATGGGTTCGAGCCCATCGTCCGGTTCTGTGCAGAGCGTTCAGAGCCTGGAACCTGCTTTGGATTCTGTGTCTCCCTCCCTCTCTGCCCCTCCCCTGCTTGCTGCTTGCACTCTGTCTCTCTCTCTCTCTCAAAAATAAATAAACATTAAAAAAAAAAAAGAGGGGCACCTGGGTGGCTCAGTTGGTTAAACATCTGACTCTTGATTTTGGCTCAGGTCATGATCTCATGGTTGCTGAGTTTGAGCCCCATGTCAGGCTCTGCACTGACAGTGCAGAGCCTGCTTGGGATTCTCTGTCTCTCTGTCTCTCCTCCCTCTCTCTCTCTCTGCCCCTTCCCCTCCAACTCCAAATAAACTTAAAAAAAAAAAAAGTTTAAAAATAAATAAATAAAGAGTTGCGTCCTCTACTGACTGAGCCAGTCAGGTGCACCTTGTATTAGGTTTTTACTGGTAGAGTCTTTCAGAGAAGGTGATTTATCAACCAACGTGCCTACATCGGGGTGATAATGAGCCTCACCTCTTGTGTCGTTTCAAAGATTTCTTATAGTGTCTCAGTTTACTTATATAACCCTTTAAAAAACGAGGTCAAGTAGAATTAATTTTTCTTGCCTTAATAATGTTCCATGACCCTGGTCAAAGTAGAGCTTATGTTTGCGAATTTTATTAATATTGCAAATCCGTGTATGTGAGACACAAAATATACGCGTGCACACATGTTTACAGGACTGTCTTTGGGAAAGTTTTTCCTGCCTGATTAGAGAGAGACAGAGAGAAAAAAGGCAGATGACAGAAGACACTTTTCCTCCCTCCTTGCCTGTCTAGGGGGGATGGGGAGCTGGTACCAAGCCCGTTGGTTTGGTCCAGTTGAGGCAGAGCAGTGAGCAAAGAGCCTGGGGTCCCTGATGACACTGTGGGGTTGTTCTGTCAACCAGGAGCTCACTTGACTTCTTGTTGGGTGGAACGTCTCTAATAATTAAACCCATTTCTAAATAGGGGTTTGGTTCTTTTCAATCAAGAGAACTGATTCTACACGCAGCACACACATACACACACAGAGAACGTATTATGTGCCCAAGACTACGCATGTGGTTCCTAAAAAGTCAGGATGTCACGGCTCACTCAATAGATAAAGGAGCTCTTACACCATTTAGTCAAAATCGATCTGTCTTAAACATCTAGAAAAGGCTACTCTGCTCCAACACAAATGTAGCATTGAATTTTAAAAGAAAGAAAAAAAATTGAAAAAAAAAATTGCTTCAAAATCTTTCAATTAAATGAACACAAGTCTGCATGGTTTTTGACCCACTGTTCTAAACTGTAACACTCTAAGGGGAAAATGTTATATGAAGTCCAGTAAGGAAGAGACTATAGAAACGAGTTAAGAATAAAGAATTCTAAAAAAATGAACAAAGAATATATTTTTTCCTTCGTTTATAGCGATTTTAATTAATTTTGAAATCACTGAATTTCCCTTCTACACCGGAATTTGAATAAATTAGAATTTCTAAAGTGGAATTTGGATGCTTTTTCTGGACTTACTCTTGTCAGGAAAAGAATTCTTCAGTACAGTGGAAACACCAAGAAACTGTGGGAAGGAGACCCTCAGAATCATAATCATCTCACAGAGAAGGAAAAGCTAAATAGAGTCCAACATTCCCTTTTCGAGACTGGGAAAGCAGATTTCAAAAATATCCAAAGACAGGTAAAATTAGATGGCCAGAGATTCAAAAGTGGGAAATAGTGCGAGAGAACAGACGACTCTCAAAATTGGAATCATTTGTGATCGTATTATTAGAATCTTCGTGGGGAAGAAAAGGTGAAGTAGGCCGCTGGTGTGCTCAGACTTTAAAAGGGCAGGAGCTGAAGATGAAAGTCAGGACGATGAGAAAACAGCACCCACCTGAAAGACATTCAGGAAGCTTCTCGCCCAGAGGCCTCTGAAGCACATCCCTCACAGCAGAAAGGTCTGTGGCTCAGAGATGCAGCACAGGCAGGAAGGCTCAGGCCCACCGCTCGGCCTAGAGAACACACAGAACAATTTCACTTCCATTCTGTCCCCATTTTTACTATCGGGAGCTTACTCTGAAAGCCAAGTGCATGCTGGCTGACAGCAGCCCAGGGGGGCCCCCGAGCCCATCCAGGGCTGGCTCTGAGGCCCCACCTCCCAGCGCCCCCAAAAGGCATACAGAGGCCAGAAGGACCACCTTCGGGGACATCTCCAGCAATCACGGCAGGAGGCAGAAAAGGAGAAACGTTCTTCTTTTTCCAGGAGGAAGATTAAGCACAGACTCAAGTGCTTACATTAAATTCCAGAAAAGTTCGAGAATTGCACTGTGACCATTGAGAAAATAATTCAGCAAACACTTGGGGCCAAATTAAAGTTATAAAATCACTACATGCCGGTTTTCCTACAAACAAACAAAGAAAAAATGGCTGCCAATCTGGTAGATATAACATCATACTTAAGGGAAATTCTGGGGGCGCCCGGCTGGCTCAGTCGGTTGAGCGTCTGACTTTGGCTCAGGTCATGATCTTGAAGTTTGTGAGACAGAGCCCTGCATGGGGCTCGAGGCTGTCAGTGCAGAGCCTGCTTCGGATCCTCTGTGACCCGTCTCTCTCTGCCCCTCCCCCGCTCATGCTCTCTATCTCAAAAATAAATACACATTTGGGGCGCCTGGGTGGCGCAGTCGGTTAAGCGTCCGACTTCAGCCAGGTCACAATCTCGCGGTCCGTGAGTTCGAGCCCCGCATCGGGCTCTGGGCTGATGGCTCGGAGCCTGGAGCCTGTATCCGATTCTGTGTCTCCCTCTCTCTCTGCCCCTCCCCGTTCATGCTCTGTCTCTCTCTGTCCCAAAAAAAATAAATAAACGTTGAAAGAAAAATAAATAAATAAATAAATAAATACACATTTAAAAAATTCCATAGGGAAAGAGAAATTCCGATTTCAGCACATTTCACAAAGTCACGTGACATTCCCCAAGTCTGTTTCAAACCTCAGATTTGATAATTCTTCAAAAGTTTCTTTTCTTTTGTGACCCCATGCTTGGCAATCTTTTATTATTTCCGATATTGGGAAATCTTGCAAATTAGATCTAATGAATTGCTATGCAGAATAAGTGTGAAAATGGATGCGTATCAATGTACATGTAATGGTTCAGTGAATGCTGTTACGTATGAACAAAACATGTAACTAACCATTTTTCAAAAATTGCCTTAAAACATAAGCTGTACTTTATTTTTTTAATCTAACTTCATTTTATTTTTTAGTAATCTCTACACCCATCATGTGGCTCAAACTCACAACCCTGAGATCAGGTGTCACGTACACCACCAATTCCAGCCAGTGCCCCCAGTGCTGACTTTATTTTTTTATTTTTTTAGTGTTTTATTTATTTTTGAGACAGAGAGAGACAGAGCGTGAGCAGGGGAGGGGCAGAGAGAGATTGAGACACAGAATCCGAAGCAGGCTCCAGGCTCTGAGCTGTCTGTCAGCACAGAGCCCGATGCCGGGCTTGAACCTGCGAATGGTGAGATCACCACCTGAGCCCACGTCAGACACTTAAGGCCTCCCAGGCAACCCCCAAAATATTGTTTTAAATAATAACTATCTTAAAGGGCCAGTATTAAATGAAACCCTAGATATATAAAGCACAAGTATATAATGTGTCTAATAAATGTTGTTACGGGTGCGATTAGTGGTGACAAGGGTGTTTGTAATGATTTGTAGTAATTTCATTTGCCTCAGAGCAAGCCAAGCAATACATTTCTGCATGAAAATGGGCCTCCCTGGGAGGGTGGGTGCTGGGTATGGAGGAAGGCACCTGTTGGGATGAGCACTGGGTGTTGTATGGAAATCAATTTGACACTAAATTTCATATTAAGAAAGAAAGAAAGAAAGAAAGAAAGAAAGAAAGAAAGAAAGAAAGAAAGAAAGAAAGAAAGAAAGAAAATAGGTCTCTCTAGCTGTATCAGGGAAGATTTTGTTTGCAAGCCACAGACTACCAGCCTAAAAGTGACTTGGTCGATGTGGATTTGTTTTCCCCGCGAAGACAGAAGGTCAACAGGGCCTTCTGGAATTGGTTCCATAGGTATCATGTCAAGGCTCCAAGTCAGCCCCTCCAGCGTGCTCCTGGGCTTACTCCTGGCCACAGGATAAGCCACCACAGCTGCTCCACCGGAAGGAAACAGGATGGGGCCCTCACCAAAGGCCGCTCACCCATTCTCCGGCAGGGGACTCGCTCTCACACCCCCTCCCTTCCCCCGTGGCCTCTCCCTCAGATCGTCTGGTGAGACACACAGCCCTTCTTGGCCACAGACGAGGCCGGGAACTGACTGTCTGCATTTTCAGCCACAACAGTGGGAAAAGATCCGTCCTCTTTTCGCCGTGAGTTTCCTTTTCATCACCCATCAGATGTAGGAGTTTCAAAGGTTTATTTCAGATGCCTTGGCCAAAATATAATGTCCTACCTCAGTCTCTGCACAAATGTTCATGGTCAAAGGTAAATAAATAAATACACCCTCCCGGCACCACTCCCTGGCCGCCCTAATGCAGCAAAACCAGCAATTGTCCACCAATTTAAAATTTTACAAATATCTTTTTTTTATTAAAGATTTTATTTTCAATCATCTCCACACCCAATGTGGGGCTCGAACTTACAACCCTGAAATCAAGAGTTGCATGGCCTACCAGCTGAGCCAGCCAGGCGCCCCAAGACTTACAAATACCTCTTTTTTATTAAAAAAAAAAAATTGGGAAGCACTGAGCCAGATGGTCTCTCATGATTGCCTCTGGCCCCATGACTCACTCTTTTGTCCCGTGTGTTTCACACTTTCTTTCCCAGAAATCCCCCTGATCTCATCTCCCTGTTTTCTTCCTCTTCCATTAGATGGATCAAATGTCTTTCAAAATATCACCTTCCTTTTCTGGCAATGCAACAGGGGAACAGCAGTAGAAACACGATGCCATAAGGGATTGCATAAGTGACTGTGCGTGTAAGTGTGTGTGTGTGTGTGTGTGTGTGTGTGTGTGTGTGTGTGTCTAGAGAATGTGGACAGAGAAACTAGGTTTGCCTTTTAACTTTGCCCTGGTAGCTTTCAAACATAAAATTAAAATATCCATCCACACCTTTCTGATAATTCCCAGGCTAGGCTCTCTCTCCACCCTCCCCCTTACCACTCACCCTGGCCCCACGTAATCCCTGCTCCCCACTTCCCCAAAAAAGGAAAAAGGTGGGAGAGTAAAAAGATCTCGGTCTGCTGAAGAACTAAAGCAGAAATCAGGAGACCCCCGAAGCCCCCTCTCTGTGGCAGAAGGCACAGCCAACTGGGGCCAAAACTTCTCTCCCTCTCCTTTCCTCTTCTCTCATTGCGGGGACTCACCTACCCAGCTGTCCTGGGCCAGTTTTGTTCCAGGAAGATAACAGGGAATCCCAAGCACGGAGCATGCTTCACGCACTGCCCAATGTGGGCAGTAATCATGGAGTTGGGTCGGACAGCTCACTATGTATGTACCACTGAAGAAATAAGATCACCATCATTCTACTCCGGCCGAAATCACTATGAAATAAAATTTTAGTGGGATAGATGGTGGGTGCTGCGAGCATCAGATAAGGGTGTTGAGGCTTAACAGCCACATGAGAGACGTCCTCATTTCGAAGGGCAGGAAGGTCACAGGCAGCATCAGCATGACCAACCCCCTAGAAGATGGGGTGGGGACTTTAGGAAGGTTCGGGACTCACCAGACACACGTAGGCTTTATGCTGAGTGACAGGGTCCTCAGTCTGCAAAGGCCTTTCACAAATACGAAACGTCCAACAGAGAACGAGAGGGGGGATCGCCTGCAATACTGCCCAGGGGAGAAGCATCGATAAGCTCTTTGGGAATGTTCCCCTGGAGCGGAACAGCCTGGGGCTTCCAGGAGCAGAGAGCAGGGCTCCCAAGCTGGCTGCAGTGCGGGGGTGAAGGGCTCTGTTGCTGGGGTCCTGCTTCCTGAATTCAAATTCTGCCCCTGGTGATTAGGGGTAAAAGCCCTACCAGCTCCGTGAGAACTAAATCCTGCAGATAATCCACGCAGACGCAGAGAACCTGCCCCCATTAATGCCAGTATCAGCTCCTGCTATTAAATTCCTCCCATCCTGATTTAGATAATGCGGCAACTTTCCACAGGTGCCTGAGGCTGTAAAGAAGCATTTTGGGGGGAGCTCCAGATAACCTTTTCAGGAAAAGTGACCTTATCATCTGCGGCTTGCAAAATAAATAGGTGGTCCTCATACCTCCGTTTGAGAAACACCGAGAAAGAAGTCCATTGGGGGATAATCCTATTAAATTAAGAAAATTTGGCTGAGTGGCGATTTGCAGAGGAAAGTGATGTTCTGTGGGACGTCTTAAGTATCTCTAAAAACCCGGAATAAATGTAATAACAATAACGTGAGCTGTTTCTAGACATCAAGTGCGTACACATGTGTTGTTTTATTCCATGTCTGCCAAATTATCAGAAAATCCTACCTGCTGGGGATTGCTCACAGCGTCCTGTAACAAATTTCTGGCTTTAGATCTCCTTCCCTTGTAGGGCTGGCTTAGAGAGTGACTTTGTTATTGTTACTTTTTTTGGCGGCTATTCCACTGGGAGCGGGAGTCCCCTTTGCCGCTGGTGGAACAGAGTATCACCCGCAAAATACAGCTATCCCCTGAAACAGAGGTGTTTCAACAGGTGTGGTTTGGCAACCACCTGCATCAGAAAGGGTTTTATCGGAAAGCACAGATCTGCAGAGTTCCAAATTCCACGTCAGCATAGTAAATCCCAATTTCTGGGCACCAAGGCTGGAAATCTGCGTTTTTAACAAGCACCCTAGACGATCCTTACATACACCAAACGATGAAAGGACAATCGTTCCAATGTTTCAAGAGCTCCACTCAAAAAATACGTTACATTCTGCCCAGCTGGCCGCCGGGCAAATGGCAAATACATAAAACACAGGCATATAAAAGAGACTCAGATATAAGGACATTTACCCAGCCAGCAAAGCACACACCAAACCTACGCTCGGGAACCCAGGCTGTGGGTTAGGACGAAACAAGTAAGGAGCTCACCCAGGCACAGAACAGAAGGGGCAGAGTCCATAATCAAGAAGAAAAGTACCTTCATGTAATATTTAAAAAAATCAGAATGCCAAAAATCTACAATGAGCAAAGTATCAAATGTTTTTTTTTTTTAACTTTTTAAAAAACATTTATTCATTTTTGAGAGACAGAGAAAGAGCATGAGCAGGGGAGGGGCAGAGAGAGAGGGAGACAGAGAATCCCAAGCAGGCTCCAGGCTCTGAGCTGTCAGCACAGAGCCCTATGTGGAGCTTGAACACGCAGACCATTAGATCATGACCTGAGCCACCCAGGCGCCCCAAAGTATCAAATAAAAAAAAAATAAACACAGGATGGGTATTGCCCAGTGTTTCCTTTTGCTCCAAGCCCTGGTGTGGCTCCACCTGGTGCCATTGGGACCACTCTCTGGTTTCTGGTTCAGCATGCTGACCGCTCCAGCCTTTTATTGAACCTAAAGGTGGGGGCGGGGACACGAATGCCATCTCACCCTCATGTTGCCGTTCAGAAAGTTTGAGGTCGGGGCACCTGGGTGGCTCAGTCGGTTGAGCATCCTACTTCGGCTCAGGTCATGATCTCACAGTTCGTGGGTTCGAGCCCCGCGTCGGGCTCTGTGCTGACAGCTCAGAGCCTGGAACCTGCTTCCAATTCTGTGTCTCCTTTTCTGTCTGCCCCTCCCCCGCTCACACTTTGTCTCACTCTGTTTCCATAAAAATAAATAAATGTAAAAAAAAAATTAAATTAAAAAAAAGAAAGTTTGAGGTCAAAAACCTAATTTCATGAACTTGGACACATTGTTCCCTCTTTTAAAGATAAAAGGTTGAGTTCTGTGGTCCTTAACCAAACAGAATTTTCTTCCAGTGACAGGATTCACTTGCCTAAGACATATAGGCTCATAAGAGCCTCACTCACTCTGCTGATGCTCAGTTTAAGGGGCTTTCAGCAGCAATTGAAATGGCCAGATAGGCCCCTCTGTGGGTGTCCCTCTGCCTCTGATGCCGCTTTCTGACAGACTTTTCCTGGGTGTGTAAAATTTTAAATCCTTTATAAAGATCAATGATTGGCATAATTGGTGTAATTATAGGTATCTAAAAAGCAGAAAATGCCTATGTAACAGCTGCCAATAGTTGGTTTCAGGAAACATGCAGTCACTTGTGGAGAACCAGGCTCCGGGTGTAAACGCTTGGGTAATATTACTTCCAGATGGACCAACTTGAATCAGAGATGGCAGAGATAGAAAAGAGCTCCTTCCCAAGGGACCGAGCCATTCGGGAATCAAGGGGTGGGACATGCTCTCTGAGGAAGGCCTTGACTGACTGTATGATGAGTGCAAACAGGTTGGAGAACCACAGTGGGCTCCAGTCACCTGGGAAGGGAGGACGAGAGGTGAGTGAGTTCAGGGATCTGTAAATGTTCCACAGTTATTATGGCCACCGTTAATGGTAGCCCAAAGGGGGAGACAATTGGCAATCATCGTCTGCAAACGTCCGTCTTCTTACACGGAGGAAATGGGAATATCTTGGGTTTCTCTACTCCCTAAATATTTGGGGATAGGCTTCATCAATAAAATGCTTGTGAGTTACTGAGAAGTTCTTTCAGCCAATTTGCTTAGTAATATGTATTCAAATATATTAGGTAAAGGTATTTGAGCATAATAGGTATCTGCAACATTTGAACGCTGACCATAACACCCTCCTACTTTTTTAGAGAACATGTGAGTTTGAAAGGCAAAGGGGAAATAATTGGGAGATTCCCAAGGCCTGGTGTCAGTGAGCCTTTCAAAATGGCAGCCAAGTACCAACTTCTAGCTAAAGATGGTCTCTCACGTGTCCTGAATGTTCTCACTTGACTTTGTCAAATTACCCACCCCTCCACAAGTGGACAGCTTCACTGGTTTTTAGCATCTTGTTTTTAAAATGTATGTCTAGTAGTTAAGAGACTAAGAATCATTTCATTTAAAAGTTTCAATCATATTGATGTTCTCCTAATACCAACCTAACAGTAGTCCTAATGGAAAGGCACTGGGCTTTATTCGGTTTTGAGGGTTCAGTGCTTTAAAAAAATTTTTTTTAAATGTCTATTTATTTGAGAGAGAGAGAGAGAGACAGTGTGAGCAGGAGGGGAGCAGAGAGAGAGGGAGACACAGAATCTGAACCAGGCTCCAGGCTCTGAGCTGTTAGCACAGAGTCCGACATGGGGCCCGAACTCATTGACCATGAGATCATGACCTGAGCTGAAGTTGGACGCGTCACTGACTGAGCCACCCAAGCGCCCTGAGGGTTCAGTGGTTTTAATAACAATTTGGATAATAACAGTTAATTTGGGAGTATAGACCACCGCTTTTCAGGATTATGTGAAAATTAGGGGATTTGGCAGGATTAATCTAGGGAAGTGGGTCAAACTGCCTCTCAAGTTTCTTTATAATCTACAAAGTTTAGAGGTGCCTGTGTTGCTCAGTCAGTTGAGCACCCAACCCTCGATCTCGGCTCTGGTCACGAGATCAAGCCCCGCATCAGGCTCTGTGCTGACCGCACGGAGCCTGCTTGGGATCCAATCTCCATATTTTTGCCCCTCCCTCCCTCCCGCTCTCTCTCTTTCTCCCCCAAAGTAAATAAATAAACTCAAAAAAATAAAAACGAAAAAGTTTAAAATTCTGTGACCAGTGCTCCATATCATATCCCAAAGCATGTTTTTTTTTTCATTTTTTAAAGCAAACTTTTTATGCAAAATAGTTGAAAGAGGAACTGTTCAGGTTTCATGTCTATGTGTGATTTTCTTTGAGCACATCTGTTTAAAGGGGAAAGAAAGGAAGAAGTGAGTTTTGGGCTTCACGATGACTACATGGGACAAACTCCCTTTCTTACTTAGCTATGAAGGAGTCTTATGCCCATCCCCAAATATCGTTTACCAGTTTGCCACACAGATGTTCTACCAGGACAGTGATAAGATTGGCATCATGGTGCAGGGAAAAACCAAAACAGAGTGTCTAACGACGTTGTGGTATGAGCCCATAACTTTCTGGTCATTTCCAATTATGAAAAAGTCCAAACGGTTTTAAGGGCGCCTGGCTGGCTCAGTCAGCGGAGCATGCGAGTCTTCATCTTGGGGTCGTGAGTTTGAGCCCCATTGTTGGGGGTAGAGATTACTTAAAAATAAAATGTTAAAATAAAAAGTCCATAGTTTTAAAATTCACCCTCAAACTTGACTTAAACCTCCTCTCTTCTTGGCAGCCAAGCTGAGCAACTTGAAGGGGAAAAATAGTTTCTCCTCAAGCCACTTTGAAACTTAGGTCCTCCAGTGTGTTGGGGGGATGGAGTAAAGACAGGGAACAATACTAATATCCCTTTACATAACTGGCCACTGCCAGAGTCCTCTGTCTCTCCTTTTCTTAATTTTTTTAATGTTTATTTATTTTTGCAAGAGACAGAGAGACAGAGATAGAGAGTGAGCGGGGGAAGGGACCGAGAGGGAGGGAGAATCCGAAGCAGGCTCCAGGCTCTGAGTGGTCAGTGCAGAGCCTGACGTGGTGCTCAAACTCATGAATTGCTCGAAGATCACGATATGAGCCAGAGTTGGACATTTAACTAACCGAGCCGCCCAGACGCCCCCGTCCTCTGTCTCTTTGTGTCGATTCCAACTCAGCTACCTGAGCACATGACCAAAGAGAATACCAATCCCACTTCTTACAGGTACCCTAATCCCTTGCAGAATCCCTCAGAACCTTCCCATCACTTGGCTTTGGAATGGGATGAGGATCTCCTATGCTCCCCACAGGGATGTCTCAAGACCTTTTGATTCTTTTCCTTCCTTGTCTCTAGTGTTCTGCTTATTTGGACTTGGGGGTGGGGTGGGGCGAGGAGAGTATTAATTATATTAGATCAATTCTGCTCTGGATGATTACAGTAGGGGCTTTGGCTCACAATACCAGGCACTCTCTTTAAGAATGTGGTATACTTGGGTCGCCTGGGTGGCTCAGTTGGTTAAGCAGACTTTTGCTCAGGTCATGATCTCACTATTCCTGTGTTCAACGCCCCCCCCCCCGCCATTGCAGTGGGGAACCCGCGTCGGATCCTCTGTTTTCTTCTCTCTCTCTCCCTCCCCCACTAGCGCCCTCCCTGTGTCTCAAAATTAAATAAATGTTAAAAAAACAGAAGAATGTGGTATACTTAACCCTCACTGTTTATAACTCCAGGCCTCCATGCCAACATTAGGGCTATAGAAAAAAGACCTAGTGTATTAACGAGATAAAAAACCAAACTGTTTTCAGTGAGAATGGTGTGGACAGTAGAGGAGGAAGTGTATGTGCTCCGCGGACCCTGGGCTCACTCTCCCAGGATAAAGAGAGGACAAAGAAAGGATATAAGAGGAAGTATTAAGACTTTCAGACCCCAGAAGCAAAGGCAAAAAAAAAAAGAACCAGGCACCCAAACTTCTGTTTTAAAGGGAATTCGAGGATAATATGTGGAGAAAAGAATCAAGGATTTGGTATTGGGAGAAAGTCAAGACACACAGGAAAACCAGGAGAATACTCAATCCGAATTAATATCTGCACCTTCTTGATGCTAAATTAGGCAACCAATTAACAGTGCTCACTAGAGCCATGGATTTTAAATTATATTTCTTCCAGAACTCTCATGAAATTTCTAGTTCCCTTGTAGTCACGTGTTTCTTTGAAATAAAGCCCCATGATGTGAGGTTACTTCGGTGAGCCCCTGCTTCTGGCAAATACAGAGCCTAACAAGAGTAGAGCCAGTAACACATTGACGAGGAGGAGTCTGGCAAGTTCTAATGAAGGAAAAAGACCAGGGGCACCTGGGTGGCTCAGCTGCTTGAGAGTCTGACTCGTGATTTCGGCTCAGGTCATGATCTCACAGTTTGTGAGTTGAAGCCCCTCATCAGGCTCTGTGCTGACAGCATGGAGCCTGCTTGGGAGTCTCTCTCTGCCCCTCCCCCATGTGCTCTTTCTCTCTCTCTCTAAAAAAAAAAAAAAGAGAGACAGAGAGTTGATCTCTGTCCTCATGTTCATTTTGGTTGTGGTACAGTCCCTACACTTTGGCACTATGGGGGGCTATTTCTGTGACTGTTGTGTTTTGTAATTTTTTTTAATGTTTTATTTTATTTTTGAGACAGAGAGAGACAGAGCATGAATGGGGGGAGGGTCACAGAGAGAGGGAGACACAGAATCCAAAGCAGGCAAGCTCTGAGCTGTCAGCACAGAGCCCGATATGGGGCTTGAACTCACAGATTGTGAGATCATGACCTGAGCCGAAGTCAGACGCTTCACCGACTGAGCCACCCAGCTGCCCCTGTGTTTTTTTAAATCACGTATGTTATCAGAGACTTGGGATAGAAGACAGAATGATTTACAAACAGCCCTGTTTACCTGTTATAACAGTCTATCCACCTTCTCTGGGGGGTGGGGGTTGGGGGAAGTGACAGTTTCAAAGTTTGGTTTAATTTTTTAATTTTTTTTTAATGTTTATTTATTTCTGAGAGAGAGCACATGAGCAAGGGAGGGGCAGAGAGAGAGGGAGACGCAATGTCGGAAGCAGGCTCCAGGCTTCCAGCTGTCAGCACAGAGCCCGACGCGGGGCTTGAACTCACAGACTTTGGGACCATGACCTGAACCAAAGTCGGACGCTCAACCGACTGAGCCATCCAGGCGCCCCAGTTTGGTTTAATTTTTAATCTTAGTTCACTTAGACCTATCACTGGTTCTCTCCCCAGCACACACTTCGCACCTAAGCAGGTCCAGGGTGGGAACACTGCTGTGAGCCTATGTTTGGGGCACTAAGACCTAGCAATGCCACTTCTAGGAGCTACTCGAGAAAGACTTTCCCATTTGCACACATACACTGTTGCAACAATTAAAAATTGGAAATTTTCCTAAGCAACGTGTTTTTTTCTTTTATTATGAAATCTATTGTCAAATTGGTTTTCATACAACACCCAGTGCTCAACGGTTTTTAAATCTCCTTGACTACAGCACACCTTTTAACATCTTGAAACAGTATCTGGGAATAGTCTTTGGGCGGCCCTATTTGGGGGATCCAAGGTACTTTTCACTTTCAGCAATACCTTCCCCCCCCACCCGTTTTTTTTTTTCCCCTCCAACTTTTGGATTCATTGGGGGCTCACCCAAAACTTAAAACCGTTAGCCAATCTGCAAATGAATTTAGTATCACCTCTTTCAAAGCCAGGCTTCTGGGGATGCCTGGGTGGCTCAGTTAGGGGTCCAACTGTAGTGGCTCAGGTCATGATCTCATGGTTTGTGAGTTGGAGCCCCTCATCAGGGTCTGTGCTGACAGCATGAACCTGTTTGAGATTCTCTCTCTCTCTCTCTCTCTGTCTCTGCCCCGCCCCCACTGGTGCACGCACGTGCTCTCTCTCTCTCAAAATAAATAAACTTAAAAAATAAATAAATAAAATCAAGTCTTACTCAAAATATCCTAATTTGAATATCTTGGAAACAAACAAACAAACAAACAAAAAAAGACAGGCTTCTGGACCTGCTTCTGCCAGGGGGAGGAACAAAGTGCAATGTGTTTTTAGACTAAAGTCCCACCACTTCCCAGGAACTTCAAATAAATTATTCAGTGTCTCAGGGGATTGGCAAACAAGAGAGATAAAAGGGCCACATGGAGAGTGTGGGAAAGGGGAGGGAGAGAGCAGAGGCCAAGATGAAGGTCAGGAGTTCCAGAAGAGGTATTTTCACAGGTTGTAGGTGTTGGCAGCCGGGGAAGTTAGGACAGGCACTGGGAAGAAGGTGGCAATTAACCACATATGCAATGATTGCTAATTGATTGTTAAACGAGATCTGGCTGCTTAGCTCCCATAAAAGCGGAGACAAGCACCCTACACGTTAGCCGATCACCTGGCTACAACTGCCGGACGTTCACTGCATTCACTATAAGCAGAGAGCCTGCTACTATTGTTTTCATTTGCGTCCTGGCTTTCAACTGCAGATTGTGTCCGGAAACAGCACATTCAGTATGTGTTTACAAACTCATCCAAAGAATTATGTTTTAGGGAAAACATATAAGGAACCAAGCAAGCTAAATGACGATATTTCATCGGATTCTTCTGTCCTATCCTTAAAAACAACAACAAAAAACTCCAATGGAATAGCATTTGAATGTCTTACGCGTGATGCAGAGCGATGTCGTGCATTGGTGTAGACGAGTTAGAGCCCTGTCCTTCAGCAAAAAGTCTGCAGGGTACAGGAAGTCTCTACGTGAAGCTTCCTGCCATGACTTGACTGAGGCCTGGCGTGTCTGGCCGTCCTCCATAAACCAAGTGCCCTGAATTCAAAGTGGCGGAAGAAAATAAAATGGGCTAAACTTATTATCACCTGTATCCAGGGAAATACTCGGATGGAGGTGCGTTGTTAACTAAGGCGCAGACCAAAATGCGGCTGCCTCCTCAAAGAGCCCCCTGGGAAATACCGTTTGGTGATGTGAGGCTTTTTTTTTTCCTTCTTCTTCTTTTTAACATTGAGAAGGAAAACAACACATGCAGGAAACCATAAAACCCTTCAAGTTAACTGTAGCCAACGGTCAGTCTCATTAGGTGAGAATGGGTAGCTGGTAGCCTTCTCTGGAAAGGCTGCATGTGTTCCTCTGAATAATTTCCAGTTTTCTCACTTGCAGGAATCTGCCTTTCAGGCTGCAAAGCAGAAGTCTCACTCACTGTATTTACGCCTTTCTATTCTCTGGCTCAGTCACTCGTTCCAAGCCTCACTCTCAGAGTTCATTTTATCTGAGCACATTTTTTTGAACTGGACTATAGACAAAATATTCAACCTAGCTCATCACCCAACCTTGCTCTTTCAGTCAGGAAGGCAGGAGGGCATCCTTGGGAAATGGCTAGCAAGTTGGAGGGCTGAGGGAATCCTTACCCACAGGCCTGAGGCCTTGGCTAAAGCCTGTTTCTTTGTTATTATAGTGGAGAAGACATCTAGTTCGGAAACAACTATGGCTCAAGAGAAGGGCTTCCGGTGCCCTTTCGCTCACTTCTGACCTCATGACCTCAGACCAATCAGTGAACTACTCTGAACTCAATTTCTCCATGTAACAAAAGGGAGTCATAATCCCTTGTTGCGGATTTATTGGGAGAATATGCTAACATACCATTGGGGCAGGAATCTGAAACTTTGGTTTCAGGGATTCTGAAACACTGGAAAAACATGGGGGGGGGGGGGGCTTCTTAGAGCCCCAGCCCAGAGTCTGATAATCTTTGTAATCTCTGCCATTTAACAAGAATTTCCAGACAATTCTGCCGTAGTGAAGACACTGATTCTGGGGGGATTTATTTTCAAAAATATGTTGCTAGCATTGTACTAGGCCTGTACATGGGTTACCTTTTCTAGAACAACCTGTAAGGTAAGGAACTAGCATTTTATGAGCCCTTACAGTAGGCCAGGCATCTCACCGGGTATTACAATACTGAAGCATAAAGAGGCTAAGAAATGTGATCAGAGGCCCTGAGCTAGAATTCTAAGCCTGGTTTTCCCAAAGTCCACGGACCCTGCTTACCACAGCTGCTATAATCAGGCAGCATAATATGCAAAAGCATTTTGGAAGCTCTTAAGGACCCACTGAAACAATGTAAATGTAAAGTCAACAAGTTGAGACTTAAACATTTATTATATGCAACTGAACCAGGGAAGGCAAATTTGGGGATACAGGAAGTATTTAAGGCCTGATTCCAGTCCTCCAACAACTCCAGTCTAATGGGAGAGACCGGTTTGGCCACGTTGGAGTTTTGGAGAACTAAGACCATTTTGTGCAGGGCCTTAAATGGCAGCACGTGAATTTTGCATTCTTATTCTGGATAGAGGGGAGCCTGGTGGATTTGGGGCAGAGTCGGAAACACCAAGCAGACACCTAGAGATGCTTCTTCTGACCGTACCCTCTCCACTCTAGTTTTCGAAAGACAGCCAGAGTAAAGACCTAGAAATGTATATGGAGATTAATTTTTCAGGATGGATAGGAGGGGTAGGGGTGGAGGTTAGCAACTACGGGTTTAAAAAGTAGTTTATAGGCCTCAAAGGAGGAGAAAAAGTGGGTATAAAACAAAACCAGAAGAAAAATAAAGCAGATCAATCTTTCACCCTGAGAAATTCACATGGGTAAGATGCACTTACATTTCTAGCAGAATTCTTGGTTTTCTTGGATACAGGGATCTTTCCAATGCTTCCTTGGGATCCTTAAATTGTTTTAAATTTTGATGAAGCTTTCTGACCCCTGGCATTCCCCAAACCATGTTTTCTAATTCATGAGTACACTATAAATACAGGAAATACTCAGTAAATGTTGACATTCACTTCCCAACCCTTTGCTTTCACTTTCTTTAGGATCCTTTAATGTCTCCAGCACCCCCAAGGCCAGTCCCTAGAGCAGCTGGAAGAAGCCATTTTAGGCACTCCGCCTACTACTGTATCAGCTTACAGGCTCTGTATTTTTTTCTTGGCACTTGTAGGTACTCAACTAGGAAGTGACAAAAGTTACATCAGCAAGCGTACTAAGTGATTCACATTTCTGATGGAGCACAAGGGCCCGAAGCAGTGTCTTTTTTAATCAAAAAATATTTTTTTAATACTTATTTTTGAGAGAGACAGAGTGTGAGTGGGGGAGGGGCAGAGAGGGAGGGAGACACAGAATCCGAAGCAGGCTCCAGGCTCTGAGCTGTCAGCACACAGCCCGACGTGGGGCTCGAACCCACAAAACGCGAGATCGCGACCTGAGCCCAGAAGTCAGCAGCTCAACTGACTGAGCTGCCTAGGCCCCCCGCCCCCCCGCAGCACTGTCTTTAAAGAAAAATAGTTTGGTAGTCTTAAAAAAAAATCTGAAATTTATTCCTTTCTGTTGATCCAAATTCTCTGAAAGAAAAAGCCATACTAAACTGTTTGGTTTCTCAGGTTTTTTATGCCTTGTACCATCCAACACGTTAGTATCCTTACTATCCTTACGAATGAAAACTGCTTAAAGTACAAACATGTTTCTTACACCTTATTCTATCACCTGCTAAGAAGGACACACACTTAAGCTTTCATTTTTAAAGGAACATTACCAAAATTCTTAAAGAAAACATTTAAAGCATATGCCCTCACATGGAAAATACAGGAAAAATATATAGTTCTAGGAGAACCCTACAAAATAAAATGTAAAAAAAGTGCATCATATAGGCTTCATTTATGTCAAGGTTTTGATACTTTGGATCTGAAAAAACTAAACAATCATCATAACTACAATGAACAAAAATTAAATTTAAGCACTTTATAAAAGGAGCCCCCCCTCCTCCTGCAAAGGTTTTTGAAGAGACTTAAGATGCCATATGGTCTTAAGGTCTTCTTTAAAAAAAATGAGATCTCAGTTTCAGTATACAAATGCAACGAAAACAACTCTATTGGAAAAATGCAAAAAAAAAAATTGGAAACTGGAATCTGTAATCATCTTGAAAAGGTGAAATTATATCGAAACACAACAGTTACACTATTTTGGAGGTAGAGATTGCCTGCTCTTCACTGAACAACAAAATGTGCACGTTTTGGACTAGCCTCCAAAAGCCTCTTCTTCTAGGATGAAGGATATTGCTTTACGTACAAGCCATCCTGATGGCTGAAAGGGTTACTTCCAAACATTTCTGCGTATTAACTCCACCTCTCCAGGGCTAGAAAACTAGAAAACACACACAGCACACATTTTTAATCAACCAACGTTTGGAAGTAAGGACAGGTTTTGTTAGTTAATGGCAACAGTTAACTCTCAAAGTAAACAGGAAACAGTGCTACTTAGCAAGATGCAGCTTCCAAGCCAGCACTAATGGGCCTGTTTTCTCCCCCACCCCCCCACCCCCCCTGCACACAGGTCTCAGTAATACTGCTGTGCCAGACGCATATAAAAAGTATAAATCTCCACTAGGTGAAAGCGTGCTATTCACAGATCCAGAGTGGGGGTTGGGTTTCCCTTCGGCCTTCAGGAAGCCAACTTCTCCAGTTCATCTCTATTGTTGCATTTCACTTACATTAATAACCCACAAAATGGGCATGGCACAAAATGGAGACTTTTTAGCACCACACGAACCTTTCTGCTTCTAGGCAAAAAACGGATACCTTTCCATTTCAAAATCACTGATGGCTTCCTCCTCCACAACAGGGTGATCATTTCACAGGCTCGTGTGTTCTTAATCTGTGGAAAACAATTCTAGCCACTGCTGGAAGGTTAGCGAGCTGGGGGTAAGTCACGGATAAAGCAGCTTTAGGAACAGAAGGCTTAGAGGAAAAAAAAAAAAAAAAAAAAAAAAAAAGAGCAGCCGGCCAGTTTTTGTCTGTAAAGGATTCTGTCCACATCGCCCTTCCCCCTCCTTTTAAAATTTCAAGACAAACGGCATTTATTTAAATGTAAAAATCAGAAAATTCCTAGAAAGCGTGCAGAGTTGACACGTATTCAGCGGACGCCGTCATTTCACGGTCAGGGCCTGCCAAATCTGGCCAAGAGGAACTTCTTATTCCTCAGTAAGATCGCATTGAACAGGCAGTCCTGGGAGAACTTACTTGTTTCACAGCTAAGGCAGATGAGGGCCCTCCCAATCTTAGAGGCTTTGGGTCTAATAATAATGACAAAAGTCGAGATTTAGGGTTCAGTTCCAGCTGATTTTATTTCCTTCTCAAAAAAAGTTATTTACAGAAGGTATATATCAACAATCTGACAGGCAGTGAACTTGACATGATTAGCTGGCATGATTTTTTCTTTCTTTTTCCCCCAAAACATTGTTTTTGTGGCCTTGAATTTTAAGACAAATATTCTACACGGCATATTGCACAGGATGGATGGCAAAAAAAAAGTTTAAAAACAAAAACCCTTAACGGAACTGCCTCAAAAAGGCAGACGTCCTAGTGCCTGTCATGTTATATTAAACATACATACACACAATCTTTTTGCTTATTATAATACAGACTTAAATGTACAAAGATGTTTTCCACTTTTTTCAATCTTTAAACACAACAGCTATAAACCTGAACACATATGCTATCATCATGCCATAAGACTAAAACAATTATATTTAGCGACAAGTAGAAAGGATTAAATAGTCAAATACAAGAATGAAAAACGCAGTACATAGTGTCGCGAACTCAAATCGGCATTTAGATAGATCCAGTGGTTTAAACGGCACGTTTTTGCTTATAAAAAAAGTGCAAAAAAGATGTGGTTTACAAGTTAAAGCTACAGGATCCCTTTTTGCTGTAAATGCACCAGTTTTAAAGCCTCTGGACAGAACAGTTTTTATTTTAAAAATTTTGTTTTTTCTGAAAAGCGTACAGTGTTTGGCTAATTCTTCCCCCCCCCACCCTTTTTTATAAGACTGGGGTCAAAGGGTGGACACTGGTGGCAGGATAAGGGATACTGTCACTTTAAGAAGCCTGCAGATTGAAGTGTAAACATGGAGAAATTAGGGGCTGATTCTTTAAACTGTGTGAGATATTAACCAGCCGCCCTATTATAAAATCAGGAAATCCAAACAGCGATTTACACCGATTAACACCCCCTTTATATATTTTTTACAAAAATACACTGAGAAAATAATCAAACGTTTTCATCTCTCTTGTCTTTTTTTGTTTTTTAAAAGTGTCAAAAGTCTACATTTAAATATAAAAAATTAAAAGTTAAAACTCTAGCCCTTCAGTGAAGGAGACGTAAAATGGCGTGGGTAACAACAAACTACCAAAAACAAAAAAAAAAAAAACAAAACAAAAAAAAACCAAAAACCAAAAAATCCAACAAAAACAAAAGCAAAAAAAAAAAAAAGGAAGGAAGAAAGGAAGTAAAAAAAAGAAAGCAAACGTAAAGGTTAAAGTAAAAAAGGGACAAAATAAGAAAAGAAAAATGTTTGGCCAGTATAAATACGTCCACATATAAAATGGCATCTGATTACATTTACAAGGAAAAAAAAAATACGAGGATGAAGCATCGGTGAGGGAAAAAAACACGTCTTCTCATTTACACCTATAAGGAATAAACACATACACACTGAGAAAAAATTTGGTCCTGAATTGTGGTTTTTTTTTCTTTCTTTCTTAAAGTCCAGCACAGATTTGAGTTGCGTTTGAATCCTTTAAAGAGTTAAGAATGAAAAAAAGCTGGTGATAATTTTGTTGTAGGAATCAAACATAGCGCCATCTATCTGCTTTTTATATTATCCTACACTATTTTAAAAACTGCTCAACAGTCTTATACAGAAATCTTTAAAAGATAGACAGGATAACATGCTATATTAACCCCACCAGTGAAATAATCCAACACCATCACGATTCCGATTAAGAGAAGAAAAAAACCTCTTTTTTTTTCCCCCCGCCCGAAACCACTCGCCCCTCCACGGCCCCCCGGTACCACATCAAACAGTCCGCGCTCCTGCACGCCCGCGGGCCGCCCAGTCTCACCTCTCTGATTGCGGGGATGGCGCGGGGCGGGGGCCGCCGGGACGCGCCACCTGCTTGCTCCCCGAGCGTGCACACCCGTCCCAGTTCCTCCGCAGCCCCCCACCCCCGCGTCCCGCCCCGCGCCCCTCGCCGGGCTCCCCACCGGGCTCTCCGCATCACCTCCTCCTCCGGCTGCGGGAGGGGGCAAGGAAAAAAAAAAAAAAAAAAAAGGAAGGAAGGAAAGAAGAAAGAAAGGGAAAAGTAAAAAAGGAGGCAAAACCCAGCAAAATGGGAATCCGCCAGCGTGGAGTCTCTCAGTCCCGGCGCGTCTCGAGCCTGCGCGACCCCCCAAAAGATCAGCCTTCGGTCCAATTCCACGCCCGGAGCCTTCTGTCTTCTTCAGGGGGCGGGGGGTGGCGGGGGTGCTGAGAACTAAATCCCCAGGGGCGCGTTGGGTTTCTTTCTTTTCTTTTCTTTCTTTTTTTTTTTTTTTGTTGTTGTTTTTTCCCCCTCCTCTCTCGATCAAGAAATGAGATAAAATAAAGCAAAAACAGCAAGGGGGCGATGAGAAAGGGACGAGATTCCTTCAGTCTCTAGAAAAAACTATCAAGTCGGCTTCTTGCTGGGGGAGCAGCAGACAAGTCCGGAAGCTCGTTGGAAGTGGGGGGTGTGTGTGGGGGTGTCTCTTAGGGCAAAGGGGAGGAAACTCCAAGTAGCTTTTTTGCCATCAACAACAACATCAAGAACAATAAAAGGTCGCCCCCCCACCCCGTCTCCCCGCCGCCTCCTCCGCGTCCCCGCGGCCGGGCAGCTGGGGGATGGGAGCGCGGGTCCCCAAAACGCCGCCGCGCTTTCTCCCGCGACCGCGACGCGGCCCAAGCCGGCCCTGCTCGCTTTTTTTTTTTTTAAATCTTTTCCTTTTTTTTTTTTTTTCCAATTTTCCCTTTTCTCTTCCAACTCTTCCTCTGTCCATTTCTCTCGCTCTCTCTTTGTTTTCCTCTCCCCCCCCCCCCCAACCCGGCCCTCTGCTCCCGGCCCGCGCGCGCCCCCCTCTCAGTAGGTGAAGACCAGGTTGGAGATGCTGGACTCCAGCCAGTCTCCCGAGATCATCTCGCTCACCTCGGGCGTGCAGTAGTCCGGGAACTCGAAGTGCGAGCCGGAGCCGGGCTCGAAGTTAAAATCCAGGTCCCGGTCCAGCGCCGACGACGAGCTGAAGCTGCCCAGGGACATGCTCTCAAAGTTTGAGCTGGGGTTCAGGTCGAGCAGGTCGTCTTCGAACTCGTCGTCGGAGGACGAGGAGCCCGACGACGAGGACGACGACGAGTGGGACGAGGCCGACGAGGACGCGTGCGACGGCGCGCTGGACGGGGCGGGCGAGGCGGCGCGCAGGCTGGCGTAGCTGCGGTGGTCGGCGGGCGAGCGGCCGGCGGCCGGCGACGACGCGGCGCTGCTGCGGCCGCTCAGGCTCGGCCCGTCGGGCGAGCAGCCCGCGCCCCCCTCCTCGTACAGGCCCAGGGGGTCGCTGGGGTCGGCGCCCGCGCCCACGCCGCCCGCGGGCGACGAGGACGCGCCCAGGCCTCCGAACAGGTAGACGCGCTTCACCTTCTTGTCGGCCAGGTGCTTGCCCGGGGCCGCCAGGCCCGGCGCGGCGGAGGCGGCCGCGGAGGCCGAGGCGGCCGCGCTGGGAGTCCGCGCCTTGTACAGCGAGTGGTGGTCGGCGGCGGCCGCGGCGGCGCCCAGGGGCAGCAGGGCAGCGGCCCCCGCCTGCTCGGCCGCGAAGGAGGAGGAGGCGCCCGCGGCCGCCGCCTTCCCGCCGCCGCCGCCGCCCGCCAGGATGAGCTTGGCGTGCGGCTTGCTGACCCCGCCGCCCGCGCCGCCCGCCACTTTGGAGCCGCAGCTCTTTTTCTGCGCGGGTTTGGAGTTGGCGCCGCCGCCGCTCGCGCCGCCGCCTCCTCCCCCCGCGTTGCCGCTCCCGCCGCCGCCGCCGCCGCCCCCGTGGCCGCCCCCGCCACCGACCTTGTCTCCCTTCTCCCCCGGCTTGGAGGAGGCGGCGGCCGAGGCGCTGGAGTTGGCGTTGCCGGACTTCACCTTCTTCCTGGGCCGGTACTTGTAGTCGGGGTAGTCAGCCATGTGCTTGAGGCGCAGCCGCTCCGCCTCCCGAATGAAAGGGATCTTGTCGCTGTCTTTGAGCAGCTTCCAGCGTTTGCCCAGCCGCTTGGAGATCTCGGCGTTGTGCATGTCGGGCGACTGCTCCATGATCTTGCGCCGCTCGATCTGCGACCACACCATGAAGGCGTTCATGGGTCGCTTGATGTGCCCGCTCGGCGTCTTGCACCAGCTCGGGTCGTCGGCCTTGCCGCCCGTGGAGGCGGTGGAGCCGGGCGTGGGGGAGGAGGCGATGCCCAGCTCGAGGCCGGCGCCCGAGTCCGAGCTCTCGCCCGCCAGCAGCGCTTCCGTGTTCTCGGCGTTGTTGGTTTGCTGCACCATGGCCCCGGCTCGGCGGGCGCCCACGCGCGCTCACACCCTCGCGGCGGCCGCGGCGCGATCGCCGGGCCCTCCCGGCTCCCCGGGCCAAGCACACGCCGAGCGGGAGAACGCGCGCGGCGGCCGTGCGGGCCCCTCCACTCCTCGCCGGGGCGGCGTTGGGCGAAGAGAGAAAAGTCTCCCAAAGATGCGGGGAAGGAGTAGTCTGCCTCTTGCAGAGGAGTTATAGTTCCCAGGCTGGAGAGTCTCTCCCTCCCTCTCCTTCTGGCTCTCGCTTTCTCTCTCTCTCTCACCGCGCCGCAGTTTGCTCTGTCTCTCGGCTCTGAGTCTGGAGACCGTGCTAAAGTGGAGAGGAGTTTCTTGAATGCTGGTTGCTGAAGCTTCCAGTGCAAGTTTCTCGCCGCCTCCCAGGCAAGTCTTTTTTTTTTTTTTTTTTTTTTCTTCCCCTGAAGCAGTTGGTTCCAGTTCACGAGCGCTCTCTCAGGAGCTCAGGAAAGCGACATAGTCTCTATCACTTAGTCCCTTTCCTACAATGCAAAGCAAAAAAGACTCTGGCTCCAGGACTCTCTGTGGGCGGAATCGGCACTAAGGAGTTTGTGCAATTATTTTGTTGCAAGGTAGGAAGCCAAAAAGCCTTCGTGCAACAGACTGGCATGAATAAATGTATGTTTCCCCCTCCCTTCTGCAAGAAGGGAGCTGGTAATGGCAGAGTTCCTCTAATGCAGACTCTTAAAGAGCGTGCAAGAACTAGAGACCCGGGAGCGAAACAGGCCTCTTCCCCTCACACAGTTTCTCTTGCTGCAGCTTAGAGCAGACCCCAATTCCGCCTCGCGCCTCTTTATCCTTTCACAGTCTTGGCCACGGCCAATCAGCCGCTGTAACCAACGCTTCCTCGTGCCAAGCCCCTCCCCCGGGCTTCCCATTGGCTTGGAACCCGATGCAATAATAATCTCCGCGTGCAATGAGAAGCTCCAAATCTGACCTCATTCCAATTTACAGAGCAAACTTTTTAAAAGGGCTAGAAGTACAGCTGAGATTTCTGCTGCCTTTTTTTCCTTTTGCTCTGTGTGTGTGTGCGTGTGTGTGTGTGTGTGTGGTGTGTAAAGAGGATGTTAATGCATGAAATTATTAAGGGGAGAGACGGAAATGTATTCTAACCATTATGTTAGATAACAAGGGGCTTGGAAGTGTGTGTGTGTGGCGGGGGGGGGGGGGGAGTAAGGGTGAAATACTGTAAATGGAAGCTTTCTGCTTAAAAGCCAAGTGATTATTTTTATTAGTTCTTTTCAGTACTGGAATAAAGAATCAGCCTCTCGTGCAAAATCTGTTCCTCGGATCCTTCATAAAGCCAAGGATGTAAAAGGGGGAAGGAAAGCCACAACAATAAATCAATGGATATTGAAAACCATTAAGAAAGTGGTACCTAGACACCTGTCATCACAATTATTTTAACAACTCTAGATACAGCACAGATGTTGATGTATTGTGTAAATCCCTTCAGAGCAATTTTTGTTCTGTTTGTGGAAGGCACAGGAGAGGAATTTTTGCAACAACTGCTTGCTCTCTTAACCAAACAGGGGTTAACTATGGTTATTTAACGATTTAAACCCCCCTGTAAATCCTAGATAGCCCAAACAGAGGAGCTCTCCACTGGTACACATTAGGCAGTGTTCCATACTTAATGGCAGAATTTCCATAGAGTTTTGTATAGGATGATAATGTTGAGTAAAGGATTGGAATCGATTTACTTTCTCAATATTTGTTTCCCACATTTTCAAAATTCAAGGTTGCTTCACTCTCCTCCCTTCTCCCCCCCCCCCACCCTGCCCCTTTAAGAAGGGTTCTTTCTTATATATATTTTTCCTCTTAAATATTCTTCCTACGTTGCTTCTATGCTACTTGAATCAAATGGAGCTAAAAGGCCAAGGCAAAGGGAAAGAAGGAGGTGGTAACTGGTGGCAGAAGACAGTGGAGCCTCTGGATTTATGTTAGACCTAGATGCTAGTCCTTCTTACTTGGTTTTGTACTCTGGGCATATGATTAAGTCTCAGTCTTCCTCATCTGTGATATGGGAACACTAGGAGCTACTTCATATAAGGTTGTTGTGAGGTTTCAATGAGTTTGATGCATTGTAAGCCCCCAGTGAATGTTATTATCCTTCTCTTGGTAATTCAATGCCAGAGATACTCCTTCTAATAGAGGCAGCATTTTGTTGTTCAAGAGACTAAAATTGTGGATGCTCACTGATTTTTTTTAAAGTAGTCTCCACACCCACGGTGAGGCTTGAACTCAGATCACGGACTGAGCCAGCCAGGCACACTGAGGATGGTCACTGACTTGAAAAGCAATCAGAGTATGTATGTGACCCATACAAGGACAATAGTGGCAATCATCCTGTTGTCTTAATCATTTTAAAAGAAAGTGAAGACTATTGTGGAGAGTGTGGCAGACGAAAGGTACAAGGGTGATCAGAATATATGTTTATTTGGCCACAAAAATGATCTCTACCACAAGGTGTGAAAATTAGGGTTCAAGTAAAAATTGGTCTTTCCTTAAACTGTTTTTCTACAGGCCAGGGATAGGTGGTTAGGTAGGGCCAACCCAACGTAATTAAGTCAGCTTTTGATTCAGATCAGACTAGTGGGAGGCAGCAGATTTCTATTTATCTTGTCAAACTTTTAAAGTATGTAGCTGGCGAGAGGCCCGGGTTGTCAGATTTAGAATTTTACTGTAAATAACACCCTTTGGAGACATCTGACTGGATCTTCAAGGATCAACCCAAGCAAGAATGTTTTATGAGTAAAAGCAACTCATTCTTGGCCACTACCTACCCAAGTTATATTTTTTTTGTTTTAGAAGGGGGAACAAATCTTAAAAAAAAAAAAACCTTTTTTTTTTTTTTGCATATAACAAAGTTGGGTGTTTAATCAGGCGTTTTCTTTTCTTTGGTATGCACACTCAAAAACCCCAGCAATCCTAAATGTTATACTCTGACATAAAAATTACCTCTTAAGAGTATACATACAGTTGTATACATGTATGTACACAAATATATACAGGTATATGTATTTTATACATGTAATTTATGTATAAAATTAGTATCTTCACTAGAATAAAAAAAGAGAATAAATACATTTATTTTGGGATTTATACCAACTAATGATTTGAGAGCATAGCTAGTTTGTGATCATTCAGTCAAGACGACTGGCAATATAATTGATTACATTTCTGAAACCATTTCTGCTCCCACCACTGAAAAGTATGGGGGAAAGTGGGACTTAATCAAAGTGGGCCTAGTAATTTTGTTTATGCTGAAAACACATGGGTTTTTAATTTTTAAACATTTTAAAATTAAAACAATTTAAGATTTTTATGTTTAAGCAATCTTTACGTCCAACGTGGGTCTCAAACTTACAACCCGAGGTCAAGAGTTGTGGGCTCCATGGACTCAGCCAGCCAGGTGCATTACTTACACACAGGTTTTTAAAAGTATATACTAAAAAGATAGCCACTGGCCTATTTGTATTGTGAGATGTATTTTCTTTATTTTAACAAATCCAGTAGCTTTTAAGACACGCCACTGTTACATGCAACTAAGGAAGAAAAATTGCCAGTGAAGCTGTGACATCCCCTCAGTGGTAAGATATCTTAGAGATGTTGAAAACAAAAAGAACACGTTCTTAGAACTGAAGAACTAAGGTATTCGTAATTTCCATTGGCTTTATAACATGATTATAGTATATATGAATGCTGAGACCTCTAAAGTAGGTTTGTTCTTCTATGCCACTATTTCTTTTCAAATGGAAGAAAACATTTGACAAATGGCTTTTATTAAAGTCCTCTTTCTCACCACGTGCATGCTGGAATGTATCGGGCCTCTCAATACCAAGTAACGAGAAGAGACCTCTGTGTTCTCATTACCTAACTTCATATGCTTTGTAACCAGTTCGACATTACTGATGTTTTTTCCCCAAATACCAAATATTTGGTGGCCCCTTGTAAATCCGTACTCAGTGATCCCTCTGCTGGCTTTGCAGCACATGAAGGAATTCTTAATGCTACTCTTTAAGCCATATTAACAGTAAACCAAGACAATTTTGCAAAAAGCAAAACCAAACAAAAGCCCCACCCTATTTTAGAATAATAAACGAATTGTCTCTGTTAGCAATGATGTTAGATGATTCAAATTTTGAATGAAGGTAAATTATCTTTTCCATTAAATAATGGAATTCTATTTGAGATGTAATATCTGCTAATTCATTTCTTCTGCTCTCACATACCTGTACAACATAGAATCTCACATCCATAAAATGGGATGGGGTATAGATGGAAATAAGATTCCATCTCACTGCTCATTATATGCTTATGGCGTGGTGCGGGGGCGGTGGGGGACAGGGCGGGGGGGGGGGAACTGAAGGGAAATTACTTTAACAAATCTCCTGGATTTGCACTGATTTGCAAGATTTTTGCCTTGCGTTGGTTATAGAAACCGTGACTGTGGGAGCTGGTCTGACAAGTGTTCAGTTCAAATGAAGGAAAGGGGGTGGGGAACCCCCGTGTTTGTTACTTTAGCGGGCCGGGAGCAGCCCTGGGAAATCTGATGTCATTGGACTTTGCCAACTGAAAGGCCCAGCGTTTTCTGTTGCACACTCGAGGGAAAAGAACCCTCCAACGGAGGCTGATTTACTTCTCAATCAAGTAGACAAATTACAACTTCCACTTCATGAAGTTGTATGAGAACCGGACTTCCCTTTCAGGGTTTGTATTGAAAACATAACATGGAAGTAACTCATATTTACAAAAGAGCAAAATAGGGAGTCTGGGGCAAAATGAAATCCATGATTTATTTTACTCCCAGAATAAGCTAAGAGGTAAGAATCTCTAATAATTTTTTTTACCACTTTCTCACCCCTCCTCACCAGCGAGTAGCGCCTGGTGGGATTAAGCAAGCACTCGATGGCCATACCAAGTCACTTTTCCTTTCCTTCCCTTTCCGTCGTCTCACGAGGACAAGCAGAAAACGAGCGTTTGCCTGGGCCGCTGGAGTATGAATTCTGAAGCATGAATTCGAGCTGCTGCTGCTTTCGGCGAGGCCCAGGCCGGGCACACCCACCGGAGTCTGGGAGTGCTCGGCGGCCAGCGGGCTCCCAACCCGGGGAGGAGCGGCCGCCAGGTGGCAGCGCTGAGCCTCCCTGCGCCCGCGAGCAGACGTGGGAAAACGTGGGGATGGTCAGACTTCTTTCTTCGTCCCCTCCTCTCCTCCTCCCCCTCCTCCTCCCGCACCCCTATCATTCTCCATCCACTACTCTGCCTGCCTTAGGTAGCAGTTTAAACGATCAGCGGTTACTAGGGTGTGTCGGCGAATTCAGATGATTTTCCCCCCATAAGTCAAGACTTAAGGCCGCCCACCGCCTCCTCGCGTCCACTTGTCAGATGCTCGCGGAGACCGGGGAAGCCGGGGCTGGCCTCGCGTTTGGACACGGTAACTGAACCCGGGACATGATCCGTGCCCCCGCATCATCCTGCTGCAGCGGCACGGGTCCGAACGCAGCGTCCCCGCCGGCCGCTCTCCGTTTTGGACAGCGGCTTCGGAGGAACGGCGCGCAGTACTTAAGGGCGCGCAGAGGCCACCCCGCCTCCTTAAAACATGGTTTCCCGCGGGCCGGGACGCCGCGCTCGGCGGCGCGCAGCTCGGCGAGGCCGGGGCGACCGGTCGTGGTGCCCAGCCTCCTTCCGCGGCCGCGCCTCGCCTTTCGGTTAGTTACAGGGAACAAATAGACTGGAATGGACTCAGGCGGTGCTTTTGGAGGACAGTCTCTCCTACTGTAAACATGTTTCAGGCGGTCCTGTCAGCAGCGTTTTAACGCCCGTCTTCCGTGGAGGCTCTACGACCGGGGAAGGAGCCGAAGACGCGCGCGCGCGCACACGCGGCCCGAGGGAAGACGCCCCCCTCCTCGCGCGCGCGCTCCCGGCCCTCCTTTGAAGTTGTGACTGGCCGGGGCAGCGGGGAGGGGGGTTCCCCCGCCCCCAGCCCCCGAGCCGGCCAGGCCCTCGGCGGTGCCGCCCAGTTCCGTCGCTGACCGGAACCGACAGCCACCCCCCCCCCAACCTCGCGGCCCACGACCTCCGCTCTGCACGCCGACGTGCTCTGTGCGCGCGCTGCGTCGGGAGCCCACGCTGGGGCCGGCGGGCGACGCGCGGACCCCCCGCCCGGGTCCCTGCGGGCTGAGGCCCCGTGGAGCTCGCAGCCGCCGGGTCTTTCGGGGCGCCCGAGAGGGGCGCGCGCGCGCACGCGGCGGGCTAGGCGAGGAAAGCGCCGGACGGCGAGGGGCGTGCGTGTGTGGGGGCGGGAGGGGGAACAGTTGGTTGCACCCCAATCCTCAAGCGTTTCCCCGAGCCCCCGGGCCTTCGCAGGGGCGGGAGTGCCTCAGTGCCCTCCCTCGCCCCTCGCGGGTGCGGGAAAGGCGGGAGCGGGGTGGGGAGTCCCCGGCGCGGCAGAGGCGCCCTCGCCCGGGGGCACCCGAAACCCCCAGGGATTCAGTTCCCGGTTTCAGGTCAGGGAGGAGGGAGCTTCTGGCGGGCGGGTAGCTGGTGGAGGCTGCGCCCCAGGCGCGGTGACCGGGAAGCAGCAGGGGCTCGGCTCGCTTTGTCCCCCTCGGATTCGCAGGGCACCCGCGGTAGCCCGGCCTAAGAGTAAGCGTCGTGGGGGGCGGAGGGGCTACCTCCTCGCTCCCGGGTACCCCGAAACTATCCCAGGAACCCTAGCGTGCGGTGTGGACGGGAGCGCACCCACGGGATCCCCACCCCCAACAGCCCAGTAGAAGAAGCAATTACAGCAGGAGCCCGGTGGGGAAAGCGGCCGATTTCACTCATGGAAAAACGCTTAAAGCAGAGAGCAACCCTCGGCCAACGTTAGCAAACCAGCTGACCTGCGATTGGAGGTTGTGCGAGGGCGGGCTAGGGCGCGTCTGCCAGAGAGGGAGAGCCGCTGGGGAGTGGGCAGAGACGAGCGAGCAAATGTCAGATAAGAAGAGAGGAGGGGGAGGAAGAAAGGCGCTTGATTGCAAAGCGGGGAGGTGGGAAGGCTCGGAGACAGCACGGGCGGCCAAGTGACGCGGGTCGGAGGAGGGGTGGGGGCGCGTGGCGGGCAGTGGGAGCGGGACGCACGGGCTCCGCCAGGCACCGATCTCCTTGTTCCCGGCCCTCCCCTCCCGGGGTCCCGCTCCCGCCCGACAGCACGTGTGCCGCAGACCGCGGCGGTGGGGGAGCTCGTGGGACGGGAGGGGTCGGGTGGGGCCGGGACCAAAGCACTCAGTGCCCGGTCCCGAGCCGTACGCGCCGCACACCTGGCACCCGGGAGTCGCCATCTGCTCCGAGCTCACCGCCTCTCGGGCCAGGGGTGTGGGCTTGGAGAGAGATAAGGATACTGCCTGGTGACGGGGGGGGGGGGGGGGGGGGGGGCTCCGCGTCAACCGCCGCGATGAACTCAGTCAATCAACGTTTATGGTGCCCCTACTGTGTGCCAAGTGCAGCCCGGGTCCCTTCCAGCTGCTGGGCTCGGGAGCTGCACCATCTGTTGTGTTATACCCGCGAGCTGGTATTGTTGTATAATAAGTTCACAATTCGAACAACAATCTAGAAGTAAATTCACCGTGCCAAGGAGGGAGGTTGAGACGGTTTGGGGGTCTTGGAGAAGGGGAGAGTCTGGCAAAGCAAGGTTTGACAGTTTTGTGATTTTTGCACTGCTTCCTGAAACAAGAGATTCCCCCCCCCCCACTATGTTTTCTGTCCTAGTCTCAAAACAGAAATAAAAATTACCAATACCTATTGAAAAAAATAATTTAGTGACACTTAATCTGGCTAGCTAGCAGGGTTTGAAAATAACTGAAGGCTCGTCGTTAAACAGTCAAGCTGAACTCGTACGTTTCACAAATATGGGCCCCCAACACTGCCTCGTCTAAGTATTTTGTAATGTAACTTTACTATTCTGAAAGAAAACTCATGGATAATAAAACCTACTTGCTCCTGATATTTTTATAAAAATCAACATAATGGTCAGACTACAATATAACAAGGTACATAGTTCATAATAAAACAATATACATTTCAAATGTTCATTTTCTGGCTATATTTCACTAGCACACTCAAAATATCTAAAATGTATAAAATTCTCCCTAGGGAGTACTACTACTCACATGTGAATTATGGACTGTGGACATCAGGCAAGTATTAAGTAATGGGAATGCTATTGATTTCCTAAATTCTTAAGTTTATCCTGGATGTTGGTACATTCGTATAATAAATCAACCTGATACTGTTGCCTTTATGTGGGCCTTCCCCGACCGACTCTGGATTTGGTCATGTGACCTGCTTGGGCCAATGGGACACTGGCAAGCATGACCCACGCAAGGCCTTGATAAGGGCCTCCATATTGGGATTTGTGCACTTGAGACTAAGGGAGCTTTGTGTTGGGAAGAATCTAGTCCAACTTAACTGGAGGTTGAAAGGCCCTATGGGGAGAACAGAAACGCCTTGCCAGTGCTGGTGTTCCAGACATGTGACCGAGGCTATCTTGGACTTCAGTGGGGTTGTCAGATGACTGCAGACACATGAGTGATCCCAGATGAATCCCACAGAAGAATCACTCAGATTGACAAACCCACAGACTTAGGAGGATAATAAATCGTTGTTTTAAACCACTATGTTTTGGGTGGTTTGTTATGCAGTAATAGAGGACAAAGTAGAACTAACACAACACCACGTGATAGATGCCAAAATACAAATCCACCCAAGAAGGCTATCTGTTTGCTTTTTTTTTTTTTTTGAAAGACATGATGTTTATTATTTTTTAATGGAGGTATAATTGACATATAACATATTAGTTTCAGGTGTACAGCATAATGATTTGATATTTGTATATGTTGCAAAATGATCACTACAGTGTCTTGTTGACATCTGTCGCCACACCTATTTTTACCTTGTGATGAAAACTTCTAGGATTTACTCCTTTTAATGTCCAATATGCAATACAGTATTATTAACTATAGTCACTATGCTGTACGTTAGATCTCCATGACTTATTTATAAATCGAAGTTCGTACCTTTTGACCCCCTTCACTCAACCCTCCCCCCCAATCTATTCTGTGTATCTTTGTATCTATGAACTTGTTGTTGTTGTTTTTTTAAGTTTACTTATTTATTTAGAGACAGAGAACAAGCAGGAGAGGGGCAGAGAGAGACGGGGGGGGGGGGGAGAGAGAGAGAGAGAGAGAGAGAGAGAGAGAATCCCAAGCAGGCCCTGGGCTGTCAGTACAGAGCCCTACTCATGCCTTGAACTCACGAACCATGAGACAGATCATGATGTGAGCTGAAACCAAGAATCAGACACTTAACTGAGCCACCCAGGTGCCCCTCTTATACCCATTTTAAAGTTTATTTTTTTTAGTAATCTCGACACCCAACATGGGGCTTGAACTCACAAATCCTGAGATCAAGAGTTGCATGCTCTTGCGACTGAGCCCACCAGGCGCCCCTATGGTTATCTTTTTTTAAATGACTTCAGGTCTCCATTATGAATTTAATCCATATACTCATCAATGCCTCCTGTAGATATAGGGGTTAGTTAGACTTCACTAACTCTAGACATCTTATCTACACTAGTTGCAAATGGTGTTTCTTTGCCTTTTTCCAGATATTCCTGAAATTCTTTCTCCCCTCAGGAGGCTTGCTGCTCACCAGCACTGTCATTTTTCATCTCTGTCATTCCTGCTGTCTGTGGCCTTTCCCGCCTATCTCTTCCCTTTACACTTCTTTCTTTTTTCTTCTTCCTGGTCTCATTTGTCTTCATTGTTGGCTATCGCCTCAACATTTATTTCCTTTTGGTCACTAAACCAAGCAACCACATTAAGCCTTCACTAATTTGCTTCTTTAGCTTCGCTTGGCTTTTTTGCTATTTCTTCCGCTTATACATTTCTTTCAGTCAGTTGTCGGGGGTGAGATAAGCATCCAATCTGCAGACCCTGGAAGAGTAGGGTGTTCACAACGCAGGGTGTAATTCTAATGCCATGGGATAGTGTTTCTCCAGAGAAACAGAACCAACGGAAGATCTATATCTACATCTGCATCTATACATCGGTATATCTAGATCTATTATGGAAGCTGACGAGTTCCAAGATTTGCAGTGAGTTAGCTGGACACCCGGGACAGCTGATAGTGTGGCTCCAGTTTCAAAAGCCAAGAGGCTCAAGACCAAGGAAAAGCTGATGTTTTAGTCGGAATCCTAAGGCAGGGGAAAAAACCAGTGTCCCAGCTCGTGGGCAGTCGGGCAGGAGACATTCTCGCTTACTTGGGGGAAACTCAGCCTTTTTGTTCTATTCAGGCTTTCAACTGATTGCATGAGGCCCATCCACATGACAGAAGGTGATCTACTTTATTCATTTTATCAATTTCAATATTAACCTCATCCCAAACACCCCCACAGAAATACCCAGAATTGTTTGACCAATTATCTGGGCACCTTGGGGCCCAGTCAGGTTGACATATAGAATTAACCATCACAGACACTTACCAAGTTCTGCCCAAGAGAGATGACTTTACCCAAGGATGACCTTTATGTATAGATTGAATACGTAGCCACCCAAAAAAGTATTTTGATGGAAAATGGAGATTTTCAATCTTGCCTTCTGATATCTTACCATTCCAACCAATACATGATAGTAACACTTTCATAAGTAGGATTTATCCCTTTATATTATAATATATATTTTTCTAATTACAATGTAGACTACTCGGGGTGCCTGGGTGGCTCAGTCAGTTGAGCGTCTGACCTCGGCTCAGGTCATGATCTCGTGGTTTGTGGGTTCGAGCCCTGCGTCAGGCTCTGTGCTGACAGCTCGGAGCCTGGAGCCTGCTTCGGATTCTGTGTCTCCTTCTCTCTCTCTGCCCCTTCCCCACTTATGCTCTGTCTCTCTCTGTCTCTCAAAAAGAAATAAATGTAAAAAAAATTAAAAAAAAAAAGAATGTAGATTACTGAAGAATTGTATTGAGGCACTATTAAGCAACACTAGCTTATAGAGCAGTTCTTTACAATAGCTTTTCTAGTAGGTTCAGGTAGGGTTTAACGTGGGTGGGAGAGGTTGGGGAGAAGGGAAGATCACTTTGAGAAGGGGAGGTTTGAAAGTAGTTTTCTTAGCTAAAGGGTATGGTATGATAGATGAGAAAAGGAAGATTTAAGGTTAAAATTTGCTGCCCTCTTTAAATACATAGCTTTAATTTTTTAAGACTGGAAAGTCCCTTATGTTAATATGCTAGACTGCATCACTAAAATTACTTTAAGGTATGATATAGCATAGCTCAAGATCGATATATTTTCCTTTTCATGTATATGCCTCAAGGGTAAAATGAAAAAAAATATTCCTAAGGAAGCTCCTACCATGTAATTAAAGGATATTCTTCATTAACCACCCTTTTTAAAAAATGTTTATTTACTGGGAGAGAGAGAGAGAGAGAGAGAGAGCGAGAGTGAGCACGCACAAGCTGGGGAGGGGCAGAGAGAGATGGAGAGAGAATCCCAAGCAGGCTCCTTTCTGTCAGCAGCACAGAGTCTGATGTGGGACTTGATCTCATGAGCCATGAGATTATGACCCGAGCCAAAATCAGGAGTTGGATGCTTAACCTACAGAGCCACCCAGAGGCCCCCACTAACCATCCTTTACAACTAATTTATTATGATAACCATTGCCTATCATATCTAGTAGTCCCCAAAAAAAGTTTCTAGATTATTAGAATTTCAGGATTAAAAAAAAAACAAAACAAGTAATCAGAGAAAAGGCTATGATTTTGTGTTAGTTTAGGTATTCCTTACTATATTTAGCTTAATTAGGTGGACTATGCTGAGATGTAGGTATGTCCAGAAAACTCAATGACTCAACACATTAAAATTCCTTCTTACTGATGAAAAGTCCACTGCGGGGAGAGAAACTCTCCAAAGTGGTTGCCTTTTCCCAGCAGCGGCTTAAAGAACCAGGCTGAGTGTCTCCATATGTAAACATGCCGTCTCCTTGGTTTCCATGAAAAGAAGCATGGAGAGAACTCTCACTCACTCTTAAATGCCTCTTCCTGGAAGAGACACATACCATTTGTGCCTATAACCCATTGGACTTACCTACGCACCTGCCCCAGCCTGAAGGCTTGGAAATACGACTCTCCTCTGTGCCCCAGAATAGAGGAAAAATGGGTATGGGTGAACATTAGAAATCTGTTCCACATTACTTCTGGAACTGATACACCTCATCTACATTTTCTATAAAATAAGTTTGTTTTAACTGAGTCCCATTTTCCTTTCAGTCACATGTAAAAATCAACATTATGCTATGCCAGGAAAAATTTTTACCTGGACTAAAATTTAATATATTTTCTTTAAAAAAAAAAACATATTAAGGGGCACCTGCGTGGCTCAGTTGGTTAAGTGTCTGACTCTTGATTTTGGCTCAGGTCATGGTCTCACTGTTCATTGGATTGAGACCCGTGTTGGGCTCTGCACTGACAGCATGGAGCCTTCTCTGTCTCCCTCTCTCTCTGCCTCTCTCCCGCTCTCTCTCTCTCTCTCTGTCTCTCAAAATAAATAAACTTTACAAAAATAAAAAAATAAGAAAACACATTAAGATTTAAAAGAAAGTCATTAGAGACAAGAGCACTTATGCTTCTGAATATGATATGGTAGTAGCAGAAAGCTATCACAACTGGAAAAGGAGAGATTACAGAAATCATATTTTTCATAATGTTTTTTATTTATTTTTGAGAGAGGGAACATGAGCAGGGGAGCGACAGGGAGAGAGGGGGAAAGAGGATCCAAAGCAGGCTCTGTGCTGACAGCAGCAAGGCTGATGCAGTGTTTGAACTCACAAATTGCCGAGGTTAGATGCTTAGCTGAATGAGCCACCTAGGCGCCTCATAGAGAAATCATTTAAAAAAATTTCTTTAATGTTTATTTATTGTGTGTGTGTGTGTGTGTGTGAGAGAGAGAGAGACAGAGACAGAGAGACAGAGTGCAAGCAGGGGAGGGGCTGAGGGAGAGGGAGACACAGAATCCCAAGCAGGCTCCAGGCTCTGAGCTGTCAGCACAGAGCCCGGCGCGGGGCTCGAACTCACAGCCCTCATGGACCGTGAGATCATGACCTGAGCTGAAGTCGGCCGCTTAACCAACTGAGCCACCCAGGCGCCCCTAAAAAAATTTCTTTATTTATTGTGTGTGTGTGTGTGTGTGTGTGTGTGTGTGTGTGTGTGTGTGTGAAAGAGAGAGAGAGAAAGAGAGAGAGAGAGAGAGAGAGTGCAAGCAGGGGAGGGGCCGAGAAAGAGGGAGACACAGAATCCCAAGCAGGCTCCAGGCTCCAAGCTGTCAGCACAAAGCCCAAGAGAAATCATATTTTTAAAGATACTAGGGAGCTATACAAGCATGTAAGACTAGAAAGAAATAATTTTTGTTTTTAGAGAGAGAGAGAAAGAGAGAGCACAAGTGGGGGAGAAGGGCAGAGGGAGAAGGAAAGAGAGAATCTTAAGCAGGCTCCACACTCAGCGCAGAACCCAACGTGGGGCTCGATCCCATGACCCTGGGATCATGACCTGAACCAAAGTCAACAGTCAGATGCTCAACCGACTGAGCCACCCAGGCACCACAGAAATAAGTTTTAGAGAAGTGGCTGAGACTGCTGGCTACTTTCTTGCCTGGGGACATTTGCTGACAAAGGCTGCCATAGGAAAGTAAAAGGGGAAAAACAGAATTTTTCATATCCATGATGGTTGGCATGGACAAATTATAATCTATGGGATCATCAAACAGCCATTTTCTCTCATGGGATATTCGCTGAGTGCCAGGGGAGTGTAACAGGCTGAGTTACAAACACAGAGAGAAATCAGCTGCAGACCAAGTTGTGCCAGAGGAAGGGGCATGCAAAAAGATGTTTGTGTATCTGTCTATATTGGAATCTCTGAATCTATCTATCATCTCCCTTTTCGAATATTTATCGATATTGAACTTGAGGATGTGGGAGGCTAAAGAGCAAAGCACCAAATCTCTGAAGGCAAGAATTTTAAGGGTGGAGCAGACAGAGAAAGAGACCCACTAGTCTCTCAATCAAAACTGTAGGAAGTCCATCCTCAAGGAATGGGCTGGGCAAGAAATACAATATAAAATTTCCCAAAGTCTCCTGGCACTTAGGAGGCAAAGTTCCACTGGAGGGGAGAGTCTGCAACAAACACAAGAAGGTCTGGCCCTCAAGACATTTGAAACCATAGATGGATGGAGTCTAACTAGATGCGTGAGCCAATCTGAAACTCACATTCTTAGTTGGGTTGAGATGATCAGCCCCTCACTTGTCTGCTTAACAGACAAAACCACAAACCATTTCTGAGGGAAAAAGAGCAACAATTTAAATCTCTATAGTTTTTTGGGGCGCCCAGGTGGCTCAGTCGGTTGAGCATCTGACTTTGGCTCAGGTCATGATCTCACAGTGTGTAAGTTTGAGCTCTGCATTGGGCTCCCTGCTGTCAGGGCAGAGCCCACTTTGAATCCTCTGTTCCCTTCTCTCTCTGCACTTCCTCCACTCTCTCTCTCTCCCAAAAATAAATAAACATTAAAAAAATAAATCTCTATAGTTTTTTTTAAGTTTATTTAATTTTTTTGAGAAAGGGAGACAGCATGTGCAGGCGGGGGAGGAGTAGAGAGAGAAGGCGATAGAGAGGGAATCCTGAGCAGGCTCCACACTGTAGTGCAGAACCCAATGCAGGGCTTGAACTCATGAACCATGAGATCATGACCTGAGCCAAGACCAAGAGTCAGTTGCTGAATCAGCTGAGCCACCCAGGGGCCCCCTATAGCTTTTTTGTATACAGTGTTAATTATACAATACCAAACTCTGAGACAGGCAAAAAAAATGTAATTGATCAAGAGGAAAAGTAGGCAATAGAAGCAGACCAACAGTTTGTGCAGATGTTCGAGTTAGAAGACATGACTTTATCACAAATATTTTGAATAGAAGAAAATACAGAGAAAGTAGATGAAAAGATAATCTATCATCTATCAATCTAATCTATCTATCTAAGGAGGGAGTGAACATGAGTGGGGGAAGGGCAGAGGGAGAGAGAGAGGCTTAAGCAGGTTCCATGCCCAGCGTGGATCCCCAACACGGGGTTGAATCCCATGACCGTGAGATCATCACCTATGCTGAAATCAAGAGTTGGATGCTTAACCAACTGAACCACCCAGGCACCCCCCCCCCAAAAAGTATTTAAACATAGAATTGGAATCTTTGAAATGATTAAGAATTCTAGAAATATTAAGTAAACTCTCTCAAATTAAGAACTCATTGAATCTGTTTTACATAGGACTGGAAGAAGAAAAAGACAGGATTAGTTAATCCAAAGACAGGTCAATAGGAAATACACAAATGTAAGTACAGAAAAAAGAAATGGAAAGAATAAAATAGCCCAGGAGATATGAGGGAGAGAGACAAATGGTGTATCACTGTGTTATTAAAGCCATATAAGAAGAGGGGCGCCTCTTGGATGCCTAAAAAACTGTAGGTCCAAGAATCCTAGTGAACCTCAAGCAACTTAGAAACAAAAGTATTCAAAACCCAGAAACCCCAGAAAAAAATCTTAAAAATGCCAATGGGTGAAAAAGACACATTATTCTAAAAGAAGGAAAACTAAGATTTATGACTAACTTTTCAACAGAAACTACTGAAGTCATAAGAATATATCTTTAAAGTTCTGAAAACCGAAAAGAAACTATCTAGAATTCTGACAAATGAAAATATCCCTCAAAACTTAAGGTTAAATGGAACAGAATAGGGACCCCAGAAATAAACCATTATATCGTCAACTAATTTGTGACAAAGGAAGCAAGAACACACAAAGGGGAAAGGACAATTTCTTCAATAAATAGTGTTGGAAAAAAATGGATGGCCACATGCAAAATATTGAAACTAGACTATTTTGCACCACACACAAAAATGAACTCAAAGTTGATTTAAGGTTTGAATATGAAACCTGAACCCACAAAACTCCTGAAAGAAAACACAGGTTATAAGCTCCTTGCCATCGGTCTTGGAGATGATTCTTGAATCTGACACTGAAAGGAAAGGCAACAAAAGCAAAGATAAATGAGTAGAACTGCATCACACTCAAAAGCTTCTGCACAGCAAAAGAATTCATCAACAAAATGAAAAGTCAACCTACTGAATGACAGAAAATACTTGCAAATCATATATCTGATAAGGGGGTAATACTCCAAATATATAAAACCTCATGCAACTCAATAGCAAACAAAGCAAAACAATCTGATTAAAACGATCAGATAAAAAATCTAAATAGACAATTTTTCAAAGAAGACAAACTGATGGCCAACGGGCACATGAAAAAGTCTGAACAACAGCAATCATCAGGGAAATACAAATCAAAGCCACAATGGGATATCACTTCACACCTGTTAGAATGACTATTATCAGAAGAAGAAGAAGAAGAAGAAGAAGAAGAAGAAGAAGAAGAAGAAGAAGAAGAAGAAGAAGGAGGAGGAGGAGGAGGAGGAGGAGGAGAAGGAGAAGAGGAGGAGGAGGAAGAGGAAATAACAAGTGTTGGTGAGGATGTGGAGAAAAGGAAACCCTTGGGCACTGCTAGTGGGAATATAAATTGGCACAGCTACTATGGAAAACAGTATAGAGGTGCCTCAAAAAGTGAAAAAACTGAGCTACCATATGTTCTAGCAATTCTACTTTTAGGTATTTATCCGAAGAAAACAAAAACACTAATTAGGAAAAAAATATATGCTCCACCATGTTCATTGCAGCATCGTTGACAACAGCCAAGATACGGAAACAAGCCAAGTGTCCATCAATAGGTGAATGGATAAAGAAGGTGTGGTGTGTACATGTATACAATGGAATATTATTCCGCCATAAAAATGAATGAAATCTTGCCATTTGTGCCAACAGAGATGGACCTCGAGGGCATTATGCTAAGTGAAATAAGTCAGACAGAGAAAGACAAATACCATATGGTCCTAGTTACATGTGGATTCTAAAAACAAAAACAACAAACTAAAGCAAGCTCATAGACACACAGAACCGATTGGTGACAGGCAGAGGAGGTTGGGGTGGGGAGTGGGAAAATGGGTGAAGGGGCTCAGAAGGTACAAACTGCCAGTTATAAAGCAAATTAAATGATGGAGATATAATATACAGCATGGTGACTGTTATTAATAACACTGTATTGCATACTGGAAAGTTGCTAAGAGAGTGGATCTTAAAAGTCCCCAAAAAAGGAAGGAAGGAAGGAAGGAAGGAAGGAAGGAAGGAAGGAAGGAAGGAAGGAAGGAAGAAAGAAAAGAAAGGAAGAAAAGAAAAAGAAAAAGAAAATGGGTCATCTGGGTGGCTCAGTTGCTTAAATGTCTGAGTCTTGATTTCGGCTCAGGTCATGATCTCATGGTTCATGGAATCAAGCCCCATATCAGGCTCTGCATTGACAGTGCAGAGCCTGCTTGGGATTCTCATTCTCTCCCACTCTCCTTGCCCTTCCCCCGCTCATGTGTGCATTCTCTCTCAAAATAAATAAATAAACATGAAAAAAAAATTTTTTAAGAAAAAAGAAAAAACATTTGTAACTATGTGTGGTGATGGATGTTAACTAGATTTATTGTGGTATTTATTCTGCAATGTATACAAATACTGAATCATTATTTGGTACCCCTGAAATCAATATGATGTTATATGTCTGAATCATACCTTAACAAAAAATGGTTAAAAAGAAAAATAGGTTGGGGCGCCTGGGTGATTCAGTCAGTTAAGTGTCTGACTTCGGCTCAGGTCGTGATCTCGCAGTTTGTGAGTTCAAGCCCCGCATCGGGTTCTGTGCTGATGGCTCAGAGCCTGGAGCCTGCTTTAGATTCTGTGTCTCCCTCTCTCTCTGCCCCCCCCCCCCCATGCTCTGTTTCTGTATCTGCCTCTGCCTCTGTCTCTCTCTCTCTGTCTCAAAATCTCTCAAAAATAAACATTAAAAAAATTTAAAGAAAAATAGGTAAGCAGAAGCTAAGAGATTTTGTTTCTAGCAGACACATTGTAAGGAAGATGAAAAGTTCTTTGGGCAAGAGGAAAATGATCCCAAGTTACAAGCACACAAGCATAGTTGGAATGGAAACATAAGAAAGGGTAAATACATAAGAATAGTGACTATTTAAAGCAATCATGGTACTTACATCTTACAGAGTTTATATACAGAAGTAAAATGTATGGCAACAATAGCACAGAGTGGGAGGGCAGTGCATAGTGTTGAACTGCTGTAAATTTCTTGCACTGGTAGAGAAGGAGACTGATAAGTCAAGGATACATATGCAAATTTTTAGTGTAGCGACTAAGCCACTAGAAGAACAATACAAATAGATATAATTAAAAGCTAACAGGATATAAAATAGAATATTACAAAATATTTGATTCAGAAGTAAGGCAGAGAAGGAGAATCAAGGAAGAAAGCATAGACAGAATAAAAAACAAACACCAAGATCACAGACTTCCAAGCAAACCAAATTAGTAACGACATTAAATATGAATGGACCAATCACTCCTATTAAAAGACAAATTGCCAAATTGGCTTTTTTAAAAAAATATGAAATTTATTGTCAAATTGGTTTCCGTACAACACCCAGTGCTCATCCCAACAGGTGCCCTCCTCAATACCCATCACCCACCCTCCCTCCCTCCCACCCCCCATCAACCCTCAGTTTATTCTCAGTTTTTAAGAGTCTCTTATGGTTTGGCTCCCTCCCTCTCTAACTTTTTCTTTTTCCTTCCCTCCCCCATGGTCTTCTGTTAAGTTTCTCAGGATCCACATAAGAGTGAAAACATATGGTATCTGTCTTTCTCTGTATGACTTATTTTACTTAGCATAACACTCTTCAGTTCCTATCAGACAAAAGGCTAGTATCCAAAATCTATAAAGAACTCACCAAACTCCACACCCGAAAAACAATCCAGTGAAGAAATGGGCAGAAAACATGAATAGACACTGCTCTAAAGAAGACACCCAGATGGCCAACAGGCACAGGAAAAGATGCTCAACGTCGCTCCTCATCAGGGAAATACAAATCAAAACCACACTCAGATATCACCTCACGCCAGTCAGAGTGGCCAAAATGAACAAATCAGGAGACTATAGATGCTGGAGAGGATGTGGAGAGACAGGAACCTTCTTACACTGTTGGTGGGAATGCAAACTGGTGCAGCCACTCTGGAAATAGTGTGGAGGTCCCCCCCCAAAATTAAAAATGGATCTACCCTATGACCTAGCAATAGCACTGCTAGGAATTTACCCAAGGGATACAGGAGTACTGATGCATAGGGGCACTAGTACCCCAATGTTTACAGCAGCACTCTCAACAACAGCCAAATTATGGAAAGAGCCTAAATGTCCATCAACTGATCAATGGATAAAGAAATTGTGGTTTATATACACAACGGAATACTACTTGGCAATGAGAAAGAATGAAATATGGCCTTTTGTAGCCAAATTGGCTTTTAAGAGGACATGGTTATATGCTGTTTACAAAAGATACATTTTAAATATAAGAATATAGTCAAATTAAAAGTCAGTAGACAAACTATTAGCTATAAATGCTAACCACAAGGAAGCTTGTGTGTCTATATTAATGTGAAAGAGACTCTAAAATAGAAATATTCCTAGAGACAGAGACATTTCATAATAATAAATGGATCAGATCAATAGGAATATAATAAAAAAAGTTGATTTGTGAACACCCAGTAACATAGCTTTATTGTTTTTTAAAGTTTATTTATTTATTTTTTTTGTAATCTCAACACCCAACATGGGGCTTGAACTCACAACCCCAAGATCAAGAACTGCATGCTCTTTTGACTGAGCAAATCAGGCATCGCAAAAGCTTTAAAATGTATAAGACAGGGGCGCCTGGGCGGCTCAGTCAGTTAAGCAGCCAACTTGGGCTCAGGTCATGATCTCGCGGTTTTTGAGTTCGAGTCCCCTGTTGGGCTCTCTGTGGTCAGCACAGAGCCTGCGTCAGATCCTCTGCCCCCTCTCTCTCTGTTCCTCCCCTGCTGGTTCTCTCTCTCTCTCTCTCAAAATAAATAAACAAAAAAATATGAAAATATATATTTTTAAAAAATAAAATAAAATGTATAAAGTAAACACAAAATGACAGAACTAAAAACAAATTCAAAATCAAAGTTGGAGACTTTACAAATCAAAACAATTAAACACCAGTAAGGATATGAAAATTTTTAAACAACACTGTCAACTCACTGGACCTGACTAACATGGATAAGACAGTACACCCAACAACTGCAGATACATAATCCTTATCAAGAGATTAAATTGTGTTTAATAAATCAATTTTTAGTAAATTTCAAGACTGGTATTTCACAGAATATTCCTCGATCGCAGCAGTATTAAACTAAAAGTCAGCAATAGAAATGTGATCAGAATATCCCAACATGTCTCAAAATTAGACAATATACTTTTAACTTTTTTGAAGTAAGATCTATGCCCAACATGGGGCTTGAACTCACCACTCTGAGATCAAGAGTCACACGCTCTACCAACTGAGCCAGCCAGGTGCCCTTAGGCAATATGCTTCTAAATAACCCACACTCCAAAGGAGTATTCATGTCAGAAATTAGAAATTATTTGAACAAATTAAAAATGACAATGGGATGTATCAAAACATATGTATTCACAGGAAAGTTTATAACTTTAAACGCATATGTTACAAAGGAAAATTAAAGACCTCTTTGATTCCAACTGAAGAAACTAGAAATAGCAAACTAAACCCAAAGGAAGTAGAAGGAAGAAAAATTATAAATATAAGCTCAGAAATCAATGAAATGGAAAGCAAATGCACCACAGAGAAAAATAACAAGTTGGTTCTTGGAAGAGAGTAAAACTCCTAGCAAGAATGATCAAGAGAAAAAAATGAAAACACAAACTATCAATATCATACATTAAAGGGGTACATTCATAGAAATTACACAGATATTAAAGAAATAATGATAAAATATAATTAACAGTGTTATACCAATCAATTCACAGCATAAAGGAAATGGGAAAAGTACTTAAAACACAACTTAAAAAAACACAACTTACAAATGTTGATCCAAAAAGAAATCTGAATAGTTCTACACCTATTAAAGGAATTGTGTCTATAAAGCAAAAACCCTCCCACCATGAAAATTCAAAGCTCACATCAGTCCACTGGTGAATTTTCCAAAAATCTAAAGAAGAAATAACACTTATTTTACAAGAAAAATTTTGAAGACTAAAGAAAGAGGAGGTGATTCACAACTGATTTTATGAGTCTACACAATTTCAATACCAAAACCTGGTGAGGATATTACAAGAAGAGAAAATGACACTCTAATATTTCTACTGATCAGTAGATCCAAAAATTATTTTGGAAATATTAATAAATCAAATCTAGCAATATATAAAAAGGCTAATACATCATGACCAGGTAGGGTTTAGTCTAGGAATGTGAGGTTGGTTTAGCATTTAAAAATAAAAATCAATATAATATACTACATTAACAGAATAAGGGATAAAAGCTGTGTGATAATCCTAATAGATACAAATATTAAAATAAAAAGCATTTGACAAAATACAGCATCCAGTTAGGATAAAAACTCTCAGCAAACTAGGGCTAAAAGAGAACTTTCTTAATCTGATGAACCTAGAATTATAGAATTTTGAACATTTTCTGCCTGCAGTGGGAAATAGTACAAGTATGTCTATTCTCATCACTTTCATTCAGTCACTGTATTGGAGGTCCTAGTCAATATAATAAGACAAGGGAAAGTAATACAATATATAGAGATCAGAAAAAAAAGGAACAAAGCTGCTTTATTCAGAGATGACATGATTTTGTATACAGAAAATCCAAATAATCTATAAACTGTTAAAATTAACAGGTGAGGGATGCCTGGGTGGCTTAGTCGGTTAAGCATCTGACTCTTGATCTCAGCTCAGGTCGTGATATCGTGGGTTGTGAGATCAAGGCCTGTGTTGTGCTCTGTGCTGACAACTTGTGGAGCCTGTTTGGGATTCTCTTTCTCCCTCCTTCTCTGCCCAACCCCCCCCCCCCATAATGTCTCTCTCTCTCTTTCTCTCTCTCAAAATGAATAAACTTTAAAATTCAATTAAATTAACAGGTGAGTTCAATATACTCAAGGATGCAAAAATCAGTTGTATTTCCATGTACTAACAACAAACAAAACAAAATGCAAATGATACACCGCTCACAATAGTATTAAAAATCATACAACACTTAGGAGTACATCTAATGAAAGACATGAAAAGCCTTTAATCCTAAAAATTATGGAGCTTTTCCGAGCAATTAAAAAGACCTAAACTAAGAAGTATATCTTGTTTCTGATTGGAAAACTGAATATTGTAACGATGCTGATTCTTCAAAAATTGATCTCTAGATGAAATGCAATCTCAAGCAAAATTCGAGTTTTTTGTTTGTTTTGTAGAGATAACCAAACTGATTCTAGCATCCCCATTTTCTGAAAGTTTGTGTTAGGTCACTTGGCTTTTATAGAAAGACCTACATTAGTATGGTAATGGCTTTTTTTTTAAAGTAAAAATCCTCTTTGGATTTCTTTCAGTTAGCAGGTATTAATGCAGGTCTTTTGTAAAAGCAAATGTCAACTTTTGGAAAGTGGGGGATATTGTTAAATTTTACAGCAGCTTGGCTTACAAAAGGTTTCATAGGAATGCTCTCCTTTAAGATGGCAGATGAAACCTATATAGCCAAGTGAATTATAAAATAAAATAGAAACGCAAAGGAACCTATTGGTCAAAAAAAAAAAAAATCCGGAAGAATAAAAACAAAGGTGGAGAATCAATTACACTACCAGATTTTAATTAACACAGTGTAGTATTGGTGTAAGAGTAGACCAATTACAGACCAAATGAACAGAAAAGAAAGTCAGAACCATACCTCTACAATTATACATAATTGTATATATACAACCTATATACAGAAATATACCTATACCTCACATCTATGCAATTACCCGATTCTAACAAAGACACCACTTGCAATTCTGTGGGGAAAAGGAGAGTGGGTTTATGTGCCACCGAAAATGATGCCAAGATAATTGTATATTCACATGGGAAAGAAATGAAGTTTGACCTCTACTTCACACCATATACAAAAAATAACTTATATATCACAGTTGTAAATGTGCAGAGAAAATATAGGATATCTTTATGATCTTGGAGTAGGCAAAGATTTTTAACACGGGACACTAAATCCCTAAGTATAAAAGAAACCAAATACTGGTAGAAGATATGCATCGTACAATGAAGGATATATGTTTTTTCGCATTAAAAAAGTGGGTAACACAGCTGAACAGCCATTTCAAGAGGGTATGCAAATGGCCATTAAGTATATGAAAAGATATGTACCAGGGACATACAAAATACAACAGTAGTTAGATACTTCTATGGACCTACAAGGATGGGCGAAAATTAAAATAGTGACAGTACCAAGTGTTGTCAGAAAGGTGGAACATCTGATATTCTCACATGTTTAGTGGGTGTGTAAATTGGTAGAACCAGTATGGAAAACTGTCACTACTAATAACATGTTCAGTAAACTCACCCCCAGATATATACGCAGAAATATATTATGGAATTTTCATCTGATGGAATTCTACACAGAAACAAAAGAATAGACATTATGTTGAGCAAAAGAAGTTCACAAAAAAGAGTATGTGCTGTATAATTCCATGTATATGAAACTCAGAAACAGGCGAATATAATTGCAAGTGACAGATTTAAAGAGTGGTTATCTGCTAGGGAAGGGTTGACTGGAAATGGCCATGAGAGAACCTTCTAGAATACTTGAAATATTCAATACATTTATCTAAGTAATGCGTGCATGGGTGTATACATATACAAAATTTTATCGAGCAGTACACTAAAGTCAGTGCTGTTTATGCCTTTAGTGTGTGTGTGTGTGTGTGTGTGTGTGTGTGTGTGTGTGTGTATAACTCAATAGGAAGACAAAAAACAAATCTGAGGATACCTAGGTGGCTCAGTCAGTTAACTGTCTGACTTCAGCTCAGGCCATGATCTCGAGGTGCACGAGTTTGAGCCCCACGTTGGGCTCTGTGCTGACAGCCTCCTTCAGATTCTGTGTTTTTCTCTCTCTGCCCCTCCCCCACTCGTGCTCTGTCTCTCCCTCTCTCTCTCAAAAATAAATAAACGTTTTAAAAAAATCTGAAAAAGACAAAGATATTTAAAGGAACCTGCTTTTCAATACTTTAAAGCAGGAGTCAGCTAATATTATCTGTAAAGGGCCAGACAGCACAGATTTTAGGCTTATAGGCCATTTTCTCTGTTACAACTATTTAACTCTGCTGCTGTAGCACAAAAGCAGGTGTAGACAATACGTAAATAAATGACCATGGCTGTGTTCTAAAAAACTTAATTTACAAAAAACAGTTTACCAACTGCTGCTTTAAAACTTTAGCAAAGGGGCACCTGGGTGGCTCAGTCGACTGAGCGTCCGACTCTTGGTTTCGGCTCAGGTCATGATTTCAGGTTTGTGGATTCAAGCTCCACGTTGGGCTCCACAGTGACAGCACAGAGTCTGCCTGGGATTCTCTGTGCCCCTCCCCCTCTTGCTCTCTCTCAAAATAAACACACAAACTGAAAATTTTTTTTAAATTAGCAAATATATCACCCTACAGTTAAAATAAGTCACAAAATACGAGTCCTTTTTCTGTAATATGAGGTTATTGTAGTAAACTCTTCTAGCCCAAATATAGCATGATTGTTTTTTTTTTTTTTTAAGATTTTGTTTTTTAAGTAATCTTTACATTCAACATGGGGCTGGAACTCACAAACCCAAGATCAAGAGTCACATGCTCCACTGACTAAGTCGGTCAGGCGCCCTAGTATGACTGTTTTTAAAGTACCAAAAGCAAGGGTTTTGTTTGGTTTTGGTAGAGACAAAAATGAGTCCCAAGTAACCATATCAAAATAATGGTAAAATATCTCTCCCACCTATCTTTCTTTCTTATATATTCTCCCTTCTTTCCTACTGAATCAGGAATGAATTTTCACTCAGCATTAGTTTAACAATTATTTCTGGGACCCTCATTACATAGTATGTACTATGTCAGGAGACAGTATGTAGTGAAAATCAAATTACAGATGGTCCCTTGCCCCCAAGTAACGTCCGATAAGAGTCAGAAACTAAGGAAATATACAGAGAGATAAGTAACTATATAGGCGATGTAAAGAAAAATAAATCCACAAGTTAGGAGGAACAGGAGGGGCATAATTTAAAGATGGAGTTGATCAAGCATACTTCTCTGAGACTGGGTCATCAAATGTGGGACTCAAAGAATGAACAGAACTTGTCCAGATAAATGGTGAAAAATACGGGAGAGGGAGGGAGAGCACACCATGCAGGGGCAACTGATTGTGCCAAGGCCGGAGAAAGGAGAGCTTAGTCCATAAAGCTAGTGTGCCCAGCACGTAATGAGCAAGAAAACAAGTGGCGGAGATGAAAATGGAGTGGTGGGTAGAAGCCAGACCACACCGGGTACGGGGTTATATGAAATGGTTTCGATTTTATTCAAAATGCAGTGGGAAGCCACGGGATGGTTTTACATAAGTGAATGACAGGACCTGATTAACTTTTTTTTTTTTTAAAGATTTTTAAAATTTTTAAGTAATCTCTGTACCCAACGTGGAGCTCGAACTTGCAGCCCCAAGATCAAGAGTTGCACACTCCACCAGCCGAGTCAGCCAGGTGCCCCAACCTGATGAAGATTCTATCTATCTATCTATCTATTTCTTTAAATGTTTATTTATTTATTTTTGAGAGAGAGTGAGAGTGTGTGTGTGTGCATCAGCAGCGGAGGGGCAGAGAAAGAGAGACACAGAGAACCCCAAGCAGGCCCTGCACTGTCAGTGCAGAGCCTGACATGGGGCTCAAACCCACAAACTATGAGATCATGATCTGAAATGAAATCAAGAGTCAGATGCTCAACCAACTGAGCCACCCAGGTGTCCCAAGATTAACATTTTAAAAACATCACTCTTGCTGCTCTGTGGAGAATTCACGGAGAGGACACTAAGGTGGCAGGGAGAATCTTTAGAAGACTACTGTGGTGACCCAGCCTACAGATGATGGTGGTGGTTTGGGTGCCCATGAAGGAGAGCAGTGAATGGTTTGTGATACATTTTGGGGGTAAAACTGATAAAATTTGGTGATGGACTCTTTTAGGGAGAAAAAGATTCAGGATTAGGGAAGTACAAAATAATCATTTAGGAAGTGATCAGCTGAGTTTACCAGAGATACAGAATTAGGTTGCCAAGCGGTGTTTAGGTTAGAGACATTGACTTTTCATCCATACCAATCACTTCAGTTGTATGTTTTCTCCAGTGTTCATCTTGGGTGGGGTTTGGTATGTTTGACAAGGGACAAAGAAGCGTGGCAATTCCTACAGTGTTTGCAAAGGAGTTATTAACACTGAGAAGGGCTGTAAGTCCCTATGTACATAGAGAAATAAGGCAAATGGGGCTGATGGGTTGTGGTTTGGGAGTTTTCATGAAGTACAAGATAGTGGAAGAGTGGGATGATGGACTGAATAACTTGAAAGTAAGACAGTTTTACTGGAGAGTGGGATGTCTGATTTGTGTTGAGGTAGATATTTCAATGAACTAGCAGCTCAGCCTTTTGGACTGGTCATCTAATATATGTTGACATTGTCTAATATGATGGCAGGAGTTAAAGGAGACCAGAAGGTTGGAAGTCAGGTGTTGAAATCTCAAGTGAATGGAGAGAAGTGACAGCAGATGACAGCAATGAGGAAGATTCAGCTGAATGGTATGAGTCCCAAAGGAGGGAGGATATTTATAAGAGGAAGCAGGTTCAATGTCTGAAAGTAGACGAATGTTGACCCAACTACAAAACCCGAGCTGAGAATAAGCAGTTTCCACTTAAGAGGCTGATGGGGACAATTGATGTTCTTGGGCATCTTTTGGGTTTCACGGAGGGAGAGAGGCGAAGAGAGTGTGGACAGCAGAGGTGAAGTGCACGTGAAAGTTTTTTGAGCACACGCCAGCACTTCCAAGCGCATAATGAAGTCCAAAGTTGGGTCCCATGAAGTATGGATGAAGTAAGGGGTTGGGGACAAGGTTGGGGCTGAGCGCCGACAAGATACAGGATTTCTGGAGATGCTTTTAGTATTGGCAGAGGATTTACTCCTGAATGGTTCTTGGAAGAAGGTGGGCACTTGGCCTGACACTGAAATCTGAACTGTTTGGGTTTTTTTTGTTTTTTTTTTTGTAACAACAAATTTGGTAACTATTTGGGTCATTTTCATTTTAAGGCTCTCTTCACAGTTTAAAGTTGATAATAAAAACACACAACAAATTAATGAGTACATAATTTCTGCTTGGGATTATGAAAATGTTCTAGAAATGGATGGTGGTGATAGTGGCACAACATTGGTAATATACTTCGTGCCACCAAATTATCCACTGAAAAAATAGTGAGAATGGTAAATACACAATTATATTATGTATATTTTCACACACACACACACACACACACACACACACACCCCATGCAACATTTAGTAAAGGTTGTAAATGAGCAGCCCGTTGGCTAAATCTGCTCTTAGAATGTTTTGCTTGGTCCCAAACTGTTCTGGCCACCATGTATGTACAAAAACAATGAAATTAGTTTCTGACATTCAGAATCTGGAGATTTTGCGCAAAATCCCTTCCAAAACTGGGCTGCCTAGTAACTGTGGGCACACACCCTTACTTGGGTACAACCAGTTGGAGACCAAGCAGGTCTGGTCTCCTTACATGAAGCCTGAACCTCCCCCATCCCCATTAAGCTCTTGTCAGCACTGGGGTCTTAAGCTCTCCTGTTGTTCAGCCTGGTGCCTGCCCTGGTTTTCTCGTTTCACAGTTCACAGAACGGTGAAATAATTTTGTAGCTGAGCCTCCACGAAGATGAGCAAATGAAAGGTAGACTGAGCAGGTCCTTGTGTTTCAAGACATTCTTGGTGGAAATGAAGCTGTGTGTTTAACATGTAAACAAAGTTACGTCCCAAGAATACAATCTGGCCAACTTCAGTTATTTTTATTACCTGCCCAGCTCCTGAGGGTAGTTGTGTTTGCCTCCCTGATTTATATAAGCTGTTTATTGCTCTAAGCTTTAAATAATTTGTGGAAAGCCGAAAACCTAACACAATCTGGAGGTCGTAGAAAATCTCTAATTTTCATCAAGTCTTTGGCTAATAAAAATCTTATAAGCCTTGAGACTTTCAAGAATGTCCATGGGGCATTCATTAATTTGCTGATTAAATGACTGTTCTCAATATTTGTTAATATGAAAAAAAGTTACATTTTCTGGTGTGTGTGTGTGTGTGTGTGTGAAACACAGAGGGAGAGAGAGAGAGGTAGAGAGAAAGATGTCACCTAGATCTCTCTTATTCATTGGCACATCAATGCATTGTTTGTGCCAAATCAATCAGTAGAGATGGGAACATTAAATCATTGTGTGTCAACATTGCTGTGAACCAAAAAAGTTCTAGTACACAAAATGGGCATGTACTGTCACCAGAAAAAAGTGCATTGGCTTCTTTTGAAAGTAAAAATACAGTAAACACCAGGTATTCTGGCACTACGATTGACTCTAGTCTAAAATACCCTCACACGTCTAAATTTACAGACAAGGCATTTTGAACTGTTTTTTTTTTTTTTTTTTTAAGTTCTCTTCCTTTTGGATGAACCGAACTTTTGGACATCTTTGCTTGGGAATAACAGTACAATGAATTACCATATCACTGGATGAGAGCTGAAAACGACACTTAATCAGAATGGAAATGTCCTATTTCTACTTAGAAATGGAGGGCTGCCCCAGTGCCTGTCAACCACAGGCTGACAACTCTTGGTGTCCTGTGACATTAGGAATATGCCCAGACCCAGGCTAAGTCATATATAAGCATAAAGGGTGTATTCATTGCTTAGAGCTGCTGTAACAAAATACCACAAACAGGTTAAACAACAGAAATCTGTTCTCTCTCAGGGATCTGGATGCTTGAGATCTGTAATCAAGGTAGTCAACAAGGCCATGCTGTCTTTGAAGGCTCTAGGAGAGAATCTCTTCTATGCCTTTCTCTTAGCTTCTGGTATTTCCAGCAAACCCTGGCATCCCTTGGCTTATAGACACCACTCCAATCTCTGCCTCCATTGTCACGTGCTGTTCTCCCTGTGTGTCTTTATCTGTGCCTCTTCTCTTTTTATAAAGCCATCAGTCCTGGTGGCATAGGGCCCACCCAAATGACCTCTTCTTGATTTGATTACATCTGCAAAGACCCTATTTCCAAACTAGGTCTCACATTGCCAGGAACCAGGGGTTAGGGCTTCAGTGTATCCTTTTGGAGGACACAATTCAACCCCTAACAGAGGGACAGAACAGTGGACAGACCACAATCACTGAATTAACTCTTCCGTTAGACTCTGGCCCAGCCATATCTCGTCACAGTGGTTGCTGACCCATTGTGCTTGCTGACCCATTTCCTGCTTTATCTTTCTATTCTGGCCAATGAATCCATGTCCGTCAACTTTCATCACTTTACACACGTTCCTGTTTGTGACTGGTCTCCCTTCCAGCATGCTCGCCTGACCCAAAACCCTGGGAATAGAATCCCTTGACTGGAGCCTGGAACACTGTTCTCAGGAACGTCTGCTATCAATCATTGCCCTTGTCTTTAATTCTTCTTATTCTTAGTATTCATATGTGGCTTAGATTTACTATTGCCACCACTTTTGCACCTTGCAACTCTCTTCCCCTATCATTGTGCTCTTTCCGCCAACTGTTGAAACCCACTCTTGAGTAAGTCCAACTAGTTAGTCTCTGGGATCATACCTGGGTCACTGAGCACAGCTCACCTCAACAGTGCTCTCTCCGATCCTCTGCAGAGGCATTTGATTCCACCCACAAGCTTCCCTACAACTGTGGCATCCACCGATTTCCCCTCATTCACGCCTTTCTCGTCAATGTCTAATTCACGGGGAAAAGGCACAGGTATTTTTCTAATCTCATGCCACCAAATTTACAAATTAGCCTTGGTTGGGACCCGCCATGTTTCTCCTTCCTACTCCTGACAAAGGAAACAAAGTCCATCGGAGGCCTGAAGCTGCTTCCCACCTCCTCCCCATCTGGGTTCTATTCAGGTTGTTTTTCTTTTTCTTTCTTTCTTTCTTTCTTTCTTTCTTTCTTTCTTTCTTTCTTTCTTTCTTTCTTTTCTTTCTTTCTTCCTTTCTTTCTTTCGTGGGGGGTGTGGGGCAGAGAGAGAGAGAGAGAATCTTAAGCAGGTTTCACACTCAGTGCAGAGCCCGACACAGGGCTTCAACCCATGACCCTGGGATCATGACCTGAGCCAAAATCAAGAGTAAGACACTCAACTGACTGAGCCACCCAGTCGCCCCTCAGATTTCTGTCTTCTAGAGACCTCTGTGCCTTTCTAGCATTTCCCCTACACCTTTGATCTCCATTTCCTTCATTTGCTCTTTCCTATCGACATTTTAAGAGTCTCTTCCGTGTTCTATTAACAAACAGTCCTTCGCTCATCCATACCCCCTCCCTTAACCTGAGATCACCTTTGGTTTTAAGAAATCATTAAGATATGCTTTATTTATACAATCTTTTTAAAGTTTTTTTATTATTTGAGAGAGGGAGAGAGGGAGAGGGAGAAGGAGAGGGAGAGAGAGGAGAGAATCCCAAGCAGGCTCTGTGCTGTCAGCACAGAGCCCAACACAGGGCTCAATCCCATGAACGGTGAGATCAGGACTTGAGTCAAAATCAAGAGTTGGATGCATAACTGACTGAGCCACTCAGGTGCCCCTATATATACAGTCTTTTACAGGAACTATACATTCAGTTTTTATTTTCTCTAGTTCTTTCCAGTCCCACTTAAACTTCTTGAGTTTTCCATATCTGCTATCTACACCCACTCACACCCATGCATTCTTGGTTCCAATGGAATCTCTTAACCTACTATTCCAAGATCACTAAAGACTGGCTTGTAGCTGAATCTAAGCACATCTTCTTGTCTTTTATTTCTCTAGCTTTCTCAGTAGCACATGGCACATTTTTTTACTTTCTACTTGTTGGCTTCCAGATACCTAGAACTTCTGGTTTTCCTCATAACTCTCTGACGTGTTTTCTCATTCTTTTTTGCTGGTTCCTCCTCCTCTCATGCCCCCTAAATATGGTGCTTCGTTTCTGCCCTTGGCCATCTTTGTTCCTTACTCCATACAATTTCCCAGGAGATTTCTGCCACACTCATGAATTTACATGATGACAATTTCCACACCTGTAACTGTAGATCAGATTGCTCCCCACAGACTCCTATTCACATAGCCAACTGCCTCCCAGATGACTTCACTTAGATGTCCTATGGGCAGCTCAAGTGCACCATAATGAAAACTCAACTAATACTCCCTACTCCTCAGCACCCCTCTATCTTGCATTAACCCCTGGGTTTCACATCTCATTTAACCCTGACCCCATTTACCCCCTCCAGAGACTGTGTCATCTGTAGCCCATATCTTTTGGGCCTTACCACTCCAGGTACTCCTCTTCCATTTCCAGTGGCTTATACTGGTATGTTTTGTTTTGTTTTGTGTGAGGAAAGTAAACAGCTGTTCTGCTGTGAGTAGAGCAGGCTGGAAACGTTGGGGAATTAAACCCATCATTCAATGACTTGTGGGAATTGGTTTATGAATTCCCCAGCTCCTCAACCTCTTGGGTGGGATAACTCTGAGATATTTGTTTTTATAGCATCTCCTAGGATTTGTCCATGACATTCATGGTCTAGTTGGCTTGATAAAACACTCTTTCCTGGCTACTTTTCCTCCTCCGTATCACTTCCTCCCTTTCTTACCCATACTCCCTGTTCTCCTAAAATGAACTACTTACACTTGAATCCTTGCCTTGAGGTCTGTTTCTGGAGGACACCAAAGAAAGATATCATCCTTCTTTCTATTCCTTTCTTTTCTTCTTCCAGTCAATTACCAAATCGTATTAATTCTACTTCATAATCATCTTGAGAAGCTTGCCACTTCTCTCTAGCCTTACTGCCACTAGCTTGTGGCCACTGCTGTTATCTCTAGCCTGGATCTCTGCAACAGCTCCCTACCCCGTCCCTTCACTACTCTCCTCCTCCAATCCTTCTTCTTCCTTCTGGCAGGGATCTTTCAAATGTGCAAATCTGACAAAATCACCAGCATAGTACACTTTTTGGGTGTCAACTGAGAATTGAGAAGCTAGCCTCCATCTTTAAATCCCAGAGCCCTTGGGGTGCCTGGGGGGCTCAGTCGGTTAAGCGTCCGACTTCGGCGCAGGTCATGATCTCACGGTCCGTGAGTTCGAGCCCCACGTCGGGCTCTGTGCTGACAGCTCGGAGCCTGGAGCCCGTTTCGGATTCTGTGTCTCCCTCTCTCTCTGCCCCTCCCCTGCTCATGCTCTGTCTCTCTCTGTCTCAAAAATAAATAAACGTTAAAAAAAAAATTAAATCCCAGAGCCCTATTAAAAGGAGCACCTTGTCATTCCCCTGTTAAATCTCTTTTCACCTGTACATGAAGTACCTGTTCACTCAGCTGTATTCCTCACCTGACTATAAATAAACTCTAAGGATAGGAACGTTCTATTTGCCTTTCCTTTCTTTTCCTTTCCTTTTGCCCTCTTTGTTGCTGTTGTACTCCTAGAGTGTAACTCCATGTTATAGTTAGTCTAGCTAAAGTTTTGTCAATATTGTTTATCTTTACGAGAAACCAGCTCTTAGTTTTGTAGACCTTTTCTATGATTTTTCTGGTCTCTATGTCACTCATTTCTGCTCTGATTTTGGTCTTTTTTCCTTCCTGATAACTTTGGTTTAGTTCTTTTTTCTAGTTCCTTGAAGTATGAAGTTAGGTTGTTTATTTGAGATCTTTCTTTTGTTTTAATGTAGGCATTTATTGCTATAATAACTGTTTTGCTACGTCTCATCAGTTTGGGTGTGTTCTGTTTCCACTTTTATTTATTTCAAGATACTTTTGGCTTCCCAAATGTTTCCTTATTGATTTTCTGCATGGATGATCTACCCGGTATTGAAACTGGGGTACTGAGTTCCCCTATTATTATTGTATTGTTGTCTATTTCTCTCTTCAGCTATGTTAGTAGTTGCTTAATATAATTAGGTGCTCTAGTGTTGGATGCATATGTATTTAAAGTTGTTATATCCTCTTGATGAATTGACTCCATCATTATATAATGACCTACTTTGTGTCTTGTTATAGTTTTGAACTTAGGGTCTATTTTGTCTGATACAGGCAGAGCTATTCCTAGTCTCTTTAAGTTTTCATTTGCATGGAATATTTTTTTCCCACCCTTCACTTCACTTTGAACCTGAGTGTGTCCTTAAAGCTGACATGAGTATCTTGCAGGTGGCAGATAGTTAGGTCTTCTTTTTTTAATGCATTCAGCCACCGTATGTCTTTTGATTGGAGACTTGAATCCATTTACATTTAATGTAATTATCGATAGCTAAGGGCTTACTAACGCCATCTTGTTGTTTTCTGGGTGTTTTGTAGTTCCTTTGTACTTTTCTTTTGTCTTGCTGTCTTTGTGAATTGATGATTTTCCATAGTGGTATGCTTTAGTTCCCTTCTCTTTATCTTTATGTACCTATTAGAGGTTTTTGCTTTCTGGTTACTCTGAGGCTTACACAAAACATCTTATTATTATAACACTCTATTTTAAGTGGATAGCAACTTATTTTTTATGTGTGTGCCGTTTTATACCTTTATTTGACAATCAGTGATCAGCTCTCATCCAAGTTAACTGTCCATAAATTTTGAAAGTGGTGTCAGGCATGTAGATAACCAATGCATAGACCTTGTTTGGTAAAGCTTCATCCTCATTATGTTTTCTGGACGGCTGCGCACAGATACGGTGTGGAACATTCCTTGTTCCTTTGGCCCAGACAGCTTTGTTGAGCCTGGTGTCAATGCTCACATCTGGAGCTCCCATCTCCTTCATGGCAGAAGGGCCCTTCTTTTTCTTGTCAGCCTTCTTTATGGGAGCCATTCTGCCAGGCCCAGGTTGGAAAGGAAAGATAGCAACTTAAATTTGATTACATGCCAAAACTCTGTTCTTTCACTTCCCCTCATTTTATGTTTTTGATGCCACAATTTATATCATTTTATACGGTGTTTCCATTAACAAATTATTGTACCTATAGGCTACAACAATTATAAGCTCCAATATTTTTATGCTTTAACAGACATAAGCTTTAATGCTTTTGTCTTTTAAACTTAATACTGAAATTAAGTGATTAACACACTACCATATTACGGTATTAGAGTATTCGCAATTTGACTACATAGTTACCTTTACCAATATATATGTAATATATTTTCAGGCTATTAATTAGTGTCCTTTCTTTTCAGTTTGAAGAATTCTTTCAGTGTTTTTTTTTAACGTTTGTTTATGTTTGAGAGAGAGAATGTCTGGGTGTGCACACGAGTTGGGGAAGGGCAGAGAGACATGGGGACAGAGGATCCGAAGCCAAGCCAGCTCCCTACTGACAGCAGAGATCATGAGATCATGACCTGAGCCAAGTCAGACTCGTAGCCGATTGAGCCACCCAGGTGCCCCTCCTTTCAGTATTTCTTATAAGGCAAGTCTAGTTGTGATGAACTCCCTCAGCTGTTGTTTATCTGGGGAAGTCTCTATCTCTCCTTCATTTCTGAAGGACAGCCTTGCTGAATACAGTGTTCATGATTGGCAATTTTATTTCTCTTTCAGTGCTTTGAATATATCATCTCATTCTCTCCTGACCTACAAGGCTTCTGCTGAGAAATCTGCTGTTATCCTTAGGGGGGGTTCTCTTATATGTGAGATTTGTGTGTTTGTCTTGCTGGTTTTAAAACTCTCTTTGATTTTAGATAGTTTTATTGTAATCCATTTTGGAGAAAATCTTTTTGAGTTGAATTTCTTTGGGGACCTTTGGGCTTCATAAATTTGGATGTCCAGATTTCTCACCAGATTTGGGGATCTGTCAGCCATTATTTCTTTAAATAGTTTTTCTGCCCCTTTCGTTCTCCCTTCTCTTTCTAGGGCTCCGGTGACGCCTAGATTGCTTTTCTCAATGGTGTTCTATGATTCGCATAGATTCTCTTCACTCTTTTTCATTCACTTTTCCTTGTTCTCCCCTGACCGTAATTTCAGATAACCTATCTTTGACCTCACAGCTTCTCTCTTCTCCTTGATCAAGTCTGCTCTCTATTGCATTTTTCATTTTATTCATTGCCCCAGACTTTCGGTTTGGCTCCTTTTTACTTTTTAATGATTTCTATTTCTCGGTTAAATGTTTCATTTTGTTTGTGTATTGTTTTCTTGAGCTCACTGAATTGTCTTTTCTCGTGTTTTCTTGTAGCTCACTGAACATCCTTAAAACAGCTATTTTGAATTCATTATCGGGCACATCACAGATCTCCATTTCGTTAGGGTTGGTTACAGGGAAATGACTGTGTTCACTGGGTGGTGTCACGTTTCCTTGATTTTTCATGTTTCTTGAAGTCTTGCCTTGCTAGCTTCACATCTGAAGGAGGAGTCGCCTCCTGCAGCCTCTACTGATTGTCTCTGGGAGAGAAATACCTTCTGTCAGCCGTGCGAAGCATTCGAAGACTCTCTCAGACATTTTCTTTTTTTTTTTTTCAACGTTTATTTATTTTTGGGACAGAGAGAGACAGAGCATGAACGGGGGAGGGGCAGAGAGAGAGGGAGACACGGAATCGGAAACAGGCTCCAGGCTCCGAGCCACCAGCCCAGAGCCCGACGCGGGGCTCGAACTCACGGACCGCGAGATCGTGACCTGAGCTGAAGTCGGACGCTCAACCGACTGCACCACCCAGGCGCCCCTCTCTCAGACACGTTCTATGGATACACATACTCCACACTTCCTGTTCTCTCTTGGTGGATGGGGGGATGATTCTTAATGGTGTTCTTTCCCCTGACCCTGCAAAACCCCCAGCTGAATGCTGACAGCCTCCCATTTGCCTTCCCCAGGGCAGTGCTGAATGCTCAAGTTTTGTGCTCTTTCCCAATCCCGCAGATTTGGGCTGGCTTTCTGCACGTGCTCACTAGCCATCTGCAAAGGCTTGTGCTTGTTGACCTTGCCAGCATGAGCAAGGAGCGGACCGCATGGTGGTGGTGGAGGAGTGGGGAGGGCTGAGGGTGAGCCACGCAGAGTGCTGGGGGTGTCTGTGAGCCAGTGGGGGGATGCACAGATGAGGCATCCCCAGTGGTTCATGGCTGGGCTTCTGGATGGAGTTCACATAACAGGATCTGCATCCCTTCTGCCCTCCAAGAGCCCTGCTGCTCTTCTCCCAACCCCTGCTGACCCTTCAGTCAAGTAGCACATTTCCCTATTCTGGATGGGGCAAGAAGGGGCGGGGCCTCTTTGGCAAGCATCCTGCATAGCTGGGGAAGCTAGGCACTCAGTCATATGCTCCCACTTTCCTTGTGAAGAAGTGGCACAAGGTCTCTCTCAGCGCTGACCTGTGCCACTGTGGGGGAGGGGTGACGGGGTAGAGTCACCTCTTCAATGTATCCAATCTTGGATTTCTCTTAGCCTCCAACAGTGTGTGGGAGCTTCTCTGTTGGACTCCTGGACTTCCACAAAGCACTGTTGTTCATGAGCGATGGTCCAATTTGGTGGGGTTTTTTGGTGGGGGAAGACAGTGGAAAACGTTTGTTCCTCCGTTTCGCTGTCACCTCCCTCTGCATTTTACGTTTAGCGATGCAGATTGCCACAAATATCTAAGCTTTTTGGAAGGAAAGAATGTTAATTTCAAGGTAACAACTATGGATTTTGTGTAGTTTTGTTCAACATAGGCTCAGGCTCAAAGCCTCTGCTCCTTGGAAATACACTTGGAACTCTGCTGGAAAATGTTAGCGTTCTCTTTTCTCTATAATATTGATATACCTGTCACATTCAAGCAGGGCCCGTGATTCATCTTAATGTGCAGGTGTTCCTAACTGAGGCTGGATGTTTGAATTTGCTTCATTCCATGCAGTCTGTTTTAATTTTGATTAATTGCCATCAGGAATAATAACTCCTCAGGGCAGATCATTAGGAAGCTACATAACCGATGATGTTTAGCTACAGGATATGGAAAACTAGTCACCACCACTGAAATGGTCAGAGATACCCTTTCGGCTGCATGAACAAAGAATACTTTGGTCATTCCAACTGGATTTCAGAAACAAATTGAAATGGAATTAGAAATGCTTTTTCATAAATATGTTAGCTTTCAAATTTGCCCCCTTTTTTTTTTCCTTAACAGATTTTCCTAATTCTGACATGAAAATCAGTAACCACAAGTGATAGTCATGGAGGGTAAGAATAAGGTATATGCTGGGGGAGTACATCTCAGTACATATTTGCAATAATTAACTGACAGAATCATGAGCTCCTGATGTACACATAGAAAAGGACGTGGGCTTACCCATTATTCCCCATCCGAGACCAATGCCTTTGTTGAGGCACTGACTGTTTCACTTTGTGCCTTGACGCACTAGGCTCCTGACTGCCTCTAGTGTCCTTACCTCTGGTGTAGTTTCCTCTTGGCCCACTCATACTCAACGATTTGCTCTTTCCCTTTTTTTTTTTTAAAGTAGTCCCCACATCCGGTATGGAGCCCAACATGGGGCTTGACCTGAGGACCCTGAGATCAAGAACTGAGCTGAGATGAAGAGTGGGTGCTTAACCAACTGAGCCACCCAGGTGATCCTATTTGCTCTTTCCTAAACAGAGCACATCAGCTCCTACCTTTGCCCCTGACTCTCGCTATCCCTGGAAGATTCTTAGTCCCCTTTTTCATCTGGCTACCTCATATCGAGCACGTCTCTTAAATGTCACCTATTCTGGGGGAAGCTTTGTTTGTTGCATCACCCCCCCCTCAGGTGGCTCTTCTATGTGTCTCGTTGCATCCTGGGACATTTCTACATAACTGCTGTCATATTTTATTGCTACTGAATGTCCGTCTCCTCTTTTAGTCTGTGAGGTCTCTGAGGGCAAAATTTCTGTCTTGTATCTCTAGAGCCCCTAGTTCAGGACATCCTAACTTTTTTTTTTTGCTTCACATATCCCTTTAAGAATCTTATGAAACTTTGGGGCGCCTGGGTGGCTCAGTCAGTTAAGCATCCGACTCGGCTCGGGTCATGATCTCACACTCCATGAGTTCGAGCCCCGCGTTGGGCTCTGTGCTGACAGCTCGGAGCCTGGAGCCTGCTTCAGGTTCTGTGTCTCCCTCTCTCTGACCCTCCCCTGTTCACGTTCTTTCTCTGTCTCAAAAATAAAGAAACATTAAAAAAAACCAATTTTTAGAAAGAATCTTATGAAAACTTGAAACTCGCTCTCTAGATGCAAGCACTCTAAATTTTGCTAATTTCAGGGGGTTCTGGGATACTCTAAATTCATCTGTGGACCTTCGACATCCATGGAGCTCTGGTTAAGAACTCCTGCACAAGCTCCTGGGTGCATCAAAATAATTATCACGTAACAAATGATTAATGTGGGTCACACACTGTTCTGCACGTCACAGGATCTGCCCCATTTCGTCCTTACAACAATCCTATGAGGTAGATACTGTAATTATCCCCAGTTTAAAGATGAGGAAGCTGAGGAACAGCTTGGGAGTAACTTGCTCACGGCTATTCTGAGCTAGCGTTCTTAATTAGCCTGCTCTGTCAACCACAACGCCGCCTTCCTCTTGGCCCCACTATGGTGCTGTTCATAGTACTCTGCCTAAAGGGCACTGCAAAATGTTGAATGAGCCACAGAATGAGCAATGCTGTCATATGTACCAGAAACTATGAATAAGGTTAAAATCATGTGGAAAATAAAAAAAGGCTTAGCATTCAAATGGTTTGAGCTCTCTCAATGGACTGGATAGCATAGAATATAGGCTACACCCTGCCTCCTTTTAGTTTTAAGTATAAGGAGTGGGAAGGTAAAGAACTTTTACTGAATGTTTGATACACGAATGACCTTGAGTTTGGTGTTTGCTAAACAAACCCGATCACACCATAGCGGTAACAGAGCTTGGACTAAAATTGAATTTTGAGTCAGGTATTGACCTCAGGGAAGGACAGGATGGGAAAATACACAGTGCTGTGTTTTATATATTTTTATATTTTTTAATGTTCATGTTTTTATTTCTAAATATTTATTTATTTCTGAGAGAGAGAGCGAGCGAGCCGGGGAGGGGCAGAGAATCCAAAGCAGGTTCTGTGCTGACAGCGGAGAGCCCAATGCAGGACTTGAACTCACAATCTGTGAGATCATGACCTGAGCCGAAGTCAGATGCTCAACTGACTGAGCCACCCGTGTGCCCCAAGCGTTGTGTCTTTAAAAGCAAGCATTAATAAAGCACAGTTTATAAAAGCCAAACTGTTGGCTCCCTGTGACATCACCGAATGGAAGTTTCAGTGCTAGAATGGAGAGCGGTTAAGGAGGTACGGGTGGGCTAAACTTTTTCTTTCTTTTAATAAAAATAGGCCTTTCATGTCTTTTGTGATAAGGAAGAGTTCTACAATTCCAGTTGGACGTGAATAGGACCTTCACTCAAGTGTGCATACACACGCACATCTGGATTCAGAAAGGAAGGAAGGGAAGGTGGGAATGAAGGAGAGGAGAGACCCATAAGTGATTATCATGTGCCAGCAATCACATTAACTGATTCCAAATAGAGTCTCTCAGCTAACCTAGCCTGTGGTGCCCACTATAGTCAACGGTTCAAAAGTCAAACGTCAGGCACTGCTTGGGGGAGGAGCCCAGTAGAACAAAATAAAAACAGTAGCAGGGAGACTTTACTTGCTCAAAGAAACTGTAGTCTTCTTCAGAATCTTCTAAGAACACTACCTTACCGATTCTAATTGTTGTCCATGAACAATTAAAAAAATTTTTTTAACGTTTATTTATTATTGAGAGACAGAGAGACACAGAGCGTGAGCAGGGGAGGGGTAGAGAGAGGGGAAGACAGAGAACCCCAAGCAGGCTCCAGGCTCTGAGCTGTCAGCACAGAGCCCGACGCGGGGCTTGAACTCACAAACTGCGAGATCACGACCTGAGCTGAAGTCAGTCACCTAACCAACTGAGCCACCCAGGCGCCCCTGTCCATGAACAATTGTAACCACCCCTGGGAAAGCCTAGAAGTAAGAAAATGCTCTCGGTGTCCTTCATCCCCCCATTGTTGCTGGGGCTGATCTTACTGTGTTCTGCATATTGGACTCAGGAGATCCAGTTCCAAGTAAGACTCGAACCCACTTCTGGCCTGTGTGTAGAGGGGGCTCAGGGCTTCATAGGGCCAGTGTCGAACCCTGAAGCTCCTGGGGATGTGAATCTACATGTCTGGTGGGGAGGACAAGGGTATGTGATGTTGGTCATTGTCCAAGTTTGTGCCCTCATGGTGGGTCTCCTCAGTGCTCAAGGTGCTTACAACTCTCTCTCACAAATTGTGGGTGATACTTTCTCTGTCAGCTGTTTTTATTGTCCGTGCTTATCCAGATCACTGGCCCTAGACATCTTGGTTTCTCAGTGCCAATATTTGGGTTATGGAGAATGACATAACAAACAAACAAACACAGGACTTTTTGGAACTAAATTTGGGGGAATTTTCTGGTTTTATTTTTTTAAATATAAGAAAAAAAGTGTCCTGAAATGTTATATCAGCAAGTCATTTAAAAATACTTGGCTGGCAATGTTTTTTTGTTTTTTTTTTAGTTTTTTAAAGTTTATTTATTTATTTATTTTGACAGATACAGAGACAGCATGAGTAGGGGAGGGGCAGAGAGAGGGAGAGAGAGAATCCCAAGCAGGTTCCGCACTGTCAGCACACAGCCCGAAGTGGGGCTCGAATGCACGAAACCGCGAGATCATGACCTGAGCCAAAACTGAGAGTCAGACGCTTAGCCGACTGAGCCACCCAGGCGCCCTATGGCTAGAAATGTTTTCTAACTTTTTCTAATATTAGCTTGGCTTTCTTTATAACTTAGCTGTCTACAAGCCATCATCTGAAGGGGGCTAAGTCAAGCCAGTTTTCCACTGAGTTACAATAATGGAGACTCTAATTATCCAGTCTGCCTCTCCAGTTGTGTTGTAATTCATTAAAATTCCTTTTGCCCCTTTTCAGTTGGATACATTTTCAGCTTTCTAAATTCTAGTCTCTTCTTGTTTCAAAAATGTAGACAGTTAACAGATATATTCATATCCCATTTGTTTGTTAATTTGCTTTTACGATGATCTCTCTATCCCTTTAATTTCTAACCCACGGCTGTACCTCTGTTTCCCGTTAAAATGCAAATTTTCTTAGAAGCTGGCCCCTACAGCTGATAGCAAAAGAATTTTGATCTTGCAAAATAATCTGCCTTTGGATGAAGGATCCCCACGACATGTATGAATTTGCTCCTGGATGCAAATCCAGCGAGAGTGGGCTCTGCGGCGGGCTTGGGGAGAGGCAGGTGGTGTCTTTGGGGTGAAGAAGGTATTACACTCTATGAAGAATGCATCCCTGTGCTATGGAACAGGACTGAGAATGAAGCCTTTGCTTTTTGCCCTTTTAGAAAGTCTGCATAGGTGCGTCGCCATAAGATGCTGGCAGGTCATCTGCATATTATCAGGGCAGTTGACCTTATGTAAGTCTGCCCTTTGGCTTTTAAAGATCTCTCCGGGTAGCCTGATTAGGAGAGGTTATCAGGTCCCCTACCTGCTTGGTAGAGGTCACTATTTAACTTGTATAAATGCTATATGGGAATGTATCTTTCGTCACCGCGGACCATATCATTCTTGTAACCAGGCACCCAAGGAAGTCCCAAAGTATTCCTCCTGGGGATGCACAGCCTTGGAGCTGTTCGGGTGAGCTTTACCTTTGCTTTTTCTAATGTTTGCTATCTGGAGAGCATTATCCAGGGAATAGTTTGGCTTCGGAGGGAGGCTGAATCCCTTTTCATTTCTTCTCAGCCAGTGGAACGTCCTTCTTTAGATTACAAACCGAATATAATTCCATCAGGAAGAGTAGACTCCCAGGAGGAAATATCAATCAATAGTTGAGGATTATTGAAAAATAAGATACAGTGTGTTTTTTCTTTGCATTTTTTTTAGAGAAGACAGGACTATAATTTACACTATAATTCTGCTTTGTGTTTTTTAAGATACAAATTAGAGAATCTTGTGAAAATCATTGCTTGCTTCAACTCAAAAGGGAAAATGAAGCTAGAAATAACTCTAAAAACATATCTGATTGCCTGAATATTATTTTACAGGTCTGAATAAAGAGAGAATGTGACTTAGATTATATATGATAACTCAGTATTTGTTAATCTTATATAAAATTAAATCATATTGTGCATTATGTAGTCTGTATTTTACTTAATTTAGTTTTACAAAATAGGGATTTTCAACTGTAGTCACTCTTAGCACTGTTACAGTGATTATATTGGTTAAGGGTTATGCACTATAAGAAGATTAAAAAATCTTAAAAAACTTTTTTCATGTTTTATCTATTTCATGTTTTATCTAGAGACAGGGAGAGGCAGAGGGTGAGTGAAGAGGGCCAGAGAGAAAGGAAGACACAGAATCTGAAGCAGGCTCCAGGCTCAGAGCTGTCAGCACAGAGCCTGATGCAGGGCTCGAACCCAGGAACTGGGAGATCATGACCAGAGCTGAAGTTGGACACTCAACCGACTGAGCCACCCAGGCACCCCAAGAAGATAAAAAATCTTTAAAAAAAGTTTTTTAAAGTAAGCTCTATGCCCAACATGGGGCTTGAATCTCTGACTCTGAGAACAAAAGTCACACACTTTACTGATTAAGCCAGCCAGGGGCCCCAAGAAGATAAAAAATATTTGAGGTGACTATGAATTTTATCTAATTACATTGGTCCGTTAAAAAAAATACAGTACCCACCCCTATCAAAATAACACCAGCATTCTTCACAGAGCTAGAACAAATAATCCTAAAATTTGTATGGAACCAGAAAAGACCCCGAACAGCCAAAGCAATCTTGAAAAAGAAAACCAAAGCAGGAGGCATCACAATCCCGGACTTCAAGCTACACTACAAAGCTGTAATCATCAGGACAGTATGGTACTGGTACAAGAACAGACACTCAGATCAGTGAGACAGAATAGAGAACGCAGAAATGAACCCACAAACATATGGTCACCTAATCTTTGACAAAGCAGGAAAGAATATCCGATGGAATAAAGACAGTCTCTTCAGCAAGTGGTGCTGGGAAAACTGGACAGCGACATGCAGAAGAATAAACCTGGACCACTTTCTTACACCAGACACAAAAATAAACTCAAAATGGATGAAAGACCTCAATGTAAGACAGGAAGACATCAAAATCCTCCAGGAGAAAAGCAGGCAAAAACTTCTTTGATCTTGGCCGCAGCAACCGCTTACTCAACACGTCTCCGGAGGCAAGGGAAACAAAAGCAAAAATGAACTACTGGGACTTCAGCAAGACAAAAAGATTCTGCACAGCAAAGGAAACAGTCAGCAAAACTAAAAAGCAACCGATAGAATGGGAGTAGATATTTGCAAACAACATATCAGATAAAGGGTTAGTATCCAAAATCTATAAAGAAAGGGTTAGTATCCAAAAATCTATAAAGAACTTATCAAACTCTACACCCAAAAACCAAATAATCCAGTGAAGAAATGGGCAAAAGACATGAATAGACACTTCTCCAAAGAAGACATCCAGATGGCCAACCGACACATCACTCATCATCAGGGAAATACAAATCCAAACCACAATGAGATACCACCTGACACCTGTCAGAATGGCCAACATTAACAACTCAGGCAACAACAGGTGTTGGAGAGGATGCGGAGAAAGAGGATCTCTTTTGCATTGTTGGTGGGAATGCAAGCTGGTGCAGCCACTCTGGAAAACAGTATGGAGGTTCCTCAAGAAAATAAAAATAGAACTACCCTATGACTCAGGAATTGCGCTACTAGGCATTTATCCAAGGGATACAGGTGTGCTGTTTCAAAGGGACACATGCACCCCTATGTTTATAGCAGCACTAGCAACAATAGCCAAAGTATGGAAAGAGCCCAAATGTCCATCGATGGATGAATGGATAAAGAAGATGTGGTATACACACACACACACACACACACACACACACAATGGAGTATCACTCGGCAATCAAAAAGAATGAAATCTTGCCATTTGCAACCACGTGGATGGAACTGGAGGGTATTATGCTAAGTGAAATTAGTCAGAGAAAGACAAATAATCATATGACTTCACTCATGTGAGGACTTTCAGAGACATAACAGATGACCAGAAGGGAAGGGAAACACAAATAATATAAAAACAGGGAGGGGGACAAAACAGAAGAGACCCTTAAATATGGAGAACAGAGGGTTACTGGAGCGGGTGTGGGAGGGGGGATGGGCTAAATGGGGAAAGGGCACTAAGGAATCTACTCCTGAAATCATTGTTGCACTATATGCTAATTTGGATGTAAATTAAAAATATAAAAAAAAAAATACAGTACCCATAGGTGGGCTAAATTGTAGGAGCATAACACCTAACGTTATTGCTGGAAATTCAAAAACTATCTTCCTAGCTTTCTTTTCATCTGTCCTGTGGAACATGGCATATCGAAGATCTTATTCTGCAAGGTTTTGCAAGATTATTTTAACAGCCCTCTCTCTACATTCCTTCTGTAAGAGTCATTCGCTTTCGAAAAATGACTATATTTATAATTTGGGCCTCGAACCCCTGGGGACCCTTGGAGTTTCTTTAAGGAATGCTGAAATCTATATTTATACCAAGTGTTATCGAGGACAGAATAAAGAATGTACTGGAATATACGTACCACTTTTCATACATAAGTAACTGTTGTGATGATTAATAAATACAAAATATACTGCTTTCATGGTAGCTTTTGGTAATCTCAACCAACAAAGACTAAAACGAAACTAGTAGAATTAGGTAAAAAATGGGCTCTCATAGTTGAAAAGTTTGGAAACTACTAGAAAATAGGAGTGGAGAGTGCCACCAATATGGCAAGTTTCCATTTCAACTAAAGTTCCTTGTGTGCCTCTGAACTCCACATGGTCAAAGGAGTTATTCAATTCCAAGAATGATTCATGCTTATATAATATACTGGTAACAAGAGTATAAAGCATTAGGTTTTGTGCAGGAAAAGGGGGGGCACATTCAAATGATCTGCTAATATGGAGTCTTTTTTTTTTTTTTTTTTTAATGCTCTCAAATTACCTACCACATTGTGGCTAAGTAGATGAAGCTGGCTGCAGTCGTCTATAAACTCTAAAGAGCTTTCAGCCGGCCAGAATCCACTGGATCATAATTACAGAGAGGACTCCATGAAAAGCACCCAGCTCTGCCTCCACTTCTCAAGCTGCGCCCCACTAAGGATCAGTGCTGTGTCACAAAAAAATGAGCAGTCAGGGCAGAGACCGGCTGGGGGCAGATGCAGCAGAAAGAACCAGGCAAAGTTCTGGATAGAACTTCGTAAAGCTTTGTAAAGGGCAGAGTCACTAGCTACCAGACAGACCACACAGTGAGTTCACTCCCATCCCTCTGACACAACCCAAACCTACCAAACCTACCGTCTAACATTTGAATGAAAAGGACCCAGCGAAGGGGGTGCCTGGTTGGCTCTCTGGGTGGAGCAGGTGCTCTTGATCTCGGGGTTGTGAGTTCGGGCCCCACGGTGGGTGTAGAGATTACTTACAAAAAAAAAAAAAAAGATCTTAAAAAAAAAGAAGAGAGAAAGAAAGAACCCAGTGAAGACAAGGCATTTCCTTGTCAACAGCCAGGAAAAGTTCTGCTTCCACTCGGAGTAGGCAAATAAATCCATTCGTTTTACACACGCCACACAAGTTTTTATTGTTTATAACTAATTACAGCTCTCTTTCATGTTTTCACACTCTGGGTCTAAGGAGAGAAGGGAATTGGGCCTGTTAACCTTCGTATGCAACTAAGAAGCAGTTTATGGCTGGCCAGGTGCAAATGCCGTATCTAATCTCTCCTGTGTCTGTCTTACAGCAGCTGCAGCAGCTGGAGGGGGTTAGGGAGCTATTAAATATCAAGGAAATGTTTGTGCCAATGTTGTCCGCTTTCAGGGTGGTTCGAGAAAGTCACAGGTTGTCTTCCGCTCAGAAGCATGGCAGGTTATTACTGGAGTAAGAGCCATTCTCACCGAGATCTCCTCAGGGAGAGCGCGGGCAAAGTGACCCGCCCCAAGTTCAAGGGGGAACCTGAGGCCCTTTATCAGTCTCCTTCCTTTTTGGCACCGAAGCCCCGATAGCTGCAAAAGCGGTCTTATGCCTTGTGCCTTACTATCACTGGTTCTTTGTGACTGTGGATAGGACACTATGGTACTCAGAACCAAGAGAACTCACCCGGAAAACAAAACCTTTCTTTAATCCCGCAGTAATGCCCAAGGATACTTAAAGAGTTAAGAATATATGTTTGAGTAAAGTAAAATGAGATCCTGGAGAGAGAGTATAAGACAAAAGGAAGGTTTTCATGAGCTACTCAAGCAAGGTGATGCAGGGCAATAAACACTGGCTGTGAAAATATGGGGTGAGAGCCAGCTCTAGAACTTGCTGGAAGCCTGAGTTGGAACAAGGCATCTGAGTCCCCGGGAGTTGATCAGGACACGACCGCTTTTGGTTTTTACAAATCTATACCCAGGGCCCACCACCTACCCAGAAGACACAATCTAGACCACCTAATCATGGAGACAAGACTGACACAGGTACAGTTATCACCTAGAGACAATTTTTGCAAAGTAAGATATTCGTGGAAGAACAATCTATATGTGCACAGAAAATCAGCACGTTTGTTTACTTAAACTTGCACAACGTTATACGGCAAATGTATCTCAACAAATCTGGAAAAAAACAAAGTGGAGGATGGTCTGTAATGAGATGCTACAGTGTTCTATCTTTAGCTCTGTTCTGTGTAGGTTTCTTTTCCTGTCCCCAGATATTTAGATGGGACTGCAGATGGCACCTGTAGCAGGTAGAAGTTGTGTCTGCCGAATGTAACAGAATCCTGATGCCAGAGGCTTAACCCAATAGGGGTTGTTTCTGTCACACGACAGGGGCTCTGGTGACGCACAGTGAAGGGCAGGCTACTCTTCCTTCTCCATCGTTCTTAGCATCTGGCTTTCTTTCTCCTGGGGCTAGCCTCCTTAATAAACATACCCGGATGCCCACCCAGTGACTTCTGCTTTTACCTTACTGGCCAGAACTGTGTCACGTGACCACCCCTAGCTGCAAGGGATGCTGGGAGACACACTGCTTTGGATGAACCAGATCAAGCATCTGTCAGTAGGGAAGAAGGCAGATGTGGATACTGGGTATGCAACAGTAGTGGCTGGCACAGGACTCAAGAGATTCACAGGTCACCCAGGCTGGAGAGGGCAGTGAATCCATGGAATGATGGAGCCACACCCCCCAGAAGGATCTTAGGAGAGTGGCTTGATAAAATGGATCTAACATGCACACTTCAATAGGGTTACCCCGAGTCTAAAAAAATCAACTGTATTATAGATAGAATGGGGGAAATGTTTCTTCATAATCCTATAAAAACATCTATGAATTTTCATTTACCACAAGAGCAGTAACAGCAGTCAAAATAACATCTTGTATTTCCCGGATGTTTACTATTGGTTATCTTCCCTTTAGTGCTCAGAGTAATTCTGAGGCAGACTTGTTATTATTATTATTAATATCCCTATATTATTTTTCAAAAAATTGAGAAATATAAGTAACTTGACCAAAATCCTATAGCTAGTAAGTAGGTGGGCCAGGATTTGAACCTAATGCCAGAACCCTTATTATTTACTTCTATATTATATTATTCCCCAAGGAAAATTGACTTACTTCTAAAAGGGCTAATTCAATATTTTTTTCTTTTTTATTATAGTATATATTTTATTTTATTTATTTTATTTTTATTTTTTAAAATATAACTTACTGTCAAGTTGGCTAACATACAATGTGTACAGTGTACTCTTGGTTTTGGGGGCTAATTCAGTATTTTTTAAAAGGATTTTTTTTTGGGGGGCGCCTGGGTGGCGCAGTCGGTTAAGCATCCGACTTCAGCCAGGTCACGATCTCGCGGTCTGTGAGTTCGAGCCCCGCGTCGGGCTCTGGGCTGATGGCTCAGAGCCTGGAGCCTGTTTCCGATTCTGTGTCTCCCTCTCTCTCTGCCCCTCCCCCGTTCATGCTCTGTCTCTCTCTGTCCCAAAAATAAATAAAAAACGTTGAAAAAAAAAATTAAAAGGATTTTTAAAGTGATCTCTACATCCAACATGGGGCTCAAACTCACAACCCTGAGATCAAGAGTCACATGCTCCACCAACTGAGCCAGCCAGCCACCCCAAAGGCCAACTGGATCTTGGACGGCATTACTAGTATTATAATATCTATAACAGCCTCTGTCTCTGATCAGAACATATTTGTGGCATTACTCTTAATTCTGGAAGCCACGTTCTTCAGACAGACCAGAACAGCTAAATCCTTCCTGTACCCCTGCCACCTTTACATCAGTTTCAGAGGGTAAGAAAGATGCTCAAGGCCAACACCCCACCTTGCTCTTGGCCTTGTCCCATGTCTTTCTGGAGCTCCAACACCTGACTCTTCTGTGTCCCATACCTCCAATTGTCACTTTCTACCAGTTCCTTTTTCTTCAGCCAATAAATTTATTTTAAACGTTTCCATCCTAAATAAAGACCCCTCCAAAACCTCATTTGTAGAAATATGTACCTTTTTAACTATGGCTTCGAATGAGCCCTCGTTCACCACACTTCTTAAAAGAATATTTAACATAGGCTCTCTACCTCCTTCCTTCCCATTTATATGCCCTTTTCAATTTCCAACTATGTTGAACATCTTCAGCGATTTAAAAATCCAAGTCCGTCCTCAGCGGCAGCCATCTTTAGAAGTCAAACAAGCGGACAAACTGGATGCTTGTTGGAGGCTCATACTTAAGGGCTGCTCATTTTTCTGACGTTCCTCTTTACATTTTTTTTAAACGTTTGTTCATTTTTGAGAGACAGAGAGAACAGAGCATGAGCAGGGGAGGGGCAGAGAGAGAGAGAGGGAGACACAGAATCCGAAGCAGGCTCCAGGCTCCGAGCTGTCAGCACAGAGCCCGACGCGGGGCTCGAACCCACAGACCTTGAGATCATGACCTGAGCCGAAGTCGGCTGCTCACCCGACTGAGCCACCCAGGCGCCCCCGGACGTGCCTCTTTAAGGCATTCATAAATCTTTTAAGTCCAGTTTTCACAAACGTGTTCTCCAACTAAATCAATAGGACTTTTAATTCACTACGAAATGGTGAACTCTGTAATGATTTTGTTGGTTTGCTGTTCATTTTCTCTTTGTGTTGTGCTTACCATAAGAAGGCTGACTACTTCTGTTCTTTTATACTGAAATAATTTTGGTGCCTGTGACCGCAGTTAATTCATCGTGGGAATGAAGGCATATTGAGTGATAAAGTAAATGAAAAATGGCTCTTCCATTTTTAGTTATCAGTGGAATAAGCATCAGTGACAGGAAGGGTCTGGGAAAAGAAAATCGATCATCCTCTTGCATCCACACCAGTACTGTCACTCCCCAGCACCATAGCCTCTCGGGACAGAAGAGACCTGAGTCACTGTGGAAGTAGGTAATTTCACAAAGCCATGGAAAACCACAACAACTAACCACAAGTGTAATATAACTATATTTCTAACTCCAGCACCTAGAGTTTATTAAGCACACTGGTGGTGTTGGGAAATTCCAATTCTTGACAATTTTAGGCCACGTCTGTATCCAGTGGATTGTAGCAAACAATATCCCTCATGGAAAAACTCTAAAATTTCCTGAAAGTAGAAGTAAAACCATACAACTGACCCTGGGAACAACACAGGGGCCAATGCCCAGCCCCCCATCCCATGCAGACAAAAATCTGTATAAAACTTTTGACTCGCCTCCAAAAACTTAACTACTAATAACCTACTGTTGATCAGAAGCCTTACTGATAACAGTTGGTTAATACATATTTTGTACATTATGTGCGTTACATACTATATTCTTACAATAAAGTAAGCTAGAGAAAAAAAATGTTATTTAAAAAAATCACAAGGGGGCTGCCTGGGTTCCGAGGCAGGGTTCGGGTTTCCGAGTTTGGCTCAGGTCATGATCTCATGGTTTGTGGGTTCAGGCCCCGTGTCGGGCTCTGTGCTAGCAGCTCAGAGCCTGGAGCCTGTTTCGGAGTCTGTGTCTCCCTCTCTCTCTCTCTCTCTCTTTCTCCCCCACTCATGCTCTGTCTCTCTCTCTCTCTCTCTCTCTCAAAAATAAATAAACATTAAACAAATTTAATTAAAAAAATATGGAAGAGAAAATACATTTATAATGCAAGACAATAAAAAAACTCCACATTTAAGTGAACCCACGCAGTTCAAACCCATGTTGTCTAAAGGTCAACTGTGATTGATTTGATCTCTTATTAAAATACAAAGAAATAATTTTCCTACCAGATACCTATTTGCCTCTTTGTAGTTTTTCATTCCTGACCATTTGCAAAGCATGGTTAAAACAAGAAGTTGCCAAAGGCAGGAGGGAGGGAGAGGCAGGGTCTAGGAGCAGTAGGGGCGGAGGTGAGCAGTGGCATACAACTAGATCATTCCAGATCACGGGGGGGGGGGGGTCCCCAAATCATGATGGCTTGACTCACGAGTTTTTGGCTTCACAGTGGTACAAACGCAGTACCAAATCGGTACAGACTGTACTTCTCCCAGGCTAGCGATATGTGGTCCGATACTGTCTTGTGATGCTCTGCAGCCGCAGGAAGTTTTACTCCCGCTCAGCCACACGCTCACGAGGGGCAACGCCTGGTACGCGCCACAGTCATTCTGTACACATCCAACTGCTCTGTGTTTCACTGTCGGTAGGGTGTTCAACAAATTCCATGATATATTCAACGCTGTTATTTACTGGCTTTTCAAGTTGATCGTAAATGCAGTCTGTTTTGGAAGAATACATATCGGTGCAAGTTTCCTGTGTGTTTATTAATGTGGGGGCTCTCGCTGGCTTCTGTAGGTGCTTGTGTGATGTTTTCCAAGTATCCCCAGCTTCTGGTTCTGCTTCACTCTAACAACAAGTCGGCCAGCACTTCCTTCCTTCTCCCTTTTTCCTCTCTCTTTCTCATCTTACCTCAGGAATGGAAACATGAAAGTAAGTGCGTGCATGTATGTGGTATGGGGGGAAATCTTTGAGCCAGGAGATAGAAGACATTGGGCAAATTATTACCTTCTCTCTCTCAAGACTATCACTTTTAAGCTGAGTAATGCTCACAAATGCATGATGCGTGTGAATGTGCTTTTTTAAAAGTTTGAAGTGCTCTTTAAAATCCAAAGACTAACCTAGGAGTGCCTGAGTGGCTCGGTTGGTTAAGCATCTGAGTCTTGATATCAGCTCAGGTCATGATCTCATGGTTCATGAGATCCAGTCCCACACTAGGCTCTTGGCTAACAGCATGGAGCCTGCTTGGGATTCTCTCTCTCCCTCTCTCACTGCCCCTCCCCTGCTCATGCTGTCTCTCTCAAAATAAAGAAATAAACTTAAAAAAAATCCAAAGACTAATCTAATAGTATTCTTCGGGGCGCCTGGGTGGCTCAGTTAGTTGAGGGTCCCACTTTGCTCAGGTCATGATCTTGTGGTTGGTTGGTTCAAGCCCCACGTTGGCTCTGTGCTGACAGCTTGGAACCTGGAGCCTGCTTCTGATTCTGTGTCTTTCTCTCTCTCTCTCTGCCCCTCTCCAGTTCATGCTCTCTTTCTCTCTCTGAAAAATCAATAAATAAACTTAAAAAAATTAATAGTATTCTTAAACTTTTTGAGTAATTCTAGGGGCACCTGGGTGGCTCAGTCTGCTGAGCGTCCGACTTCAGCTCAGGTCATGATCTCATGGCTCGTGAGTTCTAGCCCCACGTTGGGCACTCTGCTGTCAGCACAGAGCCTGCTTTGGTTCCTGTCTCCCTCTCTCTCTATCCCTCCCCAGCTCATGCTTTCTGTCTTAAAAAATAAATAAAAACATCAAAAACAATTTTTTTGAGTAATTCTAGTACCAATCTTCCTCGACTTACATCCTGCTAAACCCATCATGACTTGAAAATATCCTGAGTCAAAAATGCAGTTAGTACACCTGACCTACTGACATCATAGTTCAGCCTTGCCTACCTTGAATGTGCTGAGAACACTTACGTTAGCCTACAGCTGGGCAAATCATCTAACACAAAGGCTATTTTGTAATAAAGTACCGAATAGCTCATAAATTCACTTTATATAATATAGGGGAAAAATAAAGCTTTATACTGAGTTTCTAACCTACACTTAGAGCCTATACTTCAGTATATTTTACCAAACAACATTCTTCAAAAGAATTAAGGAAAAAGAATAACCTTAAAGTGTTCCACAGGTACAGAAACAGTTTAGGGGAACATTCTATTAAGCATGATTTCATGGAGGGATCAAATAGCATGCAATTATTTTGTAATTGCCTTTTAGCCCCTTGCTATGTAATTATTCATTTGGTTATATATGCTTTACAAATTAGCACCCCCAAAGATCTAAAAAAAATTACACAGAACATGGTGATTATCCTTAGAGTTACATTGTTTCTCAAGGGGTAACTGCCATTTAGTGTTCTAGGTCTGAGTTCATTCACATCATGACCTCATGGTGATCATGTACTTACAGAGTAACTTGCCTGGCTGTTGGGGCCTCAAAATATCGTGCACAGCTAGAGCAGGAAAAGTGGTTGGGAACAGGTGCAAATCCAAAATGGTGAGCGTTGTGTGTTCAGACAAGCTCCAGGCTGCCTAGGGTTCACAGTAAATAGTGTTGAATGCACGTGTATGTGTGTGTGTGTGTGTGTGTGTGCATGCGCACACTCGTGCACATGTACACATACACCTGCACGTTTCTTAGGTCTCCCAAAGGCCGACCAATTCACAGAGAAAAGCTTTTACCCAACCAAGAGTCATTCCCACTTAAAAACCCACACACATTTGTTAGATTTCTTAGAAGGTCAAGGGAAGAGAAATATAAATGTCTCACTTCCTTTTCAAATTAAGAACAACAAAAGTAAAAACATCTTTCACTGAATATAAGAAGTGACAACACATAGCTTGGGAGGGAGAGCAAGAAAGATACGGGGGACTGCCTAAAATCACAGAAAATTCTGGAAAATCACAGAGCTGTGTGTTCAGTATGAAGGCTGTCCCGAATGCATAGGCATTATAAAATGATATGGGTTCTGGAGTGAACAGAGGAAGCCTCAGAGAGTCAATTTACTACCATACCGATGAGTTCAAGTATCTTTAAAGGAATGCTTTAACGAAAAGCTCATTTTGCTAATATTCTTATGGGACAGGGTCTCCCTGGTCACAACCTCTTAGATTGCAACCCTTCCCTCAGTGACTCCAAGACTAGTTTCTATTTTTCCCTCCTTTCTCTTGGGCTCTTTCAAACCATTTAAAGGTCGTTGTAGGAAGCCCATGTTTGAATATCAATGTGTAAGAGCACAAGATTTAAATTTGAACCCAGATTAGACAATGCGGGTTTGAATCCACAAGCCTGTATTTCCCAGATGTGTGGTTTGAACAATACTCCTCTCTTTGTGCTTCCGCTTTCCCAGTTGTGACAGGGACCTAATAGTTCCTACCTAATGGAGTCGGTATGAGAATACCTTCCTCACGGGGTTGTCGTAGGGATTAAGTAGGTTATTACATGTAAAGCCGTTGGCACTCTGGCCACAGTAAGCCCTATGCATGCGTTTACTTTTATACTTATTATTTTATTTATTTACTTTTATTATTATACTTATGATTGGGAAGATATCATGCGTACTTGGCACTTTGTAAACTCTCAATAAATGGTAATTATGTCTATTCTTTTTTTTTGCAGTTCTGTTATTATACATTAGTATTTGGGTTAAAGTATCTTTTTCTTCAGGGACTGGGAGGCTGATGTCTCCTGGGCCATAGCCTGGCTATTTAGAGGGTTCCTGTTGTCCCCGCTGATGCCATTTTCTGGGAGTGGAACTTTAGCTCTGAAAATGAGCAAACCCAAAGTAGGTGGGCCAGGAGACCCACAACCCTTGAAGGGAGGCAGGGCAAGGAGAGTCAGGTGACCTGTCCTTTCTAATAGAACTTACTGCCTAGAAAACTCAGTCTAGAAGAATGGCATGACTTCATTTTGTATTCCCTTGGGATTCTGTTTGAACCTAGGGTACCATGGTGATAATCCTGTCCCCCTTTTGCTCTTTTTAAAAAAATTTTTTTCTTAACATTTATTCAATTTTGAGAGACAGAGACAGAGTTGAGTCGGGGAGGGGCAGAGAATGAGGGAGACGCAGACAGAATCCGAAGCAGGCTCCAGGCTCTGAGCTGTCAGCACAGAGCCCAACGCGGGGCTTGAATTCATGGACCGTGAGCTCATGACCTGGGCTGAAGTCGGACCCTTAAGCGACTGAGCCACCCAGGCGCCCCCCACCTATTTTTGCTCTTTTGTGGTTGGGGTGGGATGAGTGGAAGCAGGGTGGTTCTGCCCCACTGCTTCCAAGATTCTTCTCTACCTTCTCCTTGTAATGGTGGTCCCGTGTCCAAGAACACTGAATTCAGAGAAGCCCAAAAGATGGGACAGCTAACATGAGCATTCCTGTGCGGTTCCTGCGGGGCGCCTTCCATGAGCATTGCCCATGCCAACAAAAAGGGGGAGGGGGCATCTCCTTGGCTTCTTGCCCTCTAGATAGGGCCGACTTGACATTCCAGCACCTTGGCTCTGTGGACTAAGTCCTTCAGAGCCTGCAGGCAGAGCCTCTTCCCTTAAAGCTTGATCTTATTAGTGGAAGAATTCTTAGCTCTGAAAAATACACATGTCTCGGCAGGTGTGCAAATTGGCCATGAGGCTCCGCAAATGAAAACACACCCGTGAAGGGGGCTACGTGACCGCAGGCCGAGAGGCCCGACTGCCTGTCTGTGTACAATCTGCAACTTGGTCTTTGCCCGAAGACCCCTAATACAGTGTATAGTCTTAATTTGTCTTCTCTAAAACCTCTAAAATCATGCTGAAACCATGTCCCTCAATAATCTCTCTGTTGAATCATGATGCTCTCTTGGATTACAGAATTTGTGCAAAAAAGACACCGGTCCTTCGAATCCCTGGTTACCCACATGAGTCAGGAACCACAGGGTAACCCTCCCTTCTCCCAAATCCCGAGGTGGTTGGACAGGGTTTTTGTTTCTTGCCTGCAATCTCTTAAACATAGCTTTACCCACCTCAGTGCAAATAAGGTCAATCTGCCACGATGACCAACTGAATCAGAAAAAGGAGGGAGAGGTGACAGAAGAGGAAAATAATCACAGCAAACAGCCACTGGGAGCTCAGTGCGCGCGAGTCCATGCTAAGTAGCTCATGTGCGCGGCTTCACGAATACACATAACCGGTGTGCACAGGCTTTGTACCTTTGTTTTACAGAAGAAATTGAATCCCAGACTGAACTTGGGGACTGAACTTACCCCAAGGTCACACAGAGAATCAGGGGTGTAGGATTAAAGGCCCTCTGACCTGAGAGCTTTAGGCTTAACCATTATGCTTCATATTCTTAAGCACTTTGGATTCTGGAGTTGACATGAAAGTACACATAAAACTTACGTAAAGTGGCATGATTAAATATATTACAACATGTAAGGCAGCCCTCCAGAGGAAAAACAACAACCCAGATTTTAGTGTCTGCCCACTTTTGTGGTGTAAATATTCTCACTGCGGTTGATTCAAGCTGCCGATGGTTTGGTCCCCAGCTTTTACAATCCCTGCACATGGCTGACTAAATGTGTGCAAGGAGGGGGTGCTGATGCAGGTGTAGGAGATTTGGGTCCCGGGATCTACTGCCTCTTTACTTACATGCCGCTGTAAGCGAGACTCCATCTTTCTGAGCTTCAATTTTCTCCCTCACTTGTAAAACAAAAAGATGAAAGAATAAATTGCCTCCATATATATATATATTTTTTACGCCTTAGGAAGGGTCTATCTAATGTGAGTTGGCGGTTTGGAAAGTATGGTGTGTTCTTTTAAATGTGAAAATGGGGAATGCGCTAGTCATTAGAAAGGTCACTTTTGAGAGGAAACACCATTTCAAGTTTAATGAAATTCAATAAATACAGTCATCTTTTCTCCTTCCCACCCCTTTGTCTTGTCTCGGCTCTTCCTGAACTTGTTTTCTTATTGGACAAAAGTCGGACCAGAGACAATCGGAGTCACTTTGTAATTTCACTTTGGAGGGATTTTGATTTTCCAAGGCAAGAGTTCTTAAGCTAGAATCTTTAATACAATTAGTTTCCTTGATAATCCTATTTATCGTATTGCATATGCGCATAGAAGCACGGAGAAGTGATCCCAAGACTTCTAGAGAGTGGATGGCAGAAGAAAAAAAAAGTGCACGTATCAGAGTGGAGATTTCCGGAGAGCTTAGGAACAGACTTTTTTCCTCGTCTAGGCTGGGGACGGCAGAGGGCTAGCCAAGGCAAGCAGGGTCACCACCTCACTGGCCTCATCGTGCCAAATGCAAAGCAAAATGAAATGTGTGCTTTCGATTTCTGAATACCTGAAACGAAGGGAGATTTAGTCATTAAACACATACAGGGCTTTGACTGACCACACACCCTTTCTAAAATTGCTATGTAGGTTTTAAGTCAGTATTTGTGGTTGGGAATTAGTGTTCTTTTAGTCCTTGGGAGCATGATAATCTGCAAGGAAAGCTTGCTGTTCTCATGGTGGAACCCTGGATGTCTCTGAGCTTTCTTCTCTAACCGGGAGACGTCTCTCGGCATTCTGTCTTTCCTTCTGCAAATACTGAAGAGGCACCCCTTGCCAGGCAGAGAGAAAGCACTGGGGCCATCAGGGTGACTGTGTCATGCCCCTTCCCTCGAAGAACTCTCAAGTCCACCGAGGAGGATACTAGGTCAACAAAAAGTCTCAACACAAGGCGGCCGGCACTGCAAGAGAGGAAGGAACAAGGCGCCGTGGGAGGGTGTGACTACCGCGTGTAACTAGACTGTCCCCATTACAGATATGTGGGTGTGTCATAACCATGTAGATTTTCTCTGTTAAAATCATTTCCTTTTTGGGGCGCCCGGGTGGCTCAGTCGGTTGGGCGTCCGACTTCGGCTCAGGTCATGATCTCATGGTCCGTGAGTTCGAGCCCCGCGTGGGGCTCTGGGCTGACGCCTCAGAGCCTGGAGCCTGTTTCAGATTCTGTGTCTCCCTCTCTCTCTCTGACCTTCCCCCATTCATGCTCTGTCTCTCTCTCTCTCTCTCTCTCTCTGTCTCAAAAACGAATAAACGTTAAAAAAAAAATGAAAAAAAAAATCATTTCCTTTTTGGGCTTCCTGGGTGGCTCAGTCAGTTGAACACTGGATTTCAGCTCAGGTTATGATCTCATGGTCCGTGGGTTCGAGCCCCACCTCTGGCTCTGCACTGACAGATTCTCTCTCTCTCTCTGCCCCTCCTTACTCTCTCTGTCTCTCTCCTTCTCTCTCTGCTCCTCCCCCCCCTCAAAAATAAATACATAAACTTAAAAAAATTTCCTTTTCATTGATTTGTACAGAATGTTAACAGTACAGAGAGGCAAACTGAAGCCCTCGTTTTTATCTTTTCATTCTTGCAGTCAACTATAATATGCACTGTATGAATTTACAAACAACAGATTCACACATTGCAAAACAGGAGTGCATTTCATCTTTAATCGGTAGTTCCCAATCTTGGGCGCATGGTGGAATTAATCGCTTGGGACGCTTTTTATTTTATTTTTTTTTACTTAAAAAAATTTTTTTTTAACGTTTATTTATTTTTGAGACAGAGAGAGACACAGTATGAATGGGGGAGGGGCAGAGAGAGAGGGAGACACAGAATCGGAAGCAGGCTCCAGGCTCTGAGCCATCAGCCCAGAGCCCGACGTGGGGCTCAAACTCGCGGACCGCGAGATCGTGACCTGAGCTGAAGTCGGACGCTCAACCGACTGAGCCACCCAGGCGCCCCTGGGACGCTTTTTAAAAACACCAACGCTTGAGTCTCTTTTCCTCAGTGGGCAAGGACCTGAGAGAAATCACGAGCAAAGGTGGGATGCCCTAGATGCCAGTGAGAGATGCTGCTGGTGTCTCTCCCGCCTGCCCCAGGGCCCCACACGGACCACCCACATTCACAGTGCGCATTGGCTTGAGGAGATCCGAGGCTGAGCCTTACCTACGCCAAGGGGAGGTCAGCCCCACGGGCACAGATCTGCCCTATGGTGAAGGAGAAGGCCTCCCCTCCCCTCGGAAATGAATTAGTGCTTGAAATACCACAATTGATAGCCATAACTTTGCTGCAAGTTTTATTTTCCTCAAAATGATAAATGTCTCCGAAGAAGGACGCTAAACCTGATTGGTTATTTGTATCCTTTGGGCCTCATTACCTGGTAACAAATTCTGCAACAAGGGAGCAAAGGCCAACTTAAGAGGTTTGGATCCTCTAATGAGAGTCTGGGAAGGAAAGAGCTATGTTGGGCTCAGTGCAGGTAGCAGCCCTCAGCTGGGGCCACAGCTCCTCCCACCAGCCCACCGCCTCCAAGTAGAATCAGTCCTTCATTTAAGTACTTATAGTAATTCTGGTTTTGATACTCGTAGTATTCCTAATACAATAATTCTGTAATTACACGGATGATGTTTTTTTCATCTAGGTTTGGCCTTCTGTTTGTTTTCCGGGGGGGGGGGGGGGGTTGGTTCATGTCAACACAACCAGAGAAGAAGGAGACAGAAAAATAAAATTCATAAGACACAAAGAAGGGAACAAAACAAAACCAAACCCTGCTGAATCCTGACCAAGTGCCTAGCATAGGCCCATGGAGCAATCCCCTGTATGCTATTCGTACCACAGGGACGCGTCACTGTGGCTCAGAATGACAAGCACCTGTCCTCGGAGAGGCTGGCCCATGGATTGAAGCACTTAGCACATTCTGAGTGCTCTGTAAACGCGGAGGGTACGAGATGATCTTCAGAGGATGTCTCCTCAGAGGAAGGTGCTATGCAAATACTAGCATTGTTATTCTTCTAGCACAAATTTATAATTGACTTTCTGTTAAACATTGCAGCAAGTTAAATTAATTCAGGATGATTACAGTCATTAAACAAATGCCTGGTAATGACTGCTTTCTTCTTCTGGCATTCCTCAAACCACTGGGGTAATACCATGTAAGGCTTTGGCTCCATTGTCAGATTAATTGCGATGCACAACCCGCGGTTCGTAACCGCGCATGCGCACTGCTTTCTAGCAACCGGACCGTGATTTAGGGTTACTGGCTGATCTCCTTCACCTCCGAGATTTTCCTATCGCTCTTGCCATTTGGTCAGGCACAATTTATGGGTTCACTACAGCTTACAAGTGGCTTAAGGCAACTTCTACCTGTTTAAAGAAAAAAAAAAAAAAAAGGAGAAGGAGAAGGAGAAGAAGAAGAAGTTGTGCTTTTACAATCAAAACGCGGGGCAGGAATTCTCCCCCATTGACTCATCTGATGCTGGAGCAAACCAACACGATAGGGGCAGTGACGATTTGCAGCCTCTTTGCGCCTCGGGACGGTCACGCCAAGAATCACCTGGCATCTCACAGCAAGCAGGACAGAAATGGTTAAGTCCCCAAGGCTGCGAGTAAAACACTGTGCCCGATAGCAAAGCGACGGGAGGTGTCCCCTGGCAGGTGTGGACGCACAAAGGCGGCCCTCCTTCAGCCAGGCGGTGCATTCGAGGTCATCTGACCGGTGCCCCACCCTGGAGACTGGCCTGACTCCGCGGAGGCCCCTGCGTGATAACACCCTGCGAGTCAGCTGACGGCCGCGTCAGAGCCCCTGCCTCTTTGCACGCTCACGCCTGCCGGAGCCCGGCTCCTGCAGCCTCCTAGCCGCAGTGCAGCCAAGCCGAGGCCGCCAGCTAGGCACAGGGTGCCGTCCTGCTGCCACCACTCAGCATGCCTTACGCGAGGAGTATTTACCTTTGGCTTAGCCAGGAGCAGAGAAGCAGTCTGAATGTGCACGGGGGCTTCTAAGTTGGCAGCGTGAATCTGCAGCAGAGTGGGTACTGCCGGGAGCCTGGTGGCCAGACTGCCCCTCGTGGAGCGCGGCTCAGTCCCCGTCCCCTGCGGGCGCGGCCTGGGGGCGCGGCTCAGGCTCAGGCCGCGCTGCTAGACCCGCAGGAGTAAAGGCTAGGACAAAGGAGACGATGCTGGCCGTGGTCCGGCCGGCCGGGGCCCGTGCAAGGCTCGTCCACCCAACCGAAGCCAGGGGACAGTTGAGGCTGGTCACAGGGGCTGCCGCGGGTCCCCCCTCCTCAGTTAGAACACGGTGTCAAGGAGGAAACCAGACTCGCTGACCTAATTCAATCCCAGTCCTCTCTGGATGCGGGGACGGCTGCCGAATAGCAGTGACACAACCAGCCATCAGTGGAGAATTACTGTGAGTGCAGCCCGAGACAAGGACAGCCTGATTCCGGTCATCTGATGGCTTCTTCTTATTTTCCTAACTAAGCGTGCTCGCCAGAGCACACAGTTGTGTGCATGAGCCTGCCTTGCGTGCGGTCTGCGTCTGCTCTGGTTGGAAATCAGGGTGCCAGGCGAGCCCGCCTTCGTGCTGGCTTCTCTCTGCTGCTAGGAAGGGGCACGCAGACAACAAAGAAGGAAGCAGAAAGCATCACTTTATCTTCACTGGTGATGCTGGCGGGACATAACTTCTTCGCAGTGATGCCCTCCCGTGTGCCTGTGTGTGCGTGTGTGCGCGCGTGTTTGAATCCATCTAATCGAGGAGCCTCACAGATACCATCGTGGATGTGGCTTTTAATGATCTGGAGGAGAGAAAAAAAAAAAAAAAAGGCAGCCCGTGGAGCCGGCCGCACGTTTAGGTGATTGCCAATTCGAAATACTTTGGTTTGTGAAGCCTGGCCCTGAGGGACCAGCTCGGTAACTGAGAAAGAGATCGTAGATAAAGAAATAAAAATGACAAGCGTAATAATGCAGGCTCTGCGAGAAGGCTGTCAGAGCGTGAGTTCATGGATGGCAATTTCACCAGGCTGAGACTGAATAATTCATAGATTGAAATTACCCTGCTTTTCACCTTTCCATTTAAGCCGGCATGATCTGAATCTCTAATAAATGTTCGAGATAAAGCAAAACGCCAATTTGAATCTGAAGAGCTTTTAAAACCAGATGCGGCACCCCGAATCTTTCGGTATCTTTCACAATTATCCTGTGAGGACCGCACTTCATCACGAAGCGGCATTACCAGGGAAAATGACTGTGATTACAATAGCAACAATAGAAGGCCACCAAACGATCTCTCATTTACCTAATTTGCTAAGACTGACTGTGTGCTGTGAATGCCCGTTGTGAGTCACCTTGCCTCACACCCGTGGATCTGCCTCGCGCCGGAACAGAAGCGAGGCGGTGCGTGGAATCAAGACCCGAACTCTGAGAGCCTAGCAGAGGGCTCTCTCTTGGGTTGCAATGCGTCTTTGGTTTGCGTTTTTGCGTTCTTCCCCACCCCCCGGTGCTTGCACTCCAAGTGCCTGTTTGGGAGCTGTGGTGAGCCTGTGGTGGACTGGGGGGTGATGCCTTGATGCGGGACGGCACAGATTTGTTCGTTTACATACCCCCTTCGCTTGAACGTATACCCACATGCGTTTACTAGAAGGGAGGAAAGATTCTGTTTGGGGGGAGTGGCTTAAAAATGCAGCCCAGATGAAGGCTAGGTCTTTGTTTCTTCCTCGAAACCCCTGTCTGCTCTCAGGTGAGAGATCCCTTCAGGAAACTATAGTCCTGGTGTGATGTGTTAAAAAACCTCTCGGCTCGAAAAGGGGCTCCCGAGACACATCCACTAATCAGTCTGTGCAGCTTGTATTAAAAGCACGTATTTCCAACTGAGTGATTAAATGAAGCTTTCTTTGGCTGTGGCTGTGCCTGCTGGCCCTCCAGTGGAGTCTAACCTAAAGAGGGCTCTTTCTGACAGCCTGCACGGTCCATGTCAGGGCAGCTGTGCCCCCGCGAGAAGGAGGCAGGGCTCAGAAAGCCTGGCCGGAGAACGGACGTTGTGCCGTCATTTAAGAGGCCCGGTGACCCCCAGAGTTTTACTCTCAGGGGCATGAAGACAGTGTGTGGGTTCTTGCGGAGTCAAGTGATTTAAGTTTGATGAGCTAAGGCAGGGTTTCTGAGGGATGACGGTCCTCGGGGAGGAAGGTAGGTTTGAAACACAACCTGTCTAATATTGTTGAGTGCTCTGCTTGAGACCCTGAGCTCTGATATGCTTCTTAATCCATCATGGTGGCTTTGGCCCTTCCCATACACCCCCAAATACCTTTGTCAGAAGGAGGTAAGTCGTATTTCTAATCATTAGTCTAACTGATTATGTTCTTCTCGTCTGGTTTCGGGGGGAATATGTTGTTTTGATGCTGTACTTTCCACCTACTGTTATTCTCACCACCCTCAGGATAACTAACAACTTTTTTTCCCTGTGTTTTTTTCTCTAAATATAAATGAAAATGTAGCATTTTAAAAGGTGATTTAAATATGGTGTCTCTTCCCTTTATGTAAATACGTTCCAGGTTCTAATGCTTTTCAGAGGAAAGGGGGAAACAGTTTTACTTAGGAAATAATTTTTTTAAATCGTAAGCAACTCACTAGATATCAATTATGTTACCATATTGTTTTCTTTAGATAACTCACATTTCTCATACGGAACCCATTATTCTTATCTTTTAAGAAAGAGGCTGTTAGTGACAAAGGGCTTTTCACAAACCCGCACTGTCTCTGGGCCAGTGTTTTCTTTTTCATTAAAACAGAGTCTTGATGCTCTGTAAAGGGTTTTTCATTTCTGCACTTTAAAGCTCTTTAATAGTCAAAGTTTGAACAGGGTAATCATTCAACAAACTGGTTTATGTGTCTGATGTTTAAGTAATGCAGGTATACTAAAATGATCTAAGTATAATTGGAAATCAGACTTTGTTACCTTTTTGGGGCTCAGAAACATAATGAGTTTCACTTGATAAAAACAGCAAATTAGAAGCTCGTAGTTTTCTGACTTAAGTATGTATCCTTTATATTCTTGGGAAATGAGGTATTTCTTTCATTTTTTCAGGATGCAGGTGCCTATCGTGCGTTAACGCTATCGTGTGTTAGTGCTTGATGATCCTGCAATTTACTGGTTTTGCCACAAGAAACGGGTAAAGAGCTGTACACAGCTAAAAATCTCGAACTCTGGTCTTTCCCTGAAATTGGATTTTCTTTTCAAACTCTGTTTAAGTAATTGAAATTGTATATACATAATTAAAACAAATGAGTTCACTAGATAACTTTTCATCTATTATTGACAATTCACTCATTGTCTATGGATGCATCTTACCTAGAATGCTCTGGACAAGCATCACATAGGTGAAAAAGACTACAAGGGTAAGTATACTTGCAGGTGACTTGAAAAATAATCAACTCTGGAAGTATACCGTTAGGGCTTAACTTGGGTGAATCTCAGACAATCATGGCTCAACACTATTTTGTAGTGCTTTCTCTGGGTTTTTTTTTTTTTTTTTTTTTTTTTTTTAGGTGGGCATGAGAAAGACAAGCGAAAAGTTAACCCCTCCCCCCCTACTTCTAACTGCCCATCACTACGGAGCATCAACTGTAGTTACAAGGAGTGACTTGAGATTTAAACACCCAGAAGCACACTCGTAGAATCCAGCAAACTGCCTTGTGCTTTAAGACGGAATGGGTATCATAGATACAGAGAACACATCGGCGGTTACTAGAGGGGTGGGCAAGATGGGTGGGGATGGATGGCAACTAGACTTTTGGTGGCGATCACTTTGTAGTTCATACAGACGTCAAATTATAATGTTGTGTACCTGAAACTTACATAATGTTATGTACCATTTTTTTATCTTAATAAAAAACCTAACTATATAAACTAAGTAAAAAAAGAATGTATAAATTTTACCACTTAATCATTGAAGTCTTTTCTGGACATTCGTGTATTTAATTTTATTTACTTACTTACTTTAACATTTGTTTTTGAGAGAGCGACGGACAGAGCATGAGCGGGGAGAGGGGCGGAGAGAGAGGGAGACACAGAATCCCGAGCAGGCTCCAGGCTCCGAGCCGTCAGCACAGAGCCCGACGTGGGGCCTGAACCCACAAATCGTGAAATCGTGACCTGGGCTGAAGTCAGACGCTCAACCGACTGAGCCACCCAGACGCCCCTGTGTGCTATCTTTTTAAAGAGTCTCTTCTCTCCAGAAAGAATCTTTCCAACATTTTAGTATGCAAATTTGCAAACACAGAGAAAAGCTGAACATGTGTAAATACCCTTATACCAAGACTCTGTAAATAATACTTTTCTGGACTTGCTTGGCCACATACATATCCAACAATCCACCTCTTTGTCCATCCATCAATCCATCTTAGCGTTTTGACGCATTTCAGAGTAAGTTGCAGACGTCAATACACTGGCCGCTAAGGATATGCCTGCTGAAGTGTTTAACTAGAATTCAACATTTGTTTATAGAGCTTTCCTTTAAGTAAAATTTACATATGACGAAGAAAGACGGGCACCTGGCTGTCTCAGTTGGTGGAGTGTGTGACTCTTGATCTCGGGGTTGTAGTTTCGAGCCCCATATTGGGTGTGGAGATGACTTAAAAATAAGATCTTTAAGGGGTGCCTGGGTGGCTCCGTCGGTTAAGCACTGATTTCGCCTCAGGTCATGATCCCAAGGTTGTGGGATTGAGCCCAGCGCTCAGCGTGGAGCCTGCTTAGGATTCTCTCTCTCTCTCTCTCTCTCTCTCTCTCTCTCTCTCTCTCTCTCTCCCTCTGCCGCTCTCCCCTGCTTACGTGCTCTCTCTCTCAAAACCAAATAAAATCTTAAAAAAGTTATATATGATGAAGCAAGAGTTTGGAAGGACAGTGTACTGTTATTTCTTAAAAGGCAGTAACAGTTTCTTTAACATGATGCACGGTTTGATGCAAACCCCAGTGACGCTGTGATTTAACTTGGAATGTACAAAGCCCACATCTATGGTGGAAGGAAGCGGGCTCTTCCCAGTCCCCGTCTCCATCGCCAGGCGAACTTTCACCCACTGTGCCTGGGGAACACGGGTAACGCGGCATCACTATCAGGATGGAGGGGGTGTCGGGGCACTCATAATTAATTTCCAGGGTCGATTTCTGTTCTTGGAGCAGTTTTCCCTTCTCTCTCCTGCAGGTGAGCGGCGACCCATGCCCCTTGAACAATCACCGCCTGCCCTTCCACATGGGCTCTTCTCTGCCTCTCCCTCTGCTCCCCTGTGTGTCCCACTCAGTTTCCTCTCTTCCATGTTCCCCCAACTCTTAACTATTTTTTTTCCTCAGAACAAGGGAACAAATGTCATCGTTTTGCAAGTGATTCTACGGCATCAGGGAAACTCTTACGGAAAGCGAAAATAGAGAGTTGAGGAATCACAAGAACTCTTCAAAGGATTAGTTTCTCTTGGTCTTAATAATAACAAATGAGTCAAGGATTGCCCTCTCAAGGCCTCTTCACGACTTCGCCTCTTGGATCCAGCCTTGTGGATGAGATTCAGCCGTTCTTCTCCTAACTGAGCCCTAGACCAAGCCTCTCTAAGATTTGCACTGGTAGGGTTGAAGGCTCCTGCTGTGCTTCCAAAGTCTGCCACGTTGTGTAGACCACAGCGTCCGGTCACTAGTTCTGGTCCATAGCATCTCCTTTCAGTAGTCACACAAGGTCTTCTGCCCTCGGCCCCGCCCCTTGGTGGGGGTGCAGGGATTGTCAAAGCTTTTTTCCCCAGGCTTTGGTCCACCTCCCCATGTCAGTCACTTTCTAGGTGGCTTCTCCCTCAGGCCATCTTTCTTCATTGGGTTCAGCATGCTTAAAGCTTCCATTAGATATTAGAGATATTCAATAGTTCAGGCTGGGACTGTCTTTTTTTTAATTTTTAATGTTTATTTATTTTTGAGAGAGAGAGAGGAGGAGGAGGAAAGAGAGAGGGAGAAACAGAATCGGAAGCAGGCTCCAGGCTCTGAGCTGTCAGCACAGAGCCAGACGCGGGGCTCGAACTCACCAACCGTGAGATCGTGACCTGAGCCGAAGTCGGAGGCTTCACTGACTGAGCCGCCCAGGCGCCTCAAGGCTGGGTCTGTCTTTGGCTGGGATTCCACTGATGTGCCTGTTTTGTTAAAGTACTCATTGGTTCTAATGGACTGGTTAAGAGGCTCTATAGTACGACAAACCTGGATTGTAATCTGTGTTGTGACTCCACCAGCAACATGACTCCGGGCCAAGTTAAGGAAGCATTCTGAGCTTCACGTCCTCAAAAGTTTGCTAAGTGTTTGGCGGTGCTTGGCAGCTACTTTGTATTCACCACATGTCAGCGCCATCATCATCTCAACAGAAGGCGCCATCATCCTAGAACTCAACCGGCCCTCCTTCCACCAGGGCTGTTTAATAGATCCCAGCAGGGACGTCCGGCTGGCTCTGTAGGTAGGGCATGTGACTCTGGATCTCACGGTTGTGAGTTCAAGCCCCACACTGGGTGTGGAGCCTAATTAAATAAATTAATTAAATAACCAACTAAATAATAATAAAGATTTTTTTAAACGCCCTAATTAAAAAAAGAAAATAGATTATTAGCGGACTGCCTTCTCTTCTTGTGTCCAATTTTGCTCCTCTTGAGGGACCTCCTATTAAGGTTCTCTTTTTTTTTTAAGGTCTAAAAATGCCCCCAGCTTTTAGCTCAGTGTGATACAGAATCAACCAATAGAACTCACTGAAGGCTTAGCTGGAGGAAGATCAGAGGTAGCATCACGGAAGATTAACTTTCTGCCACATCATCTCCTAATCCTTTCCATCCCACAAAACACAGCAGATGACTGAGGATATTCCAGAGAAATACAGCCTTTAGACGCAGCAGGAGGGGCCGCTGCCCCGGGCCCACACTTTTGAGAGCTGCGCTCGGGGGGCCCAGATTTGCCCCTTTGTGGTCATTCCCTGTTACAGGCTTCCCCACAGGACAAGAAGTCAGTGCGTCAAGGGGACGTGTCCACCCAGAGCCTGTGTTTTACCTCGCGCCTACAGCACGCATCCTGGAGTCTGAATCCCCACCCAGACACATCCTGAATCCCCACCCAGACATTGCTGCGCCCCAGGGCCTGCGTGGCTGAGTGAGCCGTGCCGCCGGCTCAGGCACTGGTAGGCCTCGGAGGTGAGCGGAGGAGGCCGGGGGGAGCAGCTTCATGGGGGTCGGATACCCACAGGTGTGGGAGAAGCCTCTTCTAATGCCACAAAGAGCTGGGAGTGGGCAGAGGAGGGAGTCAGGCCAGAGCCGGCCAACCACATTCTGGGATGGACGCCAGAGCAGGGGAGGATCCCAAGGTCCGTTCTGGCCTTGGGTTTGTCAAGGTGAGAGAGCAGACTCTATTTTATTTAACAACACGTTGGCTTGATTTGTACCTTTTAAATATTTGGAGGCACGGTATAGAGGCCACCTGAACTCCTGCCCAGGCCCTGCAAATGCTGGGGCAGGCCAGAACCTGAGCTAGTTTTTGGAGGTCTCTGTTCTCCAAAAGCCTGACTGCTTGGTAGTTGTTGCACTGGTGGGCAAATAAATTTTTACTCGCAATGCCAAGGGAGGAAGGCTTTTACCCACTGAAGTCTGGCCAGCCCATTCTTTGGTTGAAGTTTTTAATCCAAAAAATGTTAAGTTAGTCAATTCCAGAAGTATGAAAGTTTCATTTTGTATTTGCATATGTTCTACCAAGTGAAATAGGTCTTTCTCTCTCCTGGCAAATCGAAGAGGTAAACAGTGCTGGTGGTGTTTTCATTTTGTTTTGTTTTGTTTTTTACCTGACCTAGTCCAAAAGCCAGCAGTCGGCTGAATTAGACATGCGACCACAAGGATTGCCATATGGAAGGACATGGACTGAAAGGGGCTATTTTACTGAGCCAGCTAAAGACGTGATCTCTGTTTCATTGCCCTGAAGTCAATATTCAGTACTGAATAGGTGACTTTAAAGATTTTTTTAATGTTTTTTATTTGTTTTGAGAGACAGAGAGAGGGAGAGAGAGTGGGGGGGGGGGGCGGGTAGAGGGGGACAGAGAGAGGAAGAGAGAGAGAATCCCAAGCAGGCTTCTCACTGTCAGCACAGAGCCCGATGCAGGGCTTGAACTCATGAACCATGGGATCATGACCTGAGCCGAAACCAAGAGTTGGATGCTTAACTAACTGAGCCACCCAGGTGTGCCCCATATAGGTGACTTTAAAACAGAGAAGTTAAGAAATTAATATATGATAGAAGAGTCATTATTTCAGAAAATAAAACCTGGTGTGAATATGATCATTTTCTGAACTGGATTTCTGTAAGAAATTTCAGGAGACAGAGAGGAAGAGACTTGAAGTCTGGGAAGGGAATGTGCCTGGGACCGAGCAGGGGTTTTACACACAGCACATGGCGGACATTGTCATTCAGTTCGGCAAAGCACAGCACACGGGCTAACAGAGCCTGTGGCCAGACAGCAAGGGTTTGAATCCTGTTTTTTTTTTTTTTTTTTTAATGTTTGTTTATTTTGAGAGAGAGAAAGAGCAGGGTAGGGGCAGAGAGAGTGGGGGAGAGAGAATCCCAAGCAGGCTCCGTGTTGTCGGCACAGAGCCAGACGCGAGGCCTGATATCATAAACCCGTGAGACTGTGACCTGAGCCAAAATCAAGAGTCAGAGGCTTAACGGACAGAGTCACCCAGGAGCCCCTGAATCCTGGTTTTGTAGCTTCCTATCCATGGGACCTTTGATGAGTTTCGAACCTTTCTTTGTTTCTCAGTTTCCTCATGCACAAAGCAGGGATAACAGTGCTCTCCTTGTAGGGCAGGAGTGAGGATCAGCTCAGTTAATATTTGCAGAAACACTTAGGAGAGTGGCTGGCATGTAGCAAGGGCTATAGAGGCATTTGTTGAGTAACATTAAAAACGCAAGGTGAAGAAATGAAAGTCCAAAGAGATGACCGACTTATTTTTAATCACACAGTGAATAAAAGACCCACCATCCAACAGATACTCAAGCATCAGGCCTATTTCTGAAAGCTGCACGTCGCCCAGGAGCTGATGTTGGCCAGACTCAAAATGATATTTGTGTCACTTACATTTCCAAAGGAGAAACTAAAAACAACCTAAAAAAATACTACAGTACAGCTATCCTGATAAAATTTGAAGTTTTGTCCTACCTCTTTTGTATTTTGCTTTTCACAGTGTCATTCCCTTTCCAAGTTAACCTCTTATGCCCAACCAAGAAGTCTGTCAAGATCGCTCACTGCCTCACTTGAGTTAACTACTCCAGAAAAAGGGCCAGTGCCATGCGTGTGTGCACACACACGCACACATACACACTCCCCCCCCCCCCCACACACACACCATCGTACCATGCAGTGTCATCACAAAACTAATACAAATAGAGGCGACTGGGTGGCTCAGTTGGTTAAGCATCCAACTCGGGTCACGATCTCGTGGTTTCATGAGTTCAAGCCCCATGTTGGGCTCTGTGCTGGCAGCATGGAACCTGCTTGGGATCCTCTCTCTCAATCTCTCTCTCTCTCTGTCTGCCCCTCCCCCATTGGTGCTGCCTCTGTCTCTCCCAAAATAAATAAGTAAACCTAAAGAAAAGTAATACAAGTAGATAAAAGGAATTGAAAAAATGCACAGAAGCGTAAAGAGGAAAATAAACCTCAGCTATTATCCCACTCCTCTTGAGATCAGCACTGCTGTGTGTGTGTGGAAACAAAGTCTAAAGATTGGATTTAAATTGCATACTCTTCTCTGTAACCTTTTTTCAACAAGTCTATAAAGAGTATTTTTCCAAATCACTGAAACAGTTTTTAAAAACAGAGCCCTTTAATCGCTGTGTATTACTCTAATATACAGTCCTTTCAGTGGGAATTTAAGTTTTTCCAGATTTTTACTAGTATGGATGTAATTGGATGACATTAAAGGTTTAATATGGTAGAATTCATGGGGACATAAAGTAGGCCTGTTTTCTCGGCTGTAGGTTCATTACAAAGCAACAGAGGTCCTCCCTTCTTTTCCCCAGGACCCACGGAGCGCTTTGAGTTGGGGCCATCTGGACTTTCCTTGGTCCCAGGAGCAGGTTAACAGGCCTCTGCTTTCAAAAGTATTTGCTCAAGAAGGAAAGTCAACTGAAGTCCAATAAACTAAGAGTCCTAGATAGAAAATGATTAAAGGTGTTTTTTTGGTTGTTTTCTTTTTAAGTTTATTTTTGAGACAGAGAGAGACAGAGCATGAGCAGGGAAGGGGCAGAGAGAGAGGGAGACACAGAATCTGAAGCAGGCTCCAGGCTCCGAGCTGTCAGTACAGAGCCTGATGCAGGGTTTGAGCTCATGAACCATAAGATTATGACCTGGGCCAAAGTTGGACACTTAGCCGACTGAGCCACCCAGGCGTCCCAAAGGTTTGTTGTTGTTGTTGTTGTTGTTGTTGTTTTAATTAATTAATTAATTTTTTAAATTAAATTCAAGTTAGTTACCATACAGAATATTCTTGACTTCAGGAGTAGAACCCAGTGATTCATTTCTTACCTATGATACCCAGTGCTCACCCAGAAAAGTGTCCTCCTTAGTGCCCATCACCCATCTAGCCCATCCCCTGCTACCCCCTCCAGCAAGGGGTTGAAGGTTTTGAATTCCTAGATCCCAGAGGGATAGGGCCGGACCAGAAGCAGAAGGGTAGAATACTCTGCCACTGGGAACGAGGGGCAGATTCCTCAGGAGGGAAGGAATCCTCAGGACGCTGGTGGTGGTAGAGGTAGCAGAGCTTTGGGTAGGGGTCTTGGGGAGACCGGGGACTCTTCTACATTTACTCCTGTGGCTGAGTTTGATCCAGAGGGCTGTGAGGTCCGTGCAAGCCTACATAATAAAACTCACAGGAAATATACCTTTCTTAAATTCCAGCACTGCCTAAACCCAAGGATTCTCCTCAATCCCAAAGGACCAGAAAAATGATTGACTGAGCTTCCCACCAGCCAAACTAGACTTAATTTGTTTAGAGAGAGTATGTGGTACCCAGGCATCAGGTATACTTCATGACCGGGGCGCCTGGCTGGCTCAGAGGCTGTGAGTTCGAGCCCCGCGTTGGGTGTAGAGCTAATTAAAACACAGAGTGCTAAGGTGGACTTCATGTCTGTTACTGAACTAACCCTATTCTTATATGTGCAACTTAGTATGCCACATTATCTGCTTAGGATAAATTCCTACAAATGAAATTACCATAAAAAAAAACCCAGACAGTTTGAAGTTTTTTTTGTATATACGGTGTCTTATTTATAAGTTTCTGTATTGCTGAGGTCCACTGATTCTGTTTATCCCACACAAAAGATTATTAAGGAAAGGAGGAAAAGCAAAATTAGCCAGGTTAATTGATCATTAAGTATAATCGACCATTAAGTATAAATTTCCATTTATAATCTCCCCGGTCCCAGAAGACTTCAATTACTGGGTTACTTTATTGAGAAGCCCAAGAGATAATCATTACGTATTTAAGCAAAACAACACACATTGCCCTGGAGAGAAAGGGCTGTATACTTTATCAGTTATGCGGGCTGTCATGAAACGATCTAAAAGACTGGAAACAGACACTAGAATAACTAGAAGTAAATCTGAACCAACCCCCCACCCCCACCCCAGCCCCCGGGAAATGCTTAAAATCTCAGTATCTTCTCAGTGGTCCTAGGACAAAACCCAATTCCCTGGTAGCCATTCTAGTCGTAGGATGTTGGCCAAGTTGCTTAACTTGTCTGAGCCTCACCTTCTCCTTCCACAATGAATGGGTAACAAGGACTGACCTCACGGAGGAGGCAGGAGCATTAAAGAGTTGATACCCATGATGAGCGAGCGCTCTGCTCGTCGTGAGCTCTATATGAATATGACCCTCATGAGCCCACAGCATGTCCCCCTCCCCTTGCTCCAGGGTCATCTCTCCCTCACACTGGGCCCCAGTGTGTGTCATCCTCTGACCTTTCCACCATGTCATTTCTCTTGCCTTGGTGCATGTTGCTTTTCCGCCTGGAAGGACCTCTACCCCTTCTGTTCCTAGCAAATCCTATCGTCCCTCCAGATTTAGCTCCTGGGCAACCCCTCCCCCTGCAAAACCCCTTCAGTGTGAACTGCCTGTTGCACTGTCGTATCCACCCCGGGGGTGAGCTCCCTTGAGCCCAGGGGGACACGCCATATTGATTGTCATATCCCCAGGGCCCAGCCCAGTGTGGCCCATCATAAACACTCAATCGTGGTTGGCTAGATGACTACATTTGTCATAGGGTCACTGCGGGGGAAACGGGACTGCTCATGTTTGTAAAGTGTGTTCAATCATTTCCGCAAATGTCTCATTTGATTTACATGGCACACACAAGCAGAGATAATTCCCGCTTTAACTCGTGTAGAAACTGAGGCCCAGGGTGCCGCCTGGTTCCTCCCGCCCCCTCCTGGCGGGCTGTTCTGGGCATTACACGCTCTGTCTCCCTGAAGCGGTCTCTAGAAGGCATTGCGTGTGCTTCTGCCTAAGGGCTGACGTCCCCAAGAAGGCTAGAAAGGGCAGCATATGTCCCTGAGACAAAGCAGCTGGATGTGGATGTGGATGTGGATGTGGATGTGGAGTGGGCTGATGGAGCAAAGAAACGCAGAAGACTGAACAGTTTGGGGAGGTGCTTTGGGAAGGCGAAGGAAGGGGCTGGCTGACGGGCCCTGCCTCTGGGCTGGAGACGTGGACGGAGAACCTCTATCACTTCCACAGAAGGCTCTGGGCCAACAAAACCATGCAGGTCCTCGTTCCCTGTCGCCCGCCTCTTTAGGCCTCCGGAACTTTCAACCCGCCTCTGTGACTCTTGCCCATGGCCATGTGGATGTGATTCAGGGTTTGCAAACCAAATGGAAATGGCTGCATGCCCTCTGTTCTCCAACTCCGAGGAACTTTCCACTCCGAGGCTGTGAGCAAGACCCCACCAGTTCTCTGTCTCTGCTAACCCATCCTATGGGCCTTGAGAAAATCGGTGGGGCAAGACAACCCACTCTTGACCTCAGCGGCATTTGTGTCTAAGAAGGAGGAATGCTCTTGAGAATCTCATTCCCCAGATACCAGGAAGCAAGTGGCGTGGTCTCATTGCCCTCCTCGGAGCCTCCTAATTAAATGACATTTTATTAGAAGTTGTGTGACGTTGAGCTGAAGTGCCATGTGCCCTAGTGTTTGGTCGCTTCTGGGTGTGAGCTAGGAGGGTGATCATTCTTTTTTTTTTTTTTTTTTAAATGTTTTATTTATTTTTGAGACAGAAAGAGACAGAGCATGAGCAGGGGAGGGGCAGAGACAGAGGGAGACACAGAATCCGAAGCAGGCTCCAGGCTCCGAGCTGTCAGCCCAGAGCCCGACGCGGGGCTCGAACTCCCGAACCGCAAGATCGTGACCTGAGCCGAAGTAGGACACCCAACCTACTGAGCCACCCAGGTGCCCTAGGAGGGTGATCGTTCTTGATACATCACTTTCCAATTTTCCAGATATTACCTCATTTGTTTCTCTCCACCCTGAAGTTGGAACACACCGAATTGAAAAACACAGAATGTTGTCGGGATGGTGAGGAAGCGGATCAGAAGCTCAGGGGCTCCTGACAGCAGAGTCAGGGTTCTTTCCTCGCCCCTCTGAGGCTATTCCAACCAGGACCCACAGGACTCCCAATCCAAGGCTGGCCTGCCAGGAGTGGAAGTATCAACTGGCCGGCCTCAGAACTAAAGGCTCCTGAAATCGAATTTTGAAGACTGAGCAGTTTGGAAAGAAAAGGGGCGAGTGAACTACTTTTATACCAAGTTCAATAGAGGCAGGGACCCCTTTGCATTTCCATATCGTGAGCGTGAGCTCTTTTGCCACAGGAATTGTAAATGGTCATGAATTGTAGTCTAGAAAAAGATGCCATGCATTTACAATAATGGCCCGTTATAATAAGGGCAGTCAACAGCAGGAAGGCAGGAAGATACTGCTTCAAACTCACGGAGTATGGAGTGGCTCAGACCTGGCTCTAAACCCAGCTTTGCTGTGCACTTGGCTGTATGACCTTGAGAAGTTGTTCATTCTCTCTGGGCCTTAGTTTCTTCATTTTTACAAGGTAGATAATAACTACCTTGTAATATTGTGAGGGGTCATGACAGCATGTGTCTCTGACACTTAGAACACCAGCTCGTGAGTAGGTGCTCAGTACAAATCTGCTAAGCCGATGGGATGAATTTGACGTACTGTATGGTACACCTCATGTGGAGCCTGGTGCATGATGGAAACCAGAGCTTTCGGCTAGCAAAATCCGTGGAAGTCCCGGAAGCTAGTAAGTTTCCCTAAACTAAGGCGGCCATGTAATAAACATAAATGTGTATGAAAGAGATGATTTGTTTGATGACTGTGAAACCAAGCCCAATTCTCATTCCGGCCATTTGAAAGGCTAGAGGGGAAGAAAGTGTCTTTTTGACTGTCTTTAAACGCAGTTAAGAAAGGGGACTTTTCCCCAGTCTTCCTCATGCTTTTGGCTGACAAGCAGAGGCTAGCTGGAATCTTTGGTGGGTTTGTGAAGTTCAGACCGCTGGAACACCAAAATTGCACCATATTTGCAAATCTTGTGTAAGTTCACAATGGGGCATTGTCTTCTCCGCTCCGGGGCACGAAGGGATGTCTGGAAAAGGTTAGTCGTTGCCATCAGGGAACCGTGGAGCCAAGACTTCAGCGCAACGTGAAGCAGAAATAAACCGTGGGCTCTCGACACTTTTGCCAAGTGATTTACAAATGTGTTTACTTACAAAGTAAGCATAGCACATAATCTTGTATAATATTATGTCTGGGGAAGTTTTGTGACTCTACTATAAAACTCGAGTCATTGCTTCACGTCTAATAGGATCTTAGACCAATGTTTAGTTTTATCCGAATGCATTTCAGTAAACTAAATAAATCTTGATGTTCTGATCTTATACCTCGTTTATCAAATTCTTTTATTTTTTCTTGGCATACCTGAAATTAGTTTTGATTAAGAGGAACAGCATTAGCCTTAGAGCCTCTAATAGCAAAGTGCCGGTGGAAATTTTCCAGTGAGGTAGATGCAGGAGGGGTGGGGCGGTGGGGGGCGGGGGACGCGGTTGATGAAGAGGGATGACCATCTTGTATTTTTGGGCATCTCACAATGAGAGGTAGGGAATGCGTAGCTTGGAAGAAGTGAATCAAACAATCACAGACCTAATGAAACAATCTGGTCCAGTCTCCAGGCTTTTGGCAACCGAATGTCTAAATCTTCGAAGACAGAGAATCATGAATATTTCTCAACATGAAGATCTGAACATTGCTGTCTGCCTCAGTAACCTTTTAACCAGAGGGTTAAAAATGCTTTTCCTATGTCCAATTGAAACTTTTGTTTCCTAAATAAAAAGTGGAAAATAATCGATCAGTCCTTTTGTGTCAGACAAATAGACTGATAGACCTGAAACCCATTTCTAATCACTTTTTCCCTTCTTGTCTCTATTATAAAAGCTGGGAACGTTACTACTCACTTTTCCAGCTTTCTTTGTAGACAGAAGGGATGATGTCAAAACGCAGGCTAGGGGTGCCTGGGCTCAGTGTATTAAACATCCAACTTGGGCTCAGGTCATGATGTCATGGGCTCTCTGCCTGCTTCAGATTCTCTGCACCCCCACCCCTCCCCCGCTCACACACACTCTCTCTCTCACACAAAAATAAATTAACATAAAAAATGCAGGCTAATGCTCAGCAGATTAATATCTTCTGAGGGTGGTGATGGAGTGAGGCACTGGATAAGCTTTTGTTTTCCTTTTTTCCTGTTTTATATGCATACATGATGCCGGGAGTTACAGCTGCCATCTTGGAATCATGAGGGAAAGGCCACGAGAATCACACAGACGCTGGCCCTTCATTTTTGAGCTATTGAATCACTGCCAGGAAACACCAACCTCCAAACTTCTAAGAAAATAAATCCATCCTTAAAACCACAATGAGATACCACCTCACACTTGTCAGAATGGCTAAAATTAAAAACACTAGGGGCGCCTGGGTGGCTCAGTCAGTTGGGCGTCCGACTTCAGCTCAGATCATGATCTTGCGGTCCGTGAGTTCGAGCCCCGCGTCGGGCTCTGTGCTGACGGCTCAGAGCCTGGAGCTTGCTTCCGATTCTGTGTCTCCCCCTCTCTCTGCCCCTCCCCTGCTCATGCTCTGTCTCTCTCTGTCTCAAAAATAAATAAAAACATTAAAAAAAATTTAAAAACACTAGAAACAACAGACGTTGGTGAGGATGTTGGTGAGGATGTGGAGAGGGTTCCCCTCTTACACTGTTGGTAGGAATGAACACTGGTGCAGTCACCCTAGAAAACAATACAGAGGTTCCTCAAAAAGTTAAGAATAGAACTACCTTATGACCCAGCAATTGCATTACTAGGCATTTACTCAAAGGATACAAAAATACTGATTTGAAGGGGCGCATGCACCATAAAGTTTATAGCAGCATTATTAACAGTAGCCAAATTATGGAAAGAGCCCAAATATCCTTTGACTGATGAACGGATAAAGACGATGTGGGGTATGTACACACAGACATGCGCGCGCGCACGTGCGCGCACACACACACACACACACACACACACGCACGCACACACCGGAATATTACTCAGCCATCAAAAAGAATGAAATCTTGCCATTGGCAACAACATGGATGGAGCTAGAATGTATTATGCTAAGCAAAATAAGTCAGTCAGAGAAAGACAAATACCATATGATTTCACTCATAAGTGGAATGCAAGAAATAAAACAGATGAACATAGGGGAAGGGGAAAAAGAGGGGGGAGGCAAACCATAAGAGACTCTTAACTATAGAGAACAAACTGAGGGTTGACGGAGGGAGGTGGGTGGAGGGCAGGGATTAAGGAGGGACTTGTCACAGCACTGGGTGTTATGTGGAAAGTGATGAATCACTAAATTCTACTCCTGAAACCGTTATTATACTGTATGTTAACTAATTAGAATTTGTATAAAAACTAAAAAAAATCTTTTAAGATAAATGAGTAGTATAAACTGTATATGTTTAATGAATGCAAGTTGTCTCAAGCTTTATAAAAGTTCATCTCTTTATTCATGGCTCTGACGCAGGTTGGAATTTTCAGACAGGGCCAACTCTTACCCAGAGGGGAATCTGACACAACCTTTCATGCTCTGGAGGAGAAAAGCAAATGGAAGAGGTGAATCTGTAGAACGAATGACTAAATAAAAACTGTCCTTCCAAAAACAAAAGGCAAATCCATGCCTATTCCCTTAAGCCACCATGGTTGGAGTTTTCTATCATCTGCAGTTGACCTCAGTCCTGTCTGAAATGCGTCATCTAAAAGACTCCATGTGGCCAAAGAGACAGAAGTCCATTCCACTTCTCAAGACAGGCTCTGTTCTCTCACCGCACCCTTGAGAGTTCCTCTCTTCCCCAGTGAAATCAGGCTCCTGAAGGCATTGGCTCCTCAGTGGCTTTCCTCCACTGATCCTGGGTCTACTTTCCTCTCTGTGCCTCATCCCTAAATCTGTATCTTTAAAGGCACAGCCTTGTCAGTAGTCTTTCCTACAGCCTGAGCCCCATGTAGCTTCCCAGCAAGACACTTAGCGGTGGCCACTGTCGCTGCCTACGCTTTCCCACGCAGTCTCCACTGTAGAAACATTGTCTCGGTAAATGCGTTTATACTTGCTAAACCACATGTCCTGGTGTGTGTGTGTGTGTGTGTGTGTGTGTGTGTGTGTGTGTGTGTGGTGGTGGTGGTGGTGAGACAGTAATAAAATTAGTTTCTCTTAGTTCAACATCAGTCTAAAGAACCAAGTCACTGCTGCTTTTGTTTTAGCTTCTTCATCAAACTCTCCAGCTATAGTTCTGCTTCTCCAAGTCTCTCTACTGGAAACACAAAGGAGAAACACAACGAATGGGATGAACGAAACATGGTTTTTGTTAGTTAATTAATTAATTAATTAATTTAGAGGTGGGGGAGGAGCAGAGAGAGAGAGGGAGGGACAGAATCCCAAGCAGGCTCCACACTGTCAGCCCAGAGCCCAATGTGGGGCTCGAACTCACGACTGTGAGATCATGACCTGAACTGATATCAAGAGTTGGATCCTTAACCGACTGAGCCACCCAGGCGCCCCTGAAGAAACTATGTTGAGTAGCCCATGTTCCTTAGAAAACACCATGTAGCAGAGTTTCCCATCATGCCAGTAACCAAGGAGCTTCTATAAATAAGAAGGAGTTTCTACAAAGCAGTGGTTCTAACTCCAGAAACTTCTTTATAATCTCAGCTCCATTAAATGCAAAACACTTCTTACAAGACGCAGTTTCTGTTTGAAATAAGAAAAATTTTAAACATAAGAAAAATTATCCCTAGAAATCAAATAGTTACCAAATAAAATAAGATGGTTATAGATTATCTCTAAGGTTCCTTCTAGCTTCAAATGTATTACTACAGTGAACTTTGTAGACTTTTGCTTGGTAAAACCCTTCTCCCCAAATAATCAGGTGATAGTTTAGGGGACTAAGCAAAATCTGTTTCCTTCTCTTCCTGAGGAGGTCAGCTCCGAAGCCATTAGATGAAGCAGAGGTGAACAGAAGTTCACGGTGTGGGGAAGGAGCGGGACACGATGGCACAGAATGGGAAATCAGAGCCCAAGGAGGGTGAGCAGGGGGCATCCCCATGGAGAGGTAGCCCAACGTGGAGGGCCAGGGGCCCCAGTGAGGGACACCGATAAAATAAATAAATATATTAGGAACAATGGAAACCATGTATATTAATCTGCTTGGGCTGCCACAACAGAGTCGTACAGACTGAGTGGCTTAAACCACACAGCTATATTTTCTCACACTTCTGGAGCCTGGAATTCTGAGATCAAGGTGCCAGCACAGTTGGGGTCTCTTTGCAGCTCACATACAGCCGCCTTTTCGCTTTGCCCTCACACGGCAGACAACTCTGCTGTCTCTTCCTCTTCTTCTCAGGGCACCAAATCCATCACGAAGGTACCACTGTCACGACCTCTTCTAAATCTAACGCCCTCCCAATGGCGCCACCTCCAAATACCATCACCTTGGGGGTTAGAGCGTCAACATACGAATGGGGGAGAGACACAACTCAGTCCCTAATACCATGCTTCTCACTGCCAGAGAAGGGAGGTACAAATGACAAATTCTAGAGAAAACTAGAATAAGCCTGTGGGTTGGAGGTGCAAACATTGGTACGAGCCCATGGTTTTCTCCGTATAGACAGATACAGAAATACAGATGGAAGCGTATGTGTGGACATGAGTACGTGCACATATAGTCCCTACCTCTGTCCCCTGTGGGTGACGAGAAGCAGCGATGCCAGTTGAAATGAGTACATACAGGGTCCAGACCTTGGCCTCTCCACTACACAGGACCAGAGCTCCTTGAAGAAGTGGCTAACTCCAGGGTTGGGGCAAGCGAAACCCAGTATTTTTGCACGAGACATTAAAGAGATGCTCCAAGAATGGTGGAGTCACGTAAAATAGCACAGAAGCTACTGGCCAAGTTAGAATAATTTGAACATTAAGAGAAATAATTTTAACGGTAGATTTAACCCGTTAAATAAAATAGCACACTAGGAATCCTTACATACGATTCAGGTACAATTTGATGAGGGATGGAACATTTACATGGTTTCAAAACATCACCCAGGAAATCTTATTCATCAGAAAGTGGCGGGGGGGGGGGGGGGAGCCGGGGAGGCAGGTGAAGAAGGCTGGCAGATGTTATCTTAAGCAGTTGGACCGAACGGGGCCTGGAAGGCGGCACGATGAAATCGCACATCACCTAACAGGAGGCAGAGAGAACAGAGGGCCACTTCCGTTATTTCTGCCAAAGATGCATAATCTGAATCTAATCGTGGGAGAGTAACCAATAATCCAAATCGAGGTGGGCTCCATAAAGTAACGGTCCGGGACACTTCAAAATATGTCAGGTTCATGAAAACCCAAGCAAGACTGAGGAACTGTTGCTGACAGAAGAAATGTGATTCTGGACTAGATCTTTGTGCTGGAAAATTGAGACATTGTTAAAACAATTGGAGGGGCGCCTGGCTGGCTCAGTCGGTAGAGCATGCCGCTCTTGATCTCGGGGTCGTGAGTTGGAGCCCCACGTTGGCGGTAGGGATTAGTAAGAACAAAAACAAGGGGCGCCTGGGTGGCTCAGTTGGTTAAGCGTCCAACTTCGGCCCAGGTCACGATCTCACGGTTCATGAGTTTGAGCCCCACGTTGGGCTCTGCGCTGACAGTGCAGAGCCCAGAGCCTGCTTTGGATCTATGTCTCCCTCTCTCTCTGCCCCTGCCTTGCTTGTGCTCTGTCTCTCTCTGTCTCTCAAAGATAAATAAACATTAAAAAATAAATTAAACAAACAAACAACAAGTGCAGAATCTTGTATAGACCCCAAGGATTGGAGGGTGGTAGTGCATCAGTGTTAATTTCCTGACGTTGATGGAAGTGTCCATGATGGATGGTTGATACATCCTATAGGAGGACATCCATGATCTAGGGAAAAAAATCTACACTAAAGTACTTGGGTGATGGGGCATCAGGGCAGCACTTACCTTCAAATGGCTCAGAAAGGAAGGTTTTATAAAAATTTATGTTTATTTGCTTTGAGAGAGAGGGAGAGTGGGCAGGGGGAGGGTAGACAGAGAAGGAGAAAGAGAATCCCATCCATACAGGCTCTGTGTTGTCAGCACAGAGCCTGGCACGGGGCTTGATCCCATGAACTGAGAGATTGTAACCTGAGCCGAAATTAAGAGTCAGATGCTTAATTGCCCGAGCCACCCAGGCGCCCCCAGAAAGGAAGTTTTATACTGTAGCGGCAATTTTTCTGTAAATTTGTGATTGTTTTGGAATTAGAGAGAAATTTTAAAAAGGGTTTTAGGAGTCTAAAACCAAACCCAATAAATCTTTTTTTTTAAGTTTATTTATTTATTTTGAGTGAGAGAGAGTGAGGGAGAGGCAGAGAGAGAAGAGAGAGAATCCCAAGCTGTCTCCACACTGTCAGCACAGAGCCTGACATGGGGCTCAATCCCACAAACCAAGAGATCATGACCTGAGCAGAAACCAAGAGCTGGATGCTCGACCAACTGAGCCACCTAGACACCCCCAAACCCAATAAATCTTAAGGCAAAATCACTAAGTGGCCATTATACAAAAAGCTGCCAGCCCAAACCCATGAATGCACAAGAGGAAGAGTGGATCCGAATGTCAACTATGGATTTTGGGTGATTATGACAGGTCAGCACAGGTTCATCAGCTGTGACACAGGAACTACTGTGGGCGACGTTGATTAACTGGGGAGCCTATGCATGTGTGGGGGCAAGAAGGATACGGGAAATCTCTGTACTTTCTTCTCAGTTTTGCTGTGAAGCTAAAAGTACTCTAAAAAATAAAGTCTTTATTAAAAAAAAAATCAGACCACAATCTTTTGGAGAGCCTGCACCAATACAAACTTAGCCTTATTACCAGATACAAATATATGCTAAGCCTACTTGACAGGCTCTTACTAGACACCTATTTAATGCAAAGCTTAAATGTCATAAGGATTTTTGAAAAACTAGCCCAACGTGCACTCTGCCTGCAAGGAACTTACAAGCTGGTTACAAATGCATGCCCCTAACCACAATTCCATCCCGTGTGATTCTGGTGAATAAAGCATTTATTTAAACCTTTCCCTACACATGTGTTAACAACTAACTGCAGAAAGGAAAGGAAATTGAGCTAAGCGTCCAGAGCTGACTTAATAACACAAAAGCTAGCAGTCACCTTCATAGGCATTGTCGATTCTTAGAGCGGGGCTCTCGAGGCATTTGTGGACGTGTGGGCACAGCTCACATCATTGGAGTGCCTACCACATAGGTATGGGTGTCTACTTGATAAAATCTGTCTGGTGACTTTTTTCTTTTATCTTCGCTGTGGAATCATGACACATACCCTGAGATTAGACTTGCCAAATAAGAACTGGTTATTTTTTGAAGCAATGGATGCTTCTTAACAGTCCAGTTGCTGGATGGGTGATTACACTTCAAGGATGAACATGCACTTCCTCAAGTAGCCTCTTGCTACATAGGCGACTTGCTCTGAAGCACATGTCCACTGCTCCTCCACTGCTTTGGTTTCCACTTGGAAAAGCCAAGTCCAGATGCTAGCATACCCCCAGCCAAAATTCTCCAAAAGCTGCCAATTTAAATTTCGTCCTTCACCAAAAGAATGGATTAGGAGCAGTAATAAAACAGGAAAACAACAACAAAAAAAAAACCTAAGGATTTCAGCTTAAATATACAGGGAAGAGTTATTTTCCATTTTTGAATTTAGACCTCAGATAAACCTAGGCCACATGGTTAAGGCTGTACAACCAGATCTCGGGGGATAATCCTTCATGCGACTGGCTAAAGCAAGGGTTTCATCCATTTTGGTAAAACCACACTCTTATTTCTGTGTTTATTGGGTGATCTTTATCAGCGGTCACAGACTCTTTAACTTTATCTATTTGTTTAACAAATGTCTCTAATAGCTTCTTGCCTTCCGCACATCAAACTAGGCACTGAGATCCATGAATTAACAAGATGGTCACAGTTCCTGCCCTTCCAGAACCTCACCTTGTCCCGTGGATAACCTAATGCCGGACTGACCGTAGGGCCATATGCAAATATGGGGAAATTTGGTATGTTTATCTGCCGGCAGGGGTACTCAGGAAACAAATTACCACAGGGCATTGTGAAAACCTTTACTGGATATCACTGATGTGTTACTTCGGTTGGGTTACAACCACGTTTTCTAGAAAAATAGAGTAGACAACCTTTTTGTTGTTTTTGTTTAATCTACGTACTACAGGAAAATCTTGCTTGGTTTTCATACATAATGATGACTCTGTGAGCCAATCAATGATCGGGTTTGCTTTTTCCGGAAGTTGGGATACGTCTGCCCCCTTCGGTCCACATTCTCCCATCAGGTTTAACGATGACATCCATCAGGTGCTTGATCCAGAAATCTGGGGAGCTTGAGGTTAGTGACCAGTGGGAAACGGGGAAGCTCATTACCTGCTCAATACGATCAAGAGGGAACAGTCTAGATGAGCATCCTGGGAGGCAGCAAGGAAAGAACGTGGTCTTTGGCATCGCACTGGCCACTTTTATGTGATCCTAGGCAAGTCACCTGAGCTCTGAGATTCTCCATCCTTGGTCCTCCCATCCGAGGAAGGCAGGTGGTAGTAGCTATCAGTCGGTGCTGTTGTGAGAGTTCAAATGAGCTCCTTCACGTGATGTGCTGCAGGCCTGTATGGCAAGGGCCTTCGCACGCACAGAGCTACCCTGAGCTGACTCCTGTGTGTCCGCCCCACCTCGGGTGTATGTGTTCTCATCAGTTCCAATCTCTTACATGTGAACGCACTCACTAACAGCTAATCAGGTGCTGCATTCGTTAGAACAGTCTGGGTCATCCTGTGGTAACAAGCAACCCCTAAGTCTCAGTGGCTCTCAAAGACTCTCAAAAGGTTTTTGTTTTCTTTTCTTTGGTTTTCTTTCACATAAGCAGAGGCCACTGCAGGTCTGCGTGACTCTTGAGGGAAACTACCCTCCTTCGGATGGCTCAGCAAGACACCTCCTTAGAGAGGTTTCACCTCCTGTGGAGGCAGGAGGACCGTGTAAGTGAGCACTTGTGATCAGAATGCTTTGGATCAGATATGAAGCCACTGACACTCACTTTTCATTGGTAAAAACAAAACCCAGACTCAAGGGGCTAACACAATCCTCTCTGGTCCCAAAAGAGAACCATAAATACTGGTGGGCAGCAACGAGGGCACCAGTCTACCGCCCTGGGCGATCAGGGCAGGGCGGGGGTGTGCCTGTTGTATTCTCAAAGTTACTAGAAAAGTTATTTGAATTCTAAACTTCGTAAACTGCTGCAATTTCTTTTGTGGCCCTTCCAGTCGTTTCTGGAAACAATACTGTTTTAAAATAACAAGGCTGTTTCCCTTACTTATATGGCTCTTGACATGTTTTCTGTTCCCTGTTTTTCCATCTTTTCTACACTGTTGTGAGTCAGAGAAGTGGCAATAAATAGGACCAAGCATACAGTGAGTGCTTACAATTCATTTGCAGATTAACGCCATCCTCAAGAAACCATACTTGCGAAGGCAATGAGTTGACAGATTCTGTTTCGTGTCCAAAGTCACAAGGCAGGGAGGGAGCTGGAAAGAGACTTCCACGCTTACTGTCATTAGCCACAAGGGTACATTTATTACTTCCTTGAGAAAAGTTGGCCCCGGAACAGTTATTCCTGTTTGTTGGCAGTTTCCAAAGGTGATTACCGCTTTTAGCCTTGGACTATAGTCATGCACGGAAGGCTAGGAGCAATAATGGTGCAAAGCAATGTCAGACACAACCAGAGATCCTGACTGCAGGTGACCTCCCAGTATCTGCCCGAAGAGTGAAAGCACACGTCTACAACTCATCTTTCATTATTTTTTTTAAACGTTTATTTATTTTTGAGACAGAGAGAGACAGAGCATGAACAGGGGAGGGTCAGAGAGAGAGGGAGACACGGACTCTGAAACGGGCTCCAGGCTCTGAGCGGTCAGCACAGAGCCCGACGCGGGGCTCGAACTCACGGACCGCGAGCTCATGACCTGAGCCGAAGTCGGACGCCTAACCGACTGAGCCACCCAGGCGCCCCTACAACTCATCTTTCAAAACTCAGCTCAGATGTCACCCCTGCCCCGTAAAATCATGGCTAATCCCCAACCAGAATTAGTAACGTCTACAGCTCTTTATCCTTTGGGTGCTAGGTAGTCAAATTTGTATTCATATCATTTCCAAAGTAACTGCATTTGCATCTTGCTGAAAATCTGGTATTATTCCGACCTTACTGCCTCATTGCCCCAGCACCTACCTGAGAGACTTCTCAACAAAAGAAGGACAAAATAAGTCTTTCCTGAATTCAACAGAAGCCCTGCATTCACTTTAAAAACCCAGGCTGTAGTTCCCGCTTTACCCCTTGCTGGGTTTTCAAATTACAAATGGCAACATCTATATGCAAAGGAGGAAGATGGGGACAGTCTGTGTTTTTGTATCCTCAGTCCGACACATGCCCAAGATAGACTGGGATTCCATTTTAGAGCCGAGGTCTCGGGTCCAATTTAATTTGATCCCCAAATGACCACACTGATTAATTGTGAGCGCCAGCCTTTCTTCGAAGTAAACCTTAATCCCTCGTAATGTGCCATGAAATTAGTGGGAGTTGGCTGTTTTAGGCATGAATAGCGTAGGTCTTGTTCCAACCTCCCCAGGCCTTATTTAGGCAAGGTGGGGATGGGGCCGGCCGCCCCGCCCAGGAGAGGAGCAGATGTCGTGAGCACAGGGTCACATGGTGGAAAGGGGGCTGCAGTGGGCAGGCAGCTGCTGAGATCCCAGGTGTGTGTGAACTGGCACGGGTACAAAGACAGGAGGGCTGCAAGCAGCGCAAAGTCCCTGGGCTGTGCAGCTGCTTGTTTGGCACTTGCTTCGGACCCACCTGTAGTGTTGACGGGTGGGCGCAACCCACTCCCAGGAGCGGGGAGACATGAAAGGTCTCCGGGGAGCTAGGGCGCCCCGCCCCTCCCAGGCAGAGGGGGCAGGAAGCAAGTTTCCCCACCGCCTGCTGGGGAAACAGCTCTCTCGCGCTTTGTAATCTCCCAATGCTTACGACAGGGCAGCTCTGGCTTCTCTTTCTCAAAAGGCAGCCCTCGGAGGACTAAGATAAAGATATTTATTTTCTTTGCAATCCGGGGCTTAGTCCCAAGTTCACCTACAAGGTAGGTGAAATACTCCCTGAGCTGGAGAGTAAGTCAACAGGCAGAGATACGCAGCAGGGGGAAAAAAACAGTCTCAAGGCCGAGAGGCAAAAATAAATGATGATCCCTTCTCTTGGGCTGCAGGGAGTTCATGTAAACAAACTCATCATAACAAGCCTTTCTGAATCTCTCTCTGTCCCACTGCTAATCGCTTCTGTGGTTTCTGCAGGACGGAATACGTTCTCGCTGCCGAGCTTAGGGCTTCAGATTGAGTTACTGTGAACTGCGGAATTTCTCTTGATCTCCAAGGACAAAAGGGAGATGCTGGCCGCAGGATCCGAACTGCCGTTCACACCAGGTGAACTACCGCCCTCTCTCAAGTGCATGGGCTCATAAAGGGTGGTGATCACCCTTCCCTCCCTAGGAAGGCTTGCCTCCTGACCAGTTGTGAAGCAGGGTAAGCTCATCTTGAAGTGCAAAACGCAAAACCTGCCCATCCGCCTGCTCACAACAGCAATCCCACTTGTCGTACTGACGGAACATCAGCTGGGGAGCAAAGGGCCAATGGCCATCTGCAGTTACCACATACTCACAGTCAGACTCTGCAGTGTCTGGAGATGTCAGCAGAAGATGTCTGGGAGAGAGGTTTGTTTTCTCCATACAGGCTCAACCCACTCTGAATTTGCCCTTTTGCCTACCTGGAGTGCAGATGTGGCATCAAACATGAAAGCCGTGTACTAACGATGCCAGGGCAGGGGGAGAGAAGGAGCCGGGTCCTCCGTGGCATCATTGCACCATAGTACCGGCCCTGGCTGCTTACCCCGGACTCTCTGTTACAAAGGCTGACCCTGTGGTTCCCATACTCCAGCGGGCATCTGAATTACCTGGAGGGCTCATTAACGCACAGGGTTCTGGAACCTTCCTCCAGACTGATTCAGAAGGTCTGAGGTGAGGGCTCGAAACAGGTTCGTAGGTCATGCTGACTGCACTGGTTGGAGGCCGGGCTTGAGAGCCACTTGGACAACAGAACTGCCCTCTGGTGAAGCCTCTGTTTTCATATATTCATAGCAGAATACAGTCCCAAAGGATACGCTGACCTCTAACCCTTCAGTAGCTACGACAGCTCACCTAATCCTTCCCCTCTAGAGAGGGGTTGAAAACTCATTTAACCACAAGGCATAAAACCAACAAGGCTTACACTCTGTTTGGATTCTGATGAAAGAAGAATCATTCATTCAAAGAAAAGAATCTCTGCTTTCAACTTTGAGGCAGCAATGGAGCTAAAAGGAGGAGAAAACCTGGGAGCAGTAGAGCTCTCCTGGGACGTCTGAAATCATACCACAGAAACACCTTTATTACTCACATATGGATGTGCTCAGGCATTCTTATTTCTAGAGGCCATTAACCTAAGGCAGTAGAGCATATTAGCGATAGGACCGGGGTTGAACTTTTAAACTTCTCTAATCCTCAGTTTTCCTCTCTCAAGGTGTGTGGGGGGGTAATACCTATCACCCAGGCTCCTTGTCAGGCATTAAGTGATGCTGGAGAATTAGAAGCAACCTGGTGTCCATGATCGGGAAGGATGGACAAGTGAGATGTGTGGGTGGAAATCACAGAATGTAACAGTCAGAAGGAACACGCTAGGTGCACACAGAGCCACGTGAATGGCCTTAAAAACACATTGCTTAGCGAAAAAAAGACATACAGTGCAACTATCTCACGAATCAAAGACTTAAAAATAGGCACATACCAAATAATAGCCATTATGCATAATAGAAAACACAGATATATGTTAAATACATTAGTCTGGTTGTCTGTGAAGGGGAGAGAATGGGAGTAGTTTATGGATATAAAGAGGTTTTTTAACATTTATTTATTTTTGAGAGAGAGAGACAGAGCATGAGCAGGGGAGGGGCAGAGAGAGGGGGAGACACAGAATCCGAAGCAGGCTCCAGGTTCTGAGCCATCAGCACAGAGCCCCATGTGGGGCTTGAACTCACAACCATGAGATCATGACCTGAGCCAAAGTCGGACGCTTAACTGACTGAGCCACCCAGGCGCCCCTATAAAGGGGTTTTTTGAAAAAAAAAACAAAAAAAAAAACCAAAAAAAAACCAAAAACCAAAACATATGAGTGTCCATCAGATGGACAAAAATCAAAGTGACCGACAATAACCACATTTTATTGAAAACATGGAGAAAATGGAGCTCTCAGATGCTCTTAATGGGTGTGTAAGTTGGTACAAGTCTCTGGTACAGCCTACGAGTCAGTCTTGACACCTATCTCCCAGTCTTCCGCAAAGCTAAATCCTTGGCACATGCTGCTCAGATGAACCCTTCACTTCCCTGACTCCTTTAAAGTTAGGTGTGGCCACGTGAGTAAGTTCTGCTCAATGGTGTATGATTGGAAATGCCATATGAAATTTCTGGGGAGTGTCCTTAAATGAAGGGGTCTCCATAAATGATGGGTGATGAAAGAAGATGGCGGAGAAAGATGGGAACGATCTGCAATGTCTAAAGCCCATCCCTTGCCTGACCCAGCCCCAGACTGGGCAGTAAGTGATCCCGAACGTTTATGCTGTCCTCGAAGGAAGAGGGAAAGAGCCCTGGAATACGCAAAGTGTCTATAGTATGTAATGTACCCTAAGAGGGTGAAACTGCTGGAAGGGGTAGCCATAAATAAATTTAAAGTGGAGAGGTCTGAAGCTTTAGCACAGTGGTAAAAGAAGTTTCCAGACTTACTCTCCAAGCCTCTGCTTCTGCCTGGAGACACGTTAACAAAAACAGTGCCCCCTGTTTGTGCACTATTCAGCATAAGCATAAACAAATATCTTAAGAGTTCGTTTTTGGTGATTGGGCCATCCCTTGAAGAAAAAGATAACAGATTCAACTTGTTAATATTTCTCTTTTCTGGAAAAAGAAGATAATATGGCTCGTAGCTGCTTGCTTCAATAATAGTTTGTCTACCACTAAAAGCCATAGCCCCACATCTGTTCCTAATCAAAATCTATAATCAGCAATACCCATTGCCTTTCAAAACTTATTTTCTTCATCCCCAAACTATGCGCGGACCTGGCCAAAGCTTACTTCGGTTGTCACCAAGACATGATGGCATCGCATTTATTCCAGGATAAATAAATCAGCTGTGATTCCAAGTAGAACCAGGGTCAGCCAATTAGGCCGTTGCAAATCTGAGCCCTAACGACAAATTGACATTTTCACTTATTGAAATGCCGGAGTAGGCAGGGTTTTGTTTTTTGTTTTTTGGTTGTTGTTGCTTTTTAAGTTTATGGCATTCAAACCGTTGTGATACTTTGTTTCAGGTCACAGGGCTAAAAGACATTTGATAAGAAAAACACATTTTCTGGCAAAACAGATTCTCAGAGCAGCAACTTTAAAACACCCTTTCTACAAGAAACATTTTCTTTTTTTAAAAAGACATTTCTTTGTACAAATGTTGGACTGGAAGCTGAGTCTGTGAGCACAGGGCTTGGGTGGGGGCTAGCCTGGGCCCTGCAGGCCCCTCGGTGGGGGGAGATTCAGAAGCTCTCTGCAGACCCGCTTGGGTGGACGGTCTGGTGGCTACGTGAGAACCAGCCAGGGTGTTGAGGAACAGCCTTTAGACGAGGATTGTTAGTATCCGGTTCTGGGTGAGCGTTGAGTGTCACTTTCCCCGGCAGTGACAAATCCTACATATTTTCTTCTTCCTCCGAGAACAGCTGATCGCCAATGTTTTTTCAGCTTTGATCCGTTTAAAGAGAGAAGCACACATTGATTGGGAGCCTCGGCAAACTTCTGTTTGTCCTCAAGCCACGGCAAAGTAGGGCAAGTGTGGAGCAGAATGACAGGAGCCGTGGCAGGCACAGCACAGGGAGACGCGGGCAGATGGAGCTGGGGTCCGGGGGCGGCCACACAGCCTCAGGAGCTCACTGCCGAGGACTTATGACTCCAGGGCCGCGGTCTCTCACGGTTCAGGGGTCGGCACCAAGCATCGACCACTTTGGACGGCAACATCTCCTAGTCCCCCTGCTTGTATCAATAGGCCTCTTTTGGTGACAAGCCAATCATTAAAAGAGGCGAGGGAAAAAAGCATATTTGTTTTGAAGGCTATGCATTATTTTGTGAAGATCCATATTTTTTTTTAAATTTTTTTTAACGTTTATTTATTTTTGAGACAGAGAGAGACAGAGCACGAGCGGGGGAGGTTCAGAGGGAGGGAGACACAGAATCCGAAACAGGCTCGAGGCTCTGAGCTGTCAGCACAGAGCCCGCACAGAGCCTGACGCGGGGTTCGAACTCGCGGACCGCGAGATCATGACCTGAGCCGAAGTCGGCCGCTTAACCGACTGAGCCACCCAGGCGCCCCAAGATCCATATTTTTCAAACCCAAGGCCGGTAAGGTGTCACCATCTGGCCGAGGCTTTCTGTGGGTAAAGGGAGGGGGACCAAATGCACAGAAGGTATGTGGAAAAGGCATCATCTTGGATCTTAAAAGGAAAGGAAGACACTATACGAAGATGACTTTAGGGTGATATTTTTTCTCTAACCAAGACATTTTTTTTTAAGCTTATTTGATTTACTTTGAGACAGAGAGTGCACGTGGGAGTGTGCGTGCGAGCGGGAGAAGGGCAGAGACAGGGAGACAGAGAATCCTAAGCAGGCTCCGCGCTGTCAGCGTGGAGCCCAATGTGGGGCTCGAACTCACGAACTGTGAGATCGTGACTTGAGCCAAAATCAAGAGCTGGATGCCCAACCGACTGAGTCAGCCAGGCGCCCCTATAACTGCTTTAATTCTAATTCCAGTGTAGGTAACATACAGTGTTCTACTAAATTGGTTTCAGGTGTGCAATATAGTGAATCAACAATTCTATACATTGCTCAGTTCCCATCCTGATAAGTGCGCTCTTAATCCCCTTCACCTATTTCACCCATCTGCCCACCCACCTCCCTTCTGGGAACCATCAGTTCTCTATAGTTAAGAGTCTGATTTTTTGGTTTCTTAAATTCCACATGTAAGTGAAATCATATGATACTGTCTTTCTCTCATTTCACTTAGCATTATACTCTCTAGATCCATCCAGGTTGCCAATGGTGGCAGTAATCCATTCTTAAAAAGCAAGATGACCGATTTGAGGTGTCAAACACACACACACACACACACACACACACACACACACACACACACACACACACAGGCAAGTGCCAGAGATTGTATAGTAACGCACAGCACACAGGAGACCGGAAGGGTGGGTTCTCGTTCTGGTCCCACTCCGTAGCAGCACCCCAGATGTAAGATGGTTCCAATACTACAAGTCCTGTCTTCTGCTCCCCAGGAACATTGGGAAGAACATAAAATGATTGTTAGGAACGTCTTTTGAAAAGAACAAACGCTGTTGAGATCAAAACTATTATAGCTATGATGACCATTATAGTTTTTTTTTTTTTTAAATGAAACTTTTCTTTGAATTACTCATGATGCAGCAGCAGCATAATCCTCCCCCATCAAGACCGGGCTCTGTTCAATGAGACGATCATAGGCATGGCGGCCCGTCAGAATCACCGCCATGTAGTAAACACAGGTTCTCAAACATCTTCAATCATCTGTGAAGCTTGAGTTTTCTGAGTTGATACAAAGGAAATGGTATTGAAAAAGAGTTCACCAAAGGACGTTGGTCACTTAGCCTTAGAATCCGCTTTTTTTTTTAATATTTATTTTCGGGAATGTGCACGTGGGGGAGGGGCAGACAGAGAGGGGGGCAGAATATCCGAAGTGGGTTCTGCACTGATAGGCTAACAGCGGTGAGCCCAGTGTGGGGCTGGAACTCATGGACCACCACATCATGACCTGAGCCAAAGTCAGACGCTCAATGGGCTTGAGCCACCCAGGTGCTCCAGGATCTGCTTTTTAAAAACAACTTTTTTGTGACTGAAAAAACTAAAGTATGACTCATGCAACTGTTTCTATTATTTCCCTGGTTGATGTGATGTATCACGTTCATTGATTTATGAATACTGATCAACCCTTGCATCCTGAATAAATTGCACTTGATTGTGGTGAATGATTTTTTTTTCAATGTATTGTTGAATTTGGCTTGCAAATATTTTGTTGAGGGATTTTGCATCCATGTTCATCAGAGATCTTGGCCTGTAGTTTCCTCGTGGATTTTCTGTTTGGATGATCTGCCAATGATGTAGGTAGGGTGTTAAAGTTCCCTACTATTATTGTATTACTATCAGTTACTTCCTTTATTTTATTATTAGTTGCTTTCTGTATTTGGGTGCTCTCATGTTGGGTGCATTCCATGTGCATGATAAACGCTTTTCCATCCCTTCACTTTCAATCTGCAGGTGTCTTTAGGTCTGAAATTAGTCACTTGTAGGCAGCATATAGATGGTCTTGTTTCTTCATCCATTCCCTCACCCTATGTCTTTTGATTACAGTGTTTAGTCCATTTGCATTCAAAGTAACTATTGATAGGTATGTACTTTTTGCCAATTTGTTACTTGTTTTATGGTGTTTTTTGTAGTTCTTCTCTGTTCTTTCCTTGCTCTCTTATGATTAGCTGGCTTTCTTTGGTGATATGCATGCATTCCTTTTTCTTTATTTTTTGCATATATATTAGTGGTTTTTGATTTGTGGTTGCCATTAGGTTTGTTCATATAGAAGTCTGTAAGAAGTTGATGGTCACTTAAGTTTGAGCCCATTCTTTATTCCTCCCCCCACATCGCACTTTGGGTATATGGTGTCATACCTTTTATTTTGCGAATCCCTTCCTTGATTTTTATAGATATACTTAATTTTACTGCTTTTGTGCTTCCTACTTTTCCTACTCCTAAGAATATAGGAAATTATACGTGCAATGTTAAATGGGATGGTCAGGAAAGGTGTCACTTGAGAAGGTGGCATTTGAGTGCAGATGTAAAGGAGGTGTGAGTCGAGGTCTGCAAATATCTACAGAGGAGCATTCTAGGCAGAGGACAGAGCCTGATGCAGGGGCATACCTGCCATGCCAGAGGGACAGCGAAGAGACCACTGAGGCTGGAATGGAGTAAGAAAGAGGGAGAAGGCATGAGGTCTAAGAGGGGACAAAGGCCAGATCACCCAGAGACCTGAGACCATTTTAATCACTATGCATTTTACCAAGATGTGAAAGTGTGGAGCAGGGGACTGAAGGACGTAATTTGAGGAAGGCATTTTTTTGAGGAGGGAGAGAATTTGCACTTTATATCAGAACTCCTCTCTCCGTTGGAATGTTTCTTTTTTTTTTTTTAATTGTTTTTAATGTTTATTTTTGACAGAGAGAGAGAGAGAGAGAGAGAGAGAGATCATGAGTGGGGGAGGGGCAGAGAGAGAGGGAGACAATATCTGAAGCAGACTCCAGGCTCTGAGCTGTCAGCACAGAGCCTGATTCAGGGCCTGAACTCACAGACCGTGAGATCATGACCTGAGCTGAAGTTGGACGCTCAACCGACTGAGCCACCGGGCGCCCCAGAATGTTTCCAAGGAGAGGTTCATTAGGAAAAAGTCACGGTGCCGCAGTACCTTTGGAGGTTGGGAACTTGCATTTTTAGAGCCTTGGGCACTCATCCCACCTTCTCCCTGAGTAGTAAGCTACCTAAAATCAAAGTTCCCCAAGGATAGAGCAGTTTCCAAATTGTGTTAAATATGGAGGTCTGAACATGAGAGGAATCAAGCTGATCTAGTCAACAAAAGCCCAAGGAAAAGCAGTGGGGGCTTGAAGCCACCCAGGGACTCTGCCCTTTGACTCCCAAACATGAGCTGTGTAGTGTCCCCGTCCCCACAAGGGGATTCAGGCACTCGTTCCTGCTAAGCATGTGACCAACGGCCAGAAGCCCACAGCTGGCATCTGAGGAGACTATGACAAGAACAAGGAACAGGGCACTTGAGTGCACGCAGGCCTGGCTCCGACTCTGAAGCTGCGACCAGCTGCATATTTTCTTTAAAGTTGCGGTGATACTTCCGGACCTATGTTTTTGTTTTGTTTTGTTTTGTTTCATTTTTTAAAAATGTGGTAAAGTACACATAACACAGTATTTGCCATCTTCACCTGCCTTAAGTGTACAACTCAGTGTTATTAAATATATTCGTAATGCCATCCATCTCGTAACACTGAAAGTCTACACCCATTAGATGATAATTCTCCATCTTCCCTCCACCCAGTCCCGGGAAGCCACCATGTACTTTCTTTCTGAACCTACTTTCAATCACCCTTTGAGGTCAGGGAAAACCTCTTCTAAATTAATGGATTCATTCTCCAGGGTTCTAAGGTAGAGTTCTACAGGGCCCACACCTTGACCGAGGGCTGCTGGTTCCACTGCAGCAGAAAAGCAGGGAAGAGGTCCATAGGCATACCCCCAGTCTTCCCACTGTGCTTTTTCTCCAGGGAGACCGGCCAAGGCCCAGAAAACTGCAAAAGGGCCCTCTGGAGAGAACTTTGAACTCTTTACTACAAAGCAAGAGCCCGTATTAAAATATGGGATATTTCTATTTCTTAGATTCCTTTTCACTGGAAAAACAAACTATCTGGGGAAAATTGTGGCCGATACAACAGCAAAGAAGATTGGACTGTTGGAACGCAACTGATGTCAACTACCAAGCAGGATGAAACTTGTCTTTATTGAAGGAAGAGTTTGAGGCAAAGAGGTCAGGTTTGCCTACGGGTTGAGATTTGCACACAGAATTTCCAGAGTGCTGGATTTTAGTCGGGAGAACTATGAAGAGGCTGGAGCTCATCGTGTGCAAAGCTCTCAGGTGAGGAGGGACTGGACAACTGAGACTCCACTAATAAGTGACAAAAATTATGTGGGCAATAATTTGACATTTTTAGCGTTAACGTGTCTACTGAAATAGAATGCGTAAATTAATACTCTTAGGAGATCTGCTTGGCGGAAAAACAGAATGGGGATCACAAACCCTATTAACTCCTATGTCTCAAGCCTCTAATGGAAGACTCCCGATGGGATGAGGAGGATGCTTCGAGTTCATAGAAACTTTGTAAAGCTCACAAGCATGTGTTTTATAAAGTCACGTAGCAGAGTCCCCCAACTGATTTTATAACTGAGATTTATGTCTCTAACAAAATAAGATACACAGCAAATGAATGACTCTGCTGGCCTTTTCTGGAGAGCGGATGATAAGTTCTCTAAAGATATTGTTTACTTTGCCCAGTTATCTGTTTTTATTCTGTAAATTCTCCACAGTGCCCCAGGCCGGAACTCCAAATCTACTGTTCCCATCAAATCAATTTCCCCACAGAATGAAGAATGCTGTAAATACTATGCTTAAAATTCATTGTTATCTGTGAAGAACCCAACTCAACAGGAATCATTGAGATTAAGAGGGTCTATGCAGTGAAGGTGGATAGAATGTGTAGAAAAAAAGAGATCTACACACTGATTATTTTCTAATAAAACTGTTCCTTCTATCAGAAAGTGGAGGGAATTAATATAAACAGACAGATTTGTTTAAACCCAATTTCACTACCATTCTGTAGGTTGCTTTAACCCTGTTCTGACATCACTTATTAAACAAATGATGGTATTTTCACAGATATGAAACCACTGAGCTAAAGTTATCCATTCCTACAGGATGGTCCTGCATTTAATTTTACTGTACAAAGGCTGAGAAAATTATATGGCTATCGAACATGTTCACAGATTGTACGAGCTTGGAATTCCATCCAACAAAATGACTATTTGTCAGAAAGCGCACCAGAGTTTTTAAAACATGAAAACAGAAAACGAAAACAGTAACAGCAAGACTTTGTGGTATGGCTGATACGTGACAGGGCCTTTACATGTCCTTTATATTTCCAGTTCTTCCAACAACCCTACAGAGTACTATTAATATTCCCATGTTACAGACAGGAGACCTGAAACTCATAGAAATGATCCAAGTTTACATAAAGTCTCATCCATAGTTAAAGAAAGTGTAGAACCAAGGTTTAAGCTGTATTTGTCTAACTCCTAAGTCCCGTGTACTTTGTATCACGGTGCTGTGTCCCATATTACCATTAGTTGTCAACCAGAAATTCAAAGATGCTAGCTCTCATAAATAAAATGTCAAATCCATAACTAAGGGACGTAAGATTATTCCAAATGTATTTGTGTGCATGCTTCCCTAATCAACTTCCTTGACTGAATTCCAAATTAATGGACTTATTTTATTCCAACCCTAACCCTAATCCTAACCCTAACTGCTTTCTCCCACAGACCAAATGCCTTCCTTGCCAGCGTGGCTGTTTGGTTGCTTATCCAGGACAGTCCCGCACCCCCTGGCCTATAAAAATCTCCTCCAGTTGGAACCTTCTCCCTGATACCCTTGGTCTGAAGGGAGACCCCTCCCCTGCCTCCGCTCTCCCATAGCACCTAGCCCTTACTTCTATCACGCTTCACTTCTCTGCAAATGGCAGACTTTCGTCTAATCCTGTCCTCATCCTTCCTGCTCCCTTCACAGTGGCAGAACAGTGCTCTACAGAGTGGTGCTCAATCAACGTTGGCCGAGTAACTGAATCGATTTTTAATTGGCACGTGGAAGGGGTTAAGGAAGAAGGTCCTTTTCCTTAGCCAGGCTCCATTCAGTGATGATTTCAGTCATCAGAAAGACGTATAGAGTACAGGTAACTACAAAAATTTTTTTTTATGTTTTATTTTATATTTGAGAGAGTGAGAGATGGAGTGCAAGCGGAGGGAGGGGCAGAGAGAGAGGGAGACACAGAATCCGAAGCAGGCTCCAGACTCCCAGCTGTCAGCACAGAGCCCGACGCAGGGTACAAACTCAGAAGCAGTAAGATCATCACCTGAGCCAAAGTCAGAGGCTTAAGTGACTGAGCCACCCAGGCACTCCTAGACAAAAGGTAGTCTTAAACAGCACATTTTCCAGTGAGGATACGATTCTCCACACTTAAAATCTCTCACAAGACTCCAATAAGGAAGTGATTTTTGAGGGAAGATAATCAGGGATCTCCAAAAGTTTTGATTGTGCACTCCTATCATGAAAAAGGTATTTTTTTTTTAAGTTTGCTTATGTATGTTGAGATGGAGAGAGTATGTGAGTAGGGGAGGAGAAGAGAGAGCAGGAGGGAGAGAGAATCCCTAGCAAGCTCCGCACTGTCAGCACAGAGCCTAACGCGGGGCTCAAACCCACAAACCATGATAATATGACCTGAGCCGAAATCAAGAGTTGGACACTTAATTGACTGAGCCACCCAGATGCCTCATGATAAAGGTATTTTAAAAAAACTTAAAAAAATACATACCTTGTATTTTGTGTGTAAATATAACACAGAATTTTATTTTACCTCAATATACATATATTTATGTATTTATAAAACATGTATATATCCTACTGTGTTGATATAATATATAAGATACACACAGAAAATATAACTTTCAATGAATAAATGAAAATAACATTTTAATATTTTCTTTTTGCACCCCAATAAATAGTCTGGCACGAGAAAAGACTAATCTTGGCTGAGCAGCTATATTTTCTGGTAGAAGAAAGGAAATCATGTTTTTCTTTTCCGAGGCTATTCCCCAACATTGGCTACTTCCTCTCTTTATTCAGATTCTCTTACAAGACCACCAACATACTTCAAACATCAGTGAAATAAAACAGGAGGAAGGTTTAGGGCTCTGGATTCTCAGTCTGGAAATGTCACGATTTAATCTCAGAGATTTGCTGTGAAGTTGTAAGCAGGACAGTGTGAAACCCAACAGATTACTCCTGAATTCCTTGTTTGTTTTCATTGTGACCAAACTCTCATAAAATTTATTTTTTTTTAGCTTCAAAACTCAAAGGATGTGTGGACACATGACTTAAATGGAGAAAAACATCATCAAAACAATATTAAGAAGTAATTACTTTAATATTGTTTTCATTAAATAAAAACCCCTCATATTCAGATAATCACACAGTATAGTTTTTATCTCTTTTAAAGAAAAAAGTCAATAAATATTAAAAGGGTTTGGAAATGATACATGCAGTGCCCACCACATTAAAACCATTTTAATTGTTTTTAAACACACACACACACACACACACACACACAGGAAAAAATATCAGATAGATATTCTCCAAAAAAATGAACAAGCTATATCCCAAAATGGTGAGAATAAGTTTAATTTTCTTTTCTTCTTTAGGCATTTCCGTGACTTTTCAAACACCCTTTAGTGGCCACGTATTTTTTTTGAAAGAGTATAAATATAACCAATTGTAAATAATTTACATAGATTTCTATATTTTAATAGAATGAGAATCCTATTCTTCTAATAGAACATTTTAACTCCTTTTGGAGTTACTAGCATTCGGAAGAAAAGTGCCTATCATTTCCATGTTTTAGAATTCATTTTGACTTCAGTACAATTTTTAATGTTACTTTGGTTTCACATAAGAAAGTTGCACTTTTAATAATCAAAACGGTATGGCACTGGCACAAAAATAGTCACATAGGTCAAGAATAGAATAGAGAGCCCAGAAATAAACCCACACTTTTACGGTCAATTAATCTATGACAAAGGAGGCAAGAACATACAATGGGGAAAACAACAGTCTCTTCAATAAATAGTGCTGGGAAAACTGGACAGCTACGTGCAAAAGAATGAAACTGGATGACTTTATTATGCCACACATAAAAATAAACTCAAAGTGAATTAAAGGCCTAAATGTGAGAGCTTGAAACCATACCCCCAAAAGAAAACTTAGGCAGTAATCTCTTGGACATTGGTCTTAGCAACATATTTATGAATGTATCTCCTCAGGCTAAGGAAACAAAAGCAAAAATAAACTATTGGGACTACACCCAAAAAAGCTTCTGCACAGCAAAGGAAACCATCAACAAAATGAGAAGGCAACTTACTGAGTGGGAGAAGATAATCTGTAAATGACATATCTGATTAAGGGTTAGTATCCAAAATATATAAAGAACTTACACAACTCAATGCCAAAACAAAAACAAGAATAGCCAAACTGATCTGATCAAAAAAGGGCAGACAACCTAGATATTTTTCCATAGATGGCCAACAGTTACATGAAAAGATGTTCCACATTGCTAACCATTAGGGAAGTGCAAATAAAACCACAGTGTGATATCACCTCACACCTAATGCAATGGCTAGTACCAAAAAGACAAGGAATAACAAGTACTGGTGAGGATGTGGAGAAAAAGGAACCTCTTTCACTGTTGGTAGGAATATAAATGGGTGCAGTCACTGTGGAAAACAAGTATGGAGTTTCCTCAAAATATTACACATAGAAATACCATGTGATCCAATAATCCCACTACCAGTTATTTACCCAAAGAAAACAAAATACTAATTTGAAAAGATATCTGCATCCCTGTGTTTATTGCAGCATTATTTACAATAGCCAAGATATGGAAGCCACCCAAGTGTCCATCAATAGATGAATGGGTAAAGAAGATGTGATACACACACACACACACACACACACACACACACACACACACACACACAGTGGAATATTACTCTGCTATAAAAAGGATGAGATCTTGTCATTTGCAACCATATGGATGGACCTACAGGGTATAATGCTAAGTGAAATAAGTCAGAGAGATCAAGACAAATACCATACGATTTCACTTCTATGTGGAATCTAAAAACAAAACAAAGAAACAAAACAAACAGACTCTTAAAAAGAACAAACTGATGATTGCCAGAGGGGAGGTGGCGGGGGGTGGGGGATGGGGATGGGTGAAATAGATAAAGGGAATTAAGAGGTAGCAACTTCCAGTTATAAAATAAATAAATCACAGAGATGAAATGTACAGCATAGGGAATATAGTCAATGGTATTGGAATAGCATATGGTGACTTATGTAGTTACACTTATGGTGAGCATAGCATAATGTATGGAGTTGTTGAATCACTATGTTGTATACCTTAAACCAATGTTACACTGTATGTCAACTACTCTTCAATAAAGAAAGGAAAATGGCATTATCCACAATAGCCAAAGTATGGAAAGAGCCCACATGTCCGCTGATGGATGAATGGATAAAGAAGATGTGGTATACATATATATATATATATATATATATATATATATATATATATATATATATATATAACGGAGTATTACTGGCAATCAAAAAGAATGAAATCTTGCCATTTGCAACTACATGGATGGAACTAGAGGATATTATGCTAAGCGAAATTAGTCAGAGAAAGACAAATATCATATGACTTCACTCACAGGAGGACTTTAAGACACAGAACAGATGAACACAAGGGAAGGGAAGCAAAAAATAATATAAAAACAGGGAGGGGGACATAAGAAACTGTTAAATATGGAGAACAAACAGAGGGTTATTGAAGGGCTTGTGGGAGGGGGGATGGGCTAAATGGGTAAGGGGCATTAAGGAATCTACCCATGAAATCATTGTTGCACTATATGCTAACTAACTTGGATGTAAGTTAAAAAGTAAAATAAAATAAGAAAAATGACATTTTAAATCAAATGCTTCATAACAGAGACCCAGTTATCCAGATTACAGATACATTTTAGATTGAGGATACAGAGAGAGGCAGCGAACGGGTCCAAAGGAACTTGTAAATTAATGGGATCAAGGCAGAAAGGGAGAGTAAATTAGGAGAGGTACGTCTGTCTGGAGAAGATTAAGATGATGGAGAGCCCGTGCAATCTAAACATGTGACAGTTCTTGTAAGGAAACCCATCATCATCTAAGTAAATAATATGGAAAATCAACAAATAATATAGAATCCCAGTTTCTGCAATTATTTTCTGGCAGAGTCTCAATTTTGCTCAGGTGTTCACCTTTCCATGTGCCCAAGTGGGTCTAACCTATATATGATGGTCTCATTCCCCTTGTCATTGACTCTTTTAGTCAATTCCTGCCATTGAGATGTCAAGAATTCTGCTGGGGGCATGCTGGATAGATTCTTCCCTCCTTATCAAAGCTGAATAAGGGGCACCTGGGTGGCTTAGCTGGTTGAGCATCCAACTCTTGATTTTGTCTCAGGTCATGATCCCAGGGTTGTGGGATCGAGTCCCGCATTGGGCTCTGAGCTCTTCCCTCTGCCCCTCTCCCCCATTTGTGCTCTTTCTCTAAAATTAAAAAAAAAAAAAAGTTAAAGCTGAATAAGAAATTTAAACCAACTATTGAAAGGCACAAGAGAACAACTAAGGCAGACAGAACTTGATTGGCCAGAATCCTGGAGAGAGAGGGAGAGAGATACTGAAAGAAGCCTCATGTTTGCCTCTATTTCCACCTAGTATGGGATGGAGAATAGAGAGGGGCAAAAAAGTGGGCTGGGGATAGGGACAATTTTTCTGGGATGGAAAATGGCAGGGTTTGGCGTTCCCAAAGGGGATGGACAGATAGAGTTTGAAGTGTGGGGCCTAGAAAGATTGAAGGGCTCTGGCACCATTGAGACTCCAGAGGACTCTACCATGAGAGCAAGAGAAAACCATAAAAAAATCAAGTCTGGGGCGCCTGGGTGGCTCAGTCAGTTAAGCATCTGACTTCGGCTCAGGTCATGATCTCATGGTTCATGGGTTTGAGCCCTGCATCAGGCTCTGTGCTGACAGCTCAGAGCCTGGAGCCTGCTTCAGATTCTGTGTCTCCCTCTCTCTCTGCCCCTCTCCTGCTCATGATCTGTCTCTCAAAAATAAATAAATGTTAAAAAAAAAAAAAAGATCAAGTCTAACAAAGCCTAAGACTCATGCTCAACCAGATCAAGTCTGTCTGCATAAAGCCTGTCTGTCTACCAGAAAAGAATTAAATCTTCTTTGGGTAGAAATGCCATTAGTCAGAGCTTTACAATTTCTCATACACAATGTCTGACATTCAATAAAAAAAAATCTACCAGTAAAAAAAAATAAAAATCTACCAGGATATGAATAAATAGGATCAAATGATGAAAACCAAAAGAAGAAACAGGTAATATACACAGACCTAAGGGTGATGATTGCCAGAGGGGAGGTGGTGGGGGGTGGGGGAGAATAGGTGAAATAGCTAACAAATTATTGGAGTTATCCGACAAGAAATTAAAGGTAACTCTGGTTAACATGCTTAAGAAAATAGAAGAGGGGCTCCTGGGTGGCTCAGTCGGTTGAGTGTCTGCTTTCAGCTCAGCTCATGATCTCATAGCTCGTGAGTTCAAGCCCCGTGTTAGGCTCTGTGCTGACAGCTCGGAGCGTGGAGCCTGTTTCAGATTCTGTGTCTCCCTCTCTCTCCGCCCCTCCCCTGCTCATGCTCTGTCTCTCTCTCCCTCAAGAATAAATAAACATTAAAAAAAAGAAAGAAAGAAAATAGAAGAAAAGTATTCGATTTCATTAGGAAAACCACAGGAATCTTGGAGGGGTTGTGCGGCATTGGTAATGATCTATATCTTGGTCTGTGTGGTGATTAATTTTAGTCAATTCTTTTAGTCATCAAGTCATCAAGCTAGACATCAAGCTGAACATTTAAGATTTGCATATGGGGGGCACCTGGGTGGCTCAGTCAGTTAAGCGGCCGACTTCGGCTCAGGTCACAATCTCGCGGTCCGTGAGTTCGAGCCCCGTGTCAGGCTCTGTGCTGACCGCTCAGAGCCTGGAGCCTGTTTCAGATTCTGTGTCTCCCTCTCTCTCTGCCCCTCCCCTGTTCATGCTCTGTCTCTCTCTGTCTCAAAAATAAATAAACGTTAAAAAAAAAAATTTTTAGTCAATTCTTTTAGTCATCAAGTCATCAAGCTAGACATCAAGCTGAACATTTAAGATTTGCATATGGGGGGCTCAGTTGGTTACGTGTCCGACTTCAGCTCAGGTCATGATCTCATAGCTCGTGGGTTTAAGCCCCGCACTGGGCTCTGTGCTGACAGCTCAGAGCCTGGAACCTGCTTCGGATTGTGTGTCTTCTTCTCTCTCTGTCCTTCCCACCACCTTTCACTCTGTCTCCCCCTCTCTCAAAAATAAATAAACATTAAAAAACCCATAAGATATGTGTTTATTGACTACGTTATTAGTAAGGCTTCTGGTCTATAGTAGACTATTAGCAGTTAACTTTTTAGGGAGTCAAAAGTTATAGGCGGATTTCTGACTGTGTGGGGGGTTGTTGCCACTAACCCCCATGTTGTGCAAGGGTCAACTATATATCCAAGTGCAAAGCATGGTTGTGTTAGGGTAATAGGAGTGCAGAATTTTTTGGTTGTTTCTTTTCTCTGTATAGCAAGTAGAATTATATTAGTTGTATTAGTGGGAAAATTTCAAATTAAATTAATTAAAAATAATATGATTTGAATATATTGTGTATTCCTGGAAATATGAAACTAAGGGCCACAGAACTGAAACAAAGTTATGTGTATTCTGAACACTTCATATAAATCTCTATCAGCTGCCTAAATCCTATGCTATAAATTCACCTTTTATTAATTTCGGTGACACCCCATTTAGATAATCAGCTTAAATCTCTGGAATGTGGTCAGGAAACAGATAAAAGTAAAAAGTAAAGTCTCTTACAAGCAAAATGACTGTCAATGCCCCTATGCGTTATTCACAGGTACTTACTGAGAGCCAGGTAGGCTCATTATTGCCATAATGTGAACAAACTAGAATTTCTAGTCCAGGAAACGGAAAAGTGGATGGGGTTGCAGAAAGTGACATCTGCCAGCCTGACGGTAAAGTCCAGAGGTAGAAAAAACAACCCCAAAGCAGACCAAAATATATTGAAAACGATTTAATACTGGGTACCGAGCATAACTATATTCCAGCATTTTCTATGGCAGTTGGCTCTAATAATGACTAGAGCTCTCAATAGCAACACACTTACCCTACTTGGGAGGCTATCTAGTCAGAGAAGCATGTGGAATGCACATTTTGGAAAGGATTCCACCTAATATGGTTTCTTTTTAAAATATATTTTTGGTTGTTTTGCCTGAACACACACGTGTGCACTCTGCACGCACACACACGTATCCCTGTAAGGAACTGCTCACTTTTCCTTAACAGGCAATAAATGAGGAGATCTACTCAAGCTTTTCTGGAAAAAAAAAAAAAAAAAAAGTGACAATTTATCAAAGCAACTCGCTCCTCAAATTTCCCTCATTTTGCTGTGTTACTAAATGAAGCACTAAGAAAACATTTTTCAATCTCAAGGCTTGTCTCCTGTTCCATACTCGCCTCCACCCACCCCTTCTTCCCTCTACCCTCCGACCCCCCACTTGCTTATCGCAGCCGCGAGCTGCACCAGTCTGGGGGGGGTGGGAATTAACGCGGAGATATGTAAATGTCAGTTGCTATTAGAGCCAAGGAGAAACTCTTCGGCCAGGGTCCCCGCAGCACTGCGGGCCGGGCCGTGGGAGCTGCGTTCCACCAGAGCGGGGCTGCCTGTGGCTCGCAACAGTCAGGGCTGTCTGGAAAGTTTTCAGGTTGTTTGCTTTCGTGGATTCGCTCCAAGTGAGGCACATGTTTTTCAAAAATGAATGCCAAAGATAACAAAAAAACGCAAAGGAGAGGAGAAAGGGAGGATTATCCAGAATATACGAGTGAACCAGGATAAGGCTTAGCAACCAACACAACGGTTCAAGGGCACTTGGCTCCCCACCACATTTAGAACGGCCCGCGGAGACCGAGGTTAAAAACAATGTACATAATGACTTGAAAGACAGTTATTTGGGCCCCTGGATGTGTTTTACATCTTCTTCATATTGCTTGGGGCAGAGGTCACTGAATTATTCTGTTATTTAAGCTGTTTACAGCTATATTTGAGTGGTCTTTGTTGACAATTTTGCTTCCAAGTAATTTTCTAAAAAACATCCTAGTTACTGTTCCCTGTCATTAGCTACTGTAATTTGTTTTCAGGGCTGATGGTCAGCACTGTGACTGCATTTAGAACACCGAATGGGTTTGCATGATCATTCAGTGCGTGTCCCTGTTAAACCTATTGCTGTTTCTTCAAACCACTTCAGGTTTTTGGGTTTTTGTTTTTTAAGTATGCCATTTACATCTTTAAAGAAGAAAATGGAAGATGATTCTTTTTGTGTCATTATAATTTAGTGTTTCCATAGGACTTTCATTTCTAAAGGCATTACAATCATTTATTAATTACCCAGCCCTGTGCCCTTAAGCTCTCAGCCATTTGGAGTCTCTCTGATTTCTAGATAAGCCACTGAGGCTAGGGAAGGGCACTTGGCTGGGGAGAGGTTCCTCCCTTCCTGTTAGGATTCCCACCCTTTTTCCAGGCCACCCCACCCAAGTGGGATCTGCACAGGCTGGCTTCATTGCTGTATTTGAAGTTTCGTGTTTGATGTTCCCTGAATGTGTGTATAAAATACATACCAAAGGAACATATAGATTATTTTTGGGTTATTTTATGTTTCGGATTTTCCCTGTTACTATTCACTTCTGTTCATTCATTTACCCCTTCATGGAACCCTGTGTTGGGCTCCCCCTCTACGTCAGTCAGTGAACCGGGCTCTGAGGAGAGGAGAGCCACAGTCTCACCATGCAGTTAAGAATAGGGCTGAAGATACTGTTAGACGAGATGCGTGATGGCATCTGATGAAAATGCCATGGGAGGGGGGAGTGTGCAAAAGAGACGGAGATAAATAACATTATTCCAGGGAGATAAACCAACATGGAAAATGGGAATTCAGGGAGCAACAGGTCACTTAGTTGCCCTACCTGGAGGGTTTATTGTGAGGACTAATGGTAAATCAAGCTGGGATCGTGGTTTAGAGGAAGATTTCGGATGGTGCTGAACTGCCTGCTGGGTAAACCTCTCCAGCCAACGCAGTCTCCCCAACCGGACTGTAAGTGATCACTAGTAGCCAGAAAGACAGAGAAAGCAAGGGGCATAATTGCATTCACTATATGGCAGAAAAATTCACAGAGAGATTAATTAATTGTATGGCTGAAAGACCAGTAGGCAAACGACCAGGTGATCTAAAACAAGGCCAAGAAAATGGGCTTTAGGAAGGAAAACGGGTAATTATGCAACAGATTAATTATACTGAAGAATGTCGAAAGCGACCAGATTGTGGGAAGTTTTCTGATTTTACAGCAATAGAAAATCATACCTGAAACCACACGGGCTTCACACACTCATGCATTCATTTATTCGTAGGTGATAATACAGGGTTTCATATTCTGTGAATTTCCGATCTTATTTACTTACAGAGTCCTCTGTCTCTACTCCCTTCTGACTTTCTGTCTCCACCTTGTAGTCAATACCAGACTCATGCCAAGCTTCATTTCATGCCAACTTCCACAGGAAATCCAGTCGTATCAACAATCCTATGATTTCTGCAGTTTACAGATACATACGGGATGTTGGGGAGTGTGGGTCACATCACAAGCCTCTATCATGTCCCTCTCCTCAGCATCACCCTGCTTGTAAAGCCTCCCTCTGACTCACAAGGCTCCCTTTCATGACAAGTGACCCTCGCCTCCTACTCTCAGTCTGTGGACACTGAAGATCTGGCCCCGATCCACAATTGGATGTGTATAATGATCCAAAAATACAAAAATAAAGTAGTAGAAACTACCATTTATTGGACATTGACTATGGGCCAGGTCCTAAACTGAGAGCTTACCCGCATGATGTCATCTGACTGTCCAGCCCCATGGTGGGTATTATTATTAAGCCATGTCACAGATAAGGAAAAAGAAACACAGAGACGTTAAGTGATGTGCCCAAACGAATCCGAATGTTAAGAAGATCAGTTGGCTGCCAAAGCATGGCATCTTAACAAAGTATCATTCGAGTTGTCTTCCAGACCCAATGCGAAAGACATATTGTTCTAGGCATCCCCTGGATAATAGCGAAAGAGACCACGGCACAATTTTAAACACAGGAACACAGAGGACTTAATCTGACTGCTTCTAGAAGGCCTGTCTTTGAGACACTGAAAGCATTTGTTATTGTACTGAGTGTAGCAGGTGAGGCTGTCAGGGATCAGTGCCTTTACGGCAGCATGGGGTTCTCACATGGGTTTTCGCTAAATGCCACACCTCTGCTCCCCAATTATGGGTTGAATTTTGCACCCCTGAGATTCATATGTTGGAGTCCTAACACCCAGTACCTTAGAATGTGACCTTATTTGAAGACAGGGTCTTTCCAGAGGTAATCAAGTTAAAATGAGCTCATTAGGATGGGCCCTAACCCAGTATGACTGGTGTCCTTGCAAAAGGGGGAAATTTGGACCCAGGAACACTCAGAGAGGGAAAACCTAGGGAGGAGATTGCTATCGACGAGCTAAGAAGAGAGACCAGCTCCAGATTCCCCACCAGCCTTGGAAGGAACCGACCCCACTGACACTTCGATTTCGAACTTCCCAGCCTCCAGAACCATCAGACAATAAATTTCTGTTATTCGAGCCACCCGTTCTGTGATACTTTGTCACCGCAGCCCTAGCAAACGGAAATACCCCCCATTCCATGCTGCCCCAGTTGGAATTCTCTCTCCTTTCCTCAGGTTCATCAACACCAAAGAGAACCAACAGAACTAAGTGTTCCAGAACTTAGAACCAACAGAACTAAGCTGCCACATTTTGAACAAGGTACCAGATAGTGAGCCTGTTCCAAAAGAGTTCCCTTTGATTTGATCCGCTCGACTGATTGAGTATACAAGAACAAACATTTGAATATTACTTCCTCTGGGTTTAAAAAAAAAAAAAAAAGAAGAAGGAGTTCTTTAGGGTCCGTAGCAACTTCAGGGTAGCAGGCGCTGACCCTGATCATAGAGGGACTCTTCTGGAAGACAGCTGGGGAGTGCCGGTAGTATTCCAAACAGATCTTAAAACAAGTATATGCAGCTTCTTGTTTAAGATGTGTAAATAAACTGTCAGCCAAGTCAGCAGCCCCTTGTCTGTTCCTTTTTTTTTTTTTTTAAGTAATTTTCAAGACAAGCTCAAACATAACTCTCACAGTTGGTTACTAGAGGAGTTAATGGCTTTAAGCTCAAAAGGAATGGCTTTTTTGAATTATCCATTTGACAAAAGTCTCCCTAAGGCAACACTTTTACCCCCTGCCCGCTCCCCTAGTTGAAGTTAGCAACCATGTATTAATTCACTGAAGCCAATCTCAGGAAACACTAAACCTCTGTCTTTTCTTTTTAAGAATACAGAGTTTACATTAGAAAACAAGTAATTCTAAATTACCTGAGAGCTTCTTGTTATGTGAACGGAAAGGTTTCCTGGTAAATGTTTTCCACAAACCACCTGAATTAAGGGGCTCTCATTTCAGTAGTACTGATGCTTTACGAAGGCAGTCAGTTGCCTACGTGAGATGATTAGAGAGTTAAAAAGAATGTGTTTCTCTCCAAAACATTTCCTTCGCTGGCCTGTTGCAAATGTCTGAATTTCACAACGAATACATCAACTTTAGAGTTCGTCATTGCTTTTGCTTCTGCATCAAAAGGTACCCCTGAAAGAAGTAACTTCTGGTTCCTACCTGAACTCAGCCGTGTGGCGGGGTCCAGCGGAGACAGGCCACGAGGGCCACACCAGGCCCTGGACACGAGGCATAGTTTCGCAGGAAGCACTGGGGCAACTGGTAGCAGGGGGTCACTCCCTCGGCAGTGTCTGAAGATAAGGTTGGCTTTCCAGAGCTTCTTCCTGTTGGGAGTCAAATACACGCAGTTGATGGTTTGGTGGTACTATCTGGGTAAGAAGTCCACTGTTGCATGAACATGTAACTTTTTTTTTTTTTTTTTAAGACATATAGACAGAGTAGGGGAGGGGCAGAGAGAGAGGGAGACACAGAATCTGAAGCAGGCTCCGGGCTGTCAGCACAGAGCCCAATGCGGGGCTCGAACCCACGAACTGCGGGATCATGACCTAGGCCTAAGTTGGATGCTCAACCGACTGAGCCACTCAGGCGCCCCATGAACAGGTAACATTTTAAGTTGCTTGCACATTACTAGGAATTAGGCTTTTGTGTCTAATTTTCTATGTGATCAAAATGATGCCAGGTGGATAAGAGGACTGTTCCCCAGAGGAGGCTGGGGGAAGGAGGGAGTGTTGGGAGGGGGAGGGGTGGAGACACCACAGAAGGGTAACAGAAGAAACTAAAGACAAACATCTAGCCTCTAGAAATGTGAAAAAATAAACTGCTATTCTTTAAACCATCCAGGTTGTGGGACTTTGTTACAGCAGTCCTAGTGAACTGATGTATTTGCCTTGTTTTTAGTCTCTTTATTTGTGTGAAGTTCTATACAAGATGGGAAATGCCTTTTGCCAAATACTTTGCTTCTTTCTGGGGTGAGCTACAACAATACATTCAGCCCACATCTGGGGTGCCTGGGTGGCTCAGTCGGCTGAGTGCCGACTTCGGCTCAGGTCCTGATCTCACAGTTCGTGGGTTCGAGCTCCAAGTTGGGCCATGTGCTGACAGCTCAGAGCCTGGAGCCTGCTTTGGATTCTGTGTCTCCTTCTCTCTCTGCCCCTCCCCCACTCACGCTCTGTCTTTCTCTCTCAAAAATAAACAAACATGAAAAAAAATTAAATTCAGCCCACATCCAACCCTCTTGGAACATTCAAGGTACATTAAAATCTATCTGCTAAGGCTTATTCATGATAAGACACTTATCAAGTCTGCTAGTGAAACGATATACCCAGAGGAGATGATGGGATAGTTCTAAATGTAAGCAAAGTTCACAGAGCCAGTGATGACGATAACTAACAATCAATGCTTACTGTGCATCTGCACTTTAAATGCGCAGACTCTGTTTCTCAGGACAATTCTATAATTTGATTTTAATGCACACGAGTTGAGGTAGTTACTGCCTATCCCCCTTTACATACGGGAAAGGTGAGGCATGGAGAAATGAGGGAACTTTCCTTAAGATCACACATCTTGTAACTGGAGAAGGGAGGTTGTTTTACAATACAGCAGCTGGACGCTGGAGCCTGAGCTTGTCATCACTCTGTTGTTCTACCAAGACATTTAATTCTAGTGATAGAAAAACAAAATGAAGTTGGAACCCTACCTCACGCCATATAAAAAGATGTATTAAAGAACTAAATGTAAGAGTAAACTCTAAAACTCTGAGAAGAAAATATACATCTTTTGGACCTGGGATTAGGCAATGGTGGTTTCTTAGACATGATACCAAAGCATAAATGACAAAAGAACAAGTGAATAAATTGGACTTCATAAAAATTAAAAACCTTTGGGCTTCAAAGGACACTATCAAGAAAGTGAAGACACTCTAAAGAATAGGAGAAAATATTTGCAAATCACATATCATATAAGGGGCTAGTATCTAGAATATATATATATATATTTTTTTTAATTTTTTTAACGTTTATTCATTTTTGAGAGACACAGAGACAGCATGTGAATGGGGTAAGGGCAGAGAGAGAGGGAGACACAGAATCCGGAGCAGGATCCAGGCTCCGAGCTGTCAGCATAGAGCCTGATGTGGGTTCGAACCCATGAACTGTGAGATCATGACCTGAGCCGAAGCTGGACACTCAACCGACTGAGCCACCCAGGCGCCCCTAGAATATATTTAAAAAAAAAAACTCTTAAAACTCAACAATGAAAAGACAACACAATTTAAAAATGGGCAAAGGACCTGAACAGACATTTCTCCAAAGCAGATATACAACAGCCAACATGTGAGGTGCTCAATATCATTACTCATCAGGGAAATGCAAATCAAAATCACAGTGATATACCATCTCTTACCCACTGTGATGACTGTAATTAAAAACTACAATAGAAAGGAGAATAACGCATGTCAGGGAGGATGTGGAAAAATTAGAGCCTCACACCTTACCGGTGGGAAAGTACAAAGGTATAGCTGCTGTACAAATCACAGTGCGACAGCTCTTCAAAAACTGAACATAGTTTAAACCAACCAATTTCGTTCCTAGGTATATGCCCAAGAGAATTGGAAATGTACCTGCACACAAAAAGTTATACATGAGTGTTTGTAGCAGTATTATAATAGAAAGTGAGGGGGACTGGGTGGCTCAGTCATTTGGGCGTCCAACTCTTGGTTCCAGCTCAGGTCATGATCTCACAGTTTGTGGGATGGAGATCCGGGTAGGCAAATTCTGTGCTGACTGCATGGATTCTGCCTGGGATCTCTATCTCTCCCTCTCTCTGCCCCTCCCCAACTCACTCTCTTCGTCTCTTTCAAAATGAATGAGTAAAAAAACGTAAAAAAAAAAAAAAAAAAAGATTCCCTCTCACCTTCTTCCCCATGCTCTCCCTCTCTCTCTCTCTCAAAACACAAAACCCACAAAAACCACTGAAGTGCACACTCTAAAGGGTGAATTTAATGGTATGTGAATTATATCCTTCTAAAAAATTTTTTAGGTCTCACCAATTTTAGCCACGATGCAAAGAAAATCATTTTAGGTGCTACTTGATTAAGAAGTGCCTTTTGTCCCTTGCCTTTGCTATAGGTAGCACATTAAAATTTTTTTTAAAGCTCTAGAGACGACTTTCAAAATGACTTAAAAAAAAAAGCTGTCACACATACGGATAATATGGCTAAATGGAAGTTCCGGGAGAAAGTTTCTAAGTTGTTTTCCGGAAAAGATAAATTTCTGCTGGCTTTGAACTAAAAGTTCCTCAAAATAATTGAGAACGGAAACGAACAAGGTTTAACAGATTATTTTTAAAAACTCAGCAAGTTCTAATAAGATTTATAGATATTAAATTATATAAAATTTTGGGTTTTCAACTTAAGATGGTTGTGTTGATTATTTGAGTGATGAGGACTAAGATACGACCACCTGATTTACCTTTCTGTTAACTGAATAATGGATGCAAACGGAAAATGTTGACTGTGTCTTCTTGGTCTCTATTGTAGTTAGGGAAAACTGGTCAAACCAATGGCCCACAGTTGCCCAGAATTCAACAACTCATGTTTCATATAACCCTACACGTTCACACACTTAGGCACAGACATTCAGAGGGCTGTGTGGTCCCACGTGGGCTTTCCTCTTCACTCTGCCACTGGGAATAGACGCCGGGCAAGCTTCTTCATCTCTTCGAACGTGACTTTTCCTATTTGCAAAATGAGCAAAACAGTGTCTCCGGTGCAGGGGATTTGCTAACATTCAAAGAACGCACCGAAAGTGCCTGACACACTTTTCGTTACACGCTGCCTGCGTGGATGATGGCGGTGGCGTTGGTGTTGAACAGTGCGAGGATCCCTGAATGAGGTAAGTTCCAGCAGACCAACAGGCCCGGGCACAGGGCTACACATGAAATAGATCCTAAATAAATCCGTGTGAGTTGATGAATTACTTCCTACTGGAAACCACACAAATCAAAAACATTTGTCTTCTGACTTGTTGCCTTTCCTCAAGTGACGTCCAACCCCCCGACTTCGGTAGATGCCCTCTCTGACTAGCAAACCCACCTTCCCATTCATGAATAGTGGCTAAGGTCAGGCTCCTCATGACATTATTTTCTTTTGATAATATTTTCCCCACCGAAGAAAGTTTACTCATTCTGTATTATGCCAAACCGCATCATCTGGGGGGACGAGCTACAACTCCAGTTGGAAAGACCTAATTGGGTTCTAGCCATTTGCCGGGGAAGTTGTAGTCCTTGTTTAAAATTATTATTTTAACTGGCCAAGTGCCTTTTGTTCTCAGATTAATAATCTCTGCATCGTGCCTGAAGCCTTGATGTTATTTTCACTTCTACACTAAATATCGCCCAATTAAACAAAAAAATAGCACAACTCTCAATTTCAGAAGTCAAAACTCCTGTTTTTCTAATTGCCTATTTCAGAGGTCTGAGCTTTTGAAAATAAATCTCATCACACTGGTTTTAGTTTTCTTTGGCTGGCCCATCCAGCCGGCTACTTTCACTGGCAAAAGGAAACAATATTTGGTTATTGTTCATTTATTTGTTTCAGGGAGACTTTGTCATGCCTCAGTTTTAACCATACATGTTAACACTGGTCCAGTAAGAAAAAAAAAGCAATATTTTGGGGTCCAATTGGTCTCAGACTGCGGTGTTGAGATATTCTAGCACAGCGAGTTATGTACAACAGGGTGCAGCCTACAAATGGTCTTGCCGGCAAATTGTAAATTACTACAAAATCTAAAAGCAAAAACATAAGCTGAAGTCAGAGTGGAAAACGGAAGTGTTGTTTCTTCAATAAGGTGTTTAAAGTTTTGAAACTATTGGGCTAATTCTCAAATGTTCCCTGTTAATTAACTGGGCTATTGAAAACCTGAGGTCACCCAGAACTTTACTTTTGCCTCCTCCAAGATAAAATTCAAGTTCATTCTCGGTAACAAGGGAAATAATTTACTGGTCTCCATGCCTCTGCCTCCCTCTCTCATGCTGTCACCTCCAGGCTCTGAAATAGCTCAAACTCAGGAACACATTAATGCTCAACCCAAGGGCAAGTTCATTGAGAATTTGCAAAATTAGGCTCTGAAAATCTGAAGCTGACTGCAATTCCAGAGAGGCCTGTTTGGAAGAGACAGTCCAGTCGATCAGTCCAGGAGGCTGCCATTAACATGTCACCGTGGGGCCCGCTCTTGCCGGCCCCGTGTGCGCCCCAACCAGGGGTATCTGTGGGCGAGAATGGGAATTGCCCTCGGATGTTAACTCCTGTCCCCTGCTTCCTCTCAACTGTCTGTTATTGATTTATTGTCTGTATCTTTGTCTAAACCCTAAAGCTATTTATCTTTTCACCAGGGTAACAAGTTTTGTATGTATCCAATCTGCTCCATAAAATAGAACTTCTTATTTTTTCCCCTAAACTGGCTCCTTTAAGCTTCAAAAAGATTCCTGGATTCGGGGAGCAAGTTCTTACACAGATTTTCCCTACCTTTCATGATTTTATGGACTTTCGGCAGTGCCCCTCAGCTTTAGTCTTTTACTGCCAACACTTTCATTCCAGTGAGCATGCAGAAAGGGGTGGGACACATGGTAAACCCTGAGAAGAAGCGTAATGGGAGACACTAGGTGGGGGTGCTGGGGGAGAGAAGAAGGCTTGAGCGATTGGCCACAGCACAAGTAAAGGCTTCTGGTCAATTACCAGTGGTAACTTGGAAGAAAGTTTCACGTGAGTTTATTTGTTGGTCTTTTCAAGTGGTAGGTCCTTGAAGGAAAGAGATACAGGTTGAGCCTATGGCCACACATGCCAAAAGGATTAAAAATAGTCTTGCTGATATAAAACCTTTCGAAGTCACATACAGTTAAACCACACTGACCGAAGAGGTCTCAGAGTGTAATGACTCCATTTACACGAAATACTGAGAGTAGATAAAGTCCTAGAGATGGAAAGCAGATTAGTGGTTGCCAGGAGCTGGGGTTGAGCTGAAGTATGAGGGTGACTGTTTACTGGGTGTGGGGTTTCTTTCTGGGTTGATAAAATGCTTGGAAACTGGAAAGAAGTGGTGATTTCGCAACGTTATGGATGTAAAAAATGCCGCTGAACTGCATGCAGACTTTAACATAGTTAATTCCGTATCATGTGAATTTTAACTCACTAAATTATAATCCTGTCTTGTGTGTGTATGTATGTGCGTGTGTATTCAATTTAACAAATATTTGAGTGTGGACAGTGTGCTGACCACTTTGCAAACACTACTGGAAACAGCTGTAGAGGGACATTCCACCCAGACTTAGAGGATCATGGGAGGTTTCCTCTAAAAGTAACATTTAAAGGGAATATAAAGCTGCCATTCATTTCACAAATGTGTACTAAGCACCTGGGATCTATCAGTCATTGATACAGGCCCTGGGGATACAGGAGTGAACAAAACAAAGCCCTTTGCCTCATAAACCTTACATCCCTGCAGTGAGAGACAAAAGAAAGCAAGCAAATACAATCGTATCCACGAAAACGCCTTGGAGAAAAATAATATAAGGAAGGCAGATGGAGAGTTGTGCGTGGAAAGTTCCAAGTGCTGCTCAACATTTGGGTCAAGGTCCCCCTCGCTGCCGAGCTGATGTTTGAGCAGAAACCCGAAGTTAGCGAGCCAGGCAGCCAGGCTGCTATCTGGGGAAATGGCAGTCTGAGCAGGGCAGAGCAAGTGCAAAGACCCGGATGCAGTAGAATTCTTGGTGGGCTCATGGAAAAACCAGGAGGGCAGTGGGTCTGGAACCCAGTGAGAGAGAGGAAGAGGACAGGGAATGCCACTGGGAGGATCAGTGTGGCCTTCTTGTCCATAGGACATTGGTTTGACTCTAAGATGGGAATACTTTGGGCAATTTTAAGCAGAGCAGCAATTTTAAAAGAACTCCTCTCGCTGCTGTGCTGAGAATATCAATGCTAAAGGCACAAGTGAGGAAGCAGGAAGATGAGTTAAGAAGCTGTTGCCATTTAGGGGCACCTGCATGGCTCCTTCAGTGGAGCATGCAACTCTTGATCTCAGGGTTGTGAGTTCAAGCCCCATGTTAGGTGTAGAGATTATTCAAGGGTAAGACCTTTAAGAAAAAAAAAAAAAAGAAAGAAAGAAAGAATAAGAAGCTATTGTATTTAACCGGGCAAGAGGCAAAGGGTCCCTTGGGCCAGATACAGACACACAGGCAGTAAGAAATGACTAGATTGGGGAAAGATGTTCTTTGAAGTTGGAACCAATCATTTTTGCAGATAGATTAGATATACTTAGTGAGAGATGGGATGCCACCACGGTTCTCGGCTTAAACAAATGAGGAGGGAGGTAGCATTGACATCTGCTGAGATGCGTAAGGCTGCAGGAAGAACAGGTCTGCTGATTGGGAGCCAGGAATCAAGGTTCTGGACGTGTGAGGTCTGAGATGCCTATGGGATGTCTTAGTGGGTGATAGTGAATGAGAAGCAGGAGTTTATGTAGAAGTCTGGACTGGGAGACATTAGCAAGCAGACGGTATTTAAGCCGGGGAACTGAATGAGATCACCTCAGCAGCACGTTACCTGATGCTTAAAAGTCAACTGAAAAACAGAGGACCCCAAGTCTTACACTAAGCAGATCATTTATGTGGGGAGGGAAGAAGAAGCAGTCATTACAGACCTTTTCACCAGACATCTCAAAAATGGCTCAGGAAAGAGAGTCCATGCACATGTACAGACAGGAAAGACAACGGCTTATCTCCAAAGACAGACAGGAGTTGATTTAAAAGGGAGAAGTCTGACAGTCATTGATCACAGCATGTTTGTTGTACTGCCCCCCCCCCCACTACAGATTTCAGGGAAACTGGGCACCTCACAAGAATAGTATCTCAGCCCAAGAAAGCTGGAAGCACAAAATGGATTGCCTATGAATTTGTTCTCTTTCATTTCATTATTTTGAATAAACACTTGTATTTCTAGTAGGGCAGTTGAAGGAACTTCTCAGAATATTTAGCCCGAGGATTTTCAACCAAGAAGATCATTTCTTTTTCACTCTTTACAACTAGCAGAATGGTATGGAATAGACCAACTTTTGCTATTGGAGGGACTGGTTGGTAGACAGGGCTCGGTCATCAGACAGACCTAGGTATCAATTTCCCCAAATGTTCATTCCCTCCTAGAAGACCCTTACAACAGAGATGCCCTCTAACATGCACCTGATGATCCCAGACACATTTGCAACACTATACTAATGCAGGTAGAAATTTTACTTCCTGTTCTCATCAAGTGTTCAAGTGAATGGTTCTTTATGTTTACCCTACAGGTTACTGTTGATTTGTCTGTCTTCCCAATTCTTTGGCTCTCACTCACCCCAGTTCCCCATTACTGACCCCGAACTCCCACATTTACTGGTAACCTTATTAAAGTTCGACTCTGCATTTCATAATCTATGATGGTAACACTTGGTTCACTTTGCTGACACACTTAACCTCACCAAAATTACTTGGGCAAAGAGCTCTGTGACAACCATTGGTTACAATTATTCCTTTCCTGGGGCAAAAAGTTTCCATTTCCGTTGAGACAAGGTCCCTGTCTTCAGCACCAGATCTGTTTCCCAGGAAAGCTACCAAAAATTCTGACTCTTGTCGCCAGTTGTTGGGGAATACCAAGAACATGATCTGCTCTGACAGAGCCAACACACAAATGGAGGGATTCGGTAGCCTCTGCCCGGTATGATTTGAGGCTCCCTTGCAGAATTCTCTTCTGGACTACCTGAGCCCTGCTACCTGAGTCTCCACCACTAGTGAATCATGTCTTTGCATTAAGCATTGCCTTCTGGAAAACACTCTTCAAAGAGTTACCATATTTAAGTTAGCTGGTGGTCAAAGGGGTGGGAGGGGAGACAGCAAGGAGAGGAAAAAGGAAGAGAGCTGAAATAAAGGTGGTAACATAAAGCTTTGTGTGTTGAGAGTTTTATTCAGGACTGCATTGCAACATTAGTGCAAACAGAGTAGGTAATAATTATGACAGAATGATTCTAGCACGGCTCAAACCTACAGGCTTATGCCTAATGTGGTCTTATTATTTATTTACAGGAAGCTTAGTAAATAGTGCAGATTTCACCTGATGTGTAGTTGGTCTACTGGTTCAGTATGAATTATAAGTTCCTTTAGGAGAGTGACTCTCAACTATGGGCAATTCTGCCCTGCTCTCCCAGGAGTTCTTGGCAATATCTGGAGATGTTTTCGGTTGTCACAGTTGGGGGAGAGGGTGCTACTGGCATTGACTGGGTAGAGCCCACGAACGCTGGTAAGCATCCTACAATGCACGGGGCAGCCTCTCCCAGAAAAGACCTGTCCAGCCCAAAGTGGCGATCATGCCGCAGTTGAGAGACCGTGCTTTAGGGTTATAGGCCAGCAGCCAGGGTTGTGGATATGATAGAACTGTAGTGTAGTAGCTTCTAGTTATGTCTTGCAGAGGAACAGGAATCCACGGGTGTAAAAGCATGAATGCAAAGAGTGGCCCGGGAATGTTGTCCCTCTTCAGAAACTCCCTGTTACGTTCAGCCCCGTGACCTGCTCTTGGGAGAGTTGTTTTGTGGACCTTATACTTGAGTATCCATTGCCATTTCAGTAGCCAGAAGGCTACGAATCTTTACCAATTCATTTTAAGAGTTTTATGGGGGAAAATGTCCTAGAAATGAACCGCTCGGTTGACGTATCTTGAAGAGTGGCAAACACGCTTTCGTTCCCAGCTTCTAGCTGTTCCAGCCAAACCAATGGCACATAGTTGTCCCGCGATGCCATCTCCCCTGGCCCCTCCTGAGGGCAGTCACTGCCTCCTACCTTCCTGCCAACAGTGTATACTCTGAAGCCCTCCCTTGCTCTCCTTCTCCTCCATCCCACTCCATCCTTCCCAAAGAGCCACAGCAGCTAAGAACAGAGAAGGTCCCACCATCACCTACTTCCCTCTATTGACTGATGCACTTGAATGGCTACTCACCCTTAGGAAACGGATTACCTCACAGGATTTTATTTGTGGAATAAAAGGGTTTCTCCATTCCACCCTCCACTTTGGCAAAGCCACTCCAGACATTAAAGGTAACAGGGAGGGGCGCCTGGGTGGCTCAGATGGTTAAGGGTCCCAACTTTGGCTCAGGTCATGATCTCACGGTTCGTGGGTTGGAGCCCCGCGTCGGGCCCTGTGCTGACAGCCGGGAGCCTGGAGCCTGCTTCGGATTCTGTGTCTCCCTCTCTCTCCGCCCCTCCCCTCCCTCAAATATAAATAAACATTAAACACACACACACACACACAAAACTTTACAAGTTGCAGGGAGACCTCGGGCGAGGGCAAACCCAATCTGGAAATTTCATGAAGCACAGGTAAGTCCGTGTTGGTCCCGAAAGCTTACCTGGGGAAGGGGAGAGGTGTTACGACTGGTTCGCGCCCAGGAGGGACCCAGCACGGTGAGCCTGCACCACTGGACACTCTCTGAATCAGGGAGGACCCGCCAACTTGGCCGACCTGGGAAGAAAAGAAATTTTCTTCAGTGTTTCCTGAACCCAACAGAACCATACTCTCTTTTTAAAAATATGTATGTATGTATTTACTTATTTACTTACTTATAAATTTACATCCAAGTTAGTTAGCATATAGGTTTTTAAAAAATTATTTATTTATTTATACACACACACACACACACACACACACACACACACACACACACACATACATATATAAAAGAACCATGCTCTTAAACAATAGCCTCTTCTGGCGACCCCCTCCCTCTCTCTGGTTTCTGTCGGTCGGCCAACCAATCCATCGATTGTTCCCCTTAGCATGGAGGCTTCTAGATACCCATTTCATATCTTCTGGCACATAGCTGCTGGAACCGACATTCATACTGGAGAACTGCTATTCCTTTGGTGCCGCAGGAGCCCTGAGATAGCGCCACAGAGCCCGTCTTTAACCCTCCTGTATTCTGACTCTGATTGTGTGCTTTCTGATAATCTGTGTCCCTGGAATGCACCCTCGTGGCTAATGGAAGCATCATTTTCTGCAGTCACGATCCCTTTTCAGGAGACTCTGGTTTTAACCTGACTGGTATCTGTAGGATAAAAGAGAAATGTTGCTGAGTAGTGAAGAGAATATGTGCAGACCTCCAGCCAGAGGGAGAAGAGGAGAGGGGGAGGGAGGGAACCCAACTAATCTTCATTCTCCCAGCAGAGATATACAGGCTGGGAAACATCTCTGTAACAACCAGCCATGGCTCGCTCCCTTTTACGCTCCTTTCCATAAAGCACTTAGAGAAGAGGAAAAAAAAAGAAAAATGCAGTCTGCCTATTTCCCCGAGGCTGTATTCTCTCAGCCAAGTTGTGACAAGCCACTGATTTCTACCCTATAAATTATTTAAAATTCCACCTTCACACTGGGATTGGAAAATCAATCTCCCTGATTAAAAAGTGACCAGCTTCACATTTCCAAATGTCTCTTTAATCTTTTAATTATGTCTGGTTACAGACAGCATGAGTCTCCAAGAAGCGGAGAGTGGCATTCTGTGCTAACTGAGCTCCAAAGATCTATACGCCCATCAGCCTTTCTACTTAACCATCTGGCATTGCTACCGTCAGGTGGGGCTGCTTTTAGAAATATTGCCAGAAGAGAAGAATCCTGATACACTCCTATTTCAGTATCACACGTAAAGTATTGTTGTTTATAATCTCTCAGCTAAATGAAATATTATGGGACTAGCTGGAGACTTTGCAGATATGAATGCCAGTTTAATAACAAGCACTGGGGCATATGGACGTTTGGGCACTGGCCTGAGAATTCAGCCCAAACCCACTGTCATACATAGGGCTAGCCAAAGTAACCCAGGCAAATGTATACATTTGTAAATTGATGCTGCGTGCCAAGATTTCTGGGAGAAGAATTACAATCAATTCAACAACACAATCCTTCGTGGGAAAAAAAACCCAAAAAACGAAAAAACCCTGCTTCTCTCTAGTAAGCCAGATGAAAACCAGTCTCCAGAAGACGTTGAAATGTAAGCAACAGATTACTGAGTGCAAAACGAGGAGGAAGGGATCCAGGTAAGACTTAAGAGTGATTCCTGGAGAAGTCGTTTATGGTGTGCGTTGTTTAAAAACGCAGCGAAGTCTGCGATAATGTGGCCTGAGAAACCAAACCACTTTAAAACCCAAAACAAAGACATGTAGCCAGTTATTCTTAACTTTATACCCTGAGGACCATCAGCAGAGATCCCTGCTGGCTAATCAGCTCGCCTAAACACTGTTTTAAAATCTCCTTGCCATGGTATGAACCGCACTATAAATCTCACTGCCCCTTTCCCAAGTGTCCAGTGGAGAAAAAGCACCACATTGGGCATTTCAAGGTCTAGTCTAAACAGAGACCAGGTCAGAGGCTCCAGGGAGACACCTCAGAGCTGACACGGCAAATTCCAGTTCCCTCCCTTGTAAGTCTTCATGGCTGGGATGTCTGGGAATTATTAGAAAACACTGGTGAATCTGAACAATAATGTGCTCCATGGTCTTGGCATGGTGTGTGTATGATCATGGGAGTCTGTACAACTCTTGAACTTAAAAGACCTTATCTAGCGTTGTGTTTCAAGAGCCACACCTGCTATCTCTTAGAAGTAACGAAAACTTGTTATTTTCCAAGGCTATTCTGAAAGAGATGACTTAACTCCTGCCCTCTACAAAATTGCACAAAATTGCTCAAATCTCTGCACTAGATATCTCAAAAGTCTAAACTTCAGCTAATTTAGACACTTCAGTTGAGCTGATTGTGGTAATGTGATGGTCTGATATTTTCCCTTACAAAATCAACTTTTACATGTTGTGTATTTATGCCCTTAAAATTTTATTTTAAATTTGTTTTGTCTTAAGTCCTATAATCTTCTCTGGAGAACACACTGGACCCATTCCTTCCTTTGGGATTGGAAGGATCATCAGCTCAAAGCACTGCCCTCCCAACTAGACCTTATTTAATTGTAAAGGCCAAAACAGTGACTCAAGATAAACCATCAAACATTCATTAGGCATCTACATTGGCCAAGTGATAGGGGGTAATTGGTATAAATACACATAGTGGTGCCTGGGTAGCTGTTTGTTGGGTGTCCGACTCTTGACTTTGGCTCGGGTCATGATCCCAGGGTCGTGGGATCCAGTCCCACATAGGGCTCCACAGAGCCTGCCTGAGATTCTCTCTCTCTCTCTCTCTCTCTCTGTCTCTCTCCCTCCCTCCCTCCCTCCGCCACTCTCCTCTGCTCATGCTCTTTCTCTAAAAACAAAACAAATATTTAAAAAATATACAGAGATATCAGTTTGATATATATTTCGATCTACAGAGTTTAAAACGAAGAGAAACATACTAAAAGTAACTAAATACATACAAGATAGAATTAAAAAAAATCCAAAAGACAGGAAAACCCATTTAGGCCAAAATAGAATACGTTTCCTTTTAGGTTCATTGATTATGAATTTCCTAAGAGGTGCAAATGAATGTGCCGATTGGCTGTCAGTTGCACAGACGTCATAATCCCAGTCCTGGGCGTCGATGGGATGTGCCCTGGGGGGGAAAATGAAGGAAGGAGACCCGATGAGCAACCATACCCGAGAGTGCGAAGTGGGGCGCCCGGGCACGCTGACAGTACAGGGCCTGCTTGGGGTTCTCTCTCTCTCCCTCTCTAAATAAATAAATAAAGCTTAAAAAGGGGGGGGGGGCAGAATAAGCTCAAAGAAATCTTCGGAAGAGAGTTGAATCCAAACAGGTGTTGCAGAGAGAGCGGTGCGGCAGAGAGCCTCGGGGGTCACTATCAGATAAGAGCCCTCCGGCCGGTGGGTCTCTTCGGGGCAAGGTGCGCGCCCGCCAGCGAGGAAGGCACGGTCTCGGCGCACGACAGGCCTCCCGCAGATCCCAGGGCAGGACGAGCCCGGCCGGGAGCGCGGTACGAAACCTCAGGGCCAACGCGCGGGACGCTGACTGCAGGAGCCGGGGCGTCTGCCCGCCGCCAGGGGGACGGGAGCCCAGGGCCAGCAGAGGCACGTGCTGCTCAGACCGCTCGCGGTGACGACGCCACTGAGGCTTGTTTCGTTTTGTGTACAAACAGCCCTGACGCACTGTCACCGCCCCAGCCACAAAGTGCGGGACGGTGGGTTAGCCAAACACGGCTCCCGCTCTCGTGAACGCAACGGCGGATGGACGATCTGGCCGGAGGCCACTCTCCAGCTCTGTGCAGGGAGAGCCACCACCATCACGTGCAACACACAGAACTCCTCGCCTCACCCTCTCCTCTGCCTTTGAGTCTCAGCGCGGAGCCTCACGACCGAAGATTGTCCTATCGGGAGGCTGCCGAGAGAGATGATTGCCAACTGGCCTCTTAAACTAAGAAAGCGGAGACAATCTGCTGCTTCAGACACCTCTTTTATTTCAGGGCCACTTCTTTATATGCCCTACCGCGGGGTGCATAAGCGGGTTTGAATTTCAAGTGTCATTTGGGTGTTTAAAAATCGTGTTAGTGTTTCTTTTTTTTCTTATTTATTTTAAATTTTTTTAAATGTTTTTATTTATTTTTGAGACAGTGAGAGACAGAGCATGAGCAGGGGAGGGGCGGAGAGAGAGGGAGACACAGAATCTGAAGCGGGCTCCAGGCTCCGAGCTGTCAGCACAGAGCCTGATGCGGGGCTCGAACTCACAGACTGTGAGATCATGACCTGAGCTGAAGTCGGACGCTTAACCGACTGAGCCCCTCGGGTGCCCCCCGTGTGAATGTTTCTTAGCTCTATTTGCAGCACCACAGAACTTGTAATCCAGGAGCTCAGAAAAGAATACTGGCTTATTAGTATCAGCAAATAGTTAAGAGCAGTCTAAAGGAAGAAACCTCAACCCGTGGAATCCAAACATCCTTTTATTTATTCCTTCATTGAATAAATACGCATTAAGTGTCAGCTGCGTGCCCCGCCTTGCACTAAGGGTGGGATTACACATAATAATAGCATATGTTCTCAGGGGCGCCTGGGTGGCTCAGTCCGTTGAGTGTCCGACTTCAGCTCAGGTCATGATCTCACAGTTGGTGAGTTTGAGCCCTGTGTTGGGCTCTGTGTGGACAGCTCAGAGCCTGGAGCCTGCTTCAGATTCTGTGTCTCCCTCCCTCTCTCTCTAAAAAGTAAACGTTAAAAATGTGTGTGTGGGGGGGGGGGGAGAGAGAGAGAGAGGGAGGGAAGAGCATATGTTTTCTGCATTTGAAAGGATCACTGTCTGGTGGGAAAGGAAGAAAAAAATACTATCTATCATTCTGCACCTACTTCCATTAAGAACTGACCTTGGCCCTTTATCTGTTTTTGCTTATTTAACAGAATAAATCTGTGAGTCAGGTATTATGATCTCAGTCTGATATAGAAGGAAATGTAGACGTAGCGAGATCAAGTAACTTGATGACTATCACACAGTTAATACGTGGAATTCAAACCCAGCTCCCCTGGCTTCAAAGTTCATGCTCTTTGCAATGCACCACTGGACCTCCTTGAAATGAGTAAGACCTTCCACCTGCCCCCAAAGATTCTGCACATGTGTTTACAAACAATAACATGATTACTGCAATAAATAGAATCACCTTCAAGGCTTACCTAGGTCTCTTCTCATGGAGGAACAGTTTTGAACCCAGACATGCTACTGTATCAGCTCTGAAGGGCAAAGCTTGGGGAGTCTCCTAAGGAGAAGACGCATTTAGAGCTTCTGTCTATCTCTGGTGACGTTTCTGTAAGGTACAGGGCCCACTAAAATATAGCATCTATCGGTTTCTCTATGCATCTATATCTATGCATCTATGCATCTATATCATCTAGAGCATCTAGCTAGCTATCTAAAATATAGCAGATAGCTATATGAACTGATTTCTAACCTTTCCACTAGCCAGAGTCTTGGATTCCCACATGAAGAGCATCAAGAGAATATTAACTAGGCATTTTTATCGCTTTCGGGGGAATGGCGCTCCCAAATTGCTAAGCCAAGATGTATCACATGGCCTCGTAGTTACCTGTTTTCTTGTTAGTCTCTCTCACTAGCAGTGAAGCCCTCCAGGGTAAGGACCTTTGTTCATTCCCCGTGGTATCTCCAGTTCATACGGCTATTTCACTACACTTCATAGGTGACCACTAAAATGTTTATTGAAAGAAGAAAGAAAACTGTAGCCTAGTGATTCACTGTTTTGTTGCTGTTGCTGTTTTTAAGTTTCTTTGCAAAAGTATGTACTAAGTCCTAAGAGAATGGTCAACACAGAACTGGATAACACAAACCCTGGGCCTGGTCTTTTTAAAAATTATTTTATTTTAATGTTTGTTTATATTTGAGAGAGAGAGACAGAGACAGAGACAGAGACAGAATCTGAAGCAGGCTCCAGGCTCTGAGCTGACAGCGTAGAACCCAATGCGGGGCTCAACCTTACGAGCCATGAGATCATGACCTGAGCCAAAGTCAAACACTTAACCAACGGAGCCACCTAGGCGCCCCACCCTGGGCCTGGTCTTACCTTGGTTAGCATATCCAACTTTAGCATATTATTATTTTTAAAGTTTATTTTATTTATTTTTGAAAGGGGGGGCAGAGAGAGAGGGAGGGGGGAAGAATCTCAAGTGGGCTTCGCGCTGTCAACGCAGAGCCCGATGTGGGGCTTGATCTCACAAACCTGTGAGATTATGACCTGAGCTGAAATCAAGAGTTGGACGCTTAACTCACTGAGCCACCCAGGTACCCCTAGAATATTATTAGTTTAATTTATAAGGGAAGACCCAGTCCTTGCAGGTATCAATACTAAAATAAATGATATGCTAATATGATTTACTTATCAGTATGTTAAGGTCCAAAATTCCTTTAAAAATAAGCTGTAGCTCAGAAGTAATCATCAATTAAATCACAAAGTTCATGTTCATTTTATATACTATTCATCTCCACTCCTTCCTGGAAACCCACTTGAATGTCAGTAAAAGAATGCAAGTGTATAAACCTACAAGAATGAACAGAACAAAGAGGGCAACAGTGGGCAAGAATGTCAACAAATGCCAACCTTATGCAAGCTATTAGAGCCATGATAACAGTTTAAGCAGAACACAGATGGCTGGAGTCTATGCCTCCCATCGGGGCAACCCAATAAGAAATAAGCTAGTCATCCTTCAGAACTTGGAGGGCTCAGGAACTGGAGCCATAGGGACCACAGAGGATACTGGTATGGAGTCAGTGGTGGACTAACAACCCATGTAGAGTGTGGTTAGCTCCTTAGGTCCATTTGTCATCATCATCTCCAACCCTCAAAGACAGCTGACTTATTCTGAACCAGACAGGCTCTGGACCAGGGACCCAAGGCACAGAAGACATAGAAACAGGGGCTATTAGCAAAAGTCTGATCATCAAGCTCTTTTAACCTCCTTTTTTCACCTACTACGCAGAAGGCCACAGCCAGGCTTATAATCCCTAGGAAGATATTTGGAAGATCCTTTTGTGGAGAAGTTAAAGGGCGTTCAGGAAAAACCCTGTAGAATTCAGTGGTATTCTAGTAAAAATGTTGGCTCACTGCCCTATAATTCTATAGTGAATCTCTCAGTCAGTGAGCCTTACACATGCACACAGAACATTCAGTTGGCAAGTGACAGCCTCCAACATGAAAGACAGAGACAAAACAAGCAAACAGAAAACAAAGAAATCAGAGGGAAGATAGACAATACAGGGATTAGAAGAACACCTCCAATAAAATATGATGAATTTTCAGAGAGAGGCTGAAAAACATATTTCATCCTTGCAACAGCAATCTTAGAACACGAAAGATTCCTTGGAAATTAAAAATATGAGCCATGGTATTTTAAAAAAATCTAGAAAGTTTGGGAGATGAAGTAGATAAAATCTTCCAGAAAATAAAACAAACAAACAAAAAATAACATGGGCATTAGGCGAGAAGAAAAAAGAAAATATGAGATTAATCCAAAAGTTTCAATAGTTGCCCGATATGAGTTCTATAAGAGAAATTGGGGTTGGGAGAAGGGAGAAGAAAACAAACTATTGAAGAAACAATACAAGAAAATTTCATAGACTGGAAGGATAGGGACATTTAAAGGCTATGACCACTTAATGCCCAACACAACAAATAGGAAAAGACTCAACCAAGGCATATCATTTTGATGTTTTAAATTCAGAATGAGAATTATTTTTAACCTAGAATTAATTTTCAGCCAAATTACAAAAAAATTGCAAGGGTAGGATAAAGATATTTTCAGGTAGGAAAGTTCTCAGTAAGTTTACCTCACATGCACTCTTACTCAGGAAGGGTGTGCCACTCAAATGAGGGAACAAAGCAAGAAAGAGGAAAACATAAAAACCAGGAAGGAGAGCCTCTAATACAAGAAGGAGGTACAGAGAATCACTGAGATGATGACAGAGAGAAGTTCTGGGATAACAGTGATACTATGGCCCAAAAGAAACAGTGGTCCAGGTTGGAGAAAAAGAATAAAGGGGCCCCAGGAAGGAGGTCTTTAGATTCTCATAGATTATCTCTTCTATATTACTACGTGGAAAGTTTTGGGAAGACTGTTGGATGTTGCGGCAGAATTTAGGGACAGTTGTATACACAGTCAGGCTGATGAAAAACAAGGCAATTATTAACTCCAAGAAAAACAAAAAGGTGTACAAGAAAGGAAAGGTAATTATAGGGTAGTGTTAGCTCAGTAGAGAACATTATTTACATAGTTATAATAATATACACTCTGAATATTGATTTAACCAAAAAGGGGAACAAGAAGAAGCGGTGTTATGGGATAGCAGACTTAAATCCTTCCCAACTGTTATTTATTAAATCATGATCTAGTAGAACATATATATTACTTAGATATATGCAGGTAAATACCAGAAGAAACGGCTAAAATTAATTAAAAGTAGCTGCCTGCAGGGACTGGTGGTGAAAGGGTAGACCAGAATTGCTGTGGGTTTTTTCCCTTCATGTAAAAAAGCCTTTTAGTAATATTTGGTTCTTAAGATGTATATATTTATCTGGATAATTTTTAAAGACGGCAAACTGCCTTAACTCTGATTTTTAAAAAATGTGTATTTATTTTTGAGAGAGAGACAGTGCCCAAGTGGGAGGGGTGCAGAGAGGGAGGGGGACAGAGGAACCAAAGCGGGCTCCATGCTGACAGCAGAGAACCCAATGTGGGGCTTGAACTCACGAACTGCGAAATCATGACTTGAGCTGCAGTTGGCCACTCAGCTGACTGAGCCACCGAGGTGCCCTCATAAGTCTGATTCTAATGAGGCTTACGGTCAACAAATTAGATCATATAATTTAAAGGATCATATAATTTAAACACAAACCTCAGAGAAATCAGACTATTTTCTAATGTAAAGAAGCCTAGGACATTTCAGAACCAATCTGAATGCATTTGCTCCTTCTTCTTCCATCTGTAGAAATCCTTAAAGTGTTAAAAAGTTGCACGAGTAGACACTCCCATATTTTCCCAAGATGTTTAAGAGATTAATTACGAAACCGTCACCACAATCTGGAGTGAATATTTGTGCACCATACCACTCGCTAACCAAGGCTGAGAAACCGACTGATGTTGGAAGAATTTGTACTGTCTTTTTATCTAAGTTCAGAGAAGGCACCGCGGATAGACGGGGTTGGAGCCAAATCTTCAAGTAAAATAGATGTGCAGTGTGGCGACTAGGAGACAGTTTGTCCCTGATTTGAATAGAACAGCTTGGAAAGGAGTATGTAGGTCAAATTGAGAGTCAGAATGGCCCCGGGGGTTCTCAGAAACCTGCAAGGTTTGGTGAAATAAGACACTCAGAAGTCACAGAGAATGTAACCTGCTAATTCGTCCCCAAACTGGAATTTCTTCCTCACAGCAGAAATCCCTGGGAGACTAAAAAGGACTTTTCGCCTAAAGTGGCATCTCCACGACCAGGCAATAGCTAGCCTCCCGACAACAACAATAACGTGTTAATGACTTTGATAAGGGAGGACGCATATCATTATCACCTCTTAATTACCTTTTGCGCAAGGGGAACGCAGCTGTAGAATACACAGATGGAGGAGGCCGGGGAGGAAGTTTCCCGTAAAGTGGTCCCTGTGATTCTCTGCCTCCATTTTGTATTATTCTGCCTCCATTAATTATCTTATTTTTGAAAAAGGTTACCATTAGTCAGGAAGCGAAGTACAGGTTGCGGGTGGTTCGGTTCTAATTACAAACATGGTGCTTACCTATAGGAAGATCATTTCCTCTGGGCTTAGTGTGTAGGTCCCCCGCTGATATCCCTCCCCATCTTCACATTCATGGGCAAACCAAGAATCAGGAGACACTTTGTAGGGCTGTGATTCCTTAAGAAGACAAGCTCCACTTTTTATGTGCCATGGCACCTTGCCCTACAGAAAGCCCTAGAGTAAATATTAGGTGAGAAAAATACATATGTCTACTGCAGGGATTAGAGAGGTCTCACTGTTTTGGTTTGGATATTGCTTTGAGATCCCTATTAATACACTGTATTTGTATGGATACGTCTACAGCACTGCTGTTTGTTCCACAACACAGTAGCAAACTTCCTAAGCAGGAAAAGGATCAAAACTTGCTTCCATGGGTCACACACATTTCCAGGTAAGAGGAGGAATGGCTTTGATTTTTTTTTTAAATTTTTAATTTTATTTTATTCTAGAGGGAGAGAAGGAGCACGAGTCGGGGAGAGGGGTGGAGGGAGAGAGGGAGGGAAGGAAGGAGGGGGAGAGGGAGAGAGAGAAAGAGAGAGAGAGAGAGATGATCTTAAGCAGACTCCACACTGAGTGCAGAGCCCTATGTGGGGCTCCATCCCACGACCCTGGGATCATGACCTGAACCAAAATCAAGAGTCAGACACTCAACCAACCGAGCCACCCAAGTGCCCCTGATTCTTATTTAGCAAGCTTTTCAAACTCTTGCCCATCCTTTATACATGTGGGATGTGAGTCCCTGAAACTGCAGTTCTGAGGTGTCTTGTTCCCCAAAACTCTGCTCAGTGGCCAGCCAGGGAGTAATTCTTGTGCAGTAAATCAATACTTCTCTCCACACAAAAGGCAGTCATCAACTTTACATTTCCTTTGCAACATGCTCTCTGGGAGTTGAAGGTTACCTGAAAGCAATTCCCATTATCACTCCAGAATTCCTCTGTCTTAATGTTATCTAGCCCTCAATGGAATTATTTTTCAGCTGTACAAAATTCCACCCCAATCCCCTGTTCATTTTTCACTGTTATCATCTATAATATTTAATGCTTCTGTGACAATTCATTTCAATTTATCTCTCTCAACAGGTTTGCAAAATCACTGCCCACAAGAAAGAAAGATAGGAGAGGGAAAGAAAGAAAGAAAGAAAGAAAGAAAGAAAGAAAGAAAGAAAGAAAGAAAGAAAGAAGAGGGAGAGAGAGAAAGAAAAAAAAGAGAAAGAAAAAAGAGAAAGAAAGAAAGAAAGAAAGAATGAAAGAAAGAAAGAAAGAAAGAAAAAGGAAGGAGGGAGGGAGGGAGGGAGGAAGGAAGGAAGGAAGGAAGGAAGGAAGAGAGAGGAAAAGGGGGAGGAGAGGGGAGAATAGGGGAGAGGAAGGAATGGAAGGAGGCAAGAAAGAAAGAAATTGGCCTGTGAATATTTTCGTTCTTAAAGCTTGTCTTGCTCTGTTATTTTTATTTTTACAGATTTTATTCTACTTAACTGTTTCTGGCCTAGAGGCAGAGGAGTTACAGAGGTTCTTTATATTCATGAACTCAGAGCAATCTAAATCTAAGATGATCCCTCAAATATGAAGTTATCATAAAACCACAAAGGAGCAGTGGGCTCATTTTGAGATGACCACAGATCCCATTCTTTGGACGGGATAAAATGAGATTAGAGAAAGTGCTGTCTAGATTAACAGTCATCCTGATTTTCCTATAGTGAGTCTGCGTTGCACGTCTAATTTTCAAAAGCTCAATGGGGCATCTGAATTTTGTGAAACGTAGTTCACCGGTTTAGACGTATTCCTCACACATAAGCGGAGGGAGAGCCCCTGCTCCAGCCTGCTACCCTCGTGGCCCTCTGGCTGCCGGGGTCAGGCGCGCTCCTTATGTCACCCCAGGTACATGGCAAAGAGGGGGGAATGAGAGAGAAAGGAGAGAGAACGCTCCTTTCTCTTCCACCCCACCTGTGGCAGCCTCCCCAGCTTCACCAAACCCGCAGCCTCACTTTCCAAAAGCCCCTGATCCTTCTTTTTCTTGGTCCTAGAAATCAGTCCTCAGTGGTGCTCCGAGGCTGGGGCTTTACTACAACAAACGGTAATTTTTACTATAGACAATGGTGTTTAGGAATAACCTAACCTATTATCTCATGCATCTATCTCTGTCCCGGGTTGAGGTTGAAGTTGCAGGGCAAGGGCGTGGGGGGGGGGGGGGCGAAGCCCCGAGCTGCTTCTGTGTTTGCTCTCAGGGCGGCAACATAAGACAACCGGGGGGGGGGGGGGGGCGGGGGAGGTCGAGGCAGACAGGAGCCCTGGCTTCCGACAGGTGTGCAAGTGAACACCGCAAGTCCCGTAATGGGCCAGTGGAGCGGGAGAGAAGGGGGTGCCTCAGAGCTCACGCGGCCCCAAGCAGGTGTGTGAGTGGGTGCGCGTGGGCCAGCAGAGACTGCAGACGGGTGGTGCTGGCCCCCAGTGGTCTTGGTCCTCCCACCGCCCCTTGTCCGCTTTCACGCGTCATCCTCCGGCCCCTCTCCTCAGCCCACCCACTGGAAACTACCAAAGCACATGTCTGGAGCTTTCCATGACGGCCTCTGTTCCGGGTGTCTGTTCTACTGACCCTAGGAGCAATAATAGCAAAAGCCAGGGTGCTGGGCTCTGGCCTCAGACTGCCCAGTTGTGAACCTCAGCTTTGTCCTTATTTACTGGGTGGCCTTCCTTAACCTTCTGTCTCCGTTTCTCATCCGTAAATGGGCTAGAACAGCCCCCTGGGGTGCTGTGAGAATTAAAAGTGACATCGAATAAGAAGCCCTATCGAATAGTATCTCATTATTCTCTCCTCGTAAGAGTAAGCTCTCAGTAAATACTAAACTTACTCTACTCAGAACTGTCATTCGCCCATACGTAGAAACCTTATATACACTCTCCCTAATCCTCCTCTAAGCCCAGGAGGGGGTAAAAGGTCTGAGAAATTCCAGAACTTGGTGACAAATCATCATCTCCCAGACTGCCTCTCCTACCAGGGGAATATCCAAAAACCTTCTGTCACACTGCTTATCTCCATTTCCAACTGACGAAATGTGGCTGCGGTACACAGAGCTCTCTTAACCTGCCCCCGTGTTCTCCATGCTCCTCCAGGAAGCCTCACTCCCAGCCACCATGGGAGAGGCTGGATGATCACTTATCCCCATGTAGTTTGCATGGAGGGAACAGGGAAAGAGGGTACCCCCTCCTTCTTGATTTGTAGGGTAAGGGGAGCACGGAGAAGCAGGTGAGAGGGGGCGGGTTGCCATGGTTCCAGTGGACAGATGTGCAGCTCTGCTGCTTTCTGAAAAAAATCCATTCACATCTATTAGATTTTATAGCATTAATATTATGCTGTGCTAAACTTCAGGTACACAGTGGATATAACCAGCTTTCATGTGTAGCCCAAGGACAGAATCACTAGGCAAAACTGTGTTTGAATTTGAAAAAGGTGTCCTAAAGTTCCAAAGAATATTCTTAGCAATGAGCTCTGAGGACATAACTGGTATAAGGTGCAAACTCTCTGTATGAATTTAAGTCAACCTTAGTCATTTTCTTCCTAAGAATTTGTAGCAAATCTCCACAATTGGATCAATGAGAGTTAAACCTCAGTAACCATCTGTTTTGACCTCACAGGGCTGCAAAGCTGTGGCCTTCAGAGGGAGGGAGTTGCTCTCTGCAGTGTTAAGTGTCTCCTCAGCTTAATTCTTTCCACATTGTATCACTGGTTTGTCTTTTCCAAGAGACCTAGCCAGGTTGTAGTTACTTTTACATCTCCATAGCCTAACACGGTCCACCTTTCAGTAGGTGTCTGAGAATTCTGGTTAAATGAATACATTGATAAAAGTCATAGTTGAAGAGATATCAACTCTGCAAGCATGTGGAGGCTAGGGAAGGAAGGAAAGAGGGAGGGACCAGAGGATGAAGGAGAGGATGGAAAGAAGAAAGTAAGGATTAGGGGAAGGAGGGAAGGAAGGAAAACTGGATGGAAGGATGGAAGGAAAGACGGAAGGGCTATGGAAATGGTTCTCTCTCTAATACAGCAGAGTTCATTTGCCCACCTACTAGCTGAATTTAAAAGTTCCAACTCTAAGATCTTATGAATTATTGAACATCTATTAGTGGACTGAGCACTTGATGGCTACTGAGTGTCCATCCCACTGGGTGAGGAAAGGGAGAGTGAGGAGAGTTTAGCAAATAGACATTAGTCACAAAAGTTATGCTAACTGGGGAATTAAAGTTCACTCATGACACAAAGGACGGCACATGCTAGCTCCTAATTAGGTTCTAAATGACTTGTTATGGGTGAAATTGTGAGGTCAGAGGGGAGGAACGGTAGTAGGTATTATAAGCTGGAGGAATCAGGGAAGATTTCTCGGAGATTTGACACTTGGGTCGTCCCACCTGGAAGGATCATGGGGAAGAGCAAGAATCTCAGTGAAGACGGAGGCTGAGATGACTCTGTTTGTGGATCATGGGGGCCAATTTGGCTCTGGAGAGAAATTGGCAGGGCGGGGCCAAATCAGCAATGGCCTTGGAAGTCAGCCTGAGGAATGTTAGCACAGGATGTGGTGGCAAATAGAAGCAGGCTGGGAGGTTTCTGAGCAAGACTCCTTCCCCATTATTTCTCTTCTCTTCCTCTTCCCAGTGGATGAGGTGACTTGAATTGGCCAGAGTCACCCCGTGGGTGGTGAATTTCCCAGAATGTGGCAGATTAAAGTGGTGGTGGCATCACCAGGCATCTCATTGTGGTTCCCAGATGGTGATATATCTAGGCCAGGAAGCGCCACTGTTTCCTCCCCAAGTTCTGTGACTTCACAGAAGTTGCAGGAAACAGGGTGGAGATGGGAATAGAGAGCTTTTCTCCACTGCCTCAGAGGGTGGTATTTTACAAGATGCATATGGAGCTGGCTTAGAGCTGAGATGGTTTCCACATGTGTGCCACTGCTCATGACAGATAAGAAACTCATCAGAGAAGTATCCTCTCGGCAACACAACTCAACGTTGGGTGATACTACGTTCCAGCCTTCTAGATCATCAAGATGTTGTACGGATAGAAAAGTTGTCTCTGAAGACAAATCCTAAACGTTACTTGATGGATTACATAATGCTATCCATGAAAATAAATTCACCACAAAAATTGAGCTATCATAACATCCTGATTATCTCAGAATAATAACTGTTTGAAGCCATTGTGATATTCATAAAGCATCTGAGCTTTCACAAAATGAAAATATGCCAGAAAGTAAATTCCCTTCAAAATTTATGCAAATTACTCGATTTGAATAAAATAAATGTTAATTAAGTTTACATATGCAGATTAATTCTAGCTAGCCATGTTTTCATACTTAGTTATTAACCACAGTTTTCTTTTTATGTCTCATTGAAATTAGTCTTATTATTTAGAAAATATTGATGAAAGAATGCTTTAAATTTCTGTGCATTAAATGTGAAATATTATCCAAATAAGAAAAAAAGACATATTTGAAAATATACTATGAAACAATAAGAAATGACTTTACGGGATGAATTTTACATTAATTTGAGATTTTACTGGCGATCAGAGAAGCCATGTGTATTTGCGCCTATCTTTATTGTATATATTATATAGCTGTGGTCCTACTGGGTCTGTATCTCCATCAACTCAGTCTTAGGATGATTTCTTATGGGAACAATACAAGGGATCTTCTATCAGTGAATAACGTAGCAGAAACATGTTTGGGGGTAAGTACTGAGAAGCAAATGTGATCTTTTGTTTTATATGCCAATGAATAACCATAGTGGTTTTCATCCATGTACCCCCTGCAGCCTAAATACATTTCAAATCACATTTGCAACCAACATAAAGGATCATTGCTTACAAAATCTATTTTGTAGGCAGAAAAAAACGCATCGCAAGAACAGACGAGGTGTTTGAAAAGGGATTGTTACTAGCAGATAAAATCAAATCTGGCTGTCTTCACTTCGAGCTCAAAGTACTTCTCATTGACCTCATGTACCACCTACCACTGGACAAGATCTTAGCCCAGAGAAAGGCTCACAGAAGGAAAACAAAGGATCTTAGGATAAGACTCCCTATCATATACCACCTCTTTTGATTCATACAGGAAATTAAACCACTGGTTCCCAAATGTGGTTGATCCTTAAAAATCGCCCATGAGGTTTAAAAACATGCAACGATCAGGGCCCACACTAGAGCTAGTGAAATATGACCTCTGGGGGTGGAGTCTTTTCAGACTTCTTTTTCCAGAAAAATAACATATGTTTACTAATCAACTGCCTGACACACTTCTGTATTGCTTTTTATTTCCTGCTTCTCATCATCCTCTTATTTTTATTTATTTATATATAAATAATAAATACATAATAATAAATATATATATAAATATAAATTATAAATAAATATATAAATTTTCTACATTTTCTGGGCCCTTAGTCTTTTAAACAGCTCCCTCCAAAGGATTTTGATAATCTTGCAGGTTTGGAAAGCAGCAACTCCTACTAAAAGGTCTCAAGAACACTCTGTTTTAGAATGAAAAAAATTAAAGAGAAATAATTTGGGCTGCGGGTGTCTTAGTCATCATCTCAGCAGTGTTTATGGAGATGGTTGTCAGGGCAAGAAGATTCGTGAATGAAACAACACAAAGGGAAATATATACAAAGAGGAGATCGTTCTTACCCTGGAAGAAACAGACCCAGCTACACTAGTTCAATATTCAAGTCTTACTCTGAGGCCTGTTTCCATTCTCTATAATGGTAGTCTTGAATGAAAGAACGCTCCCTACAGGGAAGAATGGCTATCAAAGAAGTTTCTTTTATCTTCTTTGCTGCACACAGTTCTATTAACCACTGTTATAATAGGATTCCTCTGAAAACCGAATACAACGGCAAAAAACAACAAAATCACAAACTTAATATTCCTCCCGAATGTTTGGTAGAGAACTTTAATTAATCTAGCATTGTGATACACGGGTAATTAGGATGTTTACCATTTCATATAATGTATTTAACAGTAAACACAGCCTGAATATAATTTTTTTGTGATAAACCAAAGAGCATGGTGGATGGTCAGTCATGACTTTAGTTCTCATTGTGCCAATTCTTTTTTTTTTTTTTTAATGTTTTTATTTATTTTTGAGACAGAGAGAGACAGAACATGAGCGGGGAAGGGGCAGAGAGAGAGGGAGACACAGAATCTGAAGCAGGCTCCAGGCTCTGAGCTGTCAGCACAGAGCCTGACGTGGGGCTCGAACTCATAGACTGTGAGATCATGACCTGAGCTGAAGTCGGACGCTTAACCAACTGAGCCACCCAGGTGCCCCTCATTGTGCCAATTCTTTAAGTGCAAATGCACGCACACAAAATTGGCATGAAGTGACTAAATGGGAATACGTGAGTCCTCTCTGCCTTTCCATCATGACAACGTGTAAGAAGACACAGTCAATGGGGAAAAGGCATCATGCATGGGTGCACACATATTTGTCTAAGCCACTGGTGGCCTACACAACAAACATTTATTTCTCACAGTTCTGGAGGCTGACGTCCAAGATTGAGGCTTTTGGATGTCTGGTAGGAGCACTCCTTGTGTTTGCAAATAGCAGTCTTCTTGTTGTACCCTCACATGGCTGACAGAGCAAGCTCCAGTCCCTCCCTGGAAGGACACTAATCCCCTTCATGGGGCCTTCATCCTCATGGCCTCGTTTAAACATAAGTACCTCCCAAACTCACTGGCTAATACCATTCCTCATGGGTTAGAGTTTCACCATATTAATTTTGTGCAGCTATTGAGATGAGCCTAGAATTTTCATCCTTTGTTAATGCGGTGTATCATGTTGATGGATTTGCAGATGTTGAACCATCCTTGTATTCCTGGAATAAATCCGACTTAATCATGGTGTATTTGTTGAATACCATTTGTTCTGATGTATTTGTTGAATTTGGTTTGCTAAGATCTTGTTGAGGATTTTTACATATATGTTTCTAAGGGATATTGGCCTGTAATTTTCTCTTATTGTGGTATCCTTTTCTGGTTTGGGTATCAGTGTAATGCTGATTTCATAAAATGCATTTGGGAGCATTCCTACCTCTTCAGTTTTTTAGAAGAGTTTGAGAATGATAGGTATTAACCTTCTTTGAATTTTTGGTAGAATTCACTGATGACTTGGTCCTGTCTTGGTCCTGGACTAATGTTTTTTGGGAGAATATTGATTACAGATTCAGTCTCCTCACTAGCAATTGGTTTATTTAGTTTTTCTCTTTCTTCATTATCTCTTTTGGAAGACTGTATGTTTCCAGGGATTTATCCATTTCTTCTACATTGTCCAATTTGTTGGCTTATAATTGTTCATAGGTCTCTTACAATCCTTTGCACTTCTGTGGTATCAGTTGTAATTTCTCCTCTCTAATTTCTGATTTTATTCAAGCCCTCTCTTTCTCTTGTGAATCTGGCTAAAGATTTTCCCATTTTGTTTATCTTTTCAAAGAACTAGCTCTTAGTTTCACTGATCTTTTTAATTGTCCTTTTCGTCTCTATTTCATTTATTTCCACACTGAACTTCATTATTTCCTTCCTTCTACTAACATGGGGATTCATTTGTTCTTCTTTATCTAATTCTTTTAGGTATCAAGTTCATTTGAGATTTCTCTTGTTTCTTGAGGTAGGCCTGCATCACTATGAACTTCCCTCTTAGAATTGCTTTTACTTCATCTCATAGACTCTGATATATTGTATTTCCATTTTCATTTGTCTCAAGGTTTTTGTTTTGTTTTTTTTTCTTTTCTCCTTTGATTTCTTGATCTATTGATTGTTCAGCAGCATGCAGCTTAATCTCCACATATTCGTGATTTTTCTAGTCTTCTTTTTATAATTGATTTCTAGTTCCATACCACTGTAGTCAGAAAAGATGCTTAATATGATTTCAGTATTCTTAAATTTATCAAGACTTGTTTTGTGGCCTAGCATGTGATCTATTCTAGAGAACATTCCATGCGCACTTAAGAAGAATGTATATTCTGCTGCTTTGGATGGGATGTTTTATATATATCTATGAGGTCCATCTGGTCTAATGTGTCATTTAAGACTGATGTTTCCTTATTGATTTTCTGTTTAGATGATCTATACATTAATGTGAGTAGGGTATTTAAGTTTCCTACGATTATTGTATTGCTGTCATTTTTTACCTTTAGGTCTGCTAAGATTTGCTTATATATGTTTTGATGATCCTATGTTGGATGCATAAGTATTTCCAAATGTAATATCTCTTGTTGGATTAACTCCTTTTTGTTACGTAATGCCCATCTTTGTCTTTTATTATAGCCTTTGCTTTAAAATTTAATGTTTTTTTTTTTAAATTTATTTTTGAGAGATAGAGAGAGACAGCATGAGCGGGGGAGGGGCAGAGAGAGAGGGAGACATGGAATTGTGTCTGATGCAGGCTCCAGGCTCTGAGCTGTCAGCACAGAGCTTGATGTGGGGCTCAAACCAGTGAACTGCGAGATCAAGATCTGAGCCAAAGTCAGATGTCTAACTGACTGAGCCACCCAGGCACCCCTACAGCTTTTGCTTTAAAGTGTATTTTGTCTGATATAAATTTAGCTACCCCAGCCATCTTTTGGTTTCCATTTGCATGAAACATCTTTTTCCATCCCTTCACTTTTAGCCTGTGTGTGTGTGTCCTTCCACCTCTTGTAAATAACATATAGATGAGGCTTGTCTTTTTTATCTATTCAGCCACTCTATGCCTTTTGATTGGAGAATTTAGTCCTTTTACACTTAAACTCATTATTGATAATTATTTTAATAATTTAGCTTAATAATTAATTTAATAATTTAATAATAATTAAAATAATTATTGATAGTTACTTTATGGCTATTTTGTGGAGCTACTCTGTTCCTTTTTTCTTCTCTTGCTTTCTTCCCCTGTGGTTTGATGGCTTTCTGTACTGTTGTGCTTAGGTTCTTCTCTCATTATCATTTTTGTTTAGAGAGAGGGAGTACAAGTGGGAGAGAGGAAAAGAGGGAGAGAGAAAGAGAAAGAGAGAGAGAGAGAGAGAGAGAGAGAGAATCCTAAGCAGGTTCCATTCTCAGTATGGAGCCTGATGTGGGGCTCAATCCCATGACCCTGGAATCATGACCTGAGCTGATATCAAGAGTCAGACACTCAACTGACTGAATCACCCAGGCACCCCTTTCTCTTTATCTTGTTTTTGTTTTTTTAAACATAGTTTGCACAGATCTTTTTTTTTTTAATTTTTATTTATTTTTGAGAGATAGAGACAGAGAGAAACAGAGCATGAGCAGGGGAGGGGGAGAGAGAGAGAGGGAGACACAGAATCTGAAGCAGGCTCCATCCAGACTCTGAACTGTCAGCACAGAGCCCGACATGGGGCTCAAACTCATGAAATGTGAAATCATGACCTGAGCTGAAGTCTGCCACTTAACTGACTGAGCCACCCAGGTGCCCCTATCTTTTGTGCATCTATTATAGGTTATGAATTTGTGGTTACCATGAGGCTCACGTATATGTGTGTGTGTGTGTGTGTGTGTGTGTGTGTGTGTGTGCGCGTGCGCCAATATACACACAGATCAGTCTATTTTAAGTTGATATCAAGTTAAATTTGAATGCATTTTAAAGCTCTGCATTTTTACCCTCCCCATCCCATGTTCTGTTTTTGATTTCACATTTTACATCTTTTTAAATTTGTGTATCCTTCAGCTAATTACTATAGTTAACATTTTTACTACTTTGTCCTTTAAATTTCATAGTAACATTATAATTAACCTCCTTTCCTTTAAATATAGATATTTGCCTTTACCAATGAGATTTTTACTTTCATATTTTTTCTTATTACCAACCAGTGCCCTTTCTTTTCTGCTTAAAGAATTTCTAACATTTCTTGTAAGGCTGGTTTAGTGATGATGAACTCTTTTTAGCTTTTGCCTGTCTGGAAAACTCTGTGTCTGCCCTTCAATTCTGAATGATAACTTTGCCAGGTAAAGTTCTCTTGATTGGAAGTTTTTTTCCTTTCAGTACTTTAATTTATCATGCCACTCCCTTCTGGCCGGTAAAGTTTCTGCTGAAAAATCTAATGACAGTCTTTACAGGGGTTCCCTTGTATGTAATAAGTTGTTTTTCTCTTGCTGCCTTTAAGGTTTTTTCTTTATCTTTGGACATTTTAATTGTAATATGTCTTGGTGTAGGTCTTTTTGGATTCATGTTATTTGGAACTCTCTAGGATTACTGAATCTGAATGTCTGTTTCCTTCTCCAGGTTAGGGAAGTTCTCAGCCATTATTTCTTCAAATGAGTTTTCTGCCCCATTCTCTCTCTCTTCTCCTTCTGGGACTTCTATAATGCAAATATTACCCTACTCGATGTTGTCCTGAAGGTCCTTTAAGGTATCTGAACTTTTTACTTCTTTTGTTGTTGTTGTCCTTTTTGTTGCTGTATTTGGGTGAATTCCACTTCCCTGTCTTCCAGATCATTGATTCTTTCTTCTGCTTCTTCTAGTCTGCTGTTGAACCCCTCTAGTGTATATTTCAGTTCAGTTATTGTAATCTTCTGCTCTGTGACTTATCTTTGGTACTTTAATATATTTTCTAACTCTTTGTTGAAGTTCTCTCTGTGTCCGTCCATTCTTTTCCCCAATTCAGTGAGCATCTTTATGACCATTACTTTGTATTCTATATCATGTAGATTAATTTATCTGTTTCATCGAGATTTTGGTTTTTGTTTGTTTTTAGAAAGAGAGCACCAGCAGTAGAGGGAGAGAGGGAATCTTGAGCAGGCTCCACACCCATTATGGAGCTTTATCTCATGATCCTGAGATCATGACCTGAGCCAAAATCAGGAGTTGGACGCTTAGCCGACTGAGCAACCCAGACACTCCACATCCAAGGTATTTTTTTCCTGGGGTTTTATCTTATTCTTTCATTTGGCAGGTATTCCTTTGTTCCTTCATTTTGCTTGACTCTCTATGTTTATTTGTATGTGTTAGGCAAAACGGCCATCTTTCCCAGTCTTGAAGGGGTGGTCCTGTATAGATGATGAACCTTATCATTTAACCTTGCCCAAATTATTGATTGTCTCTCCAATCATCTGTCCAATTGTTCACATGTGTGGGGCCCAAAAACACAATCCTCCATGGCCACCAGACCCTCACAATCAGGAGGCATCCCCTGTGTGGGCTGCATATGCCTGCTGGCTCCGGGAAGGTGGCGTGCTTGCCCACTGGGAACCTGGGCAGCAGTTCAGTGGAGGGGAACTTACCCACTACCTCTGATGGGTTCACAAGGAGGTGCTAGCAAATTAGAGTGAGCACGCAAAAATGGCTCCCTCCAGCATGGGCACTAGCAAGGTAAAGGGAAACTATAACAATGGTGCCTGCCAACATGGGTCCTAGCAAGGTAGAGAGAGACTGTAAAAATAGTGCCTGTCAGCTATCCAACCCTGAAGAGTTTCCCAACAGGCTTTTGCTCCTCTGGCAGATGCCAAATGAATCTCCTTCGCATATGGTCTGGGCTCTTTTCAAACTGCTGCTTTTGCACTGGGTCCTGGAACAAATGAGTCTGCATATGAGTTAAGAGTGGGCACATTATTTGCTATAGCCCTGTGGTTCTCCTGGATATAATAAGTCCCATTGGTTTTCAAAGCCAGACTGTGGGGGTTTGCCTCTCTAGTGCATGTCCCAAGGGTTGGGTGTGCTTGACGTGGAGCACGAAGAACTCTTCAAGGGGGGGTTCCATATTTGTAAGGCCCCTCTGTCAGTGGGTTGCTGCAGTAGGGGTTCGGGTTTTTGGTAAAAGTGCATCTCTGTCTTTTTTACTGGTCTCGATGTGGCCCTTTTATCCTTCATTGTGGAGTAGCCATTCAGCTAGTTCTCAGGTTCTTTCCAGAAGGAAATGTTCTATATGTGGCTGTAGATGTTTCATGTCCATGGGAAGAAGTGAGTTCAGGAGCTTCCTATGCTGCCATCTTGGAACTGCATCCTCAACATAGGAATCTTGGAGGGACACAAACTCACAGTCCATAACAGCCATCTAGTCCTGTGCTGTCCTGTTGGTAGACAGCCATTAGCCACATGTGACAACTGAGCACTTGTCCAAGTTGAGGTGTGATGTGAGTACAAAATCCACACCAAATTTCACAGATTTGGTAAGAAAATAAAGAAAAACAACTATGGAAAAGATGTCATGAATAATTTTTACATTGTTACATATTAAAATAATAATTTGAATATATATGGTTAAATTAAAAATCATTACAATTCATTTTGCTAATTTCTTTTTACTTTTTTTAATGTTTATTTATTTTGAGAGAGAGACACAGAGAGTGAGAGCACACGAGTGGGGGAGGGGCACGCTCTTGCTTTTGTTTAATGTAGCCACTAGAAAATTTAAAATTACTTCTAAGGGGGTGCCTGGGTGGCTCAGTCGGTTAAATGTCTCACTTCGGCTCAGGTCATGATCTCATGGTTAATGCGTTCGAGCCCCACATCGGGCTCCGTGCTGACAGCTCAGAGCCTGGAGCCTGCTTCGGCGTCTGTGTCTCCCTCTCTCTCTGCTCCTTCCCTGCTCGTGCTGTCTCTCTCTCAAAAATAAATAATATAAAATACATAAATAAATAAACCTTAAAAAATTTTAAAAATAAATAAAATCACTTCTGAGGCTCACACTTACGGATTGCATTATGTTTCTGTTGGACAGAAGTGGTCTACCCTGGGGCTTCTCAAATGAGAGTGATTTTGGCAGGGCACCTGGGTGGCTCAGTTGGTTAAGTGTCTGACTCTTGATTTTGGCTCAGGTCATGGTCTCATGGTTTGTGGGATCAAGTCCCATGCAGGGCTCAGTGTGGAGCCTGCTTGGGATTCTCTCTCTCCTTCTGCCCCTCCCCTGCGCATGCGCGCATGCTCTCTCTCTCTCTCAAAAGGAATAGGTGAACGTTAAAAAAAAATATTCACTCCAAAAAAATGCTGGCAATTTAAAAAAAAATGGGAGTGATTTTGGCCCCCAAGGGACATTGGCAATGTCTGGAGGCATTTTTGTTTGTCACACTGGCATCACTGACATCTGCTTGGTAGAGGCCTGGGATGCTGCTGAACATCTTCTCACTCATAGGACAGCCTCCACTCCATTACAAAGAATTACCCATCCAAAATGTCTAGCACCATGGTTGACAAACCCTGGATCTAAAAAATCAATTAAACAAGTACAAAAGGAGCTTAAAGTGAACAAGTGACAAATCTATATCTATATGATGGCATATATATGATATAGTAATCTACAAGCAGTAAGCTGCCATTTGCAATATAAAGGGCCTGAGGCCAGAAGCATCTTGACTACAGAGAACACATAGATGGTTCCCAGAGGGAAGGTTGTTGGGGGGGATGGGTGAAACAGGGGAAAGGGATGAGGAGAACACTTATCTGGGGGCGCCTGGGTGGCTCAGTGGGTTAAGTATCTGACTCTCGGATTTGACTCAGGTTACGATCTCACAGCTTGTGAGTTCGAGTCCCGCATCAGGCTCTGCGCCGGCAGTGTGGAACCTGCCTGGGGTTCTGTCTCTCTCCCTCTCTCTCCGCCCCTCCGCCACTCATGCTGTCTCTCTCTCAAAATAAATAAGATACACTTAAAAAAAACAAAATGAAAATTTAAGTAAAACATATAAATAAATAAATAAAAATAAAATAAGGGAGCTGAGGTCAATAGCATCCTGGTTGTCTTATGTTACCAGCATGCTAATGAGGGAGGAATGAAAGGTGCTCTCAGGACCCATAATAGATGGTTGGAAGTTTACGGCATATACTCGCGGGTATGAATATTCCCAACAAATCTTCACAACAGATGTCATTAGGTCCCACGTTGAAGACCACGTTACTTATAATTCAGGCGAGTTGGAACCTTCCATAATACGGATTTCAGATTTCAAAATGACCGAAGTCAGGTAAGTGGTTCATCCTGGTGGAGTTTATTCCTGCCTGAATGTGCCATGTGTTTTAGAGAAGTTAAGAAATGGGCTGAAATCAGTCCCAACCCTGTAACGTTCTGGATCTGCCTTTCTTCTGAACGTGTTCCTGATTTCAACTGGTTTACTGGCAAGTAACGAGTTCTGATGCGGTAACGAGTTCTGATTATTTCAGCCTTCTGCTTGTTTGGATTTTCAGCAAAGAGGTGTAACCAGACTTGGATATGATGCACGACCTATTTGCAGCTGCAAGATCAAACGGGTTTGGGTCTGTGGCTAAATATCTGGATCCCCTGCTTCTCTGTTTCCATCTTTCCGCAAGAGAGAAGCCCAGTGCTGTCACTGCGATTCTTCCCAAATAACTGCTGGAAAATAGGTTTCCTTCCTTAGTCCCCAGAGGCGCACACATCCTCTGCTCCTTCCCCGTTCCACATGTCTCATCTGAAGACTGTACTTAGATCCTCTAGATCGATAGGCCCTGCTCACCTTAACCTCTCCTGCTGGCAGCACAACTGTTGCCCTGAGATTTAGATGAATAAGTTTTTCTCGTTCGTGCATTAGCATTTCTACTTCCAGACCACCTTGGGTCATTTCCTGGGCAGAAAGTGGTGTTTGCTTAAATTCACAATCTTCAGAAATTGGGCAAAAAGAAAGCTGCACTTGGAAGCAAGAGTAAATTGGTTAGTGATTAGGTGAAATAAAATTATCTTGTTATAGAAACCACTTAAGGAAGACTGGTATTGGTCTGTAAATCCTGTGCTGTGCCATTAAACCGCAAGAAGAAGAAGAAGGAAACCACATTACTTTACGTAACTTTCGTACCTCATATAACCTCCCAGGCCCTCCCTCTTTAGCCAGCTTCATGATCTTGCCTTCAAAGGACAATAATTTTCTGGGGTAAACCATGTCTAGGGAAAGTTCCTACACTTTGGATAAAAATAAACATAACTAGTTTATATTCCAGGTGAGGTATGAAAATGTTGACTAGCAGGAAGAATCCCAGATTGAGTTGGAATGTGTCCCAAATGCCCCACTTCTCCTTCTGGGCACATGGCGGAATGGCATTTTCTCCCTCTTTTGAATACACAGAGAGCCCTGTGAAGATGGCGAATGACATACGATGAACATCACTTCCGGTCAGCTTTGAGAGGAAGCGATCACGGCAGCACAGATCAGCACGGATCCCTGAGTGACTTGCACAACGAGGGTCCTCCTGAAGACTCAACGTTGGGTATGTAGCCTGAACTGTTAAGTCTCAGAGGTTCGGGGGTTTCCGCTGCTATGACATTCCCTAGCCCATTCTGACTGGTAAACACATCGCGTGGTATTTAGTCTCTTGCTTTTACCTTCTGTGTATCTTTTCTAGGTATCGCTTAATTCTTCCCGACCTAACACAGGAGAGAGAATTTCATAAACACACGTGATAATAAGAATTGCAAAGAGAAAAATACACATAAGGCAAGAGAGTAGTATCAGGGAAGAAGAGACTGATCATCTGACGACAGCCATTTCTGCTGCCACAGTGTGTGTGTGTGTGTGCGTGCGTGCGCGCGCGTGCGTGTGTATGGAGTGTTTGGTTTTTATAGCACCGCTGCTCCATGTTGAATAATGGTGATTTGCTCCACTTTTTAATCATGCCAATTCAACAGTGTTACCACAGAATAATCTTTTTTTTTTTTTTAAACCACAGAGTAATTTTTAATGACTGATTTTTCCAGGCCCTGACTTTGGCGGCGGCCAGCATTCCATTATTTTTGATGTTTGCGGTCCTTAGTTGCGTCCATTAGAATGGAGACTACCAGCTTGGAGAACACCTGCAGTGTCTGAGACCCTGCATCCAACTTTTCCATGTGCTGTTTTAAATTCTCCCGCTGTGTACTAACCACAAGTATGTGAGCACGAAGACTGAATACTAATCAAAAGGGAAAATGGGGCTGGTTGTGGGAATGTCTCAGCAGGAAATTCCTCTAGCCACCAGGGCATGTGTTGAACACATGACGATCGCTGGCAATGGCGAACGCTCTACACCAGCTGACTATCAATAACTTGGGAGTTCAGTTACTTTTCTGTTTCCACTTGGTTGGCAGTTCTATCCAAGTGAAATGTGTACATAATTTTCAAAACTCAAACCATTCTAAAAAGCCTCTGATGAAAAAGCACAGTCCTCTGCTTGGCCCCTCCTGACATCCCTCGGACATCCACTTGAGAATCTACTCACTGTTTTGTCCCCGTGTTCCTAAATGACCTGCTTCCACTGTATGGCTTGATTTTCCAGACTTAGGTAGATGTAGTGACTCCCCGTTACAGAACACGAAAACTTAGTCTGTGCATTAACGGCTTCCCGTAGACACACACGCACATACGCACAACATCAATTAGTTTTTACCGTGCAACCAAGCACTTCGAAACATATTGGCTTAAAGCACCCATATATGTACTTACAATGCCGAGGATCAGCAGTTGAACCAGGCTGGGCTGGGCTGGGCTGGGCAATCCTTCTGGACTTGGCTGAGCTCATTCATGCAGCTGTGGCCCGTTACTGGGCTGGCTGGGGGCCGGCCGGCATGAGTGGCCTCAGCTGGGGTCCCTCTCCCGCACTCCACTGGGGCCTCTTATCCCCTGGCAGGCTATGCTGGGCCCGCTCACACAGAGGACGGTCAGGGCTCCCAGGCGCAGGTGCCCACGAAGCTTCTTGAGGACCAGGCTCAGAACTGGTAGTCCCCACTGCATTCCGACAGAAGGCCAGTTGGGTTTGAGGGCAGGAAAAATAAACTCCACCTCTTGACGGAGATGCTATGCCTCACGCTGTGAAGGACACAGGGAGAAGACAATTGCGGTCACTCTCACAATCTAGCGCGACAAATGGAATATACACACATCTGCGCCCCTCACCACTGTTCTCTTTGCACAGCCATGAGCATATCAGGCATCATCAACTGGGATTAAATCGGTGTTCAGTATTTGCCCTATTGTCACGGTGGACGTTTCACTAGATCTCATACCAAACTAGGATTACATTTTCTTTTACATGTACGGATTTCTGCTCTGATCCTCAGAGTAAATAATTGTCTTGTTTTGAGTTGTTTGCTTAGTCTTCCAAGGTGCTTACCACTAATTCAGCTCCAAGGAAACTCTCTTCAGTAAGTAAGTATGCATCTCCTAAGGGCAAGCGAAACAGATGAACTGTCGGATGCCTCTCCCTCCACCACCCCCTTGGAGTCATCCCTTCTGAGCTCTCTGTCCTTCTATGCCAATCTGGACTGGGTGTTCTTTGGGCCTGCAACATAGTAATCATTCCGACCTTCCCTTGGCTACTTGTTTATTTAGAATGCCCTGTTTCTTGGCTAAGAATGTCTTCTTTCTTGGAGGAACATCACGTCTAGGAGATTCCTGAAAAACAAGTGCACGGGAGGCACCTTTTTGAGACTTTGAATGGCTGAAGAAGCTCTCCTACTTGGATGGAAATTCCATGGGGAAATTACTTTCTTCAGAAATGTTCAGGTGCTTTTAAGCCTCTGGGATCTGATGCCCGATCCTTGGTCCCTCATCAGGTTTTCTTCTTGAGAAGTTTCCAGAGGAATCATCTGTATTACTGGACTTCTGAAAAAATACAATGATGTATCTCATTGGGGGTCTTCTGTTCCTGCTGTAGGCTTGTAGACGCTGGGTCCAATAAATTTTCCACCTTATTCTGGGACACCTGTTGGGTATCCTTTACAGAGACACTTATTTTCTTACTTTTCTCTTATTTTTAAAACTGTTTTATGAAGGCTTTTCTTTCTTTTCTTTTTTCCTTTCTCCTTGTTCTTTTTACTTAGCTGCTTGGTCAATAAGTTTGCCTTTATCTGAACAATCTTCCCAGAAAATTGTGGTTTGGCTGGCTCCTGAGCTCTGAGGAAGCGTGCCTGCTGAGGTTCATGATCTCTCTTCGGAGCCAGAGGTACTTTGGAAGACTCGTACCTCTTCTTTGGAACTTCTTTCTTAGGCTTCTTCTCATGGACTCTCCCATCATAGGGATTCTCTCATACAGTAGTATGAGCTGTCTTGTGCACATCCTCCACCGTGTCTGGAGTCTATGCTGCTCTTTACGTAGCAACAGAATTGTTTCCTTAAGAATCTTTGTTCCCTTCTAATAGGGGACACATGTCATCTGCAATGACTGCACCCATGGTGTGCCTTCAACGTACTTCTGCACTGAATTCCCTGCTTTCTGAATCACAACCAGGGAATCCCGCAGTAATGTGAGGGCCTCCAAAACTATTTCCGGGAGCAGTTCTGGTGAGGCCTGCATTCCAGCAGCAGGTGAAAGTACCAGGTTGACCATCAATGCTTTCCTCGTTGTTTTGCCTTTAATGTTAGATATTTCCTTCACATATCCATTATTCCTTGGATGTTCTAAAAAGCTAACGGCAGCCCAGAGAATATGGGTGGGATTTGCAACTGATGGAATTCACTGATCTGGTATTGGGAGCCCCCCCCCCTTAGTATCTGCATTAGTTTTCTATTGCAGCGTAGGAAGCCCCCAGTGATTCGGCCCCTTAAAGCAACACATTTGGGGTGCCCGGGTGATGCAGTCGGTTAAATGTCCGACTCTTTTTTAAATGTTTATTTATTTATTTATTTATTTTTGAGAGAGAGAAAGAGAGAGGATGAATGGGGAGGGGCAGAGAGAGAAGGAGACACAGGATCAGAAGCAGGCTCCGTGCTGTCAGCGCAGAGTCTGGCTTGGGGCTCAAACTCATAAACCATGAGATCATGACCTGAGCCTAAGTCAGATGCTTAACCAACTGAGCCTCCCAGGTGCCCCTAAGCCTCCAACTCTTGATTTTGGCTCAGGTCGTGATCTCAGTTTGTGGGCTCAAGCCCCACATTGGGCTCTGCGCTGATCGCGTGGCATCTGCCTGGGATTCTCTCTCTCCTTCTCTGTCCCTCCCCTGCTTGTGCTCTCTTTCTCTCTCTCTCAAAATAAATAAACTTAAAAAAAATTTTTTTAAAGCCACCTTACAGTTCTGGAGGTCAGAAGTTTGACACAGTCTCGCTGGGCTAAAACTAGAAGGTGTCGGGAGGACTGTATTCCTTTCTGGAGCCTCTCGGGAAGAATCCTTTTCCCAGCTCTAGAAGCCATTCATATTCTTTGGGTTTGGGTCCCTTCCTCCATCTTCAAAGCCATCAATGGTGGGTCCATGCCTTTCACGTCACATCACTCTGACCCCTTCTGCCTCCCTCTTTTACTTTTAAGAAACTGGTGATTACGCTGGGTCCCCCTAGGTCACCCAGGACACCCCGTATGTCAAAGGCGGCTGATTAGCCACCTTAATTCTTCTTTGCCATGTAATTAACACACTCACTGACTTCGGGGACTAGGACGCGGACACTATTCTGCTCACCCTAGTTGCCACGGTATCTGTAGACCCTTTCTCCTGGGAAGATTAGCTTATTCAAAAGGAAGATTCCTTTCTCCTGCCAGTGCATGTGCCCGGCTGCCCGCAATCCAGGAGCAGGAGCACAGTGGTGCTGGTGATGCCAGTGTTTGGTCTGCACATGCCCCCTCGGTCTCCTGGGGTGCCAGCTGTGCCCAGTGGCCCCCAGTCCAGGAGCTTCTTGCTTAACCTCTTTTGAGAATGAACCTCCTGTCTTACACGAGGTAGGGAAGGGACACTCTAGGGGATCTAGGTGGATCTACCCCTTAAACAGACTTTTCACCTCTCCTCCCGGTTCCAGTCCTGCCCGCGCCCCTTCCGAGGCGGCCAGTGCCATATTGCTGAGCCTCTCCAGACGTCTGCGGCCCCATCAATCCTGGAGTTTGACTTCACCCCTCCTGGCGCCCGCCCTCCAGCTTTCGCTTGCCCTGGTCAGTCAGTCATTACATATCCTGCTCTCTGGCTTTCCAAATATCGCATTTCCTCTTTTGTTCGCATAGTCCTTATTGATGTTTGCCTTTTCTTTCTGTTACTGTCATCTTAGTGGGAGTTTGAGAGGGATTGGACGTATAGTCATTTTTTTTTTTCCCATCTGCCACGTTTAACTACAAGTCCCTATGGTTTGTTTTTTAGGAGCATTAAGTAATTGTGAAAGCAATTATATTCTTTGTGTTCTGCATCACAGTCCGTTTCTATTAGTTTTCATTAAACACTAGTGACAAGAGTTCAGAAATTTTTGTATTCCTTGTGAAGGAAAAAAAAAAAAAGAAAAAAATGGAGTGAAGGTGGCAATTACCAAGTGGCAATCTCAAAATAGGAATGTCAAAACTGTCTTCTTCGCCTGGACCAGAATTGGTCCTCAATGGGGCATTTGTATGAATTTGCACGATGCCTTCAACGTACTCCAAGAATCGTGCAGGTGCAAACTCTCGTCCCCGAATCTGAGCACAGGCCCGTGCCTGTTGAGTTGGTGCTGAATAAATACCGGGTGTTTTTCTGAGGTAAAGCTCGAGAAGCAAGCTCATTGCTCATTCTCAGCGTCTAAAACGAAAAGTGAAAGCAGCTACATGCTAATCAATTTCAGTGAAGGTAACATATTGAATTCCCTGGGATGATCAAAGGGAACTTTGATATCTGATGTGCCCGTGATCCCATAGTAGTAGATCAGATAGATTATGCAGCTGCGATGTGGATTTGATCACCTCCTCGTTATCTTACATTAATTCCACAGTATCTCCCCTCCTCCCCGCAAAGCATGCCATTTCATTAATCGTTGCACTCTTGCCTGATGACTTCCGTCCCAGGAACGAAAAGCCCGGCCAAATACAATACTGACAGTGCAGGGGGATGGGGTGGGGACATCCCCCCAGCTGCAGGTAGAGTGGTGGCGACAATTCAGTTTCTTTCTCTTGGCCCTATGGTTCTTTTCACAAGTACTTGCTGTTTCTTTCGGTGCCTGCCGTTTGTTCCATGTGAATAACTGTCCGAGGGGTTGGGAGCTAGTGCTGGGTGACCAGGGGCCTTCAGGCAACCAGTGGGTTGCTCAGACCAGTGGCCAACACAGCGACTTGGCAGGCTCCAGATGAGTCGTTGGCCTCTCTCAGGAGACTTCTCCCAGCCCTGGGTAATGTCTCCACTGTGTTGGGCTTTGTTGACGCCTAAAAGCAGCAGCTGTACCCTGCATCACGGCCACACAGAAACTTGGTTGTGTTAGCAAGGTCTACTTCTGCTCTGAAATGCTACTAATTAGCCATTAACACATGACATCTTCAAACACACACCTCAGTGCAAAGAACAGCCAGTTCAACCCATGCATAAAAAGCTGACAACAAAAGTGCAAAAGAATGAGTGGTTATGATACATTCTGTTCCTACAGGGTAAAAAAAAAAAAAAAAAAAAATCATCAGTTGATAAATTGCATATAGTGGTACTTTGTTATGCCATATTTATGATTCCAACCATGGGGGCCTCATCTGGAATGCCTGGTGGCTGGGAAAACAGAAGGGGAGGAAAAAATATTTCCTTTTAATCTGTCCTGCAAAGACATGAAAGGAATGGAAGAGATACTTATTAAAACCTCAACCAGCTTTGTGACCTTGGGCACAATCTTCCTTCTCTCAAGACCTCAATTTTCCTCATTTACAAATGAGGGGATTGGATTATTTATATATTGAACTAAGAGGTTTCTTTCAGTGTTAAAAACCTGAGATTCTGAGACGGACCACTTTTCCTGAAGCGCTGGGGCAGAGAGCCTGGGAAGAAGCGTATCTCCCGTTCCATAGGATTTCTTGCAGCCGACTCCATTTCAAAACGACAAACGTTTTGAAAGCCAACCTTCTCTTTTGTGGGTGGTAGATGAGAGTTCGGTGTTTGGTCACCCGTGACCTTATGGCAAAGAGGAATGTTCCATTCCACTTCCCCCCCGGTTTTCCATGGCACGACCAATATTCCTGTTGGACAGGGAATTAGGGGCTGATAAAATGGTACTGACGAGAACTGGCTTAGGAGCCTCGAGGGGGGAGTTTAGAGCCTAATCCTGTTATTAATGAAGCAGGTGGGTGGTTTAGGGTAAATCACTTTCCTTCCTGGACCTCGGTTTCTCTACCGGAACATAATGCCCATGCGTCTACACTGTTGGAAAGAGTTTCTGTGAGCAGAGTTTGCTCTGTGGAATAATGCCAGGCTGGAATTTTTTTGTTTTCTTCCTTCTTTTTTTAAATTTTTATTTATTTATTTATTTATTTATTTATTTATTTATTTATTTATTTATTTATTTTGTTTTTTTTCTTTAAAACTCCAGGGAATAGCTTAAATAAGTAGAGGTATTATAATCAAAAACTTATTTTTTAAATTTATTTTAAAGAGAGAGAGATAGAGAGAAAGAAGCAGTGGGGGAAGGTCAGACAGAGAAGGAGACAAGATCCGAAATGGGCTCCACCCTGTCAGCCCAGAGCCCGCCGGGGGGGGGGGCTCGAACTCCGGAACCACAAGATCATCACCTGAGCTGAAGTCGGACGCTCAAACCACTGAGCCACCCAGGCGCCCCACTAAAAACTTATATTGGTATGTTAATTGCCATAAACAAAATTATCAGTTCTGTAGTTGAGGAATGAAGGGACCATGTGATCAAAATCTCCATCTCCTATGTTTTGAAGTCTCCTCCCGATAGTCTAAAAGGCCAGTACACATTACATTCTGGCTTCCTGAGTACCTTCTGGTTTTCCTCTTGCTCACACTTAAGTTCTCTGGTACTCCCTGCCCTTCCAGAGTATTAGAACTGCACTGGGGGCACATTCTCTGCTCTCACCAAGGAGAAGGGAAGATGCCCTTTAGCCCACAATTTTTGATCTTCTTCCTCTCCCTTGTAATGATTTGTATATTATTATTATCTGGGCAGAGCATCAATTTGGGTCTTGCTCAAGGGTTCTTTGTAATTCTCTAGCCTCTGCTCTTTCCTATGACTATATTCAATTGGGATTAGGTTTGGCTGTGAATAATGAAGCCCTAAATCATGAAGACCTACACAACACGCAGAAGCCTTCCTTCTCTTTCATGTGTGAGAAGTCTGGAGGCAGGGGGCACGCGGCTGGCTCAATCGGTTAAGTGTCTGACTCTTGGCTTCATCTCAGCTCATGATCTGACGGTTTCGTGGGTTCAAGCCCCGCATCGGGCTCGGCACGGACAGTATAGAGCCTGCTTGGGATTCTCTGTCTCCCTCTTTCTCTGCCCCTCCTGCACGTGTGCTGTCTCTGTCTCTCTCAAAATAAATAGATAAACTTAAAAAAAAAATCTGGAGGTAGGTAGTCTGGAAGTGCATCTTCAGAAAGTCATCATAGACTCAGGCTCTTTGTATCTCGTTCCATGGTCATTTTCAGCATAGGGATTCCACCTCAGCATCTAAGATGGTTGCTCAAGCTTCACCCATTACCTTGGCATCCCCCTTGGCTGGAAGGAGAAAGGGTCCAAAAGGGCGAAACTTCTGACCTCAAAAGCCATTTGGGTTTACATCTCCTTGACCAGAACTTAGTCACAAGGCTGTACCTAGACGCAAGGAAGCCTGGGAGATGTAATCTCCATTCCAGGCGGTCATGGAGGAGGCAGGCTCTGCCCTCTTCACATAGCCTGAAGAATTCTTTCACGATCGAATATTCGTGAGCTATTTCTCTAGAAAGGCTACAAGATTGAATAGGAAATTCTATCAGAAGGGACAATCCAAAGAGGAGATGAGATGGACAAAAGACAGCCTCATGCTGTATTAGACTGCATCAATAATGCCTTCACATGCCCACACAGAACATATTAACCTATCAGAGTGATGCCAGGTGGCTGGTGGTGGTGAGTTCACTAGAAAAGTTTTCATGGATAAATTTTATCCAAAATCAGAAAGATGGGAAAGATATAATTTGGAAGGACAATGAGGCAGACTACTTCAGAAATGAGCAGAGATGCTTTTTGGCAAAATGTTAGGTGGAAGGTGTTCTCCTAGGTGCCCTTCAATTCTAACCTCTACACATACTTTCCCTCCCTCTCAATATTGTTCCCCTCCCACGAGCATGTCCTCTCTCACACATACGCACGCACGCACACGCACAGACGCACACACACTAATGTTTCCATGAACCATAATTTGAGGAAAAACCAACTCTGCTAAACTAACTCTTACCTACCTACGTCATAAATTGCTACCCCATCCCAGGAGTCAGTATTGCTTCACTTCTAGCCGACAAATGCCTTAGAGACTATTTCATACAGAACCCTCGGAGGATGAAAAAGAATACCTTTCTGCCCTCAAAGAGATCATACTCTCTGGTAGACAGAGAGCCACGCACATACCTTCCAAGAAAAACACAGGAGATGACCTTTTCTCTTCGTAAAGTATTGTGAGGGTTTTAGGGAAGCAGAGTTCAATCCCAGCTGCAGAGAAGGATGGTGAGAAACGGGAAATACTTTGTAGGGACAATTAGATGGGATAGAAGGAGGACATGCCATGTCGAAAGAGCAGCCTGAGAAGGGCGTCGAGGTGGATGAAGCAAGGAGTCCACGTGATGGAACGAAAGGTAGCAGCGAGAGCATAATGAGATGCATTTGAGACCTTGTCTGGAAGGGACCTGAAAGCTTAACAGTGAACGAAACAGGCAATACAAGAAAGTTAGATGAGAAAGGGCCCTGATCGAGACTATCCTATAAGAAATGTCATCTGGAGGCAGCATATGGGCTGGAGGTTGGAGAGACAGGATCCAGGCAGACAAACTTGGAGACAGAAGACTTGAACAAAGTTAGTGGAAATTAAGACAGAATGTGAATTTATCACTGATGGCGGGTGCCTAGGTGGCTCAGTCGGTTAAGCGTCCAACTCTTGGTTTCAGCTCAGGTCATGATCTCACAGTTTGTGAGTTTGAGCCCCACATCAGGCTCTGCATTGGCAATGTGGAGAATGCTTAGGATTTCTCTCTCCCTCTCTCTGCCCCTCCCTGGCTTACTCTCTTTCTCTCAAATTATATATATATATATATATATAGATATATATATATATATATAGATATATAGATAGATATATATATATAGATATAGATATAGATATATAGATATAGATATAGATATAGATAGACACACACACACACACATATATATTTTTAAAAATGTATCACTGATGGTGAAATTTCAAATAAAAATTAGGTGGAATACTTGGGGAATGGAGCCTTTCTAGGTACTTCGCAGGTAACATTATGTTAGGCCCCATACTTCCCAATGGATGTGTGCCCCAGAGCCGGAGCTCAGGGAGGCAGAGGGAGGGGAAGGCAGAGGAAACTTAGTAAACCAGAATGTAAGAAAATAGTACTGGAGACTTGCAGAGACAAGGGGGCTCTGGAGACCACCTATAACACAGCTCACATTTTTTTAACAGATTAAAAACTAATGTTTTGCGTCACTAATAGTGACGCCAAAAGAGATGTGGGACTTGCCCCCTGCCCCAGTATTAGGGTCTTTGCAGGGGAAGTAAATACTAACTATCCCAAATCCCCACAGGGAAAGTCATATGAATGACAAACTGGGAGAAATATTGGCAATACATATCACAGAGAAATGGCTAATCTCTGTAAGAAAAGGCACCCAGATAACAGGAAGGAAAAGATTAATCACCCCAATAGAAAATTGGCGGGGAACCTGAAGATGCACTTTCTGCACAGAAACACTACCAGTGGTCCCGAAGCACCTGGAAAGATGGTCAGCCTTACTCAAAATCAGAAAGCTGCACATTAAAACAGCACTGAGCACCCCTTCTCACCTCCCAGTCACAAAGTTGGACAACATGACTGTGAAGCTGTGGGGAGAAATGGACAATCCTGTTCTGCTGATGAAGCCACAATAGGAAACCGCTCGCAGCTCACAGGGAGGGTGGGACGCTGAGAGCCACCAAAATTACTGATGTGTTTATCCTTGACCTGGCAATCCTATTTGCGGGTCTTTGCTCTACAAGGAACCTGCATACGCATGACAGGGAGACACATGCGTGCACACAAGGGGTTATTAACTGCAGCACTACGTGTAACAGTAAAAAACCAAAAACAGTTTAACTGCCAGCATAGGGAACTGGTTCCGTAAACAGTGGAAGAGTTGCACAGTGGAATTCTATGCAGCTGTAAAAAGAAGGAGAAAGGTTCTTTATGTCTCAACACAGAATAAGCTCCAGAGTATCTTGTCAGGGAGGAAAAAGCACGACATTGACCAAGTGCAAAGTATGTTATCTTTTGTGTTAGAAAGGAGGAAACCAAGATATATATTTAGGATGTACATTTGCATTTGTCCTTGCAAAAAAAAAAATATATTGGAAAGATAAATAAGAAACTAATAAAAAAAAGTTTACCTCTAACGGGAGATGTAATGGAATATATGAGAATGGGGATCAAAGCAAGACAGCCTAGTATAAACCTTTTTATTTCATTTTAATTTTGGTAACCATGAAAACACATTAAAAATTAAAAATTGTTTTTTATTAAAAATGTCAACTGCGACAAATATTTAAATCTTTTTAATATTACTTATTTTTTGAAAGAGACTGAGCGCGAGCAGGGGAGGGGCAGAGCGAGAGGGAGGCACAGAATCCGAAGCAGGTTCCAGGCTCTGAGCTGTCAGCACAGAGCCCAACGTGGGGCTTGAGCTCACAAACTGCTTATGAAAAATGAAAAGCAAGCACCATAGCGAGCCAGCTATGAAGAGGGCTGGACCAATAGGCTAGGCAGACCCGACCACGTGGGGGTTGTAGACCATGCTGAGAAAAGTTTTTCTATCCCAAGGGCAATGAGGGGTTTTTTTGTTTGTTTTTGTTTTGTTTTGTTTTTTTTAAGCAGGCAGGGAGGAGGAGGTCCAGGGAAGTTCGTATCTTGTTCAAGGGAATGTCTGTAGTCACTTAAGATTTAGAGGAAAGGTATGGCATGGCCACTACATTTGTTCTTTTTTTTTTTTTTTCTTTCATTTGTTCTTAGAACTGTCAAGTCCCACCCATCTCACAAACTCTCCTGTAAAATCACAGCCAAGGCTTGCTAACAACATTCCACGTATTTCAATTATGACCCATCAGTTGCTATTTGCTAAAAACATTACACAAATTGCACAAAGGATAAAGTTGTTATAGTCTAATTTACATTGGAACTTATCTCCGTTTCTAGGCAACATCATCGCACTGGATAACGATGGCTCCGACCCTCAGAATCTTTCACAATCTGGTAAGTGGAATGAACGAAGGAACCAATTTCTGTGTGTTCAGGCCGGTATCTCAAACTATTAGATCCAGCCTGGGAATAAAACCCATTTTTAATGCACCATTTGATAAGAACACTTAACCTCAGTATGTGTTGTAATTAGAGAGATAATTAGAACTTCAGTAGAACGTCTGAAGACGAGGAATCCATTTGAAATTCACCTAGAATGAAAATCGCATTATCTAACACCAATCCAAGTTATTTTTCCTTCCACCTTTACCTTGCCTCACCCCACCCTCACTCCAAAGATTTTGCAGCCTAAGGAGTGCGAGAAGATAAGAATTTTATAGGTAGTGCATATTACAGACGGCTAATGGATTCAGTTGAAAACTGCTCTACAGTTATTTGAAAGGAAAAAAAAAACACCTTAATTTTGAAAATGAGCTTCGGAGGGCGAGCATGAAGACGAACTGTGAGTCATGTGTGCAGACAGAAAAAAACTGCTCTTGCACGAATCCACTCATAAAATGTTAATATATGCATAAGAAAATTGTGTTCCTTAATCTCTGAAGAAACACTTATCACTAAGAACCCTTTAATTCCTTTCCTGTGCTTGATTTATTAGCTTATGAAATTATGTTAATAACCTTCATGTTAATGGTTTGGGGGCTCAAATGACCTGATTTTAATAATGAAGTAATTTATGCAATAAATGTAATCAGCATCTATGAATCTCACTTAACAGAACATATTGGTGATTAGCCAATGCTAAAACAAGTGACTGTCAGCATGGGGCAATGCATGTGCTTCTGTAGAGAAAATAGATCTCGCTGATGGGCACAGAGGTGGGGGCGACTGGGGGCACGTGATCTGAGCTGCCGCTCTTGGCTGCAAAAGCTTTGCCAGAGACTGAATTTGAAATTAATTTACGAGCTGTAAAATGAGTCTGATACTTCAGAGTGAATCTACATGTGAGGTGTATCCATGACAAGGAAACCGTCTGTCTTTCTTGGAGCGAAGTGATTTCCTGGAAGGAAATTGGGCAGTACAGAAACAGGGGCTGAAGGAACAGACACACAGCTTCTGGAGGGGAGAGAGGAGCACCAGGCGGGGAGACACCCATCCGAGGAGGAGGTGGATGGAAGCCTAGGAAGAATGAAGGGTTTCCAATCCTTCCATCGTGAAATCTACATCCTAGGATAACCCGGGTGCTAGTGTTACTCAACTTTGGCTTTTCAGAGTATTAGGCTGAGTTACCCTGTTCGCTTTGCTTTGTTTGTTTGTTTGTTTGTTTTTACTTGCTTTCCATTTCCTATAGGTCTAAAGCTTAGGAACAACTAATTGACACTCTTATCTACTCATCTGAGTGAAGACACACTTTAATCTTGCTAGATGGATGAGACTTTCTCCTGTCTTCAGAGATCCCCCAGGAAATGAGTTTCCATTTCTTTCCCTTATTATTTAAACATTGGGTCAAGAATGCTGTCTCCTCCCTCCCAACCAAAACCTACTAAATCATCCTCTGACTTCCTATAAAGAAAGACAGGTGTGGTCCTTGCCCCTTCTACTGTCTCTGCAAAACCCTAGCCCAGGTTGAGGAGAGTGGGTCCTTGCACAAAAGCTGTGTTTCCAGCAGGGACCAGATGCCACAATGGAGTCCCCTGCATCCTTGACCTTCACCTTCGACAATGATGTTCCACAAGACATCACTTTTAGAAGTCCAGAAACACTTCTGGAGTATGAGATAGAATGTTATGCCTCCCTCTAAGGAAGTTTTACATCAAACATCCTTTTGGCACAATGTTAAATGAAAAAAAAGCAAAATGTGAAAATAGTTAAACTCTAAGGTATGATCCAGTGAAAACATTAGCTTTGAAATAAGAGTCTGTGGATTCCTAACTTGGCTTCTGCCTCTGACTACTTGCGGAACTGGTTGAGGTCCTTGACTCTTTAAAAGAAATTTGTATTCGTTCCTGTTTTCCCTATATTTTAATGAATGGGCGTTAATTTAATGATGAAATCATGAAACGCGTACTTTTGGAAACTATAGACTGAACACACCTTGCAAAAATTGAAATCTTTAGAATTTTAACTCCTCACCCACTGCGGTCCGTTGGCATGGTACCGGCCAGAGCAGAAGCCAGAGGCAACCTCGTGTCTCGCACGAAACAAAGTTCTACTCTTTCTTGGGATTTACATAGAGTTGATCATAATCTTACTACACCGTAAAGCATGAAATAAAATGCCTTTGGGAGGCTTTCTGTGCAATCCGCCATAAGGGCTGCTCTGTGTAATCCCATAACTTAAAAAATGACAAGGGGTAATAATGGTTTGCACTCTGCGGCATCTAAAAGTCTCCAATCCCTTGGGGCGCCTGGGTGGCTCAGTCGGTTAAGCGTCCGACTTCGGCTCAGGTCACAATCTCATGGTCCGTGAGTCCGAGCCCCGCGTCGGGCTCCGTGCTGACAGCTCGGAGCCTGGAGCCTGTTTCAGATTCTGTGTCTCCCTCTCTCTCTGCCTCTCCCCCATTCATGCTCTGTCTCTCTCTGTCTCAAAATAAATAAACGTTAAAAAAAAAATTAAAAAATAAATAAATAAATAAAAGTCTCAAATCCCTACATGCAGGCCGTCAAGCCTGGTGCTGTGTTGGTGCTGAAGGAACGGTCAACACCACTGTCTCATGAATCCCCACTGCTGGAAAGCATCTGCAAATGTTGTTGCATTTCACAAACAGAGATATCTGCGGGGAGGCCTTGTACCGGCCGTGCCCGTGTCTCTAGGTACATAATCTGGATTCTTAGCCCACCGTAAGAATCACGGCACGGCCGTATTTTCCTCTCCCACGATTCTCGGCAAACATGGGTTTAACCTGCGACCTCACAAGTAAATAACTTAAAAAAATTGCAACTGCACTGTCCCCTCCCAGCAGAGGTAACATCTGAAGTTATGTAAGCCATTTCTCCTCATGCAAGATTGCGAGGAGTTCTTATCACATAGCCAGAGACTATTGTAAAAAGAGAAAAAAACATACCTTTCCCTCATATCGATGTAGAAAGTAGAGATCTAAGCTAAGCTCTCCTTGGACCCTAAGTGACGGCATCCAAGATGCACAGCTGTTGCCGTTCGTGTGGGATTCCATGGCTTTTAATATTTTTTTCCAAGCTCTTACTTCTGTGGTCACTTTAGGTGCCCTCCCCCCTCACCAGTTAGGGCTTTCAGAATCATCAGGGCATTTTCTTCCATTTTTGTGGCAAACGTGGTACCTTGCAAAGCAGGAAGGAGAAAGGGAGGGGTGTTAACAGCAGTTGGGTTGGAGGCGGCCATTCCCGGGCTTCTTCTTTTATCCCTTTACTGGGTCCCTGATTCTGCACAACGCTCCACTTTACTGGGGCTAGAGGAGGAGACGGTGAATCTCTTCCTCTTTGCTTCAACCTCCTCTCCAGTCTGCCCACCTGCACTCTCTACCCTTCAAGGAACACCGGCTAGGTCACAACCATGTGGACAGGCTGTGTAAATCATTCTTTGGGTGGCAGAAACAGATGCTACTTCTAACCCCGTGGTGCGGGGACATCCATCACGTCAAGAGACACAGTGCTTCCCTTTGCTCTGAGTGTGGCGACCAGCTTGTTCTTCTCCTCTCTGGGCAGCTTGCTCTTGGTACACAGGAGCTGCTCACACCTTCTGACTTCGGGGTTCAAAACACGTTTCTTCCGCGCTCTTTGTTAAAGCATTTCTTTTTTTTATCACTCCCAGCTGCTGGGTAAATTAAACCAGCCATTATGTCGCAGAGAAGAAAATGAATGAAAAAAATAAAAACCAGTTCCTTAAATTTTATTTCCATTTTTTTTTTCTCGAAAGGAACATATCATACTTGATCCATGTCAGACCAGGGAGACAACACAGTCTCTTCTCAACGCATGCTTTTCTTCCTCACCCTCCCCACACCTTATTGCAATCTTTTTGGCAGTGTGAAGACTGACTTGGTTTGTATTGAAACTCATTTTACGAAATGAATGGGTAACAGAGAGGAGACTTCCTCCTGCTAACACAACTATTCCCCCGGTAAATGAATATATCTTCCCACCAATGGCCAGAAATAGATTATTTAAAAAACTCCGGTATCTTCATATAATGGGACCACCACAGTATTGTGGTTGTTGAGTGTGGATTCTGGAGTCAGAATAAGTCAGATATGAATCCTGCCTCTCTTGTTAAGAAGTGTGTGACCTCAGACAGTGACCTAGCCTTGCTGGTCTCATCTTTAAAATGGGGATAATAAGAATAGCTCCACCTTTGATTGTAGGGAAGACTAATTGAATTTGTACATATAAAGCACCTAGAATGGTGTTTGGCATTGAGAACAAATGCTCAATTGCTGTTATCTGTTATTCACGGGATGTAAACAGTCCATGAAAAATCCCATTGATAAAAGGCCCTCCACCCACTGCAACTCCAGGAGGATTCTGGGAATCTCCAGGTAGGATCATGAATGAAGAAAATGTCTTGCATCTTATTTCTTCTCCAAGACATTTTCCCCCTTTCTACTCAAAAATTCTTTTGATTCGGCATAGTCTTGTGCCGATAAAGATAACAGTTCAAGGAAGTATATCCTTTAAATATGATAACTAGCGTCAGCTAGATAAGCGTTGGACTCATAATGTTTAGAACTCTTAATAACTTGGGTTTAAGCCCTCTGAAATCGAAACAATCAAAGTGGTGGCTGTGTCAGCTTCTCCGCAGAAGCAAAAAATCATCAGAGGCCAGAGGAAGTTAAGACATTTGCCTTTCTCCTGCAAGGATTTCTCATCTTACGTATAAAATACAGATTACTGGTCAAAGCATCATGCTTTAGGGAAATTAAGATCTGGCTTGTGGAAGGAATGAAAAAGTATTCATCTGAGGAGTTCTGCAATGCTCCACGGGGGTGGGGGAAGGGCACTGCTTCTCTTACGTCCACCCCATCAAGATTACCCTCCAATCTGACATTTCTTAATCTGAGTTTATTTTCCAGGCCATTACGTTGAGTTCTCAATGTTTCACCCCCTTTAAAATTCTCAGTTAAAATAGCATGTTGACACTCATCATTCCTTTTCCTTACTTCCTTATTTTTTTTTCTTTTCTCCCACTATTTTTGTTGATTTCTTTCTTTAATGCTTTTTCCATCACTATTTTTGAGTAGACTTGGACATTTCTTTGTGTCAACCCAGGCCGATCAAACGTAATAAATGAAGTTTGAGTCTCCCAAAGGAGACAAACAGAGAAACAGGCAGGCCTGTATCCTGGATTGTGGAAACCAAAGGAATAGCAACGTGGAAGCAGATATTGATCTTTACAGTATTTTTCCTGAAAAACCACAAACTAGGCTACCAACCAAGAAGATAATAGTACACATGCAAAGCAGATCTCCTAAGCACATCGTGCCACCAACTTCCCTTTCATTTGCCATCGGTGTCGTAGAGCTGAACCATGAAGATCTTTCTCTCACCGGTGAATGTGCTCTTTCTGGTTATAAACAGAGAGAGCTTCTCTTGACCTCGTTTTTAGGCAAATCAGATCTCCCAGAATCCTGAAACCTCTAGGTGAACTGGGGTTTAAGTTCAGAAGAAAGAAAAATAAGAAGAAGAAAAGGTAAATTCCAGGAATTTTGTGGCCCCGTTATCTGAAATAGAAGTTCAGTTAGTTCAAGTGAATGTACTTAAATCTTAATATCGCCACTTAATAGTTCCATGTCCGGGATCTCAAGTTGAGGGCGTATGCACACATTTGTTTAATTAGTATGTCTGGGTGCGTGTAAAGTGGGGCCACTTATCCAAGAACAGACTTTTGGGGTTTTCTTTAAAAATGCTCTCGGCTCTCTCGCAACTTTCCCTCATTTGTATTGTCTGGTGTCAGGGGAGCCTTGACTATTTAACATCCACCTGCAGGTGACCGTTCCTAAAAGGCCATGTGAAAGCATTTCCATGGCTCTCCAAAACAGAAGAGATGCTTTCTTCTGCTATGTATCCTGGTGTTCGATCATCATTTTTTAGGCATTCAAAAGCTCCCTTTCCACATAGAACCCTTCCTAAGTATTGCTGTCATGTGTTAAGTCGTTTTGTGCTTGGGCTGATGAGATGCATATGAAGGATCTGGCTAGAAATATCTTTGCAAGGTTTTCCTCTGTTTTTGTTTTAAATCCAGAATGCATTTCCTTTTTCTGAAAAATAGAATTCTTTGGGTGGTTAGGTTTCTAGGTCAGTCCGCTGAAAATTTGTTTAAACTTCAAGGCAGCTGAATTGGAGTGTTAAAGTCGTTCCCAATTGTTTCTTTGGGAAAAACAATGAACTGGTCCTAATGAATTTTGAAAGCAGGCTGAGAACTCTGCTCTAAATACAGCTCCAGTCTCCAGAGTTGAATTTCCCTTACATCTCTCTCCTCCTTTTCCACTCAAGGACAGATGAGTTTTCTCCTCCCTTTCCCATTTTAACTCTTTCCCAGGGAATTAGAGTGGATTTCTCCTTCCCGCTCATGTCTCTTCACATAACAACAGGACCCTCGGAGGGTACTGCCTAGCGGCAGGAACAGTGAATCCAATTGTGAACAATGACAGCGGGGTCAAGAGACAATCTTCCCACAGCCCATTCCTAAAAACGGAATATCTGATGTCAGCCATGTAGTCCTTAGGGACCATTGGTAATAAAGGACAGCAGTGGCAAAACTATGACGACAGTAAAAAGATCAATGGTTGTCAGAAGTTTGGGAGGGACGGATGAAAAGACAGAGCAGACAGGATTTTTTGAGCCGTAAAAATACCCTGTATGATATAGTAATGGTGGATACATGTCATTAAACATTTGTCCAAATTCACAGGATGTACAACACCAAGAATGAACCCTAATGTAAACTATGGACTTTGGGTGATCATAAGGTGTCACGGAAGATTCATCAGTTGTAACAAATGTGCCACTCGGGGGGGGGGGGGCGGATGATGATTATGGGGAAGACTGTGCATGTGCGGGGGCAGGGGATATACGGGAAATCTCTGCACCTTTTTCTCAACTTTGCGGTGAACCTTAAACTGCTTTGCAAAAAAAGATCATCTTAATTGTTTTAAGGAAAAGAAGGGGGAGAGGGAAGAAATACTGAAAGTGGAGCAGTTCTGGAAAAAAAAATATAGTCGCTCACATTGTAGAATAACTATAACCTTGCAGGGTAGATATGATTTCACCTCCATTTCACAAAGAAGGTGACTGAAATAACGAGAGGGTAAATGACTTAAACAAGGTCCCTTGGTTCACAAGCGACAGAGCTTAGGATTCCAAATTCTGTTCATGTCAACAGTATCAGCTCAGTCTTTAATGTACAATTGTCAACAAGTATACTTCAATAAAACATGTAATTGCCTTAAAAGCACGAGGTCAGAAATGCGGTACAAACTTCTTTTCACTGTTAATAATCAACTTGCCTTTGTACATTTAAGAAAAACAAAGTGACTGAAACAAGTGGTTTTGTTTTTTTTTTTTTTTAAAGCATGCTCTATTTTAAAGATTATTATTCTACTTTAGCAATTTGAATGTTAAGGTCCTGAAAATTTGAAAAGCATACCTAATATTATATAAAAATAATAATTTATTATAGGAATCAAGGAAGGGCTGAGCATTAGGACTTTTGTCAACACAATTTATTCTATTAATAACTTAGGGGGAAAATACAGGATTATACTATTACATGATAAGAGAAATTGATATAATTCAGTAGGCATTTTTGGTAAAATCTCTAGGTAAAATGAAAATGGAAGAAGATTCCTAAACAAGATAGAGTATTTATTGGAAAATAACAAATAATGAATTATTAAAGAAATTCTTGTTAAAACCAGAAACAAGAAAGAGCTGCCCAATATTACTGCTATAGTTCAAAAAGTGTTTTGGAGGCAGCTGGAATTAATGGGAGCATGGCCAGAAAAAGGAGGGAGTTACACAGAACTGGGGCCCAAGAAACCCGCATGGAGATTCCCCTCAGATCCTGGGCCAGGAGCTGAGAGGTGCATGGATTAGTCTTGACTCTGTGAATCCTGCTGGTGGGAGGCCGAGGGCTAAACAGAGATATCAGAGATCACACCGAGCTTGAAGATACTGGGACTGTGGCCCAATCAGAGTGGAGAATCCTCAATGAAAACAAAAGGCATTCTTTAGATCGAGACCCTAGAAAGCCAAATCTTGTGAGTAAAATCTATATCCTACAGTCAGGGCCATACCCTAGAACACAGAATAAAAATAGCAATAGACCACCTTCAGAAAGCCTCAGCAAAGTCTGACTAGATCAAGATCAACCAATTATGTAACTACTACCAAAACAAAACTCAATAACCTTTAAAAGAAGACAACATAATCAGTTCTCCCTATGATGGATCATCTACAATGTCTAACATGCGATAAAAGATTACTAGACTTGCAAAGAAGTAAAATGGGAAAAAAAAAATGGGAACAGATCCGAAAATGACTCCGATGTTAGGATTAGCGGATGAGGATTTAAAAACACCTATTATAATATGCTTAAGGATGTGATTTTGAACATGAATAAACGTGAAGAGATGAGGAATCGTAGTAAAGATAAAATCTATGAAAAAGAGCCAATGGAAACACTAAGCTGAAAAATACAATGTCTAAAATAAAAGATTCCTGGGATAAGCTTGACAGCAGATTGGACACTACAGAAAAAAGTACCAGTAACCTTGAAAAAAGCCCAACAGAAATTTTCCAAATTGATGAACACAGAAAAAGAAGATTGAAATAAAAATAAACAAAGCATCAGTGACCTGTAGGACAATATAATGTGATCTAGCAGAGTGTAACTGAAGATATAGAAGGAGAGGGGAAAGAATAGGAAACAAAAAATTAAGCACTAGTAGCTGAGAATTTTTGAAAACTGAATAAAACACATTGATCATCAAGAAAATCAAACCTAGGTATATCATAGTCAAAGAACTGAAAATCAAAGATAAAACTGTAAAGCAGAGAGAAAAGAAAGACACATTGTCTACTAGGGGACAGAGGTAAAAATTATGTATGAGTATTCCTTCCGGAAAACCGTAAAGGTCAAAAAACAATGGAATGATATCTATAAAACACAGAGGAAACACTGGCAACCTAGAATTCTACAGCCAGTGAACATATCCTTTAATAAATGAGGTTTAAAAAAATTGCTAGAAAAAAGAAAGCTGAGAGAATTTATAACCAGCAGATCTTCACTCCAAGAAATGCTAAAGGAAGTTCTTCAGACTAAAGGGAAATGGTAACAGATGGAAACTTAGTTATACAGAGAGAGATCAACACTACCAGACATAGTAAATATGGTGGTAAATTAAAAAAAAAAAAAAACCTGCCTTTTGAAATTTAAAAAATTTCTTTAAAAGAAAATTGACTCTTTATAATAACACTGGGTTGTGAATTTTATAATATATATAGAAGTAAAATATATGCCAATTTATAAAGGATGTAAGGGAAGTGTATGGAATCATACCACTGCAAGATTCTCACAGTTTACATGGTTTACATGGTACAATATTAATTTAAGTGGACTGTGACAAATTAAGAATGCATAATGTGAGCCTAAGGGCGACAATTAAAAAAAATACAAAGAAGTATACATTTTAGGTTATGTTAACAGATGATCAATAAATGTTGCTCTCACAATTGGAAATCCATATGTAAAAAAAAAAAAAGAGCTTCAAGCAATACCTCACACATATACACATATCCACGATACCTACACACATATCCACTCAAAGTGGATCATAGACATAAATATCAAAGCCCGAAATCTAAAACTGATAGAAGAAAAAAAGGAGAAAATATCTGTGACCTTGGGTAAGGCAAAGGATTCCTAGATAAGACACTAAAAGAGAGACTCAGAAAAGAACAAGCTAATAAATTAGACGTAATCAGAAATAGAAATTTCTGCCATATATAGGGAGAAAATGAAGAGTGCAAAAAGACTGGCTACACCCTGGGGGAAAGCACTTGCAAATGATGTATCTGATAAAAAGACCCGTGTCCAGAAAATACAAATTCAATTGAGAATTCAAAATCAAATATTCAAAATTCAATATGGATTTTAATAAGAAAACAACAACCCAATTTTTAAAAATGGTCAAAATTTGAATATTCCCATCACCAAAGAAGATATACAGACAGCAAATAAGCAGATTTTTTAAAATGCTCATCTTAGTCATTAAGGAAATGCAAATTAAAACCACAATGAGATGCCATCAAACATCTATTACAATGGCTAAAATTACAATGACCATATCAGTGTCAGTGGAAATGCAGAGCAAATGAAACATTCATACCCTGCTGATGGCAATATAAAATGACATGACCTCTTGGGAAAACAGTCTGACAGTTTCCATAAAATGTTAAATATACACCAGCCATAGGATCTAGCCATCCTGCTACCAGATATGAACCCAAGAGAAAAGAAAGCATGTGTCAACACAAAGACTTGTGCACAAATATTCATAGAAGTTTTACTAGGAGTAGCCAAAATTTGAACACGATCCAAATGTCCGTCAGTAGGTGAATGGATAAACAAATAGAATACTTCTCTGTGATAGAAAGGAATGAACTACTGACGTGCACCTGAAGCACGAACCAAAATTCATCATGCTGAGGAAAGAAGCTAGATTAAAAAGGGTATGTATGGTATGATTCCATTTGTATAAAAGTCAAAAAAAATCTAAATAATCTACAGTGACAGAAAGTGGATAAGTAGTTACTGTGTGGGAATTTTTAAAAAGGTGGGGTGGGAGTGGGGAGGAGAAGAAATGGGGGAAAAGATTACAAAGAAGCATCAAGAAAACTTTTGAAAGTGATGGGTATGCTTATTATATTGGTTATGGTAATGGTTTTACTAGTGGATACATGTGACAAAAGTTATCAAATTGTATACTTTAAATGTGTGTAGTTTACCTGTTGTCAACTATGCTTTAATAAAGCTGTTTTTAAAAAATGCTAAAAGAAAAAATAAAACAGAATACTAATTATATGTGTGTGTATACGTATATATAAAATATATTTTAAGTGTATTTATTTTGGGAGAGAGACAGTGGGAGAAGGGCAGAGGGAGGGAGAGAGAGAGAAAATCCCAGGCAGGCTCTGTGCCCAGCCCAGAGCCCAAGGTAGGGCTCAGTGTCACCACCATGAGATCATGACCTGAACCAAAATCAAGAGTCAGACACTCAACTGACTGAGCCACCTAGGCGCCCCAATACTAAAATATATGTTATTAACCCAAAATAAAGCAGAAAGGAGAAATGAAAATTAAATATTTGTACTAATCAAAATATACCATTAATACAAAGGCAAATGATAGGAGGAAAAGATCTCTTTCTCTTTTGATAGATAGATAGATAGATGGTTTGAATCCAGAATATGTAAAATTTTGTATAAATCAGTATTTTAAGAAAAGAAAGCTCATTTCAAATGGGCAAAAGTACTTAAATAGACACCAAGGTAGATTAAAATGGTCAAAAGACATGAAAAGGTGGTCAATATTCTTCGTCAAATGCAAATACAAATTAAAACCACCATGAGATACTACTTCATTTCCACTGAAAAGTCTACGACCTCAGATGTTGGCAAGAATGTGCTGTACTGGCACTCTCATACATTGCTGGGAATACAAAATGGTTCAAGTACTATGGAAAAATTTTGTCAGTATCTTATAAAGTTAACTATGTACCTCCCTATGACTCAGCAATTCCATTTTAAGTATTTAACTACAACCATCAACAACAAAACAAACCCCAAAAATGAAAAACAAAAACCCCCCACAAAAATAGATATCCACAGCTCCATTCCAAGATGGTGAGATAGGGAGTCGCCTGGGTGGCTCAGTTGGTTGAGCTTCTGACTCCGGCTCAGGTCATGATCCCCTGGTTTGTGAGTTTGAGCCCCACGTGGGCCCCTGTGCTGACAGCGCAGAGCCTGGAGCCTGATTCAGATTCTGGGTCTCCCTCTCTCTCTACCCCTCCCCCACTAGCACTCTGTCTCTGTCTCTCAAAAATGAACAAATGTTTAAAAAAAAAAAAAGGAGAAGGCCAGGTAGGAAGACCCTGAACTCACCTCCTCCACAGCACATACCGAATTACACCTGTTAAGAGAACAATGCCTCCAGAAGAAGAACTGAGGAATGACTGAACAGCTTGTGAACAACCAAAGACAGAACAGCAAGAATGACAGAGACACATTGACATGGGGAATCCCCACCTGTGACACTGTGAACTACAGTGCGGAACTGCAGCATTGAGGGACCAGGAACAGATCCCTCTGTCCTTGGGCACAGAAACAAAACAAAACCAAACAAACAAAACAACCCATGGCTTAAAAGTGCAACTAGCATATAAAAGAGACAACTCTAGAACTCTGCCAAGCAGAGCTGCAGGAAAGCTCTCCAGGTCAGAGGGACTGGAGAATTACACATTAATGCTCCCACCCCACCCCACCCTAAAAACCTTGATCGGAGCAGCATCTGGACGTCGTAATAGGTGAGACTGGTCTTCACAGTGAGCTTGTGACCTCAGCTAGCCCAGTGTCCACACGCCCACACCAGCCCCAGTAGCACTGGGGCATGAGAAAAAAAAAAAAAAAGCCAGGGCTTAAAAGGGCTGAGCAGAGGAGCTGCAGTAATGCTCTCTCCCCCTCACTTTAAAAGCCCAGAACAGAGCAGGGTATGGATGCCGTAACTAGTGGGTCTGGTCATCACAGTGAGCTTGTGACCTTCCCAAGACAAGGATCTGCAAGCCCACACTGGCCCCAGGGGTGCTGGGTCAAAGAAAATAAGCTGTCTTTTTTAAATTATTATTAAAAAAGACTTAATTTTAAAAATTTTAATTAATTTTATTTTCTTTGTCTTGTTTTTATTTTTTGTTCTTTTTGGTTTTTCCTTTTATTTTTCTCTCATTTCTTTTTTCTCTTTTTTGCTTTTTTCTTTAATTTTTTAAATTATTATTCTTTCTCTATAAACAAGCAAGCAAACAAACAAAACACCCAAAACTGTGGTTTACAAGAGTAACTAGCATATACAGCCACAGCTCTAGCCAGTCAGCAAACATCACCATGCACACATTGTCTACAGAGGGGACACCATACACAGGACCATTCTGTTAAATTTAGGAGAAGTAGCCATTCTACCTAATGCAAGGAAAAAACACATAGTCAAGCAAAATGGGGAGAGAAGAATATGCACCAAAAGGAAGAATAAGAAAAAAAAAACTCCGAAAAGAAACTAACTGAAACAGAGATAAGCAATATGCTGGATAAAGAACTTAAAGTAATGACTGTAAGGATACTCACTGGACTGGTAAAAAGAGTGGGAGAACTCAGTGAGACCTTCAATAACGAGATAGAAAATAGGGGCGTCTGGGTAGCTCAGTCGGTAGAGCGACCGACTTCGGCTCAGGTCATGATCTCACAGCTCGTGGGTTCGAGCCCCGCGTCGGGCTCTGTGCTGACAGCTCGGAGCCTGGAGCCTGCTTCTGATTCTGTGTCTCCCTCTCTCTCTGCCCCTAACCCACTCACATTCTGTCTGTGTCTCTCTCAAAAATAGATAAACATTAAAAAAAAAAAAAGAGATAGAAAGTATTTAAAAGGACTAATCAGAGTTGAAGAAAACAATAACTGGAATAAAAAACACCCTAGAGGAATGAACAATTGATAAGATGATCCAGAAGAACACATCAGCAATTTGGAAGACAGCGTAATGTACAGCACAGCACACAAGCTGAAGAGCAAAAAGAGAAAAGAATTTTTTTTAATGAGGATAGATTAAGAGATCTTTTGGACAACATTAAGCAAAGAAATATTCACATTATAGGGGTCCCAGAAGACAAAGAAGAGAGAGAAAGGTGTAGAAAACTTATTTGAAGAAATAATGACTGAAAATTTCAGCAGGGAAGGCAATTAGGGAAGTAGGGAAGGAAACAGACTTCCAAGACCGAGAAGCACACAGAATTCCAAACAAGATGAACATGAGGACGTCCACACCACAGCACATAACAATTAAAATGTCAAAGGTTAAAGATAAAGAGAATCCTGAAAGCAGCAAGAGAGAAACAAAAAGTTACATAAAAGGGAAACGCCATTAGGCTATCAGATGATTTTTCAGCAGAAATTTTGCAAGCCAGAAGGGCATGAAATATTCAAAGTGTTCAAAAGAAAACCTTCAACCAAGAATACTCCACCTGGCAAGATTATCATTCAAGTTTAAAGGAGAGGTAAAGAATTTCCCAAACAAAAGATAAAGGAGTTTATCACCACTAAACCAGCCTTATAGGAAATGTTAAAGGAACTTTAAGTGGAAAAGAAATGGCCAAAATTAGACATAAGAAAACTATGAATGGGGCATCTGGGTGGCTCAGGTGGTTAACTGTCTGATTCTTGACTTTGGCTCAGTCAGAATCTTATAGTTCATGCGATCGAGCACTATGTCAGGCTCTGTGCTGACAGCATGGAGCCTACTTGGGATTCTCTTTCTCCCCCTCTCTCTACCCCTCCCCTGCTTGCATGCACTCTTTCTCTCTCAAAATAAATAAACAAACATTAAAAAAAAGAAAAATATAGGGCATCTGGGTAGCTCAGTCAGTTAAGTGTCCAACTCTTGATTTTGGTTCAGGTCATGATCTCACAGTTCGTGGGGTTGAGCCCCACATGGCTATACAATGACAGAGTGGAGCCTGCTTGGGATTCTCTCTCTCCCTCTCTCTCTGCCTCTCCTCTGTGTGCTCTCTCTCTCTCTCTCAAAATAAATAAAAAACATAAAAAAATAAAAGAAAACTATGATAAAAAGATGTAAAATATTAATACATATACATAAAATATGGAGAAGAAAGTAAAAAGGGAAGAGAAGGGGGAAAATAAAAAGAAAGAAGTTGTTTTTTTTTCTTTTCTTGTCTAAAATGTCTTTGAACTTAAATGACCACAAAATTAATATAGACTTCTATTTATTTAGGATGTTATATGAACATCATGGTAAAAACAAACCCAAAAGCTATGACAGATACACAAAAAATAAAGAGAAAGAAAGCCAACATAACACTATAGAAACTTATCAATCACAAAGAAAGAGGGGAAGAAAAGAGGAGAAAGAGACATAGAAGAACTATAAAAACAACCAGAAAACAAATTTTTTAAATGGCAATTTTACCTATCAATAATTACATTAAATGTGAATGGCCTAAATGCTCCAATCAAAAAACATAGAGTGGCAAAAGACATAAAACAACAAGACTCATCTGTATGTTGCCTGCAAGAGACTCACCGTGGACCTAAAGACATACAGACTGAAAGTATAGAAATTGAAAACATTCACTACGCCAATGGAAGTGACAAAAAAGCAAGGGTAGCAATGCTTGTATCAGACACAATAGACTTTAAAACAAAGACTGTAACAAGAGACAAAGGAAGGCATCACATGATGGTAAAAAGATCAATCCAACAAGAGGATATAACAATTGTACATAAGTACATATGTAACACTGGAGCACTTAAATACATAAAGCAAATATTAATAGACAAAGAGAGAAATTGATAGTAATACAATAATAGTAGGGGAATTTAACACCCTGCTTATATCAATGGCCAGATCATCCAGACATAAAATCAAAAAAGAAACAATGTCTTTGAATGATATATTGGAGCTGATGGACATAACAGATATATACAGAACATTCCATCCAAAACAACAGAATACAAATTCTTTTCAAGTGCATATGGAACATATTCCAGAATAGATCCATACTAGGCCATAAAACAAACCTCAATAAATGTAAGAAGATGGGAATCATACCATGCATCTTTTCTGATGACGATGGCATGAAATGAGAAAGAAATCACAAGAAAAACAAAACTGGAAAAAATAAACATGTGGAGAATAAGCAACATGATACTTAACAACCAAAGGGTCAACAAAGCAATCAGAGAAGAAATTTAAAAAAATACATGGAGACAAATGAAAATGAAATCACAATGGTCCAAAATCTTTGGGACACAGTGAAAGCAGGTCTAAGCAGGAAATATATAGTGATACAGGCCTACCTCAAGAAACAAGAAAGAGCTCAAATAAACAACCTAACCTTACACCTAAAGGAACCGGAAACAAAGAACACATAAAGCTCATGGCGATTAGAAGAAAGAAAATAATAAAGATCAGAGCAGAAATAAATGACATAAAGAAAAAAAATCAATGAAACCAACATCTGGTTCTTTGAAAAGATAAACAAAATTGAAAACCCTTAGCCACACTAACCAAGAAAAAAACAAAGAGCCCAAATAAATAAAATCAGAAACGAGAGAGGAAAAGTAACAACTGATACCACAGAAATAAAAAGAACTATAAGAGAATACTACAAAAAAATATAAGCCAACAAACTGAAAAACCTTGAAGAAATGGATAAATACCTGGAAACATACAATCTTCCAAAACCAAACCAGGAAGAAATAGGAAATCTGGACAGACCAATTACAAGTAACAAAACTGAATCAGTAATCAAAAAACTACCAAAAAATAAAAGTCCAGGACCAGGTTGATTCACAGGTGAATTCTACCAGACATTTAAAGAGTAGTAATACCTATTCTCCTTCAACTATTCCAAAAAATGGAAGAGGAAGGAAAGCTTCCAAATATATTCTACAAGGCCAGCATCACCCTCATACCAAAACCAGACAAAGACACAACAAGAAAAAGAAAAGTACAGGGCAATATTCCTGATAAACATAAATGTAAAAATACTCAACAAAATATTAGCAAACTTCATACAACAATACATTAAAAAGATCATTCACCATGATCAGATGGGATTTACTCAGGGAATGTGAGGATGGTCCAATATTTGCAAGTCAATCAAGGTCATACACCACATCAACAAAACGGGATAAAATCATATGACCACCTCAACAGATGCAGAAAAAGCATTTGAAAAGATTCAACATCCATTCACGATTAAAACAGGGAACATATCTCACCATAAGAAAGGCCATATATGAAAAACCCAGAGCTAACATACCCAATGGTAAAAAAAACTGAGAGCTTTCCCTCTAAGGTCAGGAACTAGACAAGGATGTCCACTCTCACCACTTTTATTCAACATAGTACTGGAAGTCCTAGCCACAGCAATCAGATAAGAAAAATAAATAAGAGGCATCCATATTGGTAAAGAAGAAGTTAAACTGTCACTATTTGCAGATGACATGATACTATACATAGAAAATCCTAATGACTCCACCAAAAAACCACTAGAAGTAATAAACAAATTCAGAAAAGTGACAGAGTACAAAATTAATAACCAGAAATTTGCAGTGTTTCTATACACTAATAATGAAGTAGCAGAAAGAGAGAATTTAAGAAAACAACACCATTTACAATCGTGCCAAAAAAAAAAAAAAGGAAAAAGAAATACCTAGGAATAAGCTTAACTGAAGAATTGAAAGATCTATATTCCCAAAATCATAAAACACTGATGAAAGAAATTGAAGATTACAAACAATGGAAAGGTATTCTGTACTCATGAATTGTAAGAATTAATGCTATTAAAATTTCCATATTATCCAAAACAATCTACAGATTCAATGCAATCGCTATCAAAATAGCAAAAGCATTTTTCACAGAACTAGAACAAATAATACTAAAATGTGTATGTAACTACAGAAGTCCCCAAATAGCCAAAGAAATCCTGAGAAAGAAGAACAGAGGTGGAGTCAGATTTCAATATACACTACAAAGGAGTAGTAATCAAAACAGTATAGTACTGGCACAAAAGTAGACACATAGATCAACAGAACAGAATAGAGACCTCAGAAATAGTCCCATACTTTTATGATCAATTAATTTATGACAAAGGAGGAAAGAATATACAATGGGAAAAAGACAGTCTTTTAAATAAATGGTGCTGGGAAAACTGGGTAGCTATATGTAAAAGAATGAAACTGGGCCACTTTCTAACACTATACACAAAAATAAGTTCAAAATAGATTAAAGATCCAATGTGAGATTTGAAACCATAAAACTCCTAGAAGAAAACATAAGCAGTAATATCTTTGACCCTGGCCTTAGCAACATTTTTCTAGATATATCTTCTCAGGAAAGCAAAACAAAAGCGAAAGTAAACTTTTGGAACTACACGAAAATAAAAAGCTTTCACAGTGAAGGAACCATCAACAAAACCAAAATGCAACCTATCAAATGGGGAGTAGATAATTGCAAATAATATATCTGATAAGGGCTTAATATCCAAAATATATAAAGAACATCTACAACTCAACACCAAAAACCCCCAAATAATCCAATCAAAAATGGGCAGAGGATCTGAATAGATATTTCTCCAAAGAAGATATACAGATGGCTAGCAGACAAATGAAAAGATGCTCAGTATCACTCATCATCAGGAAAATGCAAATCAAAACCACAATGAGATATCACCTTACACCGATTAGGATGGATAAAATCAAAATGATAAGAAATAACAAGTGTTGGTGAGGATGTGAAGAAAAAGGAACCCTCATGCACCATTGGTAGGAATGTAAATTGGTATAGTCACTGTGGAAAACAGTATGAACGTTCCTCAAAAAATTAAAAATAGAAATACCATGTGATACAATAATTCCACTGCTGGGTATTTACCCAAAGAAAATAAAAACACTAATTCAAAAAGATATATGCACCCTTATAATTATTGCAGCATTATTTGTAATAGCCAAGACATGGAAGAAACCTATGTGTCCATAAGTAGACAAATGGATAAGGAAAATGGATATGGAAAGCACGCACACACACACACACACACACACACACACACACACACACACACACACACGGAATATTACATGGCCGTAAAAAAGGTTGAGATTGTGCCATTTGAGACAACATGAGCCTCGAGGGTGTTATGCTAAGTGAAATAAGCCAGAATGAGAAAGACAGATACCATATGAGTCCACTCATAAGTGGAACTTAAAACAAAACAAGCAAGCCAATCAACAAACAGAAAACAGAATTGGACCTATGAACACAAAGAACAAACTGATGGTTGCCAGAGGGGAGGAGGCCAGGGGGATTGGGCAAAATGGGTGAAGGGGAGTGGTAGACACAGGCTTCTGGTTATGGAATGAATAAGTTATGGGAATAAAAGGCACAGCATAAGGAATACAGTCAATGATATTGTAACAGGGATGTGACAGGACAGATGGGAGTTATGCTTGTGGTGAGCACAGCACAACGTATGAGGTTGTCAGACCACTAAGGTGTACATCTGAAGGTAACCTAACATTGTGTGCCAACTATACTCAAATTAAAAAACAAACAAACAAACATGTCCACAAAAAGACTTTGCATGCGAATATTCATCCCAACTTTATTCATAATAATCTCCAACTGAAAGCAATTCTAAAGCCCACCAGGAGGAGAATGGGTAAAGCCATTGTGTCATACTCGTAAGTTGAAAACTACTCAGCAACATAAAGACCACTGCTAATGTGCAACAACATGGATGAATCTTAAACCCGTTATGTTGTCAGACACAAATCAGTGCGCACCATACGAATTCATTTAAATGACACTTAAGAGCAGGCAAAAATAATTGTGATAGAACAGGATTTGCCTTTCGAAGGGCAATTTGACTGCAACATGGCACAAATGAACTTTATAGGGTGATTAAAATGAACATTTCTATTGCGATGTTGTTTACACAGGTGTATATATTTGTCAGAAGTCACTGGACTTGGGCGCTTGGGTGGGTCAGTCAGTTAAGTGTCTGACTCTTGATTTTAGCTCAGGTCACAGTCTCGCAGTTCATGGGATCAAGTCCCATGTCGGACTGTGCACTGAGAGTGCAGAGCCTGCTTGGGATTCTCTCTCGCTCTCTCAAAATAAATACATTTCAAAAAAAGAAATCACTGGATTTACACTTACTCATTGTACATTTTACTCTCCAAATGTTGCCTAAATAAAAAATAAAACTTAAAAAATCTTAATAAATTACTGAATTCAGAGCCTGAGCAGAAATTTATCCTGAGTATCACAATGCGAATTGTGGTAAATATTGCAAATATGGCAAAATGTTATCACGTCAGGAAGCTAGGTATATGGGGTGTCTAAAATCCATCTTCTTTGAATTTCTGCATGTATAACATATTTCAAATTAAATTGAAATGAATACAATATGATGTTTAAAATACCTCTCCAACCTTAGTTGTATGTTTACAGTGAGACTTGAGTCATGATGCCGTTGTTTTAAAAGACTCAAGAAAAGAGAACTTCAGGTTTCATGACCCATGATTTCTGCAAGTGAAAAGTCATTATTCTGTGGCCACTTCCCAGTGTGGAATATAACCTTTGTCTCAACCCAAGATGGCAACTTCCTAATTTGTTAGGTTTATCATAGTATCCTAAATTTTATGAGCCAATGTTTTATCGGCTGGGTTGGTTAAGAGAGTTTTATCGGATGGGTTGGTAAAACAATTTCTGCCCTGTCTTTTTTTTTTTTTTTTTTTTTTTTTGCTGTCAATTTGCCCTTGGAATTTGGGTATCTGACTGTCTCATTCAATTGAAAAGCCAACACCAAGCCCTCTGGGTGATTTACTTTTCCATTTTAAATGCAAAGAACTTGCCAAGCAAATTGATACTTTGTTTACAATGTCATTCCATTGTTATCATTAAATTTCACTCAATTGGACCTACCAGAGGGACCGGATCCTTAAGATTTCGTTTTTTGTACATTTCTCACATGGAGGTGACATTTTAAAAAATCAACTGCATAATTAGTGTTCTTACTCTATGACTACACCAATTAGTGTGTGCTGAGTTCTCAGAGGGTGGGTGGTAAATCAGTCTAGCAATATCTGATTTTTTCCCAACAAACTCTCAGCGCTTTTTGTTAAACACAGACTCTATTCCATGCGGGAGATATGTATGATAGAGCCCCTATTCTCCAAGACTTTCCAGTTAGAAAAAGACACGTGGTTCACACAAATAACTATGATGCCTGAAGAAATGTACAAGTAAAGGGCTTTTGGAATCTAAGGACCAAGCACTTTCTGGCACTTGGGAGGACAGTGTGGGTTATCAGAAAAGACATTTTTACTAAGGCTTTTAAGAGCTAGGATCTCAGTAGCTGGGCAGATGGAGGGAGTTATGGGGGGCATTTATGGAGAAGCATAGGTGCACCTGGCTAAGGATCCTGAGGTGTAAACATCCAGGTTGGAGTTAGGCTGGATCAGAAAATGAGAGTGGAAGGTTGTGCACGATGCTTTTAGCTGCAAGTAGTTGAAAAGCTGACTCTGATTTAAAATGAGAAGTTGTATCATCTCATCTCATCTCATGTATCACGTCATCGTATCAAATCATGTCACAGCATCTCCAGAGGCAGAGCAAACTCGAGACTTAGTTGCTTCGGCAGCCTGGGGATGCCTTAAGGACCCAGGTTCTTACCATCTCTCTGTTCCTCCATCCTTGGGGTTGGCTTATTTCCAGGAATCATAGCCAAACATGCAACACCCAAAGACAGACTCTGCCTCTACCCGAGACTCTCTAATGAGCAAGGAAGTTTTTCCAGAGGCTTCTAACACACTTCTGCTCACATCTCCTTGGCCAGAACTGAGTTACCAGCGCATCCCTGAAGTGATCACTGGTGAGGGGATTCGGATTATTCTTAGATGAATCAGGGCCTTCCTCTCCCCCTGAGATACATCTCTAAGTGTGGGATAAATGGAGATCTGAGCACAATAAAGGCTCTCTTAAGACAAAGGAAGGAGGAAAGGATGGAATTTGGATGGAAACCATTATATCCACTATGGGGACCAAGAGTTGTCACATGCATGCCCTCTATGCACAGCCCGGGACTTGCTATACATTTTAGTTTAACCTGTGTGTGGATCTAGGTAACGAAGCGCTTTTGCAAGTACCAGGCTGAGATATCTGGACTTTATTCCACAGACATAAAATGACTTACAGGATTTTGAGCAGGGAGGCAATATAGCCAGGCCATGGTATTTAGAGACTTAGAAGAAAGAATTTGTGAGAAATGGAGAGAACGCATATGTACCCAAAAGCGGTTCAGCTATTTGTCAAAAAATATGACGTCAGATTTTCACTAGCTTTCTTTAGCCTCCATCCCTAGTAGCAATGCCCCCCAGCCCCCCGCATCCTTCCACGTGGCATCTGGTCAGTTCAACTGTACATGTTCAGCTTTACCATCATAGGAAGAAAATCTGAGGGGCAAATGGAAGGGGACAGAATATAACCCATAAAGTTCCATGCTACTCTGATTGGCATTGTTTCCAAGCAAAACCAGTACCTTTCTCTGCCTCTGGCACAGATTTGAGTTCTGAGATTCTGCTTTTATCTCCTTTGTGGGGTATTCAGTTACCCCGAGTTCAACTTCCACGACCCTCCACAGTTTCTGAGCTCAGTTCTTCCAACAACTTCCTTCATTCCATCTCTCATCAACCCCCTTCTTCTACTCTTGCTATTAAGACTTCCCCAGGGATGGCCTGTGGTCCTACTACGTCAGGTCTCTCCCCTTCTTCTCATTTGGGGTTCTCCATATGCCATCTTGCCACTGAAGCCAGACACACCACATCCTTGCTCCTGTGCGCACCAGAGGGAGTGAGGTTATTTAAATAAATGTTTTGTTTTGTTTTTTACTTCTGGGGCACCAGGGTGGCTCCTTCCATTTAGGTGTCTGACTCTTTTTTTTATATATAATAATTTATTATATATTTTCTTAAACATTTATTTATTATTAAGAGACAGAGAGAGACAGGATACGAGCATGGGAGGGGCAGAGAGAGGAGGAGACACAGAATCTGAAGCAGGCTCCAGGCTCCGAGCTGTCAGCACAGAGCCCGACGCGGGGCTTGAACTCACAAACTGCCAGATCGTGACCTGAGCCGAAGTCGGACGCTTAACCGACCAAGCCACCCAGGCGCCCCTAGGTGTCTGACTCTTAATTTCAGCTCAGGTCATGATCCCAGGGTCATGGGATTGAGCCCCATGTTCGGTTCCACATGGACAGTGCAGAGCCTGCATGGGCTTCTCTTTCTCTCCCTCTTTGTTGGTCCCTCTCCCCTTCCTCAAAATGAATAAATACCAAAAAAAAAAAAAATGTATTTTTACTTCTTAATCATATTTCTGAACTCATCTTTAGGAGTCAATATTTTTATCTTTTACCTCCAGACTTTACAAGGGTCCAAAATAATAAAATTTAGAGGTTAGGTCATTAAAAATGCTCAAATATAAAGAGACAGAAAAGGCCTCGAGAAATGAAGTCGGTAACTCATCTTTGAGGTGGTGAGTAACTATGTATGTTCAAATAACATTTCAAGTGCTTCTGACTTTGGTATCCCCCTTACATCCTAGAGACACGTAAGGGGAGTCCCTTCTCTTGGGTGCTTTCTTTTCTCCAATGGCTCCCGTCCTGGGCCAGTCTCCAGTGGGAAATCACCAGTGGCGTCTTCGCTTGGGAAGAAAGGAAGCAGAGAGTGAAGGCCAGTGCCAGGTCTAGTGGGAACCCTGTGCTCCTTTTCCATGTCCCCTAAACAATGACATCAGTACTCGTGTTACTGTTAGTAGTATGAGGAAGTGCTTCTCGGTGTTTCCAAGGGACTAAGGGAGTCTCCAAGGGAGACTGGGAATGAGTGATGGCCATGGAAGAGAAGCAGGACAGCTAAACCCAAGGTCAGTGAAACAGAAGCTTAACTAGGGAACTAGGAGCTTTTCCCTCCCATCAAGGTCTGACTTCAGGATTTGCAAATGTAGAACAATCCCCAATACTGCCTCCTCTCTAAGTCCTCATCAGCCTTTGGTCAGCCCACTGGCAACAGAAGGAGCATGGGAGGGACTCTGTTTCCAAGAAGGATGGTCCCACTCAGTGCCACCGTCCCGGGGGCAATGCGTTCGTACCATCATCCCCTATTAGGGTTTTGAACTGATTCCCCCCAGTGGAAGATGTTACCTGGGCAAAGCAGGTTTATTGTGTGGCTGAGACTCGTGTGTACCTATGGTACACGCGGCCTAGAAATGGAAACCCAGAGAATCGAACCCATTGTCCCAAACCACACAGCACTTTAGTTCCAGACCCAGGACTTACAGCCCAGTCTCCCAACGGCCAGACCCTATTCCCTTGTAATTACCCCATTAGGAACCAACTGGGCCTTTACAGGGTGAATCTGAAGCCCTGAACACTTGTGCTTACATAATTTATATGAGAGGAAAAAGTGGGTAAGATTTCAAACGATCGACTCTGCTAACAGTATAAATAAGGGACATCTTGTACTGAGCTTTAAGCTTTCTTTGTTGGGCCTTTCCCTTAAATGCCTCTAGCACGTCTTCCTAGTATTGAACAAACATCCACTCTACCTAGGTCATGGATTTTTGTCCATACCAACTGAAAATGTGCCGGCTTTTTTTTTTTTTTTTAATCATCACTAACAGCTTTCTTAATTAACCTGCTGCTAGAGTCAACAGCACAGTTCACTGTGCTGTTTACTCTCCAGCCATTCTAGAGTCAAGATGCTCTTTGAGAAGTACAGAACACTTGCCCGAGGCTGTTTTGATTTCCAGAAAGAAAGAAAGCAGGGGAGGGGGGGTATGGTGGGGGTGGAATCCTTATAACCACAGTGAATTTGACTTAATTGCTCAAACTTCCTTCTGATTGTTTTGCCCCGAGTAACAGCCCTTCCTTAACTAATAACTTTAATTATAGCAACCACTAGTTACAAAACTGTACCTCCTTTCTTGACTTGCTCTGTTCCTGCAGACTTCTCATTACAAAACCAGGGATCAGCAAGTCACTTTCCTAGGTTTTCATTAGATGGGATGCAGGGTCCTGGAACCATACACACACCGCATGTTCCGTGCTCTGTGCATCAGTCTGTTGTGGCTGAAGTCGATCTGTGGGGTTCTGTCTTTGAGATTTGCCTGACACACAGGATGAGTAGGAAGTGAAAACAGGATCCTGATTCTCAGAGAACTCATCTTCAGAGAATAACAAAGTTGAGGATATTGTGTACCATATATATATTTTTAGTTTATTTATTTTGAGAGAGAGAGATAGCACAAGCAGGGGAGGGGCAGAGAGAGACAGGGGAAGAGACAGAGAGAATCCCAAGCAGGCTCTGCACTGTCAGCGCAGAGCCCGAGGCAGGGCTCGAACTCATGAACCAGGGGATCATGACTTGAGCTGAAACCAAGAGTCAGATGCTTAACCGACTGAGCCACCCAAGTGCCCCAGAGGACATGGTGATGATGTACTATCTTTAAGACAAATGTAGGTTTCCCCATAAAACCCAAGTCCCTCGTTTCATCCCAAAAGGTTTACTAGGATGCTGCAGTGATTGTAAAAAACAAAAAATTAAAAAAAAATACAGCTGTTTAACTTGAAGTCACCAGAACACATCCAATACAAGCGTGCTCTCTGGCTCTGAACCCACAACATTTTCGTCTGATGAGGAAGAAAATAAACGTTTCCTGCACTTCAGACTATTCGGCCAGGGTTCTTGTTATGGGATGGTTATCGGGCAAAGCCACACTGGGTTCAGGAACAGTGAGACTGCTGAAATGATCTGTTTCAGCTGCACTGCTGCCAGGTGAGGACGATCTCGTGTTTGATGACGACACATATTCAGCGGTTGATTGTGCAAGAAATGGCAGTGTTTTTCCAGTTTGTTTTTGCCTCCTGATGCGTGAATCCGGCTTGCGTTCCCTGTGCCGCCCTGCGGAGCTGACCTTCCTCTTGAAAATCACTCAGCTATTCCCAGAGGCCTCCCCACTTGCTGGCGCAGCCCCGCCCACTCTCCTGTAATGCTGGGGAGGGGGGGCATTCTCACCCCCCAGCCCGACCTCCACCCGCCAGGCGGTCGTGGTGGCCCTCACTTTCATATCCAAGTTGGGAGAAGCAGGAAGGGCGGTTCACCGCACGTGGCCACCATATGTGGAGGGGCTGAGGGCTGGGTGGGTGGTGGTGTGCTGGCCATCCCTTCTATCGTGATGATGGACAACCCCCCCCCCCCCCACACACACACCACAAGAATTTCCCACAGCCTCAGTTGAAAAGCTGGATCCCTGCAGATGATTTCCAACCAGCGACTGTATCTACTTAATGGGATGCTGACTGACAAATGTTTCACAGAGTTCTTTCCTGGTCCCTCCTCCGGTGACTCCCTTTCTCTTACTGCTGTTTCTCATTTTATAGAGACATATAATATTAAATGGGTACCTCGTTAATCAGCATTGTTAACGTTTCTTCTTCAATGGAACTAGCTAGTTATTTAAAATTTGCAAGCCACTTCTCGACCCTAGAGATGGCAAGTCCCCTTGGGGGTCTCCTGGCTCTGAGAACAACTTTAATGCAAACGGGTAAGTCTGCTCAATAGTCTCTGGTGGGCTGAAGTAGACTGACCGAGGTCTGCCGTCGGGAAAACATGCCAAGGGCCACCAACGGGGGCTCACCATGATGGCAAAGGAAAGGTCTAGAAATGTACTCGAACTCTACAGCCAGGGGGTGAGGGAGAGGTGGTTCTAGGGTAGGGGGGACAAGGTGGGTGTGTGGCGACACAGGGGTGCAGATGAGCAAATGCAAACCAAGAGCTGTGCGCCTTGACAGTGTGGCCATCGTCCTGCCTTAAAGACCCACTCAGCACAAAGATCTGGGCCAGCAATGGCTTCGTTACAGGACAAGATGGGGGCACTGAGCTGTGACTCTGCAGGTCTACGGTGAGGCAGCGACGGAGCAGAAGCAGAAGCAACCACAAATGGGCCATGTAGCGGGCTGGTCATACGTGGCAGTTCTGTCCAGAACGGAATGTAGACAGAGGGATTGGATATCCTGCCAAGCTCTGGAGACCCAAGTTAGACTTAATTTGAAAGACAAGAGAATGTGGCTTCCCAGGTGCCCAAGGTGGGACTCCGGTCATACAGGCTTATTTAGAACCGAACAAGGACCTCAGAGATCATTAGCTCTCGTTTTGCAGAGAAGAACTGATCAAGTGCAGATCCCTTGACCCCATCACCAAGCAAGTAATGGGTAGAATTTGGATAGGAGACACATTGCTGACCGCCACCCAGGGTCTTTGCCATGGTCGAAACTTGTTAACTCTCCCTAGACGCAGTATGGTTTCTTTAAACCATCTGAGATTTAGGAGGGTGCAAACTTTAGCTCCTACTCTGGAATTTAGCGGCAAAGACTGGATTCTCCAGTTTCACACATTGGTATGTATGTTATTAGGTTTTAGTAGCCACTAGGAGGGCCTTACCACTTGGTTGGTGAGATAACGACAGAGAGGCACCTCTTAATTTTTACCCTAATCCTGGAGCTCTGGTCCTTTATTTTATTTTATGTATGTATGTATGTATGTATGTATTTATAATTTTATTTGAATCCAAGTTAGTTAACATATAGTATAATAATGGTTTCAGGAGTAGAATTTAGTGATTCGTCACTTACATATGACACCCAGGGCTCATCCCAACAAGTGCCCTCTTTAATGCCCATCACCCATTTACTCCATTCCCCCACCCACCTCCTCTCCCTCAGTTTGTTCTCTGTATTTAAGAGTCTCTTATAGTTTGCCTCCCTCTCTGTTTTTATCTTATTTTTCCTTCCCTTCCCCTATGTTCATCTGTTGTTTCTTAAATTCCACACATGAGAGAAATCATATATTTGTCTTTCTCTGCCTGACTTATTTCACTTAGCATAATACACTCCAATTCCATCCATGTTGTTGCAAATGGCAGGATTTCATTCTTTTTGATTGCTGAGTAATAGTCCATCGTGTATACATACCACATCTTCTTTATCCATTCATCTGCAGATGGACATTTGTGCTCGTTCCATAATTTGACTATTGTTGATAGTGCTGCTATAAACATTGGGGTACATGTGCCCCTTCGAATCAGCATTTTTGTAAACTTTGGATATATACCTAGTAGTGCAATTTCTGGTTGTAGTGTAGCTCTATTTTTAATTTTTTGAGGAACCTCTATACTGTTCTCCAGAGTGGCTACACCAGTTTGCATTCCCACCACCAGTACAAAAGCATTCCCCTTTCTCCACATCCTTGCCAACATCTGTTGTTTCCTGAGTTGTTAATTTTAGCCATTCTGGCAGGTGTGAGGTGGTATCTCATTGTAGTTTTGATTGGTATTTCCCTGATGATGAGTGATGTTGAGCATATTTTCATGTGTCTGTTACACATCTGGATGGCTTCTTCGGAAAAGTGTCTGTTCATGTGTTTTGCCCATTTCTTCACTGGATTATTTGTTTTTTTGGGTGTTGAGCTTGATAAGTTCCTTATAGATTTTGGATACTAACCCTTTACCTGATATGTCATTTACAACCATCTTCTCCCATTCCATAGGTTGCCTTTAAGTTTTCTTGATATTTATTTATTTTTTTAAAGATTTTATTTTTAAGTTATCTCTGCCCCCAACTTGGGGCTTAAACTCATCACGCTGACATCAAGAGTTGCATGCTCCACTGACTGACACAGCCAGGTGCCCCAGCTCTGGTGTTTTATGTGTAACCACCTAGATAACCAGCGTGGTTAAGGCCTAATGTGTATCTTAAGTGCCCCCCAACCAGCCCCTTCTCTTCCAGATAAAATCCTATTGCTCATCCTGAGTTCTCTGTTTGGGGAAGAGCATCCACCAGCTTTCCCCTCAGCCAAACAAAGTCCCATAGATTCCAGCTCCTGAAGAGTTATTCTATTTCCTCTTTTCCATTCCCAATGTTGCTGCAGTACTTAGTAGGATCTTACCACCTGCTATGTGGACTGCAGTAATTTCCTACCTGGTCCCCTGGGTTTTGATCCCATTCCAGATCTTTTACCTCACTGCCACCAATGCGATTTTTTCATAACCGTTAAGTCTGATCATGTTATTCTTTCAATGGCTCTGTAATCCATTCAGAAAAGCTCCAAACCCCTTTGTGTGTGCCAAGGTCCCCCCACGACCCACCTTCTACTTTATTTCATCTAGGCCTTCTTCCACCCAGTCCACCGGCCTCCCCCTGTACCATGCTCCCAAGACTCTACGAGCTGGCTACTCCAAGCTCTCGGAGTTTCTCTGGCCAGCCACCTCTTTTTCATGGCCCCCATTCTCTCATTGTGAGTTCACCCTCATTGGGGAATGTCCCTCTACCTTTTCACCTGATGACCACTTACATGTTTGAAGACTTAATTCAGGTGCCACTATCTCCATGGAGATTTCTCTAACCTCTCAGTTCCTCAGGGTAAAGATGAACGTTCCACCTTGTGTGTCCTGATGGAACCATATTTAGATTTCTATCCTGGCACCTCTAACACTGTAGACAATTATTTGTTTCATTTCTGTCTCTCCCCCAGGATGTTGGGGACCACTTGATGGTAAAGAGCATATCTTATTTATCTTTGATTTTCTAGGACCAAACACAGTTCCTGGCATATAGTAGGCATTTGATAGTGTTTTTAGGATGGAGAAAGGAAGGAAGGAGGGGAGGGAGGGAGAATTTATGTCACAATATAATATTGTTCCATTTTTTATTTCCAGAAAAAAAGGCATGTGGTAAAACTTTGACCACTATTTCTATAAAACACTGAAGCTAATTACTCAAGGAAGTCCAGGAATTCAATTAGTAGTATTAGGAAAGATAAATATTGGGGCATCGGGTGGCTTAGTCAGTTAAGCGTCAGAACCTTGATTTTGGCTCAGGTCATGATCTCACAGTCTGTGAGTTCGAGACCCGCATCTGGCTCTATGCTGAAAGTGTGGAGCCTGTGTGGGATTCTCTCTCCCTCCCTCCTTCTCTGCCCCTCCCCCACTCACTCACTCACACACACAGACACACACTCTCTCTCTCTCTCTCAAAAATAAACAGTAAAAAAGAAAAGACGAATATTATTCATTTTCATATTGTACTATGTGGCTGTTGGCGAGATACCTCCATCTTAAGATTTAAAATTAATCTTAGTGGCTATAGTGGACATTGGTCACGTTTTTCGCTATCCAGATGCCCTTCCTATGTTTGGAGAATTGCCCTGTATGTCAGTCTTTGGGGGAAGGAGAACCCTTGACTGTCTACAACAGCTGCAGATGTGGGCTACCCACCTTGTCAGTATCCCTTGCAGACAGACTTATGGGTGCACAGGGCCCACTCATTACATATGCCCATAAGGAATTGGGAGCTGATGACAGTAAGGTTTAGAAACAAGAGGACAGTTCTTCTCTGGTGGCAGTGATGGCACCAGTAGCCTCAGAAATCAGCACCAGTGGTCACGTGGACCACAGTGACCAGGGGGCAGAAGGAGGGGGTCAGGAGCAGTGTCTCCACTGGAATACTCTGCATACAGACGTTAGCCAAAGGTCTGAGCTATCGTCTCCTTCTGTTTCTGTCCTGTTCCCAAATCTGGTCCTCCAGCTGTTCCAGTGGTTCTCTACAGCAACTAATCTTTTCAATAAATTCCTTTTCTGCTTACAGTCTTTTCTGTTGCCACTAACAAACCCCAAAGATCCAGAACTCTTTGGTGAGTCACAAATGCTTCTGGCTTCCAGGATTTGGGTCTACACGTGTGTATGATTTGTAGGAGTCTGGCTGATAAAATCTCTCATCCACAGGTGAGTCAATGGTACATTCATTCCATGTTATTAGATTTTTCCAGGCAGACTTTTTTCCACAAAAGCTTCCTTGGGGAAGGTTTTCTTGCCCTAAATCACACCCCTTTGTGTTAGCACAGTGCCTGGCATATCTTAGGTACGTGACAAATGCCTGCTGAAGGAACTGTGGATGAATATTTCAAATCCAGGGGACTCATTTTACTATATCAAATTTGGTGATGTTAAGGTAAAACCTTACAAAAAGAAACCTTACAAAAAGACAAAGATAGTCTTTAAAGAACCTCTTCCCACATGTGATTTGATGATGAACCTACTCAAGAGTAATGCTTGCAGATATTCTAGAAGGAGTTCAATTCAATAAATGTTTTTGATCCTTACAGATCCTTTCCTGGAACTGTTCTAGGATGTTCCTGCTGAAACTATCTCTTGATCTTAATCTTAAGAGATTAATCCCAAACTTGATCTCTGTGACCCTTAGTTTCCTCTTCAGAAAAACGGAGATGATAATCCTTCCTCAAAGGGTTGTTACGAAAAACAAAATGTTACCGGTGCTCATTTCTTTTGGTCTTTATTGTTCCTGTCTATATTCCCAGCATCCTCCCTTAAATTCAGTCTAAAAACCCTCATGAGTACCTTCTCTGCTCCACCATCGACTAAGTTACCACGGATACGAAGTTGAGTAAAGGGATGTGCCTACTTTCAAGGAGTTTACAGTGTAGTCACGGAGATGGATGGGCAAAACAAACAAACCAGTAAACATGGTGAGTGATGGCGGCCAACATGGGTATTGCTAACGAAGTACAGGAAGGGTAGCCGAGAGACAGCAAATTCGAAAAGATTCCTGGAGATGTCCTCAAGGGGAGCCTCTAAGAGGGAAAGCTGAGGGAAAGAGAAAGGAATGCGCTTCCAAGAAAAATGAACTACCGGGGTAAAGGCAAACCTGGAAAACTGCATTTCAGAATTTCTGGAAGGTGAAGTTAAAGATGCATTTGGAAGGAAGCCCAGTCTGTAGAGGGAGGTGGATCAGATCACGGTGGCTAGGTATGTTGGAAAAGGGGCATGGGACTCTGGGTGATGGGGAGCCTCTAGAGGATTCTGAATAAGTAGGTATTTTCAAAACTTCCGTCTGGCAATAGTACGGAGGATGAATACCGGAAGCCACAAGACTGAGAGAAGGGAGGTGCAGTAGGAAGTCATCATCCCCCGTCCAGGTGAATGACTGTGTCAGTCCAAACTGGGGAAATGGTAGAGGAGACAGGAAGGGAGGAAGGGAGAGAAACAACGTTTAGAAGACGTTAAACATGTTATGAGAAGGCCTGTTAGTGTCCTCAGGGTTCACCTTTGTTCTGCTTCCTAAATATTATCATGGTGCAAAGGGGTTGAGCTGATGATGATAAATGGTCCCTTGGCCCCCACATTCCCCACCCCTTCATCTTCAAATAGGATGGCATTACCACTGACCAGACACTGTGCCCAGCACCAGGCTGCGACGGCATGATTCCAAACCACCTTTGATCTACATTCAAAGATCACACACGTGATGGAAAGGCTTCCAATATTTTCCATGTCAGGAAACATTTTTGACCTGGTGAAAATTATTCACCTTTCTGGAATCCCCTGTAAGGTATTTTACATTTTTCAGACAATCCTATTCAGAAGCTCCAAGGAATCTTTAACCAGGATTTCTTTTCATATTATTTTCACCGGACAGCCTACAGACATTTAAATGAAACAGGAAAAAAAGCAGCAAAGAGGATATGAAGGTAAACCCATGATAACATTGACCAAAAATGTCGGGAATGGCTTCCCCATTCTGTCAAACAGAAACGAGGCCAGACGGCTATTTCATTGGGATTTACATTCTCCACCCCAAACAAATCTAATCTCGTCCTGGTGTTCACAGGCTCGGCCAGCAGGAAAACAGTCTAAATGTGGAGTGACGAGATGTAGATATTCTGGCTCTGTTCCCAGGAGGCCAGGTCAGGATGAGAATCAATATTTCAATAGCTTGGGATTAGGAAACACACACGTCAAATCTTGTCCCACAGACATTCTGCATCTCTCATGGACTGATAGGGATGAACCGTTCGACTCATCTGTGGAAATGTACCCCGTTATTCTTGCACTCTATATGGAGAAGTACAAGCTGTGGAAACAATTCTCAGAATGAGACCTAGGTTGCTTACAGGACTGCCGTAAATAAGGTCTTAAAGCCCCTGATAAGCAGCTTTTCGGGGCAAAGGGAAGACAGAGCAGGGCTCTAAATGCGGTTGTGTTATTTAGAAAATAAAGCGCACAGAAATCAAAAGAGGCAGCATTTGGCTTGAGTATGCAGCAGGCTTTGCTCAGATTTGACAGACCTCCCCTGGGGACCCCTTGCCCCCAAACATTTGGAAAATCCAGGCAACCAAAAGATAGTCCCAGCCAATTGGTACCTTTCCTGTTTGTATCAAAGGAAAAGCATTGAAACCACAGGATGATGAATATCAGTTCCCACACTGGGACGTGTGTCTGCAGGTACAACTGAGTGGGGGTGGGGTGGGGTGGGGATTTCACATTTACCCCTTTTCCCCTCAAAAATAATGAATGAAAGCAACTGTAGTTAGAAAAGGGGTTTTCCTCCAGCGGAGATTATGTCTCTCGTGTCCTAGGGCGCACTCACATTTCCCATAGCCACACAGGCTTTTTCTAGGGCATGCCTTGGTCTAACACTTCCAGGTGCCCATGAAAGAGAAGAAATGTGAGGGAAGGGGGGCAGGGGTGTGGGGCGTGGACCCAAGCAGAGTCTCAAAGATCTAATTTCGACTCTGACAAGCATCAGATCAAAGGAGTCTCTCCTTGGTTCTTTGATCTCTTGATAACCACATTTAGCACCCTCCCGGGGCTGTGCCTGAGGCAGGCAGCCCTCCCTTCAAACTCCCTCATCTTTTTCTCCTTTAAATAATTCAACTGCTAAACATTTTCAAAGGGGTGGAACTAAGCAAGCGCTTAAGATCCGACTCCTTTGCTAGATTTAGTAAAGCCTCTCGTTACCGTACCAACACCAGATTGGAAAATAAAAATAAGCACCACGGAATCCTAAAAAAAAGGATGCTTACCGCTTTCAATACCTTCTCTGACTTCCAGTGGTGCAGCAAGTGCACAGAAATGGGCCATTGAACACAACTTCACCTCCAGAGATGCCTGGTGGTGCAGGAAGGGGGAGAGGTGGCCCCTGGTCCTTGTGCTGGTAGAGGCAAGGATCTGAGGTGCAGCCACCTCCACGAGAGCCCTCGCCCCTCCTTCCTTCCCTCCCCCATGTCCCCAAGGTGAAGAGACGGGCCTCCCCCCCTCGGGCCCCACATCATCCGGTGTCTTCCGGTGCTGAGTGTCCTTCCTAGGCGCACCCAGCATGTTCCACTCAGAAACAGCCTTTATTAAAGCATCAGGCAGGGAGCAGACAAGCCAAGCCACCGAACTTGCTTCTGCCGTCGGATGATCCTAGGTTGCCAGATTTAGCAAATAAAAATACAAGACAGCCAGTTAAATCTGAATTTCGGATACATGACGAAAATACATATATATTTTACCATGAGTATGTCCTAAATGTTGCATGGGCACATTAATAGCAACTAAAAAAAATATCCATCGTTTAGCTGAAATTCAAATTTAATTGAATGCACTGTATTTTATCTGGCAACTCTCTGTCACCAAAACTTGTGAGAACATCTCAGGGTAGCCTGGCTTCAGAGAACAACAAAGATTGATTTGTGAGTGTGGCCCCGGGGGAGTCCTTTTACCAGGGGGGTGGGAGAAAGGAAAGGGACTATCATCTGCTGAGCCCCCGTACACATTGCGTCCCATGTGATCCCCCCCAACACCCCCACGGGATAGGGGCTACAACACCCTTTTCACTTGGATGGAACTAAAGCCCAGGAGAGTCAAGGAGTTTGTCAGCTTCCAAGTAGTGCAGGTAGGATTCTCCCCCAGGCATTCCTAACTTCGAGTCCAAGATCAGTTCCATTACCTGCCACTCTCTCCTTCTCTCTCCCCAACAAGGCACGACACATCCGGAGCCTAACATAAGCAGGCCCTTTTCATTCCAGATATATCTTTTCATGTTAATCCAAAGTTCTAGATCTTATCACCTAGAACTCTCTGTTTTGGCATTAGAAACTGAGGGGTGTGGGAAAGCCGCTGTAAGAGAGGTAAGGCGATCTGAATGGGGGTGGGGGATGAGGGCGTCTTAGGTACTTAGGCCAACTGAAGACAGTCACCAGCGATTTGCCTCCCACCAGTGAGCCTGTGTAAACTCATTAATCTGTCCCGAATTCAAGCTGGGACACCAGCATATTGTGGAATGCTGACTTTCTCACTCCCTAGGGCAGTAGTTCTCAAATTTAAGTGTGCTTCAGAATCACCTGGAGGGCTTGTAAAACAAATTGCTGGGTCCCGGCCACAGCCCCAGAGTTTCTGCCTTAGTAGGTCTCGGGTGAGGCCCAAGAATTTACAATTCTTCTTTTTTTTAAGTTTAATTTATTTTGAGAGAGAGAGGGAAAGAGAGAGAATCTCAAGCAGCCTCCACACGGTCAGCACAAGAGTCCAGTGTGGGACTCGAACTCACAGGACTGTGAGATCATGACCTGAGCCGAAATCAATAGTTGGACGCTCAACTGACTGAGTCACTCAGGCGTCCCCAAAAATTTACATTTCTGACATTGCTTCTGGTCACCGTGATGCTGCTGGTCTGGGGACCCTACTCTGAAAACCACGGCTCTGGAACAAAAAAGGAGGCTTCCCTAAAAATAATACAGGTATCCACTTTTCCCAAAAGTTTGCATTTTGTCACTTCGCTTTTACGAAAGACCTCTTTTCACTCACTGAAAGAAATCCTAAGAGGATTTTCACTTTTACGCAAAAAGCGTAAATAGCATTCAGCGTGTGTTTTGCAGGGAGCCCCTTCTAGAAGAGGCAGAGTGCCCCGAGAAGTGAGAGAGACCTCACGGAGCCCCTTTCCCGAAAAATGTGCTCAGCATCAAGTCCCCAGGGCTCTGAACCGCGTCTGTGAGCATCTGTGTCTCATCTCGGTTTATTCTGTGCACCTGCTAGCAAGGTGTGTCCCAAGGTGTCAGAAAAGCCTAACAGGTGGAGGTCTGAGAATGCTCAGAAAAACTTTCTTGATAAATTAATGGTAACTGCTTCTTTGTTTTGCACCACCTACAGAAAGTTTCACAGGAACAGTCTACTTTCGGATCATGGGAGAAACCGGTGTACGGTATTTGCTCTTATCCACGTACCCTATGGAAGTCAAGGCCATTTTTACACCTGTCATAGCCAGCACTTGAAAGTCTACCCCTTTAATGAAGTCTACCTGCATTCCTTCACTCAGTCGTCCCCACGGGTAGGACTTAGGCACCCACAACGTAACAGATATTATGTGGGAGCCCAGGACACACGGATAGGCTCTGCCCAGTTTCTGCAAGTGCACAGGAGACCAGCACGTAAACAAAATAACACCAGTGGAATGAGAGGTGTAATCATCAAAGCAGAGAAAGTCAGTCACAAAGGAAGAGACAAGTGGAAGGAAGGGTCCTCAGTGGACACAGCCCTTGGGCTGCGTTTGGAGCACTGAGTTTGGAAATGAAGGAAGACAACAGGAGGAGGGACAGTCCATGCAGAGGGAAGAGCATCTGCAAAAGCACAGGGGTGGGAAACAACATAGGAAGTTCAAGAGCTGCAAGAAGTTTACCGTGGCTGATGTATATGGTCAACTTGGTGACGGGCGGAGAGTGGGTGCTGTGAGGGAGCCCAGCGGGTAGATCCTGATGAAAGGTTGAGTTTCTTTTCTGTTAAGATGACGATGAGGCACTACGTGGCTTTTAGGGGAGGGATGCCATTCAGACCTGCGCTTTGGAAAGGGGTCAGGGATGTGAAACTTGAAGCCTGTTTCAGTAGGACCCACTGGAGGTAGAGAGTGTGAATGAGGGTAAGGGCTCTCGGAAGAGGATAGAAAAGCAAAGACTGATGGTCTGAAAAGAAACTTCCATGCTCGCTCTTGCTAGTCTCCGGTGCCAGAAGGATCCTGGCTAAATTTGGGGGAATAGATGCAAACATTTCTGTGTGGTTTTGTACTGCTATCTTAGTAAGTCTGTGCCTTCCACTCTGCATTTCTGTTCCAGCAATGACCACCCTTTATACAACATTTTTTAAAAATGTTTATTTCACGACTGGGGGAGGGGCAGAGAGAGGGTGACACAGAATCCCAAGCAGGTTCTAGGCTCCGAGCTGTCAGCACAGAGCCTGACGTGTGGCTCGAACCCACGGACTGTGAAATCATGACCTGAGCCGAAGTCTGATGTTTAACCAACTGAGCCACCCAGGTGCCCCAAACTTCTTTAAGTCAGTATTGATTGTTCAATTTTACTGTCCTTCCTATCACCATGTATTTATTCACCCCAAATTATTTAGTAGCTTACTGGCAAATAAAGGTACAGCTGAAATTCAGTATGAAACACAAAACAGTGGAGAGATCTCCAAAGACCTGTGAGACCACAGAGGAAAGAAAGTTGAACCTAAAAACCGTCAATTGTACAACAATTAATTTTCAAATCACTTTGCAATTAACTTGTGGACTTGAATAGAAAATATCAATTCATTCCCTAGATTGAAAATGACTTCCCAGCAGATTACGTATTTTTTTTTTCTTTATATGATGCCTAACAGAGCCCCTGTAGCGCTGGCACTTGATAAATCCAGTTGGTAATTGAGAAGAGTAATTAACCTGTTTTAGCCTATTAATTTCACCAGACTATCAAAATTCTAAAATAAATAGAACAGTCTTCATTATTCAACTTTCCCCAAATAATGAATATTTTATTCGATTTTTTTTAAAAAATGTTGTTTTACATGTAGTAATATCAAGAGTGTAATATCGAGTTATCACGTATGGAAACCTGGCTTTGGGGTTGGGGAGATCTCGACTTTACACAGGCCAGTGGTGATCGACACAATCAGAGCTCACTCCTGAGGACACAGGAGGAAAATAAACACAAATGTTCAAAATATTTTTAATGTTTATTTACTTCTGACAGAGAGAGAGAGAGAGAGCAGGGGAGGGGCAGGGAGAGAGGGAGACACAGAATCCGAAGCAGGCTCCAGGCTCCGGGCTGTCAGCACAGAGCCCGACACGGGGCTCGAACTCACGAACCATGAGATCATGACCTGAGCTGAAGTGGGACGCTCAACCGGCTGAGCCCCCCGGGCGCCCTGAGAGTGAGCAAGAGTCACAATTTCAGGAGATGAAAACCTCTTATAGAGATCACCCTCACTCATACGTTGGGAAAGTGACCCGGCAGCCAGGGAATGACCAGTCATTGCAATCTCTTTAAATCATCTTCCAGCAATTTGATGCCAGAGGCTTAAGGTGGAGAGACTTTACACCAAAGTGCAAACCCTTCCCTGGGCTTCCTGCGGGCTGTGGGGTCAGCCGGATGTCCCGAGGATGGCAGCTTTCCTCTGGAGAGTCACCCGCTGCGGGGACCATGTCCCTGTCTGCCTTTTGAGAGTTGCCAGCAGCTGTATCCACTGGGAGCCCAAGAAGGTAAAAGTCCTCCCCAAGCCCAGGGCCTTGACCTCAAGGGGTGGGGGCGGAGGGAACCCATGGCTTTGCAGCCACAGGAACTTCTGAGATAAAACTGAAAAAAAAAAAATTAACTGGGAAAAAAAATGAGAGAAAAGAAATTAAATAGGATGATTTATGATGTCTTCTCCTTCTGGCTTTTCCACGGAGGTCATGATGGCTCTTGTTGCTGATAAACGAGTTCAAGATTGGCCCTGAGAGTCTGTAGTGAAGCGAAGGCATCTCCAGGGTGTATCAGGGATCCCCTCGGAGGCCCCAGAGCCTCAGTGAAGACCCGGCAGATTCCCTAAGGTGCCCAGGCCAGTCAGTCTCCTCCCCCCAGCAGCCTTGCCTGTGCCCCGGGTTGCTCGCATGTCTCTTGGTCACCTGGAGATCATGGGCATGTGTGTTTCCAGCAGGCATCTGTGAAGTTCAGTTTGGACGTCAAAGAAAGCACGTGGAGGGAGGGGCACCTGGGTGGCTCAGTCACTTAGGTGTCCGACTCCTGGTTTTGGCTCAGGTCATGATTTCAGGGTCCGTGGGTTCGAGCCCCACATCGGGCTCTGTGCTGACGGCGTGGAGCCTGCTTGGGATTCCCTCTCTCCCTCTCTCTCTCTGCCCCTCCTCCACTTGTGCTGTCTCTGTGTCTCTCAAAATAGATAAGTAAACTTAAAAAAAAAAAAAAGAAAGAAAGAAAGGCACTGGAGAATATTTTTAGAAACTAGTGCACCAGAAAGATTGGCAATTCTGGGAAAATTACAAAATAAATTGGGTTCATCATTGTTGCCGTTCCTTTCTGCTTTTATTACCCCTGTTGGATGCTGGAGCCCTATTTCTACCTCGGGGCCTCCAACTGTCTGGCTGTTTTCTGTCTGCACAGCAATCTGCACTTCGAACTCCTCAGAAAACCATTTTCTTGTGTGTTTTTTTAATTATTTTTTAAAATTAAGCTTATATATTTATTTTGGCACAGAGAGAGAGAATCCCAAGCAGGATCCATGCTGTCAGCACAGAGCCCAATGTGGGGCTTAATCTTACAAGCCATGAGATCATGACCTGAGCAGAAACCAAGGGCCTGGCACTTAATCGCCTGAGACACCCAGGTGCCCCAAACCCGTGTTCTTTTTTTTTTTTTTAATTTTTTTTTTAATGTTTATTTATTTTTGAGACAGAGAGAGACAGAGCATGAACGGGGGAGGGGCAGAGAGAGAGGGAGACACAGAATCGGAAGCAGGCTCCAGGCTCTGAGCTGTCAGCCCAGAGCACGACGCGGGGCTCGAACTCACGGACCGCGAGATCGTGACCTGAGTTGAAGTCTGACGCTTAACCGACTGCGCCACCCAGGCACCCCCAAACCCGTGTTCTTAAAGCACACTGTCCATTGAAACTATCCTTCCTTTTCCTCGCCCTGGGTCTATTCCCAGTCTGTGGACCTCTCCAGATTCCTTTCTCACAGCATAACTGATCTCAGGCAAAAAGCAAACTGACCAGTTATTTTTACTAAGGTGTGAACAGCAGCAGCCAGTGGACACAGTCACTCGCTCGCCGTGCTCGTCTTCCTTGGAGCCATCAGCCAGCTGACTCGCTTGTTTGCCCAGTCTCCTTTTTAGCCCGGCGTGACCGCGAGTTATGGAGACACAAGCCCCCGACTGGGGGTGGGGGGGTGTCTTTGAGAGGGTTTTCCTGACAGGAGGGGACAGACACGTCTGGTAATCTTCTGAAATCCTTCTACCTGCACGCAGCTACGTCAGCCGGAGGTGTGGAAGTGATGCTGCAGCCAGCAAGAGGGAAAGGCCGAGAGAATCGGGCCAAGGCGAGCGCTGGCCTGACTCCCCCATCTCCCTGTGTGGGATCCTCGATCCTTCCAGCATATGCTCTTGCTGAAGCACTCCATTCACTGTGACCCCCGGCCCCGACCCTCTGCCCCTCAAACCCACCACTCAGGCTCTACCGCTTTGAACAGATTTTTAAACATCCGACACAGCACTGTGAACTGTAGACACAGTGTTGCACAGATCTCCGGAAGGTACTCCTCTTGTACGACTGAAATTTTGTGTCTACTGAACAGCAATGCCCCCGCCCCGCCCCCCCCCCCCCCCCCCCCCCCGGCCACCACCGTCGTCCTGTTTCTAGGAGGTTGACTGCTTTAGATTCCTCGTGTAAGTGGGATCATGCAGTGGATGCTCGTCTGTGACCAGCTCATTTCACTTAGCACAGGTTCATCCATCGTGTCACATACGGCAGGATTTCCTTCCTTCCTTGAGGCTGGATGATATTCCGTTGGGTGCACGCATTTGACCTTTTAGCCACAGTTTTAACTTTCCCCCAGGCCCCATCTGCAGCTAGGAACACACCTGTCCTTCCCCAAGGCTGAAGGAAGGTGGGAAGTACTGGAACTCAGTGACTTTCCCTGGCACTCCCAGCTCCTGAATCTTGAATAACCCTGCTTTCAAGAACACTCCGTGATCTCCGCCTCCCTGTTCTCCCAGTTCTTCCCCGCTGGTTATTACATAGTAACGGTTCCGGTTTTGGTCAGAAAGACCCCGGTTCCTATCTCAGTTTTGCCAGGAGAACCGGGTAACGTGTGATTTCTTTCACCCTCCAATTCCTCCCTTGTACAATGAAATCATGGCGCATTTCATCGCGGGTCATTATTACATATAAACGACTTAACGTGTAAGCGTGTAATACGTGTTTAATGACCATGAGCCATGACTGGTAGGGCTTATACCAGTAGGCAGAAACACCTGTGCCACCCGGGGCCACCTGACTTGACAGCAGGGATGCATTCCCTGGGTCGAGCATCTCCTCGTCCCCCAAAATCCCTTAATTCTGGAGAGGGGAAAAGCACATTGTTACGAAGACAGATTAAATTAGTTTTTAACTTTATTTTTAATGTTTATTTATTTTGAGAGAGAGAGAGACAGACAGACAGACTCCAAGCGGGTTCCAAGCTGTCAGCACAGAGCCTGTTGGGGGCTCGAACCCACGAGCCCTGAGATCATGACCTGAGCCAAGATCAAGGGTTGGATGCTTAACCCACTGAGCCACCCAGCCGCCCCAGTTTAAATTTGTTTTTAAACGTTCGTGTCTTTGGTGGAAGAAGCTGGGATGGAATGAGAACCCGAGAGCTACAGCAAGAGAGAGGAGAGGAGGCCGGGAGTGTTGGCAGGGAGACAAAGGACATGCAGAGGGAAAGCAGAAGGAAGCGGGGCTGATATGCAGTATGTCCCAGAGACAGCCCTAATTACACTCTTTTCTTCTCTGTTGCTGTTTTTGCTTCCTTTGGTTTAAAAATAAAGTGTCCCGTTTTAGCTCTAATTACGCCTTTTAATTTTCATATTTATAAGATTAAAATTGCATAACCTGCCCGGGACAAACTGTGATCTAAGGCATTTGATATCCCTTAAAAGGGGAAGGGGGGAAGAAAAAGCCCCAGGCTCAACCCGATGAGGCAAAATGCTTCCGTACTAGGAGAACCTTCTTGACTTCAGTTTCTGGATTGTTCTCCCAGGCAAGGAAAACCATCTTAAAAAACAAACAAACTTGTATTCTCGGGCATTTCCCAGAAAAGACGCAGGTACGGTTTAGTAAGACGGGATTTGGTTTTGTTTTTGGAGCTTCGGCGGGGTGGTAAAAGGTCAGCGCTGTGTTGTAATCCTCTCTGGTGCCTCGCTCCCGTAATCCTAACCACAGCCCTCTGCAAGCTGTGCAGCGTGGCAATTAGTAAAATGAAATTTCGTTTTCTAAACATCTTCTCCTCGGTGCCTTAAAAAGTTACTGCTGAGTTTTGAAATGCCCTGGAAAAACTCTGGTGGTCGAAATTCCAGAATAATTTCCTTAGGAGGAGGATGCTAAAACTATTTCCCCCTAAAATAATAGGATGGAAAGATGGGGGCAAAACAGCGTGTCGAACATGACATGTTGAGAAGGGGTGAGGGGGCAAAGGAGGCAGTGATGTGTGGGGTGGAAGAGGTTTTTTATTTTTATTTTATTTTATTTAAAACAATTTTCATGTTTATTTATTTTTCAGAGAGAGAGCATGAGCAGAGGAAGGGCAGAGAGAGAGGGAGACACATAATCCGAAGCAGGCTCCGGGCTCTGAGCTGTCAGCACAGAGCATGACGCGGGGCTGGAACTCATGAACCGTGAGATCTTGATCTGAGCTGAAGTGGGAGCCTTAACTGACTGAGCCACCCAGGCGCCACCGGAGGTTTTTAAAAATAAGGGCTGTATTGCCTTCTGGCCTGCAAACAGGGCTGTTCGTGGGTAGGAAAGCCCACCTTCTCATGCCCTCGTCTGCTCAATGCACCACCCATCCTGGGCCCTGGGCCTCCACACAGGGCTGCTCCCTGGAGTGAGGGCGTCCTCAGGTCAACCTGGAGCAGAGACAGCCCCCTACACACGTGAAGGTGTCAAACAAACAAATCCCACGGCAGCGAGCACCGTTAGAACAAGACACGTAAGGCGCCCCTCCTGACTTCAAACTGGATGACGGTGCTTCCTTCCGCGTTGGTACTTACAATTAGTTCTGACTCTTTCGTACTCGGTCACCACCTCATTCTTCATCATTGTGATGGGGAGCCACCTATACCCACTATGAACTAAAAGTCTCATTTGACCCCCAACCTGTTACCAGAGCTTTAGTGCAACAAAGTGAGATATAGGGGCTTGAACTTTATTGTTTTCCCCTTTATTTATTGACTTTTTTTTTTTATTTGAGAGAGAGAGAGAAAGAGAGGGCATAAATGGGGGAAAGGGGGAGAGAGGGAGATAGAGAGAGAGAGAGGGAATCTTGAGCAGGCTCCATGCTCATAGCATGGAGCCTGATGCAGGGCTTGATCCTATGACCCTGGGATCATGACTTGAGCAGAAATCAAGAGTCAGATGCTCAACTAACTAAGCCACCCAGGCACCCCTATTAACTTTTTAAAAAGTATGATTTTAAGTTTGTATTTATTTATTTTGAGAAAGAGAACGAGAGAGAGAGCAAGTGGGGGAAGGTCAGAGAGAGAGAGGGAGACACAGAATCCGAAGGAGGCTCCAGGCTCTGAGCCGTCAGGACAGAGCCCCACGCGGGGCCTGAACTCACAAACCGCCAGATCGTGACCTGAGCCGAAGTCGGACACTCAATGTCCTAAGCCACGCAGGTGCCCCTGTTAACTTATTATAAGCAGTTTGGCAGCAAAATAGAAAAGAGGGTCAACAGCCTGTATTATCTATAAACCCTTTAATAAACTCCTAAGTTAAGAGACCAACTCTTTTGTTATGGCTTGAATTGTGTCCCCCCTGGTTCCTACGTTGATGTTCTAATGCACAGCTCCTCCGTATGGGACCTTATTTGGAAAGGGGATCATTGTAAAGATACTTGGTTAAGATATTGTACTGGAGGAGGGTAGGCCCTACTGCAGTATGACTGGTGTCCTTATAAAAGCAGGAATTTGGACACAGACACAGGCACACAGGAGAACACCGTGTGAAAGTGAAGGCCGAGGCCAGGGTGCTGCTTCTCAAAGCCAAGCAATGCCAAAGATCGCCAGCAACCACCAAAAGCTAAAGGAGAGGCCGGGGACAGGTTCTCACTCCCGGCCTCAGAAGGAGCCGGCCCTCCCCACACCTCGATCTTGCACTTCCGGCCTCTAGAACTGGAAGGCAGGAAATTTCTGCTGTGTGGGCCACCTGGTCTGTGGCCCTTTGGACCACAGCCCTAGAGAACTCAGCACGTCTTTGTAAGGAAAAAAAAAGAAATCACAGGATTTATACACAGGGCCCTCTGATCATGAAGAGTGTGGGCACCCACGTCACTTCAGACAGCTTCCTGGAGGTCCCCTAGTCCACCTTGCGTTTGCAGAGTGACGTGTGAGGTTCTCCTGGTCTCAACGGGAATCTTCACCATGATTAAGAGTGTCATTTCTCAGTCATTGGCCCCTGGGTCAGGTCATTAACAGGCTAATTTAGTTCCTGTACAGCTGAGGTCTGATGAAGACGAGAGGGATCCTAATCACCGTCTCCAGCGCCTCCTATAAAAACACCTCACTGTATTCTTCCTACTTTAACTTGCCCAACACGTGCCGTCCCCACTCCAAGACCAAGGAAAGACAGCTGACGGGGCCTTGACATCCACATTTCCTCTGCCACGCGACAGCGATTCTGCGTTAAACCCTTAACTATATGGAAGTCTATTACCGACCAGACCAGTTACTAAGGGTGCAGCAGGAGTCAGGAAAGGAGGCGGGAATCTTCCGAAGCACCGATTGATTTTGTTCGGTTTCATGAATGTAATTGCCAGCAGATCCCAAATGGGACCGTCCCTACGTTACCCAAAGCAGACCGATGTGGGAAGGCTTCCAGCCTGGGATCGCACCTCCTTGTGGCTTGGGGGCACCTGCCTATGCTGGGAAACACTGGCATCAACGGGAAAGCAACGCAGGTCGAATGACTATTATCAGGCAGATTTTTTTTCTCCAAATGTTTTATTTATTATTTTTTTAATCTTATTTTTTTAAATTTACATCCAAATTAGATAGCATATAGAGAAACAATGATTTTAGGAGTAGATTCCTTAATGCCCCTTACCCATTTAGCCCACTCCCCCTCCCACAACCCCTCCAGCAACCCTCGGTTTGTTCTCCAGAGTCTCTTCTGTTTTGTCCCCCTCCCTGTTTTTATATTATTTTTGTTTCCCTTCCCTTATCTGTTCATCTGTTTTGTCTCTTAAAGTCCTCATATGGGTGAAGTCATATGATTTTTGTCTTTCTCTAATTTCATTTAGCATAATACCCTCCAGTTCCATCCACGTAGTTGCAAATGGCAAGATTTCATTCTTTTTGATTGCCGAGTAATACTCCATTGTATATTTATGCCACATCTTCTTTATCCATTCATCCATCGATGGACATTTGGGCTCTTTCCATACGTTGGCTATTGTCGATAGTGCTGCTATAAACATGGGGTTGCATGTGTCCCTTCGAAACAGCACACCTGTATCCCGTGGATAAATGCCTAGCAGTGCAATTGCTGGGTCTTAGGGTAGTTCTATTTTTAGTTTTTTTGAGGAACCTCCATCCTGTTTTCCAGAGCGGCTGCACCAGTTTGTATTCCCACCAACAATGCAAAAGAGATCCTCTTTCTCCGCATCCTTGCCTACATCTGTTGTTGCCTGAGTTGTTAATGTTAGCCATTCTGACAGGTGTCAGGTGGTATCTCATTGTGGTTTTTGATTTGTATTTCCCTGATGATGAGTGATGCTGAGCATTTTTTCATGTGTCGGTTGGCCATCTGGATGTCTTCTTTGGAGAAGTGTCTATTCATGTCTTTTGCCCATTTCTTCACTGGATTATTTGTTTTCTCGGTGTTGAGTTTGATAAGTTCTTTATAGATTTTGGATACTAACCCTTTATCTGATATGTCGTTTGCAAATATCTTCTCCCATTCTGTCGGTTGCCTTTTAGTTTTGCTGATTGTTTCCTTCGCTGTGTAGAAGCTTTTTATTTTGATGAGGTCCCAGTAGTTCATTTTTGCTTTTGTTTCCCTTGCATCAGGCAGATTTTCTGAACTCACTTTTGCCAAAATAATCCATCCGGGTGGCTACTTACAAGTGAACCGATCACGCAAATACGTTTCTTCTTGGAAATACACAGTGAGATGGACTAGAGTTTCATCATCCTCTCCAGGCCATTTCCTTATGTTTACATTTCCTCACATTACCTCACTTTGATCTTACTTTTTCCTTCCAAGCTCCCAAGCTGGAATTTCAACAAATTCGCACCCCCACCCCCCATAGAAGCTGCTCCCTGCACAACCGGTCCTAATGATTTTTATAAACAGGAAGACAGAAGTCGGGTATAACATGAAGCAGGCAGAAAATTATGGCTTTCACTCTATGCCCCTGAAGGCAGCACCTTATGTCCAATCTGCAAAGTTGCCAAAGAGAGCATTTGGTGCTAAAAAGGAGAGAAAGAATGACCCCAAATGGGATCTGATATGTGGTTCTTCCATGAGGGTTTTCCAATCGAGTCATTGCGAAAGGAGAGATTTCTGGGCAAGGTCGTTTTAAGCAGTCGTTTGCAAAAGAAAAGATGGAAGTAATTTGGCAATTAGATGCTGCGCCAGGGATCGAGTATTTGCCCCACATGGGCACGCAGAAGATACGCCTTCTGTAAACCTTCTGAGGGTCTTGCCTTCATTTCGCTTCTCCGTGACTGCTTTGGAGCCCTCTGCTTAAGAGCAGTGACCAGGAACGGAAGCCACGTGCACTGGGTAACAGTGCTGGAGACAGAAGAGCTCAGCAGCTGCAAGCAGAGGCCTGGGTGTAGCTGGGGCTCTGCCGTCTTGCCCCCTGCCGATCCTCAGGAAATGACTTAACCGCACAGGGTTGTTGTGGAGGATTAAAGGAGCTAATGTGTAAAATGCAAGCGTCGATGGGGAGCAAGTACTCAGCACTAGCTTTCATGCTGCTGTTCCGGGCCCTGTCGGGCACGGCGGGAAATCCGGGAGGGAGCGTAGTGGGCTCTTTGGCCTGACCCCTCTCAGTCTGCCACGCGGAGCACAAATGCGACACAAGCACGAGTATCTGCATCTGTCCCCTGTTTGCGTACTTGCGTCTCAGGCGGTCTATTCAATGTCCTAGCGGATTCATACATGCACTTCTCTTGAAGCTGCTGGGTCCCCCTCTGCCGGCCGCAGCTTCTCATGCACGGTCCCAAGTGCCATTCCCAGCCCTAGGGAATTCTCACCATCCTCTGCTTTCTCTCTCTCGAGCCCAGGCTGCCGGGCACTGTTGCAAAGAGCCAAGAGATGGATCATTCATTCATTCATTCAACAAGCATATACTGAGCTCCTTGTACGTGTGGAGGGCACTTTGTGGGGGTGGACAGGACAGCCACCGTGGTCTTCATGCTCCCCACACTCACAGCCTAGTGGGGACAGCAAGCAGACGCACAACCACATGCGCCGTGTCACAGAGGGACAAGTGCCATAAAGGAAACGGCCAGAGGCTGTGACTCGGGCTGACGAAGGCAGAGGGAGACCACTTCGCCAAGCAGCCTGAGAAGGATGAGTGGGGCTGTTCACAGGGAACAGCGTGTGCAAAATCCCTGGGGAGGGAATGCGCCCGGCACACTGGGGGACCTGGGAAGGCCTGTGTGGCAGGGCTGAGGATATTGGGGTGAAGAGAGGGATACGTCAGGGTAGCAAGGTACACAGGGTTCAGGTCGCACCAGGCCGCAGGTCCTGGGATGCTTAGAATTTTATCCTCAGAGAAACAGGGAAGCACAGGCAGATTTTTAAGCAGACATTGAACATGACTAGAACTCTAACCTATGCATCATACAAACCACTGGCCACTCAGGGTTGGGAGTAAATGTCGCTCGACTTGAGGCACCAGGCAACGAGGAACATTTATGAGCGTCAGCCCATGTCCCGCGCAGAGCAGACAGGCTCCTTTGCCTGGGCTCGTGGCCCTTCTGGCTGAGGTGTCCTGCCTGCTTTTCAGGGAAAACCCACATCTTCTCCCAGGTGGCTCCTCGCTGGTGGCCAGTCGCCTTTCAGTTCTTCCCGGGCTCCTCAGCTCAGCCATGGAGGCCTGTGCTGACCCAGGGCTGCTCCCATCTCCACATACTCAGTCTTTCCGAGGCCCTCGCTGCCCCAGGAAAGACTGATTGCGAATAAATCTGGTTCCCAATGGGTCTCCTGGGCAGACTTCCCAAACCCTTGGTCACATTTTCAGTCCTACTGTTCCTCACCGCGGAGCGTCTGTGCCCCAGACCTCCCGGGGTACATGACCCTGCTGAAGGACGGATGCGAGGGTGCGTGGCCCCCAGCCATCCTGAAGGTTATTCAGGTGAATGCTCTCCAGATCCAATGCTGCAGACATCTGCTCACTGACTTGCAAATGGAAAGGCTTTGAACCCTCTATCCCAGTAAACAGCCGTCCCAGACTAGGAGCCTATATATACTGTACTTAAGAAGGCGAAGAGGGGCTCCTGGGGGGCTGAGTCAGTTAAGCATCCAACTCTCTCGGTTTCAGCTCAGGTCATGATCTTACAGTTTGTGAGTTCAAGCCCTGCATCAGGCTCTGTACTGGCAGTGCAGAGCCTGCTTGAAATTCTCTGTCTCCCCCCGCCTCTCTCAAAAGAAATAAACATTAAAAAAATAATAAAAAAGGCAAAAAAGATTTTTCTACTCCCTGGCATTTGTTTCTACAGTAAAACCTTGGTTTGAGAGCATAATTCATTCCGGAAACATGTTCGTAATCCAAAGCACTTGTATACCAAAGTGCATTCCAAGAACCATCGGCTCAGTTGTGATCGGGTGACATTCGGCTTCACATACAACTCGTCGTGCAAGACATTGCTCGTTTATCAAGTTAAAATTTGTTAGAAATGTTTGCTCATCGTGCAGAACACTCACAGGACGAGTTACTCACAATCCAAGGTCTTACTGTATATTTTACATGTCTGCCTAGTGCCTATGACGCTCAAGGGCTAACCCTAAGGAGAACGCAAAGGAGGTATTGTCATGGACCGTGCATGCATGTCCCCTGCCCTACTGCCGTGTACCTGCCCAGCATCCCTCTTCTTCTGGAGAAAGGATAGGACTCGGGCCACACACAGCTGGATGCAGAATGGCCCATGCCGGAGTCCATGTGGCACCCCCATCAGGGAGCCCTTGGGTACTTATCAAGTTGCAAACTCCCGGCCTCACCCACGGAATAAGGATATCAGGGACTGTGCTCAGAGGGCTGTTTCTTGCACTTAGCATGCACTTTTGTTCACGTGCTAACATATGTCAGGGATTTTTTAGTGGAAGGCGCTATGGGGGGTTGGGGATTCATGGCCAATTAGCATGGAGGGTGTGGGAGGCTGGAGATGTGTGGGGGGCATATTTTGAAAACCAGGGGTCTTATTAATAATGTTGAAGTCTCACTGCCTTTGGGTCACAGCACCTGAGTTGATTTATATATTTTGCTCTCAGTAGCTGGCACCTCAAATCTGTGCCAGTTTAGAAATTCTGAAAATAGTTCTGTCGCTGAGCTTTTGAAATGAGCTGTTGGCGTCACGAATGTGACACCCTTCTTTCAGGGGTTTTAACTTCTCCCCACATTCAGTTATAACAATTATATTTCATGCACCGTTGGAGGAGCAAATGGCCAATTAAAACTATTCAGAGCTCTGCTCCCTCTCCTCTCCCTTATATGCATACAACCAATATATATCCCCTATCTGCACACAATCTCCTTATATAACACAGGGACGTTCAGCCACAAGAAGCCTTCACAACAGATTTGAGTGATTTTTAGAATCCAGCTAAAAGAGTTTGTGGAACAGCCCCATGCTGCATTTTTTTTCCAAAAATAATTCTCATGTGATACAAAAATACTCTTTACTAAGGAGCATTAATATTTTCCAGCCTTAAGTGAAAATTGTGTCTGTATGTACCTTAATTTTATTCATACAGACATGTGTATATGTATATATAAAGTGTAAATATTAGGTACATAAAATATACACATGCATGTACATATGTATGTGTGTATATATGTGTGCATGTATACGTATATGTGTATATGTATGTGTGTCCGTGTATGTATGTGTATATATGTGAGTGTGCATATGCATGTGTGTATATGTGTACATGTATGCATGTGTATATATGTCAGTGTGTATGGGTGTGTACATGTGTGTATGTGTGTATACATATGTATGTGTATACATGTGTGCGTGTGTATATGCGGATATGTGTATATGTATGTGTGTATATGTGTACATGTATGTGTGTATATGTCTACATATATATGTGTATATGTATGTGTGTGTCTATATATGTGTATGAGAGTAATATATATGCATGTATATATGTATATGTATATGCATGTGTGCATATATGTGTGTATATGTATGTGCATATATTATATGTGTGTATACGTATGTGTGCATGTGTGTATATGTATGTGTGTCTGCGTATATACGTGTATATGTATGTATGCGTACATGTATGAGGGTGTATAATATATGTATATGTATGTGTATATGTGTATACATGTGTATATATGTATGTGTGTATATATGCATGTATGTATGTGTATGTGTGCATGTATGAGAGTGTGTATATGTATGTGTGTGTGTGTGTGTGTGTGTGTGTGTGTGTGTATCTCTGAGGCTATCTTTCAGTGCATGGGGTGTGAGAGAATCTTCTTAGCTGGGGCCCGTCTTTCCTGCCTAACAGTTTTTAAACAGATGAAGCCTGGTATAAATGACAGCTTTGATTGGTTGCATCCAGAAACCATGGGTGCTCATGAGAATGCATATTCCTGGGCCCTGAATCTCACTAACTACATCAGAATCTCGGGGGGTGCAGTGCAAGGGACTTTTTAATAAGCTTCCCAGGAGACGGTCACCGTCGTGATGTCCTATTCCAGAGCATAACTATCACCAACCTCTCCGTTGCAAGGTAGACGTGCTCTTGCCAGGCTGAGTTCATGAGAAAGTGCCTTCGTTTTCTAGCGGGGCTGGGTGGCAAGGTAGGAAGCCACTCTTTCCCTTTGGAAATACCTCACAGCGTATAACAGGTGCCCCAAATGGATGTGTGCATCATTGTTTCCCCTGCTTTTGATGGAGAAAAGAGGGGTCATGAAATGTTAGTAAGAGAATGGCTGGGCGGGGGGCCTCACGCTAACAGCATTTAACCTATTGACCCTTATTTTATCAGCCAGCGAATGGTGATTTCTGCCCCATGTCCCAGAGCCCCTCGGACTTGGGATGGAAGGATGGTCCCATTGTGCTCTTCCGGGGGCTGGTTCTACTGTCCCTGTACCAGTAGCAGACTTTACCCTGAACCTTCGCTTTAGTTTGAATTCAAGTACCACAGACTTCTTTTGTTAATATTTATTTATTTTGGGGAGAGTGCAAGCGGGGGGAGGGCGGGGGGGGGACAGAGGATCTGAAGTGGGCTTTGTGCTGACAGCAGCAAGCCCGATGTCGGGCTCAACCTCACAAACCGCGAGATCACGACCTGAGTTGAAGTTGGACGCTCAACCGACTGAGCCACCCAGGCGCCCCAGTACCACAGACGTCTGTTTCATCTTTTCTATTGGCTAAAGACACTTGGACCTCAGACTGACTGTAAATTCTTTCTAGAAATCAAACAACACTTTGCCAAGTAAGTGTAAGAGTATGACTTGATGGTGTCCACCACACCCTCTTCAGAAAAGGGAATACTTGCTTAATGGCACTTGCAGTCACCCTCATTTTAATTAACCCTCCATGGCCTATGGAATTAAAGGCGACTGAAAACACCCTTCAGGATCGGGAAAGGACATGGGAAGACAGGGAAAAGGAGTAAATAATTCCAGAAGTAGTTTTTCATATTACTGATATTAAGAGCTGTAGCAATTGTTATAAAGTGTTAGGATTTGAATTTGGGACACTATACACTATAAAAAAAAAAGACATTGAGTTTATTTTTTAATTTTTTTACAGCCCAACTCCAGGCACCATCTAAAGCTACGTATTTCAAAATAATAATGCTGGGGCCAAGTTTTTAACAAAAGAAATTCTTTAAAACTGTCATTTGGAGTAACAACCATGCATATTCCAAATAAAAATCTCATTTTAGTTTCCCTGCGTTGCAAGATTCTAGGCCTGGCTGGAGCTAAAGTTTTCCTTTCCTGAGTTGGTTGGAATTTCCATGAAGGTCAGGGTGGATCCCTGCAACAGAGGGTTAGACAGGTCAGTGATTTGGCAGGAGAATAAAGAGTTCGGGAGGGACCAAAAAGCAAGATCACAGGGAGCATTAAAGTACAGTCTTACTCCCCCAAATGGAAAACAGTTTAGCATACCATGCACATACATGATGCAGATGAACAGAAATGCTTAGAAACCAAGGAAAGGAGGAAAACTGTTTTCTTTCGCGGCTATTTCCCCCCCAAAGACCTTGGAGTCTGCACAGACACGCCCAACACATCTGGCTTGTTCCCAAAACTCCAGACTCTAGTGCTGCTGTAAAAATAGCTGTGAGCTAGGAGGAATGAAGGGGGAGCAAAGGTCTGTGTTTCCGAAAGGGACCTTTTTCGGCTTCAGCCTCAAAGATTCTTACGGTGTACCAACTCATTTGTCCGTGTGGATGAATGCAGTCACGACGAGAATCCCATTTACAGGGCAAATAGTCACACGAAGTGAAAGTCTCCGAGAGTTGTTCACGCTTTGAGGGGAAAAGAGGGAGAGTCATTCCAGATGTTGCTACGATAATGCTGAGCCGTTGCCATAAAAAGCTGTAGGAATGGCATTAGCTCACATGGAAATAATGTTTTAACTAGCTGGGAGTGGCTCCTGGAGCTTGCCCCAATTCTGCCCAGATCTAATGCACCCGGGGTCATCGCAGAAACTATCCTCAGGAACCGAGCTGGTAGAGATCGTCCGGCAGAAATTCTGGTAGAAAGAGACACCACTGCCAGCCTGGGCAGGGGTGAAGATGACTCGGGGACCAGGAAGAGAACTCTTAGGACAGCTCTCAGTCACGAGAAATGCTCGGATGTCACCACAGAGATGTAACCGGGGAGCCCAGTTTCAGAGGACCCGGTGGAACCCAGTACCTCTGCGGCCAAGAAAGGCATCTTCTCCCTCCCGTAATCATTGGGTGAAATCTGCCACTGTTCAGTTATATATGTATTTGTATCCATTCTCTGTAATAAACAATCCGGGTGACATGAATTGATTTTACATGATTTTGGTGCTAATGAAATGTCGAGATTGTCAGCTCGAATTAAAATCTTTTTTATTTCAGGGTGAATAAATATGAAAGTGCTCTTTGGAATTAGGCTTTGAGCTTGAGTCTAGAGCTCCTGAGGAAATTATGCGACACCCCCTACCCGCCTCCCCCCAATCCTAATACTGTATTATAACATAAAACAGTGTAAACATGCTCTCAGAGGTGCCTCTGCCTTAACCACATGATGCTAAAGAGCTCACTCCTCACTCCCCACAGGGCCTGTCTGAGCATCCATCACTGAGCACCTTGTAGAACTCAGCCTTAGAGAGGCTCACCGTAAGAGGGACTTCTCTCCTCGGCTCGGCCACTGTGGGCACGACATTCTTGACGTGAATACTTTAGGCAGGATCTAGCAGATCTGTCTTGCTATTAGGGGTATTAGCAGAGAAGGGTGCAGAGAACCATCCGGGCCTCAATCCCAAGTCAGCTGCTACTTGCAAGGAGGCAAGGCTGGCTCCCAGCTGTGGGTTGGGAAGCAGAGGGAATCTACAGATGACAGGAAGGGGTCGCCTTGGGAAGCCAGAAACCATCTGAAAAGCCAAATGGTGGAAGAGTGGGTAGAAGGAAGAGGAAAAAACTAGAAGAAAAGGTTAAGAATAGAAAACCACCTGAAGGACCCAGCGGGTTTGGAAGGCGGGAATCTGGGAGTGTTTCTTGCAGCCACTGGGATTCAAGGGAATGAGATTTTACAGAGAAATTGGAGAAACATGTGGCGAAGCTATTGAGGACATTAAGTCAGTTCAGAGGACCACAGAAATACCTGGACGGCCTTGAACTCAAGTCCTTATGAGGAAAACAGCAGATTTGGTTGAGAATGTTGAATAGGATGACTCTCTAATGAGAATTAGGCTCAGTTTACACTTGTCCTGCAAGATACAGGGTAGATACTGCACAGGACAGATGCACACGAAACAGTTGTTCACTGCGGATCTGAAATTCACATTTAGCTAGGCATCCTGTATTTTTATTTGCGAAATCTGGCAACCCAGATTCAGTTTACAATGCATCCCTGTGATTACTTGTACAAAATCAACTACAAAGTGTACACAGTGGGGTTCACACATGCCTCCGATCCTGTTTCCTCTAAGGAACCAGGGGGCAGGAGGAGGGTAACCTTTAACATGATGCAGCTTCGGAAATAGTTCCCCTTGATCTCCAGTCTTCATGCTACCGTGCACACCACATGTGGCTTGTGAACCACAAACCACACCAACTGCACTATGGCGGCCCCTTACTGTCCCCAGGCCCTTACCGCCAACTCTTCATCTCCCTGACGCATTTCCTCGAAGTACGGCTCTTCAGCACCAAGTCTATAAATCGTTATAAATTAACTTCTACAGAAGGCTTTGTTTGCAAGCCTCCAAAGGCTTAATAACTTACATTCCTCGTTAACTTAGGAAAAGCGGCACAAAATGGCACAGCATCCGTTTTCTGTGCCATAGTCATTCTCTACATGGTACAGCTTCCCAATTGCTACACTTTCTTCTCTGTTTTTTCTTTCTCTCAGGTGCAGGAGACCAGGCCCCATGGAGCTTTCCTACACCTTCTAGAAGATTCAGGGCGCCGTGGGATCCTGTTTCCATTTTCCAGGCCCGTGGCTGACAATCTTACCCTCTGCCATGCTGCCAACTAATAGCTCTGTGGGGATGACCGAAACCCCTGTCTCCAGCTGTGGTCTCTCTCCGAAGTTCCAGACCTACATATTCAACTGCCCGCCCCACCTGGCACAAGGGTGCTTCATCAAAAGACCCAGAAAAACATCTTGGACCCACGGACTGCGGGCCATTCCTAAAAAGGCATGACAGGAGACGAAGCACCCTGTAATCACAGGAAGTGGTTTTACACTGGAAAGAAGACTGCTCTGCAGGTGGCCTTTTTCCAGGGGCCTTTGAAGGATAAAAGACCATGGACTCACGGACGGGAGCTCCACTTTGAAGAGTAGATGTGGGGCAAACAGCCCCGTTTTCTGAGACGGAGGGGCCACGGGAGAGTCTCTGTGGTTCAAGGAAAGAGAGAGAAGCTCCCCAAGGCTTGATGGAGGAGTGAGGGACAAAGAGGAGCAGAGGAGAGGATGCCACATGGGACGGGGGGGCTGCGCCTGGCTGGAAAGGAGCTTCTCTTTCCTTCGTTTATATGAATGAGGTCAGGCGAGTTTGGGGTTTGTTTTGTTCTTTCCACAGTCTTATGCAGGCTAACATTTCACGGGTGGTAACTAGAAGTTGCATAGCACCCTCCTTAAGAATAAGAGTGGTAGCATTTCGCCAATAGTATGATATGCAGGGACTGGTGGTGAACCAGCTCTGTGGTTCCAATTAGCTCTGGCTTTGGGTGATATAGGTGACTCTCCTCTTTAAGGCAAAAGCATCTGAAAAGGCAGATGTGGTCAGTGCCCTGGAATGTTCTCACAGCTTCAAACTTCAAATTAGATTATTGACTAGGTTAATTTTCTGTGGGATATTGGATTCGGTTTGCATTTCAAAATAAAGAGTTCATTAAATTTGCAGTGCAGTTGAGTATCTCCCATTAAGAAGCACATCTTGGACTGTCATTACAGGGAAATGTGTGTGTGTTGACTTGTCCTCAGTTCCAATGCTAAGTATGCAAATATAGGCGCTTGCTGTTGCCTTCACTAAATTCCACTAGGCAGCCTACACCCATATTTTATTTTAAATCCCCATTCCAGTTTCTTGAAAAATTAACATCACTCCTTACATGTAACTCAAAGCAAGGCTAGCCTTAGAAAACTGCTGTTAAATTTTATGGGTCCTTCACCTAATGAACAAAGAGTAATTTAATGAATAAAGATGCTTGAAACAGTATCTCTGCCTAACTTAGCAAATATATGATTCAATACCTTTTGAGGACAACTTAACTTATAAGTCTATTTGAGAGTTGGGTTTTGTTTTTGTTTTAAATACCACCATCCTTCTGCAGGTTTTTAAAGCTATATTGCAGATTGATAATCTAGGGGTGGTGAGTCAGATCACAGAATCTGAGCTCAGGAAAACCATCACTTGAAATCATAAAGTCAAAAATATACTTAAGACCAAAGAAATAATCCTATGAAACACCAAGTCAGCTTTGCAGAACTGAAAATCTCTTTCAATTAGCTCTGGCTTCGGGTGATACAGGTGACTCTCTTCTTTAAGGCAAAAGAGTAGGTTCAAAGGAAAATGAAAAGTTCAAAGGAAGAGCTCACAACTTGCAAACATTTTTTTTCTTAACCTCTCACTTGCAAGAGACCAGGACTCCTGGAGGTTTTAACCAAAGCTGCTGAGATCTGGGCAGTTCTCACTTTTTTTTTTCTTTATCAGCCACACTGGAGACCCCATGCCTCAGGATAATACAGGATAGATGCAAAGTGGCTAAGTCCTAATAAAAGTGTACAAGTGTTCTACCTTACTTCTAAATTCTAGAAGCCATACGTTGTCCTTTCTGTTTTCTCAATAGTCAAATGAGGAATTTTAGACAACACACAGGAATCCCACCGTAGAGGCTAGGGGGTTTTTGTTTGTTTGTTTGTTTGTTTGTTTTTTGTTTTTGTTTTTTTGCCTCATGTGGAAAATTTGCCCCATAAGGCAGTACAATTTACTAAGGCAAAGTGTGAACTGTGGTCACACCATCTATCCACCTGTTCAAAGGGGCAAGGAGTTCTACGTCTGGTTACTGTCTCGTTGGAGACCCCTTACAAACACCACCTTCCAGCTTCCTCCCAGGTCTTAAGCTCAAGAAGTCATGAGGACAGCAAGAACCCTGAATACATGTTTTTACAGCCTTGGGGTTGTGATCCCAGATGCTCCCCATGACCACATGTCCTCTTTGTTTAATGTATCACAGCCAGAAACTAAAGGAGGAACCAGAAAACCACATCCTGGTCACTAGAATCAAAAGTTCCACTAACATGCTTTCGACACGATTGGGTTTTTCTCTAGGAAAAGCCATATCCAAGAAGGCTTGCATAGGAAAATGCAAGTTTCAGAGGCCAAGTAGGCAGTAAGTTGGGAGAGAAGATAGTTACCAAAGGTTAAAACCCAGGCAGACTGGAGAGTCAGCACAAGGCCAACTCAATAGAAGTCAACACAACAAAAGTATAAGGTTAACCCTACAGAGAACCCAGATGTAGATTCAGGTGAGCATTGATTCTCAGCTCTGGCTAAACATTAGAATCAACAGGGCTATGTTTTACTCCAAATTAAATACCCAACCATTCCCCATACCAACTGAGTTCAAATTTGGAGCATGGGTATTTTTATGTTTAAAATAGGCAGAATAAAAAAAAAAAAAACTTTAAAATAGGTAGAATTGAAAAGCATTACGCTAAAGATTTCTTAAAAAGGCAAGCTGGGGCACATAGTGGTCTCATGTCATGGACAATGAGAGCTCAATCCTACGTGAGAACAAGAATAGATCCTACCTGGCTGGAAACAGAGTGGGAGAAAGTAGATGAAAGTAGAACTTGATATAGATGCTCAAGCAACTGTAACTAACCTGGTTATAAAACATGTTGGGGCCAAGGAAAATAAAAGAAAGCCGGATCCTCAGTCTGTGCTCATCACGTGGCAATCACCTGGCTATTGTTCCCCAGGTCTACACACACAATTCCTTCAACGTCAAGTGGCTTGGCTGTTGGCTCCACTCCCTCAGTGCCAGGTTTGTCAGTAGGGATCATGGCACTCTAGTCTCCAGTTAAACCCCCACACTCCCAAGGTCCTGCCACCTCAGAGGCCCTGAATGTGCCTGAGCTCAATTATCTACCTCCGGAAGTACCTGCATTCCCCCATCATCCTTCCCAGTCTCCATGCATCCAACACAAGGATATTTCAGATCTGCTCCATACCTAGCAGGAAGGAAAGTTACCACATGTATATTTCTTCCAAAAATATCTTTGAGTGTTGTATTAAAATCTTGCCACCTTCTTTCTTGTCTGATTATGAATACCTTGAGAAGCACTAAGTCCTAACAAAGCCATCTTGCAGAAGGCAGTCATTGAGAAGAGATATATAATTTCCTGGTCAAGTTCAAAGACGGCAGGACTTCCTCCTCGGGTGGCTCAGTCTACCCTCTAACAATAAACACAGTCAATCCCCAGGTGATTTCTCTGTTTCTACAATAATCTTCCAGGATTAACAGATTGTGGATACTTTCCCACATAACTGGAGCCATCCTGACTTTTACCGTCTTACCTTCTGGGCATCATTTTAGATTAAAACGGTTTAGTAGTTCAAGTTCCTTTGTGTGATAATTCTGGGTTCTATTATTAAACCAGTATAGAAACCACCATCTGTTTTTAGTGTTGATGTCAGCACTTCCTAGGTTAGGGGTAGAATATATCCGCCAGAGGGATCCTTCTGGCTGTATCGATATTCCCCAAATTGACCATTGCAGTTAAGAAAACCAGCACTAATAGAATTATTTTCCCCTTGACAATCATATTCTCTTTCATGCTTCTCTCTTGCTTTCATTCATTCTCTTAAACCTTCAAGAGGTGTCCCTGTTACACCCTAAGACTCCCAGAACACGAAACTTAGCCTGCTCTCCCATTACTTTAATGAATCCACTTAAAGGGGGCACTTTATGATGGTTTTTTCTCTACAGATCTTACTGGAGATTTGTGGATTTGCAGGAAGAAGTCACCGTGCAGACCACCTGGCCTTTGACTATCTCATTTGCTCTGCCTTTATTCCTCTTCTCTATTGCACCTCACTGAAAAGATCTGATAAAGGGTTAATATCCAAAATCTATAAGGAACTTACAGACTCAACACCCAAAAAAACCCCCAAATAACCCAGTTAAGAAATGGGCAGGAGACAGGAATAGACACCTTCCCAAAGAAGACATCCAGATGTCTAACAGACACATGAAAAGATGCTCAACATCACTCATCATCAGAGAAATACAAATCAAAACCACAATACCAGTCAGAGTGACTAAAATTAACAAAAGAAACAACAGGTGTTAGTGAGGATGCAGAGAAAGGGTAACCCTCTTGCCCTGTTGGTGGGAACCCAAGGTCCAGAGCATCCCCAAATGCATACTTCACAAGTTCATTAGTTCATGGTACCCATCAGGAACGCTATAGCTTTGGCTTTGGAAGTTGACTCTCCCCACAATGGGAATAGTTTCCTGAGAACTTGTAAGTTTGTTTGTTTCTTCCCCCAACAGACTGTTTTTCACAGCAGTTCACAGCAACATTAAGTGAAAAGCACAGAGAGTTCTTACATATCTCCTGCCCCACATAGGCACAGCCTCTACCACTATCAACATCCCACACCAGAGGGGTACATTTCTTACAAGTGATGTATCCACACTGATACAGAATTGAGTCCATAGTTGACATGAGGCTTGCTCTTGGTGAACGGAAGCATTTTTGGCAAAGGGTTTTATGATACCTGCTCTGTGATTTGGGCTCTGCTAGGTTTTATGAACTAATGAACTTATGAACTGCTAGGCCTTAGGAACTAATCTTGTATCCCCCATCAGAGGCCAGACAACCTAAGGGCAGTGACCTTAACTCTAACTTCGGTCTAATTCCAACTGCCTTCAACATCCTGCGTAGCTATTGCTATGAACTGACCTTAAAGTTCTGGAACAGAAAAATGAACCGATCTTAAAGTTCTAGAACTGTCACAGGAATGACTTTATTAGACAAGCCCTCAGGGGCTGTTCCCATGACACCATTCGCGTGAGCTGTCAGGACAAGGGCGTCTGTGGCGCCCTATGCGGTTATACGGTGAGCCAGAAGAATCCACTGATACTCGGGCAGGGCCCGGTGCGGGCTGTTCAATTCACACCCGCAGTGTGACAGCATTAAGATGTGGGTAACAAGTTTTAAGTGTGGTTGAGAAAGAAGAGAGAGCCTGGTCCTTGCTTCTTCGATTACATCTGGATCCTCAGCTTATTTCTAAAACAGTCTTCGTTCCAAAGCAAACGCATCTCAGTTAACGTGCCCTGATGCGTGCCTCTGAACCCGACCAGGCTCCTACAGTCACTCTCTGAGGAGTCTCGAACACACCACAGCCATTGCTGACTTTCCCACTGTGCGACTGGGAGAGGCCTTGGTTGTCAAATGATTCTGAAGACTGAACTCGTTTGAGAGGACGCTTTCTCGGGGAGCTCATGGATAACAAACTGAGAAGTCTGAGGACGGTTCAGTGTATTTGTAACCCCTAAACTTCCTGCTAACACATTAAGCCGGAAAATAATCGTAATTTTTTGGACACTGGAATCCAGGACAACAGGAAAGCAACCGCTGCTTGTTTTAAGTTTGTGGAAAAGCAGCTTTTCTTTTTTCCGGAATCAGGGCTCATTTAAGTGACCGCGAAAGAATGGAAATTAACCTTTCCAAGGGGCCTTTTCCACAGTGAAGGAGGGTCATTTTAACATAATCAGGAGGAGCGCTTCGCTTTTGTTGCTTGCTTTCTTAAAAATAAAGCTTGATCACTCTTAAATACAGACAGCAAGCTGAGGGTTGCTGGAGGGGAGCTGGGTGGGGGGGATGGGCTAGATGGGGATGGACATCAAGGAGGAGACTTTTTGGAATGAGCACTGGTTGTCATGTGTGAGAGATGAATCACTGGGTTCTAGTCCTGAGGCCAAGATGACACTGTGTGTTAACTAACGTGAATTAAAATTTAAAAAAAGCAATTAATAAAAAAATAAAGTTTGGCCAAGCAACTTTGTAAAATTGTAAACATTATCATCTTTAGGGCGCCTGGGTGGTTCAGTGGGTTAAGCGTCTGACTTCGGCTCAGGTCACGATCTCAGTTTGTGAGTCTGAGCCCCGCATCAGGTTCTCTGCTGTCAGCACACAGTCTGCTTCGGATCCTCTGTCCCTCTGGCTCTCTGCCCCTCCCCCACTCATGCTCTCTTTCCTCTCTCTCTCTTTCAAAAATAAACATTTAAAAAATTATTAAGAAAGTAAAAATGATCATCTTTGGAGGATAGAATAAAAGGAGATAACGTTTTCATCTTTTTTTAAAAAAAAATGTTAGCATTTATTTACTTTTGAGACAGAGAAGGACAGAGTGTGAGTGGACAAGGAGCAGAGAGAGAGAGGGAGACACAGAATCCGAAGCAGGATCCAGGCTCTGAGCTGTCAGCACAGAGCCCGATGCGAGGCTTGAACTTATGAACCATGAGATCATGACCTGAGCCAAAGTCAGATGCTTAACCGTCGGAGCCACCTAGAAGCCCCAGCTTCTTTTTTTTTGCTTCTCTGTAGTATCTTAATATCCCATAATAAATATGTGTTGCTTTTATCATTTTTAGACCTTGTTTGTAAATAAATACACATATATTGACAAATTCTAGGGGCGCCTGGGTGGCTTAGCCAGTTAAGCATCCGACTTCGGCTCAGGTCATGATCTCATGGCTTGTGGGTTCGAGCCCCGTGTCAGGCTCTATGCTGACCGCTCAGAGCCTGGAGCCTGCTTTGGATTCTGTGTCTCCCTCTCTCTCTGCTCCTCCCCTGTCTCAAAAACAAACAGACATTAAACAAAAGAAAACGGAAAAAAAAAATCCTAGGGTTCTTTTAAGACAAATTAAAAGCTTTCTTGTGCATCGATAGGGACTAAAAATAGGGGTGAGAAGCTTGACTTATTTTAAGGATACAGCAAACTCTCTTAGATCAATTTGGCCATTCCCTACACACCTCCAGAGGCTGGAGGCAGCGGTGTACAGGTAAATGTGTGCCAACCAGCCTTCCCACAGGAAAGAAAAAGCCCTGATTGGTGGCACTATTCATTTTCGTGGTGTACGTCAAGCTGCCGTGTGATGTCACGAAGGCAGAGGAGAAGCAAGGTGTGCACGCTGACCTCCTCTGAGCCCACGTTTCCTTGCCAGTGGGTACCAGGTAACAGAATCAGGGCCGAACTAGATGACATTCCAAGAGTACAAGTGACCGGGCTTGCCGCATCCTTAATGCCTGTCTGTACGGGGACAGAGGTGCCAGGACACTGTTGCCAGCCGGCCCCGGGCATCTGGAACATCACTTGGCTTGACAATGACAAATGCGTTCTCGCATCTCCTGTGCCAGGTCGCAAAGCTGCTGCTGCTGGACACAGCCAAGAAGTGAAGCGTCAAAGGAGCTACATGTGGATGCGGGACAGAGGACAACAGACGGCCAGGAACCACCTCTGGGCAGGTGTTCTTGCCCAAAGTACATACTACCCACTCCACAGTAGAGATTGAACACCCACGTCTGTAGATCTCATGCTGTGCTTGTGGAATGAATACGCCCCTGGGGCTAAGGAAAGCTGGTGCCAGCCTGGCCCCACAGCGATCCTTCCGTCCCACTTCTGATCTGCCTCTGTGAAGGAAGAGCAGCCAGGATGAAGGCCTTTGGGCATCTGGACCACTGGTGGCTCCATTGGCCATGCTGACCTAATGTCCTGGTCTCTAGATTTGCCTGCAGGACAAGTCTATTTGTTCAGTCCCTTGGGCTTGGGTTAGCAGCCAGGCTTTGGGGGTTACTTGGGGGAGGGAGGTGGTAAAGACAGAAGATAGCCAAGCAGCCCACAGAACACTCAAGGCAGGACATCGGCATTGAGATACATGATGCTTCCGCGGGCTCATTTCATGGGATCTCGGCCAATGTCCACAGCCACCGGTCACGTGACCTCGGGCAAGCCACCTAGTCTTTGGGGGCCCCTATTTCCTCGTCTGTAAAACAGGGAGATGATGTGATCGGGTAGCTGATGAAAGAGAGCCCATATAATGCTGCCACACACATTGCAGCCACTCAAACTTTGAATATTGTTATTAAGCTTGACTAAGTGACCTCAGGCGAAAAAAATCATCGTTATTAATCTTGACTAACTGACCTCAGGCGAAAAAATCATCGCTGATGTCATGTGACAAGAAACTCTGTCTTTTTAGTTTATTTTGAGAGGGAGAGAGAAAATCCCAGGCAGCCTCCAGGCTGTCAGCGCAGAGACTGATGCAGGGCTCGATCCCACGAACCGTGAGATCATGACCTGAGCCGAAGTCAAGAGACGCTCAACCGACTGAGCCACCCAGATGACCCAAGAAACTCTTTAAGGACATGAAATCGTGTCTTATATCCCTCGTTGCCACCTTCCTCCTCCCTCATTCCCGTCATTTATTCTGAACCCAGTTTCTCAAATCAGTTTATCAATCTACCAATTAATGAACCCCCTTATTTTGTTTCTTCTTTTTTTGTTGTTTATTTGTTGTTGTTGTTTTGAGATTATATTGATTCCTGACTTGAGAACGATGGAGAGGGTCTGGGCAGGAAATGGGAGAAAACGCCCCGTTAGCACTTTTACACACTAACAAAATAAGAGCTAAAAATAGTTCATCGATTATTCAGGAACAGAAGATCGGGATTTGGCAATCTCAGCCTGTCATTTCTATTTCTGCTTGACTATCATGCCTCCTACTGTTTTAACCTAGTTTTTAAAAAATTTCTTTTGCGCTCCAGAAGCATCCTGCCTGTCACGAGTAGTTTTTTATTGCTGTGATATGTCATGCCAAGAGATTTGTTGCTGCTGAGAACATCTTTAGGGGATAACATGATTTAATGATCAAGCCCCTGTAAGTAGATGTGTAAGCACTAACATATGCAGGAACACATCATCCGTAGACACTCTCGTGTTAACAAAGATTTTCCAGTTCCGAAAAACTGGCCCAAAACTCAGGACTCTGTGCTTTCCGTTCAAGTTCCCTCTGATGCCCTGATTACACACTCCGCAAAAAGTGTCAAGTGGGGTCTGGCGGGCAGGCCCATGACCGCAGCATCCTTCCGCCCTGTCAGCGCCGCCTGCTGAGGGCCTGGCTGACAAGGGGTGAGCCAGGGCACAGCGCCGAGGCGGCCGGCCAGGGAGGGGCACGGGGAGCTCACGCCTTCCCTGCTCCCTCTGCCCTCTCCTCACAAGCCTGCAAGGCCAGCGAAGGCCTCATGCCCGGCCCGAAGCCGCCCCACCCCCCCACCCCGAGGCCCCCTGTGCATCATCTTCTGGGGCTGTGCCTGCTGCACCTGTGTCCTTGCCTTGTATCCAGGCTTCCCTCAGGACTGCCCCCCGGGCAGGTGCCCCAGGGTCGGCGGGCGGGTCCCCGTCACCAGAGACAGCATTCTACAACCCCCCCCACCGTTTTTCCCCAAGGCCCCATATTAGGGTGTAAAGACCGAGAGGCAGATATTAGTCTAATTCCTATTTCATGGCGGAAAAGATGATGCTCGTACCAAATAAAAAAGGGAGGTGATTGCTCAGTGGGGGTATGTATTTAAAAGAATTTTTTTAATGTTTATTTATTTTGAGAGGGAGAGAGAGTGAGCTCATGCAGGCCAAGAGTGGGGGAGGGGCAGAGAGAGAAGAGAGAGAGAGAGAGTCCCAAGCAGGCTCTGTGACATCAGTGCAGAGCCCGACGTGAGGTTCAAACTCCACGGCCTGAGCTGAAATCAAGAGTCAGATGCTTAACCGGCTGAGCCGCCCAGGCGCCCCTCAGTGCGGCTACGGAAAAACATTCGCTCAGGCAGAGGCAGGTGCCTATGGCTCTGATGGACACAGTTCTGGACAGTGGTGCAGAGCTGTTGCAGCCAGAGGGCATCAGTGCCACCTGGAAGCATCGCAGACTCTCTACCCTCCACTCCTTAGCGGGAGGGGGAGAGCCCGAGGGCAGGAGGGATTCCTCTTCCACCCACAGCCACAACAGGATGCCCTGGTGGGGCAGATTCACGAATGCCCTGAGTATGGAGGGGAGCAGAGCCACGCATCCCTGCACAGACACAGAAAATCCTCTTTTCCCTCTTAAATAAAATGAGCTGGCCCGCTCCTGGAACAAGGAAGAGGGGGGAAGGTGGGATACTGAAGCAACAAGGAAGCTGTTCTGCAGAACAACGTGCTGGGGGTTTGGGGGTGGAGGAGAGCCTTCAAAGCGGGCAGGAAGGGAGGGAGGAGCCCCTTACAGTCCCCACTGAGGTCTGACTTCCCTCTGGGTACTTAGGAACGGTCACCTTGGCCTCTCTTCCCTGTTCAAGCCCCCGCTCCTGCTGTCGTCTTGCCCCAGGTGTAGATGGGCCTACCTCTACTCAGACTGGGCTGTAGGCTGGGTTCGATCAGGCTCTGGGCTCCAGGGAGAAAATCTCCATCAGCTTCTTGTACTTCACTTACACTCCCAAAACAGTATTATAAGCACATAGAGATAATAAACGTATCCAGATAAGCACATACAGATAATAAATGTATATACAATCAAAGCATGTAAACCAATGTTTTATTTTTAAAAAGTCTACTTCTATTAACTTTTCTTTTCAGGGGCTTTATTTAGCTCAGTGCCTAAAGAAAAGAATGATATTGAAGACTGACACATACATCTCTATTAAAGATGCCTTTGTTATGGGTTGAGCTGTGTTCCTAAAAAAGATGTGCTGATGTTCTAATGCCTGTACTTGTGAATGTGACCTTATTTGGAAGTAGGGTCTTTGTGGACGTGATTGAGTTAAGATGAGGTCATTGGGCTGGGCCCCCTTTTTTTTTTTTTAATGTTTATTTTTGAGAGACAGAAAGAGCATGAGCAGGGAAGGGGCAGAGAGAGGGGGAGACCCACAATGTGAAACGGACTCCAGGCTCTGAGCTGTCAGCACAGAGCCTGACGCGGGGCTCGAACTCACGGACTGTGAGATCATGACCTGAGCTGAAGTCGGACGCTTAACTGACTGAGCCATCCAGGCGCCCCTAGGCTGGGCCCTTAATCCAACATGACTGGTATGTTTCTGAGAGAGAGAAGGGTATGTGAAGACAGGGACAGAGCTCGGAGTAATGGAGCCACAGGCCAAGAATGCTTGGTGCTACCAGAAGCTACAAGAGGCAGGGGAGGATCCTGAAGGATTCAGAGGGAGCACAGACCTGCCGACATCTTGACTTCAGACTTCGGGCTGTAAGGAAACCAATTTCTGTCGTTTCACGCATCCCACTCTGTGATACTTTGCTCTAGGCAGCAAAGGAGACAAACCCCTCCATCTTTCATGGGCCTAGAGGCCTTGTCCGAGTATCATGACCCTTTACCCTCTGTTCCCTGAGGATGAGTTCCTTCCCAAGACACCGGCTCCTTGGGTCAAATGCAAATGGACCTTGGTGGGCCCACCCCTGGCCTTCCAGACGCATCTGAGTCCTAGAATGAACACGGCTAACACTCTCCAGCTAGAACTTCTGCTTTTTTTCCTCTGAAACATGTCTTCCCCCTCGCCCCCCACCCCCTGCCTAAATGTTGTAGACAGAAAGACCCCCTCAAAACCTATCTTCATAATTTCTCATTTCCAACCGCGTTTACCGATGAACTACCGTATTCCAGCTACGACCTGGGATCAGTGGGGCAGGTTCAAGTGACATAGACAGTCCCTGCCTTCGAGAAGCTAATGTTCTTCTTAGAGGGAAGAGAGTGTATATATTTATATGTTTTCAGTGGGCCCTAACTAACAGCATCTAATTCAATGTGAAATACAGTGTAGAGCTCAGGTTCTCAGAGTTCTGAGAACAGGCTCCATGCAGATGGGCTTGGCGAACAGGAGGGTGGCAATATGAGGAGGGGGAGGTGGGATACTGCGGGACAGGGATTCAGCCACCTGCCCCCAGCAAAAGACCAGAGAGTCATGAACAACAACATGCTCCCAAGATTGTAGAGGGTCTTGGAGCCTGAGCGGGGGAGGTCCACTTGCCTTCAAATCACTAAGGGAAGTTGACTGGTCTGCAGGGTAAAACGGGCAGAACGATAATCAGCTAGGGTGCCCCCGAGTTATGATGATTTCTTTTTTTTTACCCTCTGTTTCTATGAGTTTCCAAAATCCTTAAGGACCAGCTGTAAGCAGTCACTCGTAAGAGCAATTCTCGAAAGATTAACAGAGCACTGAAATGTCACGGTGACTCTCCCAAACATTTCGTCCCTCCCTGCCATACACAGAAGGGCAGCACGTGGTGGGGAGCAAGGCTAGGAATGCACGAGGTATCTTAAGTGTGCTCTCTGAGACAGGCTCCACAAATAGCCCCGCAAGCGTTCCTCAGCCAAGAGCCGTGGACGCCAGATGCTGTTAGCAGCTCGAGACTGTGAAGACCAGAAACGGGCTGTAGCGACACGGCCACAATCTAGCTCCCGGTGGTAAGGCTCTTATCACACTGACTCACCCACCTACTGAGTGGAGAACATTCTTCCTCCCAGCAACGGCTCCCGGCTTTTAGCTCGGCTGTTGGTGTGCCTGGGTCTGTGAACACCGGGCAGCTGAGTGGAGGGGGCCGAGCTCCAGAGAGTCGTTGAGATGCATTTTCGGAATGCTGGCCTCCCTGAGTGCTCCGGACCGTCGAAGAGTGGAGACCCAGCGGTCCCAAACACCAGCTCGCCCACCACGGGGGCCAAAGGATGAAATGTTTGCGAGTGTCACCCAGACGTTTCAGTGCTCTGTTAACCTTCTGGGAATTACTCTTGCAAGTGAATACCTGTCTCTGGTTCCTAAGGATTTTAGAAAACACGACGCCTCTCTCTGCCTGTTCCATAGGCCCAGAGCTGCGTCCTCTTCTGCCCTTCCTTCTCCTCGGGTGGAACTGGGCAGTCTTCCAGGATTTGCTGCAAGTGTCCAGACAGGTTCATCACCCAAGTTATTATCTGGAGAAAGTCTGTGTGTGGGTATTTTGCTACCTGCCTGCCAGGTCTGGAGACCTTCCCATTTGATGTACCTGGTGAGGCAGGCCAGGCCACCCGCACCCTGAGACAAGGAGCCATGCCAGGGCCCCTGCCCAGGTTCCCAAATGAAGGAGAAACACATCTGGCCATCTCTCCTTCCGCAGACACAATGTGTCCTTGAACAGAAATTATTTCTCATTACAGAAAAGGGGTCGGCACACTTCTTCCGGGAAAGGGTCAAATAATAAACATTTCAGGCTTTGCGAGCCCCATGGTCTCTGTTTCAACTACTCAGTTCCCCACTGGAGTGCGACAGCAGACGCGGACGATGATAAACACGTTAAGTATGGCTGTGTGCCAATAAAACTTTATTTATAAAGGGCAGCGGGACAGAGTTAGTCCACGGGCCGTTCTCCTGTCACAGATGTACATACACATAACTTTTTTGAACGCTCTATTGTAATGTTAGGTGAGCTCTTATGGATACTTTTATTTCTCCCTACACCGGCAGGCAGGCAGGCCAGTGTCGTATACATTCATCTTTTCTATAAGGCAGTTGAGGCTCCCTAATAACTTATCTGATGCCAACAGTTAGTAAGTCACAGAGTAGAAGATTCAGCCCCAGGCCTATCGTTTCAGAGTCCCAACACGTCTTGAAGCACACCAGTATGTTCCAGAATGTGTCTCTCCCTACTAATACAGGTTATGTGAAAGAGGAATTCCGGAGCCAAATAAGTTTGGGAAACTCCACTTTAACGGAGGTTAAGGAGGCTTTTAGTGTTTATTATCAATTTCCAAGCGGGGATTACAACATGCTGAGTTTTCCAAACATAGTAGACGCCAGACCCCTTTTATTTTCCTGTCAAAGCAGCTCTTAGGGCTCCATGCTTCTTGGATCAGCGTCTAGGAAATCCTTTACGAAGCATAAATGCAAGCTACAGAGAAGAAGACGTTAGAGAGAAGAAATGTCAGATGGGGAAGTGGGACAGGGTGAGGCCCCATGGCAGCCCGCTTCGGACAGACCTAGATTGTGATCAAACACGGGGGCAGCACAGAGATAACTGAACGAAACAGAACCCCCTGCACCCCGGACTCAAGCTCGATGTAACCCAGGTAACCAGAAAAGTGAGGAGGGAAATGTAGTTGGCTTTTCCCACACCAGATGTGCCTCTGCTTTTTCTCCTCGCTGGGAGGGGTTACTAATCTGATTAGTCACCATCCAAGTTGATAACTGGGCCTCTTTTCCCTTGCCATCTCGTGAGTAGAGGGCACAGGACCCAGTCAAGATGCAGCATGGGATTTGGGTACAGGCCATAGTTTCTACAGAAATGCTCCTTTTTATGATGCCAGATGCCAGTTCCACTGGATACAATATTTCATTGAGCCAATCATAGAAGTGAGTGTTCCCTGAGAAAGGTTTTGATGATGTTTTAAAGGCATTTTGACTAGAAACCCAGGAACGTCTGAACCCGTCTGCAAACACCCCATTGCCCTCCAGGATTCCGGAAGGAGTGATACTAAAGGAACAATAAAGGGTAAGAATCCATATTAATGTTATTTTTTATTGCTATTAAAATTTTTTAATGTTTATTTTTGAGAGAGTGAGAGAGAGCGAGCAAGCGAGAGCAGGGGAGGGGCAGAGAGAGAGGGAGACACAGAATCCAAAGCAGGCTCCAGCCTCCGAGCGGTCAGCACAGGGCTCAAACTCATGAACCGCGAGATGATGACCTGAGCCGAAGTCCCATACCCAACTGACTGAGCCACCCAGGTGCCCCTCCAACTCTTTTAAAAATATTTATTTATTTTTGAGAGAGAGAGAGAGAGAGAGAGAGAGAGAGAGAGCGTGCACACAAGTGGGTCAGGGTCAGAGAGAGAGGGAGACACGGAATCTGAGGCAGGCTCCAGGTTCTAAGCTGTCAGCATAGAGCTGGATACAGGGCTCAAACTCACAAACTGTGAAATCATGCCTTGAGCTGAAGTGAGACGCTCAACAGACTGAGTCACCCAGGAGCCCCCGTATTTATGTTCTTAATAATGGCACCAATGCTCCCAAATCCCCAGTGCTGACTTCCTCTGGTGAAACTAGGACTGGGGCCCACAGCCGAGGCTCACGGTCTAAGTGAGGGCTCTGCTCACCCTTTTCCATCAAATCCACTCAGATGTGTTTGTGAGGAGCTAGACTTTAAAACATGGCAGGGCCTGCCCTCACAGGGATCCTGGCTCAGTTTACCAGTGATGCTGCATGTAGTAAAAGAAGATGGGCAAGAGAGGGATGGCTTGCGAACTTCAGACCAGGGACAAGGAGACACAGAAGAGGGGAATGTGGCTTTCAAGTCTCACTGGAGCTTGTTGGCCGCACTGCCTACTGCAAGGCAGAGAAGTTAATACTTGTCACCAGACGCCCTCTGTCTCTTCATCTCCGGTCACCTCACCAGGGAGTATTCTGGAATGCTGAGGACATCTCTCCCCTTCAGTCCTCAGGAGCACTATACAACAAGCAGTCGATGAGGGTCTATGACTGCACGAAGGCAGAGAGTCACTGCCTCTCAAAGAGCACGTGGGAGAAGCATGCTGGGAGGGGAGGCCCCACCGGGATGAGGAGGTCCTCGACGGAACGCGGGCAAGACGGCAAAAATACCCGCCCCCTCCTTTTGTGAACGGGTGCTCCTCATGCTTGGGGGTGCCCGATAAGGGCTTGCAATCCCCAGAGACCGCAGGGTCTCGTCGCAAGAAACATACGGAATACACATGACTTCTCTTCATGAGCAATGTGTGACCTCGCGCATCTATTTCAAAACCTCTCTGGAGCAAAGTGAAGTGTACCAAAGAAATAAATACATCTATGCCATTCAGTGTAACATATAATATTACAATAAGGCACCTACTTCTAAACATTTTGCTGTGGGCAATCAACCAGTTTTGGCTACTACAGTGGCAAGGTGGTGTGTCCCCTCCCCCGCAGAAGAGATGTCCAGGTCCTAATCCCCAGAACCCGGGACGGCGATCTTATCTGGGTTATTTAGACAGGTGTAGGTGGAATCTAAGCGATCAGCAGGACGCGGTGAGCCCAGCATCCTCCTACACCGCCATCTTCCCCAGGTCCCCGTGATCTTATCTGAAAAGAGGGTCTTTGCAGACGGAAGTAAGCAGCGGATGTTGAGATGCAGAGATGGTTATGGGTTATCCAAGTGGGCCCTGAATCCAATGACAGTTGTCCTCAGGGAAGACACACAGACGAAAAGGTGATATGAAGACGGGGGCAGAGATGAGAGGGATCTGAGTGCAACCAAGGCAAGCCAGCCGTCCCAGGAACCAGAAGAGGCGAAGGACAGATTCTCCCCCCAGAGCCTCAGGGGAACACAGCCTCATGGACACCTTGCATTTAGACCGGTAGCCTCCAGAACCATGAAAGAATGAGTTTCTGTGGTTTTAAGTCTCCAGAGTGTGGTGATTTGTTATAGCAGGAACAGGAAAGGAATAAAAGTACTCATTTTTAAACGCATTTTGTGTCATATTTCAAATGTGTGTGCGCGCGTCTGTGTGTGAGAGAGAGATTCACTCATATAGGGCTTCTGCAAGTCTATACCTCCCAGGATCAAGACCTCACAGGTGGCCCGTCACACAGACCCAGTCTCAGCCCCTCTCTTGGCTCTGGAACAGGAAAGAAGCATCCTCCTTGGCTGCAAAGTGCAGCACTGTTAGGTGGGAGAAAGATCTACAGGTGGAAAGGACAGGATCCTTCTCAGAGGGCCACCCGAAGGAGCTGGAGGTGGTCGTGAACGTTCACCAGGGACTCGACTTGTGTTTCAGAGAAAAAGTTAAGGTGACCCCACCACACTCAGATTCGCCTTCCCTCTCTGCTCAGAACAGTTGGGGACACCTCACTGACAGCTCCTTTCTGAGTCCTGAGATGGGGTTCCACTGAGCTGACTTAACTAGTGCAAACCTCCTCATCCCCTCGTCCCAGTCAATCTAGGGCGCTGTTACAATTGTGTCTCAGTTCACCACCTTGGAAGAAGTTGCTGTTTCACCCACAGTGGATTTTTGTCCCCCCTTGAGAAACCACAGGGTGAGGGTAGAGCCTGGGTGAACCAAGGCAGACGGTTCAGTTGAGAAAATTATCTGGGTGCCCGACTTGCACAATTACATGGAAGGCTTTTTGTGTTTTAGTCAATGAGGCCAAAAGGCATAGCAGATTTGAAAGAAATGAAATGACCAAAAGGCACCTCCCCCCGGGGGTTTGAATAAGCCCATTTCAATTAAGTTTGTGACAGGAAGGCACTTGATTTTTTTCTAATAAACAGGTATCCAGCAAGAAGGCAGCTGTAAGCAAATTCTAGGAAGAAAGCAATGGGCATGTTCTCAGCAGTCACTTTTTGACTTTTAGGGTCTGGTGCTGTATTTTTCCATTACCAAAAAAATTAAAAAAAATAAAATAAATAAAGACTAGGCATAGAAAAAAAAAAAGAAAAAAAAAGGAAACTGGAAGTTACTGCCAAAACAGATCAGTTCCACCAAAAATGCACCAACGAGCACTCTTTTCCCTGCCCTGGAAATTATGTGGCTCTCTCCACCCTTCTAAATTACACTGTCCTGATACACTTTATTTTCCCACTAACTATACAGAGTGGAGATATTAGCTGATAACATGGCCTGTGCTACTATTGGCAGAATGTGGGTTGTGTGTTTTTGTTTTTGTTTTTTTTTCCAAGAGCACAACCAAGTTCTGGATCACAAGGCCTTTAGACATTATGGCCAGTATTTTTTTTTTTTTTTTTCAAAACTGTGGTGCCTGACTCTTACAGCCTACCACAGATGGGACCCAGAGGCTGCAGCAATCATCCATACATCATTGTTTCAAAGAAATCACAGCTGAAGGAGGGGTGCATTAATACCGCATTTGGATTTTACCCAATATGCGTGTGTCCCTCTATTTGTGGCAGGTGATATTCCATAAATCATAAATATTCCAGAGCCTTAGAGAAAAGAGTGACAGTGGCATCGGTTTCCAAGTTGAAAGCAACTATAGTGCCGATGTGAAAACAGCGGCCAACAGCCTCAGTGTTGGTCACGATTTGGGTTCAGGTCGGCCTGCAAAGAAACCCACCAACATGAGAACCCTGCCTGGTCTCGACACTTACTTCCCACAGAAATGAGAGCGTATGACTCCTTAATGGTAGTTTCAAATAAAGGCAATAATTTGTTTCCAGCTGGTACAATTGTTTAATAAAATGCCGGCTGAGTCTCCCCAAGTAATATTCTCCTCTCCTCAGCAACAATGAAAATTACCCCATCTTGGGGACCACTAACTCAATCCATACAAAATGTTCTCGACTTGAGGTACCATAAGATTTTCAATGACAGTCATTTGCCATATGGAGGAATGAGAAAAAAAAGGTTTCGGAGATACATGGTAAACTGGAGAAGGAAAAAAAATCTTAACAGAAGGCTGAAGCCATTTCGCTATTGTAATAATTATTCCGGTAATGTTTTAATCAAAGGAAGCAGCCTGTGTCCCTCCCCTCATCTATATTCAAGCCATCACACTTTGTAGGTGTTAATCTCCACGCCTTCAGGCTGTTACAAGGCAGCGGATATTGGCAGTCCCTGAACTGTAGAGGCCCGTATGATAACAGTACCTGGCACTGCCCTTAATTATCTCAATTATGTTAATATGTGTTGTTTGTCAACAGCTAGAAAGCGCACGAGACCTTTAGGCTGTTGGGAGAGATCGGTTTGTAGATGTAGGTTTGGGCGAGAAGGTTTCCTTTCTGCTAGGATTTTTCTCAACTTTTTAAAAAAGGATTTTCTATTTATGAGAGTAAAAGAAGAAACTAAAAGATCACTCATAATCTCAGCTAGCACGCATTTCCTTAAAGTCATTCGTCCAATGTGGTTTCAGTAGTTTTTATTTCTTCTTCCGCCTAAGTGACCGAAAACAATATAAATATATAACAAACATAAATGAATGGATGGATGAATGAATGAGTACAACAAATGTTATATACACAGAATATAGGGGATAACTGATTTGTTTTCTAAATAAATAAATTTTAGCAATTAAATTTAATGCGATAGCCCAGTAGCACATACTTTTGAACACAACAGGGAAGCATTGTGGGCTCTCCGTATAAAAGCAAACGATGCTATTCAGTATTTAAAACCCTAAAACTAGCTGATCTTTTTTCAGAGCAGGACAGTGAAGCTTGTCCAGTAAGCATCCTGGTCATTTTTCTAGTTTCCTGGCACAAACTACCGTAGAACCCAGCCTAGTCTACCCACCCAGAAACCACAGAAGTGAATTTGATTAATGGCAATTGAATTATTGTTAGTCACTGATGAAACACACACAGGGTATGTTCCCATATCAGCAAGGGAAGAGAGAAAGAAGTATGTGTTGGTTTTCTTTTCTTTTTTATTTGAGAGAGAGAGAGAGAGCACGATAGAGCAGGGGAGAGGGGTGGGGGGGGGAGAATTTTAAGCAGCCTCCATGCTTAGGAGGGGCTCAATCCTACCATCCCTGGGATCATGACCTGAGCCCAAGCCAAGAGTCAGACGCTTAACCTGGGACTGAGCCACCCAGGTGCCCCAGAAAACCCAGTGAAATTCGAGTTTCAGATAAACAACGAATACGTTTTTAGAATAAGTATGCCCCAAATATCACGAACTCTGGCCATCCTAAACTGTTGCCGCAGGAACCACAGCAGTCCTCCAACTCAGTCTTCATCTTATGTATGAGAAAGAGGAGGCCCGAGAGCTAAGGCCGCTTGTCCCCTAAACAGCCGCAGGCCCAGGAGTGCCCAAAGGAGCCGACTGTCCACCTCCAGCAATCTTACGACTGTTCTCTTTTAAAAAAAGGCATGGAATACACAGCACCCTCAATTTTTCTGTCTGTTCACATAAACCCAGGAAACTACTGAGCTGTGATTAGTGGTTCTGCTGTTTTTATACCGAAGCCTTTGTGTGTTTGTGGCCAACAGAAACAGCAAGCGCTAAAAGGTTAATTAGTGACCGTCTACACCTACCTCTGCTGACCACAGGAGGCAAGAACAGGAGGGGGCTTTGTCTAAGATCGGTGATTTCACAGGATTTCCACCATGAGCTAACTTGAGACAATTTGGCCATCAAGCCAGAAAGGGGCACATTAGAGAGAAGGAAGAGAGGGGCAGACCAGGAATGGGCTTTTACGTCAGAATGGAGAATCGGGGCCACCCGGGTGGCTCAGTCGGTTAAAGCGTCCGACTTGGGCTCAGATCATGATCTCATGATTTGTGGGATTGAGCCCCACGTCGGGCTCTGTGCTGACCGCTCAGAGCCTGGAACCTGCTTCAGATTCTGTGTGTCCCTCTCTCTCTGCCCCTTCTCCACTCGCACTCTGTGTCTCTCTCTCAAAAATAAAACAAAACAAAACGAAAAAGAACTGAGAATCCAAGTATATGTGTTTGGTCACAGTCCCACCCTTTTGACCTCTGTCCTTTGACCCCGATCTACGTGCTGACCCAAGGACGCCCTTGTCTCGTTCCCCTTGCACAGCTGGGGTACTTGTGGGTGCGCCTATCCCTCTGTATGCCTCCATTTCTTCTCTAAGATGGACCAGGGAGAGAGCGTTTGCACACAGATTTCTACCTCAAGGTCGAAGCATGCAACAAAAAGCCGCGTGGCACAGTTCGAGCTGGGTCTGAAAGAAGGCTGGAAGGCTCACCGTGCTTTAGGTGGATACAAGGGGAGAGACATGATACTCTAAGGCTTCCATTTCATGAATATAAACCAGTACTTTTTTTTTTCCTTTTCCTTTCAAATATTTTCACCTTGTGCTATGAGACACTTGGTACACACAGAGCATTATAAAAAGAACGCTACGAGACAAGCTTTGTCTCATCAGTTTTTCTCCCCACACTTTAGAGCTGGCCAAAACACTCTAGCTCTGTAATTGGCCGAGTCTCAATGCCTGCAAAGTGTTTTTGGAACTGATATTTATTGTACCCTCTTCTGCGACTTTCCTTTCACAGCTCACACGGCCCACCAAGGGACTTTCCCTTTCGCGTTCAGCAGTTAGCACCGAATCTCCCTGGCAAGGCTCTCGGTGACTGCACAATCTCACACCTGCCAGTGCTGGAAAGTTCTGGAAATAAGGGCTCTGTGCCAGACATTCCTTTGGAGCACTTCACCTCAGCCAGTTCCTCATTCTCCCGGCTGTTAGACAAGCAACCAACTTCTCGAACTTAAACTTTTTGTAGTGACAGTGCGCACGGAGCATATCCAAGATCCGAAGTGGATGCCAAGGTCCCCGGTTCTAACACTGGCTCTCACGCTGCCTTTCTTAATGCCTCCCTTTTTTATGTCATGCCTCACACTCTCCAGAGGGCCCTCGCATCTGTTCCTCCTTTGTTCTTGGTGACGGTTCTGTAGGATGGAATGGGCAGGTTCAGATCAAGGGGCACATTCGGAGGGTTCACCTCGCGCCAGGCTCTGTGCCGGGCATTTTCGCATAGTCTAGCTCATGTGATCCTGCTCGCAGTCCTGCAAGGTGGGCAAAAGGAAGGTACCCCCCATGCAGAGGAAAAAACTTGAGCGTCGGAGAATGGGATGCCCCAGGGCTGAAAGTTGACCCTTTTCTGCACTATATATCCTCTGATTTAAATTCTGTGCCTCCGTTACAATTCTCTCCCTAATTACAGTGAGCCTAAGAAATGGCACCTGCTCAAGTGAATGGCATCTTACTTGCATAGATGTGCACTCACGTTAGACTTAACAACAAAGACCACAACTTGTTACGCATGCCCATGCATGGCCTCTTTATTCCTGGACAAGGGAACTTTATTCCCTACCGGGCCCACTGGATGGATAATGCTTCTCGAAGTTAGAGGAACAGTGCTGGGTGCCTCTGCTCTGAGCTCTTGGAACCCCCTCAATCTTCTCTGCAGCATTTTATTAGTAATAAAACCGCTGATGTTAAAATTCTCTATGTTTAGTATTTTACCGAAGTAACACAATATGAGGCATACGAGAAAAAAGCTAATCATCTACCCAATCCCATCTTCCCGCAGTAACCAGATTAAAACTGTGCTAGATATCTGTACACACATTTCCCCTTAATCAGATAAATACATAAGAGCTTATACTTATATCTGAGTTTGCTGGCTTTTCCCTGAAAGAGACTCATGCATTTTTCATTACTGTAAAACTCTTTGTGTCTTTCTTCTTCGTGGCTTTTTGTTTTGTTTTGTGTTTTGGTTCATAATATATCATGGATATTCCTAAATCTAATTCTTCCCTAATTTCTTTATGGATACACACACACACACACACACACACACACACACACACACACACTCATACACACACAATACCACCTAATGGGGATATTGTACAAGAAATCATGATAGCACTAAAATTCCCATGTAGTGGCTATACTGTAACCCCCTTTTGATCTGTTTCTGGCTTTTGCCACTGTGAGCAAAGGTGCCATGAACACTGTCGAATGTGCAGGGAAGGGATAAAAGCCCAATTTTTTCCTCTTCCTACTTACGTGACTGTGGCCTGCTCACAAAAGTGATGAAAGACAGATTCACAGGAAAAGAGTTCACTTCACGTGCACACAGGAGTTTTACAGGAAAAGAGGGAGAGGCACAGCAATGGTTAAGGCCCCAGAGTGTATATACTATTTTAACAAAGGGCGATGAAGTGTGGAAAAATGACCGAAGGTGAAGGGGTTTGGGTTTCCCAAACGGTGAGCTGTAGGCGGCTACACATATGTGGAGACTAGTGGAAGACGGTGGTTAGGCTTGTTTATGTAGCATCAAGGAAACGCTGACCCCAGTTACAAGGAGGGAGTATAAGGAGACCTCTACGAAGGGAATATGTACCCTGTTTTAGGAGAGAAAGGGAGGGCAGGGTTGCCTCCGTGACTCCTCAAACTCAAAATAATGCTTCTGTCACAGTGGCATATTTTGGGGATGGCATACTCTGATCTTGTTCAGACGTATGTTCTTAAACACAATTTCTATGGCATAAATCCGCCCCCCCCCAACCGCCGACCGCAGTGTTGAGTTAAAAGTATATGTGCATTTTATATTTATAGGTGTGGTCAGATTACTGCCCTGGAAGGCTGTAATAATTCACCTTTCACCCAGCAAATGTGAATCTGTAAGCACCCCAGTCTTCCACATCCTGGCTGGCTTTGGTGTTTGTTGGTTAGTTCGGGTCAACCTGATGGACGGAAAGTGGCACCTCCTTGTGATTTCAATTTGCATTTTGTTCCCTACCAGGGAAGACTGAACGTCTTTTCACATGTCTATTAACCATTTGAAGTTGCTTTCTCTGAGCTCCCTCTAATTGTTTAATCGGTTTCCCTCTCTCCCTGGGGTGTAAGCTCCACTACAGCGGGTCCCAAGTATGTCTTGGTATTCTGATATTTCTTTCCGGCTCCTAAGAGAGTTGCTGGCAAATAGTAAGCACAAAATAAAGAGTCGCTTAATGAATTAGTGAATAATCCTTCTACCTAGCATTTCTTCTCATAGGAACTATATTAAAGAAATAATAATGGCTATATATAAGGCTAAAGTCATGAAAATATTCATTACAGGACTGTTTATAACTGGAAATAAAATAGGTAATGATATTTGATAGAGAAGGAAAGTAATAATAATGACTTTTATTTAGTGTAAACTCTTAGGTAGTAGGTTAAAAGTTTTTTTATATAATTTATCCTGTTTAATCCTACTATATAGTACATTTTAAAAAGCTACTGCAACACTGCATGCATAATAAAATCCTAATTGTTTAAAGAAATGCTTCTGTATGCATAAATAACTGGAAAGGTACATGCTGTTGGCAGTAGTTTATTTGTGTGATTAAAAAACAACATATTATTTTTATTTTTGTTTTGCCTACACCTACTTTTACCTAAGTCTTCTCCACCTCCTGCAAGAAGAAAAAGCAGGTAAGAAAAGCTAACCCTTAATGATATTCTAGTATGTAGTGCTTTCTTCTTGGTCTTTTTAATAAGGTGCTGTATGTATACAGACATATGCATAATATACATTATTATATGTAATAAAGTATATATAAGTATATACACACAAAATAATATATATCATGTATTACAAAGTGTATATATATTCTAAATATATCTGTATACTCATAGACACCTCTCTTCAAACACCCATATATAAATATATATGTATATAAAGGCCAAATAAAGTGTTATAATAAAAAACTAAAGCTGATAAATACCCAATGAAATAGCTCATTGGCCATCTCATTTTTCCTAGGTAATATATGTCCTGGGGCTTGCTTCCCCATGAATGAGGTATATTTGTCTCCTCAGTCTTTTAGGGTCGGCTCGAAGGGCCATTAATCATCCTGTCTGGAGCTCAGAGAGAACCCTCTGGAAACAGGAACAGGCCCATCCAGCCTCAGCAGCAGTGATGGAGGTGCCCAGCCACTGCAACGGAACTGGGCACAGGCATGAACGTGATGATGAAGAGGGTCATTTCCTGCCTCACTGGCCCGCACTGCAGGTGAGGTCCCCACGCGCCCCACTCACACCCTCAAAGCAGATCTATCCCCTCATGTCACACGAAAGCGAATGAGGTCTTCCTCCCGGTGGAAATCAAGACTGGGAGCCAGACAGCAGAACTGAAATGAATAGTGAGCACTACAACATGAAAACCAAGAAGCAATTGACAATTATACACAAGGAATCTTTCTCTTTAGAGGGAAAAACACCCCAAAACCAAACATAAACAAATCAGAAAAGAAAAGCCTACTCTAGTACTTTCAAGCGTTTCACCCAAAGTTCCCTTTCTGGGGAACAGTGACTTCAACGGAAGCTGCTGTGAGCAAACCTCCCCATTCCCTTTCCCCAACCTTGGGCTGGTTGATTTCAGCTACCTCTAAGGACCTCGTGGGCATGAAGCAAAGCCCAGACCCTGTCCAGAGGCTCAAGGAAACCTGGGTGGAGACAGTGCAAAGGACGCAGGTCAATCCCCAAAGAATCCAAGTAAAAGCCGTAATCGAAGTATGGGAACTGATCAAACCATATCTTCCTTCATGGCCTCTAGGTCAGCAAGACTCCGCCCCCAACCGTCCTGCTGTGCATGTTTCTGATAGTTCAATGACAAGATACCCTGGCCTCTTCTGTGAACCACAGTCAGGTGTCAATGGAAATCAGCCAGGAGGGGGGGTATTCCCACATGTCCTTACTGATCCGCATAAACTAACTACAGCTCCCTTGACCCAGGTAGTTATTCCTAGAGAGGCAGGTCCTCAGCTGGACAAGGAGGGGCAGAGCCGAGCCGGTGTCAGGTGCCCATGAGCTCCGAATGGCTATCGTCTCTCCTCCTTTGCGGCTTAGCCCTTCTCTTCCTTACCCCGAGTGTGTTTATTTGCCCTTCTACACCTGACCTGACAGGGAGCCTCGCCTGTTCCTGACTCCCTGGGCACCGCGCTGCAGAGGCACGAAACCTCCCTCCTGGCCACAGAGGGAAAGTGCCAGAAGTCAGGGAGGGGCGGGAGAGGCAGGCACAGAAGCAGACAGCCCAGTCCCAGAGGATATTTGGGGAGGCGGCTGAACCAGCACACAGAACCCCCTTCAGTTGCTGCGGGAGAAAATAGAGAGATTCTGTCTGGAGCATCGTCGGCTCACGAAAGCCCACGATTCAGCTTCTCGGCAGGTCTGGGAGCCAGCTGGGTTCCCGCTGGAAGTCTCAGCTCTGCCAGAGAGGGAGCACTGAACCACGGAAATCCGCAATGACTATCTGCTGCGAACGAGGGCTCTTTTTGGGGTTGTTGGAGAACTGGTCGTGAAAACATTCGCAGGTGGCAGGTGTCGGTCGAGGGGAGGCCTGGGTCCCCTCCCGGCTCTTCCACTGGCTGTGGGGTCCACAGTGGGGCGTCCCCAGCCTCCCTGTGCTCCCTATGGAAGGACTAAAGGAGTAAATGGAGTTAAAATGCTGGAAATTCTGCCTGGCGCCACGTATTTTCCATTATTACCTATTTTTTAATACTTTAGGGCACAGAATGGATGAAGACTGATTAAAACACAAAAACACTTCCCTCCCATGTCCCCTGAACCTGAAGGTTTAACAAACTAGTTTCGGGGTTCAAGTGGGGCCGGCTACTTGAAGATGTCTAGGTACTAGAACTTTTCAAAGTGAGCTGAGAAAATGAGCAGAAGAGAAACAGGACTCCTCAAAGACGCAAAGAAGAGGGAACACGTAGATGTCAAAATGCACGACGGCCTCCTCGGCTCACCGCCCATCCAACACACACAGTGGGGGTGAAGAGACGCGACCGTGGTCAGCTGACAGCCTTTCAAGTCCACCTGAGAGGCCGAATTCCTTCGTAGCAATTATTCCCATGGTGTTTTCTCTGCGTACAGAAAAAACTCCCGGAGCACTGAATTTTCAGATGCAGAAACCTCAGGGACTTCTCACGCGTTTCTCAAAGCTGCAGCTGGAGCGAAGCATCACCGTGAGGTGCGTGGGGACCAGTACATATCTGGGCTTGGGTTTTCTTCCCCATATAGAGACAGTTTTATCTTGTCCAAGTCTTCACTCACCTGGCAGTCATAGACAGAGATTCAAGTTCGGATTCCTGTTTCCCGCTTTTCTTCCTAGAGCACGTGGTCCCCTTCCTTCTTTTGGACTCTTTGACTTCAGATGTTTAGCATTTCGGGGGGGGGGGGGCTTTGCCAAAAGTATTTTGTTCTCACGCAGGACACAAAAAATAGCTGCATTTCGAAAACGACCCAACTGTTAGGTTTCTGATTTTTGAATCCCTCCAACCGGTTTAAAAGAAAATGCTGCCATTTGAAATAATCACCTGAATCTCCTGAGCAGCTTTACGTCATGATAGGCAATTAAACGGATCCCCGGCTTCGCCAAGGCCATCTGTGTGTGTGTAGGTAGCACGTAAGCAGCAGAGTGGAGCCAGAGGTAATAAGAGGAGGACACGTGCAGGTGTAAGCGAGGTCTCTTCCCCAAGAAGAGACCTCATCTCCAGGGAGCTCCGATAACATCCCCACGACTCTTTTTTTTTTTTTTTCAACGTTTATTTATTTTTGGGACAGAGAGAGACAGAGCATGAACGGGGGAGGGGCAGAGAGAGAGGGAGACACAGAATCTGAAACAGGCTCCAGGCTCCGAGCCATCAGCCCAGAGCCTGACGCGGGGCTCGAACTCACGGACCGCGAGATCGTGACCTGGCTGAAGCCGGACGCTTAACCGACCGCGCCACCCAGGCGCCCCACATCCCCACGACTCTTGTCAGCATGATGTGTCCAGCACAGTTTTGTTGAGACTCGAGGCCTTTTGTGACGGCAAGACCACGTGGGCTCGGACCCCACCCTTGCTTTCTCACATTTAAGAAGTTAGAAGAAAACGGAGGTAGAGAACATTACTTCTAAGACATAAACTTTCTTTTCCACGATTATTTAGAGCAGAGCGGGTGCCTGAGAACACAGCCAGTGGGGGAGGGGGGAGGCTACCGTCATGGGATCACCCTGGTACCAAGGAGAACAAAGGGGTCATCGGGCCCCTGAGCATCGACATCTACCGGACCTGGTGACTTTGAGGCACAGAACGGATGGCCAAGAAGAGGAACCACAATGCACGTAGGCAGAAAAGAATGCTCCAGCCTCAAATACATACCCTGATCGAACACAGCTTTTGACTTGGAATCACTTCACTTACCAACCTGACAATTCCTTCCGACGGAATAAAAAAGGCTGGTGAGGAAATCGGAACAGACCTGCGCGAGGCTAGGCAACAGGCGAGCGAGGTCTGTAATCTTTAGTGCGTGCGGTACCTGTGGTGACGCCCAGTGCCTTGCGAGAGCTGGGTGACAGACCTCCCTGGAGGCCCTCCGGCAGCAGACGTGAAGAGAGAAAGACGAGCGGTCATGGCAACCGAGGGCAAATCCACTGCTACTCTCTTGAGAGCAGCCAGGAAATGAGTTTCAGGAAAGGCAGTGGCTGAGGGTTACGGGCAAGGAATGTACATGAGGTTCAGACAAAACAGGCAGGAGGCGAATGGACGCGGATGAACCCAGGACGGGAGTTGAGAGCATCTAAACGAAACTCGAGGATCCTTCTAGACTTCACGGGTGGGAAGGGGGCATGCAAGGAGCTTGAGCCAGGTTGGGGGTGAGGGATGCAGACAGGACAAAAGATCCTAACCATGGACTCCAGAGCAGCGGACGGTGAGCTAACTCAGAGCAAGGTCAGGAGAGAATGCTGTGTTAATGTGGGGAGATGCCTCTCCAGAAAGGACCTATTTTATACCCAAGCCAGTGGTTGTAAGAGGAAAACTCACCCTCAGATCTGTTTCTAAGCTGAGCGCCCGGAATCATACCCCGGTGGATAACTTACACTTCTGTATTCCCCATTCCATTCTACACATTGCACTTTAGAGGGTTCCAAGATTATATCCGAAAGAGGAAAATCCTTTGGGTGCTGGCCCTAGAATCTACTAGAAGAAAATAGAGAGAATTTTTGCTAAATTTCAGGCATAAACAGAGATGAGAATCTGTCTCTTAGGAGTGATGGCATGGATGGTGTGGAAGAGAAGGTTTTCTCAGATTCTCAGAAGATGCTTTTAGATCCACGGAAGAGAAACAGTCAAATGTGGATGTTCCTGACAGCATCTCACAGCTTTACTTGGGAGAAATGTTAGCAATGTTTTCTGAAATTTGGAGAATTTTCAAATTTATATTCTGTAGCTTTTTTTATATGTATGTATATAAAGCTATATTCTGTAGTGCTGGAATATGACTCGTCTACCTTGTAAAAAACGTTACACTTTGGCTGCATGAGGTGCCAGGCTGCAGCGGAGGCACCTTTGGGAGGTCCCAGGACAAGTTCCATTATTTATTAGCTACGCGACACTGGGGAAAAATCGCTCCAACTCTCCAGCCTTCAGTTTTCCATCTGTAAGCGGAGGGTGACGATACTGTCTTATGGAAATCATCGGGAGGGATGTGGATCAAATCGGATGCAAGAAGGTGTTAAAAGGATTTAAGAACATAGTATGGAGCTTCAGCGGCATAGCAGATGAACCTGATGTCGCCTGGGACGACGGTTACGGAGAGACCCAAACGTTGGGTGAAACAGAACATTGAAAGATGTAGACGAAAATAAGGGAAACTGCTCGGTCGGTGCCAGAGACGAAAGAAACCTAAGCCCTCGGGGGAGTGCACACGAGCTGAGGAGAAGCAGCGCCCGGAGTCTCCACGGGATGGGTTTCCAGCGGCCCCGAGGTAAGAGGTGGAGGCTTTGCCCGCGGAAGGTGATGGGGGGATAACGCCCTGGGTGAAGCGCCACAGCCGCCTTTCAAAGGGCTGTATTCATTTGCCCAAGCTGCCATCACCAAACACCACAGAGCGGGTGGCATACGGGAAATTGATTTTGTCATAGTTCTGGAGGCTGAAAGGCTGAGATCAAGGTGCTGGCAGATTGGGAGTCTCCCGAGGCCTCTCTCTTGGGTCCTCACGGGGACTGTCCTCTGGGTGTGTGCGTCCCGGGTGTCTCTTCTTACAAAGGACACCACTCGCGTTGCACTACGATGGCATTGAACCTTAACTGCCTCTTTAAAACCTTCCCTCCAAACACAGTCCTATCCGGGGGCTCAATGTATGAATTCTGGGCGACACAACAGAGTCCGTGACAAAAAAGCTCTACGTGTCAGGGAGGCAATAAGAAAGCTAGAGAAAACTTGCCATTTTATCAGGGCCCTTGGTGGGAAGGGGCACAGATCACCAGTAAGAAATAAAAGCCCAACCTTGCAGCAGGTACTGGTGTGGGCTTTGAACCCATCATCCCTACACGTAAACTAAGAAACTACTATAACGTGCTGGTCTAGGGGCACTGAAGTTTCTGGAACCCCACCCGAAACTTAAAAAACAAACAAACAAAAACAAACCCATCCCAGAACAACTAATTGGAACAAAAATTTTACAAGTCAGGCTATAACACACATTTTTTTTTTTTTAATCCTGCTGAAAAGTGAATTCATTAAAAATATATACCTAGGGTGGCTGGCTGGCTCAGTTGGCAAAGCATATGACTCTTGATCTTTATATGTGATATACATACACACTACACAAAGAAAGTATGAGACACACACTATACAATACACACACCACACAAAGAAAGTACCAGACACCAAATTGCATCAAATACAATAGACCAATCATTCTCAAGGTGTGTTCCCTGGACCAGCAGCACTCCATCACCTCGGAACGTGGTAGATGTACAAATTCCTCGGGTGCCATCCAGACCGGCTGAATTCAAAACCTTGTGAGTGGGGCCCAGGGATCTGTATTTTCACAAGCCCTCCAGGGGATGCTGCTGGCTGATGAAGGGCGGCGAGCACCGACGCAGGGGGATGGGCACCCCGGTGGCTGCAGAAGGTGGCACTCCCAGACAGCAGCCACGCCTGGTCCCCAGGAGCTGCCAGCCTAGACCGCCAAACACACCGTCACTCCCCCACCCCGCCCTGCCTTCCCCCATCAGCATACGTTCAAAGTCCGGGTCACTTGCCTGCCTTCTGGGAGGGATTTGCCCCAGCTCACTAGACTCCCCTGTGCTCTCCTCAGGGCTTGGCGCAGAGCTGGTACTCAGCACATTTTTTTATTGAATGAAAGAAAAAATGAGAGCTGCAGATGGCACTGGGCTATGTGTTTTGTTTTTGTTTTAAATGTTTATTTATTTTGAGAGAGAGAGCACAGGGGAGGGGCAGAAAGAGAGAGGGAGGCAGAGAGAATCCCAACCAGGCTCCATGCTGTTAGCCCAGAGCCCGACGCGGGGCTTGAACCCATGAACGGTGAGATCATGACCTCAGCCGAAACCAAGAGTCAGACGCTTAACAGACTGAGCCACCCAGGTGCCTGTTTTCTTTAAAAACAAAAACAAGAACAACAAAGACAACAACAAAAACCCCTTGAATCCAACATTTGGTATTTAAAATGGGGACAGTAGGCTGCTACCCCCAACATGGCCATGTGTAGAGAGATAGCGTATCAGTGGGGCGAAGAAAGCCGACTTGGCAGAAGGATCCTGAATTCACCTTCTTGGGCTGTCTAAACAAAGTACCATGGTTGGGGGGCTTAAATGACAGAAATGTGTTCCCTCACAGCCCTAGAGGCTGGAAGTCCAAGATCAAGGTGTCCGTAGGGCTGTTTCCTCCTGGGGAGGTGTCTCAGACTCCTCCCCCAGTCCCTGGTGCCTCGGGCATTTCTTGGCTTCCTGGAGGTATTCACCCTCTGTCTTCACATCGTCTTCCCTCTTTAGGTGTTTCTGTCTCTTCCCATGGCATTCTTTTTATGAGGGCACCAGTCATGGGGACTCCCCCTCCCCCGGATCGTGACAGTTAATTACACCTGAACTGGCCCTTTTCTCAAAGAAGGTTGCCTCATGAGGAAATGAGGGTTAGAACTTCAACGTATGAATTTAGGGGGACAGAACTCAACCCACAACAGACACATTCAGCATACTATGTAAAATTTTAAATTACAAAAAATTTTTAAAATACAAAACAATGCAGTGTATAATTTATGGGCATATAAATGCTTAGTGGAAATATAAAAACATGTGTGGGAGAAAAAAAACCACCTTCAGCATGGTGCGTCCCTCCAGGGAGGGAGAAAAAGGAGTGAATGGGTACCTAGAGGGATCTGGAAAGGGGATTTGACTGTATTCTGCACCATTCAATTCTTTCATAATATGAACCAAAGACAGTTCAGTGTTAACATTTGCTAATGTCAGTTGGGGGTATTATTCTATTCTCTGCATTTTTTTTTTCACATCTGAAATATTTCCAAGTATTTGTTTGAGAAAGTAGCATCAGGGAAGAAGAATCCCTTGCTGTGATGAACACGATGTTAAGACAGACTCACATGCAAGGCAATATAGACCCAGTGCAGGCGAAGACAACTTGAAGGGACAAATGGAAGGGCTTGGAACGAAGATCCAGGCCAGACTGCAGGAGGTGGGACGGGCCCCCCCGTCAGGCCGCGAGTCCCAGGACACGGAGGACCAGGCAGGTGCATACAGGGGAGCCCCAGGGGAGCCAGGTCCAGAGACGCTACCCAGACAGAGGAGCACCCGAGATTCAAACTTGCTGCAGGTGGTAACTCATGCTGGTGCAGGAACAGGAAGTGTAACCTGTGGAGCAGGGCTATACTAGAAAGTTTACCACAGAACTCTAGAGCGAGAATTCCACAATTTCCCAACTGAAGCTTGGAAAGCGAACGACCACAGTTTAGCACAGGCCCCCAAGCAACCGGGGTCTGGGGAGGGCGGGGTATTAGCCTTGACCCCTCTCTGCCTAACATGGAAGAGCTCATGTTCTCCAGGCTTACAGCTGGGTGCTTTACAAGCACCATCTCATTTAATCTTACCCCATGAAGGTGGTACTATTATTTCCTTGTTACAGACGAAGACGCTGAGGCCGGAAAAAGGGACACAGCTCGTGAGGGACGCAAGGCCAGTAGGTGGCAAAACAGGAATCCAATCCCGGGGTGGTCGGATCCAGAACCCGCAATCTCATTCCTGTGTTTCACTCCCATCAGAAATACCTGCCTGACTCTGTGGCTTGTGCTGGACGTACAGCACTGAGTTTAAGTCCGATGAGGTCTCTGTGTTCACAGCACTTGTGTTCTCGAAAGGAGCTGACCACCCCCATCTTAAGTAGCATATGCAGGATGAGAGGCTTTTGGAGAACACGCCCCAGTAACCTTGGCCTGACATTTTTTCGTCAAGCGGGGGAGGAGGGGAGTTTGAGGGAGGAAGTGTAATCAAGAGGTTGTACAGGCACGGGGTCCTGCTACGTGGAAAGGCCGGGATTTCTAAAAGATACTTCTAATCGCTTTTGATGTGACAGGACTCTAACGATGACCTTTGAGCTAAGAGGAAGAGAAGGAGGCCCATCCCCACGGGATGCCCACTGACAGGGAGGCCCTGGTCTGGCCGAGGTGCACAGTGACTATGATTCCAGCCCGGGGAGAAAAAAAAAAAAAAGTCCATTCAAAAATTGCTTGTTCATGTCATGGTAAATCCTTAATGCTTTTAATGAAAATTCTGCTCCTTCATGAAATATTTTCTATTTTAAAGAAGAATAGCAAATTAATACAGCATTTCCAATAGCCTTTAAGTCAGGTTTAATTGGGGCAATTCCCTCCAGTGAATCGAAAGATGACATTTGTCTTCATTGCCTGGGTGGAATGTTAAACTGGAAGCAGGGATGAAATGTCAAGGTGAAATAATGCTGATAATTATTCTGAATGTTACATTCCCCTTGACCTTGGAATTTAAAGGGCCGAGATGAAGGCTTTTTGTCAAAAGTCAAGAAGTCATCTAGAGACGCTGCTGACATTTATGATTAATGTAATCTGGGATTATTAGGGGAGAAATGCAGAATATGATTAGCTTCTAGTATCTCGGTAATTCATTTTTATATCATTATAGAAACCGTATAGTATATGGACGTAAAAAGAGCTGACATGCTGTGGATAATCCTAATCTCTAGGCATTTAAAAGGGAAACCTCTAAAGATAAGTAAGACTTTTTAATTAAAGCAGCAGTGACCAAATAATTAAATTTGTAGGTCTGTAGGAAAAGAGCGAGGAAACTGACCCCCATCTAAGGCAAGATAATGATTTCCTCTGCATGATACACAGGTGCACGCAAAAGAAATCAAGCCCCCATCTGCTGGGGCCTGTCGCTTCGGAGAATCTTCTGGGTCATTTGCAGTGACAAGACAAAGTGCAGCTCCGGGAAGGTTCCCCCGGCACTGTGCCCTGAGCTGGCAACTCAGGCGGCCCCTGAGAAATGAGACTCTGGGTGACAGCGAGGCACCGGATGGGAAAGGGGCCTCTCTGTGTCTGTTGAGGGAAAGTGCAGCCCCCGTTTTAAACAGAGCTCTTGGTCCAAAGCTCGAGCTAGGAGAAATGCAAGGTGCGGAGGAAGCCCCACTCGGTGACCGGGCTTTGCCCCGCCGCCCAGCCCAGCACGTCTCAATTCTTCCTGTCCCCTCTTCTCGCTCCGCCTGAAGCAGGAATGCGGGGTGGGGTGGGGCAGACGGGATGGAGTCTTAGAAAGAAGAAAATAAACAAATAAGAAAGACTCGCGTATAAGCTAAAAACAAAGCATGATGGGGAATAAAAAGGGCTTTGGAGAGAGAAGAAGATAGTTCCATTCTGAAGTGAAAAGCTGGAAACCTGAAGCTGTACGCCACACAGTCATGGAATCCTAGACTTCGAACATACGTCCAAACGGCCTATATGCACGTGACGGATAATACGTGTAATACGTGACGGGTAAGGCGGCCATTTCCTCCGTGGTTCTTTCCCCTGCCAGGGACAGATGAGGGGTAGTGAGGTGAGGAAAGGCGAGGAGGTGATAGAGCCAGAGAAGGGCATGGAAGGGAGAGGGAGGAGAAGCGGGGGCACAACAGAGAAAGGCCTGCATGCGGGGGCTTTTGTTGCGTCCTAGGACCGTGGGGGCGCCGCCGACAGCTTGTGATCCGCTTTCTGGTAACCGGACGCGGATTGCCTGGTTTCAAGTCTCCGTCTCCAGGTCTGGCCAGGGGGGCCCCAGGCCTGGTAGGTTTCTGTGGGGGTGCGCAGATCAATACGCCCCACGTGTGAAAGCTGCGGGGGCCAGAGCAAGGCTCGCTCTGTGCTGTGGGTCTGTGCCGTCCGCCCCACCCCGCGGGCACTTGGCATCCTCCTGATAAATAATATTTCAGGGGAAGTTAAGACAGCGCTGTTTGAAAAGGAATCACGGGAGCATTTCTTACGTTGTATTGGAGCTCCCTGTGAAGACAAATGAATGGACTTGCAAGATCCCAATAAGGTTGAGAAAATGGTGATGGAAAATCCCACTGAATATGGGGGCGCCTGGGTGGCTCAGTCGGTTAAGGGTCCAACTCTTGGGTTTGGCTTGGGTCATACCTCACAGTTCGTGGGTTTGAGCCCCACATCGGGCTCTGTGCCAAGAGTGCAGGGCCTGCTTGGGATTCTCTCTCTCTCACTCTTTCTCTGCTCCCCCCCCCCCCCCCCCGCTCTCAAAATAAACTTTTTAAAAAATTAAAAAAGAAAAGAAAAGAAAAGAAAATCCCGCTGATTCGATCTAGCCAACACGAGGACCTGAGAAACCTTTGAAGCATCTGAAACGAGACAATAATCACAGTGTATTCTACTCGGCCCAACCCCCTAGATGTTGCAGTCTTAAATATGCACGCTTTAAATGGACATCACCAGCACCTTCAAAAAACCACAGTCATGGTCCAAGCTGAAAGAGGCAAGTGGGACAAGCCTCCAAGTGCCACAATTCGCCGTGGCCAACAGGCAGATGGGGGCTGTAACGGTGACCACTAAAACCTCAGAAGTAGCTTCATTTCATTTCAACAAACCTTCTCTGTGGACCACGTGCAGACACTGTTCTAGGACCTGAAACATGGCGGGGAGTAAGCCACGGTGCTCGCTGTCTAATGGAGGAGACCGACAAGCAAACCGACCACGAACGGGTGGTACAGGCATCAACACACAGTGCGAAGGGGTGTGGAGGAGCGACCCCCACCCACTATGTCCCACCACTGGGTGGGAGGAAGGGGGGATCGAGTTCCCCGAGGAGGTAACTCTTGAACTGAAGTTTCTAAGAAGGAACAGGAGTTGGCCAGGACGAGGAGGAGGGGATGTCTGAGTGGGTGTTGGGGCAGCTAGGCTGTGGGGGTGCCCCAGCGGCAATTCCCGCCACAGGGAGACGATGCACGAAGACCACTTCTCTGTAAATGGCACTGCTGGCCATCCAGTGGCTCAAGCTAAAACCCGTGGAGTCACCTCGATCCCTTTCTTTCCCTCACTGCCCGTATCTAACCATGGAGCCCTGTTGACTTTACTCCAAAATATGTCCCAAATCCATCTAGTTCTTTCTCCAGGCTGCTTCCTAGCAGAAGCCCTGTCCTTTCCCCTCTGGACTCTGCAGTGGCTTCCTAACTTGTTATAAGCTGAATTGTGTCCTCGGCCCCCACTCCACCCTCTAATTCATATATGGAAACCCGAACCCTCAGTATATCAGAATGTAACTACATTTAGAGATGAAGCCTTAATTACGTAAGTTAAATGAGGCCATTCGGGGGCTCTAATCCAATGTGACTGGTGTCTTCACAAGAAGAGATTAAGACACACGAAGAGATACCAGGGGTACAAACGTAGATGAAAGACCACGTGAAGACTCAAGGAGAAGGTGGCCATCCGCAAGCCAAGGAGAAGCCTCAGGAGAAACCAGCCCGCTGACAACTCAGTCTTGACCTTCCAGCCTCCAGGACTATGAGAAGTAACTTTCTGTTGTTTAAGCCACTCAGTCCACTTATTTTGTTATAAACCGCCTGAGCAGACCAGCACACCTGTCTTCCTGCCTCCACTCAGGCCTTCTAAGATCCACTGTCGGGCAGCTAGACCATCCCACACCGCCACCTGGTTTAAAAATCTCCAGCGGCTTCCCCTACATTTAGAATAAAACACAAACTCCCTGTCCTGGTTCAAGAGGCGCTCCGGGTAAGCTGATGTCCTTCCAATTTCAGATTAAATGTCATTTCCTGGGGCGCCTGGGTGGCTCAGTTGTTAAGCATCCGACTTTGGCTCAGGTCACGATTTCGCGGTTTGTGAGTTCAAGCCCCGCGTCAGGCTCTGCAGAGCCTGGAGTCCGTTTCAGATTCTGTGGCTCCTTTTCTCTCTGACCCTCCCCCCTCACACTGTGTGTGTGTGTGTGTGTGTGTGTGTGTGTGTGTGTGTGTGTGTGAAAAATAAATAAACATTAAAAAAATTATTTTAAATGTCATTTCCTCAGAGAGGCCTTCCCTGGTCCCTGGTATATATGTGCTTTCTTTTCTTCATAGCATCCATCACTATCTGGTAGTTTCTTGTTTATGCAGTAGTTTATTTCTGTGCCTCCTACTGGAATGTGAGCTCGTCCCTCTCCCTCCGGAACTTTTATCTGTCATATCCTGTCTCTTGAGCTCAGAACACAGAAGACGCTCAAATATTGTTTTGATGAATGAACGAGAGCAGAGTGCATGACCTGTTAGAGAAATGCAGGTAGTTCAAGGACGGGGGAAAGGGAAGGGCCCGGAGAGGTAGACAGGAGCCAGGATACAAAACATCTTAGACGAGCAGGATGCCAACAATATCGTGGCTGAACAGAACTGATACCCCCCCACTCACACCCAACACCTTCTGTACGTTCTGGTCAATGTCTCCTTAATTGCTATGGAATAATTATATAGTCACAGACTGTTTTATAAAAGGCCTAAAGAGCCCCATGAAGAGGGACCCAAATCTTGTCCACAACAACTGGGGATCAACAGCCACCGACATGGTTGATGGATCCTGGGAATGGATCAGGGCTGGGGCTGGCAGATGACACAGGAACAGACAGCCACCGACAGAAAATCACCAAGCCAAAAATGAACCTGGAGGAATGGGCTGAAGAAGGTGACTGATTGTGCGCGACAAAAGGTGGAGGTCAGCACGCAGGGTAAGGTTCACGTCTGCAGCATCCCTACCTGTCCCAGAATATCTATGTGCCATGGAGGGGAAGAGGGCTTTAAAGGAAAGCAGCAAGTTTTTCTCACTAAGGACTGGTTCCTCTGCAGCGGTCCTTTCCTCTCAAAGAGATGGGCGCTTCCAGCGGGAGAAAGAGTGAGAGCCAGAGATGGGAAACAAAGGGTATTTGTGGGGTAAAGTCCCTCAGCAGTGGAGAGTCAAGGTGAGCCATGACAGCCCTTCTCAGAGACCTGGAGATGTCAACAGAGACAGGATTGACCAGCAGAGAATCACAGCTGGAAGGGAGGAAGGCAGAGTGGTGGCACTGGGTCCACGTGAAGCATCTTCCTCCTGCCGGTGACTGGGGGAAATGGAACTCTGGGGACCCCACTGAAGACTCAAGTTTATAAAGCCAACAGGTATGAGCTTTTGGACGTCAGGGAACCAATGAAAATGTCAAAGTGGGAATACACCAACTCGCCATTTTAAAAGGTCACTCGATGCCAAACAGGGTAGAGTGCAGGGAAGAGAAAGTCAGTGCTTCGGCTCCCCACAGATGGAGGGCTCTGACCCTCTCCAACTCTCCAAGAATCCTGAAAAACTCATCAGGGTGTCTAAATTTCAACTCAGTTTGACAGTGTGACTTTTATAATTCCCAAGAATTACACGGTGATTAATTGCAAGACTAAAAGATTTCTCCTACTCAATGTCACTAGAAAACCCATCTCCATAAAAAGAAAGCAGTGCTCTGATATCTACAGATACTGCAATTTGTTAAAAATTGGTCAATCACATAAGTAAAAACCTCAGTACTCAATTAGGGTATTCTGTTTTCAATTAAAAATTATATTTCCCAACCTGATAGACCATCTTGATCATCAAATTTGGCCCCGAAAGACCCCCATTTGTTTCCAAACGTCAAATCATCCCTCTTAGGGCAAAGATTTGTTGAAAAAAATCCTGAGACAAGTCTTGGCACTGTTTATTTTAAAAAGTCAGGATAGGTTTGAGCAACAGAAATGTTTGAGCAACATTGTTTTAATAAGCTTACAGGCTCAGAAAGTGCTGAGGTGACAGAGGTCACGGGGATGTAGTTTCTAGCATGTGTGTGTTTTAAAAATCAGACTTATGATTTTACATCATATATTTGTGTGCATTGGAGTGACAAGAGACAAGGCAGAGAATATATGTATATGTATCTCGTACATGAAAGCCATTGTCAAGATTCTAATGGAATCCTCCTAGAATCTCATTATTCTTGGAATGGGCCCAACAAAATGTATTTCTGGTGCAGGCAAACCAGCTATATTATAATCAACCATTCTGTTCAGTTTCAGTTCTATAAAACGAAGGAAGTAATAGACTTTCTTTGGTTCAGTTTCTAAATTTCTGCTGCCTAAAAAAATGACACTAATTTGGATACACTAATACACATTTATGCAAGAGCCCATTAAATAGTCATAGAGAAAGGCCAATTACTCTTGCTTCTGACAACACGTCTTTTCCTGGCGAGCCCACACTGGCTCGAGCCAATTCAGAGGACAAGATAACAGGTACAGTTTGCAGCACTAACTCTCCTCTTCTCCAGTAAATATATTCTCCTACCAGATTGCAAAAGGTCATTTTTAAAAACCTGCAGTGAAATTCATTAACTATTGGGGGTAGGTGATGAATACTCTGTAAGAAAATCTACCGTTGGAATTAAATGTATTTCATCAGCACAAGTACCAATTACCCAATTACCCAAATACATTTTGAAACACTGTTGGCTGGCTATTCTGCTTACTGCAGTATAAGGGTTGGTGCCAGAACCAACCTCAGATACGTTCAGCATTTAAAAAGTCAACCAAGAGACAAAGGGAATTAGAGATTTCTCTTTTCCAACTTTACTGAGATATAACTGACAGACAACACTGTGTTAGTTTAAGGTGTACAACGTGTTGATTTGATGTATATTACAAAATGATTACCGCTAGGGCATGAGCTAACACCTCCATCACGTCACGTAATTACCAATTCTCTTTTGCGCTGAGACATTTAAGATCTACTCTCTTAGCAACTTTCAGGTATGCAACTCAGTATTATTAACTATAATCACTATGCTGCATATTAGATCCTCACAATTTATTCATCTTATAACTGGAAGTTTGTAGCTTTTGACCAACATCTCCTCAACCCCAACCACCAACCAAAACCAAAACCAAAACCACCGCCAAGGCAAGAATCCTGGTAACCACCATTCTATTCTGTTTCTAGGAGTTCAGCTTTTTCTAGAGTCCATATATAAGTGAGATCACACAATATTTGCCTTTCTTGGCTGACTTATTTCACTTAGCATAATGTTCTCAAGGTCCATCCATGTTGTTGCAAATGGCAGGACTTCCTTCTTTCTCATGATTGAATAATTTTCGTGTGTGTGTGTGTGTGTGTGTGTGCATGTATCACATGATCTTTATCCATTCCTCTGTTGAAATATACTTACATTCTTCCCCATATCCTGGCCTTTGTGAATAATGCTGCAGTGAACACAGAAGTACAGATATATCTTTGAGATCCTGTTTTCATTTCCTTTGGATATATACTCAGAAGTGGAACTGTTGGATCATATGGTAGTTCTAGTCTTAACTTTTTGAGAAACCTTCATACTGTTTGCCATAGTAGCTGAACTAGTTTACATTCCCACCAAAAGTGCACAAGGGTGTATCTTCTTTGGTAAAATGACTACTTAAATCTGCCTATTTTTTAATTGGGTTTGTTATTTAGCTATGAGAGAGTTTTAAAATACATATTCCATATAAAATCTGTCAGATTTGCAAATATATGATTTGCAATAAGATTACATATGATGTATATAACGTGTGTGTGTGTGTGTGTGTGTGTGTGTGTGTGTGTTGTGGACACAAGTCATCTATCATATTTGCAAATATTTTCTTGGTCTGTGGCTTGTCTTATTTTCTTTTTTAAATCTTAGAGCATACGACCAGGGGAGAGGGAGACAGAGGTAAAGGGAGGAAGAGGGAGGGAGAGGGAGGGAGGGAGAGGGAGAAGGTGGAGGGAGGGAGGGAGGGAGGGAGGGAGAGAGAGAGAGAGAGAGAGAGAGAGAGAGAGAAAGAGAGAGGGAGGGAGAGAGAAAATCTTAAGCAGGCTCCACACTTAGCATGGAGCCTAGGGCGGGGCTCGATCCTACTGGGATCATGACCTCAGCCGAAATGAAGAGTCAGATGCTTCACCAACAGAGCCACCCAGGCACCTCATTGTCTTTTTATTCTCTTAATGGTATCTTTTAAAGGGTAAAGATTTTTAATTTTGGTGAAGTCCAATTTATCCATTTTTTGGGAAAAAAAATGGAAGGTGACTTTTTTATGGAAGGTAACTTTGGTATTTATCTAAGAAACCACTGGCTAAACCAAAGTCAAAAATACCTTTTCCTATTTTTTTCTGTACTTTTTCCTATTTTTTCTGGAAGTTTTAGAGCTTTAAATCTTATATTTAAGTCTGTGATCTGTTTTAAGTTCATATTTGTGTGTGTATAAAGTTTAGGTGGAGGTTTCTTCTTTCCTACAGAAAAAAAAATTGCTGAGGCACTTGGGCGGCTGTCAGTTGAGCATCTAACTTGATTTCAGCTCAGGTCATGATCTCATAGTTCATGGGATTGAGCCCTATGTCGGGCTCCACGTTGACAGCATGGAGCCCACTTGGGGTTCTCTCTCTCACTCTCTCTGTCCCTCCCCAATTCATGTATGTGTGTGCTCTCTCTCAGATAAATACAAACTTAAAAAAAAGACAAAAATTGCCAATTCCTCCTGCAACATTTGTTGAAAAGTCTGTCCTTTCTCCCACTGACCTGCCTTTGTACTCTTATCAAAATCAATAGATAAACTTAAGAGATTCTTTCTGGAGGGGCTCCCAGGTGGCTCAGTCGGTTAAGCATCCAACTTCAGCTCAGGTCATGATCTCATGGTTTGTGGGTTCGAGCCCCGTGTCAGGCTCTGTGCTGATAGCTCAGAGCCTGGAGCCTGCTTCAGATTCTGTGTCTCCCTCTCTGCCCCTCTCCCACTCGCACTCTGTCTCTTTCTCAGAAATAAACAAACATTAAAAAAGATTATTTCTGGATACTAAATTGTGTTCCATTAATCTATATGCTCTTCCCATGCCAAGAGTACAGTCTTAGTTGCTATACCTCTATGGTGAGTTTCAAAATTGAGTAGTGTGTATCATCTAATTTTGTTCCTGTTCAAAATTGTTTTGGCTGTTCTAGACCCTTTGCATATTCACCTACATTTAGCCAATCCCTACCAAAAAACTCAAACACAAAAACAAAAACAAACCTGTTGAGATTTTGATATGGAGATTGTTGAATCTACAGATGAGGGTGGGCGGGGGGAGCAGACTCTCATCTTAACAATATTGATTGTTCCAAGCCACGTTCATGGAATGTCTCTCCCTTTACTTAGGTCTTCCTACACTTCTCTCAGCAATTGTTTTTCAAGTTTTCAGCATAAAAGATTTGCTCTTTTATATTTTTCCTAAATATTTTCTTCTTTTGTAAGCTGCTATAAATGAAATAGTTTCCCAATTTCATTTTTGGATTGTTTGTTGCTAATACATAAAAAAAAAAAAACCCAACTGATTTGTGTATAATGATCTTTTATCCTGGAAATTTGTTAAACACGCTTACTAATTTTGGTAGTGTTTTTGTAATTTCCTTAGTATTTTCTATAGAGAATCATACTGTCTATAAACAAAGCCTTATTTCTTCCTTTTCATTCTACATACCTTTAATTTCTTTTTCTTGCTTTATTTCATTAGCTAGAAACCTCTATATGATGTTAAACGGAGTGATGAAAGAATTCAGTTTATTATGAAGTATTTTGTCAACTGTAGATTTTTCATATATGTCCTTTGCCAAGTTGATGAAGTTCCCTTTTATTCCTTGAGTTTTTATAATAAGTGGGTGATGAATTTTGATACATGCTTTTTCTGCATTTAATGAGATTATCATTAACTAATCATATGAGGTTTTTTTGTGCTTTATTATATTAATATGGTATGCTACATTGCTTGATTTTGGATGTCTAACCAACTTTGCATTTTGGGGATGAATCTCACTTGGTCATACTATATCATCTTTGTTGTTGTTGTTGTTTGTTTGTTTGTTGACATTACTACACTCACTTTGCTAATTTTTAAAAAAGATTTTTGTATCTATGTTAGTGATGAATACTGACGTGTGGTTTTCTTTTCTTGTGATGTCTTTGTTTGGCTTTGATATCAGAGTAACACTGGCTTCAAAGAATGAGTTTGGAAGTGTTCCTTTCTATTCTATATTGTGAAAGAATTCGTCTAGAATTGGTATCATTTCATCTTTAAATAGTTAATGGAATTCACCAGTAAGCCATTTGACACTGGGATTTTGTTTGTGGGAAGATTTTTGTTACTATTTCAGTCTCTTTACTTGTTATATATCTATTCAGATTTTCTACTTTTTTCTTAAGTTAATTTTGATAATTAATGCCTGTCTGAAAGTTTGTCTATATTATCTAAGTTGTCTAATTTAGTGGCATGAAATTATTATATTCCATTTGTAATTTTTATTTCTGTAGGGTCAGTAATGTCCTTTCTTACATTTCTGATTTTGATGATGTGAGCCTTCCCTCTTTTTCTCTTGGTCAGTCTGGCTAAAGGTTTATCAATTTTCTTCATCTCTTCAAAGAACCAACTTTGACTTTATTGATTTTTCTTTACTGTGTTTTTGCTTTCTATTTCATTGATTTCTACTCTATTTCCTTCATTTTCTTTTCTTTGGTTTTAATTTGGTCTTCTTTTGCTGGTTTACACCGGAAGCTTAGTTTATTGATTTGAGAACCTTTCTCTAACACAGTTATTTAAACCTACAAATTTCTTTTAAGTACTACTCCAGCTGCATCCATAATTTTTGGTATGCTGTGTTCTCAGTTTCACTCAGGTCAAATATTTCCTAGTTGCCATTTTGATATCTTCTTAGATCCATGTATTATTTATAATTGTGTTAATTCCCAATAAGTTGCAGTATTCCTCAAATTCTTTCTGCTATAGATTTCTACTTTAAGTCTGTTATGGTTAAATGGTTATGGTTTTTAAAATTATTAAACTTGGCTTCTGATACAGCATATAGTCTATCCTGGAAAATATTCCTTTTGCATTTGAAAAGAATATGTATTATGCTGTTGTTGGGTGGAGTTCTATAAATGCCATTTTACCCCAATTAAGGTCAAATTTGATAGTGTTGTTCAAGTTTTCAATGTCTTCGCTGATTCTCCGTTTAGCTATTCTATCAATTATTGAAGTGGGAGTATGAAAATCTCTAATTGTTGAATTTGACATTTCTTCTTTCCTTCCCTCAGTTTTTGGTTCATGGATGTGGGGCCACTGTTGTTAGATATATATACATTTATCAACTGTAGTATCATCTTCATGTATTGATGTTTTTATCATTTTATCATTATATTTTATCATTTACAATTATCTTATCATTCTTTTCTACATACTAGTAATTTCTTACTAAAGTCTATTTTGTCTGATACTAATATATTTACTCCAGCTCTCTTAATGGTTACTATTTGCATGGTATATCTTTTCCTACATTTTTACATTCAACCTATTTGTACCTTTCATTTGTTGCAAACAACGTATTGTCGGACCTTGCTTGTTCATCCAATCTGGGAATCTCCGCCTTTTGACTTGGGTGTTTAGTCCACGTACCTTTAATAAAGTCATTGATTTGACTGGATTTACATTTGCCATTTTGCTATTTGTTTTCCATGTCTCAGGTCCTTTTTTTATTTTGTTTTTCTTTTTACTTTATTTTGTGTTAGTTAATTTTAAAATTTTTTAAAAATTTCTATTTATTTTTGAGAGAGACACAGAACATCAGTGGGGGAGGGGCAAAGAGAGAGAGGGAGACACAGAATCCAAAACAGGCTCAGGGTTCTGAGCTGTCAGCACAAAGCCCAACGCGGGGCTTGAATTCACGAACCTGAGATCATGACTTGAGCTTAAGTCGGATGCTTAACTGACTGAACCACCCAGGTACCCCTTAAATATCTATTTTCTAGTGTGCCATTTTGATTCCTTTTTTTTTTTTTTTTTAATTTTAACTCTCTTATTGGGCTATTTTCTTAGTGGCTGCTCTGGGGATCACAGTATGCATCTCAAATTAGAACAGTCTACTCCAAGTTGATTTTGACCAAATTCTAGTAAAATACAGAAATTTGACTTCACTATAGTTCCATTTCCACCTTCCTCCTTTGTTGTTATTGCCACACATATTTCATGTATATATAACATAAACCCAGCAATACAGTGCTACAAGACACACTATGCAATTTTAAATGTCTTTTAAGGAACTTAAGAGAAGAGAAAAATTATCAGTCTTTTATTTTTACCCATATATTTGCTATTTCTAACCCTCAGCTTTATTTTCTTCCCATATGTTCTCTACCTCAACGAAGTGGCCCAGCCATAGGAAATATCGTAGGTTATCATAGGTGATAACCACAGGAAACATCCCGAAACTAAAGACTGTCCAGAAATCAAATTTCTGAGATAAATCACGAAGGGAAGAAACTTTTCCAAAAATGACTTAAGTACCATCGTCTCACGCAGCCTCTTAGAAGCAATCTTCCAGTGTGAAACAAAAGAGGATTTCAGCCTATGGCCTCACGTTTTTCTGTTCGGAAGGTAACTTACTACAAGTCATGAACCTCATCCTTGAGTCATTGCTGACTTCTTCTTTCCCACAGATATTTCTTGTAGTCTCATGTGTTGTACAGTTCTAAAATCCAGGTGTTTCCCTTTACGTCTCAATGAGCTGGTTCATTTCCTTGGTGTGATTCCTTGGAATGATCTTCCTCGGTATTTTTGAATGAGGAGGTTAGCAGGAGGATATCTTTCCGACCTGCAGCAACTAAACCCTGACTTAAATTTATATTGAACACCACGCTAGGGGGAAAAATCCTTCTACGTGCAAACTGTTTCAACTGTAGGATAATTAGAACTCTTAGATGTCTAAGTTTGCATTCACCAAACAAGAGTAAAATAATTATTCTTGGACCTGTTAGAACTTGACCGTATATTTCCTTAAGATATAATTATGGTTTCAGAACATCGCTAAGGAAATATTCCAACATGCCATATCCGTTTCATTGTATGTATAAACCTATGTATGCAATTGCTTCATAAACATAAATACATGTTTGCTTTTTATTTATTTTTTGTTGCTCTTGCTGTCATGCTGGTGGTTTGGGTTCCTTAAAATACTGCCGATATAGCTTCTCACCATTTCCAAGTAGGAATAGAATGTTTGTAGGTAGGAGGTCACTGACAGTGGGGTCTGCTTAGTACAGTTGAAAGGAAAACAAATGAAAAAAGGAAAAAAAAAAGAGAGAGAGAGAGAAAGAAAATATAAGCTAAGAAATGCTGGTGAGAACTGGAAAGAAGTTATCGGTGTCTGAGTCCTTTGCTTGATCTAATTATTGCCTAGCAGAGCAAAACCTTGGAGCCCTGAAGAGAAGGAAGAATAGAGAATGAGGTTCAGAGGAAAGTCTCAAGAAATTGTATGTTAGTCACCAACGTGCTTTAATTAAAAAAGGTAAAAAGGACATTCCTCTCCCTCTAAACAAAAGGCCCATTGAAATGGAAACTAATGACATCTTCAGGAAAACAGAAAGGGTTTGATGCGGAAAATAACTAACATCCTACACAGTAATATTTTGTGATTGGCAAACAGAAAGCAATAGTTCAAAATTTATCAAGCTTATCAGTTCCACCTAATTAAGGATAGAGCCAGAGGGTATCGTAAACAAAACCCTAATAACTCACTTTTCAGCTCTGGCCCCAGTGAAATCTAATATCCTTCTTGAAATGTGCTCAGTGGTCTCTGCTCATCTTGGCCTTTGTCAAAAAGGCGACCACATGGAAACACTGCGCTCTGTGGAGGCGAAGGACAAAATTATTTGGAGATGACATTCTGGTCGTTTATGACCAGACTCTTGTCTCCAGCCAGAACACTGCCAGAGGATGCATGAAATTTGTATGTGGTTCCTTGAGAACCTGGAGGATAATGTAAGAATTTCTATGTCCATTATTGCCGCCATCTCCACTCCATTTGCTTCAAAATGAAGCCCAGCATTTCCCCAGAAACCACCCCTCGCAACTTAGATGCTGCACAGTGAAAATTGTATGTTCATCAGGGTGCCTTGGATGAGGGTCACGAAAGGTTCTCTGAAGCTTAAAATTAGAAACAGTTTAGATATTCGGTGAATGCAAATCCAAAGACACTCAGGCTCCTTACTTTTCATCTTCCACCCGTTCCCAAATTCTCTTTTCTTCCGAAGTCACTTCGTATCCCCTTTCAGTCTTCTTTCGGCCAGAGAGAAGAGTGTTATGACTAGATGTTTGTGTCTACCCAGATTCGTATGTTGAAGTCCTAACCCCCAAAATGTGATGGCATTTGGAGATGGAGCCTTTGAGAGGTGATTCAGTTTGGTGGGATTATAAGGGTGGTGCCCTCATGATGGGGACAGTATTCTTAGAAGACAAGGAAGAGGCCACAGCCCCTTATTTCTCCATCATGTGAGAACACAGTGAGAAGGTGACCATTTGTAAGCCAGAAAGAGAATTCTCAGCACAACCCAACATGCTGGCACCCTGATCTCACTCTTGCAGACTCTAGAACTATGAGAAATAAATATCTGTTGTTTGAGCCACCCCATCTATGTATTTTGTTGTGGCAACCCACACAGACTGAGAAAGGGAGGTTGTCCTTAGACCACATCTCTGTGTCACACTGAGATATGGGTGGCCATAGGAGCCAGCAGCCAAGGGGAACAGGGCAACGTGAGTCAGGCAGGTAAGACATTTCTGGCAAGAGTGCTTGTGACTGGAGGGCCAGGTAGATAAATGCGTCAGACGCAGGAACCCCACTTCTCAAAGGCATCAAATGCAAGAGGGAGTAGGCAAATGCTGGATATACCGGGTGATAAGTCACTGGGTACTCTTTGGCCAAGAGTTCAGAGAAGCAGAGAGAGAACTAGAAAAGGCCTGAAGTGGATGCATCCTGGATCTGGCTCCCTACAGGGTGGTCAGGGTCCTATGCTCCATAGCTTTGATCTTCTGCAATGTCCTCCCATCATAAGTAGCCTAATAAGTGATCCCTGGGAGTGGGACTGGCCCCACGCGAGGTGGTCATAACCTGGAATGATAAAGTCTAAGAACTCAGAGCTAAGAGAACTAAGAGAGATCAGTGAGCCATCCTGAATTATGCAGAGGCCAAGGAGTCCCCAAGAGACTAGATGATATTTTTTCTCCAAGGTTATAACCTGAGGAGTTACAAAACTAGTTAAGTTACAAAACTTAATGCCCACTTCAGAGCTTTGCCCATTACCCCACGATATCTTGTGTTACACAGTGTGTGAGACTATCACATAGCCTTTTGGCTTAGATCTCAGCATACTGTCCAGGCACAATCTTGTCTCAAAGAAATAATTCCTTAATGGAGAAGTACTTTGGGGCCAATAATGGAAGACCCAGAGTGCAAACGTATGGTACTGGATTTTTCTAGAACTCAAGTGTCTTCATATGAAAATGTTAAAGGCTCCTGAAAATTATAAGTAAGGAGTGTATGTGTGTGCATGCACGCACTCACACATTTTCCTGGAAAGAGCTTTTATTTAAAAAAAAAAATTATCATGTAGGTTAAGAACCAATGTTGTAGATAAAAGGGAGTTTAGCTGGAGAATGCCATGGCCCAGAATCTTTCCTCCTGGGTTGTAAAGAAGTTGAAATTCCGTTTATAAAGTATTACTTTTAACAACCATCGTTACTTTCAGAGAACGTTAAGGGTTTTTGTTGTTTTTTTTTTCCTGTCTCTTACACCCTCTCAAAGAAATATATTATGTTACTGTTAGAAACCCCTTGTGAGCAAATACTTCCAGGAATGTAACTCCCATTCTTTCCAATTAGAGCCATGTTGTCAAGATGAGGAAACCCATTCATAGGTCTGAGAGTGCCAAGGAACTCGTTCTGTGCAGGCGGAGGAGAAAGGAGAGTTACCCCGTCCACCCCAGCCTTCACCTAGTGTTCTGGGAAACCATACTTCAGGGTCCGGTTTGCTACTGTGCCATTCTGCCCTTCCACCATGCATGACAGGCGAGTTGCCCGTTCCCAGTCCATCTGCAGGGATCGCCCTGGGCAGCACCGAAAAGGAGGCAAAGTTTGCCTTCGTTAGTCTCTGCAAACTTTCTGGCTTTGGGCTTCTAAAAATTGAATCTGACAGTTAAGCACTTTGTGGTTTTCAAATCATATTGCCTGTCTCGCCATAAAATCCTCCTTTTAACCAAGCCCCTTCTTCCTGCTCCAGTGACATCTTCAGTGCCTCCTCTCTGTCACTGCCATCCTAAGATACAGATTCGCGACTGGGTCTGGGACATTTGCGCCTTTGGAAATTTCTATCAGTGTGCTGCTTCTCCCAAAGCTTGCTAAAGTATAGAATTTATATCTAGATGTAGAATAAAAGGCTTTCTCGGGGAGTAATACTGTGAATAAACTATGTGGAGAGCTACGGACATTTTCTGAGTGTCTACAAATCATGCCAGAGGGTCCTGCCTGTAGGAAAAAGCCGTCTTGCCCATATGCACCTGTAAGCTGGGGTACTGGGAATTTTCCTTTAACACAAAATGTTCGGAACGAAAGTGAAGAATCCTGGCTTCAAAATAGTTGCACAGAAACCACCACAAAATCTCCTCAAATACGTATTAAAAAAAATTTTTTTTTTAAATCTGTAGTTTTGAGAGATGGAGAGATGGTGTGAGCAGGGGAGGGGCAGAAAGAGAGGGAGACACAGACTCCGAAGCAGGCTCCAGGCTCCGAGCTGTCAGCACAGAGCCCAACACGGGGCTCGAACCCATGAACCGTGAGATCATGACCTGAGCCGAAGTCGGATGCTTAACAAACTGAGCTGTCCAGGTGCCCCTCAAATATGTATTTTAAATCTGTTGACAATTTCTCTCTAAGTACTTGTGTGCATATATGATGAATCAATCTATTTAGCACTAAAAAAAAAAAAAGGCTAAAGAAGAAATTCTCAGTTCTACATGCAAATGTTTATTTTTAAAAAAAAATGCAGATGTTGCTTGGCTCACAGATCTGCCAGGCATGTAGAAGATCACTTGACACTAGGACTCCCACAAGGAACTCTGAGGGGCCAGGGATTGTGGGCTCATTTTTCATACAAGCCAGAGAATTGCTTTAAATCCCTTCCACACAATTTTATTTGCAGAAGTCCTGCTAATGCAAACCATACTGTCTTGAGTTCGGTAAATAGCAAACACAAAATGACTCAGCCTTTTTAAAGATATTGTCCCTTCGCTAACTTTGAGAGAGGAACCAGAACACCATTTTGAACGCTGGAGAAGCCCAAAGCCAGCTTCCAGATCTTTCCCCGCGGCCACTGGGGAACGCAAGCCTTCACCTTGATTGCCTTGGAAAAGGGGCAGCATTCTACCATTTTTAAGTCTGATGTGGTCATTTCCAGTCTGCTCTGTCCTGGCCAGAAGCACATCGCCAAGTTCTCTGTTTTTCTAAAGGCTGAACAAGTATGGCTTACAAAAATTCATTCTGACAGGGAGTTTGAGGACTTCAAATCACATGGTATGCCTTGCTGTAGAATTCTAACATTGTAATCAAAACGGTCTGTTTTCGTGAAATCTAATTTTGACCAACTAGTTACGGGCAATGGGCATTATCAGACGGGAAATTCCATAATCCAAACAGACCACTTATCCATCTTCTGCATTTCAGAAGAACCCTTGATGGGAGTTGAGTTTTTCCAGTTTTCTTCTATATCCATTGATCTGCTGTGTGACGTGCAACATCCCTCTCCCAGCTTCAAGTTCCATTATCTGGACAAGAGACTCAACAATGCCTGCCCCTCCCACCAAGGAAGTAGGAAGAACATTCTAACATGATCCTGGGTGATTTGTGGCCCCCTTCTCATGAAAGTAATCCCTAGAACCACCCCCAAACACCAAAGATGAGGGAATTCTGGTTCTGAAACCAGAAGATATCTGTAACTCACACAATAACAGATAAAGACAGAAAGAAAACAGAGGAGTGGTCAATATCACAGAGGAGGGAAAATTCAAACTTAAATGTTGGCAGGGATGGCCATGGTGAGAAATAAGCCATTCATTATCTCAGAAATCTGGCAAAGGTACTAGAGATAATCACTTTTCAGCATGAAGGAGGTACATATGCAATAGGAGATAAACACAGGGAAACTGTTTGGAGTTTTGCATGGAAAACAAGTTGCCCCTGGTCTCCTTCTCAACATTTATTGAGGGAAACATCCAAAATAGAGAAAACTATAAATAAATACCTCTCCCCCCAAAAAACTCAGAGGAAATTAAAGTAATGCAGAAAGAAGAAAACTTCACGATACTACATGCATGAAATAATAAGATGCCATTTAATCATAATCATAATAATCAGCATTTAAGAGCTCCCAGAAGTTAAAAACATGAAAGCCAAACTTGCAAATTCAATGCAGACTTTCACAAAATGATAAAGATGGACAAGAGGACATAAAAGGCAAGAAAAATTAAGGGTTAGATGAGAATGTCCAACATCCAAATGATAAAAGTCCCATTCAAGCTGAAAATGTGCGTGACTGAATATTTTTTAAATGACCTACATCAAGATGCATTATCATATTTCAGAACTCTAGAAACAAAGAACAGGTCCTAAATATTTCTAAAAAGGGAATCTACATTATACCCAAAAGAGCAGGAGTCAGAGCAGCACTGGGCATTGTGTTAGTCTGCTCAGGCTGCCATAACAAAATAGCACTGGCTGGGTAGTTTAAACAAAAGAGATTTATCCTGCCATAGTTCTGGAGGCTGAAAATCCAATATGGCGGTGGTAGCATGGTCAGGTTCCGGTGACAGCTCTCTTCCTGGTTTGCCAATGGCCACCTTCTTGTTGTTGCCCTCACGTTCTTCTGTGCATGTAGAGAGAGAAGGAGGTCTCTCTCTTCCTCTTTTTATTAGGAACCCACCCTTGTGACCTTCTTTAATCTTAATTACCTCCTAAAAGCCGTATCTCCAAATATAGCCACATTAGGGGTTAGGGCTTCCACATATGAATTCAGTACTCAGCAGGCATCTAAACATCAATATTAGAAGCTAGAAGATAGTGGACAATTGCCAGGGATGGGGCAGGGAGGGGAATCACTAGGCAGGTAATTCCTCAAAAACAGCAACAGTGTTCAAAGGAGACTCTGCAGGTACAAAATATGACAGATGTCCACCAACAATTTACATGACATATTAAAGTTTCACACATGGGTTGAATTTTTTAAAAGTGGGAAAGAGAATGGAGAGGAAAGGAAGCATAAGGGCTAAAATACTATGGATCCCAAAAGGAACTCAGTAATATCTAAAATTGATTGATCAAATGAAGTAAAACATTGGATTGCAAGTAACTTGTTCTGTGAATGTTCTGCAAGATGAGCAAACATTTCTAATAAATTTTAACTTGATAAATGGGCCGTATCTTGCAATACAAGTAGTAAATGACGCTGAATGTCACATGATCACAACTGAGGCAATCGTTCTCTCTCACTCGCTGCGAGATTGTGGGTGATCGAATCCCATGCTCGGATGCTGGGTCTCAGGCCGCGGTGTTTGGCAGAAATCAGTGATTTTTCAGAATGTTGGAAGGCGCTCACAATAGGCACTAGTGTATTTTTTGTTACTTCCAAGCACCTGTGGACAGTCCTTTGCTTTTCCAGAAAGAGTGAGCTTAGGAACACTTTGCTTTATTCTAGGTCAGGCTGCCTACAGACAAAGACCCTTTCCTCTGCTGCCTTATTGCCAGTCACACTAAATACAGCATAGGACAAGAGTTTATTAATACTGTACGGGAGTCAACATCCATTAGTGACAGTGAAAGTCGTCCTACACAATAACCCTCCTCTCTCTTATCTTCCTGACACTAGCCACGAAGGTTTTCAAAGGTAAATACAGGTTAATTCATTTTTCTTTATATTTTGTATTTTACTTATGATTTTGTGTTATATTACAGTACGGGTATCATTTTTTATATGAATATTTTAGGGTTGTGGAATGAATCATCTTAGTATTTATTCCTTATGGGGAAATTTGCTTTGATATACAAGTGCTTTGGATTACAAACATGTTTCTGGAACAAATAATGATCACAAACCAAAGCTTTACTGTATAGCTTTATAGATTGTGACACAGATACTCTATGGTGACCTCAATGTGTGATGCCCTTGGATACCTCCTCCTCTTAAGAGAGGCTAGAAACTGACTTGATAAACAAAAGGGAGATTGTCCTTGGTGGGCCTGAATTAATCAGGTGAAAGTCTGTGAAGAGAGAGGCCGAAAGAAGTGAGAGGCCCAAGTGGCAGCGAACATTGGGTGGCCTTGAGGAGCTGAGGGGAGGCCATGGTGGACAGCCAGCAAGAAAATGAGGACCTCAGTCCTACAACTTCGGCCAACAGGCATGTGAGCTTGGAAGAAGATTCTGAGCTCAAGAATGTAACACGGCTCAGCTGACATCTTGGTTGTGGTGTCGTGAGACCCTGAGGAGAGGACACAGTAAGGCTGTGCTTGGACTCCTGACCTATGGAGATAATGAGCTAAGAAAAGTATATCATGTTAAGCCAGTAAATCTGCAGCAACTTACTATGCAACAGTACTTAATACACAGCTGTAGGATTTAGAAATGTGAAGAAATGTGCCAAAAGGCATTAACATAGTTACCTTCGATATGCTGAACCAAGAGGGGTTGGGTGAGGTGGCTGACTGGTGAACAGGGACTATTTCAACTGTTGTTGTTATAAGGTTTTTATTACTTGACCTTGAAAACCATATCCATGCATTACTTGGGGGAAAAACAAGACCCTAATTTTCACAGAAGCTAACGTGAGGGAAATTTGAAGATTATAGGACTCATTTTCAAATGAAACGGGACAATGTATGTAAAAGTGCTTAAAAAATTAAAAAGTACTGTACAAAGATAAGGACTTATAATTAAGATTCAAGATCTCAGTTTGTCATTAACTGAATATTTGTGTTCCTCTGAAACATTCATATACTGAAACCCTAACCTGCAGTGGGGCTGTATTTGGAGACGGGGACTCTACAGAAGTAAATAAGTTCAAGTGTGGTCATAAGGGTGGGGTCCTGATCCAATAGGACTAGTGTCCTAATAAGAAGAAACACGAGACAGCTCCTTCCCTCTCTCTCTGAGTGTGTGCAAACCAAGAAAAGGCCATGCTTGGACACAGTGAGAAAGAGCCTGTCTGCAAGCCAAGAAGAGAGCTCTCTCCGGAATCTGAAATGGTCAGAACCTTGATCATAAACTTCTAGCCTCCAGAACTATAAGAAAATAAATACCTCTTGTTCAAGCCACACAGTCTATGATATTGTGTTATGGCTCCCTGAGCAGACTAATACACAGTCGAATATTCCAGCGTGTTTTGTAGATGAATATGACAATGTTTAAAGTTCATTCTAATTATTAAATTTAAGTAGTGCTTTTAAAATGGAAAATACTGTTTGATGGGTGGGAGCAAATAAAACAAGGGCTTCCTGAATATAACACATGAGTTCAACTTGAAATTGCTATTGCTAAGTGATGACACATGTATCCAGAAAATAGCAAAAATGCGGAAAAGGACACAACAAAGCAATTATCTGATAAGGATGTGCACTAATGGTTTCACACAAGGATGCTTCCTGTGGTATCACGTGTCATAGTGAAAAATTGGAGACAAGCTAAATGACCAATAATTAGAACATTAGTTAGACAAATTATGTCACTGCCTCCCGATGAAATATAATGTGATCATTTTAAAATCAGTTCTTCAGGAGTAATTAACACCTTAAGAAATCATGAACAATATAGTTCAGGGGGACGTGTTACAAAACAGTGTGAGCAATACAATTCGAGTTGGGAGTGTGTATATATTTGTGAATGATCCATGCCAAGATGCTAATAGTTATCACTAGGAGTAGAAGTAGTTTTATTTTCTCATTAGGGCTTTTCTACATGTTCTAAATATTCTGTAATACACATGCTTGCTTTTGTACTGTATATATATGCATATATATATTTTTTCAACATTTATTTATTTTTGGGACAGAGAGAGACAGAGCATGAATGGGGGAGGGGCAGAGAGAGAGGGAGACACAGAATGGGAAACAGGCTCCAGGCTCTGAGCCATCAGCCCAGAGCCCGACGCGGGGCTCGAACTCACGGACCGCGAGATCGTGACCTGGCTGAAGTCGGACGCCTAACCGACTGCGCCGCCCAGGCGCCCCTATATGCATATATTTTTTACTCGGAGACCCCATTATGATAATTTGCCTTTCATTAGTTCTCAGAGAATTTGACAAGTTGGTTCTTATATTTTAATGCAGCAGATAAACTCAAATTCAGTTCTGTCTAGCTGATTCTCTTCTAGTAGATGAGAAATGCCAGGGGGTTCCAAGTCTTGCTAATCACAAAAAGCAAAGGAAGTTGTGGTCACAAGCAATCAGCGGACAGTGTAGAGATCCATTCTGGGGCTTTGCAGCTGCTGATGCACTAGGTTGCCCGCCATGTCCACCCTATGGCACATGGCTTCCGAGACTGGAAAGTGTGTTCAGAACATAGCAAATTCTTCTGGGGCAAACTTACTCTGTTCTTCTAGGGACAGAGGGTTTGGACAATGCTTTCTGCCCAAGATTTAAACGGAGTTCCCAAAGGAGAAGTGGATAGGATACTCAGCTCTCTTAGCCTTCTTGCCTCCCTCATTCCTTCTCTTCAGTTCCTTCTCCTTACAGCAAAAAAACTCACTTCACTCAAAGAGGGGGACACTTGACTCTTGAAGCAGTGGGTGAACCACCTCTCAGTGCAGGGCTGAGAACTGTGTGGGCAGAGCCCTCTTAAAGGAAGCAGATGTTCCCAGGAGTTGGTAGAACTGTGGAATTATAGTGGTAATAATTAATCTGTTGTAATTCTTCCCTCACCAGCATTTGCTGAAACTATTCCAATAAGCACAGATTTGACTCATTAATTCACAATTTTTTTTTAAAAGGAACCATTTCCATTAAGAAAGGAAAGTGAATGGTATTGACAATCATTGATAAGCCTGTAATTAACTGGAAATGATGCTTCTTCCCTCTACAAACAAGGGAGGGAGATATACCATAATCAGGGATACTCTAAAATTTCTGAGCCACCCAGCAAATGAGGTCTTTGTCTCTAGACCTCCTCAGTCACCAGTATGCCACGCCACCTCCATTTGGGACTCTTTCTGCTCCACCTAGAATCCTACCATAGAACTGCCTGGCAGATAATCCTGGTGATCAAGATGTAGGTGATCAAGGTGGAGGCCTCTCATTTCAAGGGCCTCCAGGAGTCATCCAGACAATTCTAAAGATTAAGGTGGTCTTCCCTTCTCGCCGCTCCATTTCCTGCCTAACTCCCTCTCTTTCTCTCCCACCACCAACTGTCTCTTAGGAAGCAGCAACCTTAACTCAACTTGTACAGGTCCATCCGGCCTCACACAGGGGAGGTAATACTGGGTTGAGCTTCAGACAAGGGGATGTGGGCAAGTCCTTCAACCATCTCTGCACTAGCCGCTCCTTACCTCACAGCAGCACATACTACTTCAGTGATCCTCAGGTGGGGTTGGCGGAAAGAGTATGTCCCCTCTCAGGAGAAGGCATCAGAATAGAGACCAGATGTGTGGAAGCTGGCAAAGCATACTTCATTGATCTAATGTTTATTGACAAAAACTCCAAAAGCCAAGTTCAATGACACTGGTTTAGCTGGTGGGGATCCACAGAGGATAAAATAAGGAAGTATTACATGAGTTTGAAAAGAATGAGAAACACAGAAGCATTGCAACTCAAATTGAACCAAAGAAAATCTAATAAGAACTCCTGGGGAATAAAATCAGAACACTCAATGGGCAATCATTTAATCATTAATGTTGTATCTTTTTGCAAAACCTTCTGTGATACTGCTGGGTATAAGGTAAGGACTCCGGGTGACACCCTCACAGCTCTCCTAGTGCTTAACAATTCTTGACACATCTTCTCTCTAGACACTCAGCAGGGCTGAGTTCCTTTTTGGAAGACAGAAAAATAGATTGAGTGGCGTTATGGGTTGAATTGTGTCCTACCCAAAATATGTTGAAGTCCTAACCCTCTAGTATCTCAGAATATAAAATCTTTGAAAATAGAGTTGTTGTAAATGTAATTAGTTAGGTCAGGATAAAGTCCTACTGGGGTAGCATGGGCCCTTAATCCTGTATGACTAGTGTCCTCGTAAGAAGAGAGGAAGAGACACAGACACACAGAGCGAGAAAGCCACGTGATATTAAAGGCAGAGGTTGAAATGATGCATCTACAGGCCAAGGAACGCTAGGGTCTACCAGAAGCCAAGGAAGAATCCTCCCCTAGAACCTGCAGACAGAGCATGGCCTTGTCAACTCCCTGATTCAGATGCCTAACCTCTAGAACCGTAAGAAAACACGTCTGTTGTTTCAACCCGCCCAGTTTGCGATACTTTGTTATGGCGGCCCAATACACCGGGTGACAGGCTATGGCAACTTTCCTCCAACAATCTGTTAGGAATGCAGTTGCTCCAGCATGCACTTGGTCTGGTTGAGGATGAGGAGGACTAATGGCAGTGGGTGGGCTTCCTGGGCGTGAAGTACAGATGAGGCAGGTGTTTCATTTTTACAAAGAAGAGTAGTGAGATCCTGCCGGTGGAGATATTCAAACGTAGACGGACGCCCGTTCAGCAGAGATGTTGAAAAGGATTTAGTTTTCTATATGAGGATATGGACTCTCGAATTATCTTGAACTGTCTCGCCTCCATCCAGAAGGTCCCCCATGAGAGGTATGTAAAATCCAGGTGGAACCACGCTAAATCTTTTTTGGTCATGGCCCAGTCAAAAATAAAAATGTTTCTTATTGGGTGCCTGGGTGGTTCAGTCAGTTACGTGTCTGACTCTTGATTTAAGCTCAGATCATGATCTCACAATTCATGAGTTTGAGCCCTGTGTTGGGCTCCATCATGCGGAGTCAGCTTGGGATTCTCTCTCTCTCCCTCTCTCTCTGTCCCTCCCCTGCTCTCTCTCTTAAGATAAATAAATAAATAAACTTAAAAAAAAAAAAAAGAAAATGCTTTGCAGGTTGTACCAAAAAGCCTGGAATATTGCTTGGTTGTTTCTATCTTTTCCATCTAGAAAATATTCTAGGCCTCTTGACATAGACTTTTGCCGATGCTTTCAAATAAGCATCATGTGTTGAGCACTAACCATGTTCCAAATTCTAAGTTAGTTTCCTTTTACACTTAGAGTCATATTTAATCACGTGCATTTACTCCAAGATGTGCCACGTATTAGCATGACTAAGGTAGCATGGTAACACCCTTCTAGAAAGATGAGGCAACTTTTCTCAAGAACCATCCTGCACACGTAGATAACTCACGCTCAAGGTTCATGAATCACTTCAACTTTGACCCATCCAATGTTCACTTGCAGACATAAACCAGTGTAGGATCTTGTCCTAGTAACTGCAGAGGTGGGCCAGGGAGAAGTTCCAATACCAGAAATGGCAGACCACATCTGGGCTCTGCAGCAGTGGAGGATGCAGGACATTATTATTCAGCATCACTCATTTAGACTCATTTAGACCAAACAGATGCTGTGTGGTATACACAGTGATCTCATTAAGGGTATGGGCTCTTTTTTTAAGTATAAGCAATTATTATCCATTTTCATTGCAACCACTTAGCTTCTGTAGAGCATTTTAAGAATTTGTAATAAAATCAGGAGATAATATGACTTTTAATAACATTTACAGAAGGTATAAAGATCATCATGCAATGATTAACACCTATGTTCCCATGTTCCCAGTTTAAGAAGAAGTTGGCCGTTTTCTTCTCCTCCGATGTAACTACATGAGTTTGAGAGCTATCCTGAAAGGGGCTCTGATGTAAGTCTCCAAATACACAAGGCTGAGCTGATTCAAACGAGTGCAGACCTGTGCAAACTGCGGAACTAAGTGTGCCCCCATTCCTCTGGTCTGTGACACCTACCAACCCTCAGAAATTTCTAAACCTACTCCCTTCCAAACCAAGGTTTCTAATTACACACCAGAATAGCATCGTTGTCATGTGAGCATGGGTTAGAGATGCCTCTGCCCATGCAAAGCCAAACTCTTCATCTCAGACTTACTGCCAGGCTCCGTGGCTGTGGGGACTCCTGTTCTAGATTCTATCCCAGCCTCTGAGCTCAACGGTGCCAGGTGCAGCAGCAACACTGGGAGTCACAGTGAAACGCTGGAGTGACAGAAACCCCAACCCGTGGAGTGTCTTTGATAGGGGATGACTGTTTGCATGCCTGAGGTAGAAATAATTCATGAGTATTGACAACATTCTAGCCAGAAAGGCAGAGGGAAAGTGCGTCCACATACACACATAACCCAGGAGACAGCTCCTGGACCTCCTTCCCAGAACCTCCCAGAAAGCTCTCCACAACCAGTGGGCCCAACTCTTCCCCATCGTAACTCTAATCTGCCAATGCCAGAACCCATAAAAATATCCTCCAGCTTTCAGTGGATCAGTTTTCTCAGGATAATCACATCTTTCAAATACTTTCCTGCCTGTCAGCATTTTAAAGGATAAAGATGAACCATGAATCTTGCTTTCAGAAAAGAGTCCATTCCTGTGATCTGTTGGCTAAAACACATAGCCCCTTTCTGAAGCTTAGTCTAAGCGATTACTACTAATACAGTAGTATTAATCTATTAATTGGTTGTAGATACTTAAAATTTTAGTTCATGTTGTTAATTAATGTGAAAACCATTTAACCCGTGTCCATCAACTGATGAATGGATAGCCCAAATGTAGTATATCCACCAATGGATAATAGACATAAAAGGGATAGAAATACTGATAGAAGCAGACACAAAAGTCACATATTATACGATCCCATTTATGTGAAATACACAAAATAGGCAAGTATCTATAGAGACAGCAGATTAGTGGTTACCAGCAGCGAGGTGGAGAGAAGGCAGGGAGTGCTTATTTAATAGGTAAGGGGTTTCCTTTCGGGGTGATGAGAAGTTCTGAAACTAGACGGCGTTAATGGTTGCACAACAGCACGAATGTAATGGCCGCTAGATCGCATCCTTCAAGATAGCCACAATAGTCAATTTTATGTTCCACATATTTTATCACGATATTTAAAAAGGATTTAACCTCTGGGTTCCCATTTCCTCATTGATATTCTCAGATGTATTTTCTTTGGTACGTTATAGAAAACATAGAATACACTGCTTTGTGAAAATCGTTGCAGAAAGAAACCCATAAGTAAGCGCAACTCAAGAATCACCATGCTGAGCACACACTCAGTGGCTGACACCGCCCAAGACACCAGGTCACTGGGACAAGATGGTAAAGGCACCCCCCATACATCGCGAACCCTACAACTTCCTTATTCTCTCTCAACCCCCATCCCGGGAGAACAACGGCTCCTACGATAAATGGCTGGTCACGATTCACAATCAGAACACTATTTAGAGGCGGTTGTGGTTGTTCCTAATGTATTCTAGGTACCTGATATGCTCAGAGCACAAGACAATTTTTTCACACGATTGAACTCCTTAGGGCCTGTCTTCTAGATCATTTTGTTGGTTTAAAAAACACCATTGCTCAATCATTGCCAAGTGTGCCCATGTGCCCGGTGGGGAAAAGAAGGGAAATTTGGTTCACTGTGCTGAGATTTGCCTTTTAAATTTCAAACTACATCTTTTATTTCTTTCAGCAACATCAAGCGTTAGCATGCCACTTGCCTCTCTGTTTCTGGGAATGAAGACTAGAAATCTTAATATGAAACATTAACTCAGTGGGCTGGTCCAGCAGAGTAATAGATCTGCTATTACAGGGACAAAACCCTGCCTGGGCTTCCTCAACTCACAATAAAGCGCCGTGGTTCTTTTATTGAACCAATAGCATTTAAGTCCCAAATATATCTATGCAGAAAATAATGGCAGCTCCTCAAACAGAAGACTGAAGGAACGATTCAGTACCAGCGCTGAAGGGCCCTGGTGCTAAAGGTGAAAATAACAGGTTGGATTAGAAAGAGCTGCTGAGACCGAAAGCAATCAATGACACCTCAGAAGTGCTTATTTGAGCTGGGATCTGTCCTATTTTACATGCAAAGCACGCTGCATTAGCAACCAGATGGTATCTTCCTTTTCCTGGTGGACTTCCTAGAATTCCCGGAAGATTCCTGCCTGAATTGGTTCACTTTCTCTGGCCAGCCTAATAAGATTTCAGCTAGCTGACAAGTCTGAAGTGCAAGGAAAAATGAATCCCAACAGATAAGCACAACTATTTATTGGGCTTATTAAGAAGAGAGGAGAAAGAAAAGAACAACGTGGGCATCAATATAGTTGATACCTTTGAGCCTCATTCCTTTTTTTAACCCCGGAGAACTCGTAAAATCCCAGGTCTGGGAGGGATACCAGAGGTCAACAATTCAACATGCTGGATTAGTTATCTACCGCCACCTAACAAATGACACCAAAACTTGGCTTGAAACGGCATCGTTTATAATCTCACAGTTTCTAACCGTCAGGAATCTGGGTGCAGCTTACCTGGGTCTTCTGCCTCAGGGTTGCCGAAAAGCTGCAATCCCGGGGGTGGGGACAGAGGTTGTGGTCATCTGAAGGCTGGACTGGGGAAAAATCTGCCTCCAAGTCCACTCTAGCGATTGTTGGCAGGAGTCAGTCCTCATGAACTGTTGGCCGGGGGCCTCCCTCTGTTCCTTCCAATGTGAGTCTCTCCACACAGCAGCTCACAATATGGCAGCTGACTTCATCCAACAAAGAAGAGCACAAGAGAAGGAATACAAAGAACACAGAAGTCACCATCTTTTGCAAACTAGCATTTTTGGGAAAATAAGTAAAGTTATGCACCATAAGATGGCCAACAGGACTAACATAAGCTCTAGTCCCCAGCTTAGAGATTCCTCTTCCGGGTTCTTCTTTCTGCCCCACTTGCTGCATATACCAAATTACTACTAATGCGGAATGCAGAAGTAACCGATGATAAATTGTTCCCCATGCTTGTGCTCGGGACTCAGACCTCTGCAGAAGGATCTCCTCTGAGCCCGCTGGTGTGAAATAAAACCCCGATCCGCCAAGATCTCTGAGTGTCGTTTGGTGGTTCCCCTCCAGCAATCCAGCCTGGTTCCATAACAATATCAGACATGATATCCCATTACGTCCTCTATTTATTAGAGGCAAGTCATAAGGTTCAACCCGCACTTAAAAGGGGGGATTCCACAAGGGCCTGAACACCAGGAGGTGGGGTCCCTGGGGGCCATCTAAGAGGCTGCCTGACATCTATGCCCGTTAAACCCTTTTATCTTCCCCACAGACTCCTCAGTGGCTTTTGCTTTAACTGCTTCTGCCATGAAGAGCTAACTCACAGCCATCTGAGAGCCCTAACTAGTTAAGGAGCTCTCCTGGTTAACCTACCTGCTACTGTTTGGATTCAGGAGATTCTGTTTACTACCCAGAAACTCTTCAGAGACCCTTGAATTTGAGAGATTTATAAGGGAAGGGTTTAGAAATGGGCACTCTGCTCGTGTGACAAGATCTGGGAGTTGCAGTAGTGTAGTTATTGTAAGGGGAAGTTTTAACACACCATTTAGGGTAATCTCAAGCATCATAGATATTAGAGACCAGCTGAGTTAAGGGAAAGCCAAGAACCTTGACCTCCCCATGGCCAAGTTCCTCTTAATCAGCCCCATCCTGGGCTTTCCAAACCATTTTAGAGATGCATACAGTTTTGTCTGCTTGTCCTTAAAGCTTTTAGGGAACGTTTAAAACAACTCTGGACTGTGCTGTCCCTATAGAGGGTCAAAGGCAGGGGGCCAAGGATGGTTGCCTGAGTTCTGAATCTGAATCCCAGAGCTATCTGTAAAAGGGGTGGGGGCCTCAAGACAGCTGTGGTGATAAGCTGGAAAGGTCTCCCAATGAATCAGGAAAGAAAAAAGCCAAAGAACCTGAGGATACAGTCACATCATAAGCCTCGGAGGTCTTGATTTCCTAAGAGACTGCATTGCATCTGGTCAGAAGGGGTTAGACAGGCATAGATATGGACTGAAGACAGGTAGTAGGAAGGGCAAGAGGGGTCAGAGGCCTGGGGCCTGGTCGGCTCCTTTCTACCACATTTCAGTGGTCACATTCATCCTTTCTGGCAGAACGCCAATATGCCGCATTTAAAATAAGGAATACATGGGGTGCCTGGGTGGCTCAGTCAGTTGGGCATCCGACTCTTGATTTCGGCTCAGGTCATGATCTCATGGTCTGTGAGTTCTTTGCTGACAGTGTGGAGCCTGCGTGGGATTTTCTCTCTCTTTCTCTCTCTCTCTCCGCCCCTTCCCTGCTCACTTGTGAGCCCAAGCTCTCTCTCTCTCTCTCAAAGTAGATAAAAACTTTAAAAAATAAATAAAATAAAATAAAATAAAATAAAATAAAATAAAATAAAATAAACCAAGGCATCCGTGTGGGAGCTGGGTGGGATGGGTGAGGGAGGGAGAAGTGAAGGGTAACTCATCATGAGTCGGTTCCTTGCTCCATCACCTCCATGTTGTCTCAAGTTCCGTGATGGCATCCTGAGGCCTAAACTGGGGGACAGTCACATTATCCATGGATTCAGAGTGTTTGTAGCCAAAATCTAACTGACCAACTTAAAAAAAAAAAAAATCACCTAACGAATTAGAAAGCAGAGACACCCGGACAGACATGGTTGCAAATGGAACGCTGTACTGAGGTGAAGGTAAAATGCCCCCGAGCCCATCTGCTGAAAAGGTTATTTCCAGTTAGTGCAACGGTAAGATAGCTGGTTGAGGGTGCACTCATGTGCTGTCATGTTTTAGCTTCTCTCTTTGCCATTTACACTCTTCTCCAGCAGTGGACCGTGACCGCTCCATGGGGCTGTCCTCAGCTTCCCAGATGATAGCGCCCGCCAACGGGAGTTGGATTTTTGTCTCTGGCTGAATCATAAGGACAAGAGGCAAAAAGTGCAAGGGCTGTAACAGCTCTCTAACCCCAATGCTTCTCAAAATGCCCTGGAGCAAACTCAGCGTGCTCATTCAGCCTCCGATGCTGAGTCACCCAGACGAACTCAAATCCCAAACCAATGCAAGAAACACCCTTCCAGAGCTGATGAGAACGCACAGGGCACATTCTCCAAGATGTTCTGTTGAGAACCTGTCCGCACTGGCCCTCTGGAGACACGTGAATGATAGTGGGTGCAGGGATATAACAAACCAGAACCCAAACTTGCCCGATAAACCTAAATAAACACATAAGCTGCAGAATGAAGGCTTCCAGAAGCCTAAGAGCCTCTAGGCCAGTCAACCAGTGTCTCCAGTCAAAATGAGCAATCTACATCCATACTTTCCACCCTGTATTGCACGCGGACCTGCAGTATAGGTAAAAAAAAATCGAGAACGGGGAATTATACGTTTCAAGATTTAACTTCAAGGAAAATGAAGGTGCCTTCTACCAGTCCAATTTACAACTGATCAATCTTCACTCATTACAATGTCAATGTTTCTTTTATGAACCTCAGACTCTGTGGTTTACAAGTAACTCAGCTAAGGATAATACAGCAGTTTGTACTCTCAAAAGATAAATGCTTTAAAGAAAAATCCGTTACCACACTAGGAGAAGGGGGCCATGATGGTTTCTTCCCCAGTCTTTTTCTACTAGGAGAAAATGCATGGTGGGTTTCTCCAAATGTGGGCTGCATAAATCTCCCATGCAGTGTGTCTGCTGGCCTCTTGTGAGACTCAAGATTACAACGAGAACAACCCATGCTTCTGTTTCTGGCCTGACTTAATAACTTACTAATTATAATTGACTGAACACCAGGCTTCAACCCACACATGTCAAGACTCATTTCTATCACCATTTTGGAGCTATTGTATTCTACAGAGAAGCATACTGGGAAGAGACCAATGGGTCACCGGAACATGGCAGACCTGAGGTCGATATCACGATCCAGAATATGAAGCCAGATGGTCTGAGAGCCTGGGGATAGGAGTGGGGATCTGGGGTCACGCGGGCACCGCAGGATGCGGGAACGAGGTCACTGAGCCCTGGTCACTGGAATTGTATGCTCTTAGCGATAAGTGAGTGAGCACAACGCTCTGAAGGGGCATCGCATTAGGGTTTTTTTAAATAGGGGTGATTTCACACCCAGGCCCACTGCCCAAACCATCTGAATACTTTCATGTCTAGATGCCTCTGGTCTAATCCCCATAATTGGAGTTCATTGCACTGGGGATAAAGGAAGGGGGTAGTGGCATGAGATAGTTTTCTAAAAATATGGATTTATCTCGGTTTAGGTATGATGACGGTGTAAAGGGGCAACACAGCCCACAGCAGTGTGACTAGCCCATCCTTAGCCTCTGCCATCACGAAATAGGATTGTCCTGAGAAATTGACACAGACAGAGGTTAAGTTCCTTTGACAAGTGTCTTCTTTAAAAGACGGACTGCAAACAGAGCTCAGGACTCCGGACTCCTAACTCAATGCTCTTTCCAAGGATACCCATTGATCTTTCCATGCAAAGTGCCAGTAGCAAGTATCTCTTTCCATGGCCTTCTAGCAACATATGTGAGTCTGTGCCAGTGAGAGGCATCTACAAAATGAGGCCCAAGGAACATTTATGGAGATTGTTCTTGGCCTCAAGAAGCTTGAGGGCTGACCCCTTAATCCAGCCCCTGCATGGAGATACATTTTCCACAGGATGCAACTTCTTCAGGGCTTCTCTGGAACGGCCATGGGGTTAATCTCCCAACCATAGGAAACCTAGTTATTTACAAGTCCCAGTATCTCTTTCCCACCTCTTTCCCTTCTCCAGCTCACATGGAAGAACGCTGGACCCAGCCAACAACCTTTGCCTCAAATCTCATGAAGGTGGAAAAGCCAGCCTGTTAGCAGAGTCTGTCCCCACCCCCACACGTTTGCCAGGACAGATTTCTTCTCTCAACACTGTATTTATTACTGGGGCGTGAAACACAAATCTGCAGATGTCTTTTCCACTCGCCTGCTGTTAAGAGTCTACTCAATAATTTAGCTCTCTCTCCCTTAAGTACATTTGGTTTCTGTTGGCTGTTGCGTAAGACAGCGCGGGATGAATTCGGAGGTAGCCTGGATTCCTCCCACCCTCTCCTGCCTCCTCTGTGCTTGGCTCTTGCGAGCATCGGTTTGCAGCTGCAGGAACAGAATCTCCTTAACTCTTGGGCAGCCACGACCGTCACACTGCTCGTTCAGAGACATAGCGCTCTGCTGTCTCTCCGTTAGATTCTCACAGCAAATGGATAGTTACTTACAAAAACAAAACCCAAAAAACTATCACAAGAGGAGACCAGACACTGGCAACGGATAAAACAAAAGGAGGCACCGAGCTCTTTAATTAAGGTTCACGGAGGCATGTGAATCCTAGCTTTTAGTTACCCTGCTGCGCCTCTGCCTGATTAGCCACAATGCATCTGCTCGGTTTCCTGGTATCCATCTGTACTGCTAGGGCGAAATGTATTCTGGTCGCCCTGCTCCTCAATAAGATGGCTTAGAGGCATCAGCTGTAGACGGACTCACGGTTATGCGTGTCGACAGAGTGTTTCCTGCACTCCTTGCTGTGCTGACGTGTAAGATCACACCATCTTACATGTACCTGGGATTAACTCATATCCACACAGCCAGTCCAAATGAAATGCCTACCCCCGGGAAACCCGGATGGTTTGGGGATGACTCACTTCTCCACGGACGCACTGCAAGCTGGAAATACACCTCAATCGTATCCCTTTCTTAAAGTCCACCCGTCTGTTCTTCAATGGCTCATGCCACACAATTCCTCCTCGAGTAGATTAAAAAGACCGTGAGAATTGGGACCTTTCTACACGTTACAACGTAAGGAACTTTTCATTTCGATGTGGCACGGGTGTATTATCTGTATACGAGGATTCTTTCTCACTACGGTGAAGTGACCACCATTTGGAGTCACTGGGTAGAGCGCGCTATGTATAACTAGTTATGTCGGCCTGTGTAATTTTAGTTTCCCCAAAGAGCTTATTTACCTTCTTCATAAAAATGTGTAGGCACTGGGGCGTCTGGGTGGCTCAGCCGGTTAAGCGTCTGACTTTGGCTCAGGTCATGATCTCACGGTTCGTGAGTTCGAGCCCCACGTCGGGCTCTGTGCTGACAGCTCGGAGCCTGGAGCTTGCTTTGGATTCTGTGTCTCCTCCCTCCCTGCCCCTCCCATGCTCATGCTCTGTCTCTCAGTAATAAACAAAAACGTTTAAAAAAATGTGTAAGCACTATGTAGATTCTAAAATTCTTTACTAATGTGGCATTCTGTGATCCAATAACATTGATCCCATAAACTCAGGTTCACAGAATTTGAAACAGCTGAGCTGACCTCATATACAAACTCAGACATCTGAGACTTAGAAATGTTTTCCTAAAACTGGTGAAATCCAAATAAAGCCTAGAGTTTAGTTAGAAGTAATGTATCAATAGTGGTTTTTTAGGTTTGACAAATGTATGATGGTTAACATAAGATGTTAACATTAGGAAGAACTGGGTGAGAGGTACGGGAACTCTCTGTGTTACCTTTGCAAATTTTCTGTAAATCTAGAAATTATTCCAAAAGAAACCATTTATTTAAAAACATTTAAATATATATATGTATATATATATATACATATGTGTGTGTGTGTGTGTGTGTGTGTGTGTGTATATATATATATATATATATATATATATATATATATATATTTCCTCACTTGGGTATAAATAAAATCAACAGTTAGTTTAAACTGGGTATTACCAAAGTAATATCTTGCTACACCTCCATCAGAAAAGATGATGTGTGATAGGGGCAGCTGGGTGGCTCAGTCAGTTAAGAGTCCAAACCTTGATTTCAGCTCAGGTCACGATCTCACGGTTTGTGAGTTCAGGCTCTATGCTGACAGTGGGGAGCCTGCTTGGGATTCTTTCTCTCTCCCTCTCTGTCCCTCCCCCACTCATGCATGCAGGTTCTCTCTTCTCTCTCAAAATAAACAAACTAAAAAAAAAAAAAGACAAGATAATAAAGAGATACGCGTTGAAATCTTGTCATAGCTACAAATTTGATGTCAGTACTCATTAGATCATTCAGTTACTCACTGAGCACTTCATTTCCTCCAGTGTGGTAGAAAGGACCTCAGCCTTTGAAGAATATCACGTTTTTTTTTTTAACGTTTATTTATTTTTGAGACAGAGAGAGACAGAGCATGAACAGGGGAGGGTCAGAGAGAGAGGGAGACACAGAATCTGAAACAGGCTCCAGGCTCCAAGCGGTCAGCACAGAGCCCGATGGGGGGCTCGAACTCACAGACCGCGAGATCATGACCTGAGCTGAAGTCGGACACTTAACGGACTGAGCCACCCAGGTGCCCCTCTTTTTTTCCTTTTAATGTTTTTTGAGACAGAGAGAGAGAGAGAGAGACAGAGCACATGCACACAGTGGGGAAGGGGCAGAGAGAGAGAGAGAGAAAGAGAGAGAATCCTAAGCAGGCTCCCCACTGCCAGTGCAGAGTGTGATGCAGGGCTCGATCTCACCAACTGGGGGATCAGGACCCAAGCCAGAACCAAGAGTCGGACGCTTAACCAACTGAGCCACCCAGGTGCCTCAAACAATTTCACATTCTTTAGAGAATTTCAGACTGCATGTCTTGAACTATGACGATGGAACTGGTATAAAATGTGAGGAATAAGATAAGCTACAGGAGGGATTTCTCTTGTAAAGTGACCAAACCAGGAAACCGAAGTGGAAAGCTTTATAAATTCTGGGAGTTCATTTACTGGCGAGCATGGACTGAACATTGTTTCACCAGTGCACACTAGCTTTCCCACTACTTGTTCACACTAGCATCTCAATTAGGGTGACACGTGGGCAGTCATCATTAGTCTAGCCCTTTCTTTTTTTAATCCCCACTTAAACACCTTATGGAACTCAAAAATGGTAGCTCCAAAGGGGACCTAAAAAGGGCCTGACCCATTCTCCTCTTGAGGCCCAGAGGCAGTTTTCAAATTAAACGAGGACACACAGGCAGAAGTACTGTGAATAAACTGCAGCATAATTAGAAAGGACAATGACTATTGATATCATGACCAGCCACTTGGCCAAGATCACCTGGCTACTTAGACCATGGAAGATTCTAAATGCCAAGGAGCCTGGCATGAGTCTCTGTAATATAATTATGGACTATTCTGAATCCCACATGAGTAAGTGTTTAATAAATAATCAACCGATTGCAACGTGGACTCTAACCCCGAGCCAGTAGAGAGGTTCCCTTTCCTTCTCAGAAAGGGTGAAGCCCAAAGAGAGAGCATTTGTTTGCCACTGTGAAAAGGAAACAGAAAGAAGCCTACATTTATTCCTGGGGGAGAATAATGTAACTGTTATAAGCTGCTGTGTTACATCAATTTAAAAGTAATTTTTTCTAAATTAAGAGAAGATTGAGTGGGGAAAAGGCTTCCTTTTGGAAATTTAATTCCCAACGGAGTATTTATATGCTGATACTCTTTGAAAATATACAAGCCAGAAGCTGCTTCATGTGCCAGCAACATCAAGCAGGACAGGAAAGAAGTCATTCTTCACACAGTCGTCTCCCTCTCACTCTTACCCTTCCCCTCCTTAGACAGCCCCCCCCCCCAACTCTCCTTGATCTCACCAAAATCCATGCCAACTCCTTTAAAAACAGATAGGCATAAAATAATCAAGTTCCATGCTGAATATCAACAAAATCCATGGCAATGAATGGGAATGAAGGAGAACATTTCATTTCATATTTAAAAATGTTAAATTGGGTGCTTATAATTCCCCTGATTTAGCTTTTTTAATTAAAAAATTCAAGCTTTATTCAACATTTGCATATTCATGCCTCCATAATGTGCGCTGATTGCATTAAAGGCAGAGAAAAAGCATGTAAGTGCAGCACAAATATAGTTACTCATCAAGTGCACCATCTATGTATGCATAGATAAATATTTCCAAACAAATTAACATATACCCCCAGCACAGGTGCTCTGGCCTTACAACCCCCCTCCCACCCCCAGCCTCCAGCTCCTTCAGCCCTACTCTTCCTTCCATCAAGTTTCAAGAGCCAGAGCATCAGTTTAGAAATTTTATAATTTGGTGTTTTGTAGAATTAGCGAGTCCCTTTGCCAAAAGTCTCTGATCAGTGACTGTCTACTACTGGCAATAGTCAGGGGGACAAAACATTCCACTGCACTCTTTATTAAACACCAAACAAACATCTTCCATAATTCAGCAAAGACTTCCAATAGTTTGTAGTTGCCGGCCATCGGGAGGGGCAGTTGTCATGTCTGAGACGTGGGTGTCGCAGACCAGGAGAGGGGCACCGTTAATGGCCCACCGAGAGCCAGTCTCCTCTAACTTCTTGCTCACAGAATCAGGACTGTTTGAAATGACAGTGTGCCCACCTCTTAGAAGGAGTCTGTGTTTCATCTAAGCCAGAGGTTGGCAAACTACCCCTGGGCCAAATCCAGCCCATCACCTGCTTGTGTAAATAAGAGAGTGATGGAACACAGACATACCCATTCACTTACTTATTGCCTATGGCTGTTTTCATACTCCAAGGATAGATGAGAGGAGCTGCAACAGAAAGCATATGGCCTGCAAAGCCTCAGATATTTACTACCTGGCCCTGTACAGAAAATATTTCCCAAGCCCTGGTCCAAGCCAACCCTGGCCAATTTCTCAGCCTCCCTTTCAGCTAGGAAGATGTTGGATTGTATGCAGTAGGTGAGGAAGAAGTTGTTACCAGTGGCTACTTTGGGATAACCCCATAGATGACAGACACATTCACCGAAATAAGAATGTTGGAGGGGCATCAGATTTGGGGACTGGAGTGTAGAGAGGAAGACAGAACTTCAGGACATATGAATCTACAACTTGAGGTACTTTTGGGAAGTCAAGTAAACATGTCAAGTATACAAGTATAGAACTCAGAAAAGAGATCTAGCTATTTAATTCAACGGACACTTCTTGGGTCTTCTGCCCCGCAAACTGATATCTTCAATGAAACCCTCCTGACCACCTTTTTCTTCTTAGGACTCCATCTTAACTTAGTTTCTACAGCACTAGCCCTTACTGGTTTTTCTCCCTACCTCTCTGACTGCTCCTTTTAGGTCCTTTGCCTACTCACATTTTGTCCTTCACTCCCTAAATTGGGGGATTCTTTTCGGGGTTTATCATCACGTTTTTGCTTCCCTCAGTCACATCGGCCTCATAACTTTCAAGCAAATGACTTCCAAGTTGACATTAGCAGCCTAGACTTTTCTCTCCACCTTGACCCATTATTGCCTGTTGTGTATCCCCAAATGGGTGCCATGTTGGCAGCTCAGACTCTGTGTACCTAAAATGCTTTCTTATCTTCCCCCACATAGAGAAAAGACACCGGCCATACAGTTGGAATTCCTAGTGTTGAATCCTGGCTGTGAGTCACCCTGACTGTGTGAGTGTTAGCAAATTTCTTCATTTCTGAGCCTCAATTTTGCCATTTCCACGGGCCTCAGAAAAGGTACAAAGTCCCATTCCCGGCTGTATATGAGAAGAAACTGATGACTTGGAATATATGGTGAGGAAACCTGGACAGACTTTGAGAGGATAATATTTGAGCTTGAGAAGTGGGGGAAACTTCAGGAATCTACATGTCCCCCTTTTATAGACCCGCCTGATCTAAATCTGAGTATACCCAGAGGTGGAGCATACTCTGGCTCCCAGCCCTCTGTTGGGAAGCAGAAGACTGGAACCTCATTTGACCTCTGCTCGGCTGGCTAGGGACTGCATTGAGCACTGTGGTTCTAGTTCACCTTATTCCCTAACTATTCCTGAAAGGGGGGCTTTCAAGTCAGCTCAAACTTGATCTCAGGTTTGCATCTACTTTTCTTAGGCTTTAATCTTCTTGATTTAGAAAATCACGACGACGACGATGAGGACGGCAAAAACTGACTGCAAATGAGCTTTACAAAGAGGCAGGCGTGTAGAGCGAGTTTACATCAAGCAAATCAGGGAACACAGGCTGCAAGAGGAATGACATTCAGGGGTGCTCACGGAGGGGACAGCCCGAAAGGTGCACTCAGGCCCTTCCTTGCTGAGATGGGGCTCCTGCCGGTCCCGGATGCTCACCAAGGCATCCTTTCTGGTTTTGTACACTATATATCTACTTGGCGTTTGCTCAAGGATCAGCTCCGAGCCTTTGTGTTTCACCTGAGATGACTCCTTTTACCAAAGGACGCATCTTCTGACTTCATAAGCACTCAAAGGCCAGAGTCAGAATATTCATCATCTCCCTCGTAAAACCTTTTCGCGAGGGCTACCATTCCGGAGATCTACAACGTGGTCTGTGTATTCCTACTCCTCAAGAACATGGGAAAGCAAACTGGGTATTAGAAGAAAAAAGACAAGAAACCACTTCCAAGCTGGTGTGGTTCCAGGAAACAGGAAGTGAAGAAGGGATCCCTCGTTGCTCTCTCCCGACTGTTGCCCCGGGACTCAGAGCTGCCCAGGAAGACTGAGTTAACACGGGAGCCAAACTCCCCTCCGAGAGTCTAGGGGCAGAGTTCTTTCTTTGTAGTGATGACTAGATCTAGCTGTGCCAGGGAGTGTGGGGCCGTAGGCCTGGCATTTGAACAGGAAGGGAGGCCAATCCTAAATGAAATCAAACTGTGAATAAAGGAGGATTAAAATAAAAATTGACAGCCCAGTTCACAGAGCTAGCGTGCGGCTCAGCTGCCGGAGAGTCTCTGCCATCATATGCCTTGGAGACGAGACATGAAAAATTGCCGACAGAGCTACTGGCTGAGGAGCTTGTGAGAAGCGCGTCTGCCCGCACGTTGTCGTGCCTGTGACGCTCGGAAGGTAAGAGGGGCTGGTGAGAATGTTGACAGGCCGAGAAGTTTCTTTGAAAACAGCCTAGAAAGCCTGCCAGGAGTGCAGGAAGCCCAACGTTCTCATTCGAAAGCTCTGCTCTCCGTGCTTTATAACCGCAGTGATACTATTTTAAAATAACCATTTCAGAGAGGACGCTGGATTTGGAAGCAGGAACTCTGAACCCCAGCCCCGCCTCTGCCAACTCGATGTGTAACCTTGGCAAAATGCTTTTCCCTTCTCAGCGCCCATGTGGTGAAAAGTGTATTTTCAGCTTGGAAGGGAGAGAGAGCCTGGAGGCGGGAGACTGGGCAGAGGGGTGCGGGGAGGGACGAGACTTGGTTCCTGGGTTTCTGGGCTGAGGTTGGGAGACCCAGGGCCCAGAGAACAGAGAAGTGCAGAACAGGATATGGCCAACACTGCTCCAGGGAGGTTTTAGCCATTCACCTCCCATCACCGGTGAAATACGTCCATCGGCAGTAGGTTGAAGAGGGTCCAAGTCCTGAGCATCGGAACCTGTGAATGGGATCTTATTTGGAAGAGAGATTATTTTTGTAGATGTAATTAAGGATCTCAAGATGAGATCATCCTGGGTTTGGGGCGGGCCCTGTATCCAATGACAAGTGTCCTTACAAGAGAAACGCAGAGGGAGGTTTGAGAGACTCGGACACAGGGGAAGCCATGTGAAGACAAGGCAGAGACTGGAATCTATATCCCCCAGTCAAGGGATATCTGGAGCCGCTGGAAGTTGGGAGAGGCAGGGAACGGTTCCCCTGTAGAGATTCAAGGGGTTACACGTTGACTCTGCCAACGCGTCAACTTCTGGCTACCAGAACCGAGAGAGACTAAGCTGCTGTTGTTTTAAGCCATATGATTTGGAGTAATTTGTTAAAGCAGCTCTAACACCGCCCTTGTGAATGGAATAGCCTAGCATCTCTAAAAATACTTCCTTACTCTAAGCCTTGGGGTCTCAAAGATGTTCATCTAAACCAGCTTCAAGCCCCGATGTAAACACGGGCAGGGGGTTGGAATAGATCTCTCTAATGCCAGGCTACTCCCAGAAAGAAGAGAATTCACTGCTTTAATTCAACTCCGAGATGAACACCAAAGGGGCAGAGTGCTTCAAGTCGCCTGGTGATGTTGTCTGGAGGAGACACCCTTCCTACAGGCACCTGCTGAGAGATGAGGTAGGTTGACACCACAGGAACGGCCAATGAGGAGCTGTCGGTGCTGGACGTTTCCAGCATGAGTGCTGCATTGTGAGAAGGGGGTACGCAGTGAGCACCTGATGCGGGAGGCCTCCTTCCATGCCCGCAATACTCCCCAGCCTTCACATGGGTGTGCTCATCCTCAGGCCTCATTCATCCCCTGACTCATTAATGGGGCATGTGCATTCTGAGCCCTGACGGTGGGTGGCCACCCCACACGTTCACCCAACTGCCCGGTGACCCATGACATGACTTACGAAAGGAACGGCAGATATGCGGCAGGAAGTAGAGGGGATGGGTGTGGCCCTGGAATAACTTGAAGCCAACTGGTTGACCAGCAACCCAAGGAGAGGGAGAGAGAGAGAGAGAGAGGGGGGTGGGGTGGGGGGAGAGAGAGGCAGACAGACTGCAGTAGAAATGTTGCAACAAAGAATGTTCAATTGGTCAAGAAAACTGAAATGATTACTAATTTTAAAAACCCATAAGAGGGGCGCCTGGGTGGCTCAGTCGGTTAAGCAGCCGACTTCGGCTCAGGTCATGATCTCGCGGTCCGTGAGTTCGAGCCCCGCGTCGGGCTCTGTGCGGACCGCTCAGAGCCTGGAGCCTATTTCGGATTCTGTGTCTCCCTCTCTCTGACCCTCCCCGTTCATGCTCTGTCTCTCTCTGTCTCAACAATAAATAAACGTTAAAAAAATTAAAAAAAAAAACCCATAAGATTTTCATTACTGAATTCACTGCCTCTCTGAGCCAAGACCAAAGAACTTCCACACAGACCTTCTCATTCAGGTAGAATAACTTTTTTTTTTTCAAGCTCTTAGGAGAGAACTTTGAGAGGAATCAAATGCGCTTCACAGTTTATAGAAATGTAAGTGTTAAAACCACTTACGAGGGTGCGACAGAAATGCTCTAGGAGGCATTTTCCTTCACACAGAAATAAGTTATTAAGATTTTAAGTGCACATTTCGATTTCGATGGGTTAAATGTTTTATTTATTTGTGATTTTTCAAATTGTGGTAAAATACACATAATACAAAATTTACTATTGTAACCTTTTTACAAAAAATTTTAAAATGTTTTTATTTTTATTTTTGAGAGAGAGAGACATACACACACAGCACAAGCAGGGGAGGGGGGCAGAGAGAGAGGGAGACACAGAATCAGGCTCTGAGCTGTCATCACAGAGCACGATGTGGGGCTCGAACTCGTGAACCGCGAGATCATGACCTGAGCCGAAGTCAGACACTTAACCGGCTGAGCCACCCAGGCACCTCATCATAACCATTTTTTTTAAATTTTTTTAACATTTATTTATTTTTGAGACAGAGAGAGACGGAGCATGAACGGGGGAGGGGCAGAGAGAGAGGGAGACACAGAATCGGAAACAGGCTCCAGGCTCCGAGCCATCAACCCAGAGCCCGACGCGGGGCTCGAACTCACGGACCGCGAGATCGTGACCTGAGCTGAAGTCGGACGCTTAACCGACTGCGCCACCCAGGCGCCCCTCATCACAACCATTTTTAAGTGTAAAGTTTAGTAGTGTTAGTACCTACACGATGCCGTGTAACCTGCCTCCAGAACTGAAACACCCTATCAAGCTCCCTATTCTTGCCTTCCTCAAACCCCTGGCAACCACCACTCCACCCTCTGTCTCAGTGAATTTGCAATTGGTACTGCACAGGAGTGGAATCACACAGTATTGGTCTTTCTGTGGCTGGCTTACTTCACTTAGCACAACGTCTTCAAGGTTCATCCATGTTGTAGCATGTGCCAGAACTTCCTGCCTTTTGTAAAGCTGATCGTATTCCGCTGTATGGACAGACCACGTTTTGTTTATTCATTTATCCATTGATGGACACTTGGGTTCCTTCTCCCTGTGCACAAATTAATTAAACGCATAAGTCTTCTTTTGTGGCTAAAATTCTAGTGCTTTTCTTTGCATCTCATTTTGCATATCTCATTTAGAACTACAAGACACAGTGTAATTGGTAGTTATGAATGACTCTGACGAGATTCCTGGAGGTGTGAACCAATCCTTCTCAAGTGGCTCTTCTTCTAGCCAGAATTTCACCCAAGGGGACTGCACTACACATTGATGAAACAATTTTTAGCAGTTGTAGTCTTGTTTGGTCATGAAGAATGCATGTGGCCTCTGCCTCTTTGCCAAAGGGGCTTATTATTCACATACTTGGATTGAAATTTGACATCCATCTTCTACTGGCAGACATTCACTGGCAAATGCTTCAGTATCCTAAGACATTGTTCCCTGGACCTTCCAACCTCTCAGGTTCTAACGAATTATTAATTCTGCAAGAGGAAGGCTATATTCCTCATCCTTAAATTCCAGATGAAGATCTCTATTACCTCAGCCTAGCTTGAAATGGAAATTTGGGGTCCACATTTCCCACAAACATATCCTACAGGTCTGTGAGCATTATAATGCCACGTCACCTTAATTTTTAAAAAAGATGGTCCTTGGGGTGCGTAGGTGGCTCAGTTGGTTAAGCAACCGACTTGATTTCGGCTCAGAGCACGATCTTGTGGTTCGTTGTGACTGGGCCCCACACTGGGCTCTGCGCTTATCATGTGGAGCCTGCTTGGGATTGTCTCTCTCCCCATCTCTCTGCCCTTCTCACACTCATGCACGCTCTCTCTCTCAAAATAAATACACATTAAAAAAAGACGGTCCTTCATTTCGGGTGAAAAGCTAAACCCATTTTTATGCCAGGCAGGGGGTCCCAGGCCAGGTAGCATCTCTGACCAACTACTTCACTGCAAAGACCAAGGAGAATGCAGACGCCACCATGGGAATACAGGACCCAGTCCCTTCTCTGTCCTCTGTACCTACATCACTGTATTATAATTAGTAAATGAGTTGACATTTGTAAAGGAAGAGCATCTTGTACGTACTTGGTTCTCAGCACATGCTAGCTTGCCTATCATTATTATTAGATTACTAGTCTGGACAGGATTAGAGCCATTCTTTCCTTTCTTCTCACCCTTTCTCCCTCCCCCAATTACCCAAGGAGAACCCCCCAAAGATTTCACCAGTTTTCACCCCACAGGTATTGCTTTTCATTGACCCCAGCCCCCTGATTCCTCCTGGCTTCCTACCATCCTCCCCACCCATCCCCACCGGAGCCAGTGAGGACCAGCAGCCCCCTCAAGCCTCTGCAGCTGCAGAAATGCAAGACACCAGCCCAGATCCCCGTGGCTGACCTCCACCACCGTGTGCGTGCTGGGGCTAACTCCTCCAACCCTGCACTTGCAACAGCCTCACTCCTATCACCAGCCTCCGCTGTCAGGCGTGCCCCCATGGACGTGCACACCAACAGCCAAAGCCCCTCCTTTGTGGGCTGCTTGTGGGCCCAGATTCAGCCCTGTCTCCTGTCACTGGCCTCCACCACCGGCCTCAACTGAAACTAGCCCCATCCAAGTCAACATTTGCACACCCTTGACTCAACCTCTGTCCCTGGCCTCCACCGCCATGTGTGCGCCCATGGGGAGACCAGGTAGCTGCAGGAGGAAATACTGACAGCCAGGGCCTCTGCCCGCCTGTGAGCCCAGTTCCAGCCTGTCTTGTGTCACAGGCCTGTATTGTACTTACCTGCAACTAGTCCCTCTGGCTCTGTACCTGCTTCTGGTTGACTCCCAACACTGGCCTCTACTGCTGTGCTCCCATGGCAAGAACCAGCAGCTATAGTAGCATATGCTGACAGTCAGGGCCACCCCTACAGCCAACACTGTGCCTGAAGATGGCCCTGGTTCTTGCTGTCCACCCTGGTCCCTACCACTATGTTTGTGTCTGTATACCAGCCACACACAGGAACCCAGGGCCGCCCCCTACAGCCAGGTGGGTGCACTGCTAGCTCTGGCCACAACTGCTGCCTGCCCTGACCCCTAGCTGATAGACCTGGACATGCTGCTGGGGACCTAAACAGTCCTTGTAGCCTCTTTGGACCCTTCCCAGCACTCATCAAGGACAAAGCAGTTGTGACTGCTGTGGACCCCGGCGGCCCGACCTGACGAGGTACCACACCCCCTAGACCCAGAGCTGCCACACACATCCCCGCACTTGGTGCCTTGACCCACCAGAATCTGTGTCATGGCACACGCCACCACAATGCCACCCACAGGAAAACATCTTTCTTTACTGAAGTCAGTCCGTAAAGCCTGCTAGAGGTGGCTGTTTCTTCAAATGTGCAGACACCTACTCAAGGCCCCAGAATCACGAAACAGCAGAGAAATATGACTTCGTCAAAGGAAACAGTGAACTGCCAATAACTGATCCCGAAGAAAAGGATACAGGGATTGCCCCAAAGAACTCAAAATAATTGTCTAAAGATGCTCAGAGAGATATAAAAGAATACAGATAAACAATTTAATAGATCAAGAAACAACACAAGAAAAAAAATGAGAAGTTAACACAGAAAACATAAAAAAGTCAAACAGAAATTTTGGAGCTGAAGAATTCAATGACTGAACTCAGTAGAGACCTTGAACAATGGACTGCCCCAAGCAGAAGAAAGAACCAGTGAGCTCAGAGACAGATCACTTGAAATTAGCTAGTCAGAGGAGCCAAAGAAAAACAAAAACAAAAACAAATGAACAGGAATGAAGAAAACCTATGGGAATTACTGGATACTATTAAGAGAAACAATCTATACGTCACTGGAGTTTCAAAAGAAGAGACAGGGGTAGAAGCCTTATTTAAATAAATAATGGCTGAGAACTTCCCAAACTTGGCAGATTCAGACATCCAAGTTTGAGAAGTTCAAAGGGGACCTCAAAATTTCAATCTAAAATGATTTTCAGTAAGACATATTATAATAAAACGGTCTAAAATCAAAGACAAAAAAATTAAAGCATCAGGAGAAAAATATTTCTCTGATACAAGGGAAACCCATAACACCATCAGCAGATTTCTCAGCAGAAATCTTTGCAAGCCAGGAGAGAATGGGATGACATATTTCAAGTGTTGAAGGAGAAAAACCTGCCAAACAAGAATGCTTTACTCAGAAAAGATGTCCTCCAGAAATGAAGGAGAGATAAGGACTTTCCCTAATAAAAGCTGAGGGAGTTCATTGCAGCCAGACCTGCCTTATAAGAAGTGCTGAAAGGAATTCTCAAGCTGAAACAAAAGGGCACTAGCTAGTAACTTGAAAACATATAAAAAATACAATACCAATAGACGATACACTGGTGCAATTTACAGCCGGATTCAGAATACTCTAATACTATAATATGGGGGTGTGCTAACCATTTAACTCTAGTAAAAAGAGTAAGGAACAAAACTATTAAAAACAGCTATAGCTACACCAATCTCACAATGGATACACAATATAAAAAGATATAACTCATGACATCAAAAAACATAAATGTGGGGGGAGGGGAAGTAAAAAGGTACTGTTTCAGTATGTGATCACAGTTAAGTTGTTATCAGTTTATTACTTTTTTTAAAGGCAATCTTGTTTTTAATTTATTTCAGATTTATTTTTTTGAAGCTTTTAAAATTTATCTTGGATGAGACAGAGACAGCATCAGTGGGGGAGGGGCAGAGAGAGAGGGAGACAGAGAATCTCAAGCAGTCTCTGCACCATCAGCACAGAGCTTATGTGGGGCTTGAACCTACAAAACCACGAGCTCACGACCTGGGCCAAAACCAAGAGTCAGACACTTAACTGACCGAGCCACCCAGGCACCCCAAGTTGTTATCAGTTTAAAATAGACTGTTCTCTATAAGATGTTTCAAGTAAGCTATGGGGTAACCACAACCTAGAGAACACAAAATAAAAAGAAGGCAGGGACACGTGGGTGGCTCAGTCGGTTAAGGGGCAGACTCTTGATTTCGACTCAGGTCATGATTTCACAGTCATGAGATTGAGCCCTGAGCTGGGCTCCGTGCTGAGCATTGATCCTGCTTAAGATGCTCTCTCCCTCTCTATTTGCCCTTCCCCCGCTTGCACTTTTTTTCTCTCTCTTGCTCTCAAAAAAAAAAAAAAAAAAAAAGAAGGGAATCAAAATATACCACTATCAGCTCACAAAGGAAGATGGAAAGTGAGGAAGAAAGAAATGAAGAAACTACAAAACAGCCAGAAAACAATTAATGAGAAGGCAACAGTTGGGTGGTAGATGGGGGGATGGGTGAAATAGGCGAAGGGGATTAAGAGTACACTTCTCATGATGCACAGTGAGTGCTGTACAGAATTGGTGAATCACTATTTTGTACACCTGAAACTAATACAATACTGTAGGTTAATGACCTTGGAATTAAAAAAATAATTGTTTTTTAAATAAGAAGGCAACAGTCAGTCCGTACCTAGCAATAATTATTTTAAATGTAAATGGATTAATGTCTTCAATCAAAAGGCACAGAGTGGCTGAATGTATAAAAAACAAAACCCAACTATATGCTGCCTACAAGAGATATACTTCAGCTTTAATGACACACACAGGCTAAAAATTAAGGGATGGAAAAAGATATCCTACAAAAATAGAAACTAAAGAAAGCAAGAACAGCCATACTTATACCAGACAAATAGACTTAAGTCAAAGACTGTAACACAAGACAATGAAGGTCATTATATATTGACAATGGACTCAATTCATCAAGAAAATGTAACAACTAAATATATATGCACCCAACACTGAAGCACCTAAACATATTAATCAAAAACTAATAGGTCTGAATGGAGTAAAGGACAACAATACAGTAATAATAGGAAATATCACTACACCACTTTCAACAATGAATAGCTTATCCAGGCAGAAAATCAATAAGAAAATATTGGGCTCGAACTGTACTTTAAACAAAAAGGACCTCTTAGATGTATATGGAATATTCCACCCAACAGCAAGCAGAATGTACTTATTTTCATGTGCACACAAAACATTCTCCAGAACAGATCATATGTAAGGTCATGAAACAAGTCTCAGCAAATTTCAAAAGACTTAAATCATACCAAGTATCTTTTCTAAGCACAATGATATGAAACTAGAAATCACTAACAAGAGAGAACTGGAAAACTCGCAAGTATGTGAAAATTAAGCAACACACACTGGAACAACAAGTAGGTCAAAGATAAAATCAAAAGGGAAATAAAAAAGTATCTTAAAACAAATGAAATGACAACACAACGTACCCCAACTGACAGGATGCAGCAAAAGCAGTGCTAAGGGGGAAATTTCTCGTGATAATTGTGTGCCTACATTAAGCAAGGAGAAAGATCTCACATAAACAGCCTGACTTTATAGCTCAAGGGACTAGGAAAACAAGAATAAAACTAAGCCTAAAGTTAACAGAAGGAGGGAGATAACAGAGACCAGAGCAGAAATAAAAGAATAGAAAATAATCAAAAAGATCCACAAAACTAAGAGTTCCTTTTTGAAAAGATCAATAAAATTGACACACATGTGACTCTGCTTACCAAGAAAAAAGAGAGAAGACCCTAATAAATGAAATTGTAAATGCAAGAGGATACATTACAACTGATAGCATAGAAATACAAAGGATCATAAGAGACTGATATGAAAAATTATACACAGACAAATTGGGCAACTTAGAAGAAATGGATACGTTTTTGGAAATGTGCAAACTACCAAGTCTGAGTCCTGAGGAACTAGAAAATCTGAACAGATCAATAACAAGTTAGGAGATTGAATCAGCAATCAAAAGCTTCCCCCCCCCCACCAAAAGAAGCCCCAAACAAATGGCTTCATCAGTGAATCCAACCAAACATTTAAAGAAGAAATAGCACGAATTCTTCTCAAACCCTTTCAGAGACGTTGAAGAGGAGGGAACACTATCAAACTCAGCACTACGAGGTCAGCATCACTCTGATACTGACGTCACAGAAGAAAACTGCAAGAAAGGAAAACTACAGCCAACGTCCTTGATAAATACGGATGTAACGATCCTCAACAAAGTACCAGCACACCAAATTCAACAGCATATTTACAGGATCATACACCATGATCAAGTGTGATTTATCCCTTCTATGCAAGGATGGTTCAACACGTGCAAAGCAACCCATGGGCTACACCGTGTAATAGAATGAGCGATAAAAATCATACGATCATCTCAAGAGATGCAGGAAAAAGCATTTGGCAAAGTTCAACATCCATTCTTAATAAAAACTCAGCAAATCGGATATAGAAGAAACGTACTGCGACATCATAAAGGCCTTATGTGACAAGCCCACAGGTAACATCATGCTCAATGGTGAAAGGCTGAAAGTTTTCTACTTAATATCAAGAACAAGACAAGGTTGCCACTCTCACCACTGCTATTCTACATAGTTCTGGAAGTCCTAGCCAGAGCAACTGGGCAAGAAAGAGAAACAGAAGGTATCCAAATTGGAGAGAAAGAAGTAAAATTGCCTTTGTGAGCTGATGACATGATCTTGAATATGAAAATCCTAAATGCTCCTGAAAAAAAAAAAAAAAGAAAAACAAACAAAAACTGTTACAACTAATAAATTCAGTAAAGTTGCAGGATACAAAATGAATATACAAATATCAGTTGCATTTCTGTGCACCAACAGCAAACTATCTGATAAAGAAATAAATACAGTAATTCCCTTTACAGTAGCATCAAAAACAATAAAATACTTAGGGATAAATTTAACTGAGGAAATGAGAGATCTGTACACTGAAAACTGTAACTTTTTATTTTTTAATGCTTATTTATTTATTTTGAGAGAGAGTGCAGGGCAAGGGCAGAGAGAGAGGGGAGAGAGAAAGAATCCCAAGCAGGCTTTGTGTTATCAGCACAGAGCCCAATGTGGGACCCAAACTCACGAACCATGAGATTATGACCTGAGCTGAAATCAAGAGTCAGATGCTTAACCGACTGAGCCACCCAGGTGCCCCTAAAAACTATAAGATATTGATAAAAGAAATTAGAGAAGACACAAATAAATGGAAACATATCCCATTGTTCATGAATCAGAAGAGTTGATATTGTCAAAATTTCCATACTACCAAAAACCATCTACAGATTCAACGCAACGCCTATCAAAATTCCAATGCTGTTCTTCAGTTCTTTACAGAAACAGAACAATCCTAAATTTGTATGAAACAAAAGACACCAAATAGCCAAAGAAATCCTTAGAAAGAATAAAACTGGAGGCATCACACCCCCTTATTTCAAACTATATTACAAAGCTGTATTAATCAAAGAGTATGGTACTGACCTAAAAACAGACACGTAGATCAATGGAACAGAATGGAGAACACAAACCTATGTACATATGGTCAATTAATTTACAACAAAGGAGAAAGGAATGAACATCGAGGAAGGGGCAGTTTCTTCAATAAATGTTGGGAAACTTGAACAGCCGCATGCAAAAGAATGAAACTATCTTACACCATACATGAAAATGAATTAAAGTGGATTAAAGATCTGCACATAAGACCTGAAAAAATAAAACTCCTAGAAGAAAACAAAAGTGGTAAGCTCTTTGTCCCTGGTATTTGTGATGATTCTTCTGAACCTGACACCAAAAGCAAAGGCAACAATAGCAAAAATAAACAAGTGGGACTATATCAAACTGAAAACCACTGGGGACATCTGGGTGGTTCAGATGGTTGAGCGTCCGTCCCACTCTCGATTTTGGCTCAGGTCATGATCTCACGGTTCGTCAGATCGAGCCCCACGTTGGACTCTGTGCTGAGCATGAAGCCTGCTTAAGATTCTCTGCCTCCCTCTCACTCTCGCCCTCCCCCCACTTACGTGAGCTCTCTCAGAAAATAAATCAAAAATTAAAAATAAATAAAAATGAAAAGCTTCTGTACCGCAAAAACAAAACAAACAAAACAAAACAAAAAACCTTCGACAAAGTGAAAAGGCAACGTACCAAATGGGAAATAATAGTTGAAAGTCACTGTGTCCTCCATCTGAAACCTGGTCCCACGTTAGCGACATGAGTTAGTTCCAGGAGAAATAAAGTGCTAATTTTTCTGTCTGTAGGCCCCTTGTCTCAGTAGTCTGTCCCCCTTCCTGTTATTCCTTCCTGCTAGCCCCTCCCACTAATTCTCATGAGTACCCTGGGCCGGATGAGCTGGACCTTCCCTTATCTTTTATGTAAACAGCCTTTCAAGGTCGTGAAAGTAAGATGCTGACCAGCTCCTGAAGCTGGTTGCAGATCTTCAGCTTAGCACGACCCACTCCCATTAACAATTCTTTCACACCAAGGTGACCTTAAATTTTCAACAGCCAGTGATGAACCCCAAAGGGGCTGTAACGTGAAGAGGTGTGCTTGTAAATCCAAGGTTTTTGTTCCACGACCGAAACCTGACATCTTTAGAAAATGACAAAGATCGTCTTCTTGAGAATCGTCACAGAACGAAGGTGGAGATGTGTGATGTTTTGGGGGAGTGTATTCAAACTAAGCCTGATATGGAATCCCTCTCAGCCTCTGTCTTCTCATCTGGACAATAAGAGGGTTGGGATTATTGGTTTCCGAGTCCCTTCCAGAAGCTTCCAGTCCTTTCTATAATTCTGCTAACATTGGAGGGCCTGTGGCCAGGTTACATTTGGGAAATCCTTCACAAATTTGGATGAAGGGGGAACCGGCCCAGACACTTGTGGCTATTTTCAGACTTGACACAGGACCGACCCGTTCAACCCTCTGAGGGGTCCTGCTGCATCCTTCGGAACCATCTCTTCTGTCTGCCTCTAAGCAGGACTATCCTGCCATCAAGACACACATCAACCCTTTCTCGTGGCTGCTGTCCCAGAGCTAAGGGTCTGAAAGTCAGCCTCCCCCCCTCCAGTTCCCAAGGCCACACACAGCCCCAGTGTCTTCATCTTCCTGCACCAGCCTCTGCCACCCCCGGGACAGCTGCCCTCCACCCCAAGCACACTTGCTCAGCACATCTTTTGCAGAAATGATACACCCACTCCACCTCTCACCTCCACTTCTTCAGACAGGAAGGGAATCCACCCTACCACCAGGGAGACTACAGCGTGGGGTGAACGCCGGTGGGCCCCTCTTTCCACACCCTGGTTCACCTCTCCAAAAAAGAAGTGTGCATATCTGATCGGGCTACTGTGGCACCAGTGGGTGAGGTCATTTTGGTTCCAGAGTAGGAAGGAAGCTACCTCTCTGTCCCCCCTTTTCCCTCAAGTCCTCCCACAGATTGGTGAGGATGGCAGAGAGCCTGCCTTTCTTCCAGGTTGCGTGGTTCTCCCTCTCGTGCAGGGCCCTGGGTCTGGGGTCCAGAAGCAGCCTTGGGAGCCCAAGTTCTCTCTTCCACTCTCCAGCGCACTGTGTTGTGCTCACGGACTGGGCTCCATACGTGATTGTGACTTTCTGTGCTGGCTGAGCATCTCTGCTGCGGACCCGGCTCTCCAAGAGATGGGGACCAGCCGCCAGCTTTGAGTCTTAGGGAGCGGGAAGTCCATTTGGGGTTGAGGTGTGAGGCTTTGGTTAAGGAAGTGGAGGAGGGCACAATGGCCACAGTTTTTCGGGAAAGGCATGCTTTGGGTGACGAAGCTGTGATCTCTGCTCCTCACTTGACCCGTAGTGTTTGTTCTTAATTAGTTGAAGGCTGAAGTGGACAAGGGATGTGTGGTGGATGCTCCAAATTTCCAGCCACATCATGTGTTTACTGAGGACCTGCCAACGGCCACTCAGCTTAGCCACACGTTTGGATTCATGCTTTTTCCTCAGTGCAAATGGCTTTCTGGGCCCATTTCCCATCAACTGAAGAGACCTGCCCACCTCTCAAGCATAGGCTTAAAATTGACCTTCTCCATGGAGCCTCCAGAAGTAATTTCGAGTTACTACATACCACAGCTCTACTTAGAATTTCTCTATATTTGTAAATGCCGTGTAGTATATTCATTTTAAACATGTTTAAATACCCTAGCTATCTCCCTCATAGTCACCATCTCTCTCCAGACCTATAATTAAACGTTGCATGTTTAGAAATGAATTTTTTTTCCAACATCTCTTCCGCCCTTTATAAACACTCTCACTACCTGAGTTATCTGACAGTTTTAATTTTGCACAATTTTATTAACTTACGGAGCAAAACTACTACTAAACTCCTACGACAGGCAGGCCTGAAGGAGACGCAGATAAATGAAACACAGTCCCAGCCTTTGGAACCATGCATTTCCTGAGAATTCCACTGGCAGAGAAATTCCAGTAGGAAATATTGTCGTAGAAGTGTGAACAGAGTTGCTAAAACACAAGCTAGAGGAACTCACTTTGTCTGAAAAAGAATCAGGAAGGCCTTTCGGGGATGGGGGGGTATGTGTGAGTAGGGTTTTGAAGGATGAACAGGAGTGCCTCACATAGATTAAAGGAAAATGTATTCTGAACAGAAGACATTGTATATGGAAAGGCACAGAACCATTAGTGGACCAAATACAACCCAGAAAATAATGAAAATGTCAGAAGCACCGGAATGAGTTTACATCAAAATGACTGGCAAAGGATTGTTAGTTTGGCAAGGTAGATTGGCAGCTTGCAGTGAGAACTTTGTATGCTGAGCTACGGTGTTTTAGACATCACGGGTTCAGCAACCGGCAACAAATAGTGATTCATAGGATCACCTTTAGCGTTAAGATTTTTTTTAACAGAAATACACCGAGGATAAATTTCTGGTTTGAAAATTACCGTCAGGATATGCCCAATGCCCAGGAGAACGTTGGACACACAGAAGGCGCTAAATAAGTTCCTACTGAATATGAATTCAAAGAGAGTCAGGAGGGAGGAACCACGAAAAGAGGTGATGAGACCACATTTATGACTTTTCCAAACCTCAGGTGCCATTGATCACTCCACCGAAAATAGGAGGCTCCCTGATGACCCAAACAGAAGTTATTTCCTTTCCCCAACGACTCTGTGCTTACAGGTGCTGCCCACGCCTCAGTCATCACTCTGAAAACCGCACACACGCTAGCTGGCCACGGGTCTACGCGGGGTTCAGCACGTCTATTCTGGCCCCGCGGGCTCTCCCCACATAGCTGAGGCGACGGGGCAGAAGCCACGCTCAAGCATTCACTTCCTACCTAGAGAAGGCCTGTTACGATGCTCCCGTGTCACTGTGGCTGATGAAATGACTCTCTCTATCTAGGTGTGGAAGTGGAGGAGGAGTTAGCAGATGAAAATATTTTGAAACATTGGGCGGTTGAACGTTTCTGTAACCCCTTCTCAGATTTCTTCTCCCTCCTCCTTCTCTTTTCGCCCTCCTCCTCATTCTTCGAAGAAAGAAGGCAATTAAATGAATCCCTTAGCATGAGACCTGGTTTCAAATCCCGGCTCTGTCACTTACTGGCTATACAACTTCAGTCAAAGTCAGTTTACTCCTCCGAGTCTCAATTCTTTTTCTGTAAAATCGGCTGATGTACGGATTACCTAAGACAATGTGCATAGAGGGCCAAGAACAGCACCTGTTACAAAACAAACAGGTGCTTAATACATGGTACCTACTTTGATCACAAACACACTCTGATATTCCAATCTCTAAAGCCTCTGGATGAATTCAAAGAAGGACCAGAGGGTACAGAATGCGTCCGGGTGACAAGTGGGGGATTAACCAGAAAATTCCCTTCTTACATTTGGTTTCACTGGACTCTGAAGCCAGATCTAGATTGTCAACTTCAAAACTTCCTTTCACAGTAATTACCAGGGTCTCCAGTCTTCTCTCTTTCGTCTTTGCCGCAAAACTGACCATTTCCCAAAGTGGCCTTAGCTTAGCCTACCCATGAGCAAGCTTCTGGGTCAAGGGTTGAGCTCTGGAAAAGCTCTTAAAAGCATTTTCAAAATCACTAACAAGTCCTCTGAAATGATACGTGCTGCCATAGGTGAAACCATCCAGCTCAAACAGAAATGAAGCCATAATATTAAATTATTAATTGCTATTAATTATAGATGAGTGGAAAAAATAATCTCGTATTTGTTCTGACCTCTTCGTAAACTCAAAGCAGGCAGATCATGAGCACAACACATTCTCTTTGCCCTTCCAGAATAAGCGGGATAGTATGAACACAGGCAAGGATGCACGGAGACAAAATCCCCAGTAAGAGCGTGAACGACTCACAGGCCGGCCCCAGGAAGGAAACTGATTAAACCCAGAAGGGCTGCTCCCTCCTCCCACCCAAGCACCCTCCTCCCCTACTCCTCACAACCGAGAGGTGACATCTCACCCAGCTGTTGGGTGAGAAGAGACGGGAGATGTAAAAATGTCCAAGGAGGATGAAAATCCCTTACATCAGTTACTCGTGTTGTGCCGGCCTGTGAAGATGGAATTATTCCTTTTTCTTAATCACTGTCTCCGAACAGCTTCCTCTCCTCTCCGTGGTCTGTCTACAGGCCCAAGAGATACGGACTGTACGGTTCTAGCTGTTAAGAACAGGCAAGGCAGCCCACAGTGGCTCCGTCCCAACCCCCCTGTTCCCCTAAAAAGGAAGCTGCCCTCATGTAGTGGTTCCCAGTGCTGGCTGCACACTGGGAGCATCTGGGGAGCTTTGCAAACTCCCAGTGCCCGGGCGCCACGCCAGACCAATAACCTCTTTTCTCAGGAGGCGCATCAGGTATCGATAGTTCTTAAATCTTCTCAGTGGTTCAGAGTGCAGCCAAGGTCGAGGGCTAGGGGTTCTGATGTGAGGGGTCTGGCATGGGACCTGGCAGTGGCCACAGTGCCCCGGGAGATGCTCAGGGACACAGCTCTTCCCCAGGGGCAGCCCTGAGGAATGGGATCAAACAAGGACGAAGGAGATGATGCAGATCGAGACAGAGACACATGAAGGAATACTGCAAAATGGGAAGAATTCTCCTGGGTGATCTACGGGACTCACGGCGAGCACATTGCTGGCATCCACGGCCGGCTGCCTGTACGACTGCCACATTCCCTCCCTTTCTTTATTTAAAAAAAATTATTTTTTAATGTTTTATTTATATTTGAGAGAGAGACAGAGCATGAACGGGGGAGGGGCAGAGAGAGAGGGAGACACAGAATCGGAAGCAGGCTCCAGGCTCTGAGCCATCAGCCCAGAGCCCGATGCAGGAATCGAACTCACGGACTGCGAGATCGTGACCTGAGCTGAAGTCGGACACTTAACCTACTGAGCCACCCAGGAGCCTCAACGCCCTTTCTTTACTAACAGAACACCCGTGCTGCTCTGGTGACAGTATGCCCAACTTAAAACCCTGCATTCCTCAGCTTCTCGAAACTATGAGCAGATGTGTGATGTATCTGTGACTAATGAGATTTAAGTGGAAGTCATAGAGGATTCTGGAAAGATCTTTATATATAATATATACATAATATATAATATATGAAATATGCATGTTATATGTATATTATATACATGAAATGTGTATTTATATCATGTATATTTATAGATAATTATAATATATATCACATATATATATCATATATATACTTTTCCAAAATATGTGTACATTATATTTAAAACAAAGTGAAACTATTGTTGAACTTTGAACACATACGCACTTTGAACGCATTTTGAACACAGAACATTTCTCTACCCCGTCCCCACCCCTGCAATGGTACGTTTACGTGGGTTTCTTTTCTGCTGAAGGCTATTAGCTCCTTGAGGATGAAACTAGGCCTCTTTTGCATCATATCCTCATGACTTAGCAGAGCTTAGCACATAACAGATGCCATCAAATGGAAGAAAGGAAGGAGAAATTATAGGTATGTCAGGAAGGGGGACAGGAACCCTTCCTTGGGGGGGACATTTCAAGGCAGAACAGTTTTTAAACAACTTCTTGTGCCGGCCACTAGGTGGTGAAGTTGGCTTAAGACAGTCTTGTTATCCGGCCTGTGTAGGAAATGATTCGTTACCTACGGGCCCTTTGGAAACAGCAGTGTTACATTATGGAGTAATGGGAATTCCTCTCCACTGTGGGTTTCTTCTCTGGGCTTTATCAAGCCTCCTGTCAGCTAGCCCACCTGCACAGTAACCAGAGAGGAGCACATGGGACTCCGGGCCCCGGGCTGCTGTCCCGGGGGGTGAGAAGAACCCTGCATCAGTGGGGACTGGGTTCTGCCCCCGTCCCCATGCAGAAACTTTACCCTCCCCTGAAGAGACCACAACAGGCAGCTTTACTGAGCGCTTACTATATGCCAAGCTCTGTGCCAAGTGCGTGGGACACACTAGCGCCTTCTGCCTCTCACAAGTGTCCTAAGAGGGTTACATTACAACCATCCCCATGTGCAGAGGAAACAGGGTCTGAGAAGGAGAGGCCCGCACCGTAGGTCAGGCTGGCAGCAAACAGCAGAGCTGGATTCAGGGTCAAAGGGCTCTCGGCCACGGAGCATCACCCTTGAGCAGCGAGTGCCACTGTCTCCCCCGCACCTAACCCGGCCTGGACTCTCGAGGTGCTCCCGCAGCATGACGGCTGTCGCCACTCCCGGCTCACCGGTCTCCGTAAAGAAAATGTGGCCATCTTTCACTTTTCGTGGTTTCAATATTAGTAGTTCTGGTCTCAACTCTGTGTAGTGAACGATTTCCAAATTTTGATAACCCTAAAGATGATCAATTATGTTCAGTGAAAAGACTCCTGCAAAGTGCCTACTCTCGTGCACGGGAAAATGAAAAAGCTTACGTAGGTCTCTTTCTTCCTTTTGATTAATCGTGAGGACTGAGACACATTAAGATACTCTCTTCTACTCTTGCCGTGTGTTACTCCAAATTCCAAAAGCAATTATTGAAATTAAATAGTGAACTGGAATCCGCCCCCCCCCCCAAATTCCAATATTTTCCTTTTCCCCTCTTTATCTCCAATCCTTTCCTTTTCTCTAATCCTTTCTGACAACAAGATGGCCAGCTGCAGTCAGTGACAACGTGAGGAGAAGGGAGAGGCTCACAGTGGTGAGGGGACCGTCCTGGCGTGTCTTTTTGGATGACAGTGAGCCTGGATCTCGCTCTCCTGTGTTTTCCCCATGTGAATGGGCAGTGAACTGACAGCCTCGTTTTCCCTTAATTAGCGTTTTGTGGCTCGTGACATCAGAAATGTGCTGATATTGAAGAGTCTTAGGAAGAAGTTAGTGACGAACAGAAGAAGTCAGTCCATTATTTTGAAAATGCCTGGAGGATTGTGAAGACCCCAGAACCCCAGATCCTTTTAGGAAGTAGGTAGAAGAAGTACTTCTCAAAAATTCATGGTTAGACAGTAATAGCAAATGCCAACCTAGGTCTTTTTCTATATGACTCTAAAATATAAATTCTGATGTCCAAGGAAACTTACTTTAGGGAATCTGATTAATCTTAAGAGCTTATCAAAATAAATTTTCTGCCTAGACAAGTGAATCGCAATTCAAAGCAAATCTCCACTGGTAATTTGAAAGTTATCCCCAAAGATATTTTAAAGCTGTCATGAGCACAAATACTGCATGCATTCACGGAAGAAGAAAAATAAGATTAGTGTTTGTTAAGTAAAATTATTTGAGTGGGTAATTTGGGATGAGGCAATGAGTTAATAAATTAAGGAAGGAACAATAGTTGCTAGGCAATTAACACTATAGCTTTGTAATAACGAATATGGTTTTGTTAAGATACTCCAAATAATAAAATATGACCCTTGAGCAACACAGGTTTGAACTGCGCAGATCCACTCATACACGGATTTTTTTTCAATAGATACAGTACAACATTATAAATGTATTTTCTCTTCCCTATGATTTTCGTAGTAACATTTTCTTTTCTCTAACTTACTTTAAGAATACAATATCTAAGATAAATAACATACAAAATATGTATTAATCTACTACCTATGTTACCGGTAAGGCTTCTGGTCAACAGGAGTCTATTAGCGGTTAAGTCTTTGGGGACTTAAAAGTTGTACCCAATTTTCAACTATGTGGGAGGTCGGTCCCCCTGACTCCCTCATTGTTCAAAGGTCAACAGAATATGTTACAATGCTAACTTTTCCACTATTGGGACATGGACATAAAGATGTAAAACTCCCCCAGACCACTGACTGCTTACCCTTGCTAGTTACGAACACTCAGACAAGAACACTGAATATATACCAACGTCCAAAATGAAGCATCCGTTGTCCACACTGATTAACATAACCCGCCTATTGATTACTATTTATTTTCATGGGGAATGAGAGCGAAAATTAGTTAGCAACTTTGGTCCGTCACATGTCGATTTAGCACCCTCTCCAGGGCCTTCTGATCGATCTGACACCAACACACGCAAAGATGACAGAAACAGACAAAATTATAATATTGGCACAGCACATGGGCAGCATGAAGCAGCCACGTAAGCCCAGGCTTCTATCCCAGGCCTACCCTACACCCTGCAAGGCGAGGAAATCAATGCTTGGCAGGCCGGCGGGGGACCTGAGTTTAACCATTTTATTGGATAATGAACTTGTGGGTACCTTAACGTTGCCTCAGAGCAAGGAATGCTGGGTGCTTACTTCTGGTTCATCTAGGGAAGCATTATAGAAGCACACTCCACTCGCACTCCATCAGTTATTTGCTAATTGTTAAAGTTGAGGTAAAAAAAAAAAAAATGACTTTAAAATAGCCAGAGCATTTTCCTCGGTCATGAGACTACTGACTGGAATCATCTTTCTTGTATAAACCACATATATAAGCACCACCTTCAATTTCCAGCTTCTGTTTCTTTTATTTATTTTGAGAGGAGCACAAGGGAGGGGCAGAGAGAGAGAGAGGGAGAGAGAGGGAGAGAGACAATCCCAAGCGGGCTCCACATTGTCAGCACATTCCCCACTGTCCAATGATGGGTTCCATCCCACCAACTGTGAGGCCATGACTGAGCTGAAATCAACACATGGATGCTCAACCGACTGAGCGCCCCAGGTGCCCCCGTTTTTGTTTCTTTAAAGAGGAGTGAGAATTTTGGTCCCTGGTGGTAAAGAAATCTGGGTGGAAGGTCCTCCTGCCCTTGCACGTTGTTTTACACTATTACAGGTATCTTGCTCACCATTTCTGTCAATCACCGAGACATTCCGTCACTCACCTATATCACGGCTTTCCAAAACTTTCAACTTAGTCTCCGACAAAATCCTGACTACGCGTCTCCTTCTTTTCCAACTCACATTTCACTTTCATAATATGCATATATTAGGCATATAATTAATATATTAATTAACGCATATATGCATTAATAAATTACAGAGCTATAATAAGTAAAATGTCATTTTGGGAACAACCCATGTGCCTCTTGGGGGCAGAGGTCCCGGCATGCTACGCAGAAGCTCCCAGAGCTGTTTCATGGCGTACAGGGGCAGGAGAGCCAGTCAGGGGTGTCTACTAAGTCATGGCTTGCTACAAGAACTTCTACTGGACTTCCCAGTTTGGATATGTATTTTTTCCTTGACAGCGTTTATCGTTTGTGGGTGTCGTGTTCTACACATTTCCTTCTCTTTTGATTTTTACATTTTTTCACACAGTGTGCAGATGACAGAATGATTTGTCCTGTAACTGCTCAAAGGGTGCACATTCTGGAGAAAATTGTGGAGGGCTGAGAGAACACTGGCTGTTCTGCAGAGCATTTCCACATTTTCCAATATCTTTCCTTTGGGATTTGTTGTTTCGTCCTAGCATAAGAGACTTCTCATAGAATTGCTAAACAGGCTACAGGGACCACTGGGCGTCTTCTGTGAGTCTACTGCGATTGATCTGTGATACAGGGCTATTGTCTTCCTTTGGTTATTCTGATATAAATGTCTTCAGGCATTTTTATATTAAATGTGTGCCATATTTAATAACAGACATATTTAATAGTAAGTTTTCCTTAGCGACGAGAACCCACTTCCCTTGCTGCTGTTGGAGGTGTGAGGTGTGAGAGGAGGGCCGGTGGTGGGGGTCACACTCACATTGACTCAGTTTCCAGAACTCATGAATTATTCATGAACCCAGTATGCCATTACTGCAGAAATAGAATGTTTACTTTGCGAGAGGATGTAAACACCACCACAAGGAAGAAATTAGTCCATTTCATAAACATTTAAAAATATTTTTTTAAACACTCATTACTGAGAGACAGAAAGAGACAGAGCGTGAGTGGGGGAGGGCAGAGAGAGGGGGAGACACAGAATCTGAAGCGGGCTCCAGGCTCCAAGCCGTCAGCACAGAGCCCGACGTGGGGCTTGAACCCGCGAGCATTGAGATCATGACCTGAGTCGAAGTCGGACGCCTAACTGACTGAGCCACCCAGGTGCCCCAGAAATTAGTCCATTTCAAATGGGGACATTCCATAAGATACCGAGCCTGGTTTCTTTCACAAGTCAGTGACATAGATAAAAAGGGAAGAGATCAACATCAACTTAAAGGACATTTCAGACATAAATGAATCAAATACAGTGAATCTTCTTTGGCTCCTGACTCAAGTAAGTCAGAAGTAACCCAGTATCTTAAGACTATGGGGGACATATAGACCATGTATTGGTTGATATTAAAGAATTAGTGTAAGTTTTATTGCGGTTATGTAAGAAGATATCCCTCCCTAGTTTTAGGAGTATACTTAAGTTTTGGGGGGCACATTACATGATGTCTAGTATTTGTTTTAAAATTCTCTGACAAGGGGCGCCTGGGTGGCTCAGTCTGTTGAGCGACTGACTTCGGCTCAGGTCATGATCTCACGGTCCGTGAGTTCGAGCCCCGCGTCGGGCTCTGTGCTGACAGCTCAGAGCCTGGAGCCTGCTTCAGATTCTGCGTCTCCCTGTCTCTCTGCCCCTCCCCTGCTCATGCTCTCTCCCTCTGTCTCTCAAAAAATAAATAAATGTTAAAAAAATAAAAATAAATAAAATAAAATTCTCTGACAAAAATTTAAAAGTGAGGCAGCAGGTAGGGAAAATAGACCAAACAGGTATGGCCGCATGGCCGATGGTTACTGAAGATGGGTAATAGGTACATGAGATTTGTTGTACTCCAAACTTGCAAATATGTTTGGAGATTTTTATAGTAAATTGTTAAAAAGATCTAAGGAAACAGGAATGCATAATCCAACGGAGTGAGTTGCCAAAGATGGACTTCTAGGAAAACAGTTTGGTGGCTCCTCAAAAAGTTAAACATAGAATTACCATATGACCCAGTGATTCCACTCTATGTACATACCCCGAAGCACTGACAACAGAGACTCAAGCAAATACATGTACAGGCACGTTCTTAGCAGCACTAGCCACAGTGGCCAAAAGAGAGAAACAGCCCAAATATCCATCAGATGAGTGGAATACAGGGATAAATAAAATGTGGTACACACACACACACACACACACACACACACACGGACACGAATATTATTCAGCCGTACAAGTTATGAAGTTCTGATACATGGTACAATCATTATTCCAGGTGAAATAAGCCAGACAAAAAAAGGAGAATGTTGCATGGTTCCACCTCCATGAGGTGTGCAGAGTGGGCAAAGTCATAGAGACCGAAGGTAGGACAGAGGTTCCCAGGGCTGGGGGAAGGGAGAAGGAAGAGATCATGCGTAAGGGGTACAGTTTCCGTGATGGAAAAGTTTTGGAAATAGAAGCAGTGGTTGTAGAGCATTGTGGATGCAGTAAACGCCACTGAAACGTTGACGTTAAAATGGTTAATGTTGTGTTATGTGACTTTCACCTCAATTTAAAAACGCAAGGTGGAATTCTAACCATCAGGAGGAAGGATTTTGAAGGGCAAAGTCAGGGTCCCTTGCACGACCTCCTGGAAACATCAGCGAGCGAACTGGAGCTCTACATTTAGCCATTTTCTCCGTGACCAACAGAAATGACGTGTGATCAAGGGAAAATGTAATAAATGACCCTTAGCATTTAGAGGACACTATATTTTATAAGCCTACACAACATTTTACTGAAATTAGCTTCTTTGATTCCTTACAGGGGAATTTTTCATGTGATTATATTAACTCAGGTCTAGAGTCCTTACTTAGGAAAAACTCCTGTTGGGGCCTAATTGAATTAAATCCCCAGAATCAGACTGAATTTTAATACATTATAGATTATCACTGACATCATTATTCTGGTTGACAATTAGATCTGTCAGATCGTGGAGTAGGGTGGCGATAACTGTCAGCATAAATGCCTTCCTTGACATAAATAAGTCTTCTCCGAAGTCTGGAGAGTAATTTGACACTAGGTTAGTAAAAAAGAAAAAAACAAGTTGAAACATAAAAGGTGTCCTACCTCTCCACTTACTGAAACCACTGGCCCAAGACACCACCGGATGGTAAAGTGATCATTCCACACGTAAAAGATGAATCCAAGGACTACATTCCATTTCCTCCTTCATCTCAGCAACTTGTTTGTCTCTGTACGCCTTCCTGCGGACAACTTTATTAACCTTTCTTTTCCTTCCTAAAACTAATTTTTATTCAATGTCATAAGTACTTTCATCCCTTTCCATGATGCTCTCCTCCTGGATTCACTTTGGGGTCAGACCGTGGATGGTACAATGGAGAATGAGCAGATGGTACTTTCCGAGGGGTCGGCCTTGGTGGGAACCTGGGGTGCGTGAGCTGCCAGAACATTCCGAGAGGTGACAGCGTTGGCAAGAGAGAGAGGCTGCAGGAGATATTCAAATTCCTCAGCATCTGAATCCGCTCCTGTCCCAGGAATACTGATGTGGCGTGCCTCAGGCTAGCCTTGGATTTCTGCCTGTTGCCGATCATTTCATTAGAGTGTTAAAAATGGAGTCTGAAACAGGTCTCCTCATTCCCGGGCTGGACGTGTGCCGAGTAGGGAACACTTAGCAGAACTCTTTCATAAGAGGAGACTAGAAGCTGATAAACTCACACGGTGTCATTTAGTGGATGTAGACAAAAGCCCCGCTTCACGATTTTCCTCTCCCAAACCGGCCAGATCAAAAGTAACAAGGCGAAAATGAATGAGAAGCTTCCATGTTCCTGTATCGCAGAGCTGGGCACTCGCGAAGGAGGGAAGGACACCGGGCCCGGGGTGGAACCTCCACCGGCTGTGCCCCATCAAGGTCCCCAACCACCGAGAAATTCAGGGGTGAAATGGGTGCGAATGGATGACTACCAACTCTCATTCGTGGGGGTCACACATTTCTTCACCAGAAACAAAGAAAATGAGCTTCACCCTTGTGTTTTCACTTGTAAACTCATGTCAGGGTGCAGAGAATGAAATGAAAGAAAAACTCAGAGGGGTCGATGCACTTCTCTGTTGGGTGCTTCTCCATTTTCAAATGTGAGAGTGAGGCTACAGGAAACAGGACAAGTGGCCTAAGACACGGACCAGGTCCCTAAGTATGGTGGGGGTTGGGCGGGGTGGGGCAGCTGGTGAGGAAGCCTTAACCTGGACGGCTGTGGCCTTAACACTTCTCCCTCGTTTGTCTCCTCTTCTTTGTTTTGCTTTGTTTTGTTTTGTCTTTTTAACTGACCGCTGGAACCTCACTCCAGAGGCTTCGTCAAGCAATGCTAAGTAGATTCGGACACTTTTTATTTTTCATTGTTTTAAGCGGTAACCACGTTTGTATGGCTGGTGAAATAGGTTTTCCGCTTTTCTAAAATGCATTTATTTATTTAATTAGAGAGTGGGGGAGGGGCACAGAGAGAGGGAGCCAGAGCATCCCAAGCAGGCTCCACACTGTCATTGCAGAGCCTAACACTGGACTCGAACTCACGATCCATGAGATCAATAGTTGCCTGCTCTGGTAGGACTGTGCCAGCCAGGTGCCCCTAGAAACTTCCCTTTAAAATCGATACATAGGGGCGTCTGGGTGGCTCGGTCGGTTAAGCGTCTGACTTCGGCTCAGGTCATGATCTTCATGGTCCGTGAGTTCGAGCCCCGCGTCGGGCTCTGTGCCGACAGCTCAGAGACTGGAGCCTGCTTCGGATTCTGTGTCTCCCTCTCTCTCTGCCTCTCCCCTGTTCATGCTCTGTCTCTCTCTGTCTCAAAAATAAACGTTAAAAAAATAAATAAATAAAATAGATAAATACATAAATAAATAAAACATAAATTTAAGTTTGCAAAGTAATTGACTGGATGCAAAGTACTGAATAAACAATTCTGCCAGGGGTACTAGGCTGGGACAAGCTCCTGAGGGTTCTAGATTGGACACAGCTTTTTGTTGGCTGATGACAGCTAATGCTTTATTCAGCGTCCACTAAGGATAGGCCACTGTAAAGAGCTTTTTCACATCTGGCCCCTCACAACCCTGAGAGATGGGTATCATGAGTGCCACTGAACAGAAGGGAGTTGTGTCCATGAGGTTAAATACCCTTGTGTCAGATCACATGGTAAGAGAAGCCAGGATCTGAACCCAGGTCCAATGGCCAAAGCTCTACTGAAAAAGTTGTAACTCCCAGGGTGCCCAGCTGGCTGGGTTGGTAGAGCATGTGACTCTTGATCTTGGGGTTGTGAGTTCAAACCCCATGTTGGGCTTACTCAAAAAACACTACTCCCTGGTTCCTCCTTGCACAGCGGGGCTGTTCCCTCTGACCTCTGAGAAGACCTTCCAGGGAGCGGCCATAACGTGCACCTGCCGGGTGTCCTTCCCCGGGTTAGAGATCAGAACTTGTCCCCTCATTCCTTCCCTTCTCATTTGAGCCGTACAGGGGCTGGGGCCCATTTCCATGACTTTCGTTTCCAGCTGAGCACGGCTTCTTCTTCCCCGGAACCCTGAGCTTCAGCTCCATCCTGATGAAAACGCCCATCTTCCGCAATCTATAACCAGTTCTGCTGAGAGGGGGCTGTGCCCACCGACCTCAGTGCAGATTCAAACATATCAAAGATTCCAAGTTTTAAAGTTGTCGGACTTCCGTTTCCATGAGGAGGAACTCTATTTCCACTCGCACCCCGGCAGGAGATTAGCAGCCTGAAATCACTTTGACAGTGTGGGTGCCCTACTGCATATACCACGGGGAGTTTTAATTCCAGCCTGTGAAATTGTAATTGCTTCTCCAGGAGAAGCGAGGAATCCTGGGTAATGGCCACAGCCGAGCTCAATGTCAGAGTTGCCAGTCGCTGCCACATCAGATATTACTTGCTGTTATTCAAAAATCACTCCAGCTTTCCATATGGGAAGTCGAACTGGGGAGCGAAAGTAAATTAACAGCAACTGTCAGCTGTTCAGAACAGCACAGACAGCGGTGTGACAGGGGTGGGTGACCTCCCATCAAAAAAGGTAACTTTTTCTCTTCTTTTGGTTACGATAAAGAGTTTCACAAACAAATTTCATTACTTAAGGTATGCAGCCAAATGATGTCATCGTGAAGCAAAAAATAATCTGGTCCAAACGGCATGGTAAGAGGAAAGCTGCCAATTTCTATTCACTCCTTCCTGGAAAGAATGGATGGGGCGGGGAGTGGCCCAAAAGAGTAATTAAAGTAATGAAGATAGCAAGTCCGTGTCAGGTTGATGTTCGCAATGGATTAAAATTACCTGCTATCAAAGTTAAACTGTCTGAGAAATTGCTTCCTGGCTATGTTTGGAATAAAGAAAATTTGGAGCCACCGCATCCGATTACAAGACATTGAGAGGCAGAGAAAATTATCTGCAAAGGGAAGGACTTGTTCTCTGCCACCTCTGAAGACGGGGGAGGTTCTGAAGTATCCTAAGTGGTTCTGAAATTAATTTTTTTGCTACTGACGGCCAGAGAGGAAAAAGAAGGGGCTGAACATAACTGTTTATAGGGAAAGAGACACAGTTTGTGGCATTGCTTTTTTCTTTTGTTTTTTAAAAATTTATTTATTTATTTTGAAAGGGTGTGTGTGCATGTTTGTGCATGTGCAAGCAGGGGAGTGGAAGAGAGAGGGAGAGAGAGGATCCCAAAGCAGGCTCTGAGCTGTCAGCACAGAGCTGGACAAGGGGCTCGAGCTCATGAACCGTGAGATCACGGCCTGAGCAGAAATCAAGAGTTGGACGCTTACAAACTGAACCACCCAGGCGCCCCGCTTTTCTGTTTAAGTCATGACAGAAAATTCACATGAAGGCTTCACTTGTCTTCATTTGATGATTTTTAGGGCAGATATCAAGTATTAGATTTCACTTTTCCGATCAGAGAAAACCTGCCCTTGGAAGGTCCTTCTCTTAAAGATGACCCCGCCCCAGTCACATCTCCACCCACCTCTCTGCCTGGCTAAATCAACTCCTTGGCAGCAATCTGCTTTCTACTCCTTGCTTGTCCCACCTGGCACCTGCCCGTGCCCTTCAATGTACTTAGCATCCTTTGCCTCCATCTTTACGGGGCTCACCCTTCCTAGAGAAAGCCTTTGTGGGCCTCCCCAGTCTGGGTTAGATGTCCCTCCTGGGCTCAGACAATTCCCTGTATTTTCTACCTCGAGTAGCTGGATTACAACTGCCTCCGAGCTTCTCAAAGGTAGGGACGGTGTCTGTCCTGTTCGCTTCTTTCATCCCGGTGCTAAGCACAGTTGCTTGGCACACAGTTAAGTACTCGCCAACCACATGCCAAGTTGTCTTCCCCTTGAGAAGTCTCCATCCCACTTCTGGAAGGGATTCTTTTTCTCCCAGTGTCCTCACATTGCCTTAAGTATCTCCTAAAGCTTAGCTACCTGTGTTCATGGTCTCAGCACGTCTGCCGGTGCCCTGCCCACCCCTTTCTGTGACACCAGCTAAGGTACACTGCAGGCCCACAGACTCTAGCCTGAGAGCAGTAACGTGCACTGGTTAAGAACAGGACTCTAGAACCAGACTGCCTGGTTTATAACCTTGGCTCTGCCACCTGCCAGCTAGTGACCTTGACGGGTCACCTCTCTGTGCCTCAGTTTCCCCATCTAGAATAATCATTCCTTCTTCAGAGTGGCCATAAGGTGTTACATATGCTAACATATTTACAGTGCTTGGGAAGGGACCTGGCTCTATATAAATGGCAGCCATGATGATGAAGAGGTGAGGAAGAGGAGGCTGTTACTCGTAATACTATGGCTACAGACATCAAAAGTGTTTTTGGCTGCTATTTCTATTTGCCTTGACTCTTGTGCCAACCGACCCTTGAACGAGATTTCTAAAACCAATAATGGCAAACTACAGTGACTTCAGCTTCTTCCCAAGTGGTCACCCGGGACCCATCTCCTTATTTCTGTTCCATTCCAGGTCCTCCTACCGTGTCCATTCCTGGATTTTTGCATTGGCTTCCTGTTCCTGTTCCAATAGTAGAACACAAAATCCAGCTCCTATGGCTTAGACTCATTGTCTCATTGCCTCAGAGAGTGCTGCCTAGCTCCAGTCACAAAGGCCATAAATCTTAAACCCAACTACCAAGAGTCGAGAAATTTCCCTACTGGTAGAGGATGAGTTAGCATGTTTTCTCTCTTAAAGTCATGCACAATGAAAGGAGGCGCTTATGGTAACAGAGTCGTGGAGTGACATAGCCAGCCGCTGGAGCACTGGGTCGTTCTGGGACCTTGGGCTGTAAGTGACTCTAGTGGATGGCCAATAACCTGTGTGCACTGAACAGTCACAGGCCGAGGTAGAAAATCCAGCCCAATCAAAGCTACCAAACCTGGTAGAGAGTAAACAGCGCCCCTGGGACAGTCTTAGGAGGAAAAGGTGAAGGTCTGCACTGCTCCAGAGAAGAGAAGGCAGAGATTTCAGATCTGGTTCCGGAAATCAAGGATAATGATCCATATATTATAGAATACAACACAGTTGTAACAAGAAGTCTATAAACTCAGTATGATGGGTATGGATTCCTCCTTATAAATTCCACTCAAGCTTCTTTCTATAACTCAACTTTTCATAACCCCATTCCAGTGGAGAAACAAAAGTCAGTCTAGGTCAGTGCACACACCGTGCCCCCAGACTCCCACCCCCAACCTCTTCCTGCTGCCTTCTCTCTGGGACTGGGACTAAGAGCTCAGGGGATGGAGACAGGTGCAGGGGACACCTCTGACCCAAGCTGGCACTGGGCTGCAGAGATATTCTTAGCTGTGACGGGAGCCTTAAGACACGCACTCAGTGATGACACATTTCTGGACACAGGTAAGTCCAGAGTTCCACCCCAAAGCATCTCTTCACCAAACACATCACTTGGGAAGCCAGTTTAGAAAAGGTCCAAACTAGAGAGATGGCCTCCGACAAAGTCACTTAACTCCTCCTAACCTCAGTGTCTCCATCTATAAAATAAGTGGGTCTTTTCAAACTCTATGCTTTCCATGAGCCCCTCTTGCCCTTATTCTAGGCTGATCTGTAGGGTTCTCCACGCTGGCAATTTCAGGCAAAACCAGGTCCTCAGTGAAGCAGAGAGAAACACACTGATCCCCTTCTGTCAAGCGCTGAGAAAGAGCAGTCTTTCCATGTAACCTACTTAAATCTCAACTCAAATTTCAAGTATTTCTGTAAGAAAGTTTAAATTGTCTGCCACACTGGGGAGAAACAGAGGCTGTTTAAGATTGATTACCAGAAGGCAGCCAGCGGTGAGTTTCTAGGAGTTGACATTTGTGACTTTAGTGTTGGGTTGCCACAGGTTTTGCTGTTAATATTAATTGAAGTTACCACAGCTCCCTGGATAGACAGGCTGACTGCCACACAGTATGAGGAAAAGCTGGTGTGAAATTGCTTCCCCCCCACCCCCCAACTTGCCTTTTGATTTACGTGTCTAAAGGCATTAAAAATATTCTTCAACCTGAAATGCAGCATTTTTAGCTACTGAATTTTCTTGTAGCTTGTATAATTCTGATTGCCCGAGGCAATCTGGTTTGATGAGATTACATTTTTTTAGACTGCCATCTGACCAATTTCTGCCTTTTGTAAGACTGCTTTGGAACTTTTGACCTTTCTAACTTCAAACATTTTGGAGGGTGTTGTGTTGAGAGGGAAAGAGAGAAGAGGGAACTTAATTGGAGACTTTAGAATCTTGTTCTGAGCAGATGGGGTTAGAGATCTTACACACAGAAGGAATGTCTGAGAAGAAAAACTATTGGAGAGTCAGAGACAAAAAAAGATATAAAAACAGGAAAGGTGGGAAGTGGTCAAGGACGACAGACACAACAGACGTTCCTTCGAAGGTTTGAAGATCATGCTCTTAAATGAGACAAAATCCAACCTATCCTGAATGTCTCTCCAGGTAAAAATTTAAAAGTAAATTTCAAAAGATCCTTTACTCCCACTGGATGGGACTCAGACTTTATAAGCTCCGTCTCTCGGTTCATTTTCCATTCGACTTCTGATTTCACTCTTGTAACCAAATGAGACAGGATATTGACTATTCACCACTGTTTCCTGGGAGAGAGACTGGGCTGTGGGCAGGTTTACTCACACCCAAAACAGGGAGCGGAGACCAAATTATAGTCCAGTTTTTCTGGTCTCATAGATGTGACACGTTTTAATATGGCAGTGGGCCAATAATCAGGAACTTAGCCTTTTCCTGTGAAGGTTGGAACTGAGGGTAGTGGGCCAGGACTTGGTGCCTGTGGGCAGCAGAAGCCCTTCTCTTATATCGCAAATGACACCAAGTAGGGCTGCAGAAGTCACCCTGGCTAAAAACAAAAACACAAACAAACAAAACAAGACAAAAAGCCAGGAATATTTGTTCTCTAAGCATCACAGCCTGAGATGGTTACCACAGGTGGCTTTTGGGTTAAGTATTCACATAAATTTATCGAGAAGAGAGCATATGAATTCTTAACTAAACAGGAGTATTAACAGGATCTGAGATGCAGAAGATCAAAACCAGAAAGCTGGAGTCACTCACTTGAGTCACAGCAGATATACAGGGAGGGTAGCAGGTGCTGGAGGATATACGGTCGCTGGGACCCCGGAAGCTATTCGACGTGAAAATGCCAAAGCAAAGATTAAGGTTCAAAGATGCTGCACTACAAAGATAGGGGGCTGCCTCTTATTGAGGCATTTTCTTTGTTAAAATAACGGTGGGCTCCCCACATCTGGTTATGCGGTATGTGTTAGAGCAACAGGCATAAGACCAACCAACCCCTGGTATCAGCAATACCCGTGTCAGTGACAGCGGTGACAAGAACCACCACCCGCTGACTAAGCTGAGGTCGGCTCTCAGTTCTCCTGGAAATGGACAAGTATAGTGGCTTAGCAGCAGATGAAAAACTCAAGGTGAAGACTTGCTTCGTGGTCCTGAAAAAGTGGTTATTCCATTGTGCATTTCCAAAAATGTCCGCATATGGTACCAGAAGAACCCACTGGTTGGAGCATCAACAGGAGAGCCAACTGTCCTCCACGCTGTCAATGCGTATCTTTCCAAACAGGCATCTCTTCAGAGCCTGCAATGCTTACAGGTCTGTTTAGAAGCCTGGCGTGGCTCTTCCCTGACTATCGGCTAAAGTCTAGATTCCTTAGAACTGCATCAAAACTGGCATCAAAAAACTTCACAAATGTGACCTGAGACTTAAAAAAAAATATTTTTTAATCTTTATTTTTGAGAGAGAGAGAAAGAGCACGAGTGGGGGAAGGGCAGAGAGACAGGGAGACACAGAATCCGAAGCAGGCTCCAGGCTCTGAGCTGTCAGCACAGAGCCCGATGCGGCACTCGAACCCACAAACTATGAGATCATGATCCGAGCCTAAGTCAGACGCTTAACTGACTGAGCCACCCAAGCACCCCAACCCGAGCTTATTTCTTAATATCTAGCTATACTCTTTCTCAAATTCACAGTGCACTTTTATACTGTAATTTGGCAAAATAAGCATAACAAAACATTGATCACTGAAACCATTTCTAAGTACGTAATTGAGTGGCATTAAATACATCCACAGTGCTTGTGTATGCAAGCATCACCATTATCTTTTTACGAAATTGTTTCATCATACCCAACACAAACTCTGTACCCAGTAAACAATAACTCCCTCTTTCCTCCTCCCCTCAGCTCCTGGCAACTTCTATTCTCCTTTCTGTATCTACGTACTTGTCTAGTCTAGGTAACTCCTAGAAGTGGTATCACACAGTATTTGTCCTTCTGTGTCTGGCTTATTTCACTAAGCATAATGTTTTCAAGGTTCATCCATGTTATAGCATGTTGTCGGGATTTCACTTCTTTTCAAGGTAACATTGTGTACTACGTTTTGTTTATGCATTCATCTATCAATGAAAATTTGAGTTGTTTCTACCTTTTGACTACTGTGAATAATGCTGCTAAGAACACTGGAATATAGGTATCTGTTAGAGTCCCTACGTTCTTTTGGATTATGTACGTAACTAGAATAGAACAGCCAGTCATATGGCAGTTCCAGGTTTCAATCTTGAAGGACTGCCACGGTATTCTCCACGGTGGCTGACCCATTTTACATTGTCACCAATAACATGCAAGGGTTCCAACTTCCCTACACCGTCAACATTTCTTTTGATGGCAGCCGTCTCAACAGGTACGAAGTAATAACTCACTGTGATTTGGGTTTGCATTGTCCTAATGTCTTAGCATATCGAGCATCTTTTCCTGTGCTTCTTGGCCACATACTTGCCATGTGCTTCTTGACCATATACACATACTTCTTGTGTGTATCTTCTTTGGAGAAATGTCTACTCAAGTCCTTTACACAACTTTTAATTGGGTTGTTCAATTTTGGGTTGTTGAGTAATATATATTCTGGCTATTAATCTCTTGTCAGAGATAGGATTTGCAAATATTTTCTCTCCCATTCTGTAGGCTTTGTGCTTTCTTGATAGCTTGATAGCTTTGTGCTTTCTTGTGTCCTTTGATGTACAAAGTTCTTAATTTTGATGAAGCCCAAAATTATTTTTGTTTCCTGTATTTTGGTATCACACGTATGAAATTATTACCAAATCTAAAGTCATGAAGAATTTCCCCAATGTTTTGTCTTCTAGAGGTTTTATAAATTTAGCTCTTAAGTTTATGTTGGTCGTTTAGCCCCTTTGAGTTAATTTTCATATATGGAGTAAGGTAAAAGTCCAACTTTATTGTTTTGTATGTGGATATACAGTTTTCCCAATACCATTTGTTGAAAAGACCGTCCTTTTTTACTGGTCTTGTCAAAAACCAATTGACCATATAAGTGAAAATTTTTTTTTCTGGGATTTCTGTTCTATTCTATTGATCTGCATGTCTGTTCTTGTGCCAGGACCATACTGTTTTAATTATTGTAGCCATATTGTCAGTTTTGAAGTTATTAAGTATTTGTTAGTCTTTGAATTTTATTTTTCTTTTTCAAGATTGTTTTGGCAATTGCATTCCATATGAATTTGAGGGCTGGTTTTTCCATTTCTGCCAAAAAGGGGGGGGAGCTGTTTTGAGAGCAATTACATTGAATCTGTAGTTTGCATTAGGTAGTGTTGATATTTTAACATTAAGTCTTCTAGATGTGAACATGGGATATCTTTACATTTATTTAGATATAAAAAAACTTCCTTTCAGCAATGGTTTATAGTTTTCAGCATGCAAGTCTTTTAACTCCCTTGTTAGGTTTATTCTTCAGCATTTAATTCTTTAGATGTTATCGTAAATAGAATTGCTTTCTGACATCTTTTTAAATGGCTCACTGCTGTGTAGAGAAACACAACTGATTTGTGTGTGTTGATCTTACAATCTACAACTATGCTAAATTTATTAGGTCTAGCAGCTTTCTTGTGAATTCTTCCGGATTCGGTATACATGGGATCATGTCATCTGCAAATACAGTTTTACCTCTTCCTTTCCAATTTGGATGCCTTTTATTTATTTTTCTTGGCTAATAGCTCTCATTAGAACCTCTCGCACAATGTTTTATAGCAGCAGTGAAAAAAGGCACCCTTGTCTTGTTCCTGATCTTAGGGAGAAAACTTTTAGTCTTTCACCACTGAGTATGGTGTGGGCTGTGTGTTTTCATAAATATCCTTTATGTTGAGGAGTTTCCCCTCTACTCCTAGTTTTCTAAGAGGTTTTTGTCATGTAAGGGTGCTGGATTTTGTCAAATGCTTTTGCTGTGTCAGTTGAGATGATCAAATGTTTTTTTCCCCCTTCATTTTATTAGTGTGATACGTAATGTTGATTGATTTTATGTTGAACCACCCTTGCATTCCTGGGATGAATCCCACTAGGTCATGGTAGATAATCCTTTTAATATGCTATTGAAATCAACTTGCAGATCTGCTCCGTATTTTTGTGAAGTATTTTTGCATTTATATTCATGAGGGCCATTGGCTTTCAATTTTCTTTTCTTTATTTGGCTCTACCGTCAGGGTAATGCTGGCCCCAAAGAATGAGTTAGAAAGTATTCCTTTTTCATTTTGTTAAAGTGGATGAGAAGTACTGGTGTTAATTATTCTTTTTACGTTTGGTAGAATTCACTTGTGAATCCATTTGCTCCTGGACTTTTTTTGTTGTTGTTGTTCATGCTGTTCAGGGGAAAGTCTAGCGTTTAAGGGAAGAAAGTCCTGCTGCGAGGCATTTTCTTAAGAGGGCCGAGTTCCACAAAAGAATTTTCCCAGGGACACCTACCAATACACTTAGTTCAATCTAATCCTCACTCGCCAGATGTTTAAATTACTTCTGGCTATTTCAAAACAGATCGCACCTGCAAGAGTAAAGGCATCACGCAAATTCATCCCGCAAGGGCAGAGACTCACAAGATAGCACCAGGAACTACATTCAGGAGTGAGTGCCATCAGAGTCATTCTAAAGTGACTCTGAGGGAGATAACACAACTTAAAAAGTAAGCTGTGGTTTGTAAGTAGCCTCAATACTTATGCATACAGTATGTGGATGGTATGCTTTAGTTCACAAAGGTTGGACCTAAGTATAACAAGCCTTAACTAAACAACATGCTTTATATTTATTTGAAATTCTCTTGCTCTGTTTAAAAACCACATGTGTCTTATTCCCTTTTATGGAAATTGGGGGTAAAAACAAGTTAAAAGCTTGGATGTTGGACTCAGTCTGGAATAACATCTATAGTTACTGTTATTAAGTAGGCATATTAAAAGCAGATTACATAAACCTAGGTGTTAAAATTTGTAGTTCTTTAGGCTTTTCTGAATTCCAAGTTTTCTCTGACCTTGATCCAAGGTTGTATTTTTTACAATGTATATTGTAGTTTAAAAATACAATGTAAAATGTATTTTTTAAATGTATATTTTAAATATATATATATATGCATGCATATATATATGTATATTTACATAAATATTTTTTTTCTGGGCACTTGCCCATCAATATTCATAAGTGCATTCAGATGTCCATAAACCAGGAGGACTGCAAGAGGCCAAATGAAACTCTTTGCTTCAAACTCTACACAGTTGGGATGTTCTGGCTATGGAACCCCAGGAAACAGTACTGGTAGGAAATAATTGACAGAAAACTAATGAAGAATAATAGTGTCTGCATTTCCTTTTACCCCCAAGGCAGGGTGGGGGAGGGTATGACTTCTAGGTCTCCTATTAGTCTGCTTGCTCTTTTCATCTTTGGCCACAGAAAATCTCCTTCTTGATCTCAGATCGGCCACCCAAATCTGTGCCCCACACCGTTCATTAATTTGATCTCCTCAAATACAGCTGCGATCCATTTTCTTTGAATTTTTCTTCCTTTGCTGCATTTGTTAGAATTAGAGCTTAAGTCCCTTGAGGCAAGAATCTTTTTATTCCATATATAATTCTTTTGGGTGGTCGTGAGTTAATATCAGAATTGAAAACCACCTAGCCCTATTTATAAAATTGGTTTGCATGTTTAAATGGCTAAAGTAATCATGAAAAGGGGAAAAAAAACTGTGTGTGCCAAGGACATACTACTTGATACACGTGATCCCATTTCAGCTTTCAATGACCCTGCAGTGGGATCGTGTCCCTATTTTACATGAGCTTCAGAAAGTGACCTGGCTGCAACTTAACCCGAACTTTTGCTGATGTCAAAAACCTCGCGCTTTTTCCCTAAACTATCTGCCTCCAATTTGTACTGAGGTCTGAACCTAGTTGGTTCAGATCCTTGACTCCTTTATGGTTTCTTAACTCAAATTTTATAGTTTCAACACCATAAATGCTAGCTCGATGGAAAGGCAAGTGCAAATTCATCAAACACGTGCTATTCATAAATTAAAAAACTAAAAAAAAAAATATTTTGACAAATAGTTAGGACCCCAGATTAAATATAAATTTGGCATGGATCCCAAAAAGGTTGCCCCATAGAGCTGAGGTTTTCAAGCTTTCTTTTCTTTTTTTCTTTTCTTAACATTTATTTTTGAGACAGAGAGAGAGAGAGAGAGAGAGAGAGAGCGCGCGCGCGCGCGCATGAGCAGTGGAGGGGCAGAGAGGGAGGAGACACAGAATCTGAAGCGGACTCCAGGCTCCGAGCTGTCAGTACAGAGCGGACACAGGGTTCGAACCCACGATCCATGAGATCATGACCTGAGCCGAAGTTGGACACAAGAGAATGAGGCACCAAGGCGCCCCGGTTCTCAAGCTTTCTTGACTCATGGCACCCCTAGACCAAAAGAAACAGCTAACCATTCTCTTTACTAAGTAGGTAGGTACTAACAACTTAGTACATACTTGTGTCTTACTATCTTACAAAATCTGTGTGAAAAAATACAAGTGTATTGAAATACATATTTCTTTTATTCCAAACTTACCATAATTACTTAACGGAAGCTGTGCATCTATGGGGCACTGCACAACTTCTCAAACCTTGAAACAAAATCATCTACGGTTCTTGTTCCACATTTTCACTTGATACTTGCTTTTTGTCACAGCAACTGCCTAAAATCCAGCCTTAAACATGGCACCTTCAAAAAGCGTGCACTCCAATGTTGAAACTGAACCATTTTGAGTGAGTAGTTTGCACAGTATCTGACAGACGTCGGTGTTTCCCTCAAAAATTTAAAATATCCTGGGGTGCCTCAGGGGCCAGGCAAATCTTAAGAATATCTTTTTTCCCTCTCCTTTCCTCTCTCTTTTCCTCCCCTCCCCTCCCTCCCTCTTTCCCTTCCTTTGCTTTCTTCTATGTTTGTTTTATAATGATAAAACCTCTTAAAGCTTCATTTCTAACTCCGACCCTCTCTTTATGACTAAAAATTTCAACCTGGCTTGAAGTCGGCAGAAAAGCATGTTTTGACTGAAAGACATATGGGAATCTGATGTTTAGACACATTTTCCCAGACACAGAGCAAAGTTTTCACCAAAGAATATTTTACATGATCCTAATGACTACCTTACACTTGATGAACCAAGGAAGATGGAATGAAAGAGGGAGAGGGAGTGGAAGGAAGGGAAAAGAAACTTGATCAATAAATCTTCTTTATGTAAACGCGTGACGGTGAGAGGTGGGGTCTCTGGGAGCTGAATGGGTCCCGAGGGTGGAGTCCTCACAAACGGGAGACCTGGAGAGCTCTCTCACCCCTTCTACCGTGGGAGGTGCACAAGCAGACGATGAAGCAGGAAGTGAGCCCTCACGAAACACTAAATCTCCCCAGGGCCCTGATCTTGGACTTCCTCGTCTACGCAATCAGGAGAAATAGATTTCTGCTGGTGAAAAGCCGCGCAGTCCACGGTGGTGTTAACGGCAGCCTGAATGAACCGAGACGGATCCCTTCAGAGTTTCCTTTTCGGCAGGAGGGATGACATTAAAAAACCCAAAAAAGACTTTGGTCCTAAAAGCAAACATGAAAAGAAAATAGGCACAACAGGAGCTATGCTTACAAACTGCAAGTCGACTGTCCTATCGTGGCTGACGTTTTTTTGAAGTTTCTTTCTTTCTTTGGGGAGAGAGAGAACGAACAGGGGAGGGGCACAGAGAGAGGTAGAGAGACTCCCAAGCAGGCCGCACACCGTCAGCGCGGAGTCTGACGGAGGCTCGAACTCAAGAAGCGTGAGCCTTAGTTGGCCACCCAGAGGTCCCGTGGCTTTTTGTTTGAATCAGGACAGTCTATGTTATGCTATGCTGACAACTCCCAGTCTCAGTGGCTTCAGCCAACAAAAGTTCCTTTCTTGTTCTACACCTGTCTAGGTCGTCTACACCTGCTCCCTGCACTCCCTCGGGGACCTCATCGTGACACGTGTGCCTGTAATCACCCTCGTGGCGGGAAGAGTGCGTGGCCACTCAACACGTCCGCCTCAAAGACACGACCCTTCCGCTCCCACTGCCTTGGCCACGGCCAACGCCGGTCACGAGGCCAGGCTGAACTCCAGGCCGATGGGAGACGCACGGCAGCCGTATGGGCCGGGAGGAGAGGACGTGGAAAGGTGAGAGCTTTCCTGCCGTCCAAACCTGCTCCTGCAGCAACCCCCCCCCCCCCACCGAGTCCAGGAGAACGGTCTCGTCAGCGACCACCACACCCGCTTCCTCCTCCCTCCCTCCAGCAGGACGTCATGGAAAAACCGCAGGCTGGATTTTCAGACCACAGCCACCCCGCTGGCCAACTGGTCACCAGGACGGTAAAGGAGATCACGTGCGGTCTGGTCCCCACGGCAGGGCTTTTTATGCTTTCTGAACCGAAGAGATGAAGGAGGTTGCATCCCGACTGGGGGGAAGGAAACAGTGGAAGTGGGGAGGGGGGCACCCTGTGTGGCTGAAACAATTCTTGAGAATCCCCGCCGCGGCTGGTGAGGGGCGCTGGGGCTGTTACAGGACGGCCGTCATGCTTTCACGGAAAGGACAACTGAAGGAAGGAGAGTGGAGGCAAGAAAAAGCATACAGCAGGAGGGGGGGTAGGAGGGCAAGAGTGGGGAAAGGGTGGGGGGGGGGACAGGAGCACCGTTCTGGTCTCCAGTCAGTGACAGGCGCAAAGTTCTTAAGCCCCGTACCGCGTGACTCCAGGCTGTCGCGCAGGGTGAGCCCAAATGCATGCTCCGCTGGGGACCCTGGGAGGGACACGGGCAGGTCCTCTGCATTTGAAACCTGACTTCCTCTTAGAAGCACATGCTGGGTTTGGAGAAATGTACTGACACTGGTTTTGTTTTCCAAACTCACCAACTGATGACATAATTAAATTTTATTTGGATGCCTCGAAAGACATAAAAGGCTGAAACATTTTGACATAAAAAGAAGAGCTGAACAGGGTATGAGTTTAAAGATGAAGCGTCCTATGGTAACCAGAGGGCACCCGATTTCCCTGTGACTCCATACCGTCCAAGTAACATTTAAATTCTGATGTTCGTAAGATTGCTTAATAAGTCAACTCCTTTCACGTAAGTGAAATAAGTCACTGTATTTAGTAAAGGCCAGTGATGTCAGGTAGAAATAAATATTTGATGTCACCGATCAGAAACGTCAGAAAAGGGGCACAGCTGGTTTTAGACAAATCCTTTTTGAAAGTTTGCGGGTGCTGAAGACGTGGGGGGATTCCTTGCACTTGTCAAAAACGTCGCCGAGAGCCCTGGAACTGGCGACTCTCCCTGTGCCTTCCAAAAGAATTCTTGCTTCCAAATGCAGGTTTGTCTAGAAACTTCTCAGGAACACATCTGCTGTGAAAAATAAGATGTTCGTAGCACCGGGACTCCAAACAAAGCAGAGAGAGAAAGATATTTTTAAAGGTTTAATGAAATTCAAAATTCTTCCCACACAAGGAAAAGATGACTGTGTAATTAGGTTCTGACTTGAAGACAAGAGGTTGAAAGAAAATGCAACCCCTTGCATTTCTTGCCACAAATAAACCAAAAGGAGCTTAATTTAAAAGATATGCCATGGCAACAGTTAGTAGGTTTTAGGTCAAATAACCAATGGCCCAACTCCACGAGAGACACAATCAGCCTCATTAAAAAGTGTGGCTGGAGCAGAGGCAGGGAGACCAGGATAAATGACGGCTCTTGGAGTACTGATGTGATTGCTGTTCTGTTCATTGAAGATTTTAATCAGAAATTTATTCTTCTTCTCCAATGTTTCATTTAGTTGTGTTTTCATTAGAGATTTTGACAAAAAAAGGCGAGAAGAAGAGCCAACAGAGCCAGGCCCACGGACACCCTCAGTGCACGGTCTCGACGGAGGTTTTGCAAGCGGAGGGCCATCCTGGAGCTCGCGAAGTGTCGCCCGACGGCAGAAGTGTGGGATACTGAACTCGGGTGATTCCCAAGCCTATTTCTGAATTCCTAGGAAGACGGAAACATAGAGGGGGGAAAAAAGATTTAAAAGATGCAAACAAGCCCTACTGTGATGTCAATCAAATAATGAGTCCCTATACAAGGAGCTTTTTTGTCTTTATTGAGATGCAACCGACACACTACATTGTTATCGTTCAGGTGTACAACCTCATCGTGTTTTGTATGTTCCAAAATGGCTACCACAAGAAGTCTAGTTAACATCGACTACCACGCATAGTTACAATTTTATTCTTGTGACAACTTTTAGGATTTACTCTCTTAGCAACTTTCAAATATACAACTCAGTATGGTTAACTACAGTCACCACACTGCACAGTATGTCCCCAGGGCTCATTCACACTATAACTGGAGGTTTGCGCCTTTTAACCACCTTCGGGCATTTGCCCATCCCCACCCCAATCCATCTGTTCTCTGTAATTATGAGCTTGTTTTGTTTTTTTAAAGATTCCACATGTAACTTAGCCCATACAGCATTTGTCCTTGCCTGACTTCTTTCACTTACCATATTGCCCTAAAGGTTCATCCATGCTGTTGCAAATGGTAACATTTCCCTCTTTTTATGGCTGAATAATATTCTGTCACATACATATATCTATCATCCCACATCCTCTTCATCCATTTATCCACCGATGGACACATAGGCTGTTTCCGTACCTTGGTGACTATAAATAAGGCTACAGTGAACACAGGGGGGTTAGTGTTTTCATTTTCTTCAGATAAACACACAGAAGAGGAACTGCTCCTGGATCATATGGCAGTTCTGTTTTTAATTTTTTGAGGACCCTCCAGACTGTTTTCCACAGTGGCTGCACCAGTGTGCATTCCTACCAACAGTGCCCTCTTCTTCACATCCTCGCCAATGCTTGTTATTTCTTGTCTTTTTGATATAACAACCGTTCTAACAGGTATGAGGTGTCACTGTGGTTTTCATTTGCGTTTCCCTGATGATTAGTGATGTTTAAGTGCCTTTCATGTACCTGTCGGCCATCTGTATGTCTTCTGTGGAAAAATATCTACTCAGATCCTCTGCCCATTTTGTAATCAGGTTGGTTTTTTTGCTAGTGACTTGTAGGAGTTCTTTATATATCTTGGTTATTATTCCCTTATCACATATCAGATAGAGATGATTTGTAAATATTTTCTCCATTCAGTAGGTTGCCTTTTTGTTTTGTTGATGGTTTGCTTTGCTGTGCAGAAGCTTTTTAGCTTGATGTAAGAAGCAGCTATCACTTAGTTACTCCTTCAACAGAGACACATTCAGACATGCACCATGGGCCAGATGGCCTCAAGTTAGGTATGGGGAAATCACATTTCCTTTCCTGGAAGTGTCACACCAAATTGATGATTTTCCAGATTATACACAACATATACGAGACAGAGTGTGCGTTTATGGAGGACCAAGGCAGAATTCATGAAGCATAAGGTTTATGTAGAGTGGAATCATAGGAAAAACGTTAACTTTTAGGGATGCGACCACATCCACTCGGCAAAAGAAGGACAGAGGAAAAACTGTGGAAGCCATTTGATTCCACAAACGTATCCCTCAGGGTGGAGATTTCCAGCCGGGGCCCTGCTGCAGGAGGGCTGCCCCAAACTCGAAGAGGGGTCTGAAGGGGTCTCGGCGGCCAGAGGGACGGGCCCTTCACATGCGGCTCCGTTACGCCGCTGGGCAGTGTAGCCACTACCACTTTCTCTGTGCGCCAGGCATGGACAAGGTCGGAAAGTCCTGCTTGGAAGGAGCACGAAGAGTGAGGAGTCACCACCACACTGCTTTTTAGGTGGTCTCTGTTCCCTGATGCTTCTTCCTGGGGGTGCGGAGGAGTGGGGGGGGAGGCACCTGGCTGCTCTCAAGATGGCTCTGGTTTTGTAAAGTGTAATTTTAATTCTATTATATAAGATTTCCGCCTGTGTACAGGCTTTAGAATCGGTGCCTCCCCTTCTGAAACGTGAAACAACATTTTGAGGGAGGGGGAGGGGGCAGGGGAGGAGGGGAAGGATGTGGGGAAGAAGAGCACGGGTGGGAGGAACAAAGTAGGGGGAGGAGGGGGCGACCCAGAGGCAGGACAGCATAAGGCACGTCCGTGGAAGAACGCGTGGAGAAATACACAGAAGCACACATTATTTTGCTTATTCTTTCCTCCCACGCTCCCCAAGAACCGCCTGCTGACACCTTCGTCCTCTGCGTGGGAAGTGTGGGCTGCAGCTGGGCCAGCAGAGGCACTGGAACCGCACGTTCCGGAAAGGCACAGAGGCAGGAATGGGCCGGGTCTGTGGAAGGGAGGGGAGAGAACGACAGGAGAGGGTCCACTGACAAGCTGAGGTGGGAGGTGCCGGACACCTTCGTTAGGCTGCTGGCAGGAGGCATGGATAGGGTGGACGGCGGACTTTGGGTGAAGAACCAACAGGACCTGTGTTCAGATGAGTTAATGCGAGGTGCCAGGACTAGGAACGGGGAAATAAAAAATCACCTTTACAATCCAGCCTCCACTGCCTAATACTTCCATGTGACGGATGTGCAACAATTCTTGCTTTGACTGCAGGAGGCTAATTGCAAAGTCACCGAAACCGTTAACCACAAGGATAAATCTCTCGACCCAATGGCAGTCGAATCGCTATTTACTTCGGCACCCCATAGGTACCTGGGTTGATGCTCTACGGGGTCCGTCCCTCAACAAGGGACGTGTACCCCAAAAGATGGAGCTCTCCTCCCCCGAGGCAGCGGGGGCAGCGGCCAGAGCACAGAGGTGCACCCAAACCTGCCTGCACCCCAGAAGACCATCCTCTTGTGCATCCGGCTTTCTGTGTGATGTGCTAGGGTTAAGAACATGTGGACAAACTTTTATTTTGACTAAAAGTAGTCTTGGGGTGCCTGGGTGGCTCAGTCAGTTGAGTGTCTGACTTCAACTGGGTCATGATCTCCCAATTCGTGGGTTCGAGCCCCGCATCAGGCTCTGTGCTGACAGCTCGGAGCCTGGAGGCTGCTTCGGATTCTGTGTCTCCCCCTCTGTCTGCCCCTCCACCACTCACACTCTGTCTCAAAAACTAAACATTAAAAAAATTAAAAGTAAAGTAATAAAACTGAAATTAAATTAAAAAAAATAAAAGTCATCTATCTCAAGGACAGCACTCATATGGATGCACTACAATGACATCAACAATGGGACTTCTTCCAACGCAGGGAGGCTGTCTAACTCACCTCTGGCCTCTTGAAACTGCACAACTACAGGTATAGAGCAGGGACTCAGTAAATGTTTAGCAGTGAATCAGTGAATGAATGAATGAATGGGGGGTGTGTAATCCAGATGAGATCCAACCGGTCAGAAAGATGCCTTTCCGTGTCCCTGGTAACCGACGTGGCCTATGATGTGTTCAGGGAACTAATCTACACGAATCCTAAAACCTCGCCTCTAGAAATTAAATCAACGCTTCTTCAGTTTGGGTTTAGAAGACCATAACTAAGACTACAGACCGTTCCCCAGAGAAATGTGGAGGTCCCCGTGCACATCTGCACGCAGCCCCCCATCACGCTTCATGCTGTATGACCTCAGGAGGATCACAGACACCCTCACCCAGGAGTAGATCTGGATAACACAGAGACAGAAGCTTTCTTCTTAAGAAAAAAATATGAATACAAAATTAAGTACAGGGTCCTGGAAGGGGGCCCTCAAAGAGAGGCCCTGAAATGAAACCTCTCCCAGCTTCTAGAAATATCCACCTCTGTTCCACCCCAGGCTCTGAATGCTGGACCTTGGTGCTGCACCTGCCATTCAAGGAGCTGTCACTTGGTGATCGCTGCTGCCAGCTGGGGCAGGGGTCAGGCTGACCTGGGCAGGGCGAGGTGCGTCTTAACGCCTTGCGCATTTGGCTGAGCTTATAAAACATTCTGCTTCACAAAGCTGCAGTGCAGGTAACGTGCCTGTGCTCTCAGCCTGAAAAAAAAAACCCTCGGCCTCTGACGGTTTCACAACATTTCTTCTTCTTCTAACTCATTTGCCATAAAATTGCTCAAAATATGAAAGTTACTTATTAAACGACCATAGTGGGTCAGCTGTAGTTGTCGTCAACATAGCCATTTTTTCCCCTGGGTATTACTCAACACCGCCCCCCCAACACCCCCATCACATACCAAACACACCAGAATATAAAGTGCTCTGGTGACAGGCCGCCCTCCTGTTCCTAGTGGCCACGTCTGCACCACAGAATCGCACACGAGCTCCAGGAAGCCCACCTCACCTGCCAGTCTCCCTCAGATCAAAACACAGCAGGAGAAGGAAGATTTAGTCTGTCTACCGCACTGTGCGTCTTTTATTGTCTTCACCTTTTACCGATGCAAGACCTTGATTAAAAGAGTCTGATGATGTATTTTTAAATATAAGGTTGAAAACAAAAAAGGTTTCTCAGAAGACAGTGATCAGCAGGCAGCGAGCTCTGCGTATTTCAGCTGTCACTATTGCTGTGGCACTGAAAGAAAAGAAACTTGAAAATACAGGAAACAGAAGGACTTTCTCATCAAGTCCAAGATGCTCAAACACAGCAGACCTCCACACAGTGAGAAGGAGCATTCACGAATAGGAAATAACATGGCATTCCTAGAACGCAGTTAAAATAAAAAGTGCTTATAGGTGAGGTGACGATCAATACCCAATCGTGAGGTAAAAGTTTACGTGTGCGCGCGTGCACGACTGCACGCAGAGAACAATGTGTGTAAGTGACTTAGAGAAAAACTTAGTATGGTCAATAGTTCTGGAAAGTAGACAGAAGGCTCAAACCCTCCCTAAACTTCTTTTTAAAAAAAACTTTTTTTAATGTTTATTATTTTTTTTTTTTTTTGAGAGACAGAGCACAAGCAGGAGAAGGGAAGGGAAGCACGAGAGAGAGGGAGACACAGAATCTGAAGCAGGCTTCAGGCTCCGAGCTGTCAGCATAGAGCCTGATGTGGGGCTCGAACTCACAAACCGTGAGATCATGACCTGAGATGAAGTCAGACGCTGAACCGACTGAGCCACCCAGGCGTCCCATTCCTCCCTAAATTCTTTAACATTACTGCCAAAAGTCAGCGGGGCTCCTGGGTGGCTCAGTTGGTTGAGTGTCTCACTCTTCATTTTGGCTCAGGTCACGATCTCCGGGTTGTGAACTTGAGCCCCACGTCGGGCTCCGCACTGTGTGGAGCCTACTTAAGATTCTCTCTCTCCCCCCACCTTCCTCTCCGCCCCTCCCTCTCTCTCTCTCCCCCTCCCTTCCTCTGCCCCCTCCCCACCTTGCTCACTCTCCAAAAAAAATAAAAAGAACTAAATCTTTAAAACAACATTATTACCAAAGCTTATTAATTCTTGAAGTTCAAGACGCACTTCTGTCTCTCAAAGTATAACACACCCAATATGAGAAATTTTACTGCTTACTAAAACTAAACAAACACTAACTCTCAAACTTACACTTTTTAAGAAATAAAACTCCACTTACAAATGCCTTTTTTGAAACAGACAGAAATTTGAAAGGAGGTAGGATGTGACCTTTGTTCAGTAAAGATCCCTATATTTATCCAGTTATAACAAACTAAGGACAAGTCTGAGAAAGTGTTAACTTGGATTAACATGGGCTCTTTCCCCCCCTTGTAAATCTCACTGCTTCCTTGATTAATTTCTAAACATGTTGCTAATTCTTTTTTTTTTTTAGTTTTTATTTATTTATTGGGGGGGCAGGGCAGAAAGAGAGAGAATCCCAAGCAGGCTCTGAGCTGTCAGCACAGAGCCTGATGTGGGGCCCGAACCCACGAACTGCAAGATCATGACCTGAGCCGAAATCAAGAATCAGATGCTTCGCCGACTGAGCCACCCAGGCGCTCCTATACTTGCTAATTCTTAACGTATCCTACTAGTTTTCAAAAGTCTAGTTTGTTAAATCCTATTGATGTAAGAAATCTGTGAATGTAGAACCAAGTACATATTCTGAAAACGAAGCCAAACAAGAACGTTGATGTTCAGGAGCTTTACAGATCAGATCAACCGGGTGGAGATAAACAAAGGCTTTAGAGACAAAACTCAGTCCAGTCAGATGGTGACAACAGTCCATCCTGAATTATCCCTTCCTTGGGCGGTTACCCAGGCATTGCTAGGGAAGGGAGAGAGCCCCACACACGGTCACACTGCACGCACCAATGTCAAATGACACCAGTTCTGGGGACAGGAAGTACGCTGGTCCCAGACTCTAATCCCATCTCTACTGGAGGATTTGGGGACAAATGATTCATCCTCTCTGTTTCCACATAAAATCACCTAAAAAAGCGGAGGTACTATTAGTATTTTCACATCATGGGGTTGTTACGGGGATCGAATGAGACTTGTATATTCAGTTTTTGAGCACATAAAACTCAAGATTAACAATATTCCGTGGTAGTTTGCGGTTCTAAATACCAACCTGCCTCAAGATGTTCTCTTTGTAAAATGATAAGGTCATTATGTTATCTATTTCTCAAATACGATTAATTGATTTATGCTACTTTTGTCCCTTACGCATCATCAGGGGACACACGGTGTGTAATGAATGAGCATGGGTTTCGAATTCTGACAGGGCAGAAACCGAATCCAAATTCAGACATTTAGCAGCTGTGAGACCTTGGGCAAGCAGTGGAAACTCCCTAAGCCTTGCCACCTCTCCTATGAGGCAAAGCTATCTCAGTATTTACCTTTAGGTGATGTGGAAAGGGGGGAAAATACCACACCCAGCGCCCTGGTGGATGCCTGGGATACAGAAGGTCTGGATAAAGGGCTATTTTACCCCAGCCCAGCAGTGGGACTTGGGGAAGGCCAGAGCCTCCCCCAGCACTGAGCAAAAGTACCAAGTGAGACGGACACGTGCGGCCCTGGGTATCATCCTCAAGCACTCACCCACAAGAGAGGGACTGTGCCTCGCTTGCTCCGGCATCTTTTCCCCTCTGGGCTCTTGCTCTGTGGAATGAGCCTTCTGGAACGGCTCTTAACTAAAACCATCTCATACATGAAAAGAAACTCGAATTCCACAATTTATGACATGGGATTCAGCCATCAGATGTGCCAGGGGCCCATTTTTACATCTGCTTTCTCCTTTGATATTTAATTTTGCCATAAACTTTTTTTTCAAAGAATCTAAAAACGAGGGAAAAAAAGTCACTGTCGATCCCACAAAGGTACATACAACCTTCTTGCCCTTGCTCTGTGCCCAGCCTGAACCAGCCAGCTCCCCCGCACCCACGGTCTTCCCCCTGCCTCCTTATTGTTCTCCCAGGGCCCCGTCAGATAGGACCTCCTGTAGGAAAAGCTCTCTCAACCATCGCCCTGCTCCAGAGGACAGAGGACTCAGGTCCTTCCCTCTGTGGGGCTGGGTATCCTGCTGGCTGGCCCTCACCACGGCACCCGTCAGTGGCACCTCTCTACTCCTGCGTGATCCTGTGTATACTCCTTAAAAGGGCCTCTCCAATCGCGCCCTGGCCCAGCATGGGGGGGGGGGGGGCAGTGCTAGCTGAAGAAGTATTTGCATTTCTACCTGTTCCTCTGTGCTGGGGATTCACATTTTATACAGGTGTGGACAGTCTTCCATACAAACTGCCGTGTGCCTATTCTTGTATTTATAAGATTCTTGGGTAAATGGAACAGGGGGTCAAACATTATCCATATACACAGCATAAATATAAAATAGTAGCAATGGGGAAAAACTTACCAGTGGAGGAGGAGTGTGGTATATTAGCTTTCTATTGCTACTTGAATAAATTACCGCAAACCTCAGGTTTAAAAAAGTCTTTTAAGTTTGTTTGAGAGAGAGACAGAGACAGCAAGCTGGGGAGGGGTAGAGACAGAGGGAGACAGAGAATCTTAAGCAGGCTCCATGCTTAGCTCAGAACCTGACATGGGGCTCGAACCCACAAACCTTGAGATCATGGCCTGAGCCGAAATCAAGAGTTGGACACTCAACCGACTGAGCCACCCAGGCGCCCCCAAACCTCAGGTGTTTTTTTTTTTTTTTAATGTTTTTATTTATTTTTGAGAGAGAAAGACAGCACGAGCAGGGGAGGGGCAGGGAGAGTGGGAGCCACGGAATCTGAAGCAGGCTCCAGGCTCTGAGCTGTCAGCACAGAGCCTGGTGCAGGGCTCAAACTCACGAACGGCGAGATCATGACCTGAGCCGAAATCGGATGCTTAACTGACTGAGCCCCCCAGGCACCACAGGTTTTAGTAACATTCATTCTCTTGCAATTCTGGAGGTCAGCGATTCTAAAATCAAGATGTCAGCAGAGCTACGTTGTTCTGGCGGTTCTGGGGGGTTGACGGGGAGGGGCGCTGGTTTCCTTGCTCTCTACCTAGCTTCTAGAGGCGGCCTGTATCCGTTGACTTGTGGCCTCTTCCCTCCATTTCCAAAGCCAGTAGTATCGGCTTTTCGATAAGGATCCTTGTGATCTACATTGGGCCATAGGGATAATCCAGGATAATTTCTCCATCACCACCTTTAATTGAATCCCATACCTGAAGTCCCTTTTGCCATGTCAGGCAACATTCACAGGTTGCTGGGATCAGAATGTGGGTTGTTGTGTGTGCGCGTGTGTGTGTGCCCGTGTGTGTATGCACATTGTGCTCACCACTCCTGGCACGTGTGAATCCCCATTTTCTCATCATCCCACCAGGTGAGCTCAGGCAGGCAGTGCCGAACAGCTGCACGAGAGAGTGCAGTCCACGTTTACAGGGAAGAGGGGTGCAGGGCACCTCCCTTCATGGCTGGCTGGCCGTGAAGCTTCCTGGAGGAGGAAGAGGGGGGCTCCAGGACTCAGCCTGTGCTGAGGTCTTTTCCTTCTGCCAACACAGACCTGTGAAGCCACCACGTTGGTCCTACTCATGGCTCTTACAGCCGAAAGAGAGAAGGACCTGAAGGACAGAGTTGATTAATGTTCTCTGAAAAGATACTTGTGTTCCTTTGCATTCTATATTTATATTTTTATACAGATGCAAATATCCTGTCCTGTTCTTGGGAGCTGAATGGGCTTGGTCTTCCAATGGAAAGTCGTGCTGTTCTGAGGCCTCACCTGCATTTCCTCCTCTTTATCAAAAATATTTATAAATTAATACATATGACCACAGAACCAGAAGCATGAGGATCCAGGAGGACAGGGGGACGACAGCCTCTACATAAAAACACTAAGTAGAATGAGAAACGTTTATGCATTGGTCACCATGTGGCCAGTAGGACTGCGAGTATTCTGTATGCATTCTTTTCTTCCTCCCCAATTCCCAGGGAAGCTGTTCACAGGACTTCATCCTGGCTTACCCAATTTACACAGAGCAGGTATACCGGCGAAGCAGAGGAGAGGCCTGGCTTCGGTCATGGTGAATTTAGCATTGGTCGTAATGCAGCGCAGGTGCCCTTGTAATGCGATGGGAAGAAAAACCAAGTGCTCCATAGAAAATGATGGTCTGGGTCAAGACTCCAACCCGGCAGACTTTATCCATTTTGCTTACTACTGCATCTCATGGAGATACTGGTGACATTTTGTGTCTCTACAGATGGCCATTCCAGGAAAGCCAGCCTCCCGTCTTGTAGAGGCGTTTCATGCTACCTGTCTTACGGTTCTGAACCACATGCTGAGATTCTTCAAGTGTGACCTGTAGATGGCACTTTGCTGAATTTTCTCTGAACGCGCGCGCGCGCACACACACACACACTTGATCTGCTCACATTAGGACGTGCTGCAAAATGTGTTTTAATGAGTAACAGTTGGTCTGGTTCTGCTCAAATAAAAGACACCCCTGTAAGAGACTTGCCACCTGTCTTCCCATCTTGCAGCACAGCGTCGAAGGGAGTTCTTCTGTCCCTGACACCTGCAGGTATTGCCAGGGTGCCCTCCACGTGCCAGCTCCCTTCCTCCGACTGACAGACACCCTCCCCTCCGAGCCCCGTGTCATCAGCAGATACGAGGACATACAGCGGATGACGGGTGCCAAGCTACCTCTCTCCACTGCTCCTCCAGACAATGCCTCAAACTGGGAGCATCTTGATACCCTATCGTTCTGAGTCCCTGATTATCTCCGAACCAAAGGTCTTTGTATTCTCTAGTTCCTGAAGTCTGTAAAGAATATTATATGCATACTCCATCAGTACACTGGCCTGTAGCTGGATCCACAAATTAAACCTGAGATCAATTACACCTGTTCATTTATTTGGGGGAGACTATTTACATTTTTAAAACTTCTGTCACAGAGTTACATGATGAGAGCACAGTACTGTCAGCCTTCCTGTAGCACTTTTGGGCATGGGCAATTCTGAATCAGATATTATTCTTACATGACTTTCCCCACACCCCCTCACCTCAAATGTGTCATTGCTATCAGGTCATTAAAATCGCAAAGGGAAAATCGTAAACCAGAACATGCCCACACACACACACACACAAAATCACTACAATCTTGTTTTCTATCTTGTTTTGGTGACAGCAGAGTAAATATGAGGCTTTGCGAACAGGGCCAAAGATATATTATTAAACTATGTACTGTATGATCAAATGCATTTCAGACTATATTCTGAATAATGTTGCCTTGACGTTCAGTAAAGGGAGAGCTCTGATGAGCCTCTGCTTGGTCTGGGTGACTCCCCTCTTTCAGGGTGTCCAAACCCCTGGCTTGAACTGAGGCAAATGAAAGAAAGGGATGATCATACCAAAAATCAAAGCACAGCAGCCACCCATCACCTAATTATTATTTTCTGTGAGATCGTAATTCATCCGACTCGAGAGATATGAAAACAACTCTTAAGTTCTGAACTTCTTTTAATGGATTCAAACTATTGTGTGTAAATTTTTCTCATGGCTCAAAGGCACTGTGAGTGCTTCAAGTGGAAGTTAACAGGGATGAAGGAAAAAATGTTTGATGGCTCATAACTCAAGATAAATTAGAGCTTAGAAGCACCTTCTTGTTTTTTTCCAACTGAGCCTGAACATACGGCCTATGCAGAAAATCTATCGAAACCAAAGATGTGATCAATGCAAGCAAATCGCGTTAAAATATACATGATGCGGTGCAATATACTGTAGAAAAGAACCTCAAAATCTGATTCTGTAAAGATTACTTTAAATACAAAATCATCTTCATATCTGAAAGTTCTCTCTATCATGATTGTCTTTTAATTCCAAAATACAAACTTAAGGAAGCACCTCTTAAAAACTTTTTTTAATGTTTATTTTCAAGAGAGAGACAGAGTGTGAGCGGGCAAGGGGAAGAGGGGCGGGGTGGGGGGGGGGGCGGGGAGAGGGAGACACAGAATCCAAAGCAGGCTCCAGGCTCTGAGCTGTGAGCACAGAGCCCAACACTGGGTGCGAACCCATGAACATCAAGACCGTGACCTGAGCTGAAGTCGGATGCTTAACTGGCTGAGCCACCCAGGCGCCCCAGGAAGCACCTCTTAATGTAAGTATCTCCAATGTAAACTGTTGCCCCGGTCCCTGATAATAAGGAATGCATACAGGTGGCTGCCCAGACTTTGTAATTCCTTCTCAGCCCTATAGTTGTGGGGTTCTAGCTGAATTCTGTCATCTTCTTTAAAGTCCCCAATCTTTCACTTAGCACCCAGTTTCCATTCTAATACCTTACACTTGCCTAATTCTGGCTTGTTACATTTACCAAAATCAGTGGGTGAAGTGAGGGCGGAAGAATCGGATCTAGAATAACACAGTATAAAAGCCTTTGCCAACAGTGGTGTTTGTCATTGGTTTACATATAACCTCTTTAGTTCTACAAAAACCAAGAGGTTGCAAGCTTTGCCAAAAGGTATTTTATCTGAGGTCTGGCATCTTAGCGGGAGAGACACTTACAGTTTTACTTCTTATTCATCGTGAGAAGATTTTCTTACTCACCACACTTAAAAACCAAGCTATTTATTTACAATGTCACGATTTGGCAATTACTCTAGAACTCTAGAACATATATGTAGGTCTCTCTTTTGTTAACTAAGTATCAGCCACAGATGTATACAGAAGTATACACACACACACACACACACACACACACACGGGGGTGGAAATAAAGAGGGAACCAAGAGGCGCCCTTAGAATCATGAAGTCAGTAATCACAATGTTCATGACGATGGTGGAAGTCTGAACCCCTCTATTCTGAAATACTGGCTAGAAATCAGAATCCACGCAAACTCAGGCTGCCCCACAGGTGTATCAAAGCTGAAGACAGGACAGGTGAATTGGACCCAGATGCTTTACTGATAAAAAAAAAAAAAAAGATCAGAAAGACTTCCTTATGTTTTTATTTATTTTTTGAAGGAGAGAGAGAGAGAGAGAGAGAGAGAGAGAGAGAGAGAGAGAGAGAGAGACAGCATGGGTGGGGGAAAGCAGAGAGAGAGGGAGACACCAAATTCGAAGTGGGCTCCAGGCTCTAAGCTGATAGCACAGAGCCTAATGCAGGGCTCGACCTCACAAACCACGAGATCATGACCTGAGCCGGAGTCAGACGCTCAACTGACTGAGCCACCCAGGTGCCCCCAATCATCTCTTAAGCTACAACACAAACCAACCCTCGTTCCACGGAGCGTACTCAGGAAGCTGTGAACGAGGGTGTTGACAAACGGAACAATCAGGTGTATGAAAGTTAATCTTTAAGCAAGCAATTCAACTCAAAATAATTACTCCTAAGGATTTCTTCCCACTAGGTAACCGTGAGAGTGTGTTGACAGATATTTGTGTTTAAAATGACAAAGAAGTCGTGTGTGATGCTGTTCTCACCATGCAACCCTCCCCTGTTCTAAGAAGCACTTTCAGTGATACTGGGAATATGGTTTGAGCATCAGGGAGTTCCATGAACTGCATGAAAAGAATAAAGTCGATGGCAGGAGCTTTGTTCTGTCTCAAAGAATCTCGTAAACGATGAGCTAACACGTAAGACGTTTCCTAGAGATCACCATGATGGTGATTCAGCTTGGAAGATGCAGATAAAGTAGTTAAGAAAAATTACATGGTATGTATTTAAACTCAGCCATCTGAACAAAGTTCACATCTCCATTTTCCTCTCACTTCCAAAGTTCCAAAATCCATCCCAAGGCATTCTCATTTCCCCTTTCTATTTTGAATATGGGAAGTTATCAAAAAGTTAAAAACAACAGCCCTACCAAATGTCACTTAAGATAACAGCGAAGATTAATAGGAAGAGACTTCATTATTTATATCGCTATACAAGTGTGGCGGGCAACCTCCAAGATGGCTCCCAGTGATCTTCGCCTCGGGGCGTTCACATCCTTGTGTAACTCTTCCCTTTCCCCTTGACTCTGAGCTGAATCTGACTTGCTTCTAATTAACGGCACTTGACATAAATGATGGGCTTCCACTTCTGAAGTTAGATTACAAAAACCTGTGGCCTCCACGTTTTTCACTCTCTGCTGGCTTGCTCTGAGGAAAGCCGGCTGCCGTGTTGTGAGCAGCCCTACGCTGAAGCCTGCGTGAGAAGACACTGAAGGAGACCTCTGACCAACAGCCACCAAGGACCAAGATCTCAGTCTCACAACCCATGGGAAACGGAATCGTCACCACCACACGAATGAACTTAGAGGCAGATATTCCCTCAGCTGACCTTCCAGTTAAGGCTACCCTCCTGGTCAACACCCCAACAGCAGCCTCATAATAGGCATTGAGTCAGAGGCACCTAGTTGAGCTGTGCCCAGATTTCTAACCCACAGAAGCTCTGAGACGATAAATGTTTGTTTTATGTGCTAATTTTTGAGGTAATTTGTCACACGGCAATAGACAACTAACATAACAAGATGCCTGGTAGAGGGCTAGAAACTGATTCACATGTGTGTCGAGACGTGATTTTTATAACAGAGGCATTTCAGACCACTAGGAAAGATGGACTTTCAATACAATTTTCTGGAACAACTGATTATACACACAGAAAACAATGAAATTTGACCCCTACCTACCATCCTTAAAAATCAATTCCAGGTAGACTATTTACCTGGGAAAGGCAAAACTAGAAACATGCAGGTAATATGGGCAGAAAACCTTTCTAACCCCCAAGGCAGGGAAATAGTTCTTAGGTCACAAAAATACATGAAATTCTAAAGGCACCACGGAGAGGTTAAAAGACAAGCCACAAACTAAGAAAAGACACGTGCTTCGCAGATAGCTCACTTTTAGACTTTTATAATATAAAGAAATCCTAAAAATCAGTAAGGTATTAATTCAACAGAAGAAAATGGACAAGAGGCTTACACAGACTCCTTATCGAAGAGGAAATCTAAATAAATAAAGGAATCCAACAAATGTATACAAATGTGCCAGCCTCATTTGTAATTAGAGAAATACAAGTTAAAAACAATGAGACACTGACTCACAGACACTAGATTGTCAAAGGTAAAAAGCCTGTCAGTATCAAATGTGGGTGAGGATGTGGAGACCCCAGACCCCCGCGACATGCTGCTGGTGATGACGTACATTAATAAGGCTACTTCGGGACACAGCAGCGTGTTATCAGGAAAAGAGGAAGCAACACACAGCTGACAATCCACCGACTCAGCTCCGAGGGGCGTCGCTCAGACCAGGGCAACCGCTGCACGTACCCGCCAGACTCCAGTCTCCGTCCTGGCTTACCTGTTATGTTAGGAGCTCTAGCAGGGTTTGGGCTACAGACGGGGGAGGAGAAAACGGTCTAAGTAGAAAAAGCAGCCCCAGGAGGTGGGGCTCAGAGCTGTGGGGCCAGGACTTCCTGAGAACGTGAGCTAAGTGTCTCCCTCACCACCTCCTCCTTTTCCACCTCTCCACTGCGAAGGTGTTTCCCGCACCTCTTAAAAAATTCCTGGCCCATGTGGAAAACAGAGGAGACGTAAACAGCCTCTCAGTAGCCAGTACACATCTTCTCACTTTTTGCTTGGATTCCACAGGATAAAGTCAGTCCCTGTGTTCGTTTCCTGTCACTGCCGTAACACATAACTGAAAACGAAAGGCTAAAACGACACAAATTTATCATCTTACGGTTCTGGAGTTCAGGAATCCAACGTGGGTCTCATATGCTGTCCAACTTCCAGAGGTCGCTAGGGGAGAGTCCACTTCCTTGCCTTTCCCAGCCTGCATTCCTTGGCTCATGCCCTCTGCCTGCCCCTATCCCCCCAACACCTTCAAAGGCAGCTTTCTTGATGATCTGACCTCTGAGTCTCCTGCGGCCCTTCTATTTGTAGGGACTCCCAGGATTATACTGGGCCCACCTGGATAATGCAGGATAATCTCTTTATCTGAAGGCCGGCTGATTAGCAAATTTAATTCCATCTGCAACCTTACTCCTCCTGGGCATGCGACCTAACACATTCACAGAGAGGTCAGGACTTGGACGGCTCTGGGAGACAGTTATTCATTCTGCCTACCCCATGCTCCAAGGTTGACGATGTTGAGTTGTTGGGTACGTACACTTCAGAGGACGCCATCCAAACTCTCGAGTCCTTTAGGTTTCCTTAATAGAAGACCACGGGAAGACCTTTAACTTCTACTAACTTCTACTATCCTGGAGGCTCTGTGTGAAAAATGAGGGTTGTTTTGCTCTGTGTCGTTACTAGTCCCCATCCTTCCAATACCACAACCGAGAAACAAGACACTGAGTTGGAGAACTGGAAGAAGTAGATCTCGAGTCAAAGCAGGATGTGATTTCTGGTGGGGCCACAGAAAGAGGATGAGAAGGTAAGCAGCACCCAGGCCAGGACCTCACAGGGCGCGGCAGACTGAATACGTGAACGGCCCCGACTCTCCACACTCCCCGTGTCTGCGCCTTCTGCCACATCACTTCACAGCGCTCTCCCTGGTCTTGTCCATGTGACTTACTTTGGCCAGTGGGAGGTTATCAAACATGATGCATGCCCCGGCTCGAGAAGTGCTTTTGTATTTCTGCTTTCTGTTCTTCTTCCTCCGCCTTTACCATGAGAAGACGCCAGGCTAGCCTGATAAAGGAGGAGCCATGCAGAATAGAGCCGATTCACTCAAGGAGTCCCAGATGAAGCCACCTTTACCCGTCGGGTCCAGAAGCCCCAAGCTGCTTAGGCACCTTACAGCTCACTGCAGACGTCTGAGCAAGCCCAGATGACGTGAGCCTAGTGGCTCTAAGGTTGTGTCATGAGGCATTTATAGTGGCAATAGTTCACTGATGTATAAGATGACCAGTTATTTGGTCCTGCAATCCTTTTTGGTAAGGATGTCTACGTCTATGCCCATGTCCATGTCTATGTCTATCTCCAACACAAACACATTCATTCATTCACTCAATAGACGTCTCCTAAGCATTTGCTATGGCGTGCCACGCACTGTTCTAGACATTAAATACAAAGACATGAATGAAGCAAAATATCTCAGCACTTAGGGATGGAGTTTCCATTTTAGTACCTGGAGACAAAGAAACACAAATATTTGGTGTGTCTGCTGGTGAGATTTTCCATGGGGAAAAATGGAGTAAGAATGGTGGGGGTAGCTATTTTATAGACAGCTACTCAGGAAGGACTCACTTATAAGGCAGTATTTCAGCAGACACTTGATGAAGGAGAGGACGGATGGGTCACATAGGCATCTAAGAGAAGTGTTTTCCAGGCAGAGGGCCCAGCAAGTGGAAAGGTCCTCCTAAGGTAGTAGAGCTGATGTGTCCACATTCAAGAGCTGATGTGTTCAGCATGGAGACCCAGTGTGGCTGGCCCAGAACATTCAAGGGTGAGAAAGGTCAATGATGGCGTCAGAGAGCCAATGGTGGGGCCGAGACACTAGGACTTGACACTTTTGTTTCCACTGTGAGCATGAGGAAACTCAACATTAAATTTTTTTTTATTCTGGTAAGAAATATATATAATGTAAAATTCATTACTGTAATCATTTTCAAGTGCACAAGTCAGTGGCATTAATTATACTTGTCACATTGTACATCCATCACCACTATCTCCAAAACTTTCTCATCCCTCCAGAGACTCTGTAATCAATAAGAAATAACTCCCCAAATAAGTCAGTCAGAGAAAGACAGACACTGTATGTTTTCACTCATATGTGGATCTTGAGAAACTTAACAGAAGACCATGGGGGAGGAGAAGGGGAAAAATAGTTACAAAGAGAGAGGGAGGGAGGCAAACCGTAAGAAACTCTTAAATACAGAGAATGAACTGAAGGTTGATGGGGGGTGGGGGGAGGGGAAAGTGGGTGATGGGCATTGAGGAGGGCACTTGTTGGGATGAGCACTGGGTGTTGTATGGAAACCAATTTGACAATAAATTATATTTTAAAAAAAAGACAAGAAATAACCTCCATTTCTACCTCTTGCCCCTGATAACCTCTAATCTACTTTCCGCCTCCATAAATTTGCCTATTCTAGATCTTTCATATAAGTGGAATCATATAACATTTCTCCTATTGTGCCTGGCTTTTTCACTTAGCATAGTTTTCAAGGTTTGTTCATTCACAGGGTGGTATCGAAAATTCGTTTCTTTTTATGGATGATTAAATTTCCATTATATGTATGTATCGCATTTTGTTTATCCATTCATTTGCTGATGGACACTGGGGCTCTTTCCACCTTTTGATTATTGTGGGTAATGCTGCTATGAATATTGGTGTACAAGTATTGGCTTGAATGTCTGCTTTCCATTTTGGGGTACATATGCTAGGTCATATGGAATCCTTGATAGTTTTAAGCATAAGGGAGACACGATCTAATTTATATAGAGGGTAGAAACAGGGAGACCAATTAGGCAGATTGTGTTTATTTTCAGATAAAATAGTACAACACAGAAGAGGAAATTCCCTCCTACAAGAATATCTAAAAGAAAACGATCTATGGCAAATAACACTATCCTGGACCATAGATGTTCTGTAATTGCTCAGAGGAACTGACCTCATCTGACGGGATAAGAGAAAAGAAATAGCCACTCAATGTCAATGAAAAAGGGGAACTTAAATCATCATCATGAAGTATTTTAGGCAACCGGACTTCACAAATGCTGTCGCTGGTGATATATGTGTCTGAAAAGACCAATGACCAAGTCTTCTTCTCATGGTACATACGTGATTTGGGCAAAACATAACCCATGCCCATGGAGCATCTTGATTAACTAGGCCCAGATAAATCTTCACGGACTATCACCAGGCCCCCAATTCCATACCGCATATCCATCAATCACTTCCTATGTGCTAGGTGGTGCTCAGTGCTTTCCATGCATTATCTCATCTGTCAAAATCACCCTACCAAGTAGACTCTGTTACCCCCAATTTATAAAAGAGGAAACACACCTAGGGGGGAGTAAGTGACCAGCCAAGGATCATGCAGTTCATAAGGAACAGAGCCAAGAGTCCAAATCCACACTGTATGACTCCAAAGCTCATGTGCATAAGAGATACTCGATCTTTCAAAATGGATGTCTGCAAGAAAGAAGCCCTGGGAGCCAGGAGCTTCTGGAAGGAAAGTGTTGATCGTGATAAATTACATTTGCGATGATTCTTTGCTTTTGCGGTCCTTTAGATTTCTCTGTTGAGTGGTGGCAAATCTCAAGGGCACCGCATCCTATTTTTATTGGTGGACTTCCTACCAGATAAGCGTTGACCTGACATATGGCTCGAATGTTTATATTTACCAGTGATTTTATAGAATTGCATTGAGGAGACACAGGGGCAGAAAGTCTGTTTCTACAAAACCCTTTAAATTTACAACACCTCAAACTACATTAGAAAACAGAGATCTCCATGGCTCTCTCATTTGAGGCACATCTCACAGTCAATATTCCGAGTATGACGAGAGAAACAGGCTGTCAGTTTCATCATTAGAAAGTAAATGGGAAAAAAACTGAAATCTGTGGTTAGGAGCATGCCCAGCTCTAAAGCACTCATCCCTACACTTCCCATGGAAAGAACGTAAATTTGCAAGATGGTTATCAGTTCAAAAGGGGGCTTTTGCAATCTGTTTATCGAGATGTCAGATGACTTCAAAGAACAGGCTGTGGGGCATGAGTAGAATTTTTTTAGCCATTGAACTAAACTGGCTGAGTTGAGGTATCCTAAGTTGAAGTAACTGATTCTCAACTTCCGTGTCTTTGGTCGAGAAACTATCCATTCCAGCTTGCATGTCACTGAAAGCCAAGTTCATTCAACAAATACGTACTGAGCACCAGCTACGTGCCAGGCGCTGTGCTAGGTAGGGCCTGGGGCTGGTGGGTACACAGGACACACAGGGTGGCGTTTTTCCTCACGTGGGTGACTTTTACTGTTATGCTCACGCTTAAAAAACTTTCCAACAGGTCATGGTAGAAACTTCTAGTATTCACCCATATCTTCTCCTTATTTACTCATAAGCGTGTATTTCTCAAACATTTATTTATTTATTTTTTTTTTAAGAGAGAAAGCATGCACGAGCGAGTGTGAGCAGGGGAGGGGTGGAGGGAGACAGAGAGAATCCTAAGCACGTTCTGCACGGGGGCTCCGTCCCAGAACGCTGGGATCATGAGGAGGCAAAATCAAGAATTGGACGCTCAGCTGACTGGGCCACCCAGGTGTCCCTCCCAAACTCTTGAAGTAGGTGGGGCCATGTGAGTATTCTGGTCAGTAGATGTGAACAGAAACGCCATGTGGGATTCCTGTGCTGAGGCAGGAAAAAGCTGGGCTCTCCCAGCCATCCTCTGCTTGCAGGCAACCTGCGTGCGTCCCGGGACTGTGTGCTACAGACGATCCCTGATTGCGAACTGCCCCCTAAAAGGTACTAGATGTGTTGCAGGGTATGCAGGAAGGAGAACTTTGCTAGGTTAAGCCTGAGATCTCCGAGTTCATGTGTTACGGAAGCAAAGCCTAACCTCTCATGGGCTGGTTCCGTGGGCTGTATGTCTCACGTATTAGGGATGAGTTCTATTCGACTTCAAACCCAGAGGTCTTACGCTTCACAGCGAATGTCACTTTCTGCTGCCTCCCAACTGCCCACAGCGGCTCACGGATGCCCAAACGAGGCCAGATTTGTTCCTGCGCCTTGTCACCCGACCGGTGTTCCTGTCACATGGAGAAAAACGTCCATCTTCACTTGCCTGATGAGGTCCTCTCCGCCCCCCAAGTCCAGTTCCAATCCTACCATGTCCGCGAAACCCTCTGGAGTCCAAATTGTTTGAACAGCCTCCTCGCACAGCCAGGCCTCCACACGGAGCGTTCTGCCATAGTCATGCAGATTCCAAAGAACCTCCCCTAGCCTCCTCCGTCCCTAGGCTGCAAGCTTGGCGGGCTCCACGCTCAGGTGCCACGTGGTGAGACGCTGAGTGTGAGGTAAGCTTCACGGGGAAGCAGACGGGGCCTGGGTCCGCCCGCCTTCGGGTGCAGGGTGGGGCAGAGGGAACGCTTCTGACCGGCAGCTTCCATGTGGCTCTCGGTGTCGTTTCTGTCTTTCCAGCAGAACCTACTCGCCAGCCCTTCCAAGAGTCCGGGGAACTGTGCCCCTCTGCAGACCCCTTCCTGTTGAAACTAGAGGAACACTCTTTTGTTGTCTACAAAGAACGTGACCCCCACCTCCGCTGATACCTCCAACCTTCAGAGGCTTCCTATCTTCCAATTTTTCTCATTTAGCACTTGATAGATTACACACTTTGTTGAATATGCACGTATCTTCTCTTCCCAGCTAGACTTTCTCCTCCTTGAGGGCAAGAGACCACATCTCAGACTTCTGCACCCCAAGCAGGGCTTACTTACACAGTACTGGGTCTACTTTAGAAATTGACAGGATGATCACATGATTCATCATCCAAACCAGGACATTTCGGGGAGTGGAAAAAGGGGACTGTTATTAATCACATCAGGACAACAGGCATAAACCAAGATGGTCCCAGACAAACTGAGACACATGGTCATGCCTGGCACTGATAAGGGCCGACCAAGGAAAACGGGAAAGACATCTGAAGGGAGTGTAACGTAGTCAAAGTGAGAGCATGAGAGAGCGAGCAGTTCGGGATACCTGAGTTCCAGTCATCACAGGAGCTAAAACCTTCCTGGAGTCTCCCTCCCTCCCTGTCAGCAGGGACAGGAGGTGGGGCTTACGTGACCTTTCATGTTTGGGTGTGGCTGAAATACCCCCTTTGGTTTTCATAAGAAAGCTTTTTCCATTTGATGCTTTTATGATGAAGAATACCTTTTGTTCTAGATGAATTCACTGGGGACCTGGTAAAAATCATCCATAAAACTTTAACCCCGAGAGCAATGACATTGCACAGGCAGCCAGTACACCTACACGGGACCCTCTCCCTCACCCCAACCCTGGCCTACAAGGGGTCACACCAGAAGAGCAGCATTACCAGAACCCCCCCACTGGAACCCTCCCCGCCAGGGCCCCATTTGTTATTTCCCTGTCCGATATCTAGTCCGGATCCTAGATGATATTACGGTCAGTTGATGTTGAAACACACCGTGAGAAGCCAGGCATCACCGGCATGTTGTTAGGTGTGACCAGTCTCCTCTCGGGGGTACTAACCTTTCCTCTTGTCCTCAGCCCTTCCTTGCTCTGAGCATCTGCCCAGATGCCTCCGACCTCAAGCTCGCCGTGCCTTCCCCTCCCTTCCACGGTGTGGACGGCGGGTCGGGAGGGTGGGCCAGTGCCTGCCCCTGTGGTGGCTCTTGGTCACTGTGCATGGCAGCGTCCACGTGTGCTGGCCCCTGTGCCCTGGTCCGGGCTAGAAATACTATTGAGGTAATACGGGGAAAAAGCCTTGCCACCACGCACGTGGTAGAGGATCGCCAAACGGGAGGAACTATTGTTATGAAGGCACAGCGGGCTCCCTGACGCATGCAGTTGCCCTCACCGAGCCCAGGTTCGAGCCTCAGGAGGAGCCACTCCACAGCAGCAACCGCGCGAGGCAAGTGGAATGCAAGCCAACTGCTGAGCCTCCTGTCTGAGGGTGGCACTCAAACAGGCCCACGGAAGGGACCGCAGACCTACGGAACACGCCCTGAACGGACGTAACCACACCGGCTCAGCTGGAATGTACTTCACACAGCTCAGCAGCATGGGATAAAATCTGCGTCTCTAGACCGTGAGACCCAAATACGTCCAGACGGGTCTGCAAAAGAAACTAGTTCGACGCACCATGAAAGAAACGGACTGAACGTCCAACCTACTAGGGTTTTCGTTGCGTGTGACGCCGATTTAACATATGGGCAGTTGAAGAATTCGATCTTATATAAAGTTTAAAAAGACGGAAAAAAGAAAAACAAAAGAAACCAGAAAAACTGCTTGGGGTTGGGGCCAACATCTGAGGGGTGGAAGGGAAAATAGGAAGGGACACATCCTCATTCGCGTCTAACACGGTTAGCTGATCTGTTTGAAATTAGACCCACTTTCAACTGTTTTAACTTAATTATTAAGCCATTTCTTAACCTCATGAATGCAGTTTGCATGTGCTTTCAGATCTGGCCCTGAACTAATAGACCCTTTCACTTCAGTGGTTTTGGAAATGAATGTTAGATGGAGAGGAAAGCACTGTAAGAGTGCTTTTGTAAGGGTCAGAGCTCTGAAAATATAGCGTAGTTTGTACATAAAACTCAGGACACCTGAATATCCTGCCGGCCCTTTGTCGGGCACCGAAGGCCAACCACGCCACCCTTCTGCTTCCGTTCCGTGGGCAGTCGGCTGTGTTGGTGCTGAGCTATCTAACTGCTCAAGTGAATCCATCATTGGGATCAAAGTCCCAACAGATGAGAAACAGGTGGCAGCCAGGCACCCCGGGGGCAGCCTTCCCATCACTTGTGAGAAACAGAAGGGTAGGTTGTGCTCTCTGTTCTAGAATATTCTCCTTTATTTTTTTATTTATTTTTCGTAAAATCTATTGTCAAACTGGTTTCCATACAACGCCCAGTGCTCATCCCAACAGGTGCCCTCCTCAATGCCCACTTTCCCCTCTCTCTCACCCCCCATCAACCCTCAGTTTGTTCTCAGTCTTTAAGAGTCTCTTATGGTTTGCCTCCTTCCCTCTCTGCAACTTGAAGAGGCATAAAGAGAAAGAAATGTCTGTCAGGAGGAACAGCCAATGCTACACGATTTGCTGTTGAATCTCCAGTTGAGTTGTTATTCTTATTAGGTGCAGAAGCCTCCGAATTTGTCCATTTCTATCCGTCATTTTGTAGGAAATCCACAGCTCAGGATTACAACTTTTGCGGTGACAGAAGGTCGTGCAATGTTTACCTTCATTGATTGCTTTATTGCTCGGCATGTGTCACAAATTAATAATGATAATACGAAGAGTAGCCAACCTTTACTGACCGTTAAACCATTTCTATGTAAATCCTATGACAGGTACTATCATCATCCCTGCTTACAGAGGAGACAGCGGAGGTGGGGAGGGGCAGAATAATATGCCCAAGGCCGTATTTCTTGTACATGGTAAAACAAGGATTCAACCCCAGGTAATCAGAATCCAGAATCAATATTCTTTTTTTTTTATAAAATTTTTTTTTAACATTTATTTAAAGAGAGACACAGAGTGCGAGCAGGGGAGGGGCAGAGAGAGAGGAAGACACAGAATCCAAAGCAGGCTCCAGGCTCCGAACTGTCAGCACAGAGCTGGACGCGGGGCTCAAAGCCACGAACTGCGAGATCATGACCCGACTGAAAGTCAGACGCTTAATGGACTGAGCCACCCAGGCACCCCCATAATCAATGTCCTTAACTGCTGTACAATAATGTAGAATGGAAGTAAAGTACATTAAAAAAAAAAAAAATTAAGAGGCAGGAAATCACTGATTTTTAAAACTACACTTAATCCCTTAATCAAATATTAATATACCTACTATGTACCAGGCACTCTGTCCACAGTATCTAATTTAATCCTCTGTGAACCAATTATGTCCCTTTTACGGATGAAGAAAATGTGACTCAGGGAAGCTCTACCAGAGCAGAGGCACATGTAAACCCAGACTGAGCCCAAACATGACAGACTCCAAATCTCAAGCTCTTTTCACAAAGCCACCCTACCTCTTCTTTCTTTAAGGCAATCCTTTGCTACTAGGAATAAACTCAGAAAGAGAAAAACTTTGAAATAAAAATCACTACTTAGAAGTTTAGAATTGGCAGAGAATTTTCTTCTTTTCTCTTTTCTCCCAGGCACAAAATGGCTCTGACTTCATAAGTGTCAATCTTAGTAATGGTAGGATTCAGGGCGCCTGGGTGGCTCAGTCGGTTAAACTTCCGACTTCAACTCAGGTCATGATCTCATAGTTTTTGAGTTCGAGCCCCGCTATGGGCTCTGTGCTGAAAGCTCAGAGCCTGGAGACTACTTCAGATTCTGTGTCTCCCTCTCTTTCTATCCCACGCCCTCCCCTGCTCATGCTCCGTCTCTCTCAAAAATAAACATTAAAAAAATTTTTAAAAAAAGGTAGGACTCAAGTGATTTGTTAGAAAGAACACCAGAAGTGAAACTAGTTACCCTTGGTCAAGCGGTGGTAGTGTTGGTATTCTCCTGTCTTCCTAACATAGACTTATAACTTGAATACCATTTTTCACAGAACACAGAGAAGATGGTTAACGCTGACCATTTTCTCCCTCTCTGGATCCAGTGTGAGCCTGCACTGGAATATGAAAACTACCGCCCACAAGTGATCAGTGAGACTCACAACTCCAAAGGGAAGGTGGTATGAGCCTGGGCTTAAAGACCCAGGCCTGACCTCACGCCCATCAGAATGGCCACGACCCAACAAACCCAGAAAATAACCAGTGTTGGTGAGGACGTGGAGAAGCAGAAACCCTTGTGCACTGTTAGTAGGAATGCAAAATGGTGCAGCTATTGTGGAAAATACTAAAAATAGGACGACCATATGATACAGTAGTTCTGCTTCTGGGTATATACTCAAAACGTCTCAAAGAAGTATTCAGATAACCATATTCACACCCGCGTTATTATTCACAACAGCCAAAATGTGGAAGCAACCCCAGTGTTCGCTAACAGATAGGTAGATAAACAACATGTGGTGCAGACATATAATGGACTATTGTTCAGCCTTCGAAAGGAAGGAAATTCTGAGACATGGTTCATAGTGGATGAACCTTGAGGACACTATGCTAAGTAAAACAAGCCAGTCACAAAATGACAAGTATAGTATGATTCCTCCTGTATAAGGTATGGCACCCAGAGCAGTCACATTTATTGAGACAGGAAACAGAACGGTGGTGGCTAAGGGCTGGGGCTAGTGGCGAATGAGGAGTTGCTTAACGGGAATGGAGTTTCAGTTTTACTGGAAAAAAAGTTACGGAGATTCGTGGCACATCGATGTGAATATACAGTACTTAACCCTTATGAACTGTACACTTGAAGATGGTTAAGATGGCAAGACTGATCACATGTATATCTTACAACAATTCAAAAACAAGAACGCAGGCTTGAACGTTGGTAAGAACTGCACATAAATCCTGGCTTGCCTCTCCCACCTTCTGAATTTGTGACTTCAGTTATTTATGGAGTTACTGATGCTCAGATTCCTTATCTGTGGAATAGGAATCATCACAGTACCTTCCTCACAGGGTTATGAGTGAGTGCAGGTAAGATATTTGGCCTAGGACTTGGTCCATAATAAGCACTCCACGAATGCTGGTTTTGAGTCATAGCAGTAGGCACGGAATATTTAGCCAATGGCAGAATGAGTATTAGGAGAGGAAAAATCCCTTGTTGCCTCTTAAGATGTCACATGAGGTGGCATTTGTTGCCTTGTGGGATCTAATGGGGCCCAGGGCTGGGCTCACAACTTTGAAAGCTCAGAAACTGTCCTGCACCTACAGAAAAGACCACATGGACAGGACAAAGGAGACCAGTGTATAAAACTAGAATGCCAATTTATTAACAGCACACTTAAGAGGACTGAATAATCCTATTTTCTTCCTGTAGGCAGATTTGTATAGGAAGGCACATTATCATCAAAAATTGCCTGGTGAACTGTGGACTCCACAAAGGGAAATAAATGAATCAAATTTATAATGGTACCAGGCTAAGGGAATTAGATGTGTTCATCTCCAAATAGGGATGGTCTTCAGGGTTGTTGAACTCCATCGGCCAAAGCATCCTCTCTTCTGGATGCACTCGCACGGCCAGTGCTGGGCTTCTGGACTTTGTTGTGCTCGCATGGCTGACCATTCCTAACCTCTGACTGGCCTACTGTTTCTATGGCTACCTTGATGCTTTGGGGTAATTCTGCCTATCTTTTCTTTGACCAAAAAGATGTTGGGTTTCATTTAGATATTATTTAACTTAGGTACTAGAGCAATATAAAGTCTCATGTATTCTGTTTAGAAGCCTAACAAAAATCATTAAAAACATTCATTGAGTTTTTATACACTGCTAAGGCAGTAACTGTCAAGATACACTGTCAAGTGAAAAACAGAGAAAGTGTCTACAATTTAAGAAGGAGGTGACAAAAAATATGTGCATGTATTTGTTTATATCGTGAAAACAAAAAACCATGGGAAGAACAAACTGAAAACTGAAACAAACAAAATTCCTTAAATAGGTAAGAGAAGAAACAGGATGGAGAAGACAGAAGGTGAACTTCTCAGAACATACTTCTGTAGATTTGATTTTGTAAAGTAACTTACATAATTTTAAAACAAAATTAAGATTTTAAAATTCCAAAAAAAATGAAAGCAAAGTGGAACAAATGCTCCCCAAAGGAGTATCCATTTGTTGGGAAAGCTGTACAGAGAGGAACGATTTCGGCTGACTTTAAAACCTCTATTGGCCAGGGTGCCTGGGTGGCTCAGTCAGTTACACATCTGACTTCGGCTCAGGTCATGATCTCATAGCTCGTGAGTTTGAGCCCTACGTTGGGCTCTGTGCTGACAGCTCAGAGCCTGGAGCCTGCTTTGGATTCTGTCTCCCTTTCTCTCTGCCCCTCCGCACTTATGCTCTGTCTCTCTCTCTCTCTCTCTCTCTCTCTCTCTCTCTCAAAAATAAATAAACAAAAACAAGTTTTAAAACGACTATTGGCATGTACATCCCCCAAGGGATATACCCATGAACAAAAACAGCTGCAAAACTAGGACCACCACCACCGCCACCACAACTAAACTCCGTATTCGGTAACCATGGTGTTGGTGATAGCATTGGTACAATTATTATTAGACAGTTATATGAGTATCACAGGATAAAGCAATGAGTACTTACATTGGGTTATTGGGACCTGGTATTTTCAGTGTAGAAGAAAGAAGTTACAGATGTTTAAGGTGGGTGATGGGTATGTGAGATTATTATACTGTTCTCTCTACTTTTGTGTATGCTTGAAATTTTCTCTAATAAAAATTTTCCTTAAGAGAGTTAAAACAAAACAACTCATTGATCCTAATCTTCAGTGATGGCTCTCAAATAATTTTTCGTATTATCACATGGTCATGAATGTGGTACAAGTGACAGTGGGCCATGTTTACCCTTGGGTTTTCTTCAGGTGAAATGACTGAACAGCAAAGCAACTTTCTATGGAAACTTCAACGGTATAAAAAGATCATCACATTGAACAGGACATGCTACTACAAATTTAGCTTCCATGAGGGAGTGTGGCAAAAATAACCATGCTCTTCACATCCTAAAACGGTGCTTCTGCTCAAGGTTCCTATGCCTCCGGCCCCTTTCACTAAACACCTCCTCTCTACACGCATGCGACATGCGCATACTCCCACCATCATGTTTATAACCCACTCCTGAGGAATTATCAATACGTAGATGAGATAGTCTTCTCCATCCATGGAGATGCTGTCCCACTCTACTGTCTGAAGTTGGAAGTGTGAAAATTTGGTACGATTACGTTAAAATATTAAAACTGCTGTTATAAATAGCAAACACTCCTTCCCACTTGAGAGTTATTTTCTTAGGAGAGTGGTTTTCAAACTTCAGCATGCATCAGTATCACGCAGAGCTTATTAAGAAAACAGGTTACTGGGTCTTGCTCTCAGAGTTTCCAATCCAGGTCTGGGTTGAAGCTTGAGAGTTTGCCTTCTTAACAAGTTCCCAGATTTGCGGATGCTGCAAATTTGGGGACCACACTTGAGAATTATTATCCGAGAACATCTCTGAAAGCATATGTGTCCCCTGCTTCCTCCTAAGAACAAAGCCCCCTAATACCTTCCATAAAAAAGGTCATGATCTCCCATTTCTTTGATTTATATTTCTCCCTTTGAACTCCATGACGCCTTCCACTGTTTTAATTATTATATAACCTTTTTATCTGAAATTATCCTTCAAATGATACTTACTCAGAAATGTTCTCTATTAGGCTACAGGTGGCAGTTTGCCCCCATGTTCCCCAAATAACAATCAGACTAATTTTGGCTCCTTCCTATCCCCTTTTTCTAATCTTCTCTTCCTCCAACCAAACTGAAAAGAAGACAGGAATAATCATAAAAAGATGTTACCATACGCTGTTTCCACTAGCATAAAATTTCTTAGAGGACAGCAACCTTTTGCCTTTATTATCGCTTTCCTTTTCCACCATGCTGTGAGCATTTACCTATTATTATCTGAAAGTAACAAGGCCTGATTTCTATTAATATTTATAGAATTCAAAGCCCTGCCACAGGGTAGGCATTCATTCAATCCATTTTTGTCAAGTAGAATATTTCAATCACAGAATCTCAGAGACAACCGAGGTTCGGCGAACATTAAGTGATAATACAGAAGGTTACAAAAGCCTGTTACTGCAAACACCAGAAGGCTATAATCTGGATCTCACGATGCCCACCCAGTCTGTGTTTCTTCCCCCAGTCTGTGTACCTGTCACCAGTTTTATCAAAAGACGTCAACAGGGCCTAAAATGAGACAAAACAACTCTGAAGTAGCATAGGGCTAAGTACTTACAGGATTATCAAATTCTCAATTAGGGTAATGCATTTACTATGGACAATAATTTTTTAACACGGTGTTTTGCTTTAAATGCTCTGACCTTTCCGGATTTCTTTACAAAGTGTATGGCAGGGGGCATCCTTCCAGAAAAACTCAGGAAAGCCTACACAATGCAGAAACCCATTCGGATGGGATTGGGCCTCTGGATCTGAACAGATGATCCTAATATATAGAGACGCACCCCCCACGCTGACCTCTGTAAATGTGTCCTGCATGAGAACGGCTGGAACAATGAACAAAACCACGACTATTAGTACCAGGTCATCTTCAGAGTTTTGCTCTTTCTAGACGCAACTAGATTTCAGGGAAATGGGAAACAACCATTGGGTAGCTGTGTGCTATGTTCCAGGAACAGGATCAGGTGGTTTACAGGCACTCCAGAACGTATTCCTTCCAACGGCCCTAGGAGATAGACATTATGATTCCCACGCATTATGATTCCAAATTAAGCTTGGGAGTTGCATGGCTCGGGGAAACTGGCAAGTCCAGATGCAAAGTCAGGTCCGTCTGACCCCAAGGCCATGCTTCATCCACGCAGGTGAGCTGATGTTTTCATTTGAGAGTTCTAGCACCTTTGCGAGTGCTCACAGAGCTCCAAGAGCCCGAAGCATGGTTTTCACCTCCACCAACTACTTCTAAATTCTACAAAAATGTAGGTTGTTCTCTTCCTGCCTAATGTATTTTGGTTTCTACCATCAGCAACAACATTTCTAACATCAGGACAAATTCATTAAAGAAGGCTTTCTGGACCCCGAGCCTGGCGTACCTTTAAAAGCTGACAAATAATGAAGTGTAAAGCTATGCTCATTAATGTCCAGGAAGTCGCACACGGTAACGAAAGACTTGCCTGATTTCCTCTCGACGCAAGCATCCGAACTGATAATCCCAAACCCTTTGGTTTCATGCATACTCTAAGACTCCTCCTCGAAAGCCAGGAGGGCCAGCACATCCTAGCAAGGATCTCGGGCAGCCCAGGGTGGAGGGAGGCTGGCGGTGGGAACAGATGTCAACACATTTTCCAGGCTGGAGGCAGGGAGGAAGGCAGAGGGGAAAAGGCTGCCCCCCCACCCCCCAGAATTTAAATGGGGCTGCCCTTTTAGCAAGAAACAGTATAGTTAAGGAACTAACAGAAGGGCACGGCTTTTCTTGGTTTACGATAATGTTTCCGAACACTGCCCTTTTCCACGGACACACGTTGATGGGATTACATCCGGCAGGGTCTTTGAGATAATAGTTTGCCCCCTACTGCCACGTGCTGTGAAGTCCTTTGCATTGTGGCAACTTATTTTCTTTTAATTTTTATTTATTTTTATTTTATCATTCAGAGAGAGACAGAGAGAGAGAGAGAGAGAACGTGAGTGGGGGAGGGGGGCAGAGAGAGACAGAGACAGAGAGAGAGAGAGAGAGAGAATCCCAAGCAGACTCTGTGCTCGGCGCACAGCCTGACGTGGGGCTCCATCCTGTGACTCTGGGATCGTGACCTGAGCCAAAATCAGGAGTGGGATGCTCAACCGACTGAGCCACCCAGGCGCCCCTCACTGTGGCAATTTTAAAGTCGACCTTGTAATACACGCTCTGTAGAAAAGCAAACAACAACCACCACAGACCAACTTCCTTTAACATTTCTGAAGTATTGGGGCGCCTGGGTGGCTCAGTCAGTTAAGCATCCGACTTCGGCTCAGGTCGTGCACGATTGGTGAGTTCGAGCCCCTCGTGGGGCTCTGTGCTGACAGCTCAGAGCCTAGAGCCCAGAGCCTGGAGCCTGCTTCGGATTCTGTGTCTTCCTCTCTCTCTCTGCCCCTCCCCCACTCACTCTCTGTCTCTCTCTCAACAATAAACAAACATCAAAAAAAATTTTTTTTTTTTTTTAATTTCTAAAGTATTAGCTAACACATCAAAAGCCGACTCTCTAGCAGTAAAATTTAAATTCTGGATTATACTGTTCCTTCCGGGTCATCCATCCCAAACCCCAAGGATTTGTTTTTTAACAACAGCAAGCATTCATGGTTATGCTTATCCAGTATTAGAGTTCACTCCCTGTTGGGGACGACACACAGTTGGCGGGGCTGTGACAGAGGCTGGGGTGCGTCATTCCATTATCAGTCAGATGGCTGTGCACAGACGCTTGTCAGGCTCGTGAGAGGTGTCACTCATGTTTGGACACCCGAGTCCATCACCACGTTAAGTGAGAACGGAGATAAGAGGGCCCTCTTTGTCACTACTCTCAAAGTCTAATTAACATGCCGGTGTGACTTATTTTCAGGGGAAAGATAATACGCATACTTAAACAACTGTGGAACTGAACGGTCAGATAGATACCACCGCTCCGTTTTTCCGCATGTGAAGTCATGGCTGCGTATTTTTTCTGGAGTGCTTACCAATTGTGTTGGAGAAAGGACATCAAATGATGCTTGGAAATGCGACACACATTTTCATTTCACACTCCATCGGCTTTTACAACTGTAGCTCAATGAAATGTAAGAGAGAGGTTGGCAAACAGCCATATTTACACCAAGGTATAAAACGGGGGTCAGGTTACTTTTTTGTAGAAAGAAAAAAAAATTGTTTAATTTTCACTCCACGTGACCAAAGCAGATATTCAACGGACGCCCTACAGAAAGGTCCCTAACCGCACACACCGGATGGACACAGTTTGGTGCCTGTTTAACTGCGGCTTTTGACTGTGCGATAAACAGCTTTGTAAAGCACGGAAATGTCCCTTTCTTAACCCCCTTCCACTCAGGATCTGCTGACAGCGAAATATACCAGTCAGATGGTCCTCAGTGTTCCATCTTCCACCTGAAAATACTGCCTCCTGCCCTCCACTTCTGGCCCGGAAGCAGAAACAGCTATCCGTCTCCAGGCAGAGGGGCAGAGCTAAAGGCATCGGCAAAAATGCATCTTCCTAATTCAGATTTCAATCTGTCAGAAAGGATTAAAGCCTCATGCATGCACAAAAAGGGAACTCCAAACGATAACGGAAACGTGGGCTGGAGTCACGGTGCTTCTACAGCGGCTGTTTTGCCAGCAGGGTAGAGAGGAAAGCGTCTTTTTACTCACCTCTGGCAAACCCGAGACTTCTCCCTTCGCTAACGGTTTGCTGATGGATGGCGTGTATACTCTGGCGTCTGATACCGGCTGCCCTTTCATAAAATGTTTTCCTGATTCATAAATGTCCACTTCGATCATCTTCCCCATGAATGTGGGGTCCTTTGGCACTAAAACCTTGAAAAAAAGTTCAGAAGGCTTAATCTTTTTTTTTTAAGTGAACATCACATCTTAGAACCGCTTCAGATCTATAGAATCACTGCCCAGAAGGCAGAGGGCGTCTGTACAGCTCGCCCCCAGTTTTCCTAGCGTGAGTGTCCTATCACTAGTAAGACATATAATTAGCAAGCCAATACTGATGTGCCACTGTTAACTGAAGCCCACGCTGTATCATTCAGATTTTGTCCCCTAAGATCCTTTATTTCCCACTCTGAGATCCTGTCCCAAGTAGGCTCCATCTTGCAGCTGCTCAAGGACCTGGAGATCTCTGGCGAGGAAGGCATTTCTGGAAGGAGCTTCCTGCCGGGCGGCAGACAATGCTCTCTCATTGCGGGACGCCTGCTGTCCTGAGGCATGTGGTAGGCAGGCCCGGGAAATCCCCCAGCAATCAGCCAGTCACTTTTGGACAGGCCTTTGATATTCTGCTCTTGGCTGTCCCGGGCAATGAAGAAAACGGAGACAACACTGATGAAAGCCTTATACTTTTAATACCTGCCAAGGCAGCTGTCAGAAGAATGGCTTGAGTGGACGCTTCAAATCAAATCAAAGGCCTGCACGTTTATGTGGATGTGAGCGTGTGCGAGCGCGTGGGCGTGTGCTTTGGTTGGGGGCGGGGAGGCAGGGCAAGAACGTGTACAAGCGGCCTTCTTAATATCCCAAACGCTGGTGTTTGCGGCTGGATGACTCCTGGAACTAAGGGCTCCTGTTCCCTGCCTTCCCTCTGTTATCAAATGCATCCAAGTTCCACGTCCATCCAGGATCCCCTGCTCGAGTGGACGGGAAACTGTCAGCCGGCCTGTCGAAGGTGTCTGATGGAGAGTACTTGTTTACCTCGAGCAGATGCCTCGCTCCTTTGGGGACCTGTCGCTGGTTTGCACGCAGTGTGTTTCCCTCACGCTTCTATTTCTGAGCCACAGCTGCGTGCCAGTCTTTTTAAGGTGGGATCCAAAATAAATAGACTAAATTCTAATCCAGCAATCCTTTGATATCTAGATACGCTCTCCCCTGCTGGAACGCATCTCACTCGGAAAAAGAATGCCTGTGAAATCTTTGATACGCTTCCTTGTGGACACCAGCAAGTCACAGAGGCGCTGGCGGTCCCCAACCAATTTCTCTGGGATCTCGGTCTTTCCGGGTTTGATTCTTTCATGACCACTGAGCATGCGGCTTCATCCGAGGGTAGGAGAGAGGTCACCTGGGCGGTGAATGACTCACGGCAAGCCCAGGAACTACAAGGCTTCAGTATCAGAATATGAAAGCCCTTTTACATCGGTTTTCATAAAACAAGGAAATCTCTGGAGTAAAACCGTCTCTGAGAGATGTGGTGCTATTCCGGGGGAAAAATAACTCTCCTTGATCTGCTGCCTTGATCTGAATGAAGGGCTCAGTGTTTTTTTTTTTTTCCCCCTCCAGTTTTAATAATTGGAAAAAGCCCGACTGCTTTAAATTGGAGGAAACAGCTAATGAGGCATGCCATTGCCTTTAAAATGAAGGGGAAAAAAGTTCCCCGCTGAGGCAAAAACCCAGATGGCAGAGAAAAGAGAGGGAAGAGGCGACCAAAAATACAATCGAGTTCCTCCCCGGGGCTGAGCAGGTTGGCCTGAATAGGAAAACGGCTCTCTGGAGGCAACTAATGAGATGGGAAACGGGGAAGGAGTGCGGGGGACACCTCCTTGCTGTAGTTTCTGCCGGGCCTGGGACAGAACAGGACAGGCTTCCCGTGGGCCTTGACAGGAGCCTCCCAAGTGTCCGGGGGCTGCGGGGCCCCGGGTGGGGTTATTCCATGTGGAGCATGGGTGCGGTGGGGGAGGGGAGGAGGGGGAGGCCGGGGAGGGGGGCGCTCCAGCTCCTGCCACTCTGCTTTCCACCACAGGCAGCCGGCCTCCCCGGCCTCCCTCTCCCTGACTTGCCCACAGCGGCCTTGAGGGGCTTCCCAAGCTCTGATTTCAGCCATGAGCCACAGAAAAGAAAATTCACTCTTCATCTGATGAGAAAGGAACAAAAAAAGCAGGAAAACCCATTTGATATTAAGACAAGTGAACACAATCCAGGAGGGACCCTAGAAATCCCTAGGCCCGTGGGACAGTGTCCCATGTAGGAGGGGAGACACCATGTCTTTTTGGGCCCTTCCCAGGACCACCGGGGGAAGCAGAGTCCCAAGTGCTGAAACAGGAACCTGGCTGGCTCCGGGGGCGGCAAGGCAGGCCAGCTCATTGTGGGGGGGGGGACAGCCCGTGAGTGGGGGGCCCTTCGAGCGGGCCCTCGAAGACGACTCTCAAAGTGAAGCTGTTTTGATCCCCATACTGGTCTCCAGAGTCAGTCACACTGTTTGAGTTGAAACCACGGAACGGACTCTTTTCCCTTTGCCCAGCATTCTTATCAAGGTGGAAATTAAAAAAAAAAAAAAATACTAAAACTAAACACAACTCAAAAAACAACCAGGCGACCGACCCCCTGAGTGAGCGCTGGGACAGTGAGAGGAAATCCCGGCCCTTCCAGGCTGATGTCGCCCGTGCAGACATCCTTCCTGTTCTCTGGGCAGGACTTTCCCCTGTGCCCTGCCAGACTGCGGAATTCTGGCAGGGGGAGCTGCCTCCTGAGCTCTCCCACAGCCTACAGCTGGTCCCGTCTAAGAGTAATGAGGACTAAAACACAGCTACTCCTTTGTGGAGGTTGTTTTGGAGACTGAGCCACCGAGATAGCCCCCGTTAGTCTAGCTAGCTGGAGGCTGTAAAACAGCCTTGCGGTGACAAGATTCTACCACCTTCCATCCCTTTGAAGTTCCTTTTGCTTGAAGTGGTTTACTTCACAACCTTCTCACTTTGGAGAAAGCGTTGAGAACTTAACGCAGAAGTGTCTCTCACCTGCTCATAGAATCGATTGTGTGCGACATAGAACTTGGAATCAAAAGATTCTTCTGTCACTAACACTTGTTGTCTTTCACCAATCTGTGGAGACAAGGGGAGAAAAAAAGGAATGGTAAAGACAGAAACCTGAGAATCCCAAAGAAAACTGCCCGCCCAAAGAGTTCTGGATCAGTAGGCAGTGTCCTCTCGGACTGAAAGCAGACTCCGGATTGCTACTCACTGAACAGCTAATACAGGAAGCACTGATTCACCTTTCCTGAAAGACATTATTATCTATGCGCTAATACAAAATGAGCATAGCATGAAATCTTATGTTCTTACCTCAGAAACAAAACTCAGCTTCCTCTTTCCACCTAAGAGGAAGTTAATTAAGGCGTCTAAGACACACAAAAGTCTTATAAGTATCACTTTGTTTCTTGAAGCAAAGTTGCAAAACAAGCCAGGACAAGCTGCTTCTAATCCAAATTCATGAAAATATTTTTGCAATGGTAAAGAGTAGTAATAAACATTAATTTGAGTTATGACGGATGTCACACTGAAGAAAATGCCTGAAAAACTAGTCATTAAGTCCTTGCATCTAAACATGTCACGCATTGCATATGATTCTGAAATTACCGATTAAATTCGTATAGCTATTTACTGATTATATACATTTTTCTCTCTCCTAAGAAACTGTTTCTTCTTTGTTGAAGCCATGACCTTATGCTCACTGGTTTGTTTGTTTTTTAAGAAAGACAGAAAAAATATGGGACTGTTAATTCTCTACAGGATCAATCTACATTTAGGATCTAAGTGTGTATCTTTAATAACCAAGAAGTTCAATCAACCAAAACATCAGTTAAAGAAATGTGACTAGTCTACAAACTTCCACCATTTCCAAGTTTATTCCACTGCTAAATGCAACATTTAAAGTATCAATTCTTTTTTTTTTTCATAAGGTTGTCAAAACGTCTGATGTAGCAAACTAGCTGGATTGAATGACTGTGCCCCAAATTATTTTTGCCTTTGCTACTTGATAAAGACAACCCTCCATTATTAAAGCAAATGGACAAGAAGATTTTTAAAAAGCAGTCCCTATTCTCAGATATGGGGACTTGTCACCATGTTCAGGCAGTCAGCATTTAGGAAACATAAACACAGCTGCACTCAACAGACCACCTAATAATTAGAAACAAAACAAAACACCAAACACCCCTCGCCGTCATACAATGCCAATGCCTAAACACACTGCAATTTACTATCTTTTTTACCACTTCATTCAAAATGTAGCCCCCTGAGCCAAAGGTCGTAAGGTCTTGAGGATGATCCTTATCAAAGACTTATTTCACGCCCTGAAAACGAATGGGAAGTTGCTGCAACATTAATCTCTTTTAAAAATCAAGTCACAACAAAAGAAAGTCTCCCCAACTGCGGGCGGCGTTGAATGGGAATGGCTCTGTTTATTTAAAAAGACTGATGGATACTGGGTTTCACTGAAGTATATTCTTCTGGAAGAAAACTTAGAATGTTTATACACAGTTCACAGTGTGAGTTGCTTATAACTTAAGATAAGTATCTGTCAATGGTTCTTAAGGAAATCTGCAATTACACTTGATCTCACGTTAAGTTTTTGGGAAATTAACAACAATATGAGACTGCAGAGTCACTGAAAACGTAGGCTGCTTCTTTCCTCTTGTTTGTATGAATGTGGACGGCTGTAGTCATCATCTCTGGGCTGTTCTATTTTACCTGGAGGTACTAACAATGATAGCAATACATACACAGAGCTTGAAAGGCTTGCTATGTTTGTACAGTAGAGGGAAAGGCTTTCGATCATCCATCAGAGAACTCTTTGTAGGTGAGTATTTAACTATCACGCGCCAAAGGGATGCAGGGAAACAGCTACGTGCAGTGATTTACGGTGGCAAACATCTCTGCCTTGTGTCCCCCCGGCCACAGATTCTGTCTCACTGGTGAGGCTCCTAAAGTTCCTCAGAAGACACTTAGCAAAAAATGAGCCTAAGAAACTAGGACTTTTATCAAAAGCTGCTGCAATCTATCCCAACCCCCTGAAAAAAACCAACAAAAATGATAATAAATGCTCTCATACATAAAGAAGATATACAGAATACAGATACACAGAATCAAGGTGCAATGAAGTGAATATCAAATATAACCTTTAAGAGAAGTGACTATTTGAGGGAACCTTAAAAACACCGATGACGCCAAGGAAGGAGGGAAGTTCAGGCGGGACCCCCTTGAAGAGGCAATTTTGCCTTGGTGACAATAAGGGAACTTATGGACCAAGGGTTTGCTTATAAGGCTCCAATCTTTTTCTAAATGAGCTACCTCGCCCTCTACTTTCCAACTGCTTTCTCCCCAACCTCATAGGATAACCCAGCATGGTTAAGGACCCATATGTAACAAACAAGATTTAGGGTAACTGTCCTGATTTGCCCTAAGAGTGTCTCTGCCAACCAGCAAGGCTGTCCCGGTCTGGGGCAGAAGTTGGGGGGTGGGGGTGGAGGGCAGGGACGCAGCGAATCTGGAGAAAAAGGGCAAAGCGACAGATATCCGTAGGCCATGAGGACAGCCACGGCCCAGCTATGTAATGTGCTAAAGGCAGAGAGAATCCGCTGGAAGGGATTCGTGGGTTTTGCCGACGGAGAATGACGGAGAATACACCGTGTCTCATCCGAAATTGTGCGACATCTACGTTCACCTGACATTCTGATATTCTCCTCTGGCTACCTCACCATCACTGACAGCAATGCAAGGTTACGGCACGGGCTTAAGACAAGTCTTCTGCAGAAGAACTTAACACAAAGATGGCTTGTGCTGTTCAAGACACGATCAAGAATATGTAAGAGGTTAAAGTAAATGTTTGCACAAAGATCGTGACCAGTAGCGCAAATTAAGATGCCAGTGGAATTGTGAGCCCGAAGCATGGTTCCGAGACAGCTTCCAGATGGGGGGAACATTCAAGGACGGAGGGAAGGGGGCACTTGGAAGTGTGGGGAGAAGCAGGGGTGCAGAGTTCCAGCAGAACTTAGGAGAGAGCATCTCAGGGAGGGTTATTCAAAAACACTAGCTGCCACAGGTTTGACAGGATCACATGTAGATGCTGGGGCGGGGGGTGGGGGGAGACACGGGGTCTGAGCAGATTATTTTTTTAAGATTAAAGAGACGTGACGTTTTGGGTTTTCACATTCCTTGTCACAAAAGGGAGGGGTGGGTGAAACTGGCTGCAGGTGGGTAGAGGAGAGTCAGGCTGATGAGGAAGTGGGTCATAACACGTAAAGGACCTTTCAGTTCCAAAGTTCTAGGTCACTCTTCATGGTAGATCGGCAGGCTAGGGCCTGGTGAGCCCGAGAGCTTTCCGATGGAGGAAACACGAAGTCTACACCCAGGCTTGCTTTCCTTAAAGTAAATATACGCTTATGGCCCTCTGCAAATTTACAGCTACTTTCTTGGTGCACTTAAAGTAATGTGATCTCTAATGCACACCAAAGAAACAGTTACAAAGTCTCTCAAAAAGCTGTCTAGTGACAGGAGTCTAAAGAAGCGGGTCAAAATCTTCCCAGCAAAGCCCTTGTTTTATAATCCTAACAAAGACAACGCTTTTGCCTCGGATTTTCTTTATAGGTGTATAATCTATACAGTTGATTAAAATGTCATTTAATTTTTTCAACATTTTTTTAAAATTATTTTTTAAAGCTTATTTCTTTTGAGAGAGAGACACACACACAGAGACAGTGAGCACATGGGCAGGGGAGGGACAGAGAGAGGAAAGAGACAGAGACTCCCAAGCAGGCTCACATTCTCAGCGCAGAGGCTGACAGGGGCGGGGCCCCATCTTATGAACCGTGAGATCATGACCTGAGCCGAGATCAAGAGTTGGACACTCAACTGACTGAGCCACCCAGGGGCCCCTAATTTCTTCAGCATTTGAGAATCTAGGAACTTGGGCTGGGAAGTTAAGGATTTCTATGGGAAACTCAGATTCCTTTTACCAAGTCTGACCTTGAAGACATTCGTACAAGGGGCTGTCGTCGGTCCTGGCACCTGCTCTCGCAAGCGGGCCCATTTTGTCTTGTATTCATCAAATGTCCGCATAGAAAGCTGTTTTCCTAGGGTGTGCAGAACTTGGTCCATTGTAACCTAACTTTAGAACGATGTTTTATGAAACGTGACTTGTAAGAACAGTCTCGTAAAACCGTTCTTCTTCCATGTCACAGACCGTGTCACCAAAGCGAGGGATGGGTATAGAACAAGGACCACAAGACCCTGCGTTCCTGGCGATCTCCCAGAGCCGATGTGAAGGAACGCGCGAGAGGCACAATTCTCCAGGCCTTGTTGAAAGGCCGGTAGAAAGGTTCTCCGAGTTATTTGTTTATTTATTTACCCACAGAGGCAGAGGCTCCCTAAATAGACCAGGAAGGTAAGAACCGGACGCAGGTCTGACAATCTCAGGTTCCACAGAAAGAGCCGGCAAGATGCGGTGATTTGGTCAGTGGCATGGACAGAGAGCAGAAAAGGAAGTCTTGGAACCGGAAGGCCATGCTACCTGGTGCCTCCTACTTAAGTGCTAGCTGGACAAAGGGGACGACGTCAAAGATCTCATTCTGCTGTGCGTGACTTGCCCCTGGGTAGAGAAACATCTGTGACAAACAAAAAGCAGGGTTTTAAAATTCAATTTTGGGGTAGAATTTTTAGTACGTTACATCATCAGCTAGCTGTGTTATTTGTGTCACATCTATGTTTAAACTTTCCTAAGTGCCTGAAGTTGTGAGAAACATCAGTTCTAACCATATGCCCAGATGACACACGTGAAACACGTGCTTGCATTGAAGAGCAGTGGTTTCCAACAGAATTTGGTTGCTGAGTGAATGCTCATTCAAGTCTGCTCTATTTCTCCGTTCGTCCTTGGAAAGTTCCTACGGGGCTTTAAATCCTCCAGGATTTAGAGAGAGACACTGAACAGAATCACTTGAAGGCAGGCAAGCAACACAACATTAAACAAAGACATTAGACTATGTGGACTTTTCCCTGCAACTCAGGAAGAAGTGTTACTTATGAAGGACTCCCTGCACTTGAAGAAGTAAAAGGTTTCTTTGAAACTCCTGTATATGACTTTAAGTGTAAACTGTATGTAAAGTTTATTTCTTTTTATTAGTCCGTCCCCCCCCCACCACCCCCACCCCTCATTTCTATCTCACTTTATACAGAGAACCTGAGAGAAGGTTTGGAAAAGAAATTCCAATTCTAGTCTCTAACCTAACTGGAGGGTCAGGTTAGAGAGACCTCAATATTTCAGTGTAACTGCTCAGGGTCCAAAAAGCATTCACAAAGAACAAATACATATTTGAGGACCACTGTAAAAGAAGTACTTATTTCCTGAAACAGTTCATAGGAAGGTACAGAAATTATTTTGTTTCCTCTGAAAAGTTTCCAGAAATTAATTTTTCTGTCCAGTTGCCTTAGGGGGAAAAAGGAGATTAGAACACATCTATCAAAAGCTCTCGTAATTATTTATATACCATTCCTAATAAACCTGAATATTATCTCTGTTTATCCTATGAAATAGTCCAACATTCCATTTCTGCAGGTAAGCTGTTGAGGGTTTTTTGTTATTTTTCTTTGTTTTCTTGTTTTTTGTAGATAACAAAATACAGTTTTTCTACCTGACTGGTTTCTGAATGCATGACTGTGGAAAATGTCAAATGTCTTTCTTTAGCTCCAGTCAAATTAGTTCCCCCCGCCAGCCCCCACCCCAAGCTGCCTGGAACATGTTAAACACAAGGCTGTGACCCTAAACTCTGAAATAATATTTCTAGTGTCTGTGCAAAAGCCTGCCCTCACATACACCTTTAGACTAATTACTGCAGTGTAATGTTGCCAGCGAACCACTGTAATTACACTTGGAGAAAAGTGTGGTCTTGTTCTCTCCTAGCTAATGAAAATGATAACCTTTCCAGTTTGATTCACTATTCACAACAGGCAGAGCATGTGATGCCGGGTCTCCAGGGTATACGGTAATTTTCCTGACTGTTTATGCACACTCCTGTTTTCTGGCCGCGCAGAAGCTGGAATGAAAGAACCAGGCACACTAATGGTAAAAACAGTCGACAGTAATAATAGCAATAACATTAAAATTTAATATCATCCTTACTCAACAGTTCCATTCTCTAATGAAAGGGCCACGACACAGGAATGTGTGTCAAAAATGATGATAGCACAGAAAACAAGTAATGAGACTCCAAGCCCATCATACTCAAAATCCTTGCCATCAGTTTATTGGTCTACTTACAGATTCCTGAGAGACGCTGGACGGTTTATTCTCAAAGGGGCTGACTTATATCGGGCTCTTAGACACTGACAGAAAATACACGCTATTAGAGTTTTTCAAAGCAGTATCTGCTAGGTGAAAAACCATATACTGTTTAGCTCTACTTACTAGTAGGAAAAAATACGTTCAATAGGGAGAACAACTGTTCCCTTGGGGTAGAATATCCATACCTTTCAGTATTTCATCTATGCATATCCATTAATTACCCTGAGTGTCTTTGTGATGTTATCGTTCCTTCTTCACGTTTCAGAAGCAACAGGAAGAAAGCGGCAAAAAACAAGTTTTGGCTCTCTGCAAAAGCAGTGATGCAATATAAAGAGATCAGACCCAAGGTGGTTCCCTTGAATCAAATCAGACTGTGACATTTCTTCTAACAACAGCCCTGTGCCCACTCTACCATGAGAAAAGACAATCTAAGGGAGTCTCTTCCCAGTGAGAGATAAAATCCCATTCTTAGTAACAGAGCTATTGTCACCTGCTGGCTGAGAGCCAACAGTCATAGTACAGTAACTGTGCTTTATTGATCCGGTTAAAATAATTCTCTACAGCAAATAGTTACATGATAAATGCCAGTCAGGTCCCTTTCCAGCATTAGAAATGCAGAGCTGTGTGCTAACTGAACTTCCAATTCAAAAAACAACCAAGTTTTAACTACCTGCCTGTACATTTTTGGTATTCTAGAACATTCTAAGGTGTTACCTATAACGCTTTTGTGGAATTAAAACAAAAACAAAAACAAAAAAAACTGTGTTAAAAACATAGAACATGAGATCCACTCTCTTAACAAACCCGAACGGGTTTCCCTTTCTCGTTGCAGACCCGGAACAAAGTATGTTAGATCTATTTTTCCTGCCCCAGGTAAGCTCGACAATGTCCAGGCAATATAGGAAAGTGCTCAACGTTTAAAACTTATCTCAAGTCCCAACGCCAGATGTTGCCAGTAATATCTATCCATGAGATCTTATTAATGGGATGACTAAATGAGACCACTATGAGATATTCTGTGGAACCCTTTTTTATTTAATAGTCCAATTCTAAGGCTGCACAATTATCTCCATCCCATTCACTTCCACCTTCCTGATCTTTTCACACTGGTCTCTCCCAGTCATTCCTCAGCACATCCGGGTCAATCTTCTTTGATGAGCTTCTCTTAAAGGCACAGAAATGGTCACACTTACCAGCTCAGAACTAATTAACAGACCACCTTTCCTGGAGGAAAGCATCTCTAGGATTTTTGTTTCACTGATAACACAATAAATTAGCCAGATGACACAGATAAAGAGAGAGAGGCCACTGCGTTTTAGAGATCTAGCGTTTATGTAATGCTAGTGATGTGCAGGGATTACCTGCCACTCGCCCTCACCTCTTTCCTCAAGAACCTCATTCCGGAAGTACTGCGTGAAGACTGCTGAGAGCCAGGTAGCTTCATTCTCTTAGACAGGACTGCAGTGTAAGACTCAGAAGAATTCAAAGAAAGCTCCGGACATTTGGAGGAAAAACGGTACGGGCCTGGTCTGCAGGACACCTTGTAGTTTTCTCCGGGGTGAAAGGCTTCTTTTCAAACACTACGTTATGGGCAAGGATGGATACGTTCTGCTACACCCAGACTCTAAGTGTGAATTTTTGGAATCCTCAATTTTAGAGCTGGCATGGGTGGAAGAATTAATAGATCATTTAGTTCAAATACATCATTTTATAGATGAGAAAACTAGGGCTCATTAGAGATTAAGTGACATGGCCAGAGTCATACAGCCCGTAATATTCATCCATCGCATGAAAAATGGATTTTATACTGACAATTGTTTTTAGGCAAGTGACTTACTGAATAACTCTAAACCCGCACCACCTAGCACAGTGGCCACGAGCCCTTAAAATGTGGCAAATCCCAACTGAGAGGTGTTGTAAAATACACACTAGTAAAAAACACACAGCAGATTTCAAAAATTTAACATGAATAAAAGAATGTAAACTATTTCATGAATTTGGTATTGATTACATGCATATATTTTTGACAGATTGAGTCAAATCGAATACACTCTTAAAATTTACCTGTTTTCTTTCTTTTTTTAGTGTAGCTACCAGAAAATTTAGAACACGATCTGCGGTTCACAGGACATTTTTATTGGACAGGGCTGCTCTAGACCATTATTATGTAATTTTTAAGGATTTAACAGAAATCCATTTCACTGGTGATTTAAAAACATTTTTTTAACTCACCACAAACATTCTTAATTTTGGTAATCATATAGATGCAACAATTTAATTTTAGGAAAGAATGCACACATATCTATAAGTTATAAAGGTGGGAATTGTGAACTGGGAAATTCCTCTTTTTGATCTTTATTCTTGCTTCCGTTTTTCTGGTCCATCACAGGCTCCCCCATAGCTAAGGCATGACCAACTTGCTTGTTTGTTTGTTTTGTTTTGTTTTGTTTTGTTTTTTGGGAGATCCAGGCAACCAAGGGGAGGCCATCTAAATTTCCCACTTCGTGTGGCTGCGAAAGCAGCCCTATAAAAACAAAACAAAACAATGGTGTTTCAACTAAAAAGGCAGAGATCGAGCATTCTCAACTTCATTTCTAAAAAAGCCAAATAATGAATGTCCGAAATACATACCACCTTTGGTAAGATAAACCTTTCCTTACCGACCCTGTTACCGAAGAACTCTGCATAGACATGAGTAATAAATAACACATGCACTATATCCCACCATCTTTCCCCCATTTGCCAGCCAGGATTGAGGCTGAGGAAGCAGAAAGGATTAAGCAGAAATCAAAGGCAGCCAAGCGCTAATGGTGTCTAATTAGCATAACAAAAGACACTGCCACAATCTTTCTGCAGTGGGCAATACATCTCATTAAAGAAGACTGAATAACAATTATTCTCTCCCACTCCCCCCATACCTCTTGGCTTAGCTCCAGGAGACCCTGAGAGCTCAGTTCCAGAGCTTTATGGGCCAGGCATTCAGGCTGCAGGGGAAAGAGCCTACTTGTATTACTGTGCACCTGCATCTCTGATTTATTCTGATTTCCTCTCCTGCCGTGAAAGTGCAGCTTCTTCAAGCGCATACAAGTCCTGCTAGGCAGTTTATAGGTATAGAATACTGAGGAATGGCAATGATAACAAAACAACAACAGCAAAAAAAAGAATGCTAGCTCCCCCCTGAAATGTCTTTATTTAAAGAAAATTGATCTATTTGTCTCTCTTTGTCTATTCTGTTTTCCCCCTTTAATGTTACTTCACTGTCTCAGAGGTGATGAAGGTAAACGAAAATTTTACCAAATTTTATTGCAACCAGTCATTAACTGTGGGCATGCGCACACGCCTGCACGTGCACGTCATGGAACTTAAATGGGAGCAGTCTGATTCAAAACGACCCTCTGTCCCTATTTCCTCTTGGTGATACACGACGAAGAAAGTGTATATAAAATTCAACCCTAAAAAACTGTGGTTGCAGGTGGACACGGTAGTTTTTGTATAGCAGGTGGGGGGTAGTTTTTATATGAAATTTAAAGCAGGAATAAAGATTCTACTTAAACCAAGAATAAAAAGAAAATCCTCTTCCACAGTGATCACGAAGGAAGATGAAAGCTTCAAGTAATCCCATGTACTCTTTCTATCAATCTACTTCGGGGGAAGGGCTGAGTGGGGAGGAAAGAGAAAAGGGCACAGTCATTTAATCCAAACGATTGCCAATTCTGAGCTTTATTTCTTGGTCAGTAACACCTTTCAAAAAGGAATCTAGTTATGAGGGTTGCTTTGATTTCTTTTCTAATGGCCTCTCCTGCCAAACACAATATTATATAGTCTACTTAAACCCCAGTGTTGCCATGTCTGTGAATGGCTCTAGGAAAAGCCGTTTATCACGTATGCAGACAGGAACCTCGCAATGGTTACCGAAGACTAAACAGCAGAAACCAAAGCCAACTCACCGAGTAGCTGAGAGAATCCTACTGAACCTATTTAGTAGGTCTGGATGTTTCAGACTGCCACCAAGTTACCGTATTGCAGGAATTGAGAGACCCTGAATAGTGGAGCCATTAACAACAGTACAGACTGCTGACCTGGGGGAAGGCACTTTAATGCTATACTGCACGTGGCGGTGAGCAGTTAAAATAAACATTGGGATATCACTTAAATACGAAAAGGCCGTCCTCTGCATGGTGAACCACTCGGCAACCAAAAGCCAGTTTCCATCATCCTTCCTATAGGTAGGGTGGATTTTTAAAAATCCTCTCTCCCACTGAATTTCTCCTGTTTCATAGATCACCTTGTATTTTTTGTTTTTACTTCTTTGCCTATTTCCACCTTAAAATGTTGCCTAAAAGGGCATGCAAATATGATGATGCATTATCGCGAATTCTATGCCACTTCGTATTTTAAAGGACAATAGGTTTGTATTTTAATCCCCAGTGACTAGATTTCTCCTAACAGCCACAGTCTTGATCTACCGCCTTATGTCTTATCAAAGGTTTCTGGGTATACTCGTACAATCTTCTTCCCTTTTTTTTAACTAAAATTTTTTTAAATTAATTATTTTGAAGGGGGGGTGAGTGGGGGAGGGGCAGAGGGAATCCCTAGCAGGTTCTGTGCTGCCAGCGCAGAGCCCAATGCGGGGCCCAAACTCATGAACAGTGAGATCATGACCTAAGCAGAAACCAAGAGTTGGACGCTTAAGCGACTGAGCCACCCAGGCGCCCCTCCAGTCTCCCTCCCTTCCAAGACAGACCCCAGCCAAAAGGATGAGAGCTCAAGAAGAACTAATCAGAGAGTCAAGAGGCCTTCAGTTCTACCTCTGCTCCTAACTAGCTGTTTGACTCTGAGCAAGTCATTTCCCTCTGGGGCCTCAGTTTCCTCTTCTAAAAACAAAACAGGGGGATTTGAAATCAGTAACGGGTAAGGCCATTCCTTGTGTTTCTAAATTAGGAGTTCCATGGAGAAGGCTGGACCACCAGCCAGGTGTCCCGCAGTGAGTGACTCGGGCAGCAGGGTTCTGCTGGGACCGGGGTCTGGGACAGGTGGCCCGCCCCAGCCTGACAGCAGGGACTGGTCTCAACACCCCCGGCTCCTTCCTCTCTCTTCCAGAGCTGACGCACGGTCTGGGATTCGTGTTTGCCAAGGCACAAGGACCAGTGCAGAATGACTGGGAGTAACAATTCGGGGATCAGGGTGACCCACATGAAAGAAACAATGAAAACAACTTGGCTGGAGTCTGGAATTTTTTGGTTAGTAACCTAGTTTTGGGGAGTCAGTATGTATGTGGAGAGGTTTGATTACTATTAGTAATACAGCTGACAGTGGCCCTGTTACCGCTAGGAGCAAATTCTGGAATTTCCTGCTTCAGTCTACTACAAGAAGATGGCCCTGTGAGCTGAGACACATCCCTCAGTTCCCCATCTAGAGCCCCTACTGGAGATGCTGATTCAAGCAGCTGGGAGACTTCCAATTTTACGTACAGAACCGTCTTGTGACGCTATCCGATTACTGCTTCAGAGCAAAAGAACTTTGAGAAAGCAACACTTCAGATACATGACTATTTAGTCTAGACTGATGCTAAACTGGCTAACGAAGCCAAGTCTGCGGGAGGAGTTAGAATCCCAGCCCCCAGGAGCCCAGGTCAGCAGTCCTGCTGGGCCGACCCCAGCCCTCCGGAACAGTTCTGCCTGGGAAGCAGAGATAAAGAACTCTTATGCTCCCTTTTCAAAGCCATGACTCAAAGGATTTCAGAGAAGGAAGACAAAGCATATTTAATGGGGAGAGAGGAGGAAAACTGTCCAATATTGATAAATCTACAACTCATTTGTTCAGGAACTATTGGAAAGATGAATTATGCTGAAAAAGATCCTCAGCAGCTTCTTGTCATTTCTAAAACATGATCCTATGCCTGCCTGAAAGAGTTAAGGCTGTATAAATATTTATCATTCTTCTTTCAAAAGGATAAGAAAAAATTCCTTTTGCATACATGAATTTCAGATTGCTGAGCAAACGTTAGGATATGGTCAGGGGCCCATCATCTTAATGAGGATATGGTAATGATAATGTGTTGGAGATATATATACATCTATCTATATATCTATATATCTATATCATATATATAGAGAGAGAGCTTGCTTATATATGATCCAAAAAACCCTAGAGATTTTGATTTTATACTTAGGCATGCACAGACCCGAGAATAGTTAATGCTCTCAGAAGCATATGGACGGGATGACAGGAATACCATCAAGGGCTTACTTTGGGACCAGGGTGAAAGATTCATTAAAAGTGATAAATACGATATGCCTTTCTTAATGTTTTGCAATTGCATATTCAATATAGCAGGCCAGTGACTATGCATTTTAACTGTCTTTATTTTTAAGAGAGCTGCCAGATTTTAATTACAGATTAAACAGTTATTTGCAAATGAGTACCTCTTCATTAACATATCAGAATCATAATAATAAACAATTCTCTGCTACAAAACAGCACCCTGAACAGTGTGAAGTTTAAGAACAGTACATACATATGGCATTACAGCAGGGCAAAACAGCCTACTCACCTTGAGCAAGCTGACACCTTAAAAAATGTTAAGGGAAATAAATGACCTTGATGAAAGCTCCCAAGATTCTGTATTTTATGAGACTGGAGATTTTGTTTCCTTTATTTGTGGCTGTACCCCTGGTGCCCAGCTCCATGCCTCGTTCCTAGCAGGTTCTCAATAAATATTTGTTGAATGAATGAATGAAGAGCCAGCATTTTTAAGGAGTATATAGTTATATTTTTGTAGTTATACTGTCATGTGTTAATACTTTTAATAACATTGCTACACTGAAATCAAATCATCTGTGAGGTTACCCTCACAGGATTTAATTCAGAAATGTATTTGAAGGGCTGCAGAAGAAACGCAGTTTTCAGTTACCACCTCCATAACAAACAGCAGCTGTGAGGATCTTATTTCACATAGTTCCTCACTTATTTTTATTAAAAAGACTTAATTTTTTTAGAGCAGTTTTACAGAGCAAAACAGAGGGGAAGGCACAGAGGTTTCCCACACATCTCCCTGCCCCTAAGCACACACAGCCTCCCCAACCCATGTGTCAATTCACTGACCGTAACAAGTGCACCACTCCTGTGAGGCATGTTGACAAGATTCCCTTATTTTTCATTTCGCAGGTATCCTCTTGTTGTTTCCAACTCGTAAGTGCAGAAACAGAGAAGTTAAGTAACTTGCTCAAGGCTACTCTGCAGGACAGAGCTCCCAGCTCTCAGACCCAGTGCTTTCTGAGTTGCATAATGTCGTACCCTCTCTTTACTACTTTTTCGGTGTCTGCAACCAAACACCAAAAAAAGAAAAAAATCTTAAAAAGGAAAACAGAGGTACTGTAGTAAGCAGGCAACACAGGGGTGCCTGGATGGCTCAGTGGGTTATGCTTCTGACTCTTGATTTTGGCTCAGGTCACGATCTCACAGTTTGTGGGATTGAGCCCCATGTCGGGCTCTGCGCTGACAGTGTGGAGCCTGCTTGGGATTCTCTCTCCCTCTCTGCCCCTCCCCTGCTTACTCGCTTTCTCTCAAAATAAATAAACTTGAAGAAAAAAAAAAAGTGAGCACACAACACAGTAAAGCAGAAAAAGACGGGAGATGGAAAAGTAATTTTTGCCATCCTTCACTCATCAATAAAGATGGAACACAATGAAAATATTTTCTCAAAACAGTCCCCGAGAGCTGCCTGCTCTGTTTTAGGCTACAAGGTCAAATACAGAGCTTCTAGTGTCAAAGTGCAGGCTAAGAAAACTGCCTTTAAGATTGACGTCAGCCAGATGAAGGGACGCTGGGAGCCCGGCTGGCTCAGTCGGTAGAATGTGAGACTCTTGATCTCCGGGTTGTGCGTTCCAGGGTTCTGAGCCGCACGCCGGGTGCAGATTGCCTAACGAGAAAATCTTTTTAAAAAAGTAAAAGATGAAGGTGGACTTTCACCAGAGATGAGAGGGGTGAGGAACAAGAGAGGCCAGTGTGGGAGCTCCTTGTAGAACAGGTCATAAACAGAAGAAAGAACCACAAAAGGTTGTTCACAAGATGCACTTGTTGCCTTTGTTTGTTTGTTTTTTTAGGGGACATACGACATGAGGAAAAATTAGTTAACACAAATCAGTAGCCCCATGGATCATTCATGCCTAGGCAAAAAAGCACGTGGGTAGAAGTTTTAAAATTCAAAATGTTAATCCAGTTTTCTTAATGGTTATTGCAGATAGGCTGAGGGATTCTAAAAACCCTTGGAGCTGTAAATTGTGGATTTTACCAAGCCCAGTGGTGTATAACTAGTGATATATTCTTTGGAATCACAAGGACTGGCAAATGATACAAAACTTAAAGGTCTCAGATTTACTGTTTCAAATAATGGTGGTGGGAGGTAGGTAGGTAGGAAGGATTCGTGATACAGTTTAAACTATCAGATGAGGACAATCTAATTCTATCACTTACTTCTACTAACCAACATGAGCACAGGTATCATCCCTACTTCCGTTATGGGAAGGAAATGGTTTCCTTTATTTCTTCACCAAACACCCCGACTCTATGGATCACAAAACCAAGGCCCACTGATGTGTTCTTAGTTGAAGTCAGAGTTTATAATGGTGACGCTGAATAATTTTTTTTTTTTGGAATATTCTAAAATTCTAAGTGATAGCAATCTATTACTTGGAGTACACATAAACAGAATTATACAGCAAATAAAAATGTTGTATGAAGGTGAAAGTTAATAGCTTAAAATATTCAGTCATAAAATTTTATTCCTAATTAAAAAAAAATATGAAGAGGTATTATAAATAAATGATTAGTTTCAAATTCTTCAGCTTGCCAGAAAGCTAGCAGGCAAAAAAAAAAAAAAAAAAAGGATTTAATGCTAATTATTCATTGCCCTCCCCCCAACCAGCATTTCCTAGAAAACACCAGGACTGCCCCCTGAGGAAGTACTTGCTTGCCTCTAACTAGGCAACCTCACCTTCAGTACCTGACTTTGTGGAGCGTTAGTCCTGAGGTTAAATAAGGCCCAGCCTGATAAATGAAGGAAACATCTCATTATTAAGAAGCAAACCCATGATAATGAATTGTTGATTCAGGGCAATTAGTTTTATAAGCCTATTTCAGGTAATGTTTCTGTTCTGTTCCCATTCTCCCTCATCCCGCTCCCCCCCTACCTCCCCACCAACCAATGTAGGCACTCTGAACCCTCTCCTCTCGGAAAATTCCACACTTTCTTTGAGCAGGTATCTTCCCTTTCCTCACCCTGAAAAGAGGTGGGGGAAGACACAGTGTCCTGCTAACAGCAGAGGAATCACTTCCCTTCCAATGAGCCTATCATGTGCCATGTCCTAGTTTAAAAGAGAACAGGGATCCTGGCAAATAAGAATGTTTGAACTTGTAAAACTAACTGTGGCAGGGGCGCCTGGGGGTGCTCGGCTGAGCGGCTGAGTCTTGATTTAGCGTCAGGTCTCATGACCTCACAGTTCGTGTCTGGTTCTGCACTGACAGTGTGGAGCCTGCTTGAGATTCTCTCTCTCTCTCTGCCCCTCCCTCACTCTTGTACGCGAGCACACTCTCACTCTCTCAAAATAAATAAAATTGTTATAAAAGCTAAAAACATGGCTTCCTCTTCGTGTTCTGAGCTCAGAATTACACAGGGCACACATCACATTAACAGCACGTCCATGTTTCGTCCACGGACGTATCGGTGGAAATACACGTACGGAGACCAGATGCGCGGGCTTTGGGAAATGATGCTGTTACGAAGATCCTGAAACATACAGCCACTGTGGTGTAGTTCAGAGCGATGGTAAGAAATTTAATTTCACAGCTGTTTCCTTTTCCCTCTCATCTATCTCCCCCTTTCCCCAGCATACTGCCCCTGCCTTGGATACGACAGGACTGTCCCTCCTAATCCTCACTGCTCATCTTCTCCGCTGCCCAACACGGGTCGCTACCTTCTTTCTTAAGGTGTATTTTCTGATGTAGCTGACTGACCCCGAGTATCAAGGGGCGAGAAAACAGGTTGGGTTCAAGTGAGTTCTGACTTTTGTTTGGACAAGTTATTCACTTTCGCCATCTATAAAATGCGGGAAGCTCATATCTAACTATCTTTGAGTTAGAAAGCACATGAAAATATCAGTGAAAATACAACAGAATACATTTTAAAATTTCACTTCTACAGATTTATTCAACATTTCGGGGTAGGTTGATAGGCTTTGAGAACACTTCTTATCAAAAGTAAACTATTACTCTATGTGTTTGCTTTCATTATCTTTTTGGGAAATCATCAAATAGGATCAGTAAGTGATGATGCTTCAATTTCCTTACAGAACAAATGTTTGAGTAGATTTGGCAGTCATGTTTGAGATAATGTATCTCTTTGCTACTTAAAAAAAAAAAAAAAAGATCAGATGAAAACCTTTAATAATACCTAGCCAGGCTAAAGATCATATCACACTCTTTAAATCAAGCCTTTAGTTTTGTAAATCAAGTGCTCGGGTTTTATTCAAAACACTTACTTTCCTCATGTATCCTTTTTGGCAGTTAATGAAAAGAGGGTAGAAAAAAAAAATCACATCAAGTTTCCAAACAGAATTAGGTGGTTCAATCAAATCTATGAAAAATTCGTAATCATTACAGACTAGGAGTAGATCGTCCTTGTATTTTATAACAGGCTCTCTAGAAAATGAAGTGCGTGGGGGCTGGGGGTCATGTTCAATGTATCAAAATAATAATTATCATGATATATAAAAACTAAATATCATAAAAATGGAAATAAGCCAGTGTATTAATGTGGAGGGGGGAAAAACCTTTTAAAGTAAAAGGTTAGAGGCCTAACTTTAAAAACAATGCAGTATTTTATAGATTTTCATTCTGTTCAAGCCTGCCTAAATTAATTGAGAATACCCAAAAGTCTAAAAAAGCATATTTCAGTACGATTTTAATTTAAGAAGGAGAAGCCTTGCTTATGTAAATAATTCAAATGAACAGCAGAGCTGGGGATTTTAAAATCATAATTCTTCTCTAATAGTCAAGGGATGGTGAGGATTGCTTTTCTCAAACGAACTTCATCCTGTGGAGACATGTGCAGACTACAGGGCAGAGAGATCCTTTGCTTCAGCCATCCTGTGCGTCTTAGGATGTCACATTCTAGGGGGCGCCTGGGTGGCTCAGTCATTTAAGTGCTTAGGTCATGGTCTCACGGTTCATGGGTTCGAGCCCTGCGTCGGGCTCTGTGCTGACAGCTGGGAGCCTGGAGCCTGCTTCACATTCTGTGTCTCCCTCTCCCTCTGCCCCTGCTCCTACTCATGCTCTGTCTCTGTCTCTCAAAAATGGATAAATGTTAAAAAATTTCGAAAAAGATGTCACATTCTAGCACATGTGTGTCATCATTTGTTCATGTACGGGTGGCTAGCTATACACAAGAAATCCAAGTGGTGCTTTGACTCCTATATGTAGACTATAATTCACAAAAAAACTCCCAGGCAGCTCAAACACTTCACCACTGCGGAGATGAGCTTCATATCCATTCAGCACACCCCCCTGCCTGACTTGCGCATCTTCTAGACGACAGCCTTTTCACTTCCTCGTGTTTTGCTGTGCGGCCTTTCAACAGCCACACTCAGCATGAACACTCATAAACAATCTGTGGTTTGCAACTGGCTGATGTATAGAAAACAGTTATTTTCTTTTAGAAGTATACTCACATGAAAAACCAAAACCAAATCTTTTAAAGCTTTAATGCTTCCCTTATCGTAGTCTTAAATAAAACAGATGTCTATTCTGGGGTGCCTGGGTGGTTCAGTCAGTTAAGTGCCTGACTCTTGATTTCGGCTCAGGTCATGATCTCACGATTTGTGAGATGGAACCCCAAATCAGGCTCTGTGCCAACAGCACAGAGCCTGCTTGGGATTCTCTCTCTCTGTCTCTTTCTCTCTCTCTCCCCCTCTGCCCCTCCCCTGCTTGCTCTCTCAGAAATAAACATAAAAAAAAAAAAAAAAAAAGGTCTATTCCATCCCAAGATGTATGCTAGGAAAGAATCTTCATTTTTTTTTCCTTAACAAATACAAGCACTTTACAGATATTAGCCAGTTCAATGCTCCAGACAACCTCATTGGGGCAGGAACTTCCTCTTGACGAGTCTGAGACCCAGAGGCACCAAGTCCCTTGCTGCCAGTCTCCCAGCTGATAAGTGATAGGCACAGCCCACGTTCAGACCTACAGGTCTGGCTCCAGAGCCTGAGTTCGTAACTACCATATAATGCTGCCTCTTCAATTTTAAAGTCAGGTTACAGTGTTAGAATGATTTTACCGATGCTTAATTAATCTCGGGGAGCCGATAACTACCATGTAGCCTGCTCTGGAGTTAAAATGATCTTTCTTATTTGCTGAACCAGTATAGAATATTCACGACTTTCGGAGATGAAAGTCAAATCACAACGTTAAAGTCACCAAGGGATCAAAGGGACTATGCAGCTAAGAGGGTGGCTTGCATGCTCCTTTATTTATTAGTAATTTTAAACAGATCTGTTGGTTTTTTTTTAATGGATAATCAGTGCACAATAAAAGACACACATAAACCACGCAGCTTTTGGAAATGAAAATGACAGACTAAATCTCTGTAGGTGAAAGTGGAAGCTAAGGACACACCAAGCCTAAGAGTCACTACAGGTGAGCACTGAATTTGTCCCTGAGTTTCCTGACCATCAAAACCAAGAGACTGGCATGGGTCCCTAGGGGAGCTCCACTGTTTGCAAACAGGGAGATGGTGGTCTCATTTGGAAAGCAAACTTCATAAAACCAATAGGTTTATACTTCTGTTGTTGTTTTTTTTTTTTTTAAAGTAGGCTTCATGCCCAGCACCAAGCCCAATGCAGGATCAAGACCTGAGCTGAGATCAAGAGTTGGAAACTTAACCAACTGAGCCACACAGGTGCTCCTAGATTCATACTTTTAATCTACTAGTAGATGGTCAAGAAATCTGTCTTATCATCCTTGCCTAAGCAAGTAATTTGTGCTCAGCAAATGCACATTAAAATGGAAGACAAGAGTGGACTGCCACATAAGAATGTTCTTGGCTATATGACAACGGTTTCATTCAGCTCTGCCATATCACGGGGCCACCATCACTGTGTGTCTGGATTCCCAGCCTCGTCATGGGAACCTGGCCTCTATCTGACAGCGCTCTGATCCATTCCCCATAATCCACCTAGAGAGATATGCCTGGTCACGTCACATCTCCACTTAAAACCCTACAATGGCTCCCCACTTTTCTCAGGGAAAAGTTACCACATAAAGCCCTACTTACGGCTGTTGTTTTTTTTTTTTTTTAAATTAGTGCACAGGAGGCCATATGATGAAGATGTCATAATTCATTTAACTACTTTCCTATTAATAGACATTTAGCTTGTTTCTCATTTTTGGCTATTACAACAACAACGCTTGCTTCTTTGGACGCATTTGTGTTTCTCTAGAAGTGGGATTACTAGGTTGAAGGAAGAATATTTAAACTTACGATTTTCACATAGGCTTTCTTTCCCACCCCCAGTAACACTGTCTATTACCAATTAAAAGAAAAAAGACGACGCTGCTAGCATAAAAGGTGAATATTTTTATTACAATTTTCACTTTCCTAATTGCCAGTGAGATAAAATGAACACCTTTCATATGTATTATTGAACTCTTTGTCCATTTTTCTGTTGAGCTGTAATTACTGAATTACAATTATTGCAATTATTTTTTTTCCTAGTCTGTTGCTTATCTTTTAACTCTTACATTTTTTCTTGAAGTTCGGTATAGTTGACACACAGTACACTATGTACAACACAGTGATTTGACAATTACACACATTATGACATGCTCACCACAGTAAGTGTAGTTACCATCTGTCTCTACCACTGATCTTTTATCATGTCATTCATTATACAGAAGCATTTGCTGCTTTTATAGGTAAAATTTATCCAGAAACCCTGCTGGGTCTTTGATGAAGATTATACAGACTCTATAGAATAACATGGAGAGAGTTGACATTACCATTATTTTATTTGTATTTTATTTTTTAATGTTTATTTATTTTTGATAGAAAGAGAGAGAGAGTGAGCACAAGTGGGGGAGGGGCAGAGAGAAAGGGAGACACAGAATCCGAAGCGGGCTCCAGGCTCCGAGCTGTCAGCACAGAGCCCGACGTGGGGCTCGAACCCACAAACTATGAGATCATGATCTGAGCCTAAGTCAGACGCTCAATCGACTGAGCCACCCAGGTGCCCCTACATTACCATTATTTTAAATTGCCCCATCCAGGAATGTGTTATGTTTCATAATTTAAATGTATTTTATACTTTTGAAACAATTCTATGAAATTTGAATAAAATATGTTTTATATTCTTTGAAACAATCAGTTTTGATCATGAAGATCTTGTAGGTTTTTTGTTGGGTTTACCTATAGGTATATGTATTTGCTAGATTTCTTTTGTGAATGAATCTTTTTCTATTATGTTTTTCTACCTATGTATCTATCTATATTTTTATTAAAACGTGTACTTAAGTGTCTCTCAGGCAGGCAAACAAATATATCATGTATTAAAGAACGCTAAGTTAGGCTTTGTGCTGATGGTGTGGGGCCTGCTTGGGATTCTCTCTCTCTCTCTCTCTCTCTCTCTCTCTCTCTCTCTCCTTCCCTCCCTCCCTCCTCTGCTCATGCTCTCACTCTCAAAATGAATAAATAAACATCAAAAAAATAATAATCAGGGAGTGATGGTAGAAGACAGCCAAGGTAGAAATGTTTTTGAATTTTTGATTAGTAAAGCATTATACGAATGAGGAAAGAAGGGAAACCAGAGTTATGAGAAACTAATTTCAACTTTTCATTTTAGAGAGAGAGAGAGAGAGAGCACATGGGGGTGGCTGGGGGAGAGAGGAAGGGAGGGTGGGAGGCAAAGAGGGAGAGAGAGGGGGAGAGATAGAGAGGGAGAGAGGGAGGGAGAGAGGGAGGGAGAAAGGGAGGGAGAGGGGGAGAGGGAGAGAGGGGGAGAGAGAGAGAGAGAGAGAGAGAGAGAGAGAGAGAGAGAGAGAGAGAATCCCAAGCAGGCTCCACACTCAGCACAGAGCCCAATGTGGGGCTTGATCCCACAACCCTGGGATCATGACCTGAGCCGAAATCAAGAGTTGGACACTCAACCAACTAAGCCACCCTGGCGCCTTGAGAAACTAATTTATAGTTTTGATTTTACAAATTCCAGTAAATGACAGCGTCTACTTTTTAGAGAAAACGATCTCTCAGAAAATCACCTGAGGGTGTTTCAGGATCTCGCCTCTTACATAAGTCACCTGTGTATTTTGTAGAATCTTTAAAAAGAAGTGGTTCCACAGCTTTCCTTAACCACCAGGTTGGTACTTTTTCTGTCAAATTCTTCATTCGGCCTTATCAGGGAGCCCCAAACCCAAGCTTCCCATGAAGCTCCCCATGAATAGCTGAAGCACTCCTGATTCAACCCAATTTTATGCTGCACTGTAAACCCTGCACAGTGGCCCCCCCTCCCCGAGCCGGGGCTTCAGTTACCCGCGGTCAACCCTGGCTCGGAAGCAGATAATCCTCCTTCTAACAGGAAGTCAGAAGGTCAGCAGGAGCCTAGTGAGACATCACAGCGCCTACGCCCTTCACCTCACTGCGTCCCATCATGCTGGTCTTTCATTATCACAAGAAGAGTGAATACAGTAGAATAAGATATTTTGAGAGAGATCGCATTTCCATTACTTTTGTTACATATAGGGTTACGACCGTTCTATTTTATTATGAGATATTGTCCTTAATCTCTTCCAGTGCCTGATTTGTAAATTAAACTTTATCACAGGTGTGGGTATATAGGAAAAAACTTGGTTATATGGTGCTATCTGTGGTTTCAGGCATCCACTGGGGGTCCTGGAATGTACCCCCTGCAGATATGAGGGGGGAACTACTATAGTTGTTGTTTTTGGTTTAAGAATGTATAATGAACCCAATTTAGTGTCACTCAGCTTCAACCATGAACTCATGACAAGTCTTGTTTCATGTATTACCCGTTACCTCCTCAGATTTCTTTACTGTTTGATGTCCTTAACCCCCCTCCCTTGCAAACTGACTTGTCTTCTGTATCTAGGAGCCTGCGTAGTTTTTGGTTTTTTGTTTTTTAAGATTCCACATATAAGAGAGAGAGCATATGGTAACTGTCTTTCTCGGACTTATTCTGCTTTGCATAATGCTCTTGAGCTCCATCCATGTTGCTGCAAATGTCAAGATTTCATTCTTTTTTATGGCTGCATAAAATCCCATTGTGTCTGTCTGTATATATGTGTACACACACACACACACACATACACACTCAAACCTCTTCTTTATCTGTTCGTTCACTGATAGACATCTAGGTTGTTTCCGTATCTTGGCTACTGTAAATACTGCTGCAATGAATATGGGGGTGCAGACTACTTTCTGAGTTAGTATTCTCATTTTCTTCAGATCAATACCTAGAAATGGAATCGCTGGATCATAGGGTAGTTCTATTTTTAATTCCTGAGGAACCTCCATACTATTTTCCATAGTGGCTGAACTAGTTTACATTCTCACTAAAGTACAAAGGGGCTCCCTTTTCTCTACGTCCTTGCCATCACTTGTTACTTTTTGTCCTTTTGATAATAACCATTTGAACAGGTAAGAGGTAATACCTCATATGGTTTTGAGTGCATTTCCTTGATGATTAGTAATGTTAATTATCTTTTCATGTATCTGTTGGCCATTTGTATGTCTTCTTTGGAAAAATGTCTATTCAGATATTCTTCCCACTTTTGAATGGAATGGTCTTTTTGCAGTTGAGTTGTAGGAGTTCATTATGTATTTTGGATATTAGCCCATTATCACATATATGATTTGCAAGCATTTTCTTCCATTCAAGAGGTTGTTTTTCATTTTGTTGATGGCTTCCTTTGATGTGCAGAAGCTTTTAAAGTTGGAGATATTCATGCTTATTTATTTTTGCTTCAGTTGCTTTTGTTTTTGGTGTCAGATTTAAAAAATTGCATCTTGCTTGGATTGCCAGTGCCCTTCCCGACAACACTGATGAAACAGCTCAAGCGCCTGGATGTAACCTGCGTGGACCCGGTTCTCACCAGGAGTGGAAGGCTGAGTTCACGGGTGTCACATGTTGTGCGGCACCTTCCCAAAGAACACACTAATCGACTTGATTTCATTTTCTGCTTTTGCATTCACATCACTAGTCATTTTGCTCCCTTGCGGTCAACTGCATTCTCGGGCTACATAGAGGGCATCCCAAATGCAGCCTGCAATCTCACCTTCCTCCTGTCCAATCTCAGGCTTCCTCCTGTCCAACAATAAAGCTCTGCCAATTGTGCAGAGCTGCTCGTAATCTCGTTACCTTCTTGGGTATGTGTGTCTAGAGTCCATTATCAGCACACAGCGGTTTCGAGGGCTTCCAAAGCCATCTGTAGAATGACATGAAAGAAGGCCTTGGATGCTCGGACAGATATTCTGACATCTGCTTGCAGGTCCTCAAGTCTCTTTTGAGTAAGGCTTCTGAAGCCCCATGTTACATGAATTTTATTAAATTAAATACAGTGGGATCGATGACGATCCTGATGTACAACACTGGCTATGAAGAGTATGTTAGACAAGACGCTGTCGACTGGTCACCCGCTTATGACATACTTGGAATTTCGGTCACTTCGACAGTTTGCAAGCTTTGCAATGGTCACCCAAGAGTGGGTATCCTCACGGTGTCAAAGGAAGGTCAGGGAAGAGAATATGGAGGCTCTTGCACTTGCCTGGACTCATGGCTGGTCCTCACGGCTCCAGGGCATGGAGCTCCAAGGGCACTGGCGATCCAAGCAAGATGGGATCGTTATCGGGGTCCTAAGACGTCAACCAGCCTGGAAAGCCAACTCATGTGAGCAGATGCTCCACAAGGAACATACGGAAGCTACAGAGAGATTACTTTTGAGTCACTATCGGGAAGAACCTTTAATACTTAACTGACATAGCTGTACACGAGGAAAATTTTTTTGTGTAATTGTACCTTTCCTGGTCCTTTCCTGGTCCTCATGGCTCCTATAAATTAGTTGCTGTCATTGTTTCTACGATAATTCAGTATTTTTCGATATTTACTAAATAGTCCTTCCACAGTTCACATGAATAGGTGACAGTTACTTTCAGTGGCACTTTCATGAGAAGTAATTAAGTCAATCAGCTGGCACTTTTGACAGTACATTTGGCAGAAATATTTGGGAAAAGCAACTCGAAAACTGACATTCCACAGCATTATGACTCAAACTCCTTCTCACCTGGCTCAAATATTCCACTAAGACTAAACACAAAGTCATAAAAATGAGAGGATAAACAAAAGCTTAAAATAGCCCGTAGTAGACACACAGCTGGAAAAACCAGGGTCGCTACTCGCTTTTCTGATTTCACATCGCCCTCACCTTCATGATCGCATCTCTTCCCCACAACAACGAGGTATTATTACCTCCAAGACACGGAGAAGAAAGCTGAGGCCCCTGGAGGGTGAGGGACACACTCAGAGTCCCCTAGCTGTTGAGCATCGTCCCTTACAACACACCAGCACTGACGCAGAAAAAAAGGAGATGTTCAGGGGCACCTGGCTGGCTCAGTCAGTTGAGTGTCTGACTCTTGATTTCAGCTCAGGTCATGATCTCATGGTTCGTGCGACTGAGCCCCGCGTCAGGTTCCTTGTTGGCAGTGTGGAGTCTGCTTGGGATTCTCTCTCTCTCCCTGTCTCTCTGCCCCTTTCCCTGGCTTGGATGCATGCACATGCTCTCTCTCTCTAAAAGTAAATAAATAAACTTACAAAAAAAAGATGTTTAGGAGCAACAGGTGAGGCATATAGAGTGGAGTACCATGTATTCAGTGGCTTCTGCTTCTTCTGAGTTATTATCCCTCTATTTAAAAAAATCCATATTCCAAATAATTCACAGTAGGTTTGAAATTTTCCCTATTTATTGATACAAATTTTCCACCATGCTATCTTTGGTGAATCTATTCAAAGCTAAGCCCTATTCCATCTACTGGTTTTGCATAGCGAAGATTCATCTTTATTTTTCTCACATCCGATTACTAAAAACATCATCCTGGACCAGCGTTTTATAGTGCAACAGTTAGGAACGCTGGGACAGATCATTCTGGGTCTGTAATTCAGACAGAGGTAGAGGCATGAAGCTGGGGGCAGGGAGCCCAGGTAATAATGACAAAGACAGCTTCATTTTATGACCACAAAGCTGAAGATAAGATTTGCTCTGGGGCTCAACTGCATCTACCTTCTTCTGACTTTCACCCAGCAAACGTCTGTGGTTTAGGAGAATGTGGGCTCACTGGTGAGAGGAAGAGAGGGGAATAGGGTGGAACAGAAGCACGAGGAAAGAGGGAACAGCAGTGACTTGAAATCCAGACACCAGAGGTACTCACTCTATCCCCAGACCACGGAGGGTTCTCTCTGTGCCCCACGCTGGCGTTTGTGCTGTGTTACTGGGAACACGAGAGGCTAGGACCCAGCTCAGCGCAGGAAATGCTGTCTGCGAAGGCGATTAAACAGACCCCGGGAAGATGGCCAATGAGACCAGAGCCTAGAATGCACCACTTCATCTTCAGTTGTCTCAAGACAAGTGACCTGTTCACAAGGCAGGACTGAGTAAGGAGAGGGAAGGAGGCCAAAAGGACCATTTGCAGCTTCAGACAGCAGGCATGGATTTAAGGCCAAATTCTGCGTGTGCGTGTGTGTGTGTGTGTGCTGTCTTGTCTTGTCTTGTGTAGTACCATTCTGTGTGCGAGGTAGACGTGCCCTGACGGCTTACAACAGACGGGCTCAGGGCGACACCAGTACATGAGACATCAAGACAGTCTTATTCCAGGTCCTTGAGAGTCAACGAGAGGCAGGGAAGCTACAGATAGGATACTAAACCTGACTGAGCCATGTCGGGTTGGTTTTCATTTTCAATATTTGGGCAAATTCTCTACTGCGCAGATTTCATCTAACTTGAGTCCTGGGGCCAAGGCCGGCGCCGGGCAAAGCTGTGGAACGGGTCTTGCATCTCGGAGCCCCCTTTGGAGTCAAAGGCACAGCTTTCAGTTCTAGGGTCTGTTAAATTTTAAAATGTTGCTTCTGTTGAAGAAACGCTCACTTTCATGATCCCAACGGGATGAACTCTTACAGGGAATTAGAAGAGCCAATATGGAGAAAAGATGGGAGGTGTGTCCAATCTGTCATCCTGACCACTGGGAAGTGTTTCTGGATGTTCTCTAGACTCTAGAACCGTAAATTAAGGTTCATAATCAGGGATTCTTTTTAAGGTAAAAATTTTAGAAAATTTCGTGGGGTCAGTATAGTTCAATACCTCAGACATAAGAATTTCAGTACCAAACAACTTAATATTCAGGAAAAAAAAAAAATCTCAAGAATCAAAGGTACTGTACTTACTAATACATCTTAGACAGGATTTGAAAAACAAAGGCTGAAACAGAAAGGACACTGTGTTTAACCTGAAGACAGCTATTCAGCATCATAAACCATTCCTGGATTCACCCTGCTGAGTCCTGGAACTGTCTGAGTGTGTTTCTTGAGTCAGTAATCAAATTGAAAACCTTTCTAAGATTTAAATTGGTCTGGCAAATTAGTCACTCACATTTTTGGTGTTTGAAACCAATGTGACCTTTCCTATCAAGGCATTATCTCAATCTCAAACCTCTGCTTCCTGTAATTAACATTGTTTTAAGAAAATATCAGCAGAAATTGACTTGTGGAAGCTGTGTCTGTATTACTTATTAAAAGCCTCACAATAGGCACAATAGACATTTGAACTGAAATGCTGAATTAATGAAAACAGCACTTTGTACTTTCCATTTGAACACGTCTTTCCTTAGCACCATAGCTTAACTTCTTTAGAAATGTAGCTTTTAGCAGAAAATGACAATTATGAGCCCTTTGAGATTTAAAATCTGAAACTCAAATGATCAAGCCTTAATAAAAGCCTAATAAATTCCTTTATGTGTTATATTATGTCTGCTTAATTACTCCAAGCCCATAAAGAAAGCAATGCAGAAGCAGAGTTTATATGTTAGCTTTACAGAAGAGTGGTTTTTGAGACTCTTTCCTCTAAATTTAATTTCTATGTATACATTTAAAAACATATATTCGGAAACATTTACAAATCTAAAACACAGATCGCTCCTATAAATATATTAAGTGGATAAGTTCTCTTGGAAGGCAAAAAGTGATTAAAGCCACCAAAAAGTTCTTTATCTCAAAACAGTATATTCTCAGTTCAGTGGGCATCTCTTTATTATTGCTAACAGTTTATCTCTTACGCTGATAGGAGAGAGAACTACCATTTCAATACTGTCTTTCTACAGAACATAAATAATCTTTTAATGAAGCAGGAAGTCACTGTTACTTGGAAAATGGTCTTTGCTTATCTGCTGCTGTTTAGGAAAATATTGCAAGCAAGATTATTTTTATTCTGATAATGTCAATCTTATCCAGTATCTCTGGAGGGGGGAAAATGTAGCCTTGTCAAGTACCTAAGGAAGATGACCCATATAATATAAGGTTTCCACAATGTCTTTAACTCAGAAGGACAGGGTAATTACTCCCTGCTGACACGTGTACAAGGCTGGATGTCTCTAGGTCATCCTCCCTATATACCTTGACCCTACCTTGACCGCTCCCACCCTACCCCCACAAGACGACAAAATGGGCTTACTGCACTAAAACTGACTCTCATTTTTCCTTAATTTGCATTTTCTAAATTTCCAGTAGCTATTTCCTTGAATTAGCCTCTGTGTAAGTAAAAATATACATGTGTCCAAAAAATGGTAGCGAATATAAAATTGTTCTACCCTCCAAAAGCAAAAGATGGAATGAAGACAAAAAGGTAGGAGAGCTCACCCACCATCTGAAAGCCAAAAGGTTCCTAGCAGTCGTTACTGAAGCTTTTGCACCTATGTATATTTAGTTGAACGTGGGTCTGCAAAAATATGTGCAGGCCATGAATATGCTACGTCCTGCCCAAATACGCAGAGTGCTTCCTCAGAGAACTGTCACAATTGGACAAAAGCAAACAGTAATCCCAAATCACAAGAACAAATCCTATACCTGTGGGGTCACAGTGGGTTTGTTTGTTTGTTTTAACATCTCTTGTTCTGGAAATACACTAATATGAAAATAGTCAGGACTCACTGCAAAGATCTTTTTCTTAAGAGTAGCTAGGAAGTCATTAATCTCTGTGTCTTGTGTATATGTAAACATATCCTCAGACCCAATCCATGGTCAGTGGAACTAGAGGGAAATTTTTGAATCTCAAACTCTGCCTGGAGCAGGTGATCTACACTGAAGACACAAAACAAATACACCAGGAGGCAGGATCTCAGCAGAGTGGTCATTAAGTGGATTAGGCATCATTGTGTAGAGTGGCTATCTGTGAGAAATGTGTAAACCAGGGCAACTGAGGACATGTTCTCATAAAACAGAATATATTACAGATACGGTTATCTGCCTTGGTCTAAAAGACTTCACCGAGTACGCACCACATGTCAGGCACTGGGCTGGGCTTTGGGGAGATCTCAGTGAGCAAAACCAGATTCGATCCTTGTCCTTTGGGAGCTTACTATGAGCTTGTAAGGGTCATGGCTATGATCAAATCATCATACACGTAGGTAACTGATGGCTGTTATGAGAGTGCTGCTCTCTCACCTGCTCTCTCTCACCTGCTGCTATGAGAGTGTATACGGCAGTGATCTGGGTTAGTCAGACAAGCCTGGGAGAGGTTGCCTGAGGAAGCCCTGGGGGTGAGAACTGGCAAGGTGACCAGGTACTAATGGGGTGAAAGACGAGAAGAGCATTTTGGGCAGGGAAACCGCATGGAAAGGCCCCGTGGTGGGAAGGAACAGCACTGCTTGAGGGAAGCAGAAGAAGGCAAGGTGTGCCCGGGGCAGAGACAGCCAGGGGGAGCCAGGGGAGAGATTCAGCCTCACACATACACAAAGGGTTTGGCCTTTTTCCTAAAGGGAATGGAGAGCCGTTGAGGAGTTTTAAGGAGAAAGGTGATATAATCAGGTTCGTTGGCCTAAAAGACCATGCTGGTTTCCCTTAGGTGAATAGACCTGAGAAGGAACTAGAATGAACTCAGAGGGACCAGTTAGAAAATGACTCCTATAGTCCACACAAGAGAAGAGGGTTGCCCAGGCCAGAGACGGGTTTTAAGTAGAAACAGGCAAATGCTTCCTGGCCTGTAATCAGTGTGGTACGACTCACTGGCAGATTTTCCTTTCTCTGGATAAGAGATGTGGTGCTGTAACTTCGAAATGAAAGCATCTTTTGGCACAATGAAACTTTACCCTGGAAAGACAGATCACATGCAGCTACACATAGGACTACAATTATATAAAGCTAAAAATACTTAATTAGGTACACCCATGTTTCTAATTGAAAAAAAATCAAGGTTAGAGGCTGACGGTCTAAAAAGTTAAATGGGAAATCCCTGTGGCATGTTTAGTTATTCTGGACTGTTTTAAAGGATACACTATTTCTGTTTACCTAAATTAAACCGCTTAGGTTCTAGACGGCATTATTTGTAGTCAGCGATGAAATTCACACTATGTTTCCAGACTTAAACTGTCAATACTTCTGTGAACACCGCCATACACGATTTGCTTGTGACTGCTCAAGCCTCAGCAGAAGGAAGATGGAAATACATGAGGAACTGACACACATGCATAAAATGGAGCACATGCTGGGTGCTCCAGAAAGGGAAACAGAGGAGCAGAGACTCATCCCGAGCTTCAGCAAACAGGTTAACCAGTGCCTGTAGTTATCGGGCTTGCAATCTCATGATGATCACGAGGGGCCCCGCCCGCCCCCACCTCCAGCAAAGCAAGCACAGCACGTCGGATCCCTGCAGATGCAGAAAGCTGAAGGCAACAAAGAAAAGCTTGGACTTTCTGTCCCTGGAATGGGACAGGACGAAATGGACTACAATAAACAACAGTTTGAGCAGGATAATTTGATGCACTGGGTCCTTAAGCTTCTCCAGATGCTGAACCCTGCTTGGGACGTGAGATCCAAGAAGAGCATTTGCCTCCTGAATAAAGTAGGGCTGGGTGAAACCCGAAAAACGACACCTCCTTGTATACATAGAAACTGGCTCATTAACATGCATATCCTCAGGTAGCTACACCAACCCACGTGTAGAATATATGCAATAGTCATACATGTTACAAACCTGTGCAGAACACCAGACTTACACATACGTACACAACAGCGCTCGACCATTGGCCTAATAAATGACAGCAGAGCCAGAAAGAAACTCAAATGCTCACGAGGACTCTTAATGTGGAAATAGCAGCATATCGGCATCAGGCTCACTTAACATCATATCGCTCCACAACGATTACAAATAAAATGCCTCCGAATAACATTTCTTTTCCAAATAAACAAGCACATGCAGACACAGATTTTCGACTGTGAAGATTTAATTCACAACAGAAGGATGTTGCTTATGGAGTGAGAAGTGAAATCACAGTCCCCCTGGGCACATCCAGGTGTCTCCCAGTTTTCCATAACAAGGCTGAGTGATGTGCTTGCATTTTCAAAGACTGTTTTGTTTCAGTAAGGCCAGTTTAGGTGACTGGTAGATGTCATAATGAAATAGGACTACCGCCAAACTACTGATTTTGGTCAGGATGACTGAGAACCAACAAAACAGCGTGCTTTTACTGGTGAATATTTTGACTTGGTTTTACTTCTACGTAACTAAAGTAAAAAAAAAAAAAATTATAAAAGCAAAAACGAAACATCAACACAAGCATATGGTTTTGCAATTATACACCACGCTTGTGTAATCAAGGACGATGAGAAAAGACAATCTTAAGAACAATAGGTAACACGTACTGGCTGTCTGTTGTCTTATTGTGAAAGGTACTGAGTTGGTGACTTCACATACATTTATCTTGTTTAAAACCCTGCAAGGGGACTGTTATTCACCTCGTTTTAACACTTCCGTCTCAGAGCATCAAAGCAAATGTGTCCAGTGTCTTAGAGCTTTTAAGTTACAGCTTTTAAGTTACGGGCTCAAACTCCCGTGTGCTGAATTCTGCCAACCTCAAAAGCCCATCCTTCTTCCCACCCCACCTACCGTCTCTAAAAATATCATCACAGAAACAAAGAACAGAGTGCAGAAAAAGTAATCAATAAACACATACTAAGAGCCCAAGGAATGCATGGCTAAAACGTGCTTCAATCCTATGCTAGAAACCTACCCAGGCAGACTGTAGAGGCTTCCACTTGGCAAAGCTTGCGAGCCATTCAGGGCTCTTTTTCCTGTCTACCTCAGATGGCCGGACACAGTGGCAGGCATACCAATCTTGCCCCTCAGGGTCAAGTGATCTCTCCGTACCTTCCCAGCTGGTTACATTCGATCACTCCCACCGCACAAATTCTTCAGTGGCTGCCACTCTAGCCGACCTGTCTCTACCTTCCTTTCCCTACATTCCTTCCTCGTGGGCTTGTCCCGCCATTCCACAAATGGTGCTGGAAAACCTCCCTTTCTCCCTCTCTTCTTTACAAAAGCACTCAGTGTTTTAGACGTTTAAGAAAATACATAAGGGCGCACACAGAAATAAAATCAGGAATTATGCCACTTACAGATAACTACTGTTAACATCATTGTGTATATTTTACCGATCTCACTTTTTTCTAAGGAAATGTATAATCGTTACTATTTTTATAAAATTGATACCATGTATATATGTTATCTTGTAATACTTTTTTAATGTTTGACATGATCAATAAACATTCAATATTCAATATTCTTCTTCAACACAATTTTCAGGGACTGCATGACATTACATTATATGAATGCAGGGTATGTGACTCGTCACCTATCACTGGATATTTAGGTTGTTATAAAATTTTATCATAAACAGTGCTGTAATGAACATCCTCATATATTTATATTTACTCAGATCAGCGGGTTTTTTTCTTTATAACATATGCCTCTGTACATTTGGAAGGCTTTGATATGGTCAGTTTGCCCTTCTCACAGATTGTATGTACTAGGTACTAATACATGGGAAACGGGTATCTTGAACGTAACGAGTCGCTACTTGCAAAGTGACTTAGAAGAAAATTAACTAAGCCGTTCAACAAAATGCATTAACCTTCTAAATGTCCTTTTTAAAAAATGTTTATTTATTTATTTTTGAGAGAGAGAGAGAGAGAGAGAGAGAGAGCGAGCGCACTCTACCAGTGCAGAGCCTAATGCAGGACTCGAACTCACATGCTGAGATCATGACCTGAGCCAAAATCGAGAGTCAGGTGCCACCCAGGCACCCCCAAACCTTCTAAATGTTCTAAAGACTAGGGACACAGCAAGTGGACCCAATCCTTGGTCTTATACAGCTTTCATTATATCAAGACATAAAATGAAGGAAGGAATAACAGTAAACCATAAAAAGTGCAGAAACGGGAGGTCATGGGAATGGAGAATGGCTAGACGGGCAAGGCAGGTGGCGGTGGAATGGAGTCTTAGGACTGACGGGATGTCCTGGGCAGGGTCAGGCTTCTCAGCAGCTCCTCAAACCAAGTTCCTCACCCTTCCTGCTGCCACAACTTTTCCCCTCTCCTCCCTACGCTTTCTATTTTTTATTTCTAGCTTGAAATGAGGTGAAACAAAATATTTTATTTCAAAAGTCCCCTCTCAACTATAAAAGAAAATGCTACATTAAATGCAATAGCTTCTTGGGACACCTGAGTGGCTCAGTCGGTTGAGCGCCCGACTTCGACTCAGGTCATGATCTCACGGTTCGTGAGTTTGAGCCCTGCATCGGGCTCTGTGCTGACAGCTCAGAGCCTGGAGCCCACTTCAGAATCTGTGCCTTCCTCTGTCTGCCCCTCCGCAGCTTGCACTCCGTCTCTCGCATGGTCTCAAAAATAAATAAACATTAAAAAAAAATTAAATACAACAGTTTCTTAACCCCCCACCCCCACATATATACACACTGGTTAAAAGCAGAATAATTCTGGAGAAAAAAGTAGGTAAAATAAAGCAATTACTTGGCGAAAAGCATTTTTCTAGAACATTATGCAGATGTGAATTACGGTTTTTTTCAGAACTAAGTTTCTAGATGTATCATCATCAATACAGCAAACACTCCTCATGAATGTAAATGGCTACCGAAATTGGTCAGCAGTAAAAGGCATAAAGGTTTTAAAAGAAAGCAATCAGAACACACAGTAATTATATTCTCAAAATAACTTCACGATCCCTGCATTTTAATATTTTACATTTAGCAACCACTGAAGCTAACAGCTTCTACAAAGTATGCTACTTTTCCATTTCATGTAGATAAGAGTCAAACAATTAGAAAAATTATGTCTAATGAGTCTGCTTTAGAAACAGAGCATACTTCTTCTCTCAAGGAACAAATGTATATAAAGATTGGAAAACACATCTAGACTTGGATAACATTTTGGTCTTTTAGAATACATAATATTGGTACAAGGTAATAAGTCACGCACCACTTATTTGTTTGAGGTATAAGACACTTTGCATTTAAGGGAGAAATGGAGGGGTCAGAGGGAAGGGATACTGAATTGACTTTGATTCCTTAGAGCGGTTTTACATGTGTTACCTTCTTTGTAATTAAATTTTAAGCATACACATAAAGAGCAAACCCAAGCCTTCCATCATATGTGTTCTGCAAGAGCATGGGTGATATATGCAGCATTTACCCAGTGATTACGGAAAGCGTTTTTCTGACTCTTTACATTAGTTTATTTCATCATTAAGATGACCCAGTGGGAAAATGTACTTGTATTATTTCCATTTTATGGATGAGGAAACGTAGGCACAGAAAAATTACATATCTTTTCCAAGGGTATTTGGCTAGTAAAAGGCAGAGCTGGGGATTAAAGGCAGACGTGAGTATGCATGAAATCTAGATGGCATCTGGGGTCCCACTGCCCCCTTAGTTCCAGGCTCCAACCTCCCACATTTTGTCTTATGGACAAAAGCTCAATGCCCTTCTCCAAAGGACTTCAAACATCAAGGGGTAAGGGACTTGTGTTCTCAAGGTCACGTCTAGCTCCCAACTTCTGGTCTCTTGACTTAGTTTCGTGGGTAAGTGCACACAGAAAAAATGCAAACCGCCTAAAATGGGATATTAGTTATTCTCCCACTACTTCTCTCCCTTTTACCACCTTCTCTTATTTATACCGAGAGAAAAATTCTATTTTTCTACTGCAGAGCACTTAGTTCTACCTTCTAGGGTCTTGTTTCCTTCTAACTCACAGCCTCAGGTTCTTACTTTGTCCATGAAACTGTTTATCAGGACAGTTTCCTAAACAATGCTATTTCCTTGCCTAAGAGGAATTCTGTTGCCGGCTGAGAGAATGATACCCTTCCCCCTCACTCTGTGCACACAAATATGGAAGTGAGACCTCCTATATTATGATTATTATAAAATATTGCTATTGATGATTACGTAGCTGCCACAACAGAACAAATCTGGCATATGTTCACTGACTTATCACAATAGAGACAGAAGCAATCCGAGTTCAAATGACATCAGGTTAATTCATTAAAGTCTTAACTAAATCCATACGGGAGCAATTATTTTTCTTTGTATTTGAGAATCCATCGTTAGAAATGACAATGCTGAACGATAAAAAGAAATCACATACCTCTATCCTGTCAATGAGGTTGTCAATATAGTTACCAAGTGTTAAAAAGTCATGTCAAAACACTGGCAGCAAAAACGGGCTAGGAATATAATTGGGGGCATATACAAATTACTAAATCACATGGATTTAATTCATATGAAAATGAATTTCCAAAACATCACCTACTTCTGAACCGACTTCTGAATTATTCACGTGGCTTTATATACTACAGGGGATTAAAAAGAGTAGGAGAAAGGATTGAAAAATAAATTTCAGAAAATGAAGCGAAGCTTCACGAATTGCTCATATCATTAAGACTCAACAAAAATATTTCTTGAGCACTGACGCAAGGCCACCGAGGTTGACTCGTGTCTGATGCCCCCAGGAGTTGAGTGATGTACAGCCCAAGGGACTGCACACCACACGAGGTGGCCCTGTGTGTCGGGCACTCTGTTGGGCAACGACCATGAAAAATGAAGAGTAATTCAGTCTTTCAGAAACAGTCTTTGCCTTCAAAACGGTGGCACAGTAATTGAAGAAAAATTGCATTAAGCATTACGGATATGTATAAAACATACTTCATAATTTTGAGCAGGAAATAAATACAAGTTCAAAATGAGAGGGGTTGCTGGCAGGGGCTCTCGGCCACAGCATCACTACGTGCTCCTCGAGATCAAGCCCTGCCATTAGGAGTCACCGCGTCACTTGAACTCACTCAGGCAACGTTTGCTGGATGCGTGTTTGTGGAGGTGATATATAGCACGGGTTACGCGTTGAGTAAGCAGCTGTCAGCTGTCGAAGAGGAGGGACTCTGTCTTACTCGACACCCCCCCCCCCATCACCTTGCTCAAGACCTGCTACCTACTGAGTGCTCCATTCATGTTCAGCAATTTAATGGGAATTCGAGAAGGCAGCAGGTTCAACCGGAGACTATTACTATGCTCACCTGCAGGCAGAAAGTTAGGAGTCCCTCCCACCCCCCCCCCCCCAAAAAAAGGAGACAAAAGCTTTGTCAAGGCAGAGAAGAACCTCTTCTGAGGTAGAGAAGATCATGAATGAAGCACTACAAATGCATGCAAGGGGGAGGGAAAGAAGTTAAAAAAAAAAACAACCCAAAACAAATAAAAAAGGTCACAGATGTCTTCATCTTCTCACTTAACGAAAGGGACAATACCCTCAGGAAGGGCATAGGTAACTGCCGGCAGCCTATTATCGTTACTCCACTGGAGTGCGTAAGATCCGAGCCTCGAGAATGGCAAAGGCTGAGAATCATCGTCGCGTGGGTTTGGGGTAGGGGTGGGGGGGGCATGCTAGGGAGAGCTAGAAAGCTTAAAAAAAAAAGATACGAACCATATTTCTCACAGCAATGCTGTAACTGTTCAATAGTTTCATCAAGGACTGTGCTAGGCACCGTGGGGAATTCAGAGAAACCAGAGATACGGCGCTTGTCCCTCAAAAGTTAAATAACAGCCCCGAGAAATTTCATGGTTGGATGTGAAGAGATGCCAAAAGAAGTGAAAAAGATAAGGGCAAAACGTTCTGCAACAAGAACTATATTCACGGCGTGTTATCTCTTTCCACGTCAAATGCTATTAATGCTCCCCTCTACTGTCTTTTTAGTGTTGTTTTGCGGCTTAGAGTCAATAAAGTCATTTTCTGGCCTTCACGTTGGAATAGTTACTTTAGTAGGTATTGGGGGTTCTTCTTCTGTTTGTGAAAAAAACTGTGTCTCTTCAAGGGTCACTGAACAAAACAGGTCACAGAGCTCTGGCTGAGCACAGGGTCATTTCTTAGGTGGGCAGCACGGATGATTTTCAGAACGACCGCGCAAACACAGGCCTGCTTCCCGGAGCTCTGGGCACAAACAGCAACTGTTACGGCTGTCCATCCGCACAGGGGCTGGGTCTGAGGGGGTTAAACCACGAGTCAAGTTATTGTCGCTTCTCTTCTGAGTTAGCACAGCTTTTCTCTAATTCTCCAGAGCTAGGCGGCTGACAGCATGGATTTTTATTGAAGAAATGCTATGACATTTGTTCTAAATGTCACATTTCTCCCCCACAAACTAAAAATAGCGTCACCATACCCCTACCCCTAATAAAATTGTTGGCTTGGAAATGACATTGATAAGCAAAATGAGGCATCTAACCTTTTCTCCCCTTTTCTATAAATGTTTTATTTATTCCTGAGTAACATTTGGTATCTTTTGTGGGCCGAGATCAAAGGGACAAATCAGTAAATTTCACTGCTCAAGTAGTCTTTACAGTCCGGGATTGTCATTTTTTAAGGCATGTTCCAGGCAGGCACTGCTGTGAGGAGTGATCTAGTGACTGACAGAAAATATCTGTAGAAATAATGTGTGCTCTCATAGTAATGTGACATTTTATGAGCAGTTTGACTGTTTTCATTACTCGGGGTTCAGTCTGGTGAAGAGTGAGTTCGAAAGAAAGCCAGCAGCGGAATACGGAGGGCCTGTCAGGACGAAGTTGATAGGACGACCTTGAGATTGGGCTGCTGGACCTAATAAGACTTTGTGGCAATTATCTGAAAGCATTTTAAATATTAAGTTGACTTGAATGCTTAATCTGATCAATTCCAAGGTCACTGGTCCTACGGATAAGAGCGCTCGGCTGACTGATGCCAGAGAGCCAGGTTTCAAGCAAACTTGGCGGAGGTGTGCGCTAGACCTGCCCTCACCGCCCTGACCGGGTTTTGTTTTCGAGGTGAAGACTTACGGCTTTCGTTACGGTGCACTGCCTACCCCAACTATTCTCTTTGGTGGTGGAGTTGTGTAGAGAAGAAGGCACTGCTGGAAAACGCGGCCCTGAACCAAAGGCCAAGAGAGCAAGCTTGCACAGGTGCTCTCGGGGCATCATCAGGAGTTCTGATCTTTAGCGCGACAAGTAAGGACACCGTGGACCCTGCGTACAAATACCAAACACCCATTTCTTTCTTGCTGCTGGAAGGGTGTGCCATTCGGTAAATGGGCAGTTATGCCGGAAGTCTTTGCATCCTGGCTACTCATTTGAACTGGGGGGTTCAGACACGTATCTATGCGCTATTTCAGTGGTGCACCATTTGATTTTTTAATTGTTTGTTTAGTGTTTATTTTTGAGAGAAAGAGACACAGCGTGGGGGGGGGGGTGGGCAGAGAGAGAGAGAGAGGGAGACACAGAATCCGAACGGGCTCCAGGCCCCGAGCTGTCATCACAGAGCCGGACGCGGGGCTCAAACCCGCCAGCCCCAAGATCATGACCTGAGCAGAAGTCGGACGCTCAACCGACTGAGCCCCTGAGGCGCCCCTTAGCGACGCACAATTCGGAATTTCCAAATGACTTCAGGATTGGTAGATGCCACGGACCCACTTAAAAGAGTGAATGTAGCCAGCTTCCCAGGGTTTACTTCCTTCCTGTCACGCATACAGTCACCTTCAGAAAGGCCTGAAGGTCCACTCTAAATTTTCAATTAGTTTTATTAGCATTTCCCTTCATGGCCCCTGGGTGAAGGCAGTCTCTTCCTCAGGTTCATTCACAAACACTTCCTTCTTGTCTGCCTTTCCCTCCCCCTCCAAAACAAAACATTTATTAACCGAAGCTTCCAACTGTGACAGAAATTACAGTCATGTTAATGGTACAGCTGGTGTAAAAAATGCAATCTAAAAACATGATTAAAAAACTCAGGAGCTAGGTACCCCAAGTTCATCTCGGATATGGCTGACCAGACATCTATGAGGGAGGAAATACACGTTTTTGGTTAATTAATTTGCTTTTATCCATCCCTGTAATTAGAACATGCTTTTCCCCTACTTAATCCTAAAACAGTCATTAGATTTAATAAACCTTTCTCGATTGCCACAAATGAGAAAATGAATTAGTTTAAAAGTATTAAGCTGGTATTAGCGGTATGATTGTAACATTATGTGAATAAAAATGTTTTTCTTTAATTATTTAAGATTAAATAATATCATAGCTTGTGGCAAAAGAGTACACAGGGTTTTCTTTTTTCTTTCTTCCTTATGTTGTTCATAAGGCACTGAAAACATTAATGTTGCCTCCACAGATTACGTTCCACCAAATGGAAGTGATTATTAATCATTCTTTCCAAAAATCAACCCATAATTAGCTTTTCCTCAAGTTAAAGTGAAGACAGAATCCCACGTGACCACAGGAAGAGAGGGTGGTCATCGTGGCCCTAACTGAAAAACTGAAAAGCTTGGTTTACATAACTTTCAAGGCTCCTGTGAACTGACAGTGGAAAGAGATGCCAGCTAGGCCTTATTATTCTTATTGTCCTGACCTCTAAGCCTCTGTGCTGTGGCCTGATCTCTCAGGGCCTCCCGGGTGGCCTCCTGCCCCCAGAGCTCCCCATCACGCTCTATTGGCCAATCCCGTAAGAGTTAAGTTATACATGTGGTAGTGCTACTTTTCACATGATGAAAGGGTAAAAGCCTTTCTAAAAGGTGAAAAGCAGGGGCACCTGGGTGGCTCAGTCGGTTGAGCATCTGACTCTTGGTTTCGGCTCACGTCAAGTTCTCACGGTTTGTGGGTTCAAGCCCTGTGTCAGGTTCTGCGCTAACAGCACGGAGCCAGCTTGGGATTCTCTCTCTCTGTCCTTCCCTCACTCGCACATGTTCTCTTGCTCTCTCCCTCAAAATAAAAAAAATAGAATAAAAGTGAAAAACAATACACTATAAAGTTGAGGACCCAAGCTTTCCAGACTTTGTTCATCAAATGAGGAGTGGATAAGCAAGAGGACACACACACATACACACAATGGAATATTACTCAGCCATAAAAAAACAATGAAATCTCTTGCAACAACATGGATGGAGCTAGAGAGTATAATGCTAAGCAAAATAAGTTTGTCAGAGAAAGACAAATACCATGGTTTCACTCATATGTGGAATTTAAGAAGCAAAACAGATGAACGTATGGGAACGTGGGGGAGAAGAGAGGTAAACAAACCATAAGAGACTTTTTTTTTTTAATGTTTATTTATTTTTGAGAGAGAAGTAGCTCAAGCAGGGGAGGGGCAGACAGAGAGGGGGAGAGAGGATCTGAAGCGGGCTCCACACTGTAGCACAGGGCCCGATGTGGGGCTCAAACTCATAAACCACGAGATCATAACCTGACGTGAAGTCAGACACTTAACAGACACCCCATAAGAGACTCTTAACTAGAGAGAACAAACTGAGGGTTGATGGAAGGAGGTAGGTGGGGGATGGGCCAGACGGGGGATGGGCATTAAGGAAGGCACTTGTTGAGATAAGCGCTGGGTGTCGTATAGTAAGTGATGAACCACTAGGTTCTGCACCTAAAACTGATATCACACTGTTTGCTAGCTAACTGGAATTTAAATAACAACTTGAAAAAGAAAAAAAAGGAAAGTTAGAAGCCAAACACAATCATTGTAAGTAGGGGGCTGTCTATAGATCTTTATTCTGCACTTTGATCCATAGCAACATATTTATAGTCAGCTGTCATGTGGCTAATTAGAGTATGAGAATAAATGTGAAATAGCTGTTAAGGTGGAAAAAAGAAGCATCTCAACAAAATGACTTCATGCATGAAAAATAACCCACGTTGGTCCACACCTGGATCATGTGATACACTCATAAGCAAAAAACCATTGGTTGGATGGCAGGCTGTGGAGCACTCACACTTCCCCCAATCGACCCTCTGCCTGTGCCTGCTCAAGGCGCCTTTGGTCGCGGCATCCACAGCGATTATTGCTTACGGGCCGTGGGCAACTCTGGGCTCCCACAAATGTAGACGTGGACCTGGGTCATCAGATGGGAAAGGGCAGGCGAGGACAATGGCAGAGACTTGAGGGTACCCTGGACAGGAAGGTAAGTTTGACACTATCCTAGAGCGAGACTATCCTCCCAAGAATACACGAGAGGCTCTACAAGTGCTTCTACATATCCTCCTCCTCACTCCAAAACTCGGAAGGTTAAGAGCGAAGGCAACGAGCTCCAGGTGGGTCTTGCCACATTGATTTGGAGCTGGGCCTTCCTTGGAATTGGTAGGACAGGTTAGAAAGGTTAAGGGTCAGAGATCAAAATCGTTTTGTTTTGTTTGTTTGTTTTCCCTCCTGCGCTAAGGAACATAAGCAATACTGTGGGTAATTTTTATGGAAGGATGGTACTCCACGCAGCTGTTGGTCGGTCATGTCAGCCCTGTTATTATTCTAATTTCAGAGTAGGTAAAAACCCAAGACCCAGAAGGTGCATGTTGGAGCTCTGGCAAATGCCTGGTCCCTGACTCCCAAAGCAATATTTGGTGATAAATTTTCTCTTACGAGGCAACCGCCTATGACACATGGTGCAGACCCACTAAGCAGAAAGATGCAAGTCTGGACCCGAGCAGTTGAGAAGTGCAGAATCTCGAAGCCAGTTTTCACATGCATTTATTCTAATGAAACGTGTTACATTTGAGGCCTCCATAACTCTTAGAAGATACCGCTGTGTGGCCTAGTGTCATTGGTACGGAACCACAGGGTCAGCCACAAATCAGCCGCGTGATTTTGGAGAGACAGTTTCTCTCAGCTGTGGTTGCCTCGTAGGAAAGCGAAATGGTTAGATAAGACGAGTGCCAGGATTCCTTCTAACACTAAAATTACTTGATTTCATTCTATTCCCTAATACCACAGATTGCAAAGTCTGATTTGCTATTCTTTGTTGAGATTAACTTTGAATGCTCCCTAAAAAGAAGCTAGGAATTAAGTTAAGAATAAACTGCTCCTTTATAAATGAGGTGGAATAAAAGAGATGAGGGTCAAGTTGGATGCTTGACCTAAGGGTTAATAGAGAATTCCAGTTTTCTGGGATGTCGCTAACACCGTTTCACGGGAGAAAAAATATATATATATACATCCTTTCTAATAATAATGTTATAAAGCTCTGGGGATTTTTTTTTTCTCCTTTCTTTTTAAGAGGTACTACAGAGGAGATATTTATTCTGAATGTGAAAAGATCAGTTCGGTAAATGAAGACATTTACAGTATTACTTTAATTTAAAAATTTTATAGACTTTCTGCTCTTCATCGTTAAGAACAAACATGAAAGTCTGCACACTTTTAACAGCCAGGACATTGTTCTGAGGAGGAAAAGGTGACTGCCTGGCATGAGGGGCTGCGTGTCCTCTGTGCGTGCAGATAAGCTCCCCGCCTTGGGCCTGCAGACCTCATAGAAACACGCGGAGGACAGTAAACCCTTTTGGTTCCAGGCTCCAGGTAACCTAAGGGGACATGACCACCTAGTGCTCCAGCCTAGCAACACAACGGATATTTTGGACACCTGATGAAGCAGAGGCCACATGGTGCAAATGTCTGTTTTAAAGCAAATGCGAACACTTCAACAGGACATCTTAGAAAATATGGGAAGTGACGGCCTTCCGCTGCTCTCCCCCTCCACCTCCGCCCCAGCCTGCGTCGTCTCATTTCTTTCACTTTCATTTTTTAGTTTCGTTTTATTTTTTTAAGTTTACTTATTTATTTTGTCAGAGAGAGAGAGAGAGATGCAGGAGGGGCAGAAAGAGAGAAGGAGAGAGAATCCCAAGCAGGTTCCACACCATCAGCACAGAGCCTGATGGGGGGCTCAAACTCACAAGCTGAGCCGAAACCAAGAGTCGGACGCAACCAACTGAGCCACTCAGGCGCCCCTCACTTCCTTCACTTTTAAATGTTTATTTTTGAGAGAGAGCAAGCAAAAAGGGGAGGATCGGGGGGCAGGGGGCAGAGGATCCCAAGCAGACTCCGTGCTGACAGCACAGAGCCTGATGCAGGGATTGAACCCATAAACCGTGAGATCATGACCTGAGCTGAAGTCGGACGCTTAACCGCCAGAGCCACCCAGGCGCCCCTCCTTCACCTTTCAGAACAGGTGAATCAGTCCGAACTGCCCTCAGAATCTGTTGCCAGCGTGTGACTCTGAGCTCCCACTCATAGGACAGTCCTTGCCACATGGAAGTTGTTTCAGAAACAGTTGTTACTGAACACACGGGGCCTCACTCTAGTGGAGGAAAAGCACCTAATGCTTGAGGAAGCTCTACGTCATCTGACCATGACTGTGGGGTTAATAGGACAACCATTTTCGCACATCAGAGAACTGAGGATCACAGAAAGGGACCAACTGGTTCAAGAGAATATGGCACGATAGTGAGAAGATTTTTATGTACAATGCTTTGTGTAAAGTACTATAAATCAAAGTAATTAATAGGATTCTGGCCCAGCTCCAGAAATTAGGGTGAAATTAAAAACTTCGTACAGAATTATATATATATATATATATTTTTTTTTTTTTAACATAATGTGCCTGCTAAAATTCTGGTGTTTTACACTTTCGAACTCCCTCCTCAGTTGGCTGTAAATAAGGAAGTGCTCCTCCTCTCTCCCAGAACACGAGGCGATTCGGCACGGTGAGATGCACTGTTCTACAACCTGCCTTGTTCCAGGCAGGCTGCCACTGGGCGTTCAACCGAGAGCAGCCAGCTACACAATCACCCTCCTGACTAGAGTCCCTGGAGACACAGGTCTGGAGAATTATGGCATTAAGAACCAGTGTCTGACACAATCAATAGTCTTTCAGGTTGACTTAATGGGGAAAGAAAACAGTATTAAACAATTATACTGCACATGAACATTCTACGTCAGGGTGAACAGTGGATCATTTTTATGGTTTAATAAAAATGTATTTGCTTTTGTTTATTACAAATACATCAAGAAACTGAGACAACTGGCAAAGAATGGCAGTTGGCCGGCAAGACAGCAGCTAAAAAGTAAAAGCCCAATAAATTAAAAAAATAAAATAAAATGTCGATTTCTTTTTTTTCTCCTTTTTTTTTTTTTTCAACGTTTATTTATTTTTGGGACAGAGAGAGACAGAGCATGAACGGGGGAGGGGCAGAGAGAGAGAAGGAGACACAGAATCGGAAACAGGCTCCAGGCTCTGAGCCATCAGCCCAGAGCCTGATGCGGAGCTCGAACTCACGGACCACGAGATCGTGACCTGGCTGAAGTCGGACCCTTAACCGACTGCGCCACCCAGGCGCCCCAATAAAATGTCGATTTCTAATTTAAATAACATCAAGCCAACTTTGCTGAGAACAAAACAAAAAACTCATGTGTGAAGTTGTCATCCTCGTGTTTTTTCCTCGACAAAAAAATTATCAGAAGAGCTTTTCTAATGAAAAATATTTAAGGCTTATGTGGTTCTACCCTGCCTTCATGAGACGCATTTATCATGACAGACACACTTGCTTGGATGAGACAACACTGGCTTTTTTCTTAAGATTTTATTTTTAAGTAATCTCCACCTCCAATGTGGGACTGGAACTTACAACGCCAACATCAAGGGTTGCGGGCTCCTCTGAGCCAGCCAGGCGCCCCCGTGATATAACACTTAACCAGAAAAAAAATAATAAGGCCGCAAAATAGGGACACAAACTTTTAGAAATTTATCGCTGTGTGCGTTTTTAACTTTCGAAATCACGGTTCGCTGACCTATGTGTACTTCTGGTCGCTTTTATTTTTGATCTTCTGGCAAAACCGTGTTTTTGCCTTCAAGAGATGAAATATAATGAAATGACATATGAACTTACAGCCTGGGTTCACCATCCGAGAAGAAGGATTAGGCCGAATCAGCAAACTGATGAGGTCCTTTACATTTTGAGCCTGACGGAATGATTGTCTAGCTACATGTGGCAGAGATCATGCATTCTTCTCCGTAACAAGGCAAATTAGGTATTTATGCTTCTATTCCAAACAAAGCGGACGTGCTGTCTGGCAGGGATTTTTTTCTACCCTAGTTAGAACTCTAGTAAGTAAAGCTTATGAGTTGGCTCATTGGCACTTCAGCCCTGCTGCGCATAAACAATCTTGATGAGGGCCATTCTGTGTCTTATTTAATAGTCAATAAGTGCACCACTGCCATTATCGTGTCGAACTTCTCGTAATAATTTTGTGAAAATAACGTTTCTGGCTTGGGTTTGCACACAAACTAGTTCATATTTATTCTTCAAGACCGCGGTTACTACAGTTTGTGCTTCCCTTTTCTCCTAACACGTTCTATTTGTATTATTTGTGTTCTTGCCTAAGCTTCTGGCTCCAATTCTCAACACAGCTGCTCGCCTCTGAGTCTTTGTAACACGCTCACGGAGCTCCTCACATCCTCGGCACGTCGGCCACTGCCGCCCAGAATCTGCTCAGCTGCGGCCAATGCCACGAAGGCGCACAGTCTAGGAGCCCAGCCGGCCTCGCCTGGTTCTGGAGCCCATCACTGCTGGAGTGGCAGTACACTGATGGCCGCTGGCTCATTAGGAGGCAGGTGCTCAAATTAGCTGTGCTACCACAAACCCTGCTGGATGAAGTGGAAACTGGGCACCCCAACTCTGTGGAGCTCTCCTGACACTTCTCACTGTGGCGTCGACCCACGCAAGTCGGCTTGTTTGGGTTTTCTGCTTGGTAGTGCAGCTCTGGTCTGGGGCTACAGTCTTACCCAGAACTCGAGACAGTCAGCGGGGACCCTCATCCTCACCACTTGTGTGTGTGTCTATCTCTCTCTCTCTCTCAAGTTAGCCCTTCCTGTGCCAGGAGCAGAGGAAAGAAAGGAAAGGATCAGCAGTTAAGTTCCTGCTTCCCTCAGCACCCAGTCCGGAATCTGGTGGGAAACAAGGTCATTGCTATCCTCGACCACTGACACTCAAAAAGCTGGGGTGAAGACCAGCTTTCAAAAAGAATGTTCCCGCCTTTTGTTCTTCTTTTCTTTTCTGACAAAAAGTTCAGGTGCATCAGCAACCAGCTCACTTCTAAAATACGATAAAAATTAGTGACTAGAAAAGTAACGTTAAAAAGACTTTTTACTAAAGACTGAAGAGACACAAAATTATTCTGTCAGATTCCAAGATCTTAATCCCACTTCTGCAGTTGTCTCCCTTGGGACAGGCAGGGTCTGGGGACCGTGCTCAGAACCACACTGGCCAGGGCCACCCACTGTCCTGTCCCAGCCGTGGTCTTAGAGCTACCGAGGGGATTGAGCCCGAGCCAGCCCCACCGTAGGGATAATCTCCCATCCTTTCCCCTTACTCTCGCCTACCCCTGCACAACTTCCCTCCATCCACGGTGTCAGTGTTGCCAATATCCCAGCATGCCTCGTGCCGGGGCTCTTCCTAGCTATGAAAAGCGCACGACTGATATCTGCCAAATGAACTCATTCTTGTCTGAAAACGTCACTGATGCGTTCATTCGAAAAAATTTTGATTAAGTGCTCAGTATGTGTCAGGGACTGGATGAGCTCCTAGGACACCCAACTTGTTCTTAAATGGGTTTTAGTCTGGTGGGAAAGATGGAAAGTAAACAGACAACCACAATTCATTGGGGTAAATGTCACGGCAGAGGGAAGTGCAATTGCTTTGAAGACACATAAAAGTGCCCCTTATCCCAGTCTGGGTTTGAAACCAGCAAAAGCTTCCTGGAGGAGGTGGTGCCTAAGCGGAGTCCTGAGAGATGAGAAGATGTTCACTAGAAGAGAAAGTGGGACAAAAGCAGAAGAAACAAAATCTACAAAGATAAAGAAATAGGGCTGGGTACGGTCCAGAAGTAGCTCAGTAAAGCTTAAAGATACAGTACAAGGGGTAGTGGTGAATAGGAGGTCTGAATATTAGGAGGGGCAGAAACAATCTGGTGGTTCCTTTTTTAAAAATTTGTTTTAAAGTTTATTTATTTTGAGAGAGACAAGAGAGCACACAAGCAGGGGCAGGGCAGAGAGAGAGGGAGAGAAAGAGAGGATCTAAAGCAGGTTTCACACTGTCAGCACAGAGCCTGATGCAGGGATCGAACTCACAAACTGTGAGATCGTGACCTGAGCCAAAACCAAGAGTTGTACGCTTAACCGAATGAGCCACCCAGGCGCCCCACGAATCCAACGGTTCTTGGTGAGGTGTATTAGTGGTATTGTGAGCACAACAATTTTTTGCTTGTCAAGGACTGTGCCACATTCGAGAGATTTAACGTCCCAGGTCCCTGCCCACGAAATTCCAGTATACTGTGATGGTGACATCAACCCCAGTTGAGAACCTTGGGTAGATGGATGATTTCATCAAAAGCAGACAAGTCTCTTAGGAGGAGGCAGAGGTACCAATTTGCCTGAAATCAAGTGTTCTCCTAAAGGTATTCCAAGGAAAACCACGTCAGCCATGTCCAAGGTATTTCCAAAGAAAATCACATCAGACGTCTGTAAGTAACTTTACTATCAATTCAATTCCACTCAGCAAGTGTTTATTTAAAACCCATGAAATGTCAACTCCTAGACTAGTTTCCTTTCAGGGAATTTGAAAATGTAAGATTGAGTCTGTACCCGTGAGAAAGTTAGCCTGGTTGCTAAGACATAATTAGGCAAACACGTGAGGTGGTATATAATCCAGTGTTTGATGGTGGATTATCCATAGGTTTCATGGGAATACCAAGCAACTGAGTGGATTCCTCTCTATTCTGGCATCTTGATCTTTCCTGCATCTTGACCCACATCGTCTATCGGCAGAGTACAACACGGAAAGACAGAGAAAGTCAGCAGGGAGCTGAGATCCCTGATGACTGCCTGTGAGTCTTCCCAGTGTTCCCCTTATTAGGGATTCTGGAGAAAGTACTATTCTAACTTACTTGGGAAAAACAAAAATATTCTTGCCTATATAATATATATTGTAATAATTAATAAGAGTTTCATCGTGTTTCATATGCTTTCCGTAAGTGGAGATTTTAAGGAAAGGCACAATAACACTGATTTTGCACTGAAGGCAGCAATTATTCGTCTCTACTTTTTCCAGCTCTGTTACATCTCTCGTAGGAGATACACAGTCAGAAATACCTACATCTAGTAGCTGTGCCCTAACTGCCGTCCTCTGCTCCGTTCCCAATGCCCTTCCTTGACAACACTATGCATTTTACTGGACTACCTGGTCACAAAATGTAATGGGCTTCTGCCCAAAGGGAACAGTTTCCAGTGATGTGTGGATCCTTATGGGGATCACAGGTCATCGAAAGTAATGTCTTAAGGGGGAAAAAGCCAATTCAAAGTTACAATTTTGGGGGACACTAGAATTGACAAGTTCCCAAAAGCAGGTTAGAAAATAGGAAAGTTCATTAATATGTGAGAATCAACAATTAGTAGTTAATACTTGGGCTTAAATTCTTCTTTCTTGTCTTAAAATGAAAAGAGCTGGGGAGATTCTCATACTGACCCTTCTCAATAATTTATATCTCGTAATGGAAGTGTTTATCACATTCTTTCCTGAAAGCGGTCTTGACCGTGGATGACTGGAGACAGCAAGAGGTTGTCGAGGCCACAGCAATGAAAAGGTCATGCAAAGGTAAAGGAGACACCAACTGCTGGAAGAGGCAAACTTTACTTCACAATTTTCTCCAGGGTTGGATCTGACTTTGAATTTATGTATAAAAATGGGCTTGCCTGAGCTAATGCATGATGTGTGTATGTTTTCATTAGAATGTATTTTTCTCAACTGCCATGGAATGACGTGAGAAATAAAACATGAAAATATTTAATAATTCAGTATTTCTAAGTTTCTAGACTACCGAGCATATTAAATAGTAATTGTTCAGAAGGAAGGGAAAGGAAATGGGTAAGAGACTTTATGAGTATTTACTTACAATGAATCAGTTGTCCGCAGAGGTTTATTTCTCACAAAAAGGAGATACTATTTCCCCCTTTTTTTTTTCCAGATGACAAATGTGAGGGTCAGACAGATTAGGAAATGTGCCCAAAGTTTTGCAGCTGGTAAACGAGGCAATGCACATTCCACGCCAGGTTCACTTGAACTGCTCTTTCTGATACACACCATGCTACCTAGATGTTTTAGCAAATTTGGATTACGAAGTGTTAGAAAATAAAATGACGTTCATTACAGAATGGGCATTGCAAAAACTCTGGGTTGTGGCTGCCTGTGGTCGAAATGACAAAATGAATGGTCTCCCACAAACTCACATGAACGCTTGCGTGCCCAACTCCCCCCCCCCCCCCCCCCCCCCGGGTAGTGCCGGTTACTATGGCTAAGCGACTGAATGTATTTGGAGGAACTGTTTTCTTTTGCCTAACAAAATACAGGTAAGCATAAACTACCCAGATCTTTCGGGGTGGAGGGCTACAAGCGTCATTTGAAACAAAAACATGACCCTGGTAAACTGCTCTGCTAATGTTCAAGGGAGGAAGGGGAAAATGAATAAAACAGCAAGAATACAACTGGAATCAGAAACAGGAAGAAGGAAGGACAAAATGCTGGGTACCAGGCACATGTGATCTGTTACCCAGAGAACTTTTCTAGAAATGCTTATGAACAATAAGCGGGGAATGGAAAACTGAGCAGCCATGATGTTAAGGCTTCCCGCTCCTGGGAAAAATATGGACATCGCGGCCTGTAAGTCACTGGATCCTGACAGGCAGCTTCCCACCCCATCCAACATTTAGTTACATTAACCATTTGAGAGACGCTCCTTTCATTATACCATGTTTCTGCCATCTGAAAATAATGAGCTCAAGCAGCAATCATGCTGTCATTTTACCCCATGAATAGGTTCTCTTAATGAAGAATTATTGCTTTAGAAAAGAAAACCAATTCACATTTTGTATGTTTTATTTAAAAAAATCCCAAATCATAAAAATAAAGACTCTTTCAAAAGATAAGTATCTCATATACTTAGAAGAATATCTCATATATTTATCATTCCAAGGCGTTTTCATGCTGTAACTACCTTTTGAAAATAGTAACGGGCTGTGGAGAAGGAAAGAAGGGGTAGTTCCTTTCTTTACAGGACCAACCCACCTTTGGCAGTGAAGGTCGAGTGCAGACCAAATAACTGAAATAACTCACAGCTAGTAGTACACAGGTTGATCACCTATCAACTGAACTACTAAACTGTCAACTAGCTACTAAAAATAGTTTGGGCAGGAACATGGTCTTCAGCTCGCAACCGTGCCACTGCGGCATACCAGGTGAACTATGAGACCAGGGATTCTGAAAAGCAAATGTTCTCTCCCCATAATAAGTTGGAGGAGTCTTGGTGACCTTTTGTTCACATTAATGCTGACAAACTCTGCATAGTGCATGATTGTCCCACCCTCCAGCGCCTTCCAGTGGTTTCCTGCTTGTATTCCAATCAGTGTATTCAACGGTTGTAGATCTGGGACAGGACGCGTTAGCGTGAAAGGGTGGGGTGGTGAGGCCATAGCTATGGTAGACATCAGTCTGGACTATCAATAGCCTTGGAGGCCTTTGGGAAAAGCAGCAGGCAAATCATTTATCTGCTTATTAACAATCATTTATTGCAGTAGAGATAGCTAGGAAGTAACTCCTCAGGATTATCTTTATGATTTGAAATAGAGTCAAAACAGTGCAGTGTTGTTAAGGACAAAGCACTGGACAGCTATTTGAACAGGTATGTGCTCAGTTTCTGGGTTATAGTTTAAGTCAGACATGAAACCCAAGAAGGTAAGTTGGGGCCATATGTCCTTGGTGAATTGGTACACAAACCTCCAAATGTGTGTTTTAGGGAGGGAAACATGGGCGTCTCTAGGTCTTAGGGGAATGAGGAATAAATTTATCTGAATCAAATAATTAATTAGTCTTGGTTCCCATAACCATTTTCAGGCGTGATGATAGCACTGACTTCCTCCTGCTTTCAAAGTTTCAAATGATCTTCAGTTAAACTTTTATAACGCGGTTCCTCTAAAAGATCTCTAGGCGTAATTAATAATAGTGGCATCAGTGGCATTATGTACGACTGTTAGAAGTAAAACCAGCTCTTTGCTTCTCTTCTGCCCAACACACAGTAGGCTGACACGTGGGAGCACACAATACCTTGTGCTCTGGGTCCCCAGGCGCCCTGCATACAGTAACTGAACGATCACATGAACAGAAGTTCTGTCAAATTTCATACAATGACTACTGAGTCCCATTGGCAATGCTGGGAACAGGGCAAGACTTACACTGTTTGCAGACACACAAATCTGCTCTCTGATGCTAGGTGCAGTGTTTAGGGGATACCTGATTTCACCTCAAGTCAAAGGGAACACAAAATACAGTCTAGAACGGAAGTTATTTTTGCTGGATTTGGAGAACCATACATGTGTCTGGTTATCCTTCAGACAAGCTGGAAACATTAAAAAGTGCTTAAAATTCAATAATAATGTAAGTGTTCATATATTTGTGACACAAGAGTATAGATTCATTAAAATGCTACAGATTTTAAAATGACATGTTTTTGTATTTATGCATTTGAAAGAGGAGTATTTATCGTTCTGGGGGTTCAGTGCACTTTGAATCCAAGTCTAATGACAACCTGCAGAAGAAGGGAGAGGTTGTCTAGTTTGCTAACTTGTCCATCTGTTCGTGCCCTCCCTCCTGCGTGGCCCCCGTTCTCCAACGAGGAAGTAGAGCCATGGCCTTTGAAAGCTGTCGTTCTGGCACTGCGTCCCCGAACTAATAAAATGTTCTGGTTTAAAAGTCCCCCCTCCCGGCCCCCTTTCAGTCCTGTCCTAGCTTCAGAATGAATGTCCTTAATTTTAAGGAAGCACAGTCCAATAGTTCACACGTTGCCCAAAGAAGGAAATTAAATTATGCCGTATTTCTCTAGCATATGGTCCTGTACAGGGGAAAAGATAGTGTTCGGCCCCTGCCGTAAACTCTAGGGGGAATTTATACAAGAAGAGGATCTTAAGCAGCAGGAAACACATGTATTCATCATTTTACTGCTTCTCCAATTTACTGTGACAGAAAGAGAATGGATCCCAGCTCAAAGTCTCATGAACAGAACAGAAGAAATTCAGGAAAGTTCAATCAATGACAGTACCTAGATTTTTATAGCATTTAAAAGTGTGTAACGCATGTGGCCATCTTTTTTGACCCTTAATGATGGAGCAGGGATGATCTCCATGTTTAAGATAAGGAATCAGGTCTGAGGTTATTAAAGATAGGACTTTTTTTTTTTAGATAAAAAGCTCACCAAGGCTATTATTTCTTAGAAGGAGGGTTAATCTGGAGACAGGCCAGGCAGTTTGGACCCATTTTCAACATCACCCAACTAGTCACATGGTGGAGGGAAGGCCTGAACCCCTGCCTTCTCATAGCAAAATCGCTACTTTTTACAGATGCCAGAACTAAATCAGTGTTCTCATGGTCAGAAGCCCTGTTTATTACAGACTTTCTGTTCTCTAGTTTGTCAATTCTCGGTAGTGAATGTATTTTTTTTTAAAGCCAATGAACAGGGTGAATTAAGCAATAATGGGATCTAAATTATTGGGTGAAACACCTAAAAATACCTTAAAAATAAGAAATGAATGGATGGAATATTTAATCTTACTGATTTTACTCCTAAAATGATTTTTTCCCAGCTTTATATATGTTCTCTTAATATCTTAAACTGTTAAGGTGTCAGCCTGGACCCATGTGTTACATTTTATGGAGTGACTATTGGTACCGCTCATGGTGCTTACGTGACTAATTAAACCTCACTGAAATGATGTTTCAAACTGAAGCTGTAATTTACTTATTTCTCAGCAAAAACTACGATCATCTGCCTTGCGTCCCATGCATTATTCCATGATTGATTACAGTTACAGTGTAGACTGTATTTTGCATTCGGCAACACGCAAGCATTAATCGTCACTCATTCCTCAATAGTATAATTCATTAAAATACATATTTTGAATCTGGGGCACATACAAGAAGATGTAACCACAGAGGAATAGAGTGCTGTTATGACAAAACATAATTAATAAAACATAGAATGCGTTTTACGAAGTTATGGTTTTAATTTGCTACCTTAAGAAATATGCTCTAGCAATTTTGCACAAGGTAACTTCCCATGAGAATTACCCTCCCCTTACCCTCCCTCTTCTAGGTACTGAAAGGATTATGATTAATGCACACTAAATCTCTCTTAACTGGAGAAGGTCCTAGCAAATTTCTAAAACCAAACTGAAGCTACTTGTAAGTATGATGGTCCTAAATCTGGAGTAAACTTTGTTTGACTTGTGAATTCCTATCCTGTCTGTCCTGGTCGGTCTGTCTCTCTCCTCTCCTCTCCTCTCCTCTCCTCTCCTCTCCTCTCCTCTCCTCTCCTCTCCTCTCCTTTCTGGATGTTATTACACAGCAGGGGACACACTGTGTCAAAAGTGGACCCAGCCGGAGGCAGCACAAAAGAGCAGGGTCACATACACCCCCAGCGACCTCAGCAAACAGATGACCTACATTTGATGCAAGCAGTTTACATGAGAAAAAGTAAATCTGTGCTCCTTGCATTGAACCTGTATTTTAAGAGGCAATTAGGTATATACAGAGTAAATATGTGTAAGATAAGTATTACAGACATACGTCACTCTAAATTCATACAAGACATCAGCGAAATTATATATGTTCATGTAAATGTGCACATGGTCCTCCGTCTCTTAATTCCTCAATCTTCATAAACAAATGTACTAGTGGGAGGTTAGTACAAGTAAAAACAGCATTAATGGGTCGCATATTAATATTTATGTTTTACTATATAAAGACCTTGCATACATTATGACTCTGTTTTGCAAGCTGAATGAATAACTAACGTTACATTATGTATGGGTACATATTAAACAGACATGTCTACACTTTCTTAGTTCAGGATATGATTAATGCAGCCTATCAGAAGCCAGATGGTGCAGAACCAGAACCATCAATCAAAATGAAAAGACCACTGCGTGCTATCCACAATGAGGTTCTCACAAATGGAGATTCTGTTCACAGACCCTAACTGGTAATAGGCAGAAAACGCCAAGAACATAGCTACACTGTCCCACTGGGATAAAAAGTCGTAGCTCAGGCTTGGCTAGATAAAAAATCTGGCACAGGAACATTCATTGCTGGAGCCCTGAGCAGCGGAGCCGGGAAAGCCTGAGCAAACCAGACAGCCTGTCCTTAAAATTAAAAAAAAAAAAAAAAATTAGAAGCTTCTAAATTATTTTAATAATGTTTGAACTGATGACAGTATCTGTCAAACAGTACCCATTTCCCATATGATTTAGCATGGGACAATGCCACGTAGTCACAAAGCAGCTGCCACGGTCTGCCTGACAACGTGAGCTGCCGTCCTGTTTCTCCTGCACAGGCTTTATTACAAATAACCCCAAATGCTTTAGTGTTACTTTGCAGCCTTTCTCCACGGAATCTAGGGGAAACAATTTTAATCTGTTATGTTTAATACTAATGACTATTTTTGGGGAAGTTGTAGGGAGAAGGGTGGTCCAAGATGTTTCCTGTTCCTTTAATAGCTTTACATAAAAATAACTAGAGAAACACAAAGTGCTTTGTCTTTGTAAATGGATCATGTGTACTTAGAAAATGTTAAATAATCCCCATGCGCCGTGGGACCTAAGGAAAAAAAATTAAAACAAATATATAGGTTCTAATTGCTACTAGTCACTGAAATACCATTTGGAATTTTGATTTTGTGGAGTTTTGGGAGATAAACAGATATGCAGGAAAGGAGAAAATTCCAGGAAACACAAACTTCTTCCAGAAGAGTTACGTAGCCAAAATGAGATAAATAATACATTAAACCCACAAATATAAAAGGCTAATGGAAATGAAAGTATTTGGAAAAATCTAAAGATATTTCTGCTTTACTATAAAAATTATATTACAGCCCGTATAACTTGACATGTGACATAATTTGGAAAGAGAACAGCCTACTTTTTACTCTTGTAGCAATAATGAAAACAGGAGTGACTATGCATATTAACATAAATAAGACCTTAAGTGAAATGGTTGAGTTTGAGATTTTAAAACTTTTGGCATTTTTTTTCCCCTTTCCATTATCATGTCTTAAAATAGGACCGGCATGCTAACTTATGTAAAATTTTGTTATCATCCTTTCTCTAAAAATATGAGCATTTTCCACATTGTTATAAATTCTGTATTCTGTATAGATAATATTTGTTGGCTGGGTGTCATTACACTGCACATATACACTATGACTGACTCATATAATCGACTTCCTTAATGGTAGACGTTAATTTAAGTTTCTGCTCTCTCTCCCCTATTATTAATAATAATACAGTGGACATTACTGTGAAAGGTGGCATTTGTGTCTTAAGATTATTTCCTTAGAACAGATTCTCAGAAGCTGACTTGCTGAGCTAAGTGAAAACGTAAAGGCTTTTTCTTCAATTTATGTTCTCATCCAGTACTGAGTAGCCTAAATTTAAAAATCTTTGGTAATTTTGGGGTGCCTGGGTGGCTCAATGAGTTGAGTGTCCAACTACGGCTCAGGTCATGATCTCGCGGTTCACAAGTTTGAGCCCTGCGTCGGGCTGTGTGCTGACAGCTTGGAGCCTGGAACCTGCTTCGGATTCTGTGTCTCCCTCTCTCTTCGCCCCTCCCCACTCGCACGCTGTCTCTCTGTCTCTCTCTCTCAAAAATAAATAAAAACATTAAAAAAAAGTCCTTAGTAATTTTATAGCTATAAACGATGTTTCACTGTAAATTAAATTTGTAATATTTTAATAACCAGCTAGGTTAAGACGTTTTCTGTAGTTAACAACTACTTTCCTTCTTAAAATCTTAATGATGCCTTAGAAAAGTATCATTTTTATCTACTCGTAAAAAAGAATCACAAAGTAGTCCTCCTTCGAATACTGACTTTGTTTAATTACCTGGAAGTAATGAAATGTGCTCCTTTAAAATATTTAAAAATATTTTTCCTTAATTCAGACCTTGCATACATTATGACTCTGATTTGCAAGCTGAATGAATAACTGACGTTACATTCATTTAGGGGTACGTATGAAACAGACATGTTTGTGCCTTCTTGGTTCAGGATGTGATTAAAGGAGTTTCTGGTCTCCCGACTCTAGTTGAAATCAGTGAAAATTTAACATAAATAACTCAATGCTTTGAACTGAGCAATAGCATTTTAGAGTAACCTTTGAGATTTTATGGTCTTTGTTTCCAGTGTTGCAAACCCTAAAAAGACAGCTCCTTGCAGGACCTCCCTCCCATGAAATATATATCTGGTTTACTTCTACCGAAACCTGAACACTGAGGAGGCCAGCATCAAGTTCCTTTGGCCTCGCTCATGTTGACTTTCTGAAATACATATAATAACATGGACCTCACCAAAGTCATGAAGAGGCATGGTATGAGTGAAAAGTAATTGTGATCAAAACATATACAAACATACCATTAAATGGTTCAACAAGAAAGTCAAAATTAAACTGATACAGAAACCATGCATCTTTCTAGAACTAGACATTATTGAGCGAACACCCAAAAGACCTCATCTGTCGTGAAGAATGGTATTTCCAAAATTCAGTGATTGATTTTTAAAGATTATATTTTATTTTATATTTTTATTTACTTAAATCCATGTTCGTTAATATATCGTGTAATAATGGTTTTAGGAGAATTTAGTGATTCATCACTTACATGGAACACCCAGTGCTCATCTCACCAAGTGCCCTCCTTAACACCTATCACCCATCTAGCCCATCCCCACCCCCCAACACCCTTCCAGCAGCCCTCAGTTTGTTTTCTGTATTTAAGAGTCTCTTATGGTTTGCCTCCCCCTCTGTTTTTATCTTATTTTTCCTTCCCTTCCCCTATGGTCATTTGTTTCTTAAATTCCACATATGAGTGAAATCATGTGATATTTGTCTTTCTCTGACTGACTTACTCTGTCTAACATAATACACTCTAGTTCCATCCACATTGTTGCAAACGGCAAGATTTTATTTTTAAGTAACCTCTGTGACTCACTTGAACTCACAACCCGAGATCCAAGTTTCATGCTCTACCGATTGAGCCAGCCAGGCGCCCCAGTGATGTTTATATTCCAAACAGAGAATACACTTAAAAAACAATTATCAGAGCCAACCAGATTTTGAAAAAAATCCAGAGTCATCCAAATTTCCTCTGGCCTAGTCGCAGCCTGTTTAAAGGAAAGTAATATTTCCTTCGTTCCGCATTATAGAAAATTGTAATATAAAAAGTCAACAATTCAGAAGCACAGACACACAATACTGGCATTATACTGAAGGCTCTTTTGTAACTGCTTATTGAGCTCTGGCGCACCGTAAGCCCTGGCTACCCCGTGTTGTCGAATAGTCTTTGGGAACACTTTCTTACGTTCCGGTGTGGCAGCTCGTGCAGAGGGAAAAATCGCGGCTAAGAGACGCACAGGGCCGTGACAGAACAATCAGATATGGTTCTCCCTGGCAGGTCTTCTCATCCTGGCATCGGTGACTTCTGCCCTACCTTCCTCTCGCCACCCTGGTTTTCCAACCCTAGCCGCTGTAATTCCTCGGGCGCTGGGTGTGGGATATCTGCCAGGGAGTAAAGGAGTGACCACTAAGCTGGCCCATTCTGTGGCCTTCTGCCAGCAGAGGAGCGAAACAGGCAAGCTGCAGTTGCTTTCTTTGACACAAATCCACAACGGGTCCACATAGCCCAAGAGTGGTCGTTGTCTTCTACTAAACCCCTCAAACCTCTGTGGTCTGAATACCTGGCCTCTGATAAAAACCAAGTAACCTGGGGGCGCCTGGGTGGCGCAGTCGGTGAAGCGGCCGACTTCAGCCAGGTCACGATCTCGCGGTCCGGGAGTTCGAGCCCCGCGTCGGGCTCTGGGCTGACGGCTCGGAGCCTGGAGCCTGTTTCCGATTCTGTGTCTCCCTCTCTCTCTGCCCCTCCCCCGTTCATGCTCTGTCTCTCTCTGTCCCCAAAAATAAATAAACGTTGAAAAAAAAAAAAACCAAGTAACCTGGAAAGTCACACGGAGCTGAGCCAGTCGAGTTTAAATCAACCTCGGGGGCTTAAAATGCCAAGTCCAGTTTGCCAACAGATGGGATGCACCGGAGTTTTGAGTCGCAGAGTAACCGGAAATAAAAGGTGTTTTTACTCTGTAGGATGCAAATACTGAAAATCCACAATAGCCACAAACACACACAAACAACAATGATCAGAAAACCAAAAAAACATCTCGTGGTGAAGTGGAAGGCCTGGGAGACGGGGAGGGAGCAAATCTGATTTTAAGGTACAGTTTTCTCATTAGCCACCTGCCTGCGCAACTTAGCTCCGGTGGGCCTCGGTTTCCATATTGAAATGGAAAAGAGCGAAAAAGGAAGGGGCTGTATTAAGCTGACCTTACAATCCCTTCCAGTGCTAACATTCAATGAGTCTTATTTTTTTTTAACGTTTTTTATTTTGAGGGGCACCTGGGTGGCTAAGTCGGGTGAATGTCCGACGTGAGCCCAGGTCATGATCTAGCAGTTTGTGAGTTTGAGCCCTGCGTTGGGCTCTCTTCTGTCAAACTGTCAGTGCGGAGCCCATTTTGGGTCCTCAGTTCCCCTCTCTCTCTGTCCCTTCCCCACTCACACTCTCCCCCAAATAAATAAATATTAAAAAAAAAAAATGTTTATTTTTGAGAGAGTGTGAGAGCAAGCATGAGAGAGTGAGTGGGGGAGGAGCGGGGGGGAGACCATCCTACGAGGGCTCTGTGCTGACAGCAGAGAGCCTGATGAGGGACCCAACTCACCGACAGTGAGATCATGATCTGGGCCGAAGTCAGATGCTTAACCGACTGAGCCACCCAGGTGCCCCTCAATGATTCTACATACAGACTCTATTACTTTGACTATTTAAGGGACAAACATAAAAATCCATCTATTACCAATATATTGGCATATGTAAGGTAATGTGATTTGGGGTCATATCTAGAGTTATCAGTTATCAGATATTATTCTATCTTTTCTCCCTTTTTTGGGGGGGGGGTTGCTGCAGGACAAGACTGTTGATGTAAGGGAAGGCTGGGTCGTGTCAATCAGGCTGTAGTACTGATGAGTCGACGCACATCTAAGCAGATTGGAAGGTGCAGGTTACTGTCAGGGCAAGTGTGAATCAGGAGGTTCACTCTGGGTTCACACGTGTGAGTTAGCTTTTTGACCCTTTCCTCCACAGGCTTTTCACTAACTGTTAGGATATCTTGAACTGCCTCAGTGCTATTCTAAAATTTTAAAGTTAAAACACACATACACACACACAGGCACCTGGGTGGCTCAGCTGGTTAAGCATCCGACTCTTGGTCTCAGGTCATGAGCTCACAGTTTTGTGAGTTCAAGCCCTGAGTTGGGCTCTGGAGCATGGAGCTTGCCTGGGATTCTCTCTCATTTGTATTTTCTTTCTTTCTCTCTCTCTCCTCTCTCCACCCCTCCTCTAGAGACTTGTGCTGTCTCTGGCTCTCTCAAAATAAGTAAGTCAACTTAAACACACACACAAATTTAATCGGCTCACAGAGAGAACCAGAACAATATTTTCATTTTTCTCCTTTAGATTTCCAGCTGGTTAGATTCTTATCCAGTTGAAGGACCCTGGTGATACTTTCTAGTATCTAATCACATATGTGCTTTAACCACAATAAAGTTACTTCACTGCTAATACTCTTTTATACATATCTGATTATAACACTAAGTGTTTACTGATGGAGTTTGTAAAGACAACTGTAACAGCTAACATTTATTAAGCACTTACTACATGCAGAGCACTGTTCCCATCTCTTTAACATATATTCCTTTTTTAAATTCCTTCTAATAACTCTATGGGGGTAGGCGCTATTTTTCTCCATCTCCATTTTAGAGATTAGCTCAGAGAAGTGAAGCAAATTGCCCACGTTGCACAGCTACAAAATGGCAGATTAAAACCCTGGGTAGAATGCTTCTCTATTGAAAACTGTCCAAAATAGTTTCAAAGCTTACTGAGTTCTGTAAGTTGTATGGTACAATGGCCCGTTATGCTGTTCAATGCCCCTTAACAGCAAGATGGATGGGATACATTCTATTTAGAAATCTGCCTTAAGAAAAGGTTGTCACTCCTCTTGAATGATAATACATTCCGTTATTACAAAACAAAAGCTGTGCACTTGGCTGTTTACCTATTTGCCTTTGCTCCCCAGAAGACTTGGCTTTTATCCTCCACTGTAGCAATGACTCAGATTTTGTGGGTGAACAACACGGTTCTTCTTATTTTGTACGAGGACATATTATTAGGGACTTTTTACATACATTAGGGACTTTTGTCTGAGGCCTCAGACAAAAACAAAAATAAAAACAAAACAGGTTTTAAGTAACAGAGGCAATGCGTTAGCAATACAGAATTACATTTTCGTTATAATGACATTTTCTTTGACCAGGTAAACTCGACCTGATGGGGCAGTGAAATAGTCAATAACAATTAACTGGGCCTTTTTATTGTCTGCTTTAACATACATTATCTCATGTGATACAGTAACTGTCAGAGAAGACAGGTATGACTTCTATCTGCACCTAGCAGGTAACGAAACTAGTGTCAGAGAAAACAGCTTCTCCAAAGTCAAGTGACAAAACGTCAACTTGAAGTCAGTTCTTCAGACTCTATTTACCATACTTCTGGTATTCAGCGCAATGAGTCTTATTATTTGTAAATATATATATGTATATATGTATATATTAACTTCACAAATCCCACAAGAGTGATTTCTTACATTATTTATAAAAATATACTGCTTAAAAAGCAGAACATAGAACTATTTTGTTGCATTCACTTCACCAGAGATTCAAAATGGTCCAATATGACCCAGCAATTTCACTATACATGTGTGTGTGACACTTCAAATTCAAAGCACATTGCTCAAACGTTGCTGAAATCCTTATAGACAATATTATGATAATTTGTATTATTGTAAAGACTTGTCGCCTTTTTTTTTTAATATTTATTTTTGAGAGAGAGAGAGAGAGAGAGGCAGAGTGTGAGCGGGGAGGGGCAGAGAGAGAGAGAGGGAGACACAGAATCTGAAGCAAGCTCCAGGCTCTGAACTGTCAGCACAGAGCCCGACGCGGGGCTCGAACCCATGAACTAAGAGATCATGACCCAAGCCGAGGTAGGACGCTTAACCTACTGAGCCAACCAGGCACCCCGGTTGCTTTTTCTGTAGTCATTCTTTATTCCTTGGGAAACTCACCCTCCACACACCCCTGCCCCCGCTTCCTCCCTCACCGGGTAGCAGATGTGGCTTACGTGGGTCAATTGCACCCCCTGCTCCTGGGGTGAGAATCCTGGCTGGCTTAAGTCAATCTAACTCCGATTTCAGTAAAGGACACACAACCCAAATCAATCGGGGTCGATGGGACTTCGCTGCATCTTCCAGGACAGGGTCTGTTCTCCCGTCTACACTTGGTAGCATGAGGAACCATGAGTGGGGCTACAGTAGTCACTAACTCCAAGGAAGCGAGCCTGAGAATAGCTGATATATCAAAGACTGCCAAGTAACAGAACAAAGATGCTAGTAGGGACTGCCTTTGAGCTCTGAATCAAGCTTTGTTTAATGCAAAATCTATCTTGACATATTTAAAAAGTTTTTTTTTTATTTAAAAAAATTTTTTTAATGTTTATTTATTTTTGAGACAGAGACAGAGCATGAGCAGGGGAGGGGCAGGGAGAGAGGGAGACACAGAATCTGAAACAGGCCCCAGGCTCTGAGCTGTCAGCACAAAGCCCTACTTGGGGCTTGAACCCACGAACCGCGAGATCACGACCTGAGCCGAAGTCGGACACTCAACCGACTGAGCCACCCAGCCACCCCTATTTAAAAAGTTTTTAATTTAAATTCTAGTTAGTTAACATACAGTGCAATATTGGTTTCAGAAGTAGAATTCAGGGATTCATCACTGACATAAAACACCCAGGCTCAAGTGCCCTCCTGAAACCCATCTAGCCCATTCCCCACCCTATCTTGATTTCAATTAAGGAATCCACTAAACTATGAATTATCTCTTTGTTGAAGCCAGCATGAGTTGGGTCATTCATACCACAATCCTAAATAAAATATCCAGTAAGTTAGTGAGGATCCTTAACGACAGGTCACATTATCAGATTAAGTACAATATGGGTAAAACTAGAAATTCAAAATGGTAGATTCTGTTTGAGCTGTATAAACAGAAGACCAATTCACAGGGGGCAGAGAGTGTGTGTGTATTCGTGTGTGTGCGCACACACATACACAGTACAGGGTGGGGTGAGGTACAAACGTAATAAATGTTTAGGGTAAGCGCCAGGAGAAATGGGAAGAGGGGCTGTGTGCAGATGCAGAAAAGGATTACCGTTGAGGGCTCAGCTGAGGTGGCAATGCATAACTTTATCATGATGCCAACGAGCATCATCTCACTCGCAGCATCTGGAAGCAATGTCACACACACACACACACACACACACACACACACACACACACACACAAGTTGTGCAGGCTTGTGCGATCCAGGCATTGGTAGATTATAAAGCACCCCAGGTGATCCTACTGTGCCACGAGGCTTGTGGACCTCTGGGACAGAAGGGCATACTCCATCATGAGACGCTTGCACACTCTTCGGACAGCTGCAGAAGAAAGCACGCCCTGCTTGCCAACCATCCCCCTGAATTTTATATAAATGGAACATTACTGGTAGAAAAGAAAAGACGTGTTTTAATTATGGCAGATGGAAATCCAGCGGAAACCACTGCTTGTTCACACAAGCTTTTTAATTTACCACGTGTGCACGGCAGCCTGAGGATGCTTGAGAAACACACATTCAGGGGTACCTGTGTAAGGTGCAATCAGACCTCGGAAAAATATCACCTTCGTTCTTTAAACGAATGTTTACTGAACATCTACTGTGTGTTGGCCACTGTGCTAATCCCTCAGGGTGACATCCCCGACTGACACAGTACCGGTCCTCAAAACGCCCACAGTCACCCAGGGGAGGCAGAAGGACAATGAGGCTGGGGGAGCACATTAAAGGGACACCTCACCCTGGAGCAGGTGGGCATCAGAGGAAGACAGGAGTCTTCCTCCCAGAGGGCGTTCTGAAGGGGAGAGATGAGATGGGGAAGGAAGTACCAGTAGCTTAGAATTTGGTAGGGCTGGAGCTCAAGGGAAAAGGGAAGGAGCTACCGGCCATGAAGGGCCTTACACCGCGGGCTTTCATTCTGTAAGTGACCGAGGGCTGTGAAAGTGCTTCGCACGGGGGATTAACACAACGTGCACTGCATCTTGCAAGTACTCCCAGCAAAGCGGTGGGAGAATGGACTGGGGTCTGGGAGGACAGTGAGGAAGGAAACAGAGAAGTCCGCCCAGACCCAGGAAGAGATCCAGCAGCAAAAGGCCAGAGGCCTGCCCCGGGGCAGCTGCAGTGAAGACGCTGAGGTCCCATCTAGATGAATCACACACATAGACCTAGAAAAATAAGACTGACCAAAAGTAGTGGGTGAAGGGAGAGGGAGAAGCTGGAAGGATGTGTTCATATGCGTCAAGGTCGTAAAGAGAAGAGGACCAGTCCCGCACAGTCCCACGCTGTGGAGGCACCACCCAAAAGGCAATGCCCCGGAGTCCGCTGCCTGGACATCTGGGATGCAGGGGCGGGGCCGCAGGTGCTCAAGGAACAGAACCCTGGTGTGAGCAGCAATCCAGAGAAGCTGGGAGGGGCAGGCTGGGAAGGGGTGAGGAACCCTGGTAGAGATCATACGCTCACACGCACGTATAGCGTTAGGAACTTCTTACCCGGATACTATGAAATTATAAACTCAGGTAAGCATTTTGCAATCCTCAAGGGAAGCTTGAAACGCACATCTGTTACATACTCAAAATTTGTTACTATGAATACTTCGTTTGAATAAGACTTTCCATCCATGAGTTGAAACCATTCGTCTTTATTTAAAAATGAGTACATGTGCGTGTCGGGACTAAAGGGAAAACTGGTCAATGTTTGTTGAAGCCTATCGAGTACCAAACGGGAATGCTGAATCACTGATCAGGCCTCTGGAGGTGTCGCTGATAGACAGACCTGGGGTGTCAGCAGCTGCGGACCTGTTGGGGCACAGAGTGAACGATATCCTGCTGCTCTAAGCCTCCCTGAAGATTGTGACAGTATTTGGTCGAGATATTAAGTTTGCCTCAGTTTCGGTGAGCAAACTTTCAGGTTCTGGCCTTCTCTTCTTCAAGCAGGTGAGAGAGGAGGGACTGTGAAGTCAGACGCGCTCATCAGCAGACGGACGGGGCTGTGATATATGTGGGCTTTCTAGGACAAGAGCAAGAGTGCTTCTGTTCCTTCCACAGGGGGCCCCGGAGCAGGGACGCGCTACACCAAGTTAGCGCATACACTGAATTTTCCACAAGACTCTTGCCTCAGACGCTATCGACTCAATTTACGGTAAAAACGCCCACATTTAATTTCTGACTACACTTGAAACCATTTAAAGAATTTTAAGGCCAGTAATAAGGTGGGAAAATACTATCACCCGGAAAACATGGGCTATTTGTGGAGAATGAGGTTATCCCAGCTAATCTTGATATTAGCCAGAGATTTTATTTTAGCTGTGGCATGCACATCTATCTGCATATGTTTATATATCTAATATACATATATGTACATACAAATATTGATAAAAACACATTTTCAAAGTCTGTATTTCACATTTCCCTTTTTAAAAATTTCAATTACTATTATTTTATTAAGGCCCCAATGTGGGGCCCGAACCCATGACCCTGAGATCAAGACTCGAGCTGAGATCAAGGGTTGGACACTCAACCAACTGAGCCACCCAGGCACCCCCACATCTCCCTTTTAAAAGTGACTAAATCGGGGCGCCTGGGTGGCTCAGTCGGTTAAGCGTCTGACTTCAGCTCAGGTCACGATCTCGCAGTCCGTGAGTTCGAGCCCTGCATCGGGCTCTGGGCTGATGGCTCAGAGCCTGGAGCCTGCTTCCGATTCTGTGTCTCCCTCTCTCTCTCTGCCCCTCCCCCATTCATGCTCTGTCTCTCTCTGTCTCAAAATAAATAAAAACATTAAAAAAAATTTTTTTTTTAAATAAAAAAAAATAAAAGTGACTAAATCAATATTACATTTTAAATTCTGGAAGGGTTAAAACAGACCTATGCTGCATGAAAATATTCTAATTCCAGTAACCAAGTTAAATAAAGCTAAGTCTATCAGATTAATCCGTCTGGAATGAGAAAATATTAAAATTCAAAAAAGCAGGGGCACCTGGGTGGCTCAGTTGATTAAACGTCTGACTGGCTCACGTCACGATTTCATGGTTTATGGGTTTGTGCCCCGCGTTGGGCTCTGTGCTGACAGCTCAGAGCCTGGAGCCTGCTTCAGATTCTGTGTCTCCTTTTCTCTCTGCCCTGACCCAGCTGCCATTCTATCTTTCCCTCTCAAAAAATAAATACGTGTTAAATTTTTTTTCAAAAAAGCACAGTGTAAAGGATATCTACTTTATGTCATAATGAAGACCTCGGGATCCTGAGGTTCACATCTTTATAGCCTGGAGGAAGAAAAGGCTTTGCACAGGACTCATGCTCAATTGAAGAAAATATGGTATTTTGGGGGCTCCTGGGTGGCTCAGTAAGTTAAGCATCTGACTCTTGATTTTGGCTCCGGTTATGATCTCAGGGTTTGTGAGTTTGAGCCCCACATTGGGCTCTGCACTGGCAGCGCAGGGCCTGCTTGGGATTCTGTCTTTCCTTCTTTCTCTGCCTGTACCTCTGTCTCTCTCTCTCTTTCTCTCTCTCTCTGTCTCATTAAATAAATAAACAAACAAACAAAAACACGGTACTTTCAAAATAACAGGTCTAACTTCTTTACTCTTTCTGTAGTGGATATACTGTAAATCGGTTGTAAAAACATTATATTGTATTAAGTTTATTTATTTTTTGAAAAAGAGAAAGAGAGTGCACGCATGCACACGTGAGTGTGGGAGGGGCAGAGAGAGGGAGAAAGAGAGAATCCCAAGCAAGTTCTATGTTGTCAGGACAGGGCCAGTACCGTGGGGCTTGATCTCAGGAACCAAGAGATCATGACCTAAGCAGAAATCTAGAGCTGGATGTTTAACCAGCTGAACCACCCAGGTGCTCCAGTATATTGTATTTCTAAAATGCAAACTCTAAAATGTAGGACTTACACAAATCTCAGATTTTTATTAGGAACCTATACAGATTACATGAAGCACACTTTGACTAGTGTTTAGAAAAGAAAAACTATACCAACAATATCCTCAATTTAGATTCCTTTCTATTCCAGGTTTTTGGTTTTATAAGTAAAGGTTGGTGCTTTACACCAAGCTCCATGCAACTCAGGGTTTTATTTTGTTTTTTGATGAAATCATATGTCTGCGATAAGGTCTGGAGGTGTGAGCGAGTATGGGGGTACGTAGAATGAAGTAAAAGACCACAGAGCCCTGAGATCAACAGCCACGGCACCTGCTACTCAGGAAAAATTAAGATTTCTACGTATACTTCTGCAGGAGTTTTGGAGGAGGAAACAGGTTAATTTCTTCAATCAACAAATATTTACAGAGTGCCTCCCCTGTACCAAGCATTGTTTTAGGTATTGAAGAAAAAGATTTAGATAAAACGGACAAAATCCCCCTTACATTCTAGTGACTTTAAATTTGCATCAACAACAATGACAAGAGGACCAGTTTTTGAGAATGCCCACTTATTAGGCACTTACTGGGTACTGGGTACTCTTCTAGAAGCCTTCCATTTCACCCTTACGACAGTCCTATAAAGCAGGTACGGGCAAATTTCACTAATTTCAAACTGCACATTTCTTTACATTTTAGCATCTCTCAGTTTGAGAAGTGTCTTCTAATCAATGGTGTCTCAACATTATAATGGGCGATGCCTCTTTCCTTCTGAGTGTTCTATAAATTAATGGCAAGTCTTAAAATTAATAGTTTTACAGTTTTATGCTCATTTCACACAGGAAAGAGGTAAAAAAAACCTTAAGTATCTTGGCAAGGTCCTACTGCTGGTAGGTATAGCAGTTAGAATTTAAAAGTTTTGAATGTAGGGGCACCTGGGTGGCTCAGTCGGTTGAGTGACCGATTTTGGCTCAGGTCATGAGCTCGCGGCTTGTGAGTTCGAGCCCCACATTGGGCTCTGTGCTGACAGCTTGTCAGCACAGAGCCTGCTTCAGATCCTCTGTCCCCCACTGTCTGCCTCTCCCCCTTTTGCACTCTCCCAAAAATAAATTAATTAAAAATAAAGTTTTGAGTGTAGAAATATGCAAAATCAAAAACCAAATTATTCTTTTTTTGTGACTATTTGTAACAACTAAGTGGCTACCCTCAAAAGAGAAATACAAATGAAAACTATAGTAAGATACCACTTTTTCCCTAAGAGGAACAGATTTTAAATGTTAGCTGACAGAGTATACAGGGGAGGGTGTGAGGAAACAATGCTTTACGTTGTTGATGGAAATGTAGTCTGGAACATCTTGTTTAGTGGGTATCTTGCAATTAATTCCTACCATGATTTAAAATGTACACACCTAGGTATGATACAGCCATTCTATTTCTAGCAATTTATCAGCCACTTAATATTTATACATACATGAAGTGACATGTTTGTGAGATTATACACTGCAGCACTGCCTGTAAGATCAAAAGATCAGAAGCCACCCAAAGATCCATCAGTAAGAGTCTAGTTAAATGTGGTCAACATCTGGTATAGAATAGATACATTTATTTTTTTTGAAAAAGGAACAAGGCAGCTTTTTATGTACTGATTGAAATTATCTCCAAGATAGGTTATCAAGTGCAAAAAGAAACATAAGAATTTGTAGTACGTTAACATTTGAATTTAAAAAAGCATGTATCTACACAAAAACACACAGGTAAGCATGTGCTTATATGTGCAAAAGTAACTCTAGAAATATACATATAAAACCAGAAACAGTGGTTGCTTCTGGAGAGGGGAACAGGGGTCTGTAAGGGTTAGGAGGAAGGCTTTCTTCGAATACAGTATTCAGCATTTTATTATCAATTTTATAATTAAAAACCAAGAAGAAACTTCGTACATTCTCCCACAGCTGTGGCCATTACTACTTGGAACGTTCCAATTATGTAGTGACATGGACAAAGCGTCAAACTGGGAGTTTAGAGACTGGGTTTTAACCCTGCATTTTCTGTGGGTGGATAAGTAAGTGCTTTGCATAGTTATGGTATGCAGATCAAAAGAAAAGTAAAATATACAGACTTCATGTATGCAAAACATTAAGTTCTAGCCCATAATTCAGGGCCTTTTCCTGGAGAGGCGAAAAAAACCCAACAAGACATGATCCCTGTCCTATGATAGTCACAGCATAGTAGAGTGGAAGGGTTGTGTCAATGGTAAATATGTAACAGGGCAAAGTAATTAAGTGCAGTATTTGTGTCCATCTCTCTCTACTGCCCTGTTGGATGAGAAGCATCTTACCCCCATTACTGTGCCTGTCCCCTAGGGAAAAACTCCCATTTACTGAATGGAACTGGATTCTAAGAGCACGGCAAATCAAATAATCAAAGCATACGTGCGTCAGAGTGGAAGCATGAGGACGATTTCCTGTGTGCGTCAGAAAAGATGCAAAGAAGGTGAAATTAAACTGGGTTTGGAAGTTTGAATCCTACAGGACAAGGGAGCCTTTTCCTTACCTATAGAGGTAGAGGTGGGATGGGGCGTGGCAGGGTTACAAGAGCCATAAAGGCTTGCCCAGCCCTATGGTTTAGGGAGACATGAAGAGATGCCAGAGCCCCGTGCTGAGTTGTCACATCACTATCACCAGAACCACCATGTTGAAGATCCCAAGAATTACACCCCCAAGCAGAAACACAATGGAGTGCAAAAGGCAAGAATATCCAACACATTGTGTGGAGAAGTGAAAAAGTGGACTGGTAAGAAAACAGAAGCACAAAGAATTGGACAGACGAAGATAAGCAGCTTGCACAAGAGACACTGCACAAACCAGGAGAACATCAGAATGCCCCAGGCAGGCATAGTGCTGAGGGGAAAGGCACTTTAAAACCTTAAATATACCAACTGAAACTCTTAAACTAAATCTGAAGAAGAAAGTGTCGATAAGAAATAAAAAGTCAAGAGTAAAGTCAAACAAGCAGCTTTAAAATCATCCCCCTTTACAGGTGCCTGGGTGGCTCAGTGGGTTAAGTGTCCAGACTCTTGATTTCGACTCAGGTCATGATCTCACAAGTCATGGGTTTGAGCCCCGCGTACAGCCCTGTGTTGATGGCACAGAGCCTGCCTGGGATTCTCTCTCTCTCCCTCTCTCTCTGGCCCTCCTCTGCGTGTGTGTGTGTGTGTGCGTGCACGCACACACACACACACACACACACACACACACACTGTCTCTCTACAAAAAAATAAACATTAAAAATTAAAAAAGCATCCCTCTTTAAAAGAAAAACATCCTAAAGTGAATTGGAGAGATCTGTTCTATGCACAGTAGCTAGATTATTATACCTTACAGTAATTAAACGTAGAATATTCTCCTTTCTTACCCATGTATGTTCCACATATCAATGGAGGTAAATTAAAAAGAATTTGGGTTTTTTAAATTCCTTTATTTTTATTTGACACGTGTGCATTTAAAATACCTCTGGAATTCTGAAAGGCACCCAGAGGTAGTGTTGAATAGTGGAAAATATTAACAGTCATTAGGAGAAGCTGGTTATCTTATTTTTTTTCCCAGATGCTAACATTCTAGTCTTCCAACTTCAAGATAAGAGTGTTAATGTATACACTGAAAAAGCACTGCAAATCCTAACTGTAATCCTGTCTCCTTAATCTTGCACAAAAACCCCTGAGAGGATGAATTATTGGCCTGTGGAAACACTTGCATTTCACTATTCTTTGGCAACAAAATTCTGGAAATTGTGCAAGTCAGAATCTGTATTGCAGGTTGGTAATCATAGGAGAGGCACACACACTGGGGCCTTTCAACCACTGAAATAATGTGCTGAGGAAGACACAGGCCAGGCCTGGGGAGCTCATTCCAAAAACGGTATCAACCCACAGCCCACCAATCACGGGACTCCCGACAGTCTTAAAACTTGAGCAGTAGAGCTAAAGAAAAAAAAAAAAAAGGCAGTAACAGCTTCCTCATTTCTCTAGTGAATGCCTACACTGGTTGCTGTGAACATCACTAGCATTAATGTTTCTCGGTACATTTCAATAAAAATAACTTCAGCCACAAAGAAGTCATTAATTAGATTTTATGATGAAATGTATTGCTGAGAGGGTGCCTGGGTGGCTCAATCAGCTAAGCATCTGACTTCGGCTCAGGTCACGATCTCACGGTTCATGGGTTTGAGCCCCATGTCAGGCTCTGTGCTGACAGCTCGGAGCCTGGAGCCGGCTTCCGATTCTCTGTCTCCTTCTCTCTCTGCTCCCCGCACCCCCCCACCCTGCCCCACCCTGCTCATGTTCTGTCCCTCTCTCAAAAACAAATAAAACATTAAATAATTTTTTTTAAATGTATTGCTGAGAAACAAAGTGTGCTTTTCAGGGTGGGGGCAAAAGGTATGGGCACTTTTTAATTTAACTTCTGTTTGTGTCTTCCACACTATTTTCCAGATTTCCCAGGTTAAAACGTTGTTACAAGATTTTAGAAACTAAGGTCAAATGAGTAAGTTGTTTTATCTTCTTTTTTTATTTAAATTCCAGTGAGCTAACGTACAGTGTGATATTATTTTCAGGAGTACAAGAGAGTGATTCAACACTTCCATACATCACCCGGTGCTTGTCACAAGTGCCCTTCTTAATCCCCATCATCTATTTCCCCCATCCCCCCCCCCCACCTCTCCTCTGGCATGTTTTATCTTCTGGGTTTTTTAAAATTTTTTATTTATTTTGAGAGAGAGCTAGAGAGCACAAGTGGGGGAGGAGCAGAGAGAAGGAGAAACAAAATCCCAAGCAGGCTCTGCACCATCAGCCCAGAGCCTGACGTGGGGCTTGAATTCACAAACCGTGAGATCATGACTTGAGCCGAGATCAGATGTCAGGTAGTTAACCGAATGCACCACCCAGGTGCCCCTGGTGAGTTGTATCTTCTTAATTAAAATGGTAAATGTTGGCAAAAGTCTCTCTCACATAGGTGTCAGCCTCTGAGAGTAGACCAGGCATTTGACACAACAAGGATGGGATGAGGAACAGGAGTAAACATTTCCCCACGCCCGTCACACACATGCAGCGGAGGTTTTAAAATAATTCTTTTACATTCCATTCCATTTTGGGTTTTCTTTTCTTTCCACCTTTCTATCTCAATTTGCCAAAGCGAAATGTGTCATATACCTGCAACCTGGGTTGCCAGATAAAAACAGGATACCTAGCTGCATATAAATTTCAGATAAATGAATACATTTTTAATAAAAATACATCCCACATATTGCCTGAGACACATCTGTACTAGAAAAAAGTACTCACGGTTTATCTGAAACTCAAATCTAACCTGTATTTTCATTTGCTACTTCTGGTAGCCCCAATGTATCAAGTGAATAGCATGCTGTCCTGGTGGGGGTGGGAAAGGTTGGTAGATGACAGTGCACAGCAGCGACGAGACACAGAACATGGTTGGGGCAGGGTACAAACGCTGATGACAGAGGACAAGAGGGGGTGACCAGTGGGGCTGTGGGAGGCAAGGGTAGTACCGTGCCCCAGCCCTTGGGACAACACGATTCCTGGCCCTGCCTTGTCCTCGTCTCTTCCTGATGGTAGTAAATATCGTGGAGGCAGGATACAACCAATGGCAGTACAAACTTCTAGGTTTTTAGGAGGTATTTTTAGGTTTGATAAATAAGTTGAAAACACAGTAACCACCATCTACACAGATCCACTATGTAGATCTTCTTTTGATTATTTTTTATCAATACTTTTATACTGAATGTTGGCAAAGGATTTCATTATGAACTTTGCTCTTCCCCAGTTACTAACATTTCTGAGCGTGTTTGGGTGGAGAGGTGGAGGGGTTTCCATTTTCTGCCCATGACTCCACCTGCCCGTGGAAGGAAGTCACAAATGCCAGCTGATGTCTTGATAAATGGAACAGGACAGCGTTCTACCTGCTTCTAAGCTGCCTTGCTGCCGTCTTCCTATTTCTATGCGTCAGGGTTTCAGTTGATTTTCTCCTCCACCTTTCTCAAGTGATTTAGAATCTGACTTGCCCTGTTTCTCTGGCATGGACACCTGCCGTACTGGTCCTAAAGAGTTCCAAAGCCTTTGGCCAGAACCCCTGTGAGGCCTATCTGCCCAGCCCCCACACCCATAGGAAGGAGTCAGGCAAGAAAGCAAGTTGGACAGGGCTCTATGAGAAACGGAGTGCAGGCATCGCCCGATCCGCTAAGTCTCTGATGTCCAGCTTTATTCAAGATGACTTTGCCCCAGGCTGATGGTACCTGAATCAGGTGTGTGGGAGGTTGGGGGAGTGGGGAGAGAGTGAAGGTGAAGGTGGTGGTTTTTAGGACTGGCTGGGCTGCTTTACAACGAGGTCACTGGTCTCCCCCTACTTCTGTCTTCTGTCTCTCTTATTCCTTCTTACACATCTATTTCTACACAGAGTTTACCTATTTATTTTGAGAAAGAGAGAGTGCAAGCAGGGGAAGGGCAGAGAGAGAGAGGGAGAGAGAGAATCCCAAGCATGCTCTGCACTGTCAGCGCAAAGCCCAGTGTAGGGCTCGATCTCATGAACGGTGAAATCATGACCTGAGCCGAAATTGAGAGTTGGACACTTAACTGACTGAGCCACCCAGGCAGTTCCGGAGTTGACCTTTAAATTTAGACTGGGAACAGAGGAGAGAGGCAAGTAAGAAGGCCCAGTTTGACCTTGAGCTTGAGCCGTCAATCTACCTTTTATCAGAGCATCTTACACTGTGGCTTTTCAGCTACTTGTGGTGCAGGGGTGATGGGCCTGGACCCTGGAGCTAGACTATTCTGTAACTTACTAGCTACGTGACCTTGAGCAATCACTTAATCTCTCCATGTCTCAGTTTTGCCAACTGTAAAACAGGATAATCAGAAGGTATGAGGAGTAAGTGAGTTATGTGTATGTAAAGCTATGAGGAGAGTGCCAGTTACAGGGGGCGCTCTAAATAGTTGAGTAGTAATCATAATCATAGTCATAACAACACCACCAACCAAATAGGCCCACTGAGATTCCATTCGCTTTGTCAAACTTCAGGGTGACTGGCAAATCAGAATTCTGACATCCATCGGGTGATGGCTGTATCATTTTAGCAACATTAAAATCTCTGCCATTTACACACGCTTCCATACTACCCATCCCTGCCGAGTAACAACGTAAACTAACATGTTAAAAAAAACTGTTTAACTTTTAGATCTAATGTCACTTTAAGAGGAAAAGAGAGAAACACAAAGGTACAGTGGTAAAGGTAGGCTCGAGGAAACATGATGAGTTACTCGGCTTGAATCACACGCTGAGGAGGGTTAAAAACCAGGAAAATGCTTCTGGGTCAGGTTGGCACAGATCAGGAAGCAACGGGGTAGCCAGGGATGTTGACTGTTGAAGTAAAAGAACCAGCTGAACTCTGCGTGCGTCTCTGGTAACAATTACACGATCACCTTGAGAGGAGAGACATTTTAACAAACGGAAGCACAGATTTTATACCAAGAGAGCTCTTTAGTTACGTCCATTATTTTGAGGCCGAGTTCGTCATTTGGCTTCGGACTGGAGTTTCTGGAGCCGAGGAAAATGGTTTTCCTATTTACCGACGTGCTCGCTTCCCTGGGCTTCAAGGCCAGAACCTGAGCACGGTTTTAAGTGCGGCACGTGTAACCACAATAAGGCAACGCGATCAATTAGACGTGTATCCCATTGTTCCTGATATTTAGCAACATCCCTAAAATTACTTTTAAAACATTTTTTAGTCTTCGCCAAAGATGGGGAAGAGAGTTAAGTGCACAAATGGCTTTGGACAATCTGCTGCAGAGAACTGTTTTAAGCATGGCATAAACATGCCAAATCAATAACTTGTTTCTTTATCCGCATGTGCCATGAAAATCTGGCTATCATAGAGTGCCGTATCCATTAAAAACTGAATATGCTATTTCCAGACAGCAGATAGCTCAAAGCTCAACAGGGCCAGCAGGCAATGATCCAAATTCACATCTCCCTCTCTAGAAGAACCACTCAAAGCACTCTGTTGCTACATTATGGTACTGAAAGCACAGGGGATGATGAAGCCGTGCCAATACTGTAGCTGCCTCGGGACCGAGTCAAATGGCCACCATTCTTCAGACATAAAGAACTGGGGAAGGTGACTTTTGTGACCTTCAATCACTAGACAAATCTGATGAATGGAGAAATGTAAATCAACACAGCATTTCTAAAGTGAAACTGTCCCTTTTGCTTCAGGTAGGTTATGTGCATTTACAAAAACTTGACGTCACAGAGACTAACAGTCTCTTAGGGAAGAAGGAAAGGATCGCGGTTTTACCCAAGACTCCCCCCCACCCCCCCACCCAAGACTTTGAAGATAAATGTCTGCTGTATGCTTCTGTCCACATGAAGCCATGGACAACATTTCACACTTTTTATTAAACACTATTTCACTGTACAGCAGTCGACATGAGTCTCAGGAAGTCTCTTAAGTCTCAGGAAGTGGGGGTTGTGCAAATAGGTGACAGTACTTTTTTGTATATTTGATATTGTCCTTAAAGAGGCATTGTACTGATATATTACTTACAATTATTCCATTCAAGTCACGCCTCACATAATCGTTAAGATAAAAATACCTTACCCTTTAATATTTTTACAGGATCTAATTATATAAATAAGTGATTGGGGGGGTGGAATATGGATTCTACCCTCATTTTTCCTGCTCACAACACATTTGTTTGGTCCTTTAACCCAACTACCAACACACGTTTAACCACTCTTTTCCTATTTCTCTGTTGTTAAGCCACTTTCTATAGTAATACTTCATTTGCCCAACCTTCAGAAACCAGCTTTCCTAGGAGGTTTCAAGATAAATAATATTTACCCTTAAAATGTCACTGTTTCTAAAAATAGACTACACACATATCTACTATTTTAAAACATCTGCTTCTTGATGTACTTTAGGCCTGATCGTTTTACTCTGGGACAACTAAAATGTGCAGGGATCTTTGGGTGTCTGGGTCCAAATTAAGTGGTCTTGGGCAGCTGCACTTCTTAGAGTTCCTTTGTTAATGACCTAGCGTCTTTATGGCCTTGTCCTGGCCTTCATTTTTACTATGCCGCCACGTTTTAGTGGAGCTCTGACTTCTTGAAGCAATAACCACCCCCTTTGTAACTGCTGCTAGGGCTGACGGTGATTTGGGAAACCAGACATCTATATTTGCTGGAAATAGTCTTTTTAAAAGTGGACTGTGTGTGGATGGGGGGCAGGGGGACTTGAAGAAGTAATGAGGTGAGGAGAGAGAACTAAACATGGATTTTGACAGTCCTGACTGGCAGACTTTGCAGATTCTGAGCTGGGTTTTACAGAGCAGAGAAGCCTGCAGAAAAAGCCTCTGGCTGAAGCAAGCACTAATGTTTGCTTTCTATCTACTCATACGCTAACTCATCAAGCGTATTCATACAAAGCCGTTTTGGGGGCACATATGAATTTGTTTATAGTTTAACTGATATACATCTGTGTCTGTAGAAATAACACTAGTCACCAAAAAAGAAAGAAAGAAAGAAAAAACAAAAGCTTATTCCACCAACATGGCTTTATAATAATGTTTCTTCTCATGTGTGCCTATTCATTCATGTTTATAAGTGTAGATAATTATTAAAATAATTATAGTCACTAAAAGCACATGAGATGCCCACTTCGTAAAATACACAAACTGTAATAGTGGTAATCTGTTAAAGACTCACTTTTAATGGTGGAATGCATATTAATTTATGCAGATTAACTATGTTTAGAAACTTACTCAACTATGCAGATGTTAAAAACCACTACAGACTTAAACAGAATTTTGTACTTTTTCTTTCCACGCATTTTCGTATTTTTTGATAGCTTTTTACATTAGCACTTTATAAACATCTGTGTAATAAACTTAGACATTCCCCCTGAACACATAAATCTGATAAAATCTAACAAGAAAAAAGTTAGGAAATACAGAGAGAGAGAGAGAGAGAGAGAGAGAGAGAGAGATCTTTTATATGCATGGCAATACTTTCTTCAGGCCAAAGACAGAAAGCACATGGTACAATGCAGTTTTAATGAAAAGTGTTCTGATTATAGCCTACTCTACTTATCCATTACTTATCCAAAGAAAAAATTCAACTTCAGTGACCTGGAAGGCCTCCGGACCTGTAACCTTTCCTGGTAGGTAGTATGAGGTGTTTTCAGAAATTACAAGCTATGTTTATTACGTGTTTATTAAAATAACAGTGGACAGCATCCGATGCACAAAATGCAATCAGATTACCTGCCACTTTGGACTGTCTTTACCAATGTCCCCTTTTATTAGGACAGATGAATGGGATTTGGCTTTGGTTAAGCCTTTTTATATGTCTGCATTAGAAGAACTAAAAACAATTTCTAAAAATGGATATGGAACCAGAGATAATAGTCCAAAATGAAATTCTTCCAGTCTCCAGAAAAATTTGTCTTAAGAGTATAAAAAATAAATGAGGTATTTTCCTTAAGACTCATTCTGAGTGTACATTTTGCTCTAAGTTTTGTTAGTTTCTGCAACAGCATTTAAGAGAAAACCAACTGACCATTTACAACCTGAACAATGGCTTCAGAGTATGATTAAGAAATGCACCTGGCCTCACTCAAACAACACATTTGTTTAACCCGGTGACTTTCCGGTGTCTGGGGTCAGGCAGGAGCAATCTGGGTTGGGTCGAGGAGGGCAGGGGGTGGGGAGGAGAGAAGAGCAAATGTAACTGACTCACTGAGAACAGAACAGTTGTACTAACTACCCTTTGTAATTACAACTGTTTTAACAGTTTCTAGCGGGCAAGGCTATCATTTTGGTGACCCGCTATAATTTGGGATGTAGCCCCAGGAAGTCATGCCAACTTTAGAACATGAGCTGCATTGCTGAGTTTACTCAGCATGATGAACCCAATGAAACACCGAGTGTTCCTACTTTGGTATAAATGTACATCAAGGGAAAAGTTAACAATAAAAGGAATCTAGCTAGAGAGGAAAGGAATACCACAAAATTCACTCCCAGGAAAATTTCAAACATGTAGAAAGTAAATATATACAGAATAGCATGATGAACCCCCATAAACTCATCATTCAGTTTCAATAACCATCAACACGTGGCCAATCTTATTGTACCCTCCCTACCCACCCCCTGCCTTGCCTTTTTTTTTTTTAAAGTAAATCGCAAACAGCCTATATTTTATTTTATACGAGCTTTCATTTACAATGCATGTATGTATTTAACCCAAAGATCACTACAGAAATCTCACCAAACAGGAGGTGTTTAAGCCAACTTTAACCACATCTTACAAAATGTTCTAGCTAAAACCTATCTGCTTAGAAAGCTAATTTGTTTGAATATAACTGGGTAATTAAAATGACAAAGTAACTGGAAAGGCAACCCCCTTGTATTTTATTTGTGGGGAAAAAAGGTACATTCTAAGACTGAGAAAGCAGTGTCTGTTACTCAGTCCCTGTGATGCTAGTCTTTGTAAACACCCATCAACAGGAGACCAGGTTAAAAGTGACCGGGGTAGACTTGTCCTGGATGGAGCCCAGAGAAAAGGGAGGCGGCAAGTAAGGGGCAGGAGCCGCCTGGAAACTTTCCCCTTTTCCGTCACTACACATGCAGAATACAGCAGGATGCCAACAGGCCAAACCTTTGGAACTTCAAAAATCACTCATCAAGCAGTCTAGCTCCTTACAATAATTTATTACCGATCTGAAAGCAAAGATCAAAAGGAACACTCCATCTAGCATTTATATATTCAATTCCTCATTGCCCAGTGACTAATTTGTAGAGGAATGAAGTCTTCACAAGGGAAGCCAAAATAATCTGAGGTGACTTTGATACAATGCCACAAAGGATATGAAGAGGAAGCCGGTAGAGGCTGCAAATGGCGAAGTTCCATTAAGAGCTCTAATAAAAGAATAATGGAATTTCCCTTCACTGTGAATTAAAAAATGTTAGAAGTGGGCAAAATTCAGACGAGTCAGGCAAAACCTTGGATTTGTCACAGCCTTTTATTGTTCTTAAATGTTAACTTTACCCACTGCTGCATTTATGTTAAATGGCTTCATCTTAAAGAAAAAATGCAACTTTCCCATCAGGAATCTCGTTCCCTTTGCTGGTGTATTACTTATCAGCCTGCACCTTCTCTCCCCTTTGTCAGGCACTCCCAGCTCTCTCCATGTCTTTCAAACAAACTGCCACATTCTGCAAAGCGACTGGTTTAACTTGAAAAATGTAATTTGAAATGATATAATTTTTAGTACCGTATATTGCCATGGTCACATGAAGCAGAAACACCTCGTTCACAAACTGTTTGTGCTTAAAGTCAACTGGTCACTATAGAAACACCAGAAGCTACTGAAAATCTTTCAACTTCCATGAACAACTGGCACAATTTTTTCCTCCTGAATCCAGACATCTCCCGTATTCTCAACTGAGGAAAATAGTTTTCACACTACTTATTTTGGCTAGTTAAAAAATCCCCACCACATGTCTCCTTGTAAATTCATAGATAAGGATTTAAGTTTATATTAGCATTTCAACTGTGCAAATTTTTTGTTCGCTTCTGAAATCACCTCGAATTAACAGATTTACTGGAACCTTACATGAAATAGAAGTTGTGCACAAGTCTCGGAAATCTTGTAATATATTTCCCTGTGATGATGTGGTGTGGAGCATTTTCTTCAGAAACAGTTAAATGTGTGTGTGTGTGTGTGTGTGTGTGTGTGTGTGTGTGTGTGTTTTAAAGAGCCCTTATCTTTTACCATTATATGGTGAAATGCTTATAAGTAAAAAGATATTCGGGAATTCTTCAAATATGGGGAGCGCAGAACATGGGATATAAATGAAGCAAGACTGGTCATGAGTCTATAAAGCTGGGGCACAAACACGGAGGAGTCGTGACGCTATTTGGTCTTCTGGAAGGCAAAACTTTTGGCAGGGGGTATTTCAGATATTATGCGATATACTGCTCATTGTTGGGGATTTTATTTAGAAAGAAGTAACTTTCTACCAGGAGCAATGGAAAACCAACAGTCGGCAGTTCCTATTTCAATGATCTTTACCAATTCAAAAGTCAAGTGCATCACTTTAGTGTTTGGAAGGGGAAAAAAAAACCCCAACCAAATAAATAATACCCCCAGTTCTGTCTTTCCATCGACTTTGAGATTTCAGTGACAATATGCAACTACATTTTAATGTGAATAAAAAAGAATGACATTAGTTCGGAAATAAAGATTTTCTGATTTCTTTAGAAGAGATAAAGAGTTGACAAATTAAAATGGAAATGTAAACATAACCGGAAAATGTACTTCAGAATCGCTATGTACCAGTGAGACTTCTGCTCAATGTTCAGAAAGACATCTATCCAATACACGAATAACATGCTTCTCTTACCTTGTGATCATATGGATTGTAAGAATGGAATACCCGAGAGAGATCTTTTGTTCTTTGCTTTTTCTGTGGAAGAAAACACAAACATCTGAGTGGACAGGGGGCAAAAATATATATAGGCATATGTATCTATATGCAGACTTACCTATCTCCGTCTTTCTACCCATCTACCTGCATTAACATATTGTTTAGAGATTCTTCCTTGCGCAAACCAAGGGGCCACAGTGCCAACCTGGGACACAGGGATGCAGTTAGAAACGAAAGCCACTTAATGGTTATGTGGGTGGTTGTCACAGACCAGGCAGGCAACCTTTCCTAGAGGTTTCCTGGTTGAAACACGAATCATCCTCAAAAAAAACCTCTATTTTTAAACACACAACTCGGAGAGGAAAATGAAGTAAAAAACTGAAGCGAAAGAAAACTCAAACACATTTGAGGGTGTGCAATTTCACTGTAATACCAAGCGCTGTCACTCTGAACTAGGCACTGCTAGGCATCCTTTTAAACAAAATACTTTCATCTGGCTTCCTAGTCACAATTGGGTCTGTCTGCTTGAGCCTCTAGCTGTATGCTGGAGGCCACCTTTGTCCTGTCACTGCTGTATGGCCCAAGTGCCTTGCCCGGTGTCTCACGCACAGTAAGCCCTCAACGCGTATTTGCGACACTAATGAATAAATGAATACACCTGAGTTAGACGGGCATTTAACTGTAAGCATCTATAATGATGACACAAGCCTCATATATCGTTATGAAAAGACAACCTCTTTTACCTTCTAATGATATGTTTTTCTCAAGCTGAACCCACTACTTGAGAACCGTCTCTACCTCCTGCTCCCCCAGTGTCTGTGACCCTGGAGAGAGGGTGGGGTTCTCTATTATCATTGACTGTAAGAGGCAGATTGTTTTCTCACACACTGTGACCTGTCCACCCACCATAACGACCACAGATAATTTTGTGTATGGTTCTAGATCTTCTGTGCATATATTTTTATCGACAACTATTACTTTCAAAGAAAGGGGATCTGGGACTCCCGGGTGGCTCAGTCGGTTAAGCGTCCGACTTCGGCTCAGGTCATGATCTCGCGGTCCGTGAGTTCGAGCCCCGTGTCGGGCTCTGTGCTGACAGCTCAGAGCCTGGAGTCTGCTTCGGATTCTTTGTCTCCTCTTTCTGCTCCTCCCCCTCTCATGCTGTCAGTCTCTCTCTCTCAAAAATAAACATTAAAAAAACTAAAAAAAAAAAAAGGAGATCATTCTGTACACACTACCCTAAAATCTACTTTTTCCACTTCACAGTTTGTCCCTGCCAAACTTAAAAGAGTTGTATAACCAGATCTGCAACCCCTTAAACGGGGTACTGAAATCCAAAAACTTCTGAAAGCTGAACTCTTTTCTGTAACTCATTTTAGTTCTTTAATAAAATGGTCACCTTTGCACAAACATCTTTGCCAGCTTGACAGTGTGCATTTTTTTTAAAAAAGATAAAGTACAGAAGAACAGATACAGAGTCAAATAGCATGCCACGCCGGTTACCCTGATGGATGAGGCCAAACACTGCCCCAACTTGCCGTCTCACCAAGAGTGAACGAGAAGGGATTGAAGTGAAAGTTGGAAATTCTTTTTTTTAAGTTTATTTATTTATTTTTGGGGGGGGAGGGGGGAGGGAGAGAGAGAGAGAGAGAGAATATAGGAGCCAGGGAGGAGCAGAGAGAGGGAGAGAGAATCCCAAGCAGGCTCCACATGCTGTCAGCACAGAGCCTGACTTCAGGCTTGATCCCAAGACCCTGGGATCATGGGTCAAAATCAAGAGTCAGGCACTTTTAACTGACTGAACCAGCTCGGTACCTCAAAAATTACTTCTCAATTTACAGAGCAGATAAAACATCTTTAAGACAGATACCGACCATGTCCTCAGATGCCAATTATAGAATTTATTTCTTTGGGGCGCCAAGGTGGCTCAGTCCATTAAGCGTCCCACTTCAGCTCTGGTCATGATCTCATGGCTCATGGGGTAGAGCCCCACATTGGACTCTGTGCTGACAGCTCAGAGCCTGGATCCTGCTTCGGATTCTGTGTCTCCCTCTCGCTCTCTGCCCCACCCCTGCTCACGCTCTGTCTCTCTCTCTCTCAAAAATAAGTAAACATTAAAATAAAAAATCTATAATTTTTTTCTTATGTTTATTTAGTGTTCGCCATAGCTAGCCCCCTGCCGCATCTTACATTTCTGGCACAAGCATGGCCGGTCTGTCCTTGATACAGTCCACACCCTGCTTCGGACTCCCCTCTGCTGTTGTTAATCGGACTACCAGGTTCCTGGCTGCTTCGGTCTTCACTTGTGAATGAATCCTTGCCTGGTATCCATGTTTTCTTGGGAAGTACTTCCCGATTTCCTCCAACTCCAGGGTCTGCGTGAGCACGTCTGTCACACCTTCCTATGCCAGTGACGTAAGCAGACCTTCTGGCCTGGGTCGTACATGACCTTCTGCAGCCACTTGGCTAAGGAGTTGAATCTGCTATTAACCAGGATCTTGCATTAGAGTCATTTGTACACACTCATTGCACTCCTATAGACCAGCTTTCCTATTTCCGCACTGTCTTTGGGGACACAATTCCACTTGCCAGTCCTTCAAGTCACTCGGCTTTGTTTCTACATTCTGACACCTGCTAAAAGTCATCCCTCCCTGCCGCCAGCCCAAACCCTCACTCCTCCGTTCACCTCATAAGAGGGCCTCCGACCACTAAACCCTAAAGTAATTCAACACTCCTTTTCCATGGAGAGCAAGGATGAGCCTCTGATTGGAAATAGTCCCTTGGCTCTAGAAGAGCCCTAAAATCTGTATTGTACAGGTAGCTTGCCCACCAAAGTTTTCCTTAGCTTCTCATTTTCTCTGTCCTTTCCATGGACCCACTCAGTTGTGTAACAGTTCTTGGCTTGTGCTTCAATCAGAAGAAAAATGACGGATACTAACATTTCCTTTGGTACAAGATTCACTATAAAACGTGGAGGGACATTTTTTTCAGAAAGGAAACGATGCTAGGAAAGATAAAATATGGAGCGTATCAGTGTTCAATTTAGGAGGTGTCCAAAAGACTGTTCAGTCCTCAAATGGCTGAGCTACGACTAGCTTGGGTTGGCCGGTAGAAATGGAATATTCAGAGGTTGTTTTGTGTGACCTTTTCATGTGGTTTTGGTTTTATATCTCTATTTTGACAGCTAAAATCTATACATGCCTTTACCTCAAATTATTCTGGGAAGGAAGTGGGGTATAAATGACAAGTAAATAACAATTCGGATTAGCACCCAAAGCAGCCAGTGAGGAAAAATGCTTTTCTTTCTGACAACAAATTCATTATATACAAATACAGTGAAGTCTTGGCTATGAGTACTGAAAGTTTATATGTATTGGTTCAGTTAACTGAAAACTACCACAACTTTTCCTATGAGGTCAGGATCATATAGCCCAGTGGTGTACGTTCTGGGATCCAGGACAGGGGCTGATAAATGATGGCCCATGGGCCAACCCAGTCCACCACCTGCTTTTGTAAGCAAAATTTTACCAAGATGCAGCCAGAGGCTTCTGTTTACGTATCATCTATGACCGTTTTCACGCTGCAAGAGCAGAGTTGAGTGGTTACAGCAGAAATCACATGGCCCATAAATCCTCAAGTATTTACTATCTGGCCCTTTACAGAAACAGTTAGTCACCCCAGATCTCGAATCTCTGCCTTGGACCACGTCTACTTGTAGCGATAGTTCCCGGACCCTGAACCTTGCTCCTTCCACTCGATGAAGACAGTTCAAGGACCAATCGTAACCTACACCCTGACACGTCAGGATGAATATACCAGTCCAAACAACCATGACCTGTCTGGCTCTCAGGATTTTACTTGTGAACAGTCTATGTGCAGACACAATTTTCCAAGTTGGCTCGTTGAGCGTGCAGAAATAGATATGGGGCTTTTAGAGCCTTCTGCGTCCACACTGTAACGCCTCATTACAGGAACTCTGAGATCTTTTGCTAAATTCTAGCCACATGGAAGATCTTACACGCAAGTGGCTAACGCGCGGCCATGCTTGGTAGCAAGCCGGTTTCTCACAGGCAGACAATGCTAAGGGTACTAGGCTACAGGACTTGTTGAGCCTTGCTATCAGCACTTTTAACTGAAACTGAATGCTGAGCCAAAAATGGAATAATTAGATACTTTCCTATTGCATCATCGTGTGGGTCTAACCTACCTCCCACTTTTTAGCCTGTTAAAACAAACAACGCAGTCATGCAAGCACCTGCTAATTCTCTGGGTGTGTAAAAAGTAAACATGTCAAACAAGGTGTGTGATGTGCTTAGAACGAGGGTGCCCAACAACTCTGTCAACTGTATGAGGCACCTTCCCGTCACCTGCATCCCGAATCCTGCAGTCCAGGCTGCAGAGACGAGAGGGAGATGACAAGAGACTGCTGAGCCTTGCAGGCTGCGTAGGTAGCTGGGTTTAAGGCAGTCTGAAACCGTGGTAAAACTTGTAGATTTCTGAGAACCCCAACCTGTAGGTATTTCCTAAACTGCTTTGTATTTCACTCTCTAAGAACAGAGAACACCGATGACTCCTTTCGTGTCCAAGTTTAAACTCCTTTTCGGACACCACCACCAAGCTAAAAGCCCCAATGGAGCATTTTTTTTTTTAACAGTTCAGGTTTCCAGACAGTGTAATCATTTCCATTTTCATCAAGGGGACACAGGAGTTAGATCTGAAAGAAGCACCACATATGATGAGAATCTGGACTTGGAAGGTAAGGTTATGGAACCAATCAAACTGTACCAATATCCTCCAGTTTAACTTCTCCTGGGCTCCCCGCATGAAGTCCATGTTTTCTGTGCTCAGTGTCTACTTGTAGATACTATGATATAAATGTCTCAGTAAACCTAGTGGTAAGAAGCCGAAAGAGCAGGTTTGAGCTTCAATGTAGTAACTTCCTGTTTCCCTCTTCTGCACGAAAGGAGCTTGGAAAGTCACCACTCTGGCCTCATGGCAAGTAACAAGCTTGAACACACTGAAAAACCAACAACTCTTTTTGGATAAGGGAGGGAATAACAGAAGAAAGTGTTACCCCCAGAACTGGGAGGGACCAGGAAGCCGACACGGGGGATGTGGCTTCCTGCAGTGTGAGGCTGCCATAGGAACCAGCACTGTAGGAAAACCGGAAGGGTAACTGACGGATTGCGGGAGGCTCAGGGCAGATGACCATTAGGAGCTTGGGGGCGATCCAGTCATGGGACGGGAGCAGGTGGTCCACGACACAGAGAGATTTACCTCCAGGAGCTCAACCAGGTTCCCACGGTAAATATGGGAGAAAAATCTCCTGTGGTTTCTGGCATGGGGAGGGGACAAAGCAGCATTGTGAAACCAGCCAGAACACTCCGTTCTTAATAAGGCCTGCCCTCAGGGGAAACCAGTTAACCAGACTCTAACCTGCTTGGGTATTACCAGAGTCTAGCTAACCTGAGAAGGGAAATACCCAACCTCAGTCCACTTAGCCATCCTGTTCCACCCACGGAAGGAGGGAAACACTAAGAAAATGTTTGCAGTCCAGGAGCACAGAGTCACTAAAAGACTGAGCTCTAATCACAGGACTCTGGAATGCTTTCCCTGTCCTCACACCTCAACACCAGGTAACTCAAGGCCTATTTTCAGCAGTTCCTTTTGCTCAGCACATCACATCTGGCTATCGAGAAAAATTACAAGACATACCAAGTGACAAAAAACTCAATCTGAAGACGGACCAAGCTTGAGGACCAGACATGGCAGCGTGCTGGATTTATCAGACTGGGAATCTAAAATATGTGGAGGGCTCTAATGGCTAAAGTAGACAGTATGCAAGAACAGATGAAAAATGCAAACAGAGAGATGGAAATCTAAGAATGAGCCTCCCCCAAACTCATCCCCCCACCCCCAATGCTAAAGATAAACACTAACAGAAATGGAGAATGCCTCTGACAGGCTCATCAGTAGACTGGACATGGATGAAGAAGGAATCTCTGAGCTCAAGGCATATCAACAGAATTCTCAAAAACCAAAATGAAAAAAGAACAAAGACTGAAGTGGGGAAAAAAAAAAAGAGAGAATATCCATGGGCGCCTGAGTGGCTGAGTTGGTTAAGCATCCAACTCTTAGTCTCAAGCTCATGATCTCTTGGTTCATACAGCAAGGAGCCTGCTTGGGATTCTCTCTCTCTCTCTGCCCCTCTCTGGCTCATGTTTTCTCTCTTTCTCTCTCAAAATAAATAAATAAACTTCAAAAAAAAAATTGAATATAAGGACTGTGGGGGCAGCTGCAAAAAGTGTAACATATGGGGGCATCAGAAGGGGAAGAAAGAGAGAAAGGAACACATATATTTGAAACAATAATGCCTGAGAATTTCCCCAAATTAATGTCAGACACCAAACCACAGATCTAGGAAGTTCAGACAACACAAGAAGGACAATGACAAGAAAACCTATTCTTTTACATATTCTTATTCTAATTTATTCTTGAGAGACAGGGACAGAGCACAAGCAGGGGAGGGGCAGAGAGAGAGGGAGATACGGAATCCGAAGCAGGCTCCAGGCTCTGAGCTGTCAGCACAGAGCCCGATGCGGGGCTTGAACTCCTGGACCGTGAGATCGTGACCTGAGCCGAAGTTGGATGCTTAACCGACTGAGCCACCCAGGCGCCCCTATTATAATTTTCAAATTATAGTAAATCAAAAACAAATTCCTGAAAGAGGCCAAGGGTGGGGGGAGGAATTTCTTATCTATAGAGGAACAAAGATAAGAACTGTATCTGACATCTTAGAAACCATGCAGGCGAGAAAGAAATATTCAAAGTGCTGAGAAGAAAAAACCATCAACTTAGAATTCTGTACCCTGCGAAATTATCCCTCAAAGATGAATAAATAAAAACCTCCTCAGACAAACAACAACTGAGGGAATTTGTTGGCAGTAGATCTCATTTGCAAGAAACATTAAAAGCAGTTCTTTAGAGAGAAGGAAAATGATAGAGAACAGAAATCTGGATCTGAAGGAAGGGCACTGAATACGTGGGGCGAAAAAGTGCAGGTAAAAGAAATTTTATTCTCCTTATTCTTAACTGATCTAACAGATAACAGTTTATTTGAAACAGTAACGGCAACAATGTACTTGGTTTTGCATGGATCTGTGTATGTGAACTGAATGACAATGACACAAGGCATGACAGGAAGAAATAAAGATGACTGTGTTATTATTATAAGGTACTCACACTCTCCTACAGTAGTATCATATGACATGGAATTGGATTTTTTTTTATTTATTTATTTTTTTTTGCTTGGATTGTTTGGAACTATGTATTGCCAACTCTATGGCAAACCACTAACACAGGTTCAAAACAAAGTATAACTGATATGGTAAGAAAGGAGAGTTTAAAGCCACTTATTTTTTCTTGTCCCCTTGTTGGCAGAGAGCCTGAGAAGTAGTTAAGCCCTGGCAAGGAGAAACAGAAGAGAAGTAGCCAAGACAACTCATCAGGCCCTGCCTCACCTTTGTGTCCTACAGGCACACAAGGCTATGACAATGGCAGGGTCTGGGAGTGTTAGGTTCTAAACAAATTCCCAAAGAGACTGGAGTCAAAATTCTATGTAATAAAAGCCAGGGGACAAGGACTGGTCAGTTAGTGCCTGCCGGGGACACGCATTCGGTAGGGAAGTCAGAGAACCACATCCTGAGGCAAAAGGGCCAAAAAACCAGCCAAGATGTGCAAGATTAAAAACAAATGACTGAGGGTCAAAGGGGTTCTTGGTAAAACTTGCAAGAACTAGGAGAATTAAGTGAGGACAGGGCTTAGCAAGGATACCCAGGACATGAAAGTCAGGGATAAGAATGGAAGCAGCTCGGAAATGTTAAGAGGTAAGTGAAGGTGCTAACAACCACAACTGTGGTCTGACGGTAAGGTAGGTCTCCTGTCTGCCTTGGGACCTTCTACTACACTTCCTGCCGGGGGCAGGCTCCAGGCTCCAGTCGTCAGGACGCGGGCAGTGCCAGGCTTATTAAACTCAGTCTGCAACGTGCCAGCATTTGGTTGAAGAGGGAAAAGATTATAGCTTACTGGAGAGTTCAGGTTTTGATAAAGAACTAAAGGAACGGAGTCTATAGATAGATTATGCCATTTATGATTTGTAAGAAAGTAGGCTGGATGTAAGCACACGGGGAAAAGAAAGGAAAGGAGGTGGTGCTGTGGAATCAGAGAGATGGCTAGAGGACTAGAGCACACAATGTTGCAAAGGGGACAATCACATCTAGGTCTCAGAAGGGGCTTCCTAATGGTGTGGGAGGTGGAGCACGGGTGCCAGGCTAGAGGCTGAAGGTGGCACGACAGGACGTGGCAATGGTTCAGAGGAAAGGACAGCACCCCATCCCAGGTTCAGCTAGGTGGGGCGACGAGGTGGGATGGATGGAGGAAGAGGGAGGGTGCAGGCCTTACAGCTCTTGGTGACTGGTTAGGGAAGGAGCCCAAGAGAGGGAAGGACGTGGATGGCTCTAAGATTTCAGGTTCAGATAACCACGGGAAGGGAAGCGCTCCCTGCACTGACATGAGGAATCCAGGCAAAAAGTAAGTTTTTGGGGGGCAAGGGGTGGAGGGTGGCAGGTGGGGTGGGGAATTCAGATTGAACAGAATGTGTTTGAGCGGCTGGCCGTGATACATTTGGGAGATAATGGGGGAGTGAGACATAAGGGTTTGGTGCCAGCAGAGAGATGGGGGCCATGGATCTGGGAGTCATGAGCCTACAGGTGTAAGTTAATAAAGCAGAAGAGGGGATGTGATCACACGGGGAGCATACAGAATAAAGGAGGCAAGAAGTTGAGAGGAGAAGACGGAAGTTAACATCTCAGTAAATCAGCTCTCTGACCTTGGGCGAGGAATCCGCTCTGGACGTCGTGACATGAGGGGCCAGTGGTTCTCAGTGGTTCTCAACCCTGGCTGCAGGGTGGAACCAGTGAGGAACCTTTAAAATATACCAGGGCTCTGGTCTAGATCCCCAGTGGCACTGAACCAACTGGCACAATGGGATCTATTTGAAAGCTCTCGGGTTTTCCAACATGCGGTCAAAGTTGAGGACCACCAGCCGATATGCTCCCTGAGGTCTCTCCTCGCTGTCAGCCTCTGTCTTCTACGTGGGTTCCCCGCTGGCCTTCAGCTTTTGGCATTCTGGGTTCTGAATTCAAACAGCATTTTCATTCTTAATGTCGATATTCCGTCAGCAGCTTTGCTTTACTTCCCAACCTCTTTCTTGACTCAAGAATGAACTCTCTTCAGGAATTCCTCAGGGGCACATCGAGGCTTTGGCTGCAGGGAATAGGCTACTGCTATATATCTAGTTCCCTTGGTGAGTGCTTCTGAAAAATTAATGGGAGGCTAGTTTAATAAACCTGAAACTTTATTTTGTTATCGATGTATAAAACTTCAGAAGCTTAATTAAAAGCACTTGACGTTATCAGCACTCAATCACAATCTCACTCTTTATATTGGACATATTTGGATGGAGTCCCTAGGATAATAATCACTCAAGATCACTAAGAAGAAAGAACAGGTCCCTGGAATCTAAAATAACGAATTCAAAATTAGTTTAAAAAAAAAAAAAAACATTAGTGATGTGAAATAGGTCTGGTGATCAAAGACACCCAAAACACTCAGGAAAACAAACTCTTCAGAATCTCATCTGCTTTTCCTTCATAAGGTACGCATGTAATAGTTTTGTGTTTTGTGATAAATGGCTACAGTAAGGAGGGTGGGGAAAGTAAAGAGAAATAGGCTGCTCTAAGCCTACATACATTTTTCACCTCTTACTTTCTACTACGACCTGGAAGGTAACAGAGATGACCCAACTTTGTCTATGCTCTTGAATTTCCTTCTCTGCTTCTGGTTACAGCAAATTCAAGGAGAGTTTCAGGTTCTTTAGAGTCTGGAGTCCCCACAGTGGAGGGTACGGCGTAGGCATGTCTCAGAAGACACTTAGAGGAAATAGCAGACTTCAAAGAGTGGGAGTTAGGAAATAGGGAAGCCAGTGAGTTCACCCATTGTTAATGGTATTCAAAAAAAGCCAACCAGCCAAATGTGGAGACATACCACTGATTTTGAAGCACGGCAGGTATCAGAGGGAACACTTTTTTTTTTTTCTTTTTGGCTTTGTGGTTTCTCAAATAACCTCAGTGGAATTGTGGCTGCGATAACCAGTCTCTCATTTTCACAGTGGGCGTGGTAAAGGAGCTCCTTAACTAGGCAACACATGCTGGAGCAAAGTCTAAAAAGGGAATTCTGCATTAATTCAGCTGATAAAATATCAGTGGCCATATCTTCTTATATCAAGCTCACCTTATTTTCTAAAGAGAACATTTGTTCGCAAGGAAAGGTCATTCTTTGGCGACAAAGGCGTGCCTGGCACAGGAGAAAGGGAAGGAGACTGAACTGTTCTGCGATGGTAGGAGTAGGTGTTGCCAAAATGTGTAGCCATTTCAAGCAGTTAGAAGAGAAACAGCCTTGCGACACAAATAAAACGCCTATAAAATTAAAAAGACAGAGTCAAAGGGTCCTAAATACTACATACCACACAATGGTTCATTCAAGGTTCCTTTGTATGGGAACTTCTGGCGCTCAAAAGTAGCACACAAGAGTATGAGCTGCTATAAATATCAATTCAATATCACTTATCTTCAGTCTGACCTTCTAACGACCACAAAAGAGAGATGACTTTACTTCTTATCTGGATTACTGTAGTAATATTTTCTTTCCTGGACTCTCCAGGTCCAGTTTTCGTCCTCCAGATCAAGAACTGGAAGAAAATGGTCTGCAGGCCAAATTTGGCCTGGCCACCAATTTTTGTATAGTCTGTGATTTGTTTTTACAATTTTAAGTGGCTGAAGTAAAAAAAAACAAAAACAAAACAAAACAAAACAAAAAAACAAAAACCAAAGAACAAGAATATTGGTGACATGTGAAAATTATACATAGTTCAAATTCCCATCAAGTTTTACTGGAACACAGCCACGCTCATTGGTTCTCGCATTGTTTGTGGTTGATTTTGCGCTCGGTGGTGGGGGAGAAGCATTACAACAGAAACCGTGTGACCTGTAAGCCAAAAACATCTATTATCTGGCCCTTTACAGAAAGAGTTTGCCAAACCCTGCTCCAAACCGTTCGTGCGCAACCCTGGCTGCACCGACCATGTCTGGACCCCCTCGCCACGGATTCCGATGTAACGACCTGGGGTACAGCCCAGGATTTGGAATTTTAGCAAACATTTGCAGGTGATGCTAATGTGAAGCCCCGGTCTGGAGCCACTGCTTAACCCACCTCTGAATACAGGCCAGAGTTCACTTCCGAATGCACGGTCATCTGAGGTCACTCTCCCCTTTAACAACTTTCAGGGATGCCCAGCTGCTCAGAGAATCAAGCACCAAGTACCGCATCAGGGCTCTGCCTCAGGTTCCCGGCTAATACCAAAGACAACGTCTCGTTCCTGACGGACCTGCATTTTATCAAGCCCACATCTTGCCCACGCTGTTCTCTTTGCCCTGGAACGCCTACCCTACTATCTCCGTGCACTACATTCATCCTGAAGAGCCCCGTTCAAAGATTACTTCTGTGCCGGATCCCCACCTCCACCCACCAGACAGAATTTTTTTTCTTTCAATTTTTTAAATCTTTATTTATTTTTGAGAGAGAGAGAGAGAGACAGAGAGAGAGAGAGAGAGAGAGAGAGAGAGAGGGGGGGGGGGGGCACATGAGCAGATGAGGAACAGAGAGAGAGGGAGACACAGAATCCAAAGCTGACTCTAGGCTCTGAGCTGTCAGCACAGAGCCTGACGCGGGTCTCGAAACCATGAACCATGAGGTCGTGACCTGAGCCGAAGTCAGACACTTAACCGACTGAGCCAACCAGGCGCCCCCAGAAAGAATCTTTTTAACTATGTGCTCCCACAGACCTTTGGCACTTACTGTGCGTCAGCATCTCCTGGAGAGCAGAAACTGTGTGTTGGTCATCGGGGAGGCCCTTTTCCATCCACAAGACTTTATTAAATTGCTTGCACATGGGAGCCACTCAGCAAACACTGCCATCCCCTTAGTCCCTCATATTTGGGTCTGAGCTTCATTGAGCCATCTAGTCCCTCAAACCCAACACTCAGGTCACCGATTCCCTGCAGGATCTCAATTCATGACACAACATTTCAACTTCTGTCACCTCTGTCTGCCCATCCTTTGGCCTCCACTTTCCCCGACCTCCACTGATGCGGTCGCTCGCTTGTGTCCTGAGTGATTCGGAGACTGTGTGTGGATGGAGGCCCCCCAGTACTCCCTGCTCATTGCTCTGCGAGGAGCCAGTCTGCGGCTCTTCCTGTTCCTCGTAAGAGCCACCCACAAACTCTTCCTGTCTCTATTCTCACCCTCTACATCTAAAATACATTCTCCCAGGGGCACCTGGGGGGCTCAGTTGGTTACGCATCCAACTTCGGCTCAGGTCACGATCTCGCAGTCTGTGAGTTCGAGCCCCGTGTCGGGCTCTGTGCTGACAGCTCAGAGCCTAGAGCCTGCTTCGGGTTCTGTGTCTCCTTCTCTGTCCGTGTTCCTCACCAGCTCACACTCTGTCTCTCTCTCTCTCTCTCTCAAAAGTAAATAAACATTAAAAATTTAAAAAAATAAAAAATACATTCTCCCACCTCTAAAACTTAGTTACTAATTGAATGACACATTCATTCATTTGACACATTTACTGTGTGTCCCTCACGTTGCAGGGACCATACTAAGCCCTGGTGAGACAGAAAGCAAGCCAGAGGAGGCCCCTGGATTTGAGAAACTAGAGGGGAGAAACAGTGAGTGTGCTTAACTGGGAACCAAGCACACAGTAAATACATATGTTTGCTGAGCGAATGAAAAAGAAATACAGGGTGTTCATATTTGGTACTAACACTGCTCACACCAAGTGGCTATGCCAATAAATGACCTGTTTATGATTCTGCCATAGATTATTAAAGGCAAATTTATTTTATGTTGGAATTATTTTCGTAACTATAAATGTAGTTCAAGATGATAATTGTAAAAACTCCAGAATTTGAAACTTGTTTCCCAAGGGACTCTGCTTTCTTTTTTTTAAATTTTTTTTTTTCAACGTTTATTTATTTTTTTTGGGGGACAGAGAGAGACAGAGCATGAACGGGGGAGGGGCAGAGAGAGAGGGAGACACAGAATCGGAAACAGGCTCCAGGCCCCGAGCCATCAGCCCAGAGCCTGACGCGGGGCTCAAACTCACGGACCGCGAGATGGTGACCTGGCTCAAGTCGGACGCTTAACCGACTGCGCCACCCAGGCGCCCCAAGGGACTCTGCTTTCTTAACCCTTTCTCTGACAAGTTATACACAGGATTGGGGAACGACAGCATCCAGTATCTTTTGCTGGGTAGAAAAATATTAAGGAAGGACAACATCAACAGTTATATGTCATGGAATACCCTTGCTTTAAAAATAAATCAGTAAATATAACAATCGATAACATTTCAGAATATACTGATCAGTAGTCAGATAAGTGACATATATTAGACACTAGGTTTGTAACATACCCAAACACCTTATAACACAAGAATAAATATCATCCCCCCACCAAATTCCTCCTCCCTCTGGTTACTTTGAATCTAAGTAGTTTGACAAAGCAAAGACAATAGCTTTCAATCTAATTCCTGTAAAATCTTCTTTCACACAACTTTGGTATTTAGACTAATTCGTAGTTTTACTGGTATACAGACCGACTCATAGGTCTAGTGATTACTCCTGCATGAAGAGGTTTCACCGTTATTTTTTTTATTTTTTATTTTTTTTTAAGTAAGTTCCACACTCCAACCTGGGGCTCAAACTCACCGCCCTGAGATCAAGGGTCTCATGCTCTGCTCCACACACAGGCCAGCCAGGTGCTCCTCACTGTGGTTTTTAGAATTTAAAACATTCCTTTAACATATGACAAGATAACTTCCCTCACAGTGATATTTTAGAAGAATCAGCAGTTACAGTGTTAAAACTCTGGGAGCCCCTCCCGCTATCATGATCCAGCAAAGAGTGTGGCCCACAGGTCTGCTTCTATGTCCTACAATGTTTTTGTCTCCAGTTTTACTGTGTTATAAATTATTTGAAATTAGGGAGAGGCTGGGGACAAATGGCTTAACTTTTTTCTACCTGCTTAATAATAATGTCTGGTACCTATAAATTATTTTAGTAGGGACAAAGTATACAATTAAGCAAAAAGCAAAAACAGGAAGTCATATCAGAGATGGAATGGTGCGAGAGTACTATTCTGCAGGGGGCTATGACACAGGCAAGGTGGAGCTGTCTGTATTTCTCTGCTGTCATCACATATCTCTCTTCCTCTTATTTGTGGAGAGATGGATGGTAATGTGCCTTTACTGACTCGAACATTCCACGAGAATGCTTTTGGAAGTCCAACGTCGTGAAATACAGAGTTGGGCAGTCGGGATCTGCGCGAACTCTATTAACACTCAGAGCCTCACCCCAGCTTCCAGAGGCTAATCCACATAGCACCCAGGGGGGAACATGATGAAAAAAGAATGGAGAAAACTAAATTTCTCTGACCTACAGATAAGCTGCTGTATAGTTCTAAAAACTGATCAAAACCAATGCACCTCCTTCATGACCCTGCATAACCCCTGGTGTCACCCCATTTGAAGAGAAGCTTGAAAACTGTTCTATGTCAGTTATTGCTGCATCTCCAGAGAAACCCACGACTCGTTTTTATTATGATTCCACGACTGGGACCTGGAAGGTCAGACGTGACAATGTAGGGTTGATAACTCTTCTACTTTCTACATCTAATTTAGCACCTACTGTAAAAAGTCATTTCTATCAGCCATGCACCATCACTGAGATCTCTCCCTGCCCCATCACACCAATAAGGAGAGTCTAAAATTCATTTCAGGGGTGGCTGGGCTTTTTGACCTATCTTCTCCTCACATACGATGTCAAAAATAGACGGATTTTTGTTCCGTATATTGAACACACACATTTTCTTTTTTATCTTTGGCCTTTATGATCAGAGAGTCTTTATTTGATAACCACAAGACAATTTAATATACAGTTCAATCTTCTCCCTTCTCTCGTCCTCATGACACTTCAGACTTCAGTGGATTCCTTTTCATACTGTACAGCAAGGTTCGTGCACAGGCAGCTAGTTGGGGACAATCTCTGAGGCTGGCTCCGTCCTCACCAGAAAGAAGGCACAGGTACGTATGTGAGTGGGTGGGAGCAGGGGGCAGGGGTGACGGCTGAGGGCCTATGAAACTAGAGCGAGGGCAAGGCAGGAGGAACATGAAAAACGAGGCTTCCCTTGAGCCCAGTCCAACACCTCAAAGAACCCCAGTTATTTATAATCCGTGTTATGTAAGTTTTCGTAGAAATGAACCCATATTCACACAAATAGGAAAAAATGCCCAGACGGTTGGTTCCAAATAACCGTCCTGACCATTTAAGGCCTGAGGAAACAGGCCAAACGGGGTACTCTGACCATGCTGACCACCACAGACTGCACGGCAGCTGAAGCATCGCTGTCCCATCTGCCAAACTCCCTCTCCACCCTTAGGGGCCGGGTCTGCCACAGAGATCGCCTGCAGGCGAAGCGGGGGCCTGTCCGCTCAGCCTCAGGATGCTGCCTCCCCGTAAGCGCCCGGCTCTCCTCCCTGCCTCTTTCCTTACCTTCCCTCTTCAGAGAGGAAAGGACCCCACCATCCACTTACTGCGCATATCCTGTTCCTTCTGCTTTTCCACTGGGAGGGGACAAAAGGACAAAAGGCCTCCAGATCTAACATCCCTGCAAGTTTAGGATTCGAAATGGCAAGAGTACCTTGGAAAAAGCTCAATCAACTGCCTGACTGTGATGATTTTAAAAGAGTTATGCTTAAATGAACTTTAATCAATCTCAGAGTCTAAACATTTTTTTTTTTGACATTTATATAGTGGTTTCTATTTTCAAAGTGCTCGCAACTATGTTTTAATGATAAGCACTCATTCACTCAAATATTTACTGAATATCTGCTCCGTGCGTTTTTATCAGCAATCAGCCCCCTTCCTTCAAGCAGTGACTCCATCTACTGGCTTTCTCGGTTCCCCAAGAGCCAAGAAGCATAAACTTCTTTTTTTATTTCACAGCAAAGTTGGAAGGTCTTTATCAACCTATTAATTGTAGGAAAACGCTCCGTGCTCTTTTCACTTCTTTCTCCTTTAATTACAGCATCTTCTTAGCTCTTTATACTCCTGTGTACCTCCAAAACATTTCCAGGTTGGAGAGTATGCTTTGGTGTTTGTCTTGGGAATTCTCCATGTGTTTGTTGCTGTGTTTAGTAACTCTGCTAATCCTAACCCCCTGAAGAGGAAATTGGTCAGTTTTTCTCATATAATTGGTTTTGCAACACATATTGAATCTAAAAGGGTCAACCCACACAACAGTCTCCCAGCTTCCCTTTCCACTTTCTGCTTCCTTAGAAGTAACTCCCCTTTGACTCTCTGAGTTTATTCTTTTGGTATATTCTTGTGTCACCATATTGCTAAATAACATGTCTTCAGGGTGACTCTAATTTTTTGTAATGTTTTTAATTATTTTTGAGAGAGAGAGAGACAGAGAGACAGAGCATGAGTGGGGGAGGGGCAGAGAAAGAGACACACACACAGAACCTGAAGCAGGCTTCAGGCTCTGAGCCATCAGCACAGAGCCCGATGTGGGACTCAAACTCATGAACTGTGAGATCATGACCTGAGCCAAAGTCAGACGCTTAACTGACTGAACTACCCAGGCGCCCCTAAACTTTTTAGCACTAGATACCATCGGCTGGTTCCCCAGTATGGCAAGTGAGTTTCTAGTCCCTGCCCTGCCTGCTCACCTCCTCTGCCCAATACAGCAACACCACACACATCCCGGGCGGAATTCAGCTGTGTCGTAGCTATGATTATATGTCCTTTCCTGTATATTTTATTTTCCTTGGAATTAAAAAAAACAAAACACCTCATTTACTATTTGCTTAATTGTCTGTGTGTTTATCACCAATTCAACCTCAAATTCTCCTCCACTGACCCAAATCAGTTTCAAAAAGCTAATTCCCACTAAATACGTATCCTTTTCATTTTCTTGAAGAAGGTTCTCCCAGAGCTTTCAAGCCTGCTCTGAGGGAGTCTGGTTGCTCTAAAGTACTGATGAATGGCTCTCCCTTCCACCGCCATTCTGCAGACTCTGTTCACCCCTCTGTGTTGTTTCGTTTCCTTTATCTTAGATCTTCTCTCTTAGTGTATTCTCTTGTTTTGATGATGTCCAGACAGGCAATAAGTTTCCGGCTCAATCGGTTGAGCGTCCGACTCTTGATCTTGGCTCAGGTCACGATCTCACGGTTTGTGGGCTCGAGCCCTGCGTTGGGTTCTGTGCTGAGTGTGGAGTGCTTGGGATTCTCTCTCCCTCTCTCTCTCTCTCTGTCCTCTGGCGTGTGCGTGCGTGCACTCTGTCTCTCTCAAAATAAATACACTTAAAAAGAAAGCTTCCTGAGCAGGAACATGCTGAATGATGCTTTGGTTGGATATTAAATTCTAAGACAGAAAGCATTTTAGTTTTTTCAGAATTGAGAGGGCATCACCCACTTGTCACTTGAAGCCATTCTGACTGTTGATCCTTCAAATGTGGCCAGACATGCTCTCTTGTCTTGATGTACAGTTTAGTTCTCATCCATAATGCTGGGTCCAGTGTAACTGCTTGCATCTGGCATGGCATGTCCTTCAGACACAGGAAATGCCCTTGAATCATTTCCCTGACAGTCTCTCCCTTCTCTGTTCAGTCTTTCTGGAATTCCTGCTATTTGAATGTTGGGCTCTCTTGGAATTGGTCCTTTAATCTCCCTTTTTTGTCTATTTTCTATGTAATTTCTTCTTTTTTTGTTTCCTGGAGATTTCCTCTATTTTCCAACTTCACTGAATTTTTAAATTTTGCTACTAAGTTTTTAATTTCTAAGTATTGCTTTTGTTCTCTAAATCATTCTTTTTATGGTATCCTGATATTGTGTTATGAATATACCTTTTCTCATTTCTCTGAGAATATCAAAGATATATATATTTTTTAAGTTTTCTTCTCCCTGAATAGTCCTGTTTCTCCACCACCCCGATCCCCCCTCTTTTGTTGGTTTTGGCCCAGTCCTTCTTGTTATTTGGTGGTTTTCCTCAGAAAGGAAAGGATTCTGGAAATCCTTGATTGCCTATTCAAGTTTAAGGGTAAGGGATTGTTACGGATTGAACTCTGTCTCCCCCAAAATTCATATGTAGAAGCCTTAACTCCCAATGTGACAAATAAGGTCTTTAAGGAGGTAATTAAGGGGAGGGGCTGGTTGGCTCAGTCAGTAGAGCATATGACTCTTGATCTCAGCATTGTGAGTTCAAGGCCCACATTGGCCATGAAGCCTACTCTAACAACAACAACAACAACAACAAAAGTAATTTGTAAGGGTGGGACTGGAAAAGGAAGAGAGATCAGAGACCCTTCTCTCTCACTGTGCACTCAGGAGAGGAAAGGCCATGATAGGACACAGTGGAAAGGAGGTCATCTACAAGCCGGGAAGGGAGGTCTCACCAGAAACCAACCCTGCCAGCATTGTGATCTTGGATTTTCAGACTCCAGAAGTGTAAGATAAAAATTTCTGTTGTTTAAGCCACCACAAGTCTGTGGTATTTTGTTACGGCTGCCCCAGGAGACCAATGTAGAGACTAAAACTGATGGAAAGTTCTGAGCCTACCTATGGCTGTGCTTACCAATATGGGCCTTACTATAGAGTGACCTGGCTGGACTAATTCTGGAAACTCTGATGCCAGCATCTTTTCAGTGTTGGACTGGCTGGGTTTCCCAAAAAACTCTTCTAAACTCTTGCTGGGAAGGTAAAGGCAGGCATGAATGCCAGGGCCCTAGCTGCATGAAGAAACAAAGAGAGCAAGAGGTATCCGTATCTACGTGGACCAAATCCCCCTTGCCCTCAACCATGCCCAGCAGCTTCCGGTCCAGGGACCTTCTTATATATTCCTGTGATAGTTGATTTTATGTGTCAGTTTGACTAGACCATGGGGTACCCAGACACTTGGTCAAATATCCTGGGTGTTTCTGGATGAGATTAACATTGGAGCTGGTAGACTGAATAGGGCAGACTGTACTCCCCAGTGTGAGAGAGCTTCATCTCATCAGCCGAAGACTGAGTCTGAGGCAAGTCCTCCTGACAGACTGACTGAGCTGGGGCACAGGTCTCTTCTGACCTTTGGACTTGAACTGTACCACTGGCTCTTTTTGGGTCTAGAGCCATCAGCTTTAGGACCATAACTTACATCACTGGCTGTGCTGGTTGTCAGGCCTTTGGATGTGGACCAAAACCATATGATGGCTCTCCCAGTCTCCAGCTTGCTGACAAATCTTGGGACTTCTCAGCGCCCCTCCCTCCCTCCCTGCCTCTTTCTCTCTCTCTATACGCATGAGGGTATGTACACGTGCACATCCTACTGGCCCTCTTTCTCTCAAGATCTCTTGTACGTTTGCCCTTCAGAACAAGCTTCCGGTCTTCTGTCAGGGAGTGAGGGGCTATCGCCTGGAAGCCCGAGTTGGGGAGGAAATGGAGACATCTAACCTCTTCTTACCCTTTTCCTTATTTTAGTCCTCTCCCTTCTTGCCTCGTTCTCCTTCTAGAGGTGCCAGCTGATTCTTGGGCCATTCAAGGATGCTTCTTGGTTTGGGTTTTGGCTCACCTGCACTGTTGGTGTTTAGGATACTCTAGGGAGGTGAGCTCGCTGTCAACCCTCCATCTATTTTCTTGCCACCACAGCTTTGTTGCTGCTATTTCCTCTCCTGTTTTCTTTAGCCTTGCAGGTTAATAATCCTGTAATAAAAACCTCTGCACTGTAGTTTTATATAGTAGGATTTGGAAGAGAATGAAATTTGATCTATCTAGATCTTTCTGTTCAAACCTGAGGCCGAACTTATTCTCTGACCAACTGTTAGTACTCTTAAAAAAAAAAAATCTCTTAATTCACTTAGCTCACGTGTTACACATCTGGAATTTTAGAAGTTTATCTTTCAAAACAATCACTTTAAAGAATAAAGTGAAGTGATAATCTAAAGTTAGAACCCCCAGTATAAGAGTGAAGAATTCTGGGATAAAACTAGAAGTTATTTTTACGTATTCTGTTTGTGCATGGTTAAGAGATACACACACACACATGCACACACACACACAGCATCCCTTTGTTCTGGAGGCTGTTTAAGAGTAACCCATAAGATCAGTCTCTATCAGCAAAAGGCACTGTGAAAGTAGCATTTACAACTTTTTCGTTTGTTTTCCCCAAACACAACAGATTCTGTGTTTTCTGAAGACTGTGCTCAAGGACAGAAGGGACCAAGTGTTCTAGCTACGAAAAGCAATCGAAGGTGTCAAAGTTGGGCTTACCCCTTTGGCCAAGCTGGCACTTAGAGTTTGGCTTAACCTACAGCCTTGATGTACATGCCACCCTTTCGTAGGACAGAGATCAGACCAAAGGTCAGCAAAATGTCTGGCAGTGTCAGCACACAGTAGTCACTCAATAAACGTTAGCTCCTCTTATCAACGTGTGTGCTTTGTATGTTCTCACGAACATAACTCTGGAACAGTTCAATAGTATCACTTGTATTCATTATCTTATCACAAGCTAACACTTAACAGGTGTCTATTCGGCTATAGTTACAAAGATGGAACCCTTGTAAACTTTCTCCATTAAGTGACCAGATGTGTGTCTCCGTAAAGTCAAAGAATGATGATGGCGTTCATGCTGTAGAGCAGCATCTGAAAACATCAATAAGCTGATGATTTCTAACCACTGCTTCGGTTCATATGGAAATTTCCATTTCAATTGCTTGTATCTATACATTTTCAAAAATTCAAAAGCAAAAAAAAAAAAAAAAAAAACCAAAAACAAAAACCAAAAAACAAAAAAACAAAACCCTCCAGTATCTTCAAACCTTACAGAATTAGCATTACATTTACGGCCTATGCTGCTCCCCAGATTTTACTCTGGCTTATAAAGTCTGACCTGCCCTGACCCTTGTTCGTCTTGCCTTACTGCATTTCCTAAGAGATTTCAGCCATACTGCCTTCCCTTTTGTTTCTCCATGCTCATCCGTTCTGAAGGTCTTTGTGTGAAAGCCAAGGTTGGCTCCTCATCCTTATCAAAATTCAGACATCGCCTCTGCAGAGAGGTCTTTGCTGATCAACACAAAGGATCCACCCAGTCATTATTTAGTATATTAATCTATTAACGTGCAACATACTCTCCGGTATTTTGCTGATGTTTGTTTGTTTGCTGTTTCCCTCGCTAGCTAGAATGTAAGCTCCATGAGAAGACAGCCCTTACCCAAGCTGCCCATCACCACAGTGTCAGGCACCTAGGAGCACTCACTAGGTATCTGCTGAATGAATAGGAAGAAAAAAGAAAGATCACAAAGACAGTCCTCATGATGACATAAGGTTGGCAAAAAAACCCAACTTTAATCCCACACTTAAAAAATACGGGAGGGCGCCTGGGTGGCCCAGTCGGTTAAGCATCCGACTTCAGCTCAGGTCATGATCTCACGGTTTGTGAGTTTGAGCCCTGCATTGGGCTCTGTGCTGACAGCTCAGAGCCTGGAGCCTGCTTCAGATTCTCTGTCTCGCTCTCTCCCTCTGGCCCTCCCCTGCTTCTTCTCTGTCCGTCTCTCTCAAAAATAAACATTAAAAAATTTTTTTGTTTAATATGGGAGACAATTAAGTTTCAAAGTCCTGAGGTACAGTTTCTTTGGTCCCTTATATCAGGCTTGGAGGGTCTCTGACATGGGCCCTACCAAGGAATACTGGGCCTGAAAACACAGTGTTTTACGGTAATGAAATTTTATTCCTTCTAGTAACCAGAAAGTAAAAGTTCATTTAAAAATTTTATTTTTGGTTAATTTTTTAAGCTGTTAATTATCCAGGCCAAGATTAAAATACAACTAAACACTGATGATTTGAACAATTAAACAGGTGCTAAAAAAAAAAGAAAAAAAAAAAAAAAAAGGCAATAGGCCCCAAACAGAGTGACTTATGCTAAGCCCCACATCACCAAACGAAGATGTAATTAGAGTTCCGGCTGTCCCAGAAACGTACTCTTAAACCAGTCAGTCGGGAATTGCCACAGCAGCCCCGGGTCTCGGTCATCTGCCTCATTAGACTCCAGCCATCTCCTGAGGGGAAGTAAGCCTGGAACCAACCTGCATTCTTGTCCAGTATAACTCCCTTGTTCCCGCTTCCTTCTGCCTTTCATTCTGGATGGCTCCTCAGAGCTGCCTTCTATCTGCTGGATGGGATGCTGCCACATTCACGAGGTGTTGACTAAAAGCTGTTGATTAAGAGCTGTAAATTCTACCCAGGTAAAATTTGTTTTTTAAACACAGGTTTTTTTGTATGTGTGTACAGATACATACACACAAACAGCCTGTTCTTGTTTTCTTTCTTTTTTTTTTTTTCTAATTCCTTTTTTCCTTTTTTTTTTCCTAATTAGTTGTTGCTGCTGAATAGGTCTCTCTTCTCTCTCTTAAGTAATCTCTACACCCAATGTGGGGCTCAAACTCATGACCCCGAGGCTCAAGAGCTGTATGCTCTACCCACTGATCCAGCCAGGTGCCCTTTTGTTTTCTTAAACTGAAGACATTAAATCCATATAATTGGTTCTTAACCTTTTGTGGAATAACGATCTCTTTCAAGAATCTGATGAAAACCAACTGAGTCCCTCCCCTGGGGTGGGGGGACTATGTACAGACTCTTACATTGTTCTACACAATTTAGTTGGTTTCCAGATCCTCTGAAGCCTGTGGATGTAGTAACTCAGATCAAGAAACTCCCGCTCGGTTTTTAATTCCCTTTAGAATCTCCTTAAGGCGTAGGAATTTTAGAACATTCAACTTACTACCTACTGGCGTCATCGAGAATGCCAGTGTATCTTTTTTGTTTTATGTCTTAAAAATCAAGAAAAGTAAATGCTACACTTTTAACTCCCCGAAACACAAAATACTACAAAGCTTCATGGTGCTGATTTAGTATCCACAGATGACCGTGTAGAAGGGATCACTTAACACTCCTTTATATCATATTGATTTTCAAGACTCTTAGTAACATGGTTTCACTTTGAAGACAAATACCATGTTGTACAGCCAAGTATTAATAAAATAAATTAGTGAAATATAAACACAGTTCCGTACTTTTAAACAAGTGGTGGCCTATAGCTTTTTCACCTGGCTGTTTGGGGCTGGGCTGCATTTTTTCCATTATAAATGATGGTTGTATTCTGGGAGAACTTCCACAACCCCCCCAAACCCTAAACAGTAATAGCAACAACAGAACATCCAAACAATGATTTCACCTGCAGATCACTATATTTCAGTGCCACTTACAAACTGCTCCCTTGAATTCTCTTGCACCTTCGGGCCAGATGAACTAATCTGACAGTGCTCTGTGTTTCATTCTGTCCCAGATTTCCACGAGCTCAGATTCTCAAAGTACTGTCTTTGTCTCTGATCTGTTTTTCTCTGTTACGTTTATATGAAGCATATTCACTGTGTGTTGTTCTCACAAATGAACCTATTTCTGGAAGTTAGCGTCTTTATCCGGCCTTATCAGCAATGATGTGGTCAGCCTGCACTTAACCTTTCATTCAACAAACATTCACTGTAGGTGTCGGCCATCTATGAGAAATGTCCTATGGTGGCTGTCCCATGGTGGACAGGACATAAACTGAGGCAGGAATAAGCTCATCAGGTGATACAAATCACCATGCACATGGTTCCTACAGGCCATGGATGGTTATATCCGGGTATTTCAAAAATATATTAACATTTTCGGGTAAATCTGTGCTGTTGTTGTTGTTTTTCTGGGAAGAGTACATATGTATGTGTGTATAGTAAATATCACATGTAATCAAATTCTCAAAACCTGTGAAGAACCATTGATCTAGAATTAGGGACAGGGGAAGGTTTCTTACAAATTACTTATTTTGGTGACCATGGAAGTCAATGATCTTTAAACACTTGACGTTTTCAGAGGACCGGCTGAGACCTACATGGGAAGGAGCAGAAAACAGTGACACAGGCAGTGATACCCACCCTAGGCTCTCTCTTTAGAAGGCAGCTACACAAGCACATCTTTGGGAGTCTGAAGCTTCATTTCAGGTGGCTTCTCAAAGTTCTAGTTACAACCCACAGAGAGTCTACTCCCCTAGGAGAGTTTCAGTAGAAAACTGTTTCCCCCACTCATTCTATTTCCAGTGATGTCTGACATCACTTGCTCAGGGTTTGATAGAGTACCAGGCGCATAGTTGGCCCATAATTTCATGCAGTTTATACTATTTTGTTTTGTTAGGCCTTTATGCTGAAAAGGAAGAGTCCACAAGACCTATGGAAGGAGAAGCAGACAGATGTGGTCAAATTAGAGAACGCCATACTAATTAATTAATAAGCAAGAGACTCGGTAGGCCACAGAGCTTTAGGAAACCATCCTAATCAATGCTTGGTACATAAATGTTTTGTTTCCTGAAAAATATGTATATTTTAAAATGACACCTAGACCTAATGAAATAAAGGGTTGAAGATGAGGGACTATGGTGGCTTTTAACTTTTGTAAATTTCCTCAACGTTTTCATTCTGGTTTTCACTTGTTTCCAACAGAGATTACCAAAAAAGTCAAAGTATAAAAGGAATGTGGGCCCAGCAAGGGAGAACTTAAGCCCTGGATCTTACTTGAAGGTGGTCTTGGGGTGAAAGAAAACATGGCAATTAGTGGGGCGGCAAAGGGGGCAGGTGAGGGATGAAACTCAATGCCACAACCTGACCCTCAATGCTTACAGATACACCTCGTACAGCCAGAGCAATACTGCTGTCTGCCTGTGGCCCCTGTCATTCACTCACTGTGGCCTTACCACGGACGAGGCATTGGGTCGAGAATATTCCCTCACCAAGACTCAGAGAACACAGAGTCCTACACCTTTCAAGTTGCCATCCTGGTTAAGGCACTTTGCCTTTAAATGAGGAAGATTTTGGCTCTAAAATTCTGTCTTTAAAATAGAAATCAAGGATTCTGTATTTTAATTAAGTCTCTCAAAGCTTTATTTTTGGCACTGTGTTTTCTTTCTTCCTGGCCACTGTAATTTATTATCGAGAAAACTGTTGGGAAGCAGAGTATAGAGCCAGAACGTTTGGTTTAAAAATCCCAACTCCAGCGGAGTCAGGGTAGGTCAGTCGGTTAGGTGTCCAACTTCGGCTGAGGTCATAATCTCACAGTCAAGAGATTTGACCTCTGTGCCAAGCTCTGTCCTGACAGCTCAGAGCCCGGAGCCTGCTTGGGATTCTGTGTCTTCCTCTCTTTCTCTCTTTCTCTCTCTCTCTGCCCCTCCCCCACTCATGTTCTCTCTCTCTCTCTCTCTCTCTCTCTTAAAAATAAAGAAACGTTAAAAAAAAATTAAGAATCCCAACTCCACTACTTGCTGTGTGACTTTGAACAAGATACATATGCTCTCTGTGCCTCAGTTTCCTCAAATGTAAAAAGGGATAACAGCAGTCATCACCTAGGGTTATTGTGAAGATTAGACACATCAATGTATGTAAAGCACCAGGCATGTCAGGTACACAGTGAGCATCACACGAGGTACACGCCAGCTTCTCCCTTCAAAGTCTCTCTTGTTCATTCCCTCTGCCTATTCTTGTATCCACCGCCAACCTCTTTGATCTCATGGCAACACTATTTCCTCACCATCTCCATTCCTGCCTGAGGCCTTCCGCCATTTTGATGCATCCTACATATGGCTTCCAATCCGTTTCCTCCAGCACTACTGAAATCGTGCTGCAACTGTGCCATTCATTCTTCTACTCAAACGTGGTGGGTGTTGCCTACGGAGTACGGGTGATGTACTTCTGACAGCTCAGCTTGGGATCTTTCTCTAGGAGCGATCTCAAGGGCTAACCAGGTTGTGTGTGTGATTACAGAGTCAAAATTCCCTTGACTGGCCCCAAACCACTTCCCAAAAGGATCCTTCCCATTATTCACTGCAAACCTTGCATTTTAGAAGGACGAAACTTCTCATCATTTTCTAGAAACATCTTGTACTGCACTCCTAATGTGTTTTGTACAATGAGAAGCTCAGCTTAAATATCCCTAAATATCCCCCTTTTTTCTTGACAGTGACTTCAATCATCCCACTCATCAGGCCCTGCATTTTAACAGCCCTTTGTATCACTTTTACAGCAGTGGAGACACATTGCCTTGTATAGTCTCCCTTTATGTCATCCTTCTCCTCCTTTCTGGATCATACGCTGCTTGAGAGTGAGGAACTCTCAGAAGTCACTCTGATATGTGGTGCCGTGCCCAGTCCAGTCCCTTGCATACAGAAGTCTATTTGATATTATGTCATCATTTCATAGTAGGTATATTTGATGCTAGGTATATTACTTAATGCTATCCTAACTGCTGTTTTAATGGTAATTTTTAATAAGATACCAGTAGTTCTGATGGCCAAAGTGATCAAGAAACTTCAACTACTCCCCAAAGCCACATTTTGGGGCATTACCATCCATATGACTTTGTGGTCACTGCACGGTGGTGAGAAGTATCAGCAGAGAGCCACCGTGTCACCTCCCATCTGCCCCTGCTATCAGAAGGTAAAAGCAAATTAAATGTTTTCACAGTGCTTTTTATGTTCTTCACTGGGATAGGATTTCAGGTACCTGACAAATTATTCATTTGGATAACCTTTTAAAAACTTTAGAGAACACACTGATTGTCATTTTAATGGCATCTGACTGTTTCTGGGTTAAGTTGGTAAGAAGAATGAAGAGGGCTGTTCTCTGGGGGCTTTGGGGCTCCTGGGGCCCCCTGTGAAGACTTACTATCAAGTTAGTTGGGAAGAGATCCATCCATTACTACTTGACATTAACTGCCTATGGCCCTAGTAATATCAATCACATGCTTTTGTCCCTGATTACAGAACCAACTGGAATTTACCTGTAGAATTCTTCCTTCACATTTTATATTTGACTGTCATAACAAAACAAGTTCAAAACACCCAGAAAGTGGTTGCAGAGATTCTCTGTGATTTCATTGACAACTGAGGTTGAGAGGAAAGGCTATAAAGGGATGTAGCATACAAGGAAAGTGTTTCTGATTCCAACAGAATTTATTTTTTAAATTTTTCTTAGAGAGAGTGAAAACAGGGGAAAGGGGCAAGGGAGAGAGAGAATCTTAGGCAGGTCCCGTGCTCAGCACAGAGCCCAACACGGGGCTCAATCCCACGACCCTGGGATCATGACCTGAGCCGAAATCAAGAGTCAGACACTCAAGTGATTGAGCCATTGCAGTGCCTCCGATTCCAACAGAATGTCTCTGACACTCAGTGATACCCAGACAGAGCTGATGAGTTAGTATTATAGCATTTCAGGAGTAGCGTTTCACTCAGGGCCAGGAACTCCCCGTAAAAATTAAAGATATTTCACTCACAATTTTTTCTAGCTCCTCTTGACCCACACAAGTTTTCCATTTCTGAGGATGAAAACCGTACATGTGCCACCTGCTGTGTAAACACACAAGGCACTGCAACGAAATACATTTCTGCCTTTCCTAGTCTACGTTCTCCTGTCACTGAACACTCCTTCTGAAGTACCTGGTGTAAACAGAGAATAGTCTAAGAATTAAAAACTGTTAGAAATAATTCAAAGATTTAAAATTAATTAAAACTAAGATAAAGGGGCGCCTGGGTGGCTCAGTCAGTTAAGCATCTGACTTTGGCTCAGGTCATGATTTCACAGTTCATGGGTTCGAGCCCCACATCGGGTTTTGAGCTGATGGCTCAGAGCTTGGAGCCTGGAGCCTGCTTCGGATTCTGTGTCCCCCTCTCTCTGCCCTTCCCCTGCTCGTGCTCTGTGTCTCTCTCAAAAATAAATAAACATTAAAAAAAACTAAAAACACACACACACACAAACTTAGGAATGAGAACTCTTTTAGACTAGGTAACGGTGGAGGTCCACCCACTAAAAAATGCAAAGTATGAACCACGCCACCTAAGATTTCTGAGTTTTCAAGGCCTCTTTTTTCTTTCTTTTATGATGCTGTTAAATATTGGGGGTTAAAATTCTTATGCAAAAAATCGATAACTATATGGTGGAGAAACCAGACATCATCTGAATCCAGTGATCAAAATTAGTACCACCAATAAGGACGAAAGAACACCATGTGCCTCCAGATGTGATATACTGAGAACAGAATATCATGTATTTAGGTGAAGAGGGCAAAACACAGAACAGGAACCTACTCATGAGGAAAATGAAACCCACAATGAGAGGCAGTCTATAAAGCACCAAGCCAGTATTCTTTAAAAATGTCAATATATCATGAAAGGTAAAGAAAAGCTGAGTTAGTGTCTAGGTTAAAGGAGACTAAAGAGATGTGGCAACGAAGTCAAGACCTGATCCCGAACTGTGTCCTAGATCGGAAAACAGTGACTCCAAAGAACGCTGCTGGGACTCTTGACAAACTATAATCAACACTGTAGGTTAAAGTACTGTATCCATGTTAAACTCCCTGATTAAGGTTAACAACACTAATGATTATGTAAGATCCTCCTTCTTAGGAAACCCTCACTAACTATTAAGCAGTAATCTACTCTGAAATTGTTCAGGGGATAAATATCAGCCAGTCTGTCTGTATGTCTGTCTAGCCAACTCTCCAGAGAAAGCAAATTTAGCAAAGTGTTGAAGCTTGGCGAAGGCCCCGCTATGCTGGAGATGCGCTATTCTTACAACTTCTCTGTAAGTTTAAAAATCATTTTAAGAAGTTGACAATTTTTCTAGGACCTATAAATAAAAACTCACTGCTATAATAGAAAAATAAAACTGTGGAAACCAGTACTTTTTTGGTCAAAATGTTCTAAAATTATTTTGAATTTCTGGGATAAATATTTATTTTATGGTTCATAAGAGCATGGAGCAGAGTCAGAAAGAAGAACCCACATCTCGGGCACTGTCACTTAAATGTTATGAAATCTTGTGCGAATCTGCTTTCCTTTGAGCCTCGGCGGGCTCATCTGCAAAGTAAAAAAATAATACCTAAAAGTATTGTTGGAAGAATAACCTGAGACAAAGTGCATGAAAAGCATAGACTATGTTTCTTTTCCCTGCCTGTATAACTTCTCATTTTATAGACCATTTCTATACAGGTACGTTATTGGGTGTAGCAAACAGAAAGAATCAGGACATTCATCTTAGATCATAAGATATCAGGACATAGTTAGTACAGTATATTTTATCCATTTGAATGCTTATCTGCTCATTTTGATACTTTACTCCTTAATTGTGATATAAACATGGTTCCAAGAGGCAGGAGTTAGAAAAGCATGTTATGTTAAATTACCAAATATATAGTGTTGACCTACATATGCATTTAATATTAGCTCCATTAGTTAGAACTACACTTATAGGTCCCTTTGAAGGTTATAAATATGAAGTTGTTAATGAACCATATTATCACTGAAAAATAATAAGATAAAAAAATAAGATAGGTCATTATAAGATTCTTTATCTGTAGAAGTTACTCCAAAGAGTCTACTCACTTCTAAAGTTGTTAATAAAAAGTGAATTCAAATTGAATATTACAATTTTAATAAATCAAGTTCATATAAAAGGCATAAAAGAATTATGTGGATCCGTGCAATTTTTTCTGAAACTTACATAAAACAAGGTATGTAATCACCATCGAAAAAATGTTAGACTAAAATATAATAAAGATGACTTTCCAAAGGATAGAGTTTATATTCTCTTTATTTAATAAAAATTCACTCTGTCCATCTCAACCGTAATACCTACCACCATTCCGCATCTGAGAGAAAAATTTACAACCACGTATCTTCCTACTGTTTTGTCATAATTATAAATTCAGAAGAGAAACAAGATAAAAATAAATGCCAAAAGGAAAACAAAACATTAAACAATCGTAAGAAACAAGATGAGGGTATTTTTTCTCAAAAAAAAAAAAAATTTTTTTTTTTTTTTGTTTGAGACAGAGAGAGAGAGAGAGAGTACATGCGCAGGGAAGAGGTGGGGAGAGAGAGAGAATCCCAAGCAGGCTCCACACTCAGTACAGAGCCCAACGCAGGGCTCGATCCCACAACCCTGGGATCATAACCTGAGCCAAAATCACGAGTCGGATGCTCAACTGAACTAAACCACCCAGGCGTCCCAGAATTTGTTCTTTTGTTTGTTTGTTTGTTTAATGATTTTCTATAAGCTGACTACAAAAGCACAAAAAACTGTTACCATCGAACTCAAGGCTCTCAAATCATATCTGACTCTTCGTTGTCCTAAAGTTGACTTATTTTACAAAACCTGAAACACCAAGACAAACCATGGTTCCAAAATATACTCATCACTGATTTTTTTCTTACAACGGCTTGTAATTAACAGAAGGGACATATGAAAGGACTTCAGATATCAACAAAAACATGTCTCTTTCTTGTCTTATCTGTACCATCTTGACCAAAAAACAATTCCACAGAAACATGGCTCCATCCTGGAGTTACAGTCTACACATGTCTAGTACGTGTCTTGTCCTGTGGGTCTCACCACACAAAACTGATATGCATGATAATGAAATTCAGTTCATCAACGTCAATCAGGACTAAATGAAAAGTCAGGCAGTGCTCTGTGGCAGGCAAGAGGTCAGATTCAGAGGGCAGAAAGTTAAGGGGAGCAGCAAGGGTACACAGAGAGAAGGTTGCAGTTTTCTGAAAGAATGAATGAGTCAGGCTGAGAGGAATCAGGAGCATGATTATTCTTCAAAAGTCACTTATGGCAGAGAACACTAATAAAGATCTCACCAGTGATACCTCTTTCCTGAGGTGTTTGTTTCACTGGGTCCCTTAGACAGCTTCCTGGATGGCGAGTTCCTGCATAAGTCCGCTGTATCATTCCATATCCATGTATCTTTTTTATACCCCCAAGAATAGTTTCTTCTGAGAAACAGCACTTACTTTCCTTCATGAGATCTTGACAAAACATTCTGCTTTTATTCACTCCAAATTAATCACCTTTGGTAAATTCTCTAACACTTCAATTTCAAGATGGTAGACAACCAAAGGGCTTCCTAGTATTGGCAAGGCCACGGTATTAGCAGCGGTGGCAGATTTCCCTCCATACAACTGAGGCTAAACAATTCTTGTCATTTTCACATTCTTCAAAGCTCCAAACATTATCACCGGTTTCCTTTACTCTTTTAGTGTGAAAGTGGGATAAGAGGAAAAGGAAAAGCACTCAGTTTTGAAAGGATTTAAAAAAGAATGATCCAATCAGAGCTCCAGTTTCTCAAATGCTCCCAAATCCAGAGTTTTCCACAGTTCACAACGCACATACACACACACACACACACCACACACACACACGCACGCACGCACACACGCACAGGCGATAAGCTTATCTTATGGCACTTAGAACAAAAACACAGAAGATGATAAAGAGGCTACACGGGAAAAGCCAGTCCTGTAACTGCCACGTAGACAGAGTTTGGGAGGAGATAAAATCATGTTGGGGGGAGGGATGGGAAACAGACAAGGGTAGGGGTCTGGCGGGGTCTGGCATTTCTCCTTCTGAGTACAAGAGGCCTAGGCCTGGTCTAGGGAGCAATCTCATGACCATTAAGAAACAGAACACCAACAGCACCAACAGGAACAAAGGCAGAAACGAGATGTAATGCCCTAAATTCGCGGCATGTTCAAGGGTCCTTGGAAAATGTTCTGGCCTACCAATATTTGTCCGTGAGCCTGGAATCAATCAAAGGCCAACTAAGTGACCTTCTGTACAGCAAGTGAATATCCTCCACTGGACACAGAATAACTATGCTGACATGTAGCTAAGTCTAATGCTTGCAGTTATTAGGTCCAAAAGAAAAATACTGATTGAAGGTCTCAGTAATAAGTCCTTGAGATTTCTTAAACTCACCTATTAGTCTCTAAACCTGTCTTGTACAGTTACCTAACTGGGCTTCCCGGCACAACACACAGAATGAGCTTTCAGAAACAAACATGTGATAACTGCTATTCAGGGGCTCCCTAGTGCCCACAGGACAGTCCGAGGCCACCCAGCACGGCTGACAAGGCCTTGTTTGTCCAGGGCTTGCCTGTGGCTCCTGGCTCATTCATGGAGCTCATACACTTGCAGACCCCACCAAACCCAACCAAAGACTGCAACGTGCCTTACTGTCCTAAATATCATGCATTTTGAACACTTTAGGCTCATTAAATGTCCCATGTTTTCTGTATTCCCAGGTCTCTCCACGTGCTGCTCCCTCCAGGGAGCCTGACGCAGAGGAAATGAACATGGTGCACGCTGGGATCTCCAGCAGCCGGGTGTTGTGGGCTCATGAAGAATACTGGAAGGAAGTGCATGGCCTCAGGGTAGAGAGAGAAAGGCAGGACCTTCTCTCTCCGTGTGAGCTTGGGCAAGTTAACTCATCACTCTGAGCTTCAGTTTCCTCATGTGTAAAATGACTGTAATACCTTTTGAGAATGAAATTAGATAATACACGTGAAGGGCTCAGAACAATGTCAGACATACACTGATGGCTAAATGGATGCTAATTCTTACTGTTATTTTGTTAGGACGTTATTATGATTAGGCCTATAGATTACTGTGCCGGGTGGGTAGCATCAGGGTAAGTTTTCACAGATCTAGGAGCAAACAGCTGTCATCTAGTCACACAGCACACTCTGGGTAGCATAAAGGCTGAAAGCAATCAATTTCCCTGTCTCAAAGAGCTAGACGATGCCCTCAGTTCAAACAACCCCATTGTTGGCATATTCATTCCCCGTGGTGACAGTAACAAGTTATCAAACTTAGTGGCTTAGCGCAACACAAATTTATTATCTTACAGTTCTGGAAGTGACACGTCTCAGGGGTCTTATGGGCTAAAACCAAGATGTTAGCAGAGCTGTGTTCCTTCTGGAAGATCTAAGGAAGGATCTGTTCCTTGTCTTCTTCAGCTTCTGGAGACCGCCTGCGTTCCTAACTCATGGTCCCCTTCTTGATCTTCAAAGCACATTGCTCTGATCCTCTGCGCGTGTCCTCCACTCTCTTCCCTCTAACTTTAACCCTCACGCCTCCCTCTCACAAGAACCCTTGTGAAGACAGAGCCCACCCACACCACCTGCAACAATGTGCCAGTTCAAGCGCATTAACTTAATCACATGCGCGAGGGCCTTTGTACTACATACAGTAACACATCCACGGGTTTGGGGATCAGGATGTGGGTATCTTCGGGGGCCTATTATTCTCTCTAGCATAGCTGGTCCCACTGCTGCCATTTGGAGCCCCCATAAACAACTAATTTAATTATTGTGTTTTAGTAGTCCTCATCAGTCAATTAACTGAGCATACAGACAGAAAGTTTTCAGATTCATAACAAAGTAAAAGATGGAAGGATTGGGAAATGCAGATTATATACCAATGATCTACAAAAAGAAAGCACCTAGATTTTTAAAGTATAGTTTTAAAATATAGTTTAAAATATAGTTTATGGTTTTAAAACCATATGAGAGAGAATCAAAGATTATGAAGAACTTCAAGGGGTCTTAGAGATCATTTAGTTCAATTTTCTATTTGTGAAATGAATGCCATCTGTATAAAAGCTCACACAAGGTAGAAGGTTTCCCAGCTTCCTCTCTGGGTATAGATCACCTATATAGTAACCTGCTGTTACTACAGTCTTCATGATGTACCGTTAAGTGATCTGAAATCCATAGAACAAAACTAGGGTTAGGCTAAAAACTCTATCCAAAATGGAAGTCAAAAGAGAAATGATATCCAGAAAAGTAGAATTTAAAAGATTAACTGTATGCGGTGGGATCAAATACAATTAATTGCAGAAGAATCTGAAGAGTCCTTGTAAAAGCAAAAAAAAAAAAAAAAAAACAATAAAAGAAGTAAAAAGGAAAAGGGCCTTGAGAAAAGGAGAGTCTCCCCATGCGTGTTTAGGAATCAGTTTAGAATAAAGAGTGCTAGAAAATCTAGAGTACAAAGACTCCTAAAAATATTTTTACCTTTCCCCCAAAGAAAAAAGCTTAATTTGAAAATCGGAGATTGTGGGGGCACCTGGGTGGCTCAGTCGGTTAAGCGTCCAACTTTGGCTCAGGTCATGATCTCGTAGTTCGTTAGAGCCCCGCGTCGGGCTCTGTGCTGACAGCTCAGAGACTGAAGCCTGCTTCAGATTCTGTGTCTCCCTCTCTTTGTCCCTTCCCCGCTCGTGCACTCTCTCCCTCTCACTTTCCCTCTTTCTCAAAAATAAATTAACATTCAAAAAAAAAAAAAAGAAAGAAAATACGAGACTCTGTAAGTAATGCAATCATGTTATGAAGTAAGGTCTAAGTGCCAGGAAGTAAAAGTGTCTTTCCATGAAGACAACTTGATGCACTCCAACAAAAAATTGTAGAAATATTTAGAAAAAGTGACAAAGCTGTATTCTACATTTCTGTTTTGCTTTTTATTTTTTTTATTTTTATTTTTTTATTATTTTTTTTAAATTTTTTTTTTAATGTTTATTTATTTTTGAGACAGAGAGAGACAGCGCATGAACGGGGGAGGGTCAGAGAGAGAGGGAGACACAGAATCAGAAACAGGCTCCAGGCTCTGAGCCATCAGCCCAGAGCCTGACGCGGGGCTCTAACTCACGGACCGTGAGATCATGACCTGAGCCGAAGTGGGACGCCCAACCGGCTGAGCCACCCAGGCGCCCCTCTGTTTTGCTTTTTAAAATAAAGTATGTTCTGGGGGGACCTGGGTGGCTCAGTCGGTTCAGCAGCCACCTTCGGCTCAGGTCATGATCTCACGGTTCATGCGTTCCAGCCCCACGTCGGGTTCTGTGCTGACAGCTCAGAGCCTGGAGCCCACTTGAGATTCTGTGTCTCCCTCTTACTCTGACTCTCCCCCACTTGCATTCTGTGTTTCCCTTTCTCAAAAATAAACATTTAAAAATTAAAAAAAATAATAAAAGTATGTTCTGCACTCTTACGCAGCTAGAATTTGGGAGAGCCATTACGTGTCACTGAATAAGCTCTGTATATGACTGAAGAACAATTCCTCATCCAACATTTGTTCCAAGTGGCCACCCTGCCTTGGTTTGAATACCTCCAGCAAAAATTCAGTCCCTGACAGGGAAACCTATTATGAACAGTTTCAGCAAAGCTGTCTCTGTCTGTCCCAAGGTGGCCTTCTATGTCTCTCAGGCACACGTACCCACACTCCTCAGGGCTGAGTCAAGAAGAGTACCATGGCCTCGTTATCCTCAGGGTAAATATTCTAGAAACTGCAGCTAAGGGAGTTATGACTCTTTTATGCTGACATGTCTCTAAAGACATAATCTTACTCTCTGGTTCTAAGAAGTGAGACAGGCAAGCAGGTGGATTTAATGTCACAATTTAATACTTCAAACCAATATGAACATTCCAACAGCCACTCTTGTCACCTCAAGATTGTTCTTCAAGTCATAGGCCTCTTAAAGATTTCATCCCAACATCATTATTTTTTATCAAAATTTTCTTAAAAAGAAAAGTCTGGAATTGAAAGATAAGGATCCAAAGACTTTTAAAACTTAAGTGACCTTTTCCAGGAAGACTAAGAACCTCAGCGACAATTTGAAAACACTATTAGCGTTACTTAAGATTAATGAAGACTAATGAAGGAAGACTCAATCGAAAAGAAAATAAAAACATGCAAATGTGACCTTTCATCCAAAAGTCTAAGGTCGCTCTCATTTAGCTTAGGTGATCTTACTATTAAATCTCTTATACATTAATCATCTTGCACAAGCTAAGAGAAAAATAAATTTTACTTTATCTTGTTCATGAAAATACACTGCCTAATTTATTTCCATTATAAATTTAAGTGAGTTGTACTCTTTTTTCAGCAGGCAATAAAAGACTGGAGAAGTGCCCCCCACCAACCTATGCAAATACAAAACTCAATCGGGCTTTATCCACTTGGTGATTTAAATGATTAAGAAATACATATAATTTACTTCGTTATTAAGAGCTCTACTATAAAACATTAAAAACTGCATATACTTATATTAATACTAGTATTCATTTAAAGGAGTATTCACATAAAAGTAGGTGATATGATGTATCCATGTAGAAAGGTACCCCTCTGATGTTGGGATGCTGAGACTGGGGGAGGCTGCGCACGTGTGGGCAGGGAGTATATGGGAACTCTATGTCCTTCCCTCGCAACTGTGCTGTGAACCTGAAACTGCTCCACCATGTAAAGAAAAAAAAAAGGTTCTGCTAAACCAGGACAAGGTTATTAAAATCTAAAAATGTAAGGAAGATGTTAAGGGGCTATGTTTAAAAGGTAAAAGACAGCGGAAAAGAAAAAGCACCTGAAAGCTTATTTTATGTAATGAGTTTTGCTTCTGGCTGAGGCAAACTAGCTTCTATCAGACCAGCAATCTTGCCAAGAACAATTGGAAAAAGTGAGTAAAATGTATAATATGTCCTGTTTCAACATCAAAAACTATCAAGGTAGTGAGAACCTGAGGGACCAAGATCCCCAAGAGGAGAGAAGCCCATAAGCTCCATACTTGGAGTCACTTTCTGCAGATCAATTAAATTTCTGAGATCAATCAAAATAACGAAGCTTTACCATAGAGCCTGGCAGATGCAAGTTAATTCTACCCAGAAGACGATACTTCACTGACTAGTATCTCTAGGTTCATTTTGTTTGGGTTTTTTTTACACAAATGATGGTCACCATTTAATAAAAATGATCAGGCACATGGAAAAAAAAAAAAAAGACAAATGATCAAAATCAAGAAGAAAAAAAATACAACAGAAAGAACCAACATTAGAACCAGATATTGGAGAACTCAGAATGAGCTTTAAGATAACGGAGTTAAAAAATGTTAAAAAAAATACAAAGGAAAATAAGACGAATTTCACTAGAATACTAAAATCCATGAAGAAAAAAAAATCAAATTGTTCTTTTTGTTTTGAGAGAGAGCATGAGTGCATGTGTGTGCATGTGCACAAGGTGGGGAGGGACAGAGAGAGAGAATCCCAAGCAGGCTCTGCACTGCCAGTACAGAGCCTGATGTGGGGCTCAAACCCACGAACTATGAGATCATGACCTAAGCCGAAATCAAGAGTCAGACACTTAATGGACTAAGTCACTCAGGTGTCCCTCAAATTATTCTTTAGAAGAAAAAACAAATTAACTAAAATTAGAAATTCCATAGATGGGTTTGAGAGCTGACTAAAAACAGATGAAGAGAGGCTTAGTGAACTAGAACAGCACTTCACACACGCTAATGCGCACACGAATCATTTGGAGATGCGGACTAGGATTGCCGAGGTCTGGGGTGGCGTCTGGGACTCTGCATTTCTCCAGACACCACACCGTGACAATGGCCCAGCGACTGCTGCAAATATCAAGAAACTAAAAAAAAAAAAAAAAAAAAAAAAAACAGGTGAGGAGAAAAAAATCTAGAAATACAAAGAGAATGAAGAAAGAAAAATATTAAAAAGGATAGCTTAGACAATGGGGAAAGTGATGAAAATGGCTAACATATATAAATGAAATCTCCAAAGACAGGATGAAAGAATGGAGTCCAACAAATACCTAAAGAGAGAATGGATGACATTTTCCAAAGCTGATCAAAGAGATCAGAGTGAGTGAGATCACAGTGAGATTTAGAGTGTGCACCCTGGCAGGGGAGGGGAGTGAAGGAGTTTGTGGGGCCATCTTGGCATTCTACTTACCACATTAGGCAATTCTATCAAACATCTAAGGAAGAAATAGTATAAATTCTATACACACTCTTCCAGAAAAATATAGATAAAGAAATACTTTCTGACTCATTATATGAGGCCAACATCACTCTCATACCAAAGTGAAGAAGATATCACTGAAAACTACAGGTCAAAATCCTCCATGAACAAATATGCAAAAATTCTTCACAAAATTTTAGCAAATTTACAATTACGTACCAAAAGTAATACATTATGACCAAATGAAGTTTCTCCCAGGAATGCAAGGTTGATTTACACATTTGAAAGCATTCAGTATAGTTCACAATATTAGCAGACTTAAAACAAACTATATAATTATTTCCATAGATGAAGATAAAGTGATTAAGTTCAATTTCATTCATGATTAAAACAAGTGCAAGCGTACACTTGTGTGTTCACACACACAAACTCTGGGTAAATTGGGAGTAGAAAGGAACTTCTGTAATCCCCAAATTATAGTCAACTTTTATACCTAATGGAGAAATTCGGAAGACTTTTCCTTTGAGTTTGGGAAGAAGAGAAAATGGCCAATTCTACTCAACAGCATACTATTAAGTCCCAGCCAGTGCAATAAGACAAGAAGTAAAAGTTATGAGGATTGGAAAGGAAGAAACAAAACTGCAATTATCAGCTGATGACAGAATTATATACATAGAAAACTCTGAAGAAAAAACTACAGAAAAATTATTAGGATTACTAAGTCAATTTAGCAAAGTTGACCGGTGAAAGAGAAGTATGTTATATATATATATATATATTTTTATTTTTTTTTATTTTTTATAACGTTTATTTATTTTTGAGACAGAGAGAGACAGAGCATGAATGGGGGAGGGTCAGAGAGAGAGGGAGACACAGAATCTGAAACAGGCTCCAGGCTCTGAGCTGTCAGCACAGAGCCCAACGCGGGGCCCGAACTCACGGACCGCGAGATCATGACCTGAGCCGAAGTCGGCCACTTAACCGACTGAGCCACCCAGGCGCCCCAAGATAAGTATGTTAAAATCAACTATATTTTTAGATAGCAGGAACAATTAAAAAAATGAAAAACAGTCACTTTAATAGTATCAAGGGGGGAGGCCTCAGTCGGTTAAGTGTCCAACTTCAGCTGAGGTCATGATCACGTGGTTCATGGGTTCAGGCCCTGCATAGGGCTGGGTGCTGACAGCTCAGAGCCTGGAGCCTGCTTCAGAGTCTGTTTCTCGGTCTCTCTCTGCCCCTCCCCACCCCTTGCGCGCTGTCTCTCTCTCTCTCAAAAATAAACAAACATTAAAAAAAAATTTTTTTTGAAGTTTATGTAGATGAGTCAAACAAAAGTCACAGACAAGAATGTTCACACCTGTTCTCAGTTGCGATACTAACAGTGGAATGTTGAAAATACCCAATTCTCTTTTCACGTTAGGGTGGCTAAGCAAGCACGCAGTGGAACACTGTACAGAAATGAAAATAGACGAGCAAGAGCTACCTGCAAAAACAGACTAGTCTCAGCAACATAATCTTGTTTAAAAAAAATGAAAATTGGGGGCTTGAGGGAGGTGCACATGGCAGAGTGGGCACCCAGGGACAGTTCATGCCTCACTATTTTAGACAGATCAGAGAGACTGTAACAATTCCTGAAATGAATACCAACAATCTCAATAAGCAACAGGTTCAACTCCTGACAGAGATGTAGAGATTTTTCAGATGTGAAATTTGAGATAGCTGTATTAGCTTCCCAAACTGTATAATACTAAACAATGAAGAAAAAGATGAAAAATTATTTAATGAAGCTAAATGTGATATAATTTAGTAGAAAATCCATTTTTAAAATGATTTTTTTTATATAATCTTCTCTTGGTAAATTTTTTTTTAATGTTTATTTTTGAGAGAGACAGAGCACAAACAGGGGAGGGGTAGAGAAAGAGAGAGAGGGAGAGACACAGAATCTAAAGTAGGCTTCAGGCTCTGAGCTGTGAGCACAGAGCCTGATGTGGGGCTCGAACCCTCCAATTGTGAGATCATGACCTAAGCTGAAGTCGGACGCTTAACCAACTGAGCCACCCAGCCGCCTAGGTTTTTATGTAATCTTGACACCCAAAGTGGGGCTTGAGCTCACTGCCATGAGATCAAGAGTCACAAGCTCTACCGACTGAGCCAGCCAGGCACCCTGAAGAATCCACTTCTTGTTAATGCTGAACAGTTAACTTAAAACTTCAGGCAAGACTGTGTGGCAAGTATTAATTTTACTGAAAAACAGAAACAATCAAAAGAATTCCCCGCATTAAAAAAAAAAAAAAAAAAAGCCAAACATTCAAACACTGATGAATTCTTCCCTTTACATCAAGTACAGAACGGGTCAAACCTAATGTATGGTGTTAAAACGAGGGATAGCGGTTTCTGTCGGGGAAAGGGAGAGGGTGGCGGGGAGGGCATGACCGGAACCTCTGAGGTGCTGGCAATTTTCTGCTTCTGGATCTTCCCCGGGTGCACGGAAGTATCCACTTTAGAGAAATGTACAGCTGTACACACGTCTTCAGGCATGTTACAGCTCAGAAAACTTCCTTCTTATTAATTAAAGAGGTAAAGTGTGAAAAAGAATGGATTAAGCTATAAGGACAAGAGATGAGGGGATGGAGGGAGTAGAGAACTACAAAAAAATAAAAGGGACTATTTAGGGTGCTGACGGAAGTGTCCTACACCTGGACTGCGGTAGTAGTTAAATTAATGTACGCATGTGTCAGAATTCAAAGAACTGTAGACCAAAAAAGGTGAATTTTGTCTTATGCAATAAAGTCTATTATAACTTAGATATAAAAATAATGGATTAATTCGACTTACTTTTACAGTTGTGAAAAGTCAATTGTGGTGAGAAATCTGCTTTTCTCTTTGATTAAGTTAGAAATAAAACTATATGGTCTACCTGGAAAATGTTTTCCTACCTTTGTATACACAGAAATTTGTGAAATAAAAAGGTAGAAAATTTTGAGAAAACAAGGAATGATAGTCACTTCAGTTTTACTGGGGAAAATAGACTTTAAAATATATTAAATATATATATATGTATATACAAATAAAAATATGTTTTTTCAACCAAATGTTCAAATAAGAACTCTGTATGTTTTATGTTTGATATTTACATATGGCATAATGGAAAAAATAACAAGTTCTGGGTTATTCCTTTTAGTATTTCATGTAAGTTTTGAGGAAAATTAATGGGAAGGCACAATTTTGTATTAGTTATTTCAAACAAAACAGAAAATTTTCAGTTAAAAACATATGACTTCCTCTTCAAGCTTATTAACATTTTCCCATTTCAGCCAATAAATCTAGAAACTAACTTACTTTGAGAACATTAATTTCTGAGGCATTCTGGAAAACAGTTTGCCATTACTGGGTCTCAAACTTTAAAAAAAAATTATTTTTTAATGTTTTCTTATTTTTGAGAGAGAGAGACAGAGAAACAGAGAGAGAGTGAGCGAGCAGGGGAGAGGCAAATAGAGAGGAGACAACAGAATCTGAAGCAGGCTCCAGGCTCTGAGCTGTCAGCATAGAACCCTACACGGGGCTCGAACCCACAAACTGCAAGATCATGACCTGAGCCGAAGTCAGATGCTTAAGCAACAGAGCCACCCAGACACCGCCCCTCCCTTCCCCACCTCCCTGTATTTTTTAACTTCAAGGTTATACCATGAGCCAGTTGTGTTAAGATAGACAGCGGGGCTGCATTTTTACAGCCGCTGGCTAAATCTAGCACCTTCCTTGCCAGAGAAGTCTCTTACCACTTGTGCTGGAATTTGTGCCATTTTTGCAGCAGGAGTCCCTGGTCTTGGGTAGAACTGGTTAATAAAGAGGCTTGGGAATTTGTACTCTTCAACGAGTTTCACTGTTTCTTGAAAATCTTGGTCTGTTTCTCCAGGAAAACCACAGATAATATCTGTGGCAAGAGTTATTCCAGGAACTCTAGAAAATAACAAGACAAAAATGGAAAAAAACTCAATGCCATCCATTATTATTCTATTTCTCTGACAGTTTCTTTTCTAAATTTTTATTTTTTAAGTAGGGCTGGAGCTAACACGGGGCCCGAACTAACAACCCTGAGATCAAGACCTGAGCTAAGATCAAGGGTTCGACAGTTATCTGACTGTGCCACCCAGGCGACCCTCTCCGATCTTTTAAATGCCTATGTTTTGAAACTAAATTTTATTTTTAGGAAAGGGACATTTAAGCAAATAGTTTTAGAGAGTCCTAAATATTAAAAGTTTATGGACAACAGGGGCCCCTGTCCTCCTCAAGAGCCATTCCTTTTTAATTCTTCTGAATGTTTCTTTGTTCTTTTTTCTGTATTTTAAAATAGATGTTGATTCTGCTATTTCTAGATTTTTGATTTTCAGGCAATACTTACTAGCTTCTCCACTGAGGCAGCCCTTTAAACTATTCTATCCCATCCCTCTCAGTAATATCACTGCACAGTTTTTAGTTAAATTAGTCGTATTTCCAGGAGCCTAACTGCAAAGGTACTGCTCACAGACAACTGGTATACACTACCATCATGTTTTCTTTTGCCACCTTTAATTTTTCCCAGAGTTAAAAACTTTAAAAAAAAATTTTTTTTTTTTTGCTTCCTATTCTAGGTAACTGTGTCCATGTTTTCCACAAGCTCAGATCGATCAAAAACCAATATTATTTTCTAAACACTCAAGGTACTGTATAGAATTCACTTACCAATTTTTCCCCCCTGGAAATGCCACTCCTACTTTCTCTGGTATGTGTTGTTTTCATAATGAACCAGTTGTCATCCTTGAAAGTTGCTCTTTGGTTTTCTTCCCCCCCCCCCCCCCCCCCGCCCTTTACCTGATCCTATACTCATAATTCTTGATTAATTCAGCTGGAGCATTCTTTCAGAAGCTTCATCAAAAAGAATGCCAGAGAAATTCTGTTATTGTCTTAGCATAATCTGAACATGTCTTAATCTACACAATTGACTGATAGTGTGACTGTTCACAGCCCTCCAAAATGAAAAATATCAGCCATCAGAATTTTCTACTGTTTCTTTTTTTAACCTGGAAAGGTTGCTGATGAGATGTCCTGATTCACTCTGATGTAAACCTCTTTAACTTCTTTATATATGCCCTACACTCTTTTTGAAAACTTTTAGGATATTAATTTTTTCTCAATGTTTTTAAATTTCATGATAATAGACCTTGGATTAGGCATGAAATCTTTGTAAAGGGCACAATCGGGACACTCATGGTCTTTAGGTCTAGCAGATTTTCTTATATTATCACTTAATATATGATTAATGATTATCACTTAATCATTTGTTTTAGAGATGCAACATCTTTTCTCTTCTTCCTAAAGGTATCAGTTAAAGGTTTTCATAAGTTTTCCTCTGATCACTGCAATGCTCTCCATTTCCTCCAAGTTCTTGTATATTGCTCCCTCTCATTCATGGCTGAGACTCGCCATCAAGAAAGAGTGACTCTGCCCTTTCATATTAAGAATAAATTATCAAAAGCTTCTCATCAGAGATTGACTGGATAACAAGCTGCCTTTGTTTTTGATGAGCCCAAATGTTAACATCTTGAATGTCCTTTCTCTGTGGTGGAGTCTATCCCAGAGTGTGCTACAATATTCTACTGTGTGTTAACAGTATAACAATACCAAAATATCATGGACAGTATTCAAAGCTCCAATATTACTCTCGATCCATACAAAACGGGAAAAACAGCCTCAAACATTACAAACCAAAAGACACCTAACTATATCAATTCCTCTATTCCCTACATGTAGTTCTATATGAATGAATAAAACAGTTTATCCCATTTAAATATATTAGATATTTGGGGGCATAAGAGAGAACAAAGGATATAACCATGAGGAAAGGGAAATACAAATGGCGTCATAAAAACATTGGCTTTCCATATCTTGTTTGGATAATACTTTAATTCCTGTGTGGAAGAAGAATGGCGTTGATTTTTAAAAATATTTCTTTCTTGAGTTCTACTTGGTCTCATCCAGCTATTAATCTGGCTGACCCTGAATTAGTGAGGTAAGTTCCAAAGGCTAGAACTTTTCTCTGTGTTGGTAAACAGAAAAAGAGATAATGTGCACAGAGAAAAATGAAACAGAGCATATTTGAAAAGCAATTTTTTTGATTTTTATGGTGACATGAAAACATTCTTCTTCAGAGGTGATTATCAAAATTACATTTGAAAATCATAAAAAACATGTTTTGACAGTAAGCTGTAGATAAAAAGACCATTTTCTAGACTTACTAAAAGCATGTTGAATAGAAAAAGTATGTCAACAAGTTTAATTAGCAAATGTTTACACTTGACTTATAACTACTGAACAAAAGAAATCCACAACTAAAACTGTAAGTAATAGATCACAGCAGAAATGACAGAGAAGAGTCTATCTCCCTTAGGAAATAAATTAAAAAAAAAAAATCTTAGAAACTGCCTGTGAAATACTGTAGAAACCAAGACAATTGGTTATTGTCGTAGGCTGTGAATTGGAATGAATTTGGCACTCAATTATGGGGTATTCCCAAAGGAAAGTACCTTACTGATTCCCCCTCCCCCAATCCTCCTTGACCCCGGATGGCTGAGCTCAGTATTATGCAACACCTGCTTACTTTGGCATTAAGTCCCCACAGTGAAGGAGAAAAGAGAAACCTTTCCAGGAGTCCTCTTAAATGTTAAAAAAGGGGATGTCCAATGTGTGAATATATTTGAAAATCTACACAGAAAGTTGACTGATAACAAAGGAGAGGACAGGCCACCTATGAATTTGTAAAAGACCTATGTTAGTCAGTATATAAAAGTAAAAACAGTTTATTTGGTTTCTAAGGATGTAAGAATATAAACTGATTGCCTATAAAATGTTTCCAAAGTAAAGACTACACTTTAATGTTAGATGAGGCTCATCTATACGTTAATTTTATACATGCAAATAATGCTTCTTAAAAATAATTTGGCTCTTTAGGTGAACCAACTTAAAAAAAAAACCCTCATATTTATACTGTTAATTTGCCTAGTAAATAATTCAGTTCATAAGAAAATCAAGGAAGTCTGAAGTGAACTAATTTCTAAATTAATTAAGTGGCTATGAGGAAATTTAAGGAGTGTAAAATAGAACATTAATCCAAATATTTAATATGCTAATTACCAGCGAATGCTGTTTTTGAAAAGCAATGAATTTTCAAAATACTAAAATTTTTAAAAATGATCATTTCCACATATGTATTGAAAGCTTTGTAAGCCTAATGAATATAATTACTAGGTATTCTATGTTTTTAAAATTTAAAAGACCTTCTATATTTATGTTTTCATAGCAGTATGAGAAAATACTTCTGAAAGAAAGATGAAAATGTTCTCTTAGCTTAATTACCAGGTACATTTTGACCCACTATTTTTTTCTGGCGTATACAAGCTTTTTACCGGCAAAATGGGTTCATTAAATAGCTTGGGAATAGAATTAATGATAAAGATTCTAATTACACATTGGCAGTGGCAGAAGTGGTTCTATGATCAGTTCCGCAAATCTATCAATCAGGAGGGTATCAGGAGAGCATGACCTCTTTGCTGGCCAGAGGCTAGGATTTAAGATAGTCCCAAATATTTTAAGACTTAATTATTTACCCTGAGTAAAAATAAACACATACTTACACACCCCATAGTGTATTTGAAATACCACTTAAAATGTTGTACTTTAAACATCTCAAGACTTTCACTTGCAATTTGGTGTTCTACTGGCAAAAAATGGAAAAAGGATGAGCTTCAAATTTCATATGTGGAAAAATTAAGACTAATGCACACATTCTATTTATTTCAAAAGAAAGAAATAAAAATAACCAAAAAAAACCCAGATCTATTAAAATTATTATGCATAAACAAACATGTAACTAAAAGAAATATTTTTTAAAGTTGATTTATTTATTTTGACAGAGTGAGTGTGAGTGGAGGAGGCAAGCCCCACGCTATCAGCACAGAGCCTGAAGTGGGGCTTGACCTCACAAATCATTAGATCATGACCTGAGCCCAAATCAAGAGTCAGACACTTAACCGACTGAGCCACCCCGGCACCCCAAGAAACAGTTTTTAGTTCTGAATAAAAGTAAAAACACATCTAAATATATGGGATGCAGCTTCAAGAAGTACTTAGAAATTCATGGCTTGAAATGTCTGTGTCACAAAGAGGTAAACACAATAGTCTAAGCTTCCACCTCAAGAAGCTAAAAAAGAGGAGCAAACCAAACCCAAAGTAGGATTAAAAAGTAAATTATTAAATAACGGTTTAAAAAAAAACAGTGAAATAGAAAATAGAGAAAAAAATCAATAAAAGTTAAGGTATATATTTGAAACAAAACAGTAAAATTACTGAACTATTAGCAAGACTGACAGGAAAAAAGAAAACAAATGACAGCTTCAGGTATGAAGGAGGAGAAAGCACCACAGATGCTACCAACATTAAAAAGAAAAAGACACTCAAGGTATATTATGAACAATTTTGTGCAGAGACATTAAAAACTTAAGCTGAAATGAGCAAATTCTTGGAAAAAAAAAGACAAATTATTAAAACTGACTCAAGAAGCAACAGAAAATCAAAATAGCCTTTTATGTATTAGAAAAATTGTATTTGAAATTAAAAATCTTGCCACCAAAAGAAAACAATATGAAACAACCCAGGCCCAGAAGGCTTCACAGGTGAATTATATGAAACATTTAAGAAAGAATAAAACCAATTCTCTAGAAACTACTTTAAAGATAGATGAAAAAGGAACTCATTTTATAAGTCCAGCAGCAGCCGATATAAAAACCAGAGAAAGAGATTAGAAATAAATTCTAGACCAATATATTTTATGAAAACAGAGACACTTAACAAAATATTAGCAAAATGGGCACAGAAACATATAAAAAGGATTGTTTGTCATGATCAAGTTGTTTTTATTTTTTTTTAAGTTTATTTATTTATTTTGAGAGAGGGCAGAGAGAGTCAGTGAGAGAGGAGTAGAGAGAGAGAAAGAGAATCCCAACCAGGGATTCAAAGTGGGGCTCGAACCCAAGAACTGCGAGATCACAGCCTCAACCACAACCAAGAGCTGGGTGCTCAACCAACTGAGCCCCCCAGGCGCCCCAATCATGATCAAGTTTTAATTCCAAGAATGCAAATTTGACATACAAATTTTGATTAATGCAGTAAGCCTATTAAAAGAATAAAGGGTAAAACCCACATGGTGATCTCAGTAAATGCAGAAAACTTAGTTTTCAAATCCAACACCCATTCATGATAAAAACTCTCCATAAACAAAGAACAGAGAAAAACTATCTCAACCTGATAAGGGGTTTACAGCAATTATCACTGAAAAAAAATTTTTTTTGATGTTTATTTATTTTTGACAGAGAGAGAGGGAGACACAGAATCCGAAGCAGGCTCCAGGCTCTGAGCTGTCAGCACAGAGTCTGATGCGGGACTCGAACCCATGAACCACGAGATCACGACCTGAGCCAAAACTGGGCGCTCAACCAACTGAGCGACCCAGGTGCCCCTACAGCAATTACCAATTTTAATTTTTAAAAAAATTTTAATGTTTATTCTATTTTTGAAAGAGACAGAGCATGAGAGGGGGAGGGGCAGAGAGAGAGGGAGACACAGAATCCCAAGCGGCTCCAGGCTCTGAGCTGTCAGCACAGAGCCCAATGCGGGGCTTGAACCCATAAACCACAAGATCATGACCTGAGTAGAAGTCAGATGCTTAACCGACTGAGCTACTCAGGTGCCCCTCATTTTTAGTGGTAAAAGACTGAATGCATTTCCGCTCAGATTAGTAAAAAGGCAAGGATTTCTGTTCTCACTTCTATAATTCAATATATTATGGAGATTGTAGTCAGTGCAAGAAAGGTAAGAAAAAGAAAAGCATATAGGTTTTTGCAGATGACATGACCTTGTATGTGGAAACTCTAAGGAATCTAATGAACCTACTAGAATAAGCCAGTTTAGCAGAGCTAAAGATGAATATATAAAAATCACCTGTACACTTTATATTAGTAATGAACAGTCAGAAAATGAAATCAAGGTCAGGGCACCTGGGTGGCTCAGTTGATTAAGTGTCTGACTCTTGATTTGGGCTTAGGTAATGAGATCATAGTTCGTGAGATGGAGCCCCACGTCCACCTCCACACTGACAGTGTGGGGCCTGCTTGGGATTTTCTCTCTCTCCCTCTGTGCCTCTCTCTTACTTGCTCTCTCTCCCTCTCTCTCTCTCTCAAAAATAAATAAATAAATAAACATAAAAAGAAAAAAAAGAAACCAAGGACACAATTCCATTCACAATAGCATAAATAATACTTAAGAATAAATTTGGGAAGTCTAAGACCTACACTCTAGAAACAGGACTTAAAGAGATTTTCTTAAAATTTACTGAAATTAAAGAATATCTAAATAAATAGAAAAGATATAATTTTCATGGATTGGAATATTTTACGGTTAAGATTGCATGTCTCTTCAAACTGATACACATATTCAATGCAACTGCTACCAAAATGTCAGCACATTTTTCTGCAGACATTGAAAAGCTGATTCTAAAATTTGTATGGAAATGCAAAGGACTTAGAGTAGCCAGAGAAAAAAAGGACAAAGTTGGTGGAATGGATGAACCTGACTTAAAGACTTACTATAAACCTACAGTAATCACAGCAGTGTGGTATTAGGATAAAGACACAGCAATGGAACACGGACAGCCCCAAAATACACCCAAACATTTATACATTTATGGTTACTTTTCAATAAATATACTTTTATGGTTAATTAATTTTCAACAAAACCGCCAAAGCAATTCAATGAGGTCAAGAGACAATGTTTTCAATAAACGATGCTAGAGCAAATGGATACCATACGCAAAGTAAACAAACAAACAGAAAGAACTTATTGGACCCTTACCTTATGGTATGCACAGAAAGTCCTTTAATACTAAATCTAAATGTAAGAACTGGAATTACTAAATTTCCCGAAGAAAATATGGGAAGAAATCTTTGTGTCCTCGATAGAGTTCAGCGAAGACTTCTTACCTAGAACGCTAACACCAAAAGCACAATAAAAGAAAAAAAAAATTGGGTAAACTGGACTTACTGGAAAAACGCCATAAAGAAAACAAAAAGACAAGCCATAGACAGGAAGAAATTATTTGCAAATCATGTATGTGATGAAAATATTTGTATTCAAAATATATGAAGAACTCATATGAGTCACTAATAAAAAGACAAACAACATAACTGGACAATGGGCAAAGGATTTTAACCAACACTTCACTGAAGAAAACAGATGAATAGCTAATAAGTGCATAAAAAGCTGCCTCAACATCATTAGTTGGCAGAGTAACGCAAGTTAAAACCGTGTTAAGATCCCACACACACTCAGTAGGAGAAGGCTGTATTAAACAAAAAAAAAAAAACACTGAAAAAATAACAGACATTGATGTACATCTAGAGAAACAGAAACACTTATCCGTTGTAGGTGGGAATTCAAAACTTTGCAGTCACTTTGGAAAACAGTGTGGCAGTTTCCTAAAAAGTGAAACACTTACTGCCACTAAGAAAGTTTCTATCCTAGCAATCTACCCAAGAGAAATTAAAACGTGTGTCCACACAAAGACTTTTATGTGGATTTTTACAGTGACATTCCTCATTATGGCCCCAAACTGGAAATAGTCCAAATGTCTGTCAACTGGTAAATGGATAAACAAAATGAACAATGAAAATTTACCTACAAAGAAAAGAGAACCAATTACTGATACGTGCACCACACAGATGGACCTTGAAAAACATTCTGAAGTAAAAGAAGGAAGACACAAAAGATTACTTATTGTTTAATTCCATTTATATGAAATTTCTATAAGAAGCAAAATTAGACAGAAAACAGATCAGTCGTTGCTTGGGTCTCAGGGGGGGGAGCAGGGATTGACTCCAAGTAGGCATTGAGAAACTTTTTCTTGTAAGTAAAGCATTCTAAAACTGCACTGTGATGATAGCTGCACAAATTCTTAATTTACTAAGAATTTCAAACTATAACTTACATTAGGTGCAAACTGCATGGTATCTAAATTATACCCACAATAAACCTGTTAAAAGTGGGGTGGGGTGGGGAGGAAGCCTTTCTGAAGACAGAAAGGTAGCAGGAAACCTCCATTAGGTACTCTCTTCCAAAGAGTCCTAACAACTGAACTTACGACAGGATGTAGCCAAAAAATTAAACATGGCCAAATAGGAGGGAAGGGCAGAGATAAAAAAGGTAAGGTCAAGGTCGAAAGGAAATTATGTTCTGAGCAGGACAGCAAGAAGGACTATGTCCCAGCTACCAACAGACAACAACAAGGTATCATTCTGTTCATCCTAAAAAAGGAAATTTAAGGAGAAACAGCATGACATTTTCAAGTAAATTTGAGAAAACTGTCAGCAGCTTTAAAATTACTTTCACACTTCTATGAAAAACAATTTTTTAAGTTTATTTATTTTGAGGTGGGGGGGGCAGGGGAGGGGCAGAGAGAGAGGGAGACAGAGAATCCCAAGCAGGCTCAGCACTGCCAGTGCAGAGCCTGACACGGGGCTTGAACCCACAAACTGTGAGATTATGACGTGAGCCAAAATCAAGAGTGGGACACTTAACAGATTTGACCAAGCCACCCAGGCGCTCCTGAACAACAAATCTTAAAGGACATGAGCTGAGAAAGAAAAAGCACCTATACATCAGGATAAGGGTTAAAAAGCCGTAAGTCACTAAGACAAAGACAGACAGGCGTGCCTCTGGATGACCCTCATCTTCATATGGGTATCTGGGAGAAAAATCTCCCCTTGCGTATATAACTAAGAGGCTCTTTTACTAACGAGTTGCATGCTCTACAGCAAATTACTTAGCCTTAGTAGGCTTTGGTTTCCTTTTCTCTAAAACTGGGAGAGTAAGAGTACTCCTAGATAAGATTAAGGAGTTAGTACATGTACTAATTGCTATGGACAGTGCCAGCCACAGACTGCCTGTTATGTTTTAGCTATCATTATTGTAACCCTGTCAAAGAAATGACAACAACTACCATCTATTAGATGACACTAAGTGCCAGGCAATGTGTTAGCAACTTAGGTAACTTCTAGTTTAACCTCTAGGAGACACAGGGAAAGTACCCTTAGGGAAATAAGATTGAGTGGTAAATTGCCCAGAGTTGCAGAATCACTAAATGATACGGCAGTCTTCTCTCCACTGCGTTACTGAGGTGCTCACTGAACTGATGTACTAGAAGCAGTGGCTGATCATGAGTTTATGTTAAAAATATTCAGTAATAATATTTGCAAAGCAATTTACTACAGCAAGTAAAACTTGCCTCTATCTGCAGAATTGTGTTTTAAAGAGGGTAATTGTGGTCTCCAAAGGTTAAATGATTTACCGAAGGTCACCAAGCTATTGCTGGAAGAATCATAATTCAAACCCAAACCTTTCCGCCTGGTTGGTGCTCTTTCCACAAATGTACCTCAATGAATACGGAGGCATTTAAAACCTAAATGGCTATATGCTGAATTTATTCTTCATAAGGTATTTTCTTGTTTTCATCATTATCATCACTCCTCAAGAAGCAGGTAGATATAATTATTCCTATCTCCAGATGGCTGAGAGAGAGGAAGCAGCAACAGTATCGGTAGAAAGAAATGAGATTTTAAATCTGGATTTGGGTCCCTGGTTTCTAGTCACGTTTTCACAAGTGTTGTTACTGTTCTGAGCCTCAGGTCCTTCTCTTCTACAAAACGGGGATAAGAGCACATCCCTTCCTGGGCTGTTGAGAGATCAAGTGATGTGATGAATATAAAGCATTTATAATAGCAGCTGGCACACAGATGCTTAATAGATGTCAACTTGCTTCTGTGTCCCTTAAGGAATGAACGGAAGTGAGGAACAACAACACTCTACCAAATACCTTGAACCTGGACTCCTCCACCTTTCAGTACACCAATGGCCCATAACTGCTGCTCGCATTTCTTTTGTACTTTGTGCCGTAGATCGGTACTAGCAGAAAATCATCTAAAAGGAGTAACTGAGGAGTGTAAGAGACAAATAGAGTTTGCATGACACGATCAGGTTGATATTCTTTATCACAGAAAAAAAAAATTAGAAGACCTTAACATTTGGTGAATTGATTTATGTGTAAAGTATAAAAAAAAAAAAACCAAATGCTCTAGATGTGAATAATATTCTGGCTGTGGTGCAGCTTGACAAAATTCCTAAAATATCTAATGAAGGAATTATACTACTACTTAGCTTGTTTCTGGAATTTTAATTATGTTGAAAGTGCACAAATGAAAAACTAGTTAATACTAGTTGAGAATTTAAACCTACTAAATATAAATAAATAAAAACAGCTCAGAAATTACTTAGAAAGTAAATGGCTTCATGAGCAGTTCTGTAGATAATTTTCTCTTTGGTGAAGTCTCTTCAAATGAATAAATATCTGTCTACCTGTGCATCCATTTGTCCGTCCACCTGTCCATCCATCCATCGATCCATCCATCCATCCATTTCTCTCTTTTGTGTTCACTGATTAAGTACCTAGAATCACTCTTCCGATGTTAAACTCATGAGAGATTGGTGGGTGTCTGTAGTATGCATTTCAGATAGGCATGCTGATCATGAGTATGAGGTAAAGAAACAAAAAGTCAAAGAAGTGCCAATGCCAATATAGCCCTTTCTTTATGCCATTCTAAAATTTCTTCTCTCAGAGTCTGTGGATTCCTGAAAATTGCATGCAAATTTTTTTGTGTATATTTCAGGGAGAAGGTGACTACAGTTTCCTTCTGATTCTAAAAGTCTTCTGTGACCCAAATAAGGTTAGGAGATACTTCTATGAATGCTTTTGGATCAGCCAAAAAATTATTAGGGGGAAAAAAAACCACAAGCAACTTCTGACCTAATGACACAGTGTACGTAAGAGACATTTATTTTTTTTCCTAAGAGAAAAGGTTCATCTGACTAAAATGAGTGAAATCATCATCTCTGCAGTAGTAGATTTAGTATAATCTGGAAGCTGAGTTACATATTGCTGTTTCATTTGTTTTGTTTGAAAATTAAAAATAGTCAGTTACTGCCAATTTCATAAAGTTGAACCTAATATAAAGTCAGCGATATAAAATGGGCCCCACCCAGTCAGTTATTACATTATTTTGGAGATGATGAAAACGGGTGTTACTCTTACTAACATCTCAGCCTCACACTCATCTATTTTTAATCGTATTACTGGGGCCAGAAGTCCAAAAAAGTACATTTGATTCCTTTGGCAGTTGGCCTCCTGTTAGGTCTTGAGAAAGAAGGTGTGACAGGAGATCAGAAGCAGGGAGAAACTTCGGTGCCTCTCAAAGTGGTCACTTCCTGCTGGTGAGGTGGCAACCCCTGGGGTCGGTGCTCCCAGGACCCAGTAACACAAACTCTGCCCTTCTGCTCCCCCAGCCCTCCTGGCAGCAACTGCTTTCAGTAATTACTATCCTCTGGTTATCTCATCTCCCCACCTTTACTTTTCCAGCCTTCTAACTTGTATGTCATAAATTCCTTGTAATAAATATCTTCTGATAGGCACACCTTGCATAATTTTTCTTTCTAACTGGGCCGAGATCGAAACAATCAAACTCACCAGTGTCCTATTCTATGACCTTAATGAAGTTACATTTACACAAACCACATTGTGTTTGGGTACAGTAATAGATGGAATAAGTGGTAAAAGATAGGGCTAGTAAAGCCTCAACTCTGTTTGCACACTGAATACAAAGAATATAGATGTATTCTTATAAATGAGTATGTATGTTCTTCAAAGCAGAACACATAAAATTTGTGAATGTTAGAGAGAAGTTTACATCTAATTTGGCTGAAGAGACAGTTTTCAAATATTAGCCAAAATCTGCTGGTAATTCACATACTAATTATAAGTGATATTTAAAATCCAAGATAGCCTTTTAAAGCCTCTTTCTGAGAAAAAAATGTAGTAGCAATTAGGTGTTTTTTTTAATTATTACCTCTCTTCAAAATCAATAAAACTACTTAAAATTTTTTTTAATGTTTATTTTGAGAGAGAGAGAGAGAGAGAGAGAGAGAGAGGGAGGGGCAGAGAGAGAGACACACACACACAGAATCTGAAGCTGGCTCCAGGCCCCCAGCTGTCAGCATAAAGCCCAAAACGGGGCTCGAACTCATGAACCGTAAGATCATGACCTGAGCCGAAGTCAGACGCTCAACCGACTGAGCCACCCAGGCATCCCAATAAAACTACGTTTAATATGCTAAATAAAAATCCAGATGGCTTATTTAGTTTAAATTTGGTACAATTTTAGTTTTTGGAATAAAAAAGGTAGTTAACAAAAAAAAAAGGCGCAAAAAAGGGAGGGGCGCCAAGCAGACGCAGAGGACATCAAAGAATTTAGTGTCATCCACTATGTTCCTAAACCCAGGATAAATCATGAATATACAGTTTGGCTTCAAGCAAAAAACCAAATGAATCACTACTGTTAACTAAAAATTAAGTAAATACTGTGAAAGTAAGTTTTTTATCCCATAATGTTACGCCTGCATTCCACAGCAAATATTTTGGAATAAGCACAAAGCCTTACATAAGACCAAAGATATTGCTTTAAAAAGTGTAAGTAAGCATACTGAGTAACATTGTTATAATATTTAAAAGGAACCATATTAAATCTCAAAGAGTTTTTACACATCTGTTATTAAAATCATTTTATGATATTGCTGGTTGAAGTGAAGGTATTTACTATCTACAGTACTGTTAACACAATTCTTATATGAGTTTTTCTGTTTCTATGGTAACATGAATTATAAGGTTCAATGAAGCCAGATTCAGTAATGTGTATTTTTCTGTTATTCAAGGTGAAAAGGAAATGAAACATTTCCAACATTCATAAACTGCAGCAAATGTCTGAATTCCATTTAGAGATAAGATGATAATTACTAAAGTAATTAGAATTCTTCCTGGATGGAATTATTTTGCACACAGTGGAAATTTAGATTTGGGAATGAAAGCAGGGGCCAGAGTATATTCAGCATCAGTAATTAATTACAACCAAAACCAATATGGTCTTCTGATACCTTGGAACAGACTATACCTTCTTCTGTCTGCTTCTGACTACAATGTGAAAGAAAACTGGTTCCCCCACCCCCATCCCTTAAGTCAGAAAGATAACGTGGGTGAAATCATTTTATTCAAGAGAAAATCCAATTACAGAAATAATCAACTTTTCCTTCCTGCTTTATTTTTTTCATATTTGAAAGGGCATTCACATTAGCAGAACCAATTAAATGAATATCAGGACAGGGCAAAAACTATAAAGTTAAACAAGTTTCTTAAATCTTTTAAAATTACAGTTTGAAAAAAAAAAAACCCCACTTATTGAAATTTTAGAGAGTCAAACCCAGATCACAGCATTCTTTAGTAGGAAAGCACAACTGTAAGGCAGCTAGCCGTCAGGTCTCAGGGAGAATAATTTATAAAATTATATGGTCCTAATGCAGTTGGCTCTAATATTCGGCCCATCATAAGTAAGAAATCAGGCAAATTTTTGCTTTTAATGGAAGTGTTGCCATCATCAAGAAATGGCACTCAGAGATACCACATTTCAAGGCTTACGCCATCCTAAAATGCAATTCGTGGAGCAGCATAATAAATAATACTGAAAAAAATATATACACACAGAGAGGGCAAGCATGCAACAGAAGCCACCAAATCAGAACACAGTAGAATGTTATTCACAACGATATCCTTTATTCCGTATTACTTGAACTCTCATTTTGTTTGGTTTTCAATTCAGGTTACCCTAAATATCATATATCAAGGGAATGGCAAACTATGGCTCAAGGGCCAAATTCAGCCATCACCTGTTTGGTAAATAAAGTTTTATTGGAACACAGCCACACCCACTCATTTACATGTGGTCTAGGGCTGCTTTGGCTACAAAAGCAGAACTGAGTAACTGTGACAGTTGCCACTGAGATGGTATGACTCACAAAGCCAAAAATATTTATTATCTGCAGAGACTCTAGCCAACCAAGCCCACGACTCTGATTTTTGCTCTAAGTACTCCCGGGGACACTCCAGGGTGAGTATGAGAGGACAGTGGGCATATGACACTCTCCAAAATACAGCCCCAATCAACCTTTTCCACGGTCGCTAAATATGCACTGACAACTCAAATCAGAGTACTCTCTCTCTGCGCAATCGTCCCCTGAAGCCTACCTCTCTGATGAAGTCTTTCCTGATTTTCTCTCTGCGTCTCAGTTTGGTCACACAATTAAGGTCACACCTCAGACCTCTGGTGGCCCTGTTATGACCTGCCCAGTACCTTTCACATGTATCCCTGTCTTACGCCTCCAAGTAAACCATTAGCATCTGCAGGTCAAGGGTGGGGTCATATTCATATCCCTACACTCAGCAGTAATGGGACAGCACACACAGTTCAGCACACAGAGCTGCTCAGTGGCTTAAAAGGTGACGGGGAAGGGAGATTGGGGCAAAAAAGACAGGGGGATGAATGAATGAAGTCAGTAAGGCAACAGGCTTTCCTCATACCTATTAGTGATTAATTCCCATTTTATCTCATATCCATCATAGTATTTTACGTTAAAGTCCTAAAGGTGAACTTCTAGCCTTGACCCATCTGGCAGGGGGAGAGAAGAGGCAATGCAGGCGGCTTTGGAAGTGGCAGCCTCTCACTGGGGTCCAGGCCACTGGTACCAGGATCCTGGCCATGGGTACTGACCTGTCCTGCTTACAAGGAAGGACATCTTTCTCAAATGAGTACTAAGGAAAAAAAAAAAAGTATTAGCTAGCTAATAGTTGTTTCCCCTTCAATATTTCTATTTATAGAAATAACTAAAATACTGACAGGGGATCGATGTTTATTTTAAATGACCTGGAAAAACAAATCAATAAATGACCTAAGTTTATTTGCAGCCCTCTGTTTAAAGTTGCAGAGAAAGGGGTTCACGCTGGAATCCCGGAAGCTGAAGGTGGATGCGAAACGGAAAAGGAGGCTTCATTCTAATTCTGCCTCACAGTTGTTCTCTTCTATTTTTGAAGGTGATAAACCCCATCATTCAAACATCGTTTACTGACGAAATGATATGCTCTTGGCAAAGTTCTGGACAGTCTAGATCTGTGAGGGCTGCTGGGGCAAAAGGTGGCCACGGGTCCCTTCCGTATGAAACACACATGAAATGTGCCTGGTGAGTGGGTGCTGCACCTTCTACCTGGAGGGCTCGTCACCTTCCACGACACTGCCTATTGGGTCCCCATTTGGCCCAAATCTCCACCCTCCAAAAGGGCCTGGCTGGTCGTTGGCACAGCCACACGGTATCACCTAAGACACACTCCAGCAATCCCGAGAACACTCTGAGGCTCTTCCCAATTGTGTGTAACCCAGCTCAGCGCGGGCCCCAACAGCCCTCTGGGGGGCAGCCTGCCTCTTATGACACCTGGGTCACCAGTGGTGGGATACTGGGCATCGCTGTGACACAGGTGGTAGCTGATCTGCAACCAAGAAGCACTTCAAACCCCAAGAACAAAGCCGCTACATTAGGGGACATCAGGACACTACAGCAACCCCCAAAGTCGTCGTTCAGGGGAAAAAACATTCATGAACTACTCGTACGTGAACTCCAGGTCAGGTTGATACATACTGTGGCATTTGTGACACCCGCCTCTCTGACACTTACTGAGCACTTTGTGCCAGTGCTTGGCGTGATACTGACTCATTTCATCCTCAAAGCAGTTCACAAGGTACGTAATACATTCCCATTTATAGACGTGGCAACGGAGCACAGAGAGATTAAGTAAACTGCCCAAGGTCACACAGCAGTCAGTAGCAGAGTCTGGATCTGAATCCTGTCTGCTTTCAGAGCCTGTGATCTTAAACGACAAACTGCCTCCACTCATGTCGGGCAAAGAATATGAACAGTGCCAGATACACTTATTCCAAAAGGCCTCCCTTCTCAGAAACGGCAACTATCAGGTATCCTCACACAGCAACTTCTCTGAGGCTCTCATCTAGAAGCATGAGTGCCATCAGATGACCTCACCACTGCTAAGCAGCAAAAACACCCACTTAGCATCATCTTCCCGTTCGGTCCTCAGTTATCCAATTATTACTCTCATGTTAAAACAATATTCATGCACTTATCCTTTCAGCCAGTGAAAAGAAATGTAGAAAAAAATATCCTTACCAAATATCCTATCTGTGCCAGTAGCCAACAAAAAGATTCACGGCAGCTCAGATTTTATCACACACATTTTCAGTGGTGCCAAAATGAGAGGAAGAGATGGGACCCCAGGAGACTAGAAACATTAATAGACATAACTAGCCTTTGGCTCAGACAGGCAGCGAGAAAACAAGAAATCCTGTTAATTTTTAACACTTCGCATCATGTCCCAAGCCACGCAAGGTCTAGAAAGCGGTCCTGATTACATCATTTTTGGCAAAAGAATCAGAGGAATATTCAGCTTATGCTCGACACCAGGTCCTGAACGGTTTGGAGCCTGACACAGAAGCCAAAGCATCTCTGTCTTTCCTGTAATTCAGATGCAGGTAATGGCTGCAAAGATCCACGAAGGGTCACACGCTGATACTCCTTTTCTAGACTACTTCACAGACATCCAAACAACCCTGTGAGAAGGAAGGAGTGATAGGTTTCCCATGCAGAGGTTTAGAGAGGGGAAGTCTTGGCAAGCGAGGAGTCGGGCTTCCAACCCTAACAGCTGCCTCTCCAACCTACTAACCTGAATAATTCTCGGGAAGGACAGCCCACGCCAAAGATTTGGGTGCTGTGATGTCAGAGAGAGCAGTAAAGGAGAAAAGTTCCGTCTGTGACCAGCAATGCTGGCAGCAAGTGTGACACGGCCTAGGCAAGGTCTACTGGGCGGTTTAAAGACGATCTGATTCAATGCAGCGAACACGCATCGAGTACCTCCAACTAAGGGGCCAGGAAAACAGAAGCACAGGTTGTGCGCTGGGGCTTGTGCGTCATTCCCAGCCACCGGCTGAGGTAGACGGTGATGTGATCACAGTGTCAGGTTCAATACCACGGAAGGGAGAAGCGTGGGGTAAGCAGGGGTGGTGGAATAAATGGCATTATGAGCCACAAAGGAGATGAAATTAGGGCTCAGGTGGGGTGTGGGGCAGGAGCAACAAGGAAAAAATGTAGAGTTCTGAGGACATGACCGAGTACACAGGGCCCCAGATGGCCACCTCCTAACGCAGAGTCCACTGACGTTCACCGGAACAGAGTGTGACGTCATCGGAATTCATATTCCACCTCAGAGCTCCAATTACAGCACACAGTTTCCCTCGGCAAACAGCTCTCACAGAACCAATCCTGATCAGAAGAGTAAATGGAAAGACCCCAGGTGGCAAGAGACAACCGATGGCTCTCTCATCACAGCCAAGTGTCTAAGACAGGGCCGCACAGTCAGGAACAACAGGCCTTCCGCACAAAGCCGTGTCGCCCTCGAGGCAAAGTCACGTGCTCCAGGCAGGCTTGAACAAGAACTGTCTTCGGTCGCATGATGACACTTGCATGAAATGTGAACACAAACACGCCGACTGCAACAGAACATCACAAAGAAATGACACGGAGAGCGAAACGTGAAGGCACGTCCTGGCACCAAGGTAGGGACGGTGAGCAGAACCGTTTCCAGAGGGCGACAAATGCTGAGAACGTTCAGACAGGACATGCTCTTCGCTGAGGCCAATATGCTTTATGAAAGGAAGGAAGGGCAGTCTTGGAGATATTTCTATGAGTACTGCCTAGGATATACCTCTGAGGACAGGTAAATAGAATAAAGAGCCACTATTACACATATTTGGGGAAGGTGAAAGAACCTTAAATGTTTTTTGTTTTTTTGACATTGGCAGAGGAGTCACTTTGGGTTGTGATGGCTCCTCAAGGAAAATTCAACACAATCAACAGCATCAATTAAATCGACAATGCATCCAATCAACATTCAATATCATCAATATCGCAGGAGGAGGACCTCCCATGTCCTGGCCCCGTGCCACAGGACGGTAAGGTGCCATCCCTGCCTTTGAAGATCTCAGTCAGAGACACGTCAGGGGTCCACCAGGAAGCAGCAGTAGTGGCAGCGGTAACATCAGTAGCTACGGAAAACATCCCCGTTGCATTTTGCACCAGGCACTGCTCTAAGTGCTCCTCATATGCTGACTCAACTAATCCCTTAGTGCTCCTGTAAGGTAGGTACTCACATCGTGGCTGTTTTACAGAAAGGAAACTGAAGCTCAGTAGGGCTGAGTGACCGGCCCCAGGACCTAAAGTTAGTAATAGGCAGGACGGTGACGTGGATCGCAGGCATCGTGGTGGCCACTTCTGAGCTCTGACCTCAGGGCCACACCACCTCCTCATAAATAACTACAAGCGGAGGCGCGGCGATCACGCACTACGAGAGCGGGGCAAAGAAGAGCTACAGTAACACGATGCGGAGAGGACAGAGACGCCGGAAGCCTTCGCGAAAGGGGCTCAGAGGACACAGGCGGATGGTAGAGGGCACCAGTGTCCAGCAGGACTAGAATGCAAGTGACATATGTAGCTGCAAATTTCCTTGCAGCTACAAAAGGAAAGAGGTGAAATTAAAAATACGTGACCCAAAAACGCACGAACTATTGCCATTTCAACGTGCAATCAATAGAAACATTAACGAGATATGTTACGCTCTTTTTTTTCATATGAAGTCTTTGAAAGCCGCTATGTATATCACACAGCACATGGTGGTTTGGACTTTCTACATTCCGCGTGCTCAGCAGACAAACACGTATGGCTCCTACACTGAACAGCACAGATAGAGAAAAGGTGCCTGAATACTCTCAACAGAAGGAGAAGCAAGAGCAAAGGCATTCCGGCAAAAAAAAAGAAGGAACAAACACCACAGGACAGGGCACGCATGACGAAGAGTACCGGAACTTCAGCTAAAGAGGAGGATAGGAACAACATACACAAGCCTGGCGAAAAGGAACTATCAGAGGCTTCTGGGAGGAGAATGCTTGAAAGCTGTGCCTCCGTGAGATGATTCTAGCAGCACCCTAAGGATGACTCGGAAGACACAGAGATGACAGGGCACAAGATAATGATGGCTTTCACTAGGACAGCGAGACTGGGGATGGTGAGGGGAAGGAGCGTGGCAAACTGTATAATCATCAAAACTGTGACTGATTAGGCGGCTGACTTGGGTGGAGGCATGTGTTGGTAAAAAGCGGTAGAGCTGGTAATAAAGGAAGTCAGTAGGATTCTAGATGTGAAGCCTGGAAGAGAAAGGATGGAGAACAGGCCAGTAATTCAGACCCCTACTGATGGAGTACCCAGCGTCACCAGAAAAGCATTCATTGTGTAACTGATGGACCCTAAGTACAGTGAGGGTGGGGGCCAGGTTGTAGCAAGTTTTTATCTCCCCAGGGTTTGACGCATAGTGAGGTTCTCAAAATGTGTTCATTAGTAGAGGAGCAGGGATGGGGTGAATGGTGGGAATGGGGGTAGAGTAGGGTGGGTAGGAAGTAAGCTTAAGGTTAAAAAATAAGTAAGACGACCAAATTATAAGAAATGTTGGGGAGGAAACCACAGTAGACTTAAGATGGATTAAAACTCGAGCACTTTGACTAAATTTTCCCCGGTAGTTAAAAACATAAAAGGGATAAAAATAGTGTGAAACAAACAAGCAAGCAAAGAAACAAATAAATAGATACAACAAAACAAAAGGAAGAAAACCACTTTCACCAAAAGGCAAAGGAAATTCTAGGTGACCGTTCCCTTATTTAAACTTAACGCTGTTAGGGGCGCCTGGGTGGCTCAGTCGGTTGGGCGGCCGACTTCGGCTCAGGTCACGATCTCGCGGTCCGTGAGTTCGAGCCCCGCGTCGGGCTCTGGGCTGATGGCTCAGAGCCTGGAGCCTGTTTCCGATTCTGTGCCTCCCTCTCTCTGACCCTCCCCCGTTCATGCTCTGTCTCTCTCTGTCTCAAAAATAAATAAACATTAAAAAAAAAAATAATAAAGTTAACGCTGTTATCCATGTAATTGTATTAAAACCGATTTCACTGATGAACATGAAATAAGGAAATGTGTCTTTGTACATTGACTATAATAATAAATATTACACATCTGTATGCTACTAACCATAAAAATTACAACCCAGAGATACAGTAAACAGCAGGACTCTACTAATCAAAAATTTTAAATGCTACAAAAATCCTTAACAGATTATGCAACAGGAAGCCAAACATTACAGGCAAGGATTATATGTTGTGCTAGTGCAAAAAACCTGAAATACCAAGAAAAGTATGATTTTCAGGGTTACAGTGAAAAATCTAAGATAGAAAGGTAATTTGATGCACGAACTGTATTTTATTAAATTGGAAATGCAGTTTAAGGGAGTTACATGATTTTTAAGCCTGAGTTTTTATTCAAGCCTTCTGTTTCGATTACTTTTTACAAATTTAAATCTGCTGATGGCGTGCATATTTCCAATAAATACAACAGCATGAGGTTCCATACTAGCAGGACACCTGCTCACATCTTTTATTCATGTACGTGTTCCCGGTGCAAAGCAATTATATTATTTCAAATATTTTAAAATGTTTTCTATTACTGACTAACATACCTGCAGGTCCCTTCACAAATCATCGCTCTCCTTTTGCACTCGCTCTGTCTAAATCTCTGAGAAAAAGACTTATTTGTGGTGGTGTCTGCAGAAGTCGGTAATAGCTCACAAGTCATGTCGGTCTGGCTTCTTTGCCTCTGACTGTGGATGTGAGAATATAGCTTCTATCAAATGCAAGAAAAAAGCAGGCATATATAGATTTTGTTTCTTATCCTTGATCCAGCTCTTTGGAAATGGTTCCTCGTGTTATAAATTCAGGAGAAAGAAATAAGTGCTAAAAGCCTGTTATTACCACTTTCAAAACCGTGCAACAGTCACTGGTCTCCCATCAAGGGTTCGTCGGTACAAGGGCAACTGCAATCTTGTCAGCTTCCTATCTGCAGGTGTGGGCATAAAGGTGCATGGGGGTGCAGTGCGTGGAAGAGTGGAAGGGGGGCGAGGAATTAGGGAAAGAGCGGTACATGTTTTTGTCGTATTTTTCTATATTTATTTAAAGGACAACCACTTAAGTACAGCTCATAACTGAAAATAGTAAATCTGAAAGGCAGTGAATATTACTTTTAGGTCAACTTACCATAGATATATCATGTCATTCTTAGTACAAGGATTTGGGGCGGGGGGGAGGTAAGCTTTGAAGATGAGTAAAGAAATTTTATTTTAGGCATTGAAATAATGACCCCAGTATATAAAAATAACTTCTAATAAATCTGAACTATGCACTGACATATTCCTAAGAGCGAATGAAGATTTTTAGTGAGGCTATTCAATCTTTTAAAATCCATTATCTATATGACTTATAAAGTATTAATTGTAGTTAGTATCTAATTGTTAATGCCTATTATTTACTCTCTCTCTTTCTCATTGAGTCTTCTCAATGATGGTGGCTATGCAACAAAAAGATATTTTTAATCTCAATTTGACTGAGAGACACTCATCTGAAAGAAAACAGTCTCACACAAAGAATGATCACATAGGGGCACAGGACGTCAGACCATTATTGTTTTATGACTAAAAAATGAGTGACTTAAGACAAAAAGCTCAACATCCTTAAACTTCATTTCTATTCATTCTCTAATAAATACCATCTGTTGTGTACTTTAGGGATATAATACCCGTCAAAAACTCCATCGTATTATGAGAACCGGCACCAAGTTGATCTGAAATGCATATTTGAACAGATGTGTTTAAATTACATCTCCGTCTATCCACATGCATAAATTCAGAGCAAGCGTGTGTTGATTTAAAATGCATAAAAAAAGGGATTTGGAGATGCATCAAAAGTGAACAGCATCTCAATGGATCAAGGCTCACATTACGAAAGGTCATTACTAAAAATAAAGTTTGCATTTATTAAGGGTTTTGAACCAGGGGGCTGTTCATGGGAACTGACTTAATGTTTGCTGCACAAAATCAGCCACTGAAACTAATTTTTTACAACTCCTCCATGTAAAACATTAAAACTGTCATGCATGGACAGAAAAAAATGCAAAAGCGGACGTCACAACGGAGAAAGTTCTATGGAACGTCTATTGACTGACATTGGTTCGTATGGTTCAGTCCCCCACGTTTCAACCACACTTTGCATTTCTCTAAGAAAAAACATCTGAGTGATTTCTGCAGGCATAACACTGCTCTGATCCCATTTCTTACAGAAATGCTTTCAAAAATTACAATTAACTGAATCCTTTTCGAATTATGACGTCCATCAATGCTTAGCAAGAAATGAAACACAGAGAAACACAAGTGATGAAGGTACAGATCTCAGTCTCTGTATTGCACCAGGTACAAATATGTTGACGTTGTAAGTCAGGTTAACACACAAATATGTTCTATTCTTCTACCTTGACAGATAAACTTTCATAATCACCTGGACAGCCGTGGCCAATTTCAGAATCTTGGCTTTTCAGAAACTATCGATACAAAGAGTAACGCCCATTCTCCACAAGATGAACAGCAGAAAGAGAAGAAAACTAATTGCTGAGGGAAATTCCTAGTGAAGTGATATCACCAACAACCATCAAATTGATGGATATTATTTTACACAGCTGCTTCTACAGACTCGGCTCTCACCGAGGAAGTTGAATGTGAGAATAAGTCTGCAACACACATTTGTGAATACTCATTCTTAGGTAGAATTATTACCTAAACCAGTGCTAAATAAATACACTAGAGAATTAATAGTTTCTTTACCACTGATTAGGAAAGTAAAAATTACATATACAACCAGCAGAAGAAAAACACTTTATACACTGGCCATCTTTGAAACAAACCTTTCAAGGTACTATAATATATGAGGGCAGCTGAAGAAAAAAAGGAACGACTGTTTCAGAAAGGAACTGCAGACCTGTACAAAAAGCACCTCTGAAATGCAAAAGGAAATCAGCTTTTTCAGAGTACATCTCGTCTCTTAAAGGTGGAGACTAACAGTTCTTCTCACTGATAGACTCAGAAAATTCTCTGCAGCCTGAATTAATTCACCAAGGGATAGGAATGAAAGTAAGCGGGGCCAGTAACAAGTGCAGTGATATCACCGTGAAAAAATTTTTTCTTTTTATTAAACTCCTAAATATCTTCTAGGTTTATACTTTGTGCTAATTATTCTGTTGTTCCTCACCCGCTCCCAGCCCCCAGCAGCGCCCTGCCCTCTCTGCCCCGCTGTGCTCCCCAGAGGCCGACCCCTACAGAGAGCATCCTGCAGGCTCCAAGTCTCACACAGTCTGGCCCCACCGAACTCCAGGCCCTTCCTTGAAGCCCCAACTCTCTATCTAGCCTGTACTCATGACACACACAACACTCTCCCCACTCCTCCTCCAAGTCCGTCTGGCACAGCTAACCCCTGCTCGCAATTTAGGCCTCTACTTAAAGAGCACTTCCTCCAGGAAACATGTCCTGGACTTGTGCTGTTATTTCAGTGCCTTTCCCGAACTCCCCAACACTGCTGTTGCCCGATATTCTATTGTAATTGCTGCTTGTTTCTGTTTTCTCCACTGGGACTACGAAGTTCCTTGAGGACAGTGACTGTGTCCAGCTGGCATGCTACATGCCCAGGGTCCAGCTCAGTGCTTGACGTAAAGTAGGTGCTTAATAAATATTAATGAGTCAGTGAACGACTCATTAGTTCCCCTTTTAAAGAAGGAAAAGTTAAATCCCATACGTAAGTTTTATTGAGACCTGATTGTCAACTTCTTGGTTGAAGTAGGTGGAATCAAATATGTGACACAGTTAACAAAATATTGAAAGACAAACTACATAATAATCTCCCAAAGCAAGTGGTGAAGTGAGACAGAATCACTGGAGAACAAACAAACCCCAGAATCACTTGGAGACTGTTACACTAGAATGTGAACTTTCCAATACAATAAATGCTATCTCCTGTGGCTATTAAAATGAAAATGAATTAAACGTAAGATCAAATTTAAAATTCAGTTCCTCATCTACGCTAGCCACCTTTCAGGTGTTCGATAACCACATCCAGCAACTTTCTATCACCTTCACCAGCACGGATACAGAACATCTCCATCGCTGCAGAAAGTTTCACTGAGCCATTCTAGAAAGTTGAGATCTTGTAATTAACAGTACTAAAAAAAAATAATAATAACTATATAATTGGATCTTTTCTTCATTTTATAAAATGGGAATGATACCTACTGATTATGTTGCGAAGAGGATCAAATGAGACATTTAAAAAGACTTAGCTTAGGGGCACCTGGGTGGCTCAGTCAGTTAAGCATCTGACTCTTGTTTTCGGCTCAGGTCATGATCTCAGAGTTTGTGAGCTCAAGCCCTACATTGGGCTCTGTGCTGGCGGTACGGAGACTGCTTGGGATTCTCTTTCTTCCCCTCTCTCTCTGCTCCTCCCATGCTCATACGCACTTGCACGCACGCTCTGTCTCTCTCTCTCAAAATAAATAAACCTGAAAAAAAGGTCAAATACATAACAGGTGACCAGACAGGCTCCTACCTTTGTTCAAAGTACGCCATTGTACCACCCGTTTCTCAGTTGTGCTGAAAACACTGGCTTTCAGACTGTTTTGCAAAAAAGGCTAAGGGGACAGGGCCTGAGCAGCACCTCAGACCTATGGGGTGTCAGGCCTCCTGAGTCTTCAACCGAAGCCACTTCAGATTTAACTGTTAAAGACTGGGTTTTCATTTGAGATTATGATTTTTTTTTCAATAAAGGACTACGAGGTCAAGCAAACAAACTAAATAGAAGTCCAACAACAACAACAAAAACAAGTAACTGATGTCCTGCAAGACGCATCTCCAGCCTTTATGATCGGCAGCCAAGTAAAGCCCGTCATGATCCAACTCCTCTGGTCTCACCTGTCACTACAATGTTCTAACCACACTGCGTTGAGGGTATCGGGACCAAACCCGACGGTCAATTAGAAAACAAAGCAAATGCTTTTGGGCACTGATCCGTGGCTCTGATGAATCAAGAGATATTACCAATACTGCTATTTTCATTTGTGGAGCCAATGCCACAACTGAAGTGACCCAAAATTAGCCTCTACAGAATAGTCTGCATGGAGCAACCATGGGCAGGGACACTTTCAAAGACTGTGAGACAACACTAACTCATTACAACTTGAAGTGGTATCTGCCACGATGCATTGCAACTGATGCCGACTGAAACTATGTGCAAAACACACACACACACACACACACACACACACACACACACACACACATCAACCAGCTTCCGAAAATGAAAGCCTGTGACGTTATTCATGCAGGTGCTTTGCAGAAATATTTCAATCTTCCATGAGACGGAGCTGGTAGTGTCCACAGTGAACTTCATTCACTCCTGGGCACTTAACTTTGAGGAGTTCCACACATTTTTGTCAGAAACAGAAGCAGAGTATTTTGACTTGCTCTACTCACTTCTAAGGCTTCGCAATGGCCAAGTTATATTGTGAATTTTTTGAGATCAGGGTTGATCATTAAAATTTTTCTTCATGAGAAGAACCACTTTCAACTACTATTATCAAACACTGAATGGTCTTGAAAATTAGCTTTTGAAATAGATTTGTTAGATTTCTTAATGAATCCAACCTAGTATTACATGGCAAATAATGTTTTCATGCAAAACCTATACTTCAGTCAGGTCATTTTTCACAATTAGGTTGTTTAAATCACAAGCAATGTGAAGGCCTGTTACACATTTACCATTATGTCAAAACTTAAAAGCGTTAAGTGTGGTCTCCATTCCCACACAAATATGCAGATTTATTTTCTGAGCTCAAACTACAGCATTTTTCAGGTCTCAGTATGACTGCGAAGGAAATGTCTACATTTAAAAGCTCATTTAGCTCTGTAATTGAGGAGTTTCAACCAAACCTTCAGTTGGAAGTGACTGATCTGATAAAAAGCAAATATCAAGTAAAGGATCTAATACAATTCTATAAATCCTTTGCGAGTGACAAAAACGTTCAGCTCAAGCCATGATAAACTGACATCGTGAATTGTTATCAATATTTGGCATTGCATACCTGGGTGATGAAAGGACATTTTCAAAAAAATACGTAAATCTCATTATACATCAGCACTGACAAATGAACATTAGCAACTGGTTTTGATGACAGGGAACATTAAATCACGAACCCCAATTAGTGAAAGGTTATCCAAATAAAGTAGGTCTTTTTACCAGTCGGTCTATATGTTCTTTATGTATTTATGTACTTACGTGCTTATGTACTTATCTATCTATCTATCTATCTATCTATCTATCTATCTATCTCTACTTACTTACAAGGAATGTGAGAGGGGGAGAGGGGCAGAGGCAGAGGGAGAGAGAATCTTAAGCAGGCTCCACACTCAGCACACAGCCCAACATGGGGGCTTGATCCCACCACCCTGAGATCATGACCTGAGCCAAAATCAAGAGTCGCTCGATCAACTGAGACACCCAGGTGCCCCAGTTCTGTATTTTAAATATTGCACTACATTATATTTTTATCAATAAAAATTTTGCAAAAATTTGTTTTCCTTATAGACAGAGGGTAGACATTTTATCCTTCATTTTGTTTCTTGGTCTACAAAGTCTAACTATTATGTGGCCCTTTACCAATAAAGCTTGCTGACCCCTAGATTAGATGCTTCTTTAATGACTCTGATAGTTTAAAATACAGATAAAAGTAAAGTTTTCCTGTCAAATGTGAGTTATGCTCAAAATGAAACCTATGGCTGCTGCATTTTTTTTTTTTAATAGTCAAGAAATGCATCCGAGCACAGGTGCTTCCAGCAGGACGCTAGGCAAGATATGCCTTGTCTCACGGATTGCCCGTGCTTTACCCCGAAAAATTCCATAAAGAAAATCTCAGTGGATTTTAAATAAGCCCAATCTCCAATCATGGGCCTCAGAATTCTGCCTATTGAGAACTCTTAGGCAATATTTAATGTTAACTAAATAGGATATGTTCCTGTGATTATATGTTCCTGTGATTGCCTAAAATTGATGTTGATGGAGAGAAAGATGCTGAAACAAAATCCATATTGAATCTCAAGCACAAACATCAAATGCACAAACAATAACAGATTTCAATACAAAAAGTTAATATGCTATTTCGATTTTGTTCTATTTCATCAAGATGAGTGCCAGTAAAACACATTATGTATTTACATGTGATGCAGAGACGATCCACCATATTGCAAAAATTATAGATGAAAAGATTTAGAAAGCAATTGAGTGTACAGTTCACAAATAAAATTCTTAAAATGAAATTTTGTGCCCTTGGGCCTTTTGTGTAGATAGGGAAAATGTCATTCATGAATTGCTCATATTTGATTTCTTCAGGTTTATCAAGTTGAACCAAAATTGCTTATTCTAAAAATAACAACAGAAGTAATTTCCTAAGATTAGATTGGCCACGTTTGCTTGGATGAACGAACAGTTGTACGAAACTGATCCTATGTTCACACGGACAAGTCTTTCATGTGAACTTGTAGGCAGTCTGTCGTGGCCTGATAACAAAACAGATGTTTTCCTCAGTGATTTCACTAGCTTTATTAGGTACCGAACAGCCTTGGGATCAAGCTACATGTGTTCTTTACCAAACTGTATTCGTCTCTGTAAAACAAAGCCCATCAGACTAGCTCATCTATGAACTGCTTTAATTGACCACTTATTTGAAATCAAGCAGGTGTGATTCCAGACATTTATGTTTAATACACACACACACACACACACACACACACACACACACACACATATTTTATTGAAAAGACTTAAGGGATGTAAAAATCTCTAGAGATAAAACAATGATGGCTCAAAGGTAAAGCTGGGGAACTTATAATTATGAGTAAGAGTTACAAAGCCAACAAGGAGTTACAGAAGATAACACTGGCTCCTTAACGCAGAAGATGGAGACCATCTGGCAGCATCAGAATTTTGTCTTCACTCACATTTTTCCCTGTAGTTTGGTTTAATTTTCTGTATTTTCCTCCCAGATGCTGAGGAACACACTTGCCGTTTCCTTTATAATTGTGCTCCAGATTTCATTCTTCTAGAATTTCTGATGGGCTTTCTTGTCCTTTATACTTGCCTCTTTCTCTAGCATGGCCATACTTTTCCTGATACCGGGGCTCACCTCTACTAAGGAACAATTCAACTCAGCCTGTCTTGCCTAACTCCTCCCTCCCCTTTCCCTAACTGGTTCCAAACATTTTCCCTTCTTCCTTCCCCTCCAGGCTTCTGGAAGAACAGTCTATCACTGCTGCTGCTGCTGCTTCTTCCCTATTAACTTCCTGGTAAATCCTCTATAAGCTGGCTTCTACCCCAACCCAGTGAATGAAATGATCTCATCACTGGCAAATCCATGAATGTTATTTTCTGTCCTAATTCCACTTGACCTACTTACTGTATTTGACACTATTAATCATCCTTTCTTTCATCGTTCATTTGACAACTGATGTGATGGGGTGAGCTTAAGGTCTATGGGCTGTCAGTGTGTAAACAGCATTAGGATGATAGAAAGAAGCAGCTAAGAAAGATGGGACTTGCAGAAACCTAAATGGTATGGATAGTGTGTCTACACTCATCCTGCAAACACAGACACTGTTGAGTGAAAGTGGGGTGCTATTAATAAATACACTAGGATGGCAGGCCTAAACCAGGATGATCCTGGGCAAATAAAGAAAAAGGTGACCACAGGTACTGGAGGAAGAACGGCTAGCGGACCCCACACCTTCAGGAAACCTTGGTCATTACACTATTTTCCAAATACTATTCAAAAGCCACGCAAATAGTGCACTGAAAGGCATTAGACCTTGGTATAAAACCACAGGAGATAAAGGTTCTGTTTGATCTCTACAGCACAGAGTGGACTCAGTTATGGAAGTAATCCGTTTCACTGGGTTTCACCCGCCTCCAATCCCGACTTCTACTCTCATGCTGTTTTCCACCTTATCTCCTAGCCAAGCCCAGCCCTCAAAGCCAAGACAAAGCCTGAGCTAGAGCATGGTAGGCAGAATTCTAAGATGCTCTCCAAATTCCCCAGCCCTAGTGTGTGGATAGCTTCTCCTGGTCGTTCCACCAAACACTAAACTAGGTTTGGCTGCGAAAAGATCTTGCAGATACAATTAAGGTCTCAATCAGTTGACCTTCAAATAAGGAGATTATCCTGATGGACCTGACCTAATCAGACACCTTTTAACAGAAGCAGAGAGATCTTTTGCCATTGCTGATGAAAGAAGTCAGAGAAAAGGGCTCTGGCTGGCCTGGAAGATAGCAAGCATCCACGCTACGAACCACCCGGGGGAACTGTGAGTGGCCTCTGAGAGCCGAGAATAGGACCTAGACAACTAGCAGGAATATAGGGAGCTCAGTCATACAATTGCAAGGAAATAAAATCCATCAATAGCCATTAAGGTTGGAACAGGACTCTGAGCCGCAAACAAGAACACAGCCAACATCTGGACTTCAGCCTGGTGTGAGCCTGAGCAGAGGACCCAGTCCTACTGTACCAGACTTGAGGTCTACAGAAACTGTGAGAAAATAAGTTTGGGTTGTTTTAAGTCTTCATGTCTGTGGTAATTTGTCACATGGTAACAGAAAATGAACACATAGAGAATGGAATGAGGGACGCACTACACATCTACCAGGCCCCTCTGTCAGCTTCAAAGCAAAGAGAATGTGCCAGAAGAAAAATTAAATCAACTCTTCCCCCAGTTAGGAACACCCTAGAGAAGGAAGAACTGAGTGGCCAGAGTAAGACTCACTTCTCAGTGTATCCCCTTTGTACTTACATTTTTTTTCATGTTCCCTATTGCGAAATAAATGAAAATAAAAATCATCGCAACGTGTCAGCAGATGATTCAGGGAAAAGAATCAAAAGAAGGAATCCAAAGGCAAACTGATATTTCAACCTGCCTACAACCATGGAGTTCCAGCAATCAACCCACAGATCAACCCACTTAGGCTATAGGAGGCCCGATTACAAAGAGAATCTCCAAGGAGACAGGGCTTCTCCAGAACAATCCATCACTCTGACTCCCAGCACTCTGTCCTGTTACTTTCCTCTTATCTCCTTCCCTCTTGTTCATTCAGAGAGTGATCAACATTACAAAAAAAAAGAAAATGAGAAGGGAGTTTGTGACAAGGAGCTAGACACTGGACGTAGGGAGCAAGAAGAGATTGTGTTCAGTGTCAACACATCCTAAGTCGTAGGAACTCTGAAAGGGTAAGTGCAATGAAGAGAAAGAACAGAACCTAAAAGCAATGAGGCTGGCGTGGTGAAGGGAATACAGCTTCTGTGGCAAGCTGAGCTTGAAGCGTCAGTGGGACATCCAGGTTAAAAGTCTAGGGGTGCCTCGGGGGCTCAGTCGGTGAGGCGTTTGACTCCTGATTCTGGCTCAGGTCCTGATCTCATGGTTCGTGAGACTGAGCCCTGCATCGGGGTGTGTGGTGGCAGGGCAAAGCCTGCTTGGGATTCTCTCTGCCCCTTCCCCACTCTGCGCTTTCTCTCTCTCCCAAAAATAAATTAACATTTTTTAAATATTTTAAAAAAAGATAAAAAGGCTAGCAGGTACTTGGTACCAAGCTGTGGGGTCTGAATCCTCTTCAAGCCTCTATGTTTTAGCCTACAAATTGAGAGGAACAGCTGACTAGCCGTATGTGGGGACAGTGAAATGAGATTAACGTCTCCCCAGTCCCGCGACGCTGCCCAGCACTGAGCCAACTCCCAGTGGACATGGGGGAGGTGAGTCAGAATCAGAAAAGACACCTACGAGGAAGTTCACTCAGTAGTGCAGACCAGATATTTTGCGGACACGCCCGTGGGTTTCTACCTCCACCACAGGGACTCTGCTCTGCCCTCCCACCCTGCTTCTCTCTGGGTCCACCCGCTGCTTTCCTGGATTCCCCACCTCACCCTCAGTTCCTGTGTGCAGCCCACTTGTGTTTCTACCTCTCTGGCCTAACTCAGCACCCTGGGCCTAGCGATCTCCACCTCAGACTGGTGGGCCAAAGCCTTCGGCTGAATCTGCCCAGGCTCCTCCCCCACCGATTCTGTTTTCCAGAACACGGGCGACACGCAACTTCCTCTCACCTCTCTGTTAGGGTTCCCTTCAGTCCGGCGGAAGACACAAGCGGCACATCCTTGGGCAGGAAGGATGTGGAAAATGGCCAGCATGTCACTGCATGCTGCGCAGGGCAGGGACGGGGGGTGGAGGTGGCGGCTGGGAGGCCCCGTGCTGCTGCGGAGCCAGCGAAAGCTGGGGTGTTATACTTGAAATGGAGGGAAAAGATGGGTGATGGCTAGTGTGAATATGGAGGAACAGTTTGAAAAAGAAAACAGACAAGTGGACGGCAAGGAGGGCTCAACAGGGAATAAATGATAGGATCCTTTAGTAAGTTTAGGCCAGGCTTCTAGAGGCAGAGTTAGCAACGGAGCTGGGGAGAGAGGGGGCTAGCAGTGGGGCCAGCACTGGGGGGGGGGGGGGGAGGGGGCGCACAGGACTAGAAGCAAAGGAATGCAAAGCTATTTTCACAAGACCTCAAATCCCAGAAGATTTGAGAATTGGGAGAAATAAGCAATGGGCATTCATGACATGGATGAAGAACAAGAAAGAGAGAACAGGAGAGGGCTGAAACCCACTGGTGAGTTACAGTACACCTGCCGACTGCCAGCCATCACTGGAAGGGGACAAAATAATGCATAAGGTCGTGCCCAATAACACAGAAAGAAGTGTCCAGAAATGAAACCATTTTCTCTGATAGCATCTTAATTATGACTGCATATATGTCTGGTTTCACACATGGGCAGGCTGCACTTTTCTCCAAAATAAATTCCTGGAGAATGCATCATAAAAGTCTGCCTTTTTTTTTTTTTTTTTTCTTCATAAGAACAATAAAACCATGGGTTGTTGCCCACCCGGTTGTGACTCGGCATTAATTAGAGGTAAGACCAGGAATAAATCATAACAGCAGAGACACAATAATAAACATGTATAACCATTTAAAACAGTAAACATGTTCCAAGTAATTACAATGAAGGATTTTAGAGCAAAAGTGACTGCTAGAGTTTGTGTTGTCTACTCCTTTCATTCAAAAGATGAGATTCCAATTAAAACTCGCACAACAAACTTATTTCTTGATGCCCAATCACAGAAATGCTTGCACAGCCTATTTCAAAAGAATCTCCCAAAGCGATACACTGTACAGGACATTCTGAATATATATAAGGACACACAATTTACTTACGGTGAATCTACAGAACAGAAAAATACCACCGTACGGGATCGCAGTTTTGCATTATCTCACATTAAAATATTAGCTACAAATAGATACAGAGAATTTTAACTTGCTTCTGTGCTCTCTGCTGCAAAAAAAGGAAAAGGAATTCTTAGCCAAATTTTTAGATGATAGAAATTGAAAACAACCCAAATGTTTAACAACGAGGAATAACTAAGCAAAGAAGGGAATGTAAACTTAATGAAATGTTTTACACAAGCTCTGAAAAAATGATAAATACAAGGACAACACAGAATCACAGAAATGTGTATTCAAAATAATGATGAAAGGAAAATGAATAGAAATTAATAGGTAGGTGCCTGGTGGCAAATTCAGAGAAAAATATAGTTGAAAATTAACCTTCATTGTATATATGTATTTTTTCTATAGAGTTGTTCTATGTCCATAACATAAACCAACAAGAAGCAAGCAGACAAATGAGCAAGCTGCTAAGGAAGTCTGGAATGAAGCTTGCTTTCTTCTTGATGAATTTCTTTGCAGCTAGAAAGAGAGGCAGGGGTTTATAAAATCATTTCACTATTTACTTCAAAGAGGATGATTAGAGCACTTCAATATTCAAAGAATGCCCTAAAAACTTTAGTTTCCAGACCCTAGAGAAAATAATAGGTTCAATTCCTTTTGTTCATCTTCATTACACTGCTCATTACCTTCCCATCCTCCAAATAACCAAACAAACCCATGTCTCTCTGTCTCCAAATGGGAAAAGAAGTTGGGCGTTGGTGGGAGGATTCCCTGAAAGTTTTAGAGGAAGAAGAGGAAGAATTTTCATCCACCTTTACATTTCTCTAAAACTTACTTAAATTTATAATAAAACAAGTAAAGCCAAATCAAAACAAAATAACACAAGCAGCCGAGTATGACTTTAAGAAAAACTGAACTGAAAATACATAGAAAAGCATATAGAGAGAATACGCCTAATCAGAAAAAATGTGTCTATTAATTACAGTGATAAAAGATACTATCTCAGCCCAGCTTTATAATCCAAAAAGCAAAGAAGACTTTTGGGGAGGGGAAAGAGTGGGGTGACTAATTGTACAACTGACAATTAACCAGAACCAATTTTAAAAGGATTTCTTTCACGTCAACTTTGTAAGGGTTGAAGTTTTATCAGACAAGGGGACTGTGAAAGCCTGTTGATCTGTCTTTAAGAGGCAACAAAATACATCTTTATTCCATGTATTGTCCAGATAATACAACCCTAACTTTTCTGCAATCCGTTATTTATCGAAAACACAGCTGGGAGTAACGGCAGAGACTGGCACAGGGAGTGGGGTCCTTCTATCCATCTGCGAGGTCTAAATTTATTCTTGCATGAAGCCACATGGTGGGAGGACTTTGTACTTGGGCTTTTTCTGAACTGTGACCGGCATCCTTTTACCCCACTGAAAAGAGCTTCCCCGGGCCACTGACGAGGACAGGACACATGATAAGAAGGGTCTCAGGCAGAATTTTTGCTGTACTCTCAATATTAGGAATCAGCTATGTTCCTGAGCAAAGACTTTTCAACCTTATACGCTTTGTGTAAATTGTTTGATAATATTTCTGTCTTTGCGCTGGCTTCTAAAAAGCCTGTTGACAAATACTCAGTGCAAGTCACATAAGCTTATGTGACTAGATGAGATCTATTATTGATAATAACTTCACCATTGGCATCATCTTATTTTCTCGTCATCTCTATATTAATTTTCTCCTTTCTCTTGATTTCCTCAAATGCGTTTTAAAAAATCCTGCGTTTCACACATTTCTCTATAAACCACTCAACTCCCATGTGCAGGTATAAATAAATGAATTGTGTTAGCATGTTAAAATCACACAGACTCCTGTCATGTATCAAACTGTTCCATACATTGTCCCAGGAAAAGAAAACTACTTCTGATGTTTAAACTTTTCAATGACTCATCCTCTCAAATTAATCCTCATCTCATACTAGTCAAGTAAAACCCAGCAAGTATCAACGTAAGAAAAAATGTCTTAACTATTTTCTTGGTAAAAATATGACTGCCAAGTTACTGTTTACATACATATTAATATAAAAGGAAACACCACAGACTAAAATTCATGAGACCTTCTTCAAGTGAGGACAGTTTCCCTCATGTAAGGACACCATGCCAACCACAGAAAACCAATTTTTAAGTTTCCTTTCCCACGTCACACCGTGTGAGGAACTAACGTACCGCTGTTACAGGGAATCCCATGGGAGGAAACGATGGAAGAGCCATGATGGATGTGTTCTCACTTCGCCACGGAAAAGCTAAATGGATATGATCGATGGTAAATAAAAACACATTGTACCATTCCGCTGATTGTTTCTATTCTCGCGAAAATCTTCACTCTGTTCTAAGATGAATGAAAACTAAACTGGAAGGTAAAATGGGAACCAGGGAAACGTTTAGCAGACATTCTCTCGATGGCAAAGTTCTAGGCCTCAGAAAAAATGGAAGCATCTGTAACTGAGAGGCAAATCATTGAAATGATTTGAAGACTTTCCCCAGTTGTAACAGGGAAGAGACAAGGGTATGAAGCTTGATAAGGGTATGAAAGAAGAAAATCAACCTGACTTATATATTTAAAAGGCTTGAGCTTTCTGGCTTTCCATGCCCAGAACTAATTTACAGCAAGAACAAAAAGGGCATCCATGTCTGAACTCAGCCCCTCAAGGTCTCCTGAGACTCAGAGCCGGGCAGTAACAGGAGGGTGTGAGGCTATAGGCATCCCCCGCCCCCTGCCGGATTACCCTCTGAGATTCACTTCCTCATAGCACTTTGCCATTAAATTAAGGTATTCTTTGGTTGGACCTACTGAAACAAACTCAGAGGAAACACATTTTAACTGGTACCCGAGGGGTAACACATTTTGATTTTTGTGTGTGTCTAAATTTTAAATTGTTCCTACATATTTTCAAAGGCTAAGGGCAGAAAAAATTGAATTATGTATTGAGAAACTTTTACCTTCAGACTTAAAAACAAACAACTCACATTAAGCACACTGCTAACACTTGGCCCACATTTCTGCTCAGGCTTTCAACCACGATCTCACCTGGGTGATCTAATCAAAAGGGGAGACTGCGGTGTAACTCCCGCCCTGCTCTAGCCTCAAATATATTGGGCAGCTGTGAGTTCCCGTGAAAACCACGAAGTGCTACAGAGCTAAGTACCGCCAAGAGAAGTCAGAAATGAACGGAAGGGACACGGGACGCTGGTGATCGCTGAGGCACGTAGCTGGCCGCTTGGGGCTGTGCAGCAGTGGTAGGAAGAAGCTAATGTCTGAGCACACACACGTCAGAAAGAGCCTCAGAGCCAGGCTGTGGAGGCTGTCGTGAGCAGGAGGGGGAAGGTGGCCAGAGGGGTCCGTCCCCCCACTTCACGCACCAAAGAAGCCTGGTTTACTGGTCGTGGTCTACCGTTGAGCCAGCTGACCCAAACTAGCGTCGACCCTAACCATGAGTCAAGCTCTCCTGACAACTTAAGTCAACAGTTTGGGTGCCACTTGCCCGAGTTCCCGCCAACATCTATTGTTTAGAATGAACTGCAACTGATTACATCTCCCAGGACTCTGGGCCGCAGCCAGGCCAGAAGAGTCTTAAACATAATAACGCTCACAACTACCTCTGGCACTAGGCATGTACCTGCGGAGCGATGCCAGACGACATTTTTATGTCTTTATTCTTAAACCTACTAAGGAGATAACGTTTCATACTCTCCGAAGATTAGGAAATTAGTTCTGATTTTCAGGGCGACAAAATTTCATACCTGGGGACCACGAATAGGGGAGGCAGTGCTGGGAATCAGAACCATTCTATGTACTGGTAGCTTTCCCAAGATGTGTCGGTAGGTCCATTACAAAAACATACAACTTCTGCTCAGGGGCGACAGGTCCCGAAATCTCTTTCTGAACAAAATATATTGCACGGTGGCCCTTCAGAGTCCCTAACCTGTTCTCTGTCATTCTTTCTTTTCCTTTAAGGCATCAAAGACCCCAACCAAATGCTCCTTTTATTTAAGAAAGAAGTTTAAGGGTATTATCACCCAAAGGCACTTCAAGAGAAAGGACTTCATATAGGACTGAGCGCCAGTGACAAGAACTGTGAGGAATTGCAGGAAAGCAAAGGTTTATAAGGAAGAGGAAAGACTAAAATAAAACATTTGGAAGCAAACAGATTGGCAGTGTTGGGGGCTGAATTCGGGTGTGGAGTGAATAAAGGAAGAAAAGTCTAGAAATAGTGATGATAACTCTGGTCCTGAAAAAAAAAATGTCTAATTTCAACCCTGATGACCCCGACTGATAGCATCACTCTTAGATGGACCCGGATTAATATGTAACTGTTCTCCCAATCTTCTGGATGAGTTCTGCCAACTGAACTATACTTTTAACCTACGGAGACATTTTATAAAAATCTGCAGAAAGGAAATAAAACAGAAAACTATTTTCAGTGTGGTATCTAAGATTAAATATAAGCCATGTGCATTGGCTTCTAGCTAACATGTATTAAATTATTTTTTTAAGTATTGCTTAATGACTGTGTTCTGTGTTGTAGGTATGTTTTTGCTGTCATTATTATTATTGGAAGAAAAAAGAGCAGCAATCATTTAATGTAATGATTAATGTCTACCTTAATTCACATTATCTCATTTAAATCTCCCACCAGCCCTGAAGAGAGAGGCATTATTATCCTCATTCTACAGATAAGAAAACCAAGGTCAGAGAGGTTAAGTAACCCAGTCAACATCACAAAGCTAGAGAGAATTTCATCCCAGTTTATCTGACTTTACACCTGTGCTCTCAATTACTGGGTTAAATTAAAGTCTCGATAGATTATCTGTGCCCTGACTTTGATTACTCCCACACAAAAGTTCTTGCTTCGAGGAAAATTATGACAGTACCGCACTTAGCATCTCCACCAAAGTGGCTGAGTTCACAAAATCCTTAAGCTGGAGCATTCTCCTCCCCCTCCCCTGCCTCCTCCTCCTCCCCCTCCCCCTCCTTTTAAACACCACAGTACCTATGAATTTGCTAGACTTTCTTTCTGTCAAAAATTGCAGAAATTAGTTGAAGATGTGGGGTTATCGTCAATCCAACCAACTTACATAATTCTGTCTGACATTTTGAAAGGAGCAACTCATATATTTATGTCTGACATTTTGAGAAAATGAGTCTTTCATGGCAGCCGGATGGTGCCAAGGAAAATCAGAGACCAACATTGTCATTAAATACATGCGGGGGAAAAATTCACTTTTCTGGGCTTTGGCTGAAAATGAGGGCAGGCAGGACTATGATTTTTTAAGCTGTCTTCTAGTGCCACATGTGCATTATTGTTTTAATTAAACTCTCATCCTTTAACTTTTTTTCTCACATCTCATCCCTTAATTTCTTTTCCTTTTCTTCCTTGCTTCCCTCCTTCCTAGCTTTCCTCCTTCCTCCCTCCCTCCCTCCCTCCCTTCCTCCCTCCCAGGAAAGAGTGAAAGAAGAAAGGAGATACTTACTTACTTACTTTGGAGATAAACTATTGGCTAAAGAAGGAAAAAAAAAATGAGATAATGGCTACTGTATAAATACAATGTTTTGAAAAAAAGGTAAAAATTAAGCTAGAAGCAACTTTTTAAGATTCTTTCCTCCATGCAGGTTGAAACAAGTAAATTAAATAGCCATATTGTTATTTAGCATCTCCTAGTGGCCTGCTGGCATATGAACCATTTATAAAACGGGCATTCACAGCTTATATTCTGCTTCCTGTTGTATGGGTAACGACTGCTATATTCAATTAATTGAGTAAGAAAAAAATGTTTTAAAGATCCCCATAATGTGCACTGCACAAGACAGCAGTCATTCATTCCCAACAGCAGAGCCACAGGCCGTGTCCCACTGAGTGACTTCTAATGCTCCTGGCTGAGGTATTATTTAAGTTTCCTGTATCTAATCACAGTCTCAATCACTGGTATTTATGCTGCCTGGCCTCCAGTATGTTTTCTAATGCAGAACAAAACTCCTTTAGGAACCCTATTCGTATACACAGCACCGGACTGGACAGCAGAAAGAATGCCAAGTGGGATCTAAACACGGGGGAAAATGTAATATTTTCATGGTGCTATAACAAACAGGCACCTGTAGAAATAGTTTCTCATAAAACGGAGAGAGAAAAGAAAAGGAATAACTCAATGATAGTGACAACAGGAACCAATTAGTTAAAAAAAAAAAATGACTAACAAACAAGGCGTTATGACAGATGATAAAACAGAGCCAGATACAACCTCCCTTTCACCAGAAGTAGATGCAGCTAGTTTATCTGTGGATATGATTTCATGTAAATAACCTACAATGGACTACAGAACAGAGTTCACTTCCTACCTTCACAAAGAAAAATAATAATGAGTAATAAAAAGTAATGCCTGAAAACAAAATGTAGGCTCTTAAATGTTTGCTTGACCTAAGAGGTAATCTTTACCCACCCAAAGCATCCAATGTCATAATATTTGCAAAAAGGTAGCCAATCCTTTTATTTATATTTAAATATCACTTCCATTACTTAGAAGCTTATTCCATACTTAATAAACATGCAGAATTCCATTTTTATAAGAATACACTCTATTAAGACAACATAAAAATGAATAGACATGACCACCATTGCAACATACACATATTTATACTGTAATGACCAACTCTGGTTTTAGCACTTTGTTTTGGAGAATTAGCACCAAATAAGTTCATTTGGAATCATCTTTTCTTTATTTTTCTCGGCAGCCCTTTAGCAAAAAACACTAATCTGAAACCCTATCTTAAAACACGAAGTGTGGACCAAACAGAGGCTGTCCGCATATGCTTGACTAAATTACTTGATTTATTTCTCTTGGCTGATATTACTTCTGGAAAAATAATCTTGGGTTCTGTGTTTAGCTGTCTAAATAGAAGTTCTATTAATCCACAGATCTCGTAAGCAGTGAATATTCCAGCAATTTATTGGAAGAAGGTGTAAATTCACTCTGCCCTTTCTGCTGGTGCACCAAATCTTGGCAGTGGCTTACCCAAGGGAGATTGTGCAGAGAAAGCAGAGACTCCTGTTTGACCCCTGCTGGCGATCAATTTATGACCTTAAGCATAGAGCTTGATAGCCCTTGCAATTCTATATTAGCTTTTGTAACTCTTGGTATTATTCTTATTCATATAAATGTCAAATTCCTATGGTAACCTGACCCAAAGTGTTCGTAACCTCAGTTTACACCCTTTAAAACATCTCAGAAGCGGAGAGATTACATTAAATGTTATATATTTTAAATTAAACACCCAAGAAAAGGAATTAAAAAGAACAGTTTCTGCTCCTAAACACAGGATATGCCATGCTGTGTGAAAGCTGATAATTTAAGAAATATGGATAGCATGGGAGAACGTGGTCTTCCAATAATAACGAAATAAGCACTGTCTTTCACTGAAGGGTAAGCAGTGAAGAATTAGACAAACCGGGGCTAGGGAGGCAACCGACTTTCTAAGACTATCTTCTGTGGCGTACAAGGATTTTGTCTTCAGATATGGCGCGTGCAGGTGTGGGGCTGCTAGTTATAGGCTGTAATAGTGGGCTGGCTACCTGCAAAACAGCCAAACCAGGAAGGCAATCATTTCCGCCCATTCCCGAGTCCTGCTCTATCTAGATGCCGATGCCTTCTAGGGAGCGGAGAGATGTGGCTGTGCTGGGTAATGGGACCTGTGGCTCCCTTGACCTAACCTAGGACTATATTCTTCCCAAACCAGCAAAACCTCTTCTGTCCTTCCTGTGGTCTTTTCTGCTGTAAGATTCTAGGAGACTCTCCACACCCTATGAGCTAGTCTTGTGATGACCACAACAGAAAACATCCAACAAAGATGTAAGAGGTTTATGTATTAGGCACCATATTAGGTGCTGAGGGTACATACACATGAAAAGCCTCATGAAGTTATGTGGGGGAGGGGGAGTCTCTAGTGGGGAGACCCATGCACAGAGAACGTGCTAAGCACCATCATGGAGATTAACTACAAGGAGATTATACATGTAGTATAGATTGCAAAATTCCTGACAGTATAAATCAGTGGTCGGTGGTATAATTGCCTTTGTTATTCTTTCTTTTTTATTTTTTTAAAGATTATTTATTGAGAGAGAGAGAGGGCATGAGCAGGGGAGGGGCAGAGAGAGAGAGAGAGAGAGAGAGAGAGAGAGAGAGAGAGAGAGAGAATCCCAGGCAGGTTTCTCACTGTCCACACAGAGCCCTATGTGGGGCTCAGACTCATAAACCATGAGATCATGACCTGACCCAAAACCAAGGGTCGGACACTTGACTGACTGAGCCACCCAGGTGTGACTGTTATTCTTTCTTATACTAGAAGTAATGGGGGAGCTATGGGAGAATTTTTGTAAAAAAAAAAAAAAATATGTGTGTGTGTGTGTATGTATATATATGGTTTGTATTTTAGAAAGAACACTTCTGGCAATGAAGTGAAGTGTGGACTGTAAGGTGTGAGCCTGGAGTTAGGGAAGGGATTCCAGAGGCAGCACAATCTCCCTGAGAACTTCCTCAGGGGTCCCGGGTGGCCCAGTCAATTAAGCATCCCACTCCTGAATTCCACCCAGGTCATGATCTCATTGTTCGTGGGACTGAGCCCCGTGGCGGACTCTGTGCTGACAGTGTGGAGCCTGCTTGGGATTCTGTCTCCCTCTCTCTCTGCCCCTCCTCTGCTTGCTCTCTATCTCGCTCTCAAAATAAATAATAAACTAAAAAACATCAACAAAAACAAAAGACCTTCCTCAACGTGGCAGTGACAGAGGGGGTGAGGAGGCAGACACAAGTCCTCATGCAGATTGAATTCATGGGACCTGGTGGCAGACTAGATTGGGTGGAGGAAAGTGAGAGGAAGCCCAGAAAACAAAAAAACTCCCCAAAACAAAGCTTCTGATTTGGGTGGATGGATAGTGGGGCCTTTTCCTACCGTAAAGAGCGGGACAGAAAGAGGAAGTATGAAAGGTGGAACCTGAATGCTTGAGGACACCCAAGTGGAAAGTTCTCATTCAGAAGCCAGTTGGGTAAGACAGACAGATGGATACGAAGGGGGGAAAAGGGGGCCGGAGAGCTGGAGGGAGGTGGGGGGAGGGACTGACTGAAACTGAAAGCCAGTCAAGGAGGAAGGGGGGGTTGGCCAACATAAGAGAGAAGAAAACTAAAGAAGGAAGGCTGCCTGCTCGAATTCCTACACTTAGGAATTTGACAAGAGTGAGTAGCAAGCAGGTCAGCCGATCAAGGAGAAGGAGGGTGGGGAAGGTGGAGGCAGACAGCAGGGGAGATGGTTCTACAGAGAAAGTGGGCCATGGGGACAATAAAGTACAGAGGTAGCAGAGGTAAATGAAGGCTGGGGGGGGGGGGGGTGGTGCCGGTAGGGCTCTCGAGAACATCAATTACTGAAAAGTAGGAAAGAATAAAACTCATCCAGAGAAAGTTAAGAAAAAAAAAAAAAGGAACAAAATCACAGAACTTTTGAGTTAGGATGGAATTTAAAATCGTTTAGCTAATCCTTTTTATTTTACAGATGAGGAAACTGAGGAAATGCTAACTCATATTCTGCCATGACAATCAGAAGCAGCAGTAAAAAGAAATCTTTGCTAATTAGGGTTGCTGATACACATTTTAAAAATTGTCTCTCATGAGTGGCAATAAAAATAATATCTGAACAAAGGGCTAATAAATGACCATGCTGTATTATTCTCTTTAGGGTTAAGGAGTATTCAAAAAAATTTTTAAATACTTATTCAATCTAAGTTCTCCTTTATAAAGATAACTGGCAAATATGAAAAGGTCTTGAAAAAATTTAACAGATTTACATAGGCAATTAAATGTTCCAATATGGGGGTGCCTGGCTGGTTCAGTAGGTAGAACATGCGAGTCATGATCTCCGGGTTGTGAGTTCAAGCCCCACGTTGAGTGTGGAAACTACTCAAAAATAAAAAATAAAAAATAAATCTTTAAAAAAATGTTCCGGGGGCGCCTGGGTGGCTCAGTTGGTTTAAGCACCCAACTTTGGCCCAGGTCATGATCTCCCAGTTTGTGAGTTCAAGCCCCACGTCGGGCTCTGTGTAGACAGCTCAGAACCTGCAGCCTGCTTCAGATTCTGTGTCTCCCTCTCTCTGTCCCTCTCCTGCTCATGCTCTGTCTCTCTCTCAAAAATAAATAAACATTAAAAAAAAAGTTCCTAATTTCTATATTTTCTAGAATCAAGATGAAGCTTTGAATTCCAGACTTTCCACACGTATACCTTCTCTGATTTTTAGTTTCTCAACCTTAGACATGAAAATAGCACCTTGCACTTTGCACAGTTATTGTAAGAGCTAAATAAAATTATGAATTGAAAAGAACCTAAAGCACCATAAACGGCACTCTACTTAGAGCGGTGCTTCTTCAATGATTTCTGATTAAGAAATAATTCCCTCCACTTCATTATGGACAGATACATTTTAAAAACACAACTACTGAAATGAATTACTTGAAAACATATCGTAAATTTGATGTCTCACGAATGCTGAATTACTTTCAAAGTTTCTAAGTGCTCACTTTTGATTTCAGTAATAACCTGGTACGTCGGGGACCAAAAGTTTGCAGAGGGGCACTGGTCTACAAGCCACTGCTGGAGCAGTACTTACAGCTCAGTGTGTGTCACAGGACAGCACAGCAGCTAAACGGCACCAGCTGGAGGACTAGGTGACCTGGACTCAAATTCTCTACCACCTGCTACCTACCCACACTCACCCCGGACTGTGTGTCAGCGGGGTGTATATACACACAATATGTATATAAATACAATATGTATATATACAATACACACACACACACACACACCACATCTTCTTTATCCATTCATCCATCGATGGACATTTCGGCTCTTTCCATACTTTGGCTATTGTTGATAGTACTATAAACATGGGGGTGCATGTGCCCCTTCAAAACAGCACACCTGTATCCCATGGATAAATGCCTAGTAGTGCAATTGCTGGGTCATAGGATAGTTCTATTTTTATTGAGGAACCTCCATACTGTTTTCCAGAATGGCTGCACCAGCTTGCATTCCCACCAACAATGCAAAAGAGATCCTCTTTCTCCCCATCCTCAACAACATCTGTTGTTGCCTGAGTTGTTATTAATGTTGGCCATTCTGACAGGTGTCAGGTGATATCTCATTGTGGTTTTGATTTGTATTTCCCTGATGCTGAGTGATGTTGAGCATTTTTTCACGTGTCGGTTGGCCATCTAGATGTCTTCCTTGGAGAAGTGTCTATTCCTGTCTTTAGCCATTTCTTCACTCGATTGTTTTTTGGGTGTTGAGTTTGATAAGCTCTTTATGGATTTTGGATACTAACCCTTTATCTGATATGTCGTTTGCAAATATCTTCTCCCATTCTGTCGGTTGCCTTTTAGTTTTGCTGATTGTTTCCTTCGCTGTGCAGAAGCTTTTTATTTTGATAAGGTCCCAGTAGTTCATTTTTGCTGTTGTTTCCCTTGCCTCCAGAGACATGTTGAGTAAGCAGTTGCTGCGGCCAAGATCAAAGAGGTTTTTGCCTCCTTTCTCCTCGGGGATTTTGATGGCTTCCTGTCTTATGTTTAGGTCTTTCATCCATTGTGAATTTATTTTTGTGTACGGTGAAAGAAAGTGGTCCAGATTCATTCTTCTACATGTCGCTGTCCAGTTTTCCCAGCACCACTTGCTGAAGAGACTGTCTTTATTCTATTGGATATTCTTTCCTGCTTTGTCAAAGATTAGTTGGCCATAGCTTTGTGGGTCCATTTCTGGGTTCTCGATTCTGTTCCCTTGATCTGAGCGTCTGTTCTTGTGCCAGTACCATACTGTCTTGATGATTACAGCTGTGTAGTGTAGCTTGAAGTCTGGGATTGTGATGCCTCCTGCTTTGGTTTTCTTTTTCAAGATTGCTTTGGCTATTCGGGGTCTTTTCTGGTTCTATACAAATTAGGATTATTTGTTCTAGCTCTGTGAAGAATGCTGGTGTTATTTTGATAGGGATTGCACTGAATATGTAGATTGCTTTGGGTAGTATTGATATTTTAACAATATTGTTCTTCCTATGCAGGAGCATGGAATATTTTTCCATTTTTTTTGTGTCTTCTTCAATTTCTTTCATCAGCTTTCTATAGTTTTCAGTGTACAGATTTTTCACCTCTTTGGTGAGATTTATTCCTAGGCATTTTACGGGTTTTGGTGCAACTGTAAATGGGATCGATTCCTTGATTTCTCTTTCTGTCGCTTCATTGTTGGTGTATAGGAATGCAACCGATTTCTGTGCGTTGATTTTATATCCTGCAACGTTGCTGAATTCATGAATCAATGCTAGCAGTTTTTTGGTGGGATCCTGTGGGTTTTCCATATAGAGTATCATGTCATCTGCGAAGAGTGAAAGTCTGACCTCCTCCTGGCCAATTTGGATGTGTTTTATTTCTTTGTGTTGTCTGACTGCAAAGGCGAAGACTCCCAATACTATGTTGAATAACAGTGGCGAGAGTGGACATGCCTGTCTTGTTCCTGACCTTAGGGGGAAAGCTCTCAGTTTTTCCCCATTGAGGATGATATTAGCATTGGGTTGTTCATTTGTGGCTTTTATGATCTTGAGATATGATACTTCTTTCCCTACTTTCTTGATGGTTTTTATCAAGAAAGGATGCTGTATTCTGTCAAATGCTTTCTCTGGATCTATTGAGAGGATCACATGGTTCTTGCCCTTTCTTTTATTTATGTGATGAATCACATTGCTTTGTGGGTATTGAACTAGCCCTGCATCCCAGGTATAAATCCCACTTGGTCGTGGTGTGTAATTTTTTTAATGTATTGTCGGATCTGGTTGGCTAATATCTTGTTGAGGATTTTTGCATCCATGTTCATCACAGAAATTGGTCAATAGTTCTCCTTTTTAGTGGGGTCTCTATCTGGTTTTGGAACCAAGGTAATGCTGGCTTCATAGAAAGAGTTTGGAAGTTTTCTCAGAACATTTTAATGTATACATTTTTAATATTTATTCATTTCTGAAAGAGGGAGAGAGAGACCGAGCGCAAGTAGGGGAGCAGCAGAGAGAGAGGGAGACACAGAATCCGAAGCGGGCTCCAGGCTCTGAGCTGTCAGCACAGAGCCCAACATGGGACTCGAACTCATGAACTGTGAGGTCATGACCTGAGACAAAGTCGGACGCTTAACGACAGAGGCACCGAGGCGCCCTGTGACTGGAACATTCTAAATGCCGAACAAGTATTAGTAATTAATATAAATATTATTTGAAAAAAGTTAGCACTAATACACATACACACACACGCACACACACAATCATGACTCTCAGGGTAAATATTTTTACGCTAGGGCTGTTAATTTGCGTATTTTTGTTGTTTTTTCTTTATTTGGAAAAAATGGGGATTTATTTTAGCCAACAAAAATGGAAAATATTATGTCTTTTATCGTTTTAAAACTCACTGAAATTTAATCAATAGTTGTTTTTGGGTTTGCTTGTTTTTTTTTTCAGCTCTCTGTGTACCAGGAGACTTAAAGTTCTCAAGAGGTTTCTATTAAACTTAGTTTTTTTTTTAAATCATTTTAAGTAAAATTCAGGGAATTATACTATAAAAGTTTTTAAGATATAATCTGACTATTTTCTAAGTAGAAAAACTCTTTAAAATTTAATTATATCATGATTCTTGAAAGCACAACTTATTTAAAATGGAGAAAAAAGAATACAACCCATTAGAACAGTTGATCAGAGTTAGAACAAACTGGACAATGACATTTTTTTTCCAGAAAAAAAAAAAAACTCAGAAGAATAATGTGTTTTCCAATCATACAATTAAAAAGTCTGAATCATAATAAATCAGGAGAAAGCATATGAAAAAGAGTCATTACTGCACAGTTCAATTAAAACAGTATTTTCTAAAAAAAAAAAAAAAAGCTTAATGTTTGGTCTTATCAACATGGCTAGACTAAAACCAATTTTCTCTAAACAATACGGGAAGAAAAATCTGTTCATTTTAAAGCCTATTAATGAGAAACCATTGATTTCATTGATCAGAATAGATTAATTTATCAGGAGAAAATTCCTGTAAGAATCTCAGACACTTAAAATAAATAAAAGCAAAGACACATCATGCCATGGACCCCACACAAATCAGAGCAAATATCGGGTGGGAAATAAGTTTGCACAGACAAATACAAGAAAAATGTTTATTTTCTTCTATTTCTTGTAACATGAAAGTGCTCAGTAATTCTGGCAATGCCACGTCCACCATTCTGGGCATCTAGACCTGGGGAGGGTCACAGGAGAAATACACGTAAGACTTTGCACGTATTTTGTGATCTAGTGTGACGGAGGCAGTTAAGTGGTGGGAGATGCCCCACATGGTACAGAAACACAAGAAATGCTCTCCACGAGGCTGAGGCCATTGCCACGTGCATACTAAAAGGACATTGAGGACAAGAAAAAACTGTGGTGAAATGGACTCCTGTTTGGTATTAGAAAGAAAACAAAATAAAACAAAACCAAAACCCTAGAAGTAACATTTCTTTAAAAAAAACTTTTTTTTTTAACGTTTTATTTATTTTTGAGACAGAGAGAGACAGAGCATGAACAGGGGAGGGTCAGCGAGAGGGAGACACAGAATCTGAAACAGGCTCCAGGCTCTGAGCTGTCAGCACAGAGCCTGACGTGGGGCTCGAACTCACGGACCGCGAGATCATGACCTGAGCCGAAGTCGGACACTTAACTGACTGAGCCACCCAGGCGCCCCAGGCATTTCTTTAAGTCTTTCATAAAATGGTATTTTCTGATAATCACTGAGAACAACTGATAATATGTCCGAATATGGTTTAGCTTATAAGGCTGTGTCAGTAGATACAAAGCTAAAAAACTGAAGTCAGAACTGAAATCACTATCACCACCACCAACAATAAAAACTAAAGACCATCAACTGGCTCATGTGCAAAACCAGGTATGATACCCAAGAGAAAAAAATTCGATGCTTAGAATTAGAACTACAAATTGAATTCTTCTTTAGGGGAAGTTCTCAAACTGGAACATGAGAATGTTTTTAAAAGTACATGTAGGGGCTCCTGGGTGGCTCAGTCGATTAGGCCTCCCCGACTCTTGGTTTCGGCTCAGGTCATGATCTCACGATTCATGAGTTTGAGCCCTGTGAGCTGAGAGCGTGGAGCCTCTCCCTTGCTCTCTGCCCCTCCCCCACTCACGCTCTATCTCTCTCTCAAATAAATAAATAAAATTTTTTTTAAAAGTACATGCAGGGGCAGAGATTGTTGGTGTCCCCTCCATTTCCATTCCCTTCATCTCCCACAGAAGCAGATTTTTAGCTAGATACACGGACGTCTGGAAGAAACACTATTACTTCCCAGTTTCCCTTGCACCTCAAGATGGCCATCTTCTACTCTAAGAGACATAAGTGGTAGTGTCACATACAGCTCCAAGATGAGCTTTAAAGATAGGGAAGGAGAGAGAGATACACCTTTCTCGTTCTCCTTTTTACTAGCTACTAGGCAGATTAGTGGATGGATTTTAAGCAGCCACCATGGACCACGACACGGAACTCGTGGATAGCTGAGCACCAAGACAGAATCCTGGGTCCTTGCTACGTCTCACCAGCACCAGATGACTGACCACCTACTAAATATATTTTTTCCTATGTGATGGAGTAATATACACCTCCCTTATTTGTGATATTATTTTTTGTTTTTGGTCATTCACAGCCCAGACAAAATTTACCTAAAGTTGAATTCTACAAGTAACAGTACCTAGAAGGATGGCATTAGTTTAGCTGTGCAGCAGGTAGGAAGTACTCTTACTGCAGACTGGAAAGCTAATTAATGTTACATGTTAGCAAAATACTTGGTCAAAGAGTCAACTGCTGAACCTCAGTAGACAGACCAATAGTTGCTCAGTCTACAGCAGCAGAAGTGCTAACAAATTTCAGAATGTGAAGTATCAGCCTGCTCCTTCTTTTTGCTCTTAGCAACAAAGAACTCAGACTAGGAGTGACCAACTGTAAACTGAGATTGAAGAAAAATCTCCCTTGAATTATAATCTACATTGACTCAGAATCCTGTGATTTTCAGGTCTGCAAGTTTGCAAAAGCCAAGCAAACCAATTATAGGAACTGGCTACAATGCCATCCCTACCTAAGACAGATTATGTGCCGCGCCATATACTTGCCCAGTTTCCTGGAAGCAGTGGGATTATGAGTGTCTCAGATGGCCTCTAGGGAGTCATCACTAAATTCAGAGTTGGGGGAGGAGGGCATAGGATAGAGGCCAATAAATAACATATAGAGTCTTCAGGTTCAATGCTATGCCCGGACATGCTTTTGACTCCACTTGTTTATTGAACCGACAAGAAATAAACAGATCAGAAGCATACTAAATTTTTAAGGGAAAAGGGTTGCAAAAGATGTACCATGATGGTCTGCAGAGTACGTATCTGTGCAACTTCCAGATCTGAAATCAGCAACAGAAGGAAGCAGGCATGAAGCATTAGAATCCAGCCAGAACAGCATTCTCTCTAATGCCCAACCCAGATATGGCCTTGCAGACCGGAGCAATACAGGACAATCAGCTAGAAGGTCCATCCCTTCCCAGAGGGATGTCACGGCTCTTCAGATGAGGTAACAAAGAATGTCCTTCAGTGCTAGGGCAGAATGTTGTCATGATTCTACAAAGCAGGATTCAGTAATTTCCACTGAATAATAGCTGATAGGTGCTTCCCATTCCCCCAATATTAAACGGGACTTTCAAAAATTTATGATCTTATTTCTACTCCATTTTAAATGGGGACTTTGGGGACTTTGCAGCTGCATTTGGACCTTCTGAAAAGGACAGCATCAACCATAAACCATGGATATACAAAAGGACAGGGTAACTGGATGGGGCTAGGGTGGGTCAACTCTGTACATAGCAATGAGTGGCCAAAAGAGTGAGACTGTGGGAGAATACTAATTGTTCTCCACTATCTCACCTGCCCTTATTTTCAGCAGACCCCGACGTTTTCAGATGGGTGCAAGGCCACTCAAATTAAAGACTACATTGCTTAGCCTTTCTTTCTGCTAAGTGCAGACATGTGACTAGGTTCTGACTATTTAGATAAAATCACAGTGACATGTGTAACTATGGGAAAGTATTTAAAAGGGAAGAACACATTTCCTCTTTTGCCCCTCACCTGCCCACAGACTGGAATGTAAATTTGATCGCTGGCGCTTAAGCAGCCATCTTGGACCATGAGATGAAAGCTATATCCTGTATCCCTGACATGCTGGAACTTTACGCAGCTCTACTGCCTAGCTCTGGACCTCATTTACATGACTGAAAAACTTCCACTTTCTTTATACCATCACTTTCTTCTGTCACTTTCAGACAACTGAACTATAACTTTTATACATACAAATATACACATGTACACGTGTGTAATTTAGGTAAACCCTTTCTCTATAGATTTTATATCATCAACAAAATCAAACCAGAAGTATCCTTGTCTAAAGAAAGGAGATTGGTTTTCTGTAAGACCTGTAATTCAGTGTTTCCTTCTTGTCCATGGAAAGCCTATAATCAACACTTAAGCTCTGCCCCCCTATACTAGAGTTAATACTGGGGTTTTACTATACTTACCAAACACAGTGGCTCTAAGTATGTGTATAATATTAACCATGATTTAAGAATGTCAGTCCCTAGGGGTGCCTGGGTTGCTCAATTGGTTAAGCATCCGGCTTCGGCTCAGGTCATGATTTCATGGTTCGTGGGTTCGAGCCCCATGTTGGGCTCTGTGCTGACAGCTCAGAGCCTGGAGCCTGCTTCGGATTCTGGGTCTCCTTCTCTTTCTGCCCCTCCCCTGCTTGTGCTCTGTCTGTAAATCTCTCTCAAAAGTAAACAAACACTGGGGAGCCTGGGTGGCGCAGTCGGTTAAGCATCCGACTTCAGCCAGGTCACGATCTCGTGGTCCGGGAGTTCGAGCCCCGCGTCAGGCTCTGGGCTGATGGCTCAGAGCCTGGAGCCTGTTTCCGATTCTGTGTCTCCCTCTCTCTCTGCCCCTCCCCCATTCATGCTCTGTCTCTCTCTGTCCCAAAAATAAATAAACGTTGAGAAAAAAAAAAAGTAAACAAACATTAAAAAAAAAGAATGTCATTTTCTAGAAGACAGTCATCAGGTTTTACCAAGCTCTTAATATTCTACACCCAACAAGTGTCTGACACACAGTCTGTATCCAATAAATATTAGTTGAATAAATGCAAGTCTTTGGCTCCTTTGAAATTAACATCAATTCACAATTGACTTTTTGGTCCTGTTTCCAGAATTTAAATTGGTCAGATCCTAATAGTCTGAAATTCAATCTTTAAAAACAATGGTGGGTTACATCACTCTCTCTTTTTCCCATTGTTTGCTGCTGACTTAGTGATGGCACCTTTCAGATAATCCTGCCAAGTCTAGTATAACATTCCAAATTACACGCACTGCATATGCTATGCTCCTCTGATTTCTTCCTGGGTTTTGATAAGAACATAAGGCCTTAGATAATAATGAGGGTTCAGGAAACGTCCATCAGAGAACGATGATAAGGATGAGGATGGGAAGTCAGAGTAACCAGAGTAACGGATCCCCTGTGCCAGCAGCAAGTGATGAAATGATCAGTGTTAGGAACAGAGACTGCTCACGGGCAGGGGTTCGAGCTGGACACTGAATACATTTGGTTCTAGGAAGGAAGGGTAAATAGGACACAGAAATTAGGCCTCACAAAGTTTCTGCCACACAGCAGATTACGTAGGACGATAGCTCTGTGACACCTCGCCATTAGTACAGCATTTTATTTGACTTGTACACACACTTGATGAACACACTGTGCAGTTCATAGTTAGAGATGTTGTGACACATAAACCGGTCATTATCTCCTTGTACTTCTTCTTCCCTGTGCTCACAATCAAACACAGCTCATCATCTGTTTATGCAGAGGCTCTCCACCTGCTTGGGGAGTGAGAGCAAAAGGGAGGGAGGGGATACTGACTAGAGAAAGGTGTAGTAAAGTTTTGGAAGAAGGTATGTGTAATCTGAAATTTTCTGTCTAACAATACAGTGCAATCCTCAATTAGAAAATTATGATCATCCCTAATGTTTTTAAAAATGACCCCATCTGGAAAGGCAAGATGCCACAGCAGCAATGAAAAGCACGTGGAGGTTCGCAGGCTGGAGCGTGAACCTGAACTCTGGCAGGTATCTGCACAGTAACTTTGGCCAAGTCGCTGTGTGCCTCAATTTCCTCACCTGTCAAATGGGGGTAATAATATTTTCCCATCTGGTATGAGCCATTGTGAAAATTAAATGAGCCAATCCACATAAAGTACTTAGGTACTTAGCACATTGCTTCCGACATATTATACACTGAATACATATCGCTTTATAATTATTGTTAGCTATAAGCCAGCAGGAGTTCACCGAACAGAGAATCTTTAAGAATAAAGAGTTTTCTGTTCTACCAAAGGGAATGGATCAGTTTCTCTGCAAAGAACAGGAGATTTTCTTGTTTATGAGAAGAGAACTTTAATTAAAATAGAATGAGAGGTAGTACTCTAAGCCTTAACCTCTCTGGTTCCAGAGTAAATACCATGCATTCAGCCAATATGTATCATCCCCGCCTCTTGCTCCTGTGGCCCTGGATGCTGTGCACACAGCATAGCAAAATGGGGGTCAGGGGGTCAAGGAGGACAAACTGAGCACCGTGCTCCGAACTGGGCATGCAGTCAACAGAGGACCACAGAGACACTACTACATCTCAACAGCTCTTGAGCACTTACGGTATTGGGGAAAGAAAATCATCTAAGAAGTATTTATTTTTTCCTCCAGAGCACCTAGCTCAGCACCCGCTTCCAAGAGGCAACTCCAGCTGGCCTTTGACCCTCATCATTTTCACTTTCCTAAAACTGCTACGTCCCTTGGCTTCCATGGTGCCATTTCCTCCTTCGTCTTCCCCTACATGGGCCTGACCCTGCCTTTCACCCTTATCACAGGATCCCCTCACCCCTTCTATCACCCAAATGCCACTCTTCCCGAATCCCCTGTTCTTAGCCTTCCATTTTCTTTCTGCTGGATGATCCCATCACCCACAGCTTCATCGGCCACTCAAAAGCTAATTACTCACAAACATGTATCTCTACATCCTCATCTCCTTCCTGGGCTCTTAGCCCACCTTTTGTATAGTCTACAGGGGCTCTCCCTTGGGTTTTCTTTTCTTTCTTTTTTTTTTCTTAAACATTTACTTTGAGTGAGAGAAGGAGAGAGTGCACGTGTGAGCAGGGGAGGGGCAGAGAAAGGGAGACAGAGAGAGAGCATCCCAGGCAGGCTCCATGCTGTCAGCGAAGAGCCTGACGTGGGGCTCAATCCCATGAACCATGAGATCACGACCTGAGCCAAAATCAAGAGTTGGACGCTTAAATGACTGAGTTCTCATCTCCCAGTTCTCATCTCCCCTGGATTTTCTATACAGGTATTGCAAATTCAGTATGTCCCAAACCGAACTCATTTTTTCTATCCAAATTCTTCCTTCCTCTCATTTTCCCTCTTCTATTAGGTTTTGGGATAAAACACCATCCTTGACACTCGTGCATACCTTTCTCACCTTCCCTTAGAAGCACTGTAAATTTTACTTCATTACTATGTGTCGAGTCCACCTTACTGTCTCCCATCGCTAGAGCACTGTGCCTTAGATTAGCACAACAGTACAGCACAATGATTGAGCTGCTCAGGCATCACAGGATCTGAGTTTTCACTGAGTTTCTATCACTGATTAGTGATTGCCTGACCATGGGAAAATTACTTAACATCCTTGGGACTTAAGGATTAAATAAGCGAACATATGTCACTGCCCTAGAGCAGTGCTTGGCACAAAAGTACAACTTAAAAATATTAGCCACTGGCTTTATTATTATCACCATATTAAGTATTACTATTGGTATTGATATTGTTGCATTTATTACAGAGCTGAGAACAAAACTGATAAATAAAAAAAAAAAATGAGTGATTGAATCAATATCATTGTTAGGAAGATTGCTGTGCAGCAGAAACTGAAGACCTACTTTATTATGCATTAAATCACTGTGGGCTCTCACCAAGTCTTTTTAGCCAGTCTGAACTCTGATGCTCACTTTAAAAAGTGCAGATTAGGGGCGCCTGGGTGGCTCAGTCGGTTAAGTGTCTGACTCTTGATTTCAGCTCAGGTCATGATCTCAAGGTCTGTGAGATCAAGGCCCTTATCGGACGCTGTGCTGACAGCACGGGGCCTGCTTGGGATTCTCTCTCTCTCTCTGCCCCTCCCCTGCTTGTATGCTCTCTCTCTCAAGATAATTAAACAAACATTAAAAAAAATTAAAGTGGAGACTAAAAATACCTATCTTACATACTTCTGTGACTACATCATGATGTAACATGTGAGCCCTGTGGAATATGAAAAGCACTCTATCAATGAAAGGAAAAATGCTTACTATCAGTACATGTTGTCATACTATGCGACTCGACCCTTACGTTTACAACAAAACACTGAGGTAGAGAGAATGTACAAAGGATTAAGGGAAAGAAGCTTCTCTTCTGTGTTATTTCTGAAAGGAATAACACGATTGCATTGTAATGGAACGATAGAAGGTAGACAGAGGTTAGGAATGATGAGATTTCTCTCCTGACCAGGCTAGACAGAAAATGTAAAGCACCAATAGAAGATGTAATTACTTTCAAACCAATGAATCACGTGTAGAGTAATCCTACAATAATGCAGTATTTAGCACATGATGTCAGTATCTTCCAAATGTAAATATAATACCATGTCAAAAAAAGAAAAAGTGTTTTCTTGCTACATAACTGTTCCAATAATACTTATTCATTCTTTTGAAAAAATGTAAAAGTAGCAAGGCAGGGAGAGGAAGACAATAGAATGTCACTATTTCAAAAAGAGGTCCGTCCGACAAGAGATAAAATAGCGAACAAGGTCTCACGGACACCCAAGATAACAACCTAGTTAAAGATATTAGAAATGATGGAATAAAGTCAGAAAACAACTTTGAGGGAAGTATTTTGCCTAAATTATTTGGGAGGCGGTTATTCAGTGAATAGAAACACATCTGGGAATCTGGGAATGCATGTGGAAGAAAACTTAATTACCTAGTCCTTGCCAAATCTCTCTCTTTTTTTTTTTTTTCCCGCAATTTCTTTTCCTCTATTCTGACAGATATTGCTGCTCAGGTGTCCAAGCCACTAGGAATAAAGCTAGATATAAAAACCAGAATAAAATACAAATTTAGCACAACGTTCCTTCATCAGACTGTGTTCCAGGATGGACACATGGATGATTGGGAGTAACGAAAGAAAGAAATGGGACTCAAGACGTTAATGAGTTAGCATCATTTTGTTTTTGTTTTTTTTTTCCCCCTTCAGACAGACTGGAAAAGTAGGTCACAGGATAGGCTGGGCAGTGTGAGATAACTCTGTGACTCACTTACAGAAATCAACCTGCCACAGTGATCCCGGCTTTGTGTCCTCGTTGCCCCTTTACTGCCTGAGTCCACAGCAGAGAGATGGGAGGACAGAGCTTTCTCTGCAAGGCTGTACCTCCCCTCTGGTGAGTCCTCCCTGCTGAAAGGTTCCCTTTTACCCCGAGTGCTCATTGGTTACTGGCTATGGCATTTCACTGGGCAATCTCTGGGTAGAGTCAACTCAGGGGTGCGAATGGATATCACGATGCTAAAGGGTTAATATTCTACAAGCAACATGACAAATTGGCCCAGAATTACACAGCACATTGACAAATGATTACAGCAAATTCTGAGAATGGATAATATTGTGTCATTTTTAGTCAACACAAAGACACTACAGGAAGGTACAACTTAAGATCTATGCAACTAGCAGGTGAAAACATAACTGGTCGTTAATTCATTCAAAATGCAGCTATGGGGTAAGGGAGATGGACCCGGTCTCCCAGGTTTAAGGTCTGGTTAACATAAACCAAAAGGCCCCTGGACCTCCAACAAAATAATCTGTGGAAACAAAGAGATCTTCTAACATATAAACTCTTTCATGTCTTAAAATGTATCTATCAACAGGACATTCCTTCATCTTCTTTCACACTTTAATGTGTGAATTTGAGGACTCAGAGATTCTTTTCCTCAGCACGAGAACATATGCCTGAGGGAAGAATTCTATGTGTTGTCATTTTGTGAATATATGTGAATATACGGTTTTATGTTGGGGAAGTGATTGAGTTTACTGCTCAAAGGAGGGGGGCCCAATTAAAGTCCGTGTCCAAGGTCCCAACGCCCCAGGAACCCTAAGTATATCACCTTCAACATACCAAAGTGAAAAACCCTCTCATTAGGAAGTTAACTCTTTCAAAATAACATGAAAAAAATACAATTTTATACTTTTTGAAAAAATTCCAGCAATATCTTAAAAAGGTAACAGAAAAACCAGTTCAGTGCCAACTAATAAAAGGAATAAAACTCATGAGGTATTTATTGAAAATCATAAAGACACCAATCTTTCTGGAACCAGAATGGCACCTGGGTGGTATAGTTTGCTTGCGTATCCCTCCAAATCCCATTACACATTTCAAGGAATCATCTTACCCATTCATATAAAAACATCAACTTAATTTTCCAACTGGATTAATAAATCTGAATAGAATAATTTAAGTCATAGGATCGTCTGCTCACGACCAGCTGTTTTAAATTAGTACATTAAGCAATGTAGACACTTTTCTTTGCAAAGGTTGCGTGATTTACTAAATCCCCATATGCCTCAGCACGTGCCAGCACCACCAGGTTATCTCCAATGCAGGAACAGTTGCCAACTTTCAAACAACTGCAGAGAATAATGAATCAACTTCACGCGGGCTCACAAGTAAACTTCTGCTGCTCCCAGCTAATCACATGGGCCGGTTTCAATGGTAAAGAAAATTGATTAAAGAGTTTTCACCTCTCTGCGTTTCAGAAACAGGGAGTCATAAATATCGCTGCATTAGTAGTTTAAAAGCCCCTGTAGCTTCAGGTAGACTTAAACAGTTTGGACTTCTGTCTTAAATGCTATAGGTTGTTTTAAAAATTGGATGTTTTGGGGCGCCTGGGTGGCTCAGTCGGTTAAGCGGCCGACTTCGGCTCAGGTCATGAGCTCGCGGTCCGTGAGTTCGAGCCCCAGGTGGGGCTCTGTGCGGACAGCTCTGAGCCTGGAGCCTGTTTCAGATTCTGTGTCTCCCGCTCTCTCTGACCCTCCCCTGTTCATGCTCTGTCTCTCCCTGTCTCAAAAATAAATAAACGTTAAAAAAAAATAAAAATAATAAAAAATTTTTAAAAATTGGATTTTTTTTTGACGAGACAGATTAGGATGTGCTCTGTTCCTTATTCGTAACATGAATTTATGAGAAGATTCATACTCATGGAGAAAAAAAATCAAGATTCTCATCTATTAAAGGCTCACTAGGAAAAAAAGGGCTTCAAAAGCTTCAGAGGAAAGAAGACATTAATACAGGAGTTTAAAAAGCAGCTGCAAGAGGAAAGCACCAAACAAGTCATTTTAAGTCACAGTCATTTTATGAATGCACAAAATGGCAAAATGACAGTGTGAGGTCCTCCTTCGAAAAAAGACAGTATTTTATTGAATTCTGATTAAACACTGGACAAAGCAATTTGTGCCGGATCAGTTATCCAGACCAGCAGTGCTACAGAAATCCCTGAGACTTTGGTGTTTCCAACAAGCACTCCTCTACTTGGCATAAAGCCATCTAGTTTTTATAGGGAAAAATAAGCAAAACATCACAGAAGAATCCCCTTACTTCATTTATTTCTAAATATTTGTTACAATTGAAAAGTACTCCCTGGGTGGGTGGACCTTCCTGAAAGGACAGGAAACACGTTTTTACTAAGGAGCACAGGTGGACCCCACTGTCCGTGCAGGAGAGAGTGCTGTATGCTTCTTCACAAGCAACAGGGCAGAATGGACAAAATACACAATTTTATGGTTCTGATGAACTGTGTAAAACCATGCAAGGATCACGTGATTAGTCGTGGGGATTTGATTTCTTCTTTTTTTCTGAAGAGTACCTGTAACTTTTCTCAGTCATCTGCTCTCTGTATCAGGGCACCATACTGTCTGCCTTCTACATTTTTCCAACACATCTCGTAAGTTAAAATCTAAGTATGAACTTGTACACCGAGGTTGCTTCTGCCCTCGCTGTACATATACAACACAGAGTTTTAATAAAAAACAACGTTTCAGAGATGCTATCTAGACCCATACTCTACCATTTCAGTGATTCACACTACTTGAGACTGACATTGTGGATGGATGGGTGTGGGATGGGGGCGTCTTCTCCAGGCATCTCCAATATCCTCTCCAGGGATCTCTGATACTTCCAGCAATGGAAACACTAGAGATCCTCAGGCAGAGTACTTCGTTCTGGGATCTTTCCGACAGCAGGGTAGTTCTAGAAAAGCTACAACAAAGATGCCTCAGGGTAATTCAGAATCCAAAAAAAGGACAATGAGTTTAACCCATGAATAAAGGCAAGAGCCTATTCTCTAACACTTTGATGTGATCATCTGTTCACCTCTCTATACCTCATGGATGCTGTTGAAACTGTTCAAGATGCAACAGATTTAAGAGGGCCACCTTTGGAACAACATAAAAGGCTAGCACTTATTGTGAAATTGTTGCCCAGTTAGGCAGCCACAGTAATTCCCCAAACAACTGAGTCAGCACTCACCCAAGTGGAGGAGAAAGAGAGGTGTTGATTCCTTAACCTCACTGAATCACATTAATGCAACAAACTATTTGGAAAGTGTTCTAGTCTACTCTGCACAACAGGATGCATGTCTCCACTTGGCAAAATCTTGTGCAACAGGTATGAATTGTACACATTATTTGCCACTGCCCTAGTAATAAGCAAGAGGCAAGAAATTTCACAGGTGCAACAATTTATCTGCAATTTTGAAAACATTCCATTCACCAGTGCCAACGTGCCCAAAAGGACTCTCTCACAGGAGGCAAGTTTACCTACAATAAGCTAGAATGAACGCAAAGGAGAGATACAGGGGAACTTAACAGACACCTAACATAAAAGTTCTCACACTTCAGCCTTGACCTCCATTCTGTTCAAGAGCAGAAAGTTACTATGGATGGTACAGATCTGTCATTATTCTGCTTTCTACTTTGAAGGCTGTATATATTTAACGATTACAATTACGAAATCCTAGAATAAATATGCCTTCTATTCGCTGATTTGAATATTCGAACAATTAGCTGTGTTTGTTTGAATGCACACAAGGGTCTTTATTTCTAGTGGTTAGGATAATCAAGATGCCTAGAGGTGGAAAAAAAAAAATTAGAAAGACATAAAGGAAAGATGAGGGAGGAAGGAGAAAGTAAATAGAACAAGCAAAAAGATGTAAAAAGATTTCTACGTAGTCAGGATAAGTCACTAATTGAAGGTGGAAAAAATAACCGCTCACAGTTTGTATAAAGCAATCATACCCATGTAGCACTTCGACATGGTACAAAGGTATATAATTATAAACAAGAAGATGGAAACAAAAAGTTGTATCTTAATTAAGAGAAACAACAGAGGAAAAAATCATGGAAAAAAATTATGGAAAGTAGGAAGACGCATGCCACAGATACACCCGGAAAAATGACATATCGCCACGGGGGAGAGCAGTGCCCCAGACTTGAGAAGGTTTCGTATGACCTTGGCCGGCCCTGCTATTTCCTGCCGTGTATAATCACAGAAGGCAGTCAACGTTTGGTGATGATGAGAAGTAGGGTTTTGAAGAATATAATTATGGGCTGCAAGTGTTTTCTGTGGAAACAAAATGATCATTCATGTCTAAGATTGTGTAAATATGCCTTAATTTTGGTCAACAGCAATTTCAACTTTAAAAACACAGAATCCCAAAACCACCTTATACATCACAATTCTCCAAGTGATCTTCAGGGGTAAGCGGGTAAAAGCAAGAACGTTCCAGATACTCTTCAAAAAACGCTACTTGGGAGGAAATTATCCACTCCGCCGTGACATGAGTTGGCCGATCTCCACATCGGGCCCAGCTCACAACCTCAAAAAGCCACATTAAAGGAGATTTAAGCAAAGCCAACGCAGTTTTCATCTATGAGGTCAGGTAGAAAGATGACTGCAATGCGTGTTACCTTGGACAGACTGTGGCAATCTCACACAAATTAATGGTATTTTGTGAACAGAGGGGAGATGGATATAAGAAGAAACCGCATCAAGGGTCCCTAAGGAAACTGAAAGGCCCGGAAAGCTTCAAAACTCTTGCCCTCCCTCTGGTGCCTTTAATTGTGGCTACAGTAAGTGCATTTTTGCCACATGCTTTCGAAAGCAATGGCTATTTTCTTAAGTACTAACAGACTTACTTCTCTTTCAGAAAATCCACCACTCTTTTGAAGTCGGCCACGCAGTATTCTCTTCTCATTTCCGTGAGTACAGAGTCAGAGGCAGACTGGACCGGTATGTGCAGAAAAGCATAGACTCTGGGATGATTAAGGATTTTTGCCATTTCCTGTAAAAAAAAAAAAAAAAAAAAAATGGAAGGAGAAAACATTAATCATTTTAAGGAATCAGGTAGTGGTTCCCTTCAGATCAACACTCACAAGGGCAATCAAATGAACACAGCTGAAAACAGACCAATCACCCAGGCTCTTCAAGCGAGTGTCGACTGGCAATACTCTCTGATGACATTTGGAAATTTAATGTTACTTTCAGAGGATTCCACGCAAGCGTGGCTTCTTCATGTTGATCGTCTCTGTTAGGTGACCAAACAAAGGTAAACTCATGGATGTCTAAAGAGGAAGATTTTTGAGTCTTTCAAAATAAACACTCCCTTGCCTCAAAGAAGTTTTATTATTTTGCCTTGCTACATTAGCAGGAAAAACACCAAGAGTTAAACAGTTGAGGCCCTACAATCCTGTGAGCTTGGATAAAATCTCCAAATTTAAGGCCAGTCAACACTTTTTTTTTTTAATGCCGAAAGAGAAGAAGGAATATGTAACTCACCTGTTTCTTTTTCAGCTAGTTAATGAACACGTATTTTCTGAGTATCTACTATGCAAAAGACACAGCATCACACAATGAAGCTAACCAGTTGGCCGGCTGATAGCTAGATGTAGAGTGTGTAAGAAGGGAGGAACAGGAAGATGATCCAATTTTGCAAAGGTAGAGCAAAGTGGAGCGAAGCAAATTAGGAAGCGCAGAGAGTGTCTTAAAATCCCTCAGAGGGTACAAAGGTGGGCAGGGAAAAGAGTGATACAAGGGAAGTTGAGTGAATGTGGCCATTTACGAAAGCAGTAAGAACACGAGACGGATTCGGTCCTTCCCCAACTGCCCCCTGCCACTGGCTCATCACCTGGAGCCTGGCGGAAGGGGGAGAAGAGGGCGCAGGGGGAGAGGGCGTGTACAAAGAGACCAAGAAGTAAAAATGTTGAGAAAGGAGCTGCTCCTTGATAACCTGCATGCAACCAGTGATTTTTAGCTTTCGAAATACTGCATTTTCCTATGTGTTATTTCATTTCATCCTTACAACAGTATTTTGAGGATCTATGGAGTCTGAGAGCCAGCTACTTCTGTAGAGTCACCTCCTAGCTCTTTAGGGGTCAGTCATGCATATGTATTAACCATGCCCTGCGTGTCTCCACTTTCTTTCCACCAACTGTGAACATCAGGGCTTTTAGGAATGTGCAAGAATAGAGCAATGGACTCGGATCGGCCACCTTCTTAATAGCAGCCTAGTCGTTTAAAAAAATCATTTTGGATCAAGAAATTCAAATAGCCAAATAACAGGACTCCTTGGAATGTTTTCTCCATACTTTCTCTACTAGAAATTAATAGGTATACACACCTTGTCTTCTATCTATCTGGAAAGACAGATACGTGTCCATAGAGACATATACATTAGAGCTGGAGTTGAAGACTTTCTTATTCAACAGAAAAACGAATGCCTAACATATTATCTGTTCACAAAACTGTCATGTTTCTTGGCTGGGTACTCAGCCAGTAGGCTCTTCAGCACGAGCGGCACAGGAGGCCGCGTCAGGCGACGCTAATCATCACACACCCTGCCGCATACAGGCTGGCCTTCTGCTATGCTTCTCTGCTGGCCAGGTCTTTTGCAGCTGAACATCAAGATCCACAGTGTAACAAAAGTGTGTGTTTACTAAAGGGGCAGGACCCTGCGTTGGCCAACCTTCAACATACCTACTGTGATAAAAAGTGACACTTTAACAAGGAACATAATGCAGGGAATGAAATTTCACTCTCCTTCTCTGTGCCTCGGTTTTCTTATCTGTAAGACAGAGAGAGTGGCCGACCCACCTTCTAGGGATACTGGGAAAATAAAATAATTCAGTACGTGTTTACATGTAAGCCCTCAACAGACCAATTTATCTAATACTCTTCTTTCTGCCTTGAATAGTTTCTAAAGTTCCTGGTAACACATTTTCATCCAGATTAATGGTAACCTGGGAACAGCTTTTCAATGAGCTGGTTCCTGTAACTAGTAAGTGAAGGAGGTTTAACTTGCGCTGATGTGCATACAATAAATTAGAAAGTGGTTCCCAGCGAGCATGACCTTGGGCCAGAAAGGGGAGTGCAGTTTCTCTTGGAAACCCTCAGGGTGGCCTGCTACAAAAGGACCCTGCTCCGGGTGAACTACTGGCCTGTCGCAGTACGACAACTTACAAATTGAAACGTTAATAGCAAACAAGGAGGATGAACGCGGTGAGTTTTTCCCGTGGGCTCTCATGGCCCACTAGTAATTACCCTCAGCTTCATGCTACAGGCCCGGCAATGTTTTAGAATGGTAGGCGCCAGAACACAAAATAAAAATAAACTTACCCCTTACTTAAAGTCTGTATTTCTCCCACTGAAAGAATTAGGACTTCACAGATTCATGTACCCCGAAGAGACAGAGTAGATATTTTCTGTTCTGGTTTTAGGTCTATTCCTTTTCTCAAGAATTCTGCATGTTGGTGAAGGACCTTTCGGTTTCTTCACCTTTCAAAATTCTTCCCTTATTTCTAAGGTTCAGCTTATTGTTACAGGTTCTCTGGAGCCAGAGATTACTTCCTCCTCTCTGACGCCTCAGCAACTGCTCCTGCTGTTACCCAAGTGCTTTCTTGGTCCCACCTTGCACCACGGTCATCGATCTCCAAGAGGGAGGCTCTCTGAGAGGAGGAAATAACTATCTTGCCCTTCTCGTTGGATCCCCACAACGGCTACTGCTAGGTATACAACCAAACATATAAATATAGATATGGGTTAAAACCACATGAACATACATAGAAAGAGATTAAATTTTTTTAAATGTTTATTCATTTGAGGGAGAGAGAGGCAGAGCACACGTCGGGGAGGTGCAGAGAGAGAGGGAGACACAGAATTCGAAGCAGGCTCCAGGCTGTGAGCTGTCACCACAGAGCCCTACGCGGGGCTCGAACTCATCAACCGTGAGATCGTGACCTGAGCCGAAGTTGGACACTTACCCGACTAAGCCACCCAGGCGCCCCCATAGAAAGAGATTTAAAATGTGTGTGCTGTTTGATAGGAAGACAAATGTTCAAATAGTAATGGTTGGACTCAAGCAGGTAAACAAACATATGATTGGCCAGCCTTAATTTCTGGAAGTGAAAAATTCTATGTTAATATATAAGTAAATATAAAGTAAAAATGAGGCATTTCATAGGTAGCACCCCCTCCCCATTGGGTTATATATCTAAAAATCAGTTGCAGCTTTAGGTTGGAATCACAATGCGTTTTCTTAGGCAAGTAGTTTATAAATGCAATTAATTTATAAATTAATTATAAATGTGGGGCCCAGGTTAACCAAAGGAATAAGTGGGGGCGGGGGAGGGCACTTAGTTCAAAATGTGGCTAACAAAAAAATGGCAGCCATGAGCAAACCCTGCGTTCTGAGCTGGCTGTGAGTCCAAGTAGGTGGGCAAGTATGCGAGTTGGTTATGTGGGCACACGAGGGGGTGTGTATGAGGAGCTGTGGTAGCAACTAGTATGGAAACAGTATCTCTTTTTTTTTTTTTTTTCAACGTTTATTTATTTTTGGGACAGAGAGAGACAGAGCATGAACGGGGGAGGGGCAGAGAGAGAGGGAGGCACAGAATCGGAAACAGGCTCCAGGCTCCGAGCCATCAGCCCAGAGCCCGACGCGGGCTCGAACTCCCGGACCGCGAGATCGTGACCTGGCTGAAGTCGGACGCCCAACCGACTGCGCCACCCAGGCGCCCCATGTATCTCTTTTAATATAAGGTCACTTACACTTTAGGGGCTAATGTATCAAGGCTGCTTAACATCTAGACGGTGACTACTTTAGAAGCAGGGATTACAGAATGGTTAACCAAATCAATGAAACAGTATTTCCACCTAGTGCTTTTCTTTGGAGCTCTCCTTTCACAAGCTGGTAATCGTCTCAATGTTTGTTAGTTTTTTTTATGAAATTAAAAAGCAAAGAAAACGTAATGACTTGATGAAAACAGACCATTTTTAAAAGCAATCCTATAACGGGTACATCTTTAAAAGATATGTGTCATTTCTGTTGCTCTGCAGTCATCAAATGAATCATCATATTCCGTCTGGTTTTAAATATGTGCACTACCAGTTTAACAAAGTGACTCAGCGTGTGAGTGCACAAAATGTACTAATACTCGTATTCAGATGTCTGTGCATTCATTTTGATGGTTACCAGTCATAAAGTCTGCTCAGGTTGTAGCTTTGTTAGAAAGCATATGCATATTTAAAAAGCTAATCTTGACAGTGCTACATTGTTTTCAACTAACCTAAGACATATGAGGAAGCAAAAAGCAAAAAGATACTTCAAAAAAAGATAAATTAAACCATTCCTTTAAGCATTGCAAACAAAGCTTATATGAGATATCATTCACATGCAATACAATTGACCTATAAAAAAAGGTGTGCAATTAAATGTTTTTTAGTATATTCACAGGATGGTGCAGCCATCTAAAATCTAATTTTAGAATTGGTTCATTCCCCCTAAAACGAATCCCAAATCTTCCCATTTTCCCCTTTCCACAACCCCCTCCCCCCAGTCCGAAACAACCAGCAGTCTACTCTCTGGCTTTACAAATTGCCTACTCTGGACAATTCATGTAAATAGAACCATCAGTCTTTTGGAAATGGCTTCTCTCACTTATAACGTTCTCAAGGGTCATTCATGTTGAAGTACGTAGGCTTTTTTTTTCAATTAAATAAAATACAGGGATGTAGAATTTATTAAATATGCCATTTCGTACAAAAGTACCTCAAACGTTCTGAATATTTATTAGCTTGAAAGGTAGTAAAGCAAGTTTCATCCATACTTATGGACTTCTGCAACACAATCTAATGGCATAAATCTGACAGAGATTAGCTGTTACATATAAAATCTTTTTAGGAAAAACTACAACAGATGCAAAAGATGGAGAGGGAATGTTAAAAAATTCTTTAAAAAAACTTCCCTTAAAAAGAGAAGAGCTGGGGGGTGGGGAGTATAACTGATCATTTTTTGGTTCCTATTTTTTTGTTGTTGTTTCATTGTGGCAGAATATATGTAACATAGAATTTCCCATTTTGACTACTTTTGAATGTATGATTCCATGACATTAACATGCTTTCATGATGTTCTATTCAGCCATCACCACTATCCATGTCTAGAACTTTTTTATCATCCCAAACTGAAAACTCTGTGCCCATAAACATCACTCCCCATGCCTCCCTCCCCCTGCCCTTGGTAGTCGCCATTTAGTTTCTGTGTATGAACCTGACTATTCTGCTAGGCACCTCATATAAGTGAAATCATTACAGTATCTGTCCCTTTTGTCTGGCTTATTTCACTTGGCGTAACATCTTCTACGCTCACCCTGCTGTAGCAATACTTTGCTATTCTAAGTATCTCTTCCAAGGAGCTGGGTGCTCCACTGTCAATGCCAGAGCACACTGTACAGGCTCCTATCAGCACTTAGTTCCCTGTCCTGTAATTCTGCCATACATGCTCACACCCCAAGGATGTATCTTATTTATTCCCTGCATCTCCCCATATCCTCGCTAATGCCTGGCCCTTAAATACTTAAGTTATAGTTGAATGAACGAATGATTCGATGAGCCAATTAGTTAGTCAACATGAATTATTTTAGAGGAAGCCCTACAAAGACTTCTAGGTAAAGGTCAAAACAGCAATGCCTGTGTTCTAGGAGATCCTATTTCCGGAGTCACCTTCAATACTCCCAAAGTCATGTAAGTCAAGATAAAATAAGACCGGAGTCATATGTCATCCATTACTTCATTAATGACACCGTAACAGCCACTAAGTGAATTACCAGCACCTACATTTACTCTCAGCAATCTAAAAATAAAGTATCATTTAATAGCAGCAGTAAGACAATTGAGGGAGCCTAAGAAGAGAACATTTCCAATCCTCATGTCCCAAGTGAGGAGGATTAGATACTGTGAACAGATTCTAATTCACATTTGATCTATAACTTAATTATAACAGGAAATTCACTTCCAAACTGCAAAGAGTTAACATTTGCAGTATTTGCATTAATATAAGTTGAGCCCTCTGTTCTAATCAGCCTTCACAGAAATGTTAAAAGGACTTCAATGCTTCTTTACCATTACAAGGGTCATCGTCAATAATCAGACTTTGCATTACAAAGATAAAAATGTATATGAATACTAATGTCAGAATGCTAAGAGTTGTAATCACACACACATTTGTCTTCAACTGATGTTGCCATTGTTCTATTTCATAATTATTATTCCGCTCAGCCGTCACCAAGACATCAAGGGGGTTTTTATATACTGTGGTAGTGATGGTTTCATGAATCTGTATGTATGTGAAAATTCATGAAAACTTGAACATACATGACTAAGTCAATTTTACTGTGCAAAATTTAAGATAAAACGGCAAAGAGGAAAACTCACAGTAAAATCTGTTGTGTTTTAAACACCATGCAACATGAACAGGTAATAGCCTAAAAAAACAAACAAACAATATACATATAGTTGCCTTGTTTTCTATTAAAACAAAACAACACTGAGTCTTCTAAACACTAAAAGAACAAATCAACACTTGATCAGTTTAATGGGGAAAAGTGCAGTCTGATTACACCGAGCACTCAGCAAAGGCTGTCCTATCGGCTTCTCTCAAACCTGACACAAATAATTAAGGGCTGCGACCGGGAGGCAGAGGTTGAAGACATATTTCTCATTTCTTTATGGTCTCATCATTCAAAGGCTAACTTCAGGTAACTTCTGTTTCAAGTGTTAGGTGGCATACTAAGAAGAATGTTCTTGTGGTTTAATTGCTCCAGTCACAATTGCTTGGTATGGACTTGCTCACAGCAAGTATTTAGTCAACATGAAACTAACTTTCTGGGACTGGGGATGCAGAGAAGGACAGCAAACTCCTGGGCATCTTACAAACGTGCACACACAAAACGGCGTCCTCTGCAGATGAGCACAGGGCGGGGGTGGGGGGGGTGGGGGTGGGGTGGGCCCTACATGCACCTCCTCTGACCCCTCATCTCCTGAAGTGGCTTCCCTCCCTATGGGGATGTTACCATCTCTGCCTAAACTCAGGAGTAGCCATGTGACTTGAACGGCCAATGAGATGTGGGCAGAAATGACAGGTATGACTTCTGGACAGCAGGGTTTCTCCATCTCTAATTTTCCCCTTCTTCTACGATCGAAGTTCGGACGTAGAGACAGCTCAAACAGAGCTTCAGTCAGTCCCTGACAGGCATTTAGCATGAGCAAGGAAATACGTTTTTGTCATTATAAGACAGTGTCATTTTTTGAGATCATTTGTCATACAGCATAACCTCATGCATCCCACTGCCACACTGTCATTTTATGGATGAAGGAAAGAACATTTGGAGACATTTAAAATAATATGTTCAGGGGTGCCTGGGTGGCTCAGTCGGTTAAGTGTCTGACTTCGGCTCAGGTCATGATCTCACAGTTCGTGGGTTCGAGCCCCGGGTCAGGCTCTGTGCTGACAGCTGGGAGCCTGGAGCCTGCTTCAGATTCTGTGTCTCCCTCTCTCTCTGCCCCTCCCCTGCTCATGCTCTGTCTCTCTCTCTCTCAGAAATAAATAAACATTAAAAAAAACTTTTTTTAAATAAAAAATAAAGTTTATTTATTTATTTTGAGGAAGGGAGGGAGAGAGGGAGGGAGGGAGAGAAGGTGCACACAGGCAGAAGAGGGACAGAGAGAATCCTAAGCAGGTTCCACGCTGTTAGTGCAGAACTGGACGGCGGGGCTCAATCCCACAAACCGTGAGATCATGACCTGAGCTGAAATCAAGAGTTCAACGCTTTACAGACTGAGCCACCCAGGCACCCCTGCAAAGTCCTTTTCCTTAAGCAATTTTCAATAAATACTGGGATGGAACTATAAGTCAGTTACAAAGAGAGAAGAGGGGAGGAAGAAATTAACTCGTTACATGGGCAACAGAAGATTTCATTCCAAATGGAGTTCAATCTTCAAGGATAAAAATTTTCCAGGCAAACCGCAAGTGGTAACACATAACCTATCCCACTGTCTTGAGACACAAAGCTGTATATTTTGTACAATAATCTACCAACCTATTATATAAATTGCGCTTTTTTCTTTTTTTGCCTAATAATATCGATTATATCTTTTAAAGTACATTTGAGAAAAATAAGAAATGCACTTGGGGACCACTTAAGGTTTCCATACCTATTTACCCTTTTATCAAGTATACCAATTGTAACATTCTTTCTTGAAATCATGTTAAAGAGGGAATTGTTCACTTGAGACATTTGGTTTATAGATCTTATGAAGCTGTACTCGTCACACACCTTTGGAAAAAAGATGCATGAAGTAATTAGCATACATAAAATAATTTTAAAAACCCACTTTTTTAAAAAAAATAAACACTAAAAAATATTTTCCTGTATTATCAAAGTAATATGTATTCATTTTTGAGATTTTTGGAAAACAGAAAAATAGAATGGGAAAAACTAACAGTTACAACAATCACTGTTAAAAAAGAGAAACATTACTCTTATTGTCATCTTAAAACAATCAAATTATAAAATTATATCCGATATTACCCAGGGGGGTTTAGAAGAAGTGAAATGACTTTCAAAGACCAAGATATTAAGCTAATAATATTCCTTCACAAAACATCATTCCTGTGAGCTCAATTTTTTCCAAAATGAAAGAAAACCTTTCTTCTAGGCAGGGTCCAAATCACCCAGGCACTTAACACTCCAGGGGCTCATAAAGCTGCCACATTAGCATAACAGGAGAGAAATCTGAATATGGGAACAACAAACAAAGGAGAATCAGAGATAACAATCAGCAAAACACCTTAGCATCATTCCGGAAGAAGTTACTACCCTTAGAACAATGTTGTCCAGGGAGCTACAATGAGAGAGTGAACAAAATAAATAAGACAAGAAAGAAATTTCTTTGTTCAAGAAGAACATAAAAATGGGAATGAAAGTAAAAGATGAGGAGAGGGACAGACGGGCAGTCCTTTCCCCACTCCCAAAGGGACTGTAACGCGAGGGAGCTCTTCAAAGATCTTCAAGACCTTTGATCTTAAAAGCATGCACCATCGGCAGTCATGTATTTAGAATGATTATCAGGGGCACCAAAAAACGTTCTCAGCCCTCTGCAATCACAATGCCATGAGTGGTGCAGCAGCAGTAGTTAATAGTAACAATAATAATAATTATAATTATAGTAATAATAATAGTGATGGAGATGTGAAAAATATAGCAGTTAGCATTCTCATGTACTAGAGGCTGTGCTAAGTCACGTGCCTCAAATGTAAACTTCCGAACAAATTAGGAATTAGTTTTACTGCATCTAAGACTGAGAGAAGTTAACGACCTTGTGCAAGGGACACTGGCAGAACGGGATTGGAAACACTGGCACCCTGCCCCTGGAACCAGAATATGCCACCAGAATTACACCTCTTTGGTATAGGAGACATTTCGAGTTTAAGGCAATGGAGAAGCAGCAGACCCAGGAAAAGCGCTAAAACCCAGGGCCTTTGTTTTCCTTTTGTAAAGGCAATTTCTATTTATAAAGGAAATTTTCATTTTTAAAGACGGAAATTTGGAAAAAAGAAAAAGATACAAATATGGACACTCCGGACCAGGAAGAGGAGAACATTTAACGATTCTCATGGGAGACAAAAAGTAAAACTTAGATCTGCATTGCAAACCTTCCTAAGGAATCCTTGTTTACTTTTCCTGGCCACCTTCCTTTAACTGGTCTCCCTCACACAAAAGCCCCAAATCCCTTTTGTTTCAGCACAGGATGGTATACAGACTCAAGTTCCAAACACAGGGTTGGTGATTGTCAGGTGCTTCCGCAAGCACACATGATGATGCATTTGTTGATCAACTTCTGTTTTACTCTCACTAATCTGTCTTCGGCCACTCCCAGAGAGAGAACCCCTCCCAGAGAGATCAGGATGGGTGGAGGAAAAGATTTTTCCCCTCCCCTACGCACTGCTCCATCAAATGTGCCTCACAAAAGCATCGTTCCTGCAGACCAATGTGTGCTTCTCCCTAAACCTAAAATTATTCTTGAGGAACAGCACAAACTAACTCACATGAAGCTGTTAACAATAATTTCTGGGGGTGGGGCTGGACAGAAGCCTTCAAGAGGGATCTCTCTAAAACAAGACTTAAATCTCTCTCTCTCTCTCTCTCTCTCTCCATATATATATATATTAAAGTGGATGTAAATTTTAAGTTGCCTATTTTTCCTTATATCAGATTTATTAGAAATGCATGGATTTTTTCAAATGTGTCAAAATGCATACATTAAATAGCTCCTATCACATTACTTGCAATTAGATGATAATAAATGGGATCTTTGCAGTCTTTTGCTACTGAGCAGTATGAAATCTAAATTCAAACTGATAAGTGGGTATATAATTTTTATAGGGCAACAAGGCAGGGCTCCTCCTGGTTCCTCCTGGTTCCACTTTAATTGTTTTCACTTGGTAAAACTGGATTCACACATCAGTTCTTTAATTGGAGCTGAACTGAAAGCATTTGCAGTGACGGCGGGGTAGGCTGGCTTGTCGAAGAACACCCCGTCAGAATATTCTGATATTCTAACCCGCTGCTTTTCTAAGCATCGTGGCTCCAACGTTACAGCACCAGACAGACTGTCTAGAACATAAAGATCAGGAAAAGCTTCTCTTTCATGAAGCAAATTCACCTTTTAAGACTTGAGCTAATTTTTTACTGGTTTGTTTTGTTTTTAATTTTTTCAATGTTTATTTACTTTTGAGTGGGGGTGGGGTGGAGGCGCAGAGAGAGAGAGGGAGACAGAGGATCCAAAGCCACTCTGTGCTGACAGCAGAGGGCCCGACGTGGGGCTCGAACTCACGAACCATGAGATCAGGGCCTGAGCTGAAGATGGGAGGCTTAACCAACTGAGCCACTCAGACATCCCAAAGTTTTGTTATTTTTTAATCAAATGGAAGTTAAAACTCTGAGATTGAAATAACATTTCTTCAAATTAGAGACGAAAATGAAGATTTTTATCAAAGTCTTCTGTCGAAGCCTGTGCATCTACAAATGAAAAAAATAGGCTGCACTTTTATTGTAAGTTTCTGCCTCATGAGAATAGAATTTGATACAGAAGTGTTTTCAGATCTTAAATTTTGCCATTTTTATTGGACGAAATTACTTTAACAAAATGACAATCAGGCTTTGTACTTCATCTTTCCAATGATCAAACAGGTCTTGAATGTATATTATCAACCCATTATGTTTACCCACCTTCAGAACTGGAGTAACATGGATCTAGGTAACAATGGTTCAGGAGATACTAAGGCACCAGATTACATGCTTAGAATTTTCTTCTGTCTTAGGTGAGAAAAATGATTTCCAAATCAAGTACTCTGCCTTTTCCTTAATATTTCAAAATTAGCTAGAGATCGAGAATATAGAAGACAGAAAGGAAAAGAAAGAACTATGTCAAAGGTAAGTCTAACAACATGTGGAATATGCTGGAGTGACCCAGGATGGAGGGTAAAGGTCTACCTAATGTTAAATCATTTCTCTGTTCCCATCCTCACAGGAGTCTAATCTCTCCATAGAACTACCCAAAGGGCACAGTTCAGAGGACATCTAGGAAGAACCGGGAATTACTCTGAAAGGTATCAAGAAGAGGAGTACACATTCCAGATGAAGAAATGTATCCCAAGCATCCCATGAGTAAAATTAACACTCTGGAATGTCTTCTGAGTGAAATGAAGGAAGGAAAATTCAATACTTTAGAGGTTTAAGGATTACACATTAAAACTACTCATTAAAAGCTAAAAACAAATGGGATTCTCCCATCCGGGTGTTTAATTTTATTTTTTCCTTAATAGACTTTTGAGTGACTTTCCACAATTGCTGGCTATATAAATGAAGTTTATTAATTTTTTTTATTATTTTTTTAACGTTTATTTATTGAAAGAGAGAGAGAGACAGAGCACAAACAGGGGAGGGGCAGAGAGAGAGGGAGACAGAATCCGAAGCAGGCTCCAGGCTCCGCGCTGTCGGCACAGAGCCCGACGTGGGGCTCGAACTCACGAACCAAACCGTGAGATCATGACCGGAGCTGAAGTCAGATGCTTAACTGCTTAACCAACTGAGCCACCCAGGCTCCCCTAAATGAAGTTTGAAAACGAACTTTATATAGATGAATGGATAAAGGAATGTGGTATATACTGTTGCATACACACACACACACACACACACACACACACACACACACACACACACAGTAACATATCCAGCCATTAAATTAAAAAAAAAGAAATCCTGCCACTTCCAACAGTCTGAATGGACCTTGAAGGCATTATGCTAAGTGAAATAAGCCAGATCTTAAAAGTTCTCATCACAAGGAAAAAAAAAAAAAATTTAAGCATGTGTGGTGAGGATTGTTAACTAGATTTATTGGGGTTATTTCACAATATATACAAATATCGAATCGTTATGTTGAATGCATGAAACTAGTATGTTACATGTCAATTATATCTCAATTTTAAAAATGATTGTGGTAATTGGATTGTGGTGGTTGGACAACTACACAAATTTACTAAAAATTATCGTCAAACTGCATACTTTATTTTTTTTTAAACTGCATACTTTAAAACATAAGAGTATAACATTCAAGCTTAAAATGCAGAAATTTAGGTATAAAGTATCTAAAGTTGATGTTTGCTTAGAGGCGTATACCAGGTCACTGAAAAAGCCAAAATAAGAACTGTGTATACCAAAATAGAGTTTGTTGCACTTAAATACATTGCCCCCTGGTAAAATTAGCTGCTAATAAAAGCTAAATAAAAGATGCCAACTACTTTTTATATATGATGTGGTGGGTGAATGCGGTAGGGGCATGGGGCTAATGAGAATGGAGTCTGGTAATTGCCTAGTAAAGGTACAGGGTTCTAAGGACTCAACATAAATTACTAACCCTCTGTGTACACTGGGAAAGACGGGCGGTTGATAAAGTATGGATGGATTTTTAGTAAACAGGGTAGCTTGGAGGTGGGGGGGGGGGCTGCACTTCAGACTGCGGGTGACATCTGAGCAAGGGTGAAAAGTCTAGAGCACGTTCTAGGCAAAGCAGTAGGTCTGCTCAAAGTGGAAGTGTGTTACTTGAAAACTGATACATGTTAGAGGGAGAGACGAAAGTCACCACTGGAAAAGGAGACCGGGAAGGAGCCTGAGTCCTGGAGGGCTAGAGTGCCAGACCAGGGTGTGGGATTTTGTTTTGCAGACAAGGGAGTGGTATTGAAACTTCTGCTTGGTATTTATTACCCCAAAACGATTCTCTGAAAACCACGAGCCACCTGATACATTTTTTATTGACGCTGAAATCTTTCCCGAGGAGTTTAAATAGTTGCAGAAGATGTACTCTCTGGCATATTTCAAATATGGGACTGTGAAATACAACTGTTACATCACACTCTGAAACGTATTCAATGAGCTAGAAAAAATAGGAAAATTGGCATCCTTTTTTTTTCCCCTCCACTTTGAATTTCCTTTCTAATTCTGCCACAGCATTTTATCTAATAATTTTTAAGCTTTAAAGTCTTCTATCGATAGATTCTAACCATCCTTCTCTGTATCAAAATTTGTGTATATGTTAAAATGAAAACATTGTGAGCACAAGGCTCTAAGCATTTTTAAAGAACATTTTTAAATCGAATTGCCGTTAAATTACTCCTAGTACGCAATTCATCAAAACAGTATAAATATTTATTTAGCACAAATGTAAGAATTTATTATGATGGCAATCTTTGATGAAATGGATGGTGAGGGAAGCAGGCATGGGAACTCTTTATGCCTTGCTTTGAAAAAGGCAGTTTCAGAAGTCCTTTGTTTGGTGGCCTGAGGGTGTTGGATAAAGGTGAGAGGGAGGTGTGACAGGAGGCCCAGCGTGAAACCTTCACTACAGACAAGTCGTTTTAGGAAAGGGTACAAATGAAAAATGAAGATCTGGAAATAGATTCGTTTTTAAGTGACCCTTGCCTACTAGTCGGTTTTTATCCAGAAACACTGTCCAGCCATTGGAAGATGCACACTTGACACTGTGGTTTTAAGAAAAAAGTGTGACCTCCACAGTGCAGTTACGTGTAGGAGGGAGATACGGCAAAGCGTCCGAGACTTCTAAGGGTTGACTAAGGTAAGAAACACACAGCAACTACTCGGATACAGTGGACGCAGGTGGGAAACTCACCGATTTTGAAACTCCGTAACCAAGCAGGAAAAGGTTGTAATTCTTTGGCAAGGAAATACTGAGCTCATTTTTAAAAATTGAGACATAATTGACATATAACATTATATTAGTTTCAGGTGTACAACATCATGATTTGATATTTATGTATATTGTGAAATAATCGCCACAATAAATCTATTTAACATGCCTCATCAGACGTAATTACCAAGTTTTTTTTCTTATGGTGAGAACTTTCAAGATCTACTCTCTCAGCAACTTTCTCATACAATGCAGTTCTCATAAATACATTCCATGCTGTACATTACATTTTCATGTCTTGTTTAGTCATAACTGAAAGTTTGTGCTTTTTTTTAAGTTTATTTATTTATATTGGAAGAGCGAGGGGGACAGAGAGTGAGACTGAGAACGAGTAGGGGAGGGGCAGAGAGAAGAGAGAATTCCAAGCAGGTTCCACGGTGTCAGCACAGAGCCTGACTCAGGGCTTGAACTTATGAACCATGAGATCATGACCTGAGCCTGAGCCGAGATCAAGAGTCTGAGGCTTAACCGACTGAGCCATCCAGGCGCCCCTGAAAGGTTATATTTTTGGCCACCTTCACCCTTTCACCAACTCCTTCAACCCTCATTCCCACTCCCCTCTGGCAATCACCAATCTGTTCTATCCATGAGCTCGTTTTTTTTGTTGTTGTTGTTTTATTTTTTAATATCACGTGTATGTGAGATCACACAGTATTTGTCTTTCTCTGTTGGACTTATTTCACTTAGTGTAATGTCCTCAACATCTACCCAGAGTATTGCTAGTGGCAGGATTTTCTTCTTATAGCTGAATAATATTCTACTGTATCTACATACACTACATTTTCTTTATCCATTCATCCCTCCAAGGATATCTTCCTTTTTATACGGGAGAGATTTTAATGAACAGTTAACCAAAAAATATTTGTCATCGTTTCAAATATAAAGGACTAACTATAACTATTTCTAAATTCTAGGTGCCTAAAGCTGGTTCTTAAGATAATCAAGATACAAGGCGTTCACATGACAGGTCAAATCCGTTGAAGGGCAGAGGACACTGCTCAAGTGCTATGGTAGTGTTCAATCATACCTCACTTTTGCTGTCCAAAGTAAGATTTTTCTTAAACAAATGAAAACTCCACATTCCAGAAAAAAAAAAAAATCCACATTCACTATTTTGCACATTTTACTATTCATGTCTCTAAATCAACAACCAATAATAAAATGATTAAATTCATTTCTTTTAACTGAACTTTAAAATGTGCAACACGATAAATTCCCACAGTCCACTCCAAAAGAAATGCACCATATTGCATCAGTCAGTAATGAAACAGTTAACTTGTAGCCCAAAGAGAATATGAAAACCGGGTGGTTTCAAATGCAGCTCAACTTGAGAGTCATCTGTGTGCCTAATGTAACATTTATTTCCTGCTTCTATTTTCACAAAGTATTTTGTATTACTAGATATAATTATATATTCTACAGAATGAAAAAGTACAATACGAGGCCTCCTTCAGTCCCATCTGGATATAATAAAGGAATCGAATTTTGAAGTGGCAGGACTATGAAGGGAAATCTCAACCTTTAATCATAACAGAAACAGCTGATTGTCCTTTTTCCTACACTGTGCCACCTACTAATAACTGTTAAGAAAAACACCAGCCACATGTGAGACTCTGAATCAGCGTAGGATCTGAAGAGCCACAGACTGGCTGAATCCGTTTCAAGCTGACTTTACAAAACCCAGTCCAAAGTTGAACCTTTGCAACATTATATGTGGAATGTCCTTTAGGATTCTGATTACGTAGTAGCTGAGTAGCCACATCTGTGATACATTACAAAACCAAAGCAGCTGCCAGTAAAGCTTTTAGTATTTCGAGAACATACACTTTGGGTTTAGTAAACCCTATACTGTCTCCCTAGTCTAAAATTTTACTCCCTTCCATGTCTTTGAGTTTGTAACTACTTTCTCTTCCTTGAGTTAGTACAGATTAATTTATTAGATTATTAATCTATTAATTAGACATGTAAAAAAGTAATAAATAACTTTAAGGGGCTTATTAAAAAGTCATAGAATGAGAAAACTAAGAGATCAAACTGCTTGCTCTCCTACACTACCATTTCCAGGCAAAGATAAAGATTTAACAGATGTCGTAGGATTTGTGGAAGGTCACACCGTTCATCAGGGCTAGAATAAGGGTTAGAACCAACGCCTTCAGGTTTTCAGAACAGTGAGTGCCTTCTTAAATACAACTCTTACAAGTTAAAATTTATGATAGGTTTCCTAATAATTTTTTTTTTACAGACTTAACCAAATTACACCAAAATGCATTCTCACAGTGTGGCTTATTGACTCTGCCATCGTTTAAATATATTTAATATAAATAAAAACTCTGTATTCCAATTTTCTTCATTCTCTTGAATAGGCATTGCATCAACCACACGCTGGAAAAAGCCAGCAACTCACAACCAATCCCAAACAATTCCGCACGTAGGGGAGGATTAAATACTGGGTCATTTGTTGAAGGGTCTTTATTATGTCCCATTCAAAATCTATGTGAGAGAAAAGTGGCAAGACTCATACATGGCTGGCAATTTTTCTACAGCCAAACACATGTTAGCCAGCAATTCCACTCCTCAAGTGTAAACCCAAGAGAAATGAGCATATACGTCCACCAAAAGCCACAAATGATAACATTCGTGTAAGCTTTGTCCGTAATAGCTGAAATCCAGAAATCATCGTGATATTCAACAGGAGAATGGCGGGGGGAAAAATGTGGTGTACTGGCATGACAACGGAGAAAAACAAACTCCCCATACACATGGCAACACGAATGCCTCTCCCAGACATGCTGTTCAGCAAAGGACAAGATGGCGGCAACACAGAGGAGGCCCCGTGAACACTGGCATACCTCGGTCTCTGCTCACAGTGACTCGTCACCTGGGGACCAGTCCTCCCGCCGTGGCCCCTGGAGAGCCTCACACTGCCCTCACAAGTCCCACTCCGCTCCCTCCACAGACAGCTTTCTCCTTCCCCAGGAGGGCTCCAGAATTCAATTCGCTCAGTCAATCACAAGGTGTCTGAGGAGGAAATACTTACAAGGTGGGAACACCTGATCCAAAAGCCACCTTCATCCAGGAAAATGAAAAATAAGTCCTGTACTTTCAGATCTGATGCATTGTTTTAAAGGTAAAATGCCAAAATTCCTAGAAGATAACAATAATACCACCTCATAACTGCTGAGCACTTCCTGTGTTGGGTACTGTCCTAAGCATTCTACGTTCATTAAGACTCCATTGCTCCAGCGAGGTTCCTGTATCCCAGACTTAAACAAAATATTACATTTATATAGTATCCCACAAAGCACTGTTGGTACATTGTCTAATAGTCTTTGTACAGGGTGACTGCTATTATGCCCCTGTTGATAAGTGAAAGCATCAAAACCTGGAGAAATGTAAAAGTTTCAAATCAGCACTGCATCTGGGACCATGTCCAAGAATGGCCCCGACACCTGCCGATCAGCAACACTCAGGACTGCCTCTGAGTTCTAAAATCAGGAATGCCTGCTTGAGCCAAGAGAACAGAGGCCCATAAGATACACCACACTGAGGTCCCCGTATTAATTCATGGGCAACACATGCTGGAAGCAGGAGATGTACCTGAAACTGAAGAAACGAACAGAAGTGAAGGTGGGCTAGGCCAGTGGTAAGAGAAAGGGGAACAGAACTAGGTTTATGTTTATCGTGTTTTCTTTTGACAACTGCTTTGCTGAAATAGCAAGGACTTTGAGAAGAAGAGAAATATTAAAGAAACTTCGGGGCTTCCACGGTACACCTGACAGTAAACCAAAGAGGGGCCGGTGCCTCGAGAGACAGAGGCTCACTAAGGGCACAGAGTGCGCCCCAAGCCTGGTGTGGTTGGCAGTGAGTGCTAAAGGGAATGTGTCTGAAGCCCCACGGTGCCGGCCACCAAAACGGTCCCTGGTGCTTCTCCAGGGCCACAGGTGCAGGGACAAGTGGAGTCCATCTGCAGGGTGATCATCTCTTGAGCAACAGAGAGATGTTCGGGATATGGCTTTCTGTCAACTTCACTTTCACACTGTGTTATTTGCGATATGAAAAGCACTTACGAGTGCGGAGGGCCATGCGATCCAAAAGAATGTTTCTTTCCCTCAGGTTTTGGGTGGAGGGTGCAAGTCAAGGTAACTGAGTCCCCACATTTGTTACAGAAGCAGGAAGTCTTTGTGTTCCAGGCCTCATGGACAAAGGCTTCCACACATATGACGCAAACTTCGAACCAGGTGTTGAGATGATCAGTCCACACCAGATAATGAAATGGCACTTTCTAAATGCCATTTTTGTTCTTCTAAGTTTTAGCTTACATCAAGTAAAATGACGCTGAAAAGATCTTAGAAGTCTCAGAATTAGAAACCAAATGGAAATTTTAAATCTGTCTCGTTTAGTGCAATCCCCTCAAAGTGGTGTTCCCTTTTCAGAAAGACTCGAGACTCAACAAAAGGGCCACACTGATGACAACACGGATCCAGGTGCAGGTTTTTCTACTCGTGTGAGCACTTCAATACAATCACAACCCGTTCAAGTTGGAAGAATAATAAATAAAAACATCACAAAGATATTTGAACAAAAATGTCGGGAATACAACCGAGACATTTTAAAATTTGTGTGTACTGTGACCGTAAAACAATGTGCTGCACATTTTTAAATGACTCATTAATTCCTGGAGTTAACTACCTCTGGATTACCTGTATTTTCTGGTGGCTTACTGCAAATTCCAGAGTTTATAGCTATTAGTTGCCAGTTGCGTATCTTTTTTAGTTTAGTAAATCTGCATCAACAGCAAACATCTTCTTGTCGATTAACAAACGCCTAATCAATTGATATGCAAAGCTTTCTGCAAGACTACACAGATGATGGAACATGACAGTGTTGTGAAGGGGCATCATTATCAAGAAAACAAAGCATTTTTATGGATCAAGACCAACTGCAACTTCAACAACATACAAGATCGTGATTGTGGAAGTTGAATTATCTATTAGAATAGAAATAACAAAATACTATTTGATATGATTTCTAATAAAAGAATCAATTAAGAAGGGAGAGAGAGAGAGAAGCAACCAACCATCACAGTCAAGTTCAGCCTATGTATGCCACATTACCTTCTATGTGGTGCCCAGAGCTACGAGTGTCTAATGAGGTATACATTTTATCTCTGTGCTTTCCGTGAGGGTGATGTTTGTTACAGGCCACTGAGAGACTCAATTAATAGTGATCTTTGGCTGTCAATAACTTACTAATGACATGAGCTCCTCCTCAAAAGCGTTAGGAGGGCAGATGGCACCGTAAGTGATTGACGGCACCTTTGACACGGAACACAAAAATTAAGCAAGAAAATGGACTAACCCAATGCACTAATGGCCTGCCAGATATACAGGCAGTCCATTTCAAGGCATAAATAATATTTATGGACATCAGAAGGAATGGCAGAGTAAAGACCTCTGAAAATCCTCTCCTCCATGAAAGCAATGAAGATAGGGACAAAATGGTCAAAAATCACTTTTTTCAGAATTCTAGAAATTAACTGAAGGCTTGTAGCAATCTGGGTAGCCTTTGTTCAAGAAAAATGGAGGACTCTTGGTAAGAATAGAGAACTATGAGGCATTTTAAACCTGCCCTTTTCTTATCTCCCACTCCCCAGCTCTGAAGTAGCCTTGAAAACCAACAGCCTTTAATCATGGTGAAAAGCAGCAGCCGGGCGGCCACTGGAAGGGACAAAAGACAGTTAGAGCTCCTTCAAAGCCTTGTTTCAAGAAAACTGTCATTATCTGATCTGTCTAGTGGTTCTATGGAAGACTCTACTCACTCAGCTTGCTTATTTAACCTGACCTGGCACTCACCCAGTGAAAATAGCCTTTTTCCCAGGGGCATTTGTCAAAAATAATCAGCTGCAATTGTTTAACATCAGGGCTGCCTGAGGCTGTGAATAAGTTAGGGCAAACAATAAATAAACCAAAAAGCTTAACAGGAAAAGCCAGGGAATGTGATGTCCAGATGGGGCGTTGGAAAATCCTAACATATTATGGGGATTCTAGAAGGCCATATGCATGCATAGGACTATGTGTATGTCCAGGTTGTGCATGTGCTCAGTGAAGACCTAAGAAGCCCTTCAGCTCTCACCTCTACCTAAACCTCAAGTTTTGCACAAACAGCAAATAAAGGTTAAGAGAGAGATGTAAGCACCCTGACTGAGCTGACAGGACATGCGACAACATTCTCCCATGTTGAAGACAGAGACTGATGGGTTCTAGGCACTTAACAAAATCTCTAACCATCAGCTGATGGATAACCTAATCGGGTAGAGACTCCCACCGTTCACACATGACAAAAAGTATAGACTTTACTGAATTAAGAAAAGTCACTCAACAAACAACAACAAACCGTGGGGAAAGAGGAGTATGTGATTTCCAGAGCTTCCACACTATATTTAAATGTTTGTTTAAATGTCTAGCTTTCAACAGAAAATTATAAAATATGCAAAACAACACAGGGGAGAAAGCAGCCAATAGAAACTGTCCTGGCAAAAGCCCAGTTGTACTTACTGGCCGACTTCATTTATTTTTTAACTTTTTAATGTTTGTTTATTTCTGAGGGACAGAGAGAGGTAGAGCATGAGTGGGGGAGTGGCAGAGAGAAAGAGGGAGACACAGAATTCAAAGAAGGCTCCAGGATCTGAGTTGTCAGCACAGAACCCGATGCAGGGCTCAAACTCACAAACCATGAGATCATGACCTGAGCTGAAGTCTGACACTCAACTGACTGAGTCACCCGGGTCCCCCCTTACTGGATGACATTAAATCATCATTTTAAATATATTCAAAGAAGTAAAAAACAAAACAAAGAAAGAACTGAAAGAAAGCTTGAGAATAATGTCTCACCAAATAAAAAATATCAACATTGAGATAGAAATTAAAAAAGAGGCAGATAGAAATTCTGGTAAGAAAAGTACAAGAATGGAAATAAATTCACTAGAGGGGCTCAGCAGGAGATCTGAGCAGGCAGAAGAAGAAATCAGCAAACCTGAAGACAGGTCAGTTGAGATTACCTGGTCTCAAGAAGAGAAAAATAAAAATAAATATAAAAATAAAAATCAACAGTGCCTCAGGAGTCTGTGGGTACCATTAAGCATACCAACATACACATAATGCGAATTCCAGAAGGAGACGGGGGAAATAGGCAGAAAGAATATCTGAAGAAATAATAGCAAAAAGTCTCACAACTTTGAAGAAAAACTACACATTCTAGAAGGTTTAAGTAGGACAAACTCAAAGAAATCTATCCGTAGGCACTGCACAATCAACCTGTTGAAAGACAAGGAGAGAATCCTGAGAGCGCCAAGAGAGAAGCAGCTCACCATGTATCAGCAATGCTTTAAATAAGATTAACGGCTGATTTCAAATCAGAAATGACAGAGGCCAGAAGGCAGTGGGAGGACATAAAAGTGTGGCTGAAAGGAAAAGACCATTAGTCAGGAATTCTAGATCCATAGAAGTCATCCTCCAAAAAAAGAAGAAAAAATTAAGACATTCCCAGATAAACAAAAACTGAGACAACACGTCGCTAGCAGACCCATATGAAAAATACTAAACAAAGTTCAGGCTGGAACGAAAACACACTAGACAGAAACCACGTTCCATGTGAAAAAATACAGAGCACAGGGGACAAAAACTATAAAGGTAAATGTAAAAGACAGTATAACGTGGTTTTCATTTGCAACTCTTGCTTTTATCTTGCACAAAGCACTAATTAGAAGTGTGCTGATGAACATACCTTGTACAAAGATATAATCTGTATGATAACAATAGCACAGAAGGGGAGAAGGAACAGGTATACATAAAAGTGAAGTTTTTTATATACTAGTATAAAGTTGGGATTAAGTCAAATAGATTGTTATAAATTAAGATACTAACTGTAATCTGAAGGCATCCACTAAGAAAATACACACACACACACACACACACACACACACACAGATTTATATAAATCAAACAAGGGCATTAAGACGGCACACTACAGAATGTCTGTTCACCACAAAAGAAGGCTGTTGTGGATCGCACCATGTCTCAAAAAAGATATATTGGAGTCATTACCCCTAGTACCTGTGAATATGATCTTAGTTGGAAACAGGGTTTTTGTGGATGTAATCAAGTTTAAATGAGGTCACAATTAAGGTAGGCCCTAATTCGATGACTGGTGTCCCTCTAAGAGGAAATTCGGACACAAGGAGAAGACCATGCAAAGAATGACATAGAAACTGCAGTGATGCGTCTACCAGCCAAGGAATGCCCAACTCTGCCAGCAACCACCACAGGAGAAAGAAAGAAAACAGATTTCCAATTCAGAGCCTCCAGAAGGGAACTAAGCCTGTCACCACTTTGACTTTGGACCTTTGGCCTCCAAAACCGTGAGGGAAAAAATATGTGTTATTTCAAGCAGCCTCGTTTGTGGTAATTTGTTCCATCAACCTTAAGAAACTAACACATGAGCAGTAATAGAAGAACAGAGGAACAGAAAGCAAGAATTTGTTGAGAGAGAAAAAAAAGGAAGGCTGAAAAATATAGTAATAAATTAATTAAATGATTAACGTTTTAAGTTTCAGTTGATCAGAATGTAGGCTGATACTGCACATGGCACTGTATATTAAGAGTTGATATAAAGTTTGCTTTTTACATTTATTTTATTTATTTATATTTTTTAATAGATTTTTTTTATTTGGGGGGGAGAGAGAGAGAGAGAGAGAGAGAGAGAGAGAGGAAGAGAGGGAGGAGGGAGACAGAATCCCAAGCAGGCTCCAAGCTGATGTGGGGCTCAATCCCAGGACCCTGGGATCATGACCCAAGCTGAAATCAAGAGTCAGATGGTCGCTTAACTGACTAAGCCACCCACGTGCCCCTAGATATATTTTAACATGTAGTTAGGAGAGTTATTTCTTTGTTGCCATATATTAGAGACAGACTTATTCAACAGTATTTTCTGTAATCAAACATTGCTTTACATGTGGCAAACTTTCCAGGGATTTTTAAAAACACACAAAAATACATACCATAAAAAGAGACAGAATAGATTTTTCCCTTTAAATAGATGAACAATTAATTCAAAATTACTTTCAACATTACAGTTTGATTTTCTCCGTCCCACGTGCAATACCTCTAATCCTGAAAATGGTTCATCACACGTGGACTATTGATGCCCATTTAAATCCACCTGAGAGTTTTGCTATGTAACACACAGATAAAGTAGTGCTTAATAATAATAGTAACTTTAAAACCCTTACATTTCCAAATTAGGGCACAATCATTATTTACTGTTAAATGACATTACAGAATTGGAGACTTCAACTGGAAAGCTTAACATTTTCACGCCAATTATTATTGTGGTACGCAAAGGAAGACGTGGGGAAAAAGAACAGATGCATTCTGGACCGGGAAGCAACACACAATTTACTAAACTAGAAATAAATAGCAGCAAACTAAGAAACTGCACTTTGCTTTCTGAAAAATATGCAGAATGTCACTCTACTATTCCATGAACCATTAACTTCATTACCAACCTTTCTGTTCTACACCATGAATCATCTGAAAATTCCATTACCCACCTGATATAAAATATGAGGATTTCATTTTACTAAGTGCTGAATTAGCAAGTGCCTAAGGTAGCCTTTCATAGGCTATCAGAGCAAAGAAATCAATAGAGAAATATCCTGGAATCAAAACGAAAGTGTAAAGGAATGTCCACTGATTGCCTTATGTGTTAGCTGTTCTCGGTGCTTATAAAGGAAAGTCAAAGGCAGCTTTTCTCAACGGTTTCAGCATAAGTGACTTCCTAAATTAATGAGGAAGATAAAGCCCACAGATGGTGTATTGTGCAGCTTGAACTATACTAATTTTGACAGGTGACATGGAAGCCTTCTCAGCTACTCCTGTGAAATTAAGGATTCAGGGGAATGGCAATGTGAAATGCCTTTTAAGATGCAAATTAAACCACATACATATCTAATGCCCTCCTTTATAAACTGAAATGTACACAGGAATACTAAAAAGAGCGAATGGGAATATTTGTATCCCACAACTGAAATATGTAAATCTCCAGGCTTCTTAGGTATTCTAGAATATTCTAGAAGTATTCTGGAAAGTATTTAGTATATATAATTTCCACTGTATATAATTTTCAATATATACAATATATAACATATTACATATTATATATATCTAACATATCATATATATATCTAATTATATAATTTCTAATATGTACATTCATAAATGTATGTTTATGTATGTACATATGTATGTTTTAAACTATTTTGCTTTATTAAAAGATATATATACATAGAGACATGGTTCCATATATTTGACAATGGCATCAGTTTCATTATAAAGCGTTTGCTGGGGACTTTTCACTTAACATCTTTTTTTTCTTTTATGTTTATTTATTTTTGAAGGAGAGAGAGAGAGCAAGCAGGGGAGAGGCAGAGAGAGAGGGAGGCAGAATCCCAAGCAGGCTCCACACTGTCAGCCCAATGTGGGAGATCATGACCTGAGCAGAAACCAAGAGTTGGATGCTTAACCAACCGAGCCACCCAGACACCTGTTCACTTATTGTCATGACACGTGTTTTACGTTTACGTACTCCTCTCAGGAAAATGATCATCTCTTTTGGGAATAAATATGCACATGTCATTGGATTTCATGAGCAATCTTCACAATTTTAGGCCAATGGCAAGGGGAAAAATGAGATAAGAGAATGAGAAATATGGATAGCTTTTACTACACAGTCGATTAAAGCATCTTATGGTAACCAAAAATGATCTGATGATATACATTTCCACAGTGGGTCCAGACTCTCACCTCTGCTATCTGGTAATTTAGAAGGTAGAAATGAGAACCACAGTGAAGTCCACAGTGTAGGCCTCTATACATTATTGATGGCCACATAAATAGAATTTTTAAACAATGCATTTTCCATTGTGCTTCCCAGGAAGACAGAGGTAGCCAATACTTTCAACACGAGGAACATTCATTCATCCACAAAATAGTTCATTTTCCCCTGAAAACCTGGGACAATAAGCATAAATAAAATTCCTGATGAAACCTTTGGAGTCTGTTTGCTATGAGGGCAGCAACAAAGAGTCGTCTGTTGAGATCACGTCTATCTATTTACGAGTTCATTTCTTTTCTGGGTCCTTGGGTCTGCATGTAATCGTGAGGCTTAATCACCCAGACGGAATATTATAGACTGAGACTGTAGTAAGAAGCAATAAACTATGGAAATTTTTCTGAGGGGCTGCTGGGTTCAAGAAAAGCTTAGGCTTCTTACACAGGCCTGGAGCTACGAGGCTGAAACCTGGCACGGGAACAAATGAGGATCGCAGGAACGAACAGGCTGGGACACAGGTGTGGGTAGAGATGGAAGTGTCTGAGGCCCAACTGAAACTCTGCCGATGTGCAGACCCAGCATGTCCAGGAGGCTACAGAACTGGAAGTAGGGAGGGGCCCGCCATCATGGTTATGCAGAGCAGCAAGTTAATTTCATCTTCTATCACAAGTGGTCAAGTCCTTCGGCAAAGGGAGCTGGGGCCTGCCCTCCATCCTTATCTTCCCCTGCAGAGGGGCTCTCTGAATTAGGCTCCAGGGGAAGCCAGATCAACTTTTTATTCTGGATATGAATCCTTTTAGTATTTTTAATGCAGGTTCCCCACCCCCCACCCCCAGATTTTCAGACAGTAACAAACTTTGGCTTCCAGTTTCAGAGGTGTCACTGACCTCTTGAAATTCGCAAAAGCCAGGTTAGGAATGAAGTAAAGTGCCAATGATTATAACTGGCCAGAAAACGGGTGTCAACAGTCAGATCAAACTGCACACTGACGTCCCAAAGCTAACTGTGGATGGCAGAAATAGATTTCTCCTTTCCATTTCCTTGCTCAAAACAAATCATCTAGCCTGTCCTTCCATTTGTCAAAGGGGGGAAATATCTTGATACAACTGCACAAAGTCTATTTGCATATTTTTCTATTATGTTGAAAAGCATAAGCCTTAAGGAAAAATAACTTTAATGGTCCCCATGTGAATTACTGACTTCAGTTTGGAAATTCTGCTCTGCTTTGATGAAACAGAAATACAGCAAGTACTGAGTTTGCTACATTATTTTGAAACTAGGAGGCATTTTTAAAAAGTCTGCCAGGCCAAACATGTTAATTAATGTTCATAAATTACTATGTGGCATATTTACTGTCTTTTACCAGATAAATTAATTCTGATAAATATACAATTAGGTTAGACTAATAAGATCATTGAAGTAGAAGTAAATATACAAAAATCAAGGGTAACAGAAAACAGATTTGTTAGTGATTACAAGACTTCTCAACCAAACACGGATGCAACATTTTAAATATCACTTATTTATGATATATGTTACATAATATAACATTGTAATAACATAAATACACCAAATGTAAATCTTTTAAAAATCTACACATTTTAACTGAAGATAAATAAAAGGTAGGATAGTATCCTGTGAATATAGCTGTATTTTTAGCGATATTTTACAGAATAATATAAATGGAAGAATAAGTAGCTTGATGTGTTCATACTTTGAACGTAGGAAAGTCCTTAATAACAAGCATCTGCACTCCAGAGTCATCAACTTACCCTCTCTGGACCAGGCTGTAAGTGATGTACTAAAATTCTGATACAATTTTAAGACATACAGGAATCTTAAGGTTATTTTAAATTATTCCTAACCCAGGGAGAACCAGAATAGCTTAGATAAATAAAATCCACAGATTCCTTACCAGTCAACAGCTTTCACATCTTTTCCTTAGCAGCCAACCCATAAAATGAAAAACAAGACAAATTGTCTGATTTTAATTTCTCTTCCTTGACCATCCGCTGCGGACTTCTCTGATGGAGATTAGAAAAAATGAGTGAAAGGGAAGACGCAGGAAGGAGAAGAAAGAAGCTAAGAGACTAGATAGTCTACAAACTCAGTAATCATACAGTGAGCTCATCTGCTCCAGGTAGTTCTAAAGAGCTTACCTAACATTCTGCTCTCTTAGCAGGGCAAAGAAATAAAATGCACCCGAGATGGATTCTCCCTCACCATCTAGTACCCCCTCACAGAAAAGTGACACGTTAAGTGAGGCACACAGGTAACAAGCATCCACAAAGCCTTCTAAAACTAGATGCTCTGCACGGATATGAAGATACTTCAACAGACGTGAGACGTGCAGTCAAGGAACGTGGAGGTACCACACCATCCAGCACACGTTCACTGGGTGCATGTTATCACCGGCACTGAAGAGCAAACACGTGAACAAGGCAGCCTCTCCCCAAAAAGGACAACAGTTTTGTTGGATTTGCATGTAAATAAGTCATCATCATCGGAGAGCACCATGCTGCGTGCCCTCAGAGATGCGTTGGACGGAGTCCGACAAAGCAGGGAAGGAATCTGGGAAGCATTTGGAAAGACTCTGTGAAAGATGCAGTGTGGTAGAAAGCATTTTAGAATCAGACAAGATAAGAAACCAGTTCAGCTGCTAACTACTCATAGAATTTGACCAATAATTAAACTTTTTAAGACTTGGCTTTTAAATCGATAAACTAAGGCCAATAATAAGCTATATAGGTAGCTTATTTTAAGAAGGTAAAGAGATAATGTGTATAAGGCAATCAGCGTGGTTTCTTGAAAATAACGAGCACTTGATGAACTGCACTGATGTTATTATTATGCAGTCTTGAAAAAAAGCACCAGCTATTTCTGGTGTCTGATTAGTGGTAGCCATTGTATCACCGCCATTGAGCTCATTGTGCCCTGTTGGGCTCACATGTATTATGTTGTCTGAATTATAATACCTTAGCTGTGGGTTCCCGACAACCAGGAAGGCAACACTAAGATAGGCTGTTTCAAGAGGGGTCAAATTCACAAGCCACACTGCTTTCTGGAAGATCAGAGTTCATTCAAGAAGAATATGCCCGGGTTATGACCTTAGCAATATCAATTAGCAAGAAAACACATAGGGAAAATATCTCTTATTTGCCACGATAGGGGCAATATACTAGCCAGCACATGCAGTAGCAAATAGTAGCACATCTGATTACCTCATTTTTTTTTTTATTTTACTCTAGAGAAAGAGAGAGCATGAGCAAGAAGGAGAGAGGGGCAGAGGGGGAGGGAGAGAGGGAGACAGGGAGGGGGAGAGGGAGGGGGGAGAGAGAGAGAGAGGGAGAGAGGGAGGGGGGACAGATTGAGAGAGAGAGAGAGACAGAGACAGAGACAGAGAGAGAGGTGATCTTAAGCGGGCTCCATGCTCAGCAAGGAGCCCGACAAGGGGCTGGATTCATGACCTGAGCTGAAATCAAGAGTCGGACACTCAACCGAGACACCCAGGAGACCCGGATTAACTCATTATTACCAACTGTCATCACATGGTAAGAATGGAATGAGAAAAAGTAAAGATTTCAGGAGTATGAAAAACCCACAGTATACAGGAGGCATCACAGGGTACTAAGGGGTCAAGACAATGGGGAAGCCCTGGAAGAAGGCACCTTAAGGATGCTGTATGTCAAGCTGCACAGTGTATCTTTATCCTGTGGGTAATGGACAGGCACTGCAGACTTTAAGACCAGGTGAGATAGATTTCAATCCATTTTTTAATCTATTGTTTTGACCTCATATCTATATTTAGTAAGTAATACATAAGCTTATAATTATGTTTCTTCAATCAGGGTATTTTTCCAAGATACATATGTGTATGTATATATGTTTGAGGTATCTCTTTGCTATATCATTGTTTAAAATTAATCTCATATTATTTTTTTATGGCAGCAATAAGCTAAAATTAGGGCTTATAGATGTTCCAAACAACACATCACTACTTGCCTGCCTGTTAAGGATTAAGAATTCTCCTTCCCTTCCTTTTATTCACCCACATTTTTCAACATCTATTATATAAAGGGTTACACATGATACTAAACTTCTTTTAAAGTAGGATCCACATCCAAAGTGGGGCTTGAACTCATGACCCCAAGACCAAGAGTCGAATGCTCTACTGACTGAGCCAGGGGCATCCCTAGACTCTTGATCAAACCTTAGAAATGGACCCTATGCTAACTCTAATATGCATCTTCTGTTCCTATGGAGACTAAATAAGAAGTAATATCAACAGATCTATTTTTCCACACCACACTTTCAAAAGATTATTTTTTAAATGTTCATTTATTTATTTAATTTATTTAAAACAATTTTTTTAATGTTTATTTTTGAGAGAGAGAGTGTGAGAGAGAGAAAGAAAGCGAGCAGGGGAGGGACAGAGAGAGAGGGAGACAGAGAATCCAAAGCGGGGTCTAGGCTCTGAGCTGTCAGCACAGAGTGTGACATGGAGCTTGAACTCATGAATGGTGAGATCATGACCTAAGCTGAAGCGGGATGCTTAACCAACTGAGCCACCTGGGTACAGCTGATGTTTATTTATTTTTAAGAGAGAGAGAGCGCGCAAGCAGGAAGGGACAAAGAGAGAGGGGGACAGAAGATCCCAAGTGCGCTCTATGCTGACAGCAGAGAGTCCTATGCGGGGCTCGAACCCATGAACCATGAGGTCATGACCTGAGCCGAAGTTGGACGCTCAACTGACTTAACCACACAGGCGGCCCCACATCATACTGTTAAATAATGATGGAAACTTTGATATTTTCCCTTAAATGATTTCCTCTTTAAATAAATAGTCTAAATAAATAAGTTGTTTAAACCAACAAGCAACAAGCAAGCAAGCAAGCTGGTAAAAAGGGTTTTAAGAAAGATCGCCCAAGAGTCAGGAGAATATGAAGTAAACGGAACAATGGGGAAAGAAAACAGCCCAGCGAAGCGCTCTACAGTTGAAGTCTGAAGCAGGAAGCATCTTGCAGAAACATAAGAAGGCGTGGTCCTACAAATACAATTCTCAAGGAAACATTACTGTCGGGACAGTAAGGCATCTGAGTAGTTATTTGAAGAGTGGGTTTCTTTTATCCACACAGTTTTAAATGACATCACTGTCTGTCATTCACTGGTGTTATTTTTTGTTTCCATCTTTTGTCTTGTTTTCTCTTTTTTTTCTTATTTGGAGAACTCTCTTTAGGTAAGTTCTGTGATTTCAGCAGAGCACCCCAGGCTTACCGTGAGGGAAATGGGGACATACAATGTATCAGCCCGCAGGGGCTGAGGATCACCAGGTTGGCCTCCTCTTCTAGAGGTCCTAGTTCACCCTGCAAAGCCTGAGAAGCCTCCGCAGCTCACTTATCTTGCCTGTTACATAATGGACGATGTGTTTGGAGAATACTGCAAGCTCCGGGCTCTCCCACTCAAGGAGATGAGAAGAACCACCAAAGCCAAGGTGAAAAGACCCTGTCAAAGTGTCAAAGGAAGACTGTGAAAGCTCTTATTTTCAGATGGCATGGGTCTTTGATTCTTGCACACCTCTGTTTCATTTGCTCTATCTTCCTTTGGATTGCTCTCTCCCTTGGTGTGCTCCAATATGACTGGGTTACTCCCAGCTTATCACGTGCACGGGAGGGAGTACCTCTCATTGGGATAAACTGTCACCCTTGAAGTTCATTTACTTTGCCATCTTCTGTGGCCTCTTCTGACCAGAATGTTAAGACCTGAAAGTTCAAGGCTACAGAGTGGGCTCTATAATTTATTTTATGAAGAAGGACATTCCTTTATTCATTCTTTATTTGCTTGCTTATTGAACCACCACTGGAAGGGTACATCCAGGCATGGATATGATAAAGTCCTTGCCTTGTGAAGATAACAATATAGGAGGGAAGGCCAACACTATAGATCGCTTGAAGCAAGAATTTTATTTTATTTTATTTTATTTTATTTTATTTTATTTTATTTTATTTTATTTTATTTTATTTTTAATGCTTTTAAAAAAATGTTTTAATGTTTGTTTATTTTTGAGAGAGAGAGAGAGAGGGAGACAGAGTATGAGTGGGGGAGGGGCAGAGAGAGACAGAGACAAAATCCGCAGCAGGTTCCAGGCTCCGAGCTGTCCGCACAGAGCTTGACGTGAGGCTCCAACTCATTAGCTGTGAGATCATGACCTGAGCCGAAGTTGTACGCTTAACCAACTGAGCCACCCAGGCGCCCCATTTTTGTTTCTGGTTTTGTTTTTTTGAGGGGGCTGGAAGCAGCAGAGAGAGAGGGAGACACAGAATCCGAAGCAGGCTCCAGGCTCTGAGCTGCCAGCACTGAGCCTGACACGGGGCTTGAACTCACCAACTATGAGATCATGACCTGAGCCAAAGTCAGATGCTTAACCAACTGTGCCACCCAGGCACCCATGACAAGAATTTTAAAAAGGAAACACCATGACAATCAGAACCTGTTATCACTCTAACTATAATCTATGAACTAAACATCTGGTGTTTTCCCCAGTAAAGTGTAAAGCTATGTTCATGGCACCTCCTGTTGATTTTTAGACACTGCCCTGGAGCATCTACCTGGAGATCAACTACAGCACTACTTTAGATATCGAGCACTAGGATTTGCTATAAATGTACCGTTCCTTTCTGCAACCTTGAAATTAATTAAAGTACTGAATTTATTCCAAGAGGTACTTTATTTAGTCATCTCGGAGCCAATACATGATATCCCCCCTCATGCATGAACTTCCCTGATTGTAGCTACTATGGTTCCCTTAATTCTTGATGAGACTCTCCTTAATGCACACATCTAGCGTATCGCTTGGTGTATACCTCACATTTACTGCAAACCTCACATTTATTGCTACAGCTGTTACCATGTTTGATCTTTATAGAGAGTCACTTGCTTTTTTTCAAGTGTTGAGTCAAAGAGTTACGTATAAATTGACATGCCTGCAATTTATCTTTAAGTAGCAAATCTTAACTGTCCCACATTGTCCAAAGTACCAAAGTTAACCTATAAATCATATACCTTTACTAGAAAGATACGGCTAGAAATATGTGAATAACAAAACTGAAATTGCTAAATTTCTTCATTAAATATTTATAATTAACAATCAGACTGCTACCAAATCTGTTTTCAGAATTTCTAAAACACATTCTCAGTATTAGGGAGGCTCTTTAAGCACAACTTCAACAAGTATAGGCTTCGAATCAAATCAACAGAAAACAATCTTTTGAATCACTGAATATTCATTGGGATTTATGCATCAAATTTCAGCAGCCATACTTGCTTTTAGATTTTTGGAATGTTATTTTTCTGTACAAACTAACTGCAAAGAACACAACCGATAAAAATATAAGTGACTTGTTTCTATACTTTGCACATGATTTTCCTACAGCAGTTATTAGATTTCTTATCCATAACTCTGGGTCCGATATAATTATTTTATTTCTCAAACAGCCATCATGGATCCTAGCATGTACTTTTTCATTTAAATGATTGTTTGCCTGTCCGTGTTTCTTGCTCATATTTACCGTGGCGTTTGTCATTGAGATACCACCTAGCAGTACATATGCCCATTTTTCCAGCTTAACGGTAAGCTCCTTGAGGGTGAGCACCTGACCCAGGGAAGGGATACAAGTGAACCCAGGTGTCCCCCATGACCTCAACCCCTTATTTTTCCACAGTGACCACAAAAGAATCAAGGGAAAGAACATCAAACTCTGTCACTCTTTGTTTCTATTCCATCCCTTCACTATCTCCAGACAAAGGGAGGAGATTTAAAACATCCTCAGACTTCCAGCCCAGTCCCCTTCCTGATGTGCCTAACAGCAGCTCGGATAACGTGTTTGCAACAGTTTGTGGAATTAATGCAATGTATTAGCACCCCAGAACCAGGCCGGGGTACCGAGTGGGGGAACCGAGGCAAATTTATGCGATGGAAGACTGAAGAGCTACAAAGAAGAAACAAAGAACTTTGACAAGATGGCAAGTGCTGGAGAAGCCAAGCAAAAACGGGGTGTGCAGACTGACAAAGAAGAAGACTTGAAATTCTCAACTCATTCTTAGTAATGTGGGACTACAAAAAAAAAAAAAACAAACAAAAAACGTGCAAGAGGTTTTCAATGTAACCCATGTGATGATGCTGATGCCGCCACATTGTCTGGACTGGTTCGTGTCTGTGTCAGCACGGAAAGGGGTTCGTGTCTGTGTCAGCACGGAAAGGAGTGCTTCTCCTTACCTCCAGATGCTCTAAAATATAGGGGGGATTCGTCATGCCAAGCCTCAGCATTGCTCCCCGAGGGATCACTTCGACCAGTTTCCACAGCAGTGCGGGGAGATTGGTGCCAATGTCTCTGCCATAAGCCCCCGTGTCTTCACTGGTCAACCATATCTCACAGACGCCCTCTGTGAATCAAAGGAGATAATTAACAAATCTGTTTCCTTCATCATACAGCTGCTCACTCTTTTTAATGCAGTATTACTCAACACCATTATGCAGGCAGTCTGGGTATTCAACTGCAGAGAAAAAGCAGCTTACCCCGTGGTGGCACTGGGTTATTAAGTTCATTTTCTGAACACCAGAGAGTTACAACAAGGCTGTAAATTATCAGTGCGTCCTATGGAGTGATTAACATTCACAGCCAATCAGTTCAACCGCGCTTCCTCCAAAGCACTTTGATCAGGACGAGAGCTACAATCCCATCACAATGGACACCTATTTTATGGAGCACCGTAAGCCTTGGAACTGAAACAGTCACTCTACAGAATGGGCACTAGCAGGACTGAACTCACTAATCAGTCTGTGACCAGCCCAAAGAAAAACGTCAAGTGTGGTTCAGGTTTAACTCACAAATTATTAATTATGAGATAACCCATTTCTCCTGCAGTAACTATTCTAATTTGTTTTCTTTATTCAATTAAGAATAGAGTGCACTGCATTGCTGCGTTCAAAGAAGTTGGTTGCTGTATAAACTGAGTATTTGGGTCGAAAAACCTGTTTACTGACAGCTGGCATCCTATTTTCCATCAATCAGACTTGAGGAGAATGTGGACAATGTATATATGTTTTGTTGTCATCGTTACTATAAAGAATCCCGACTTCAAATATTATGGCCTGCAATAACATCCTCCCAAAAATCAAAAAGAAATACATCTGGATAACCTAGTATTATTTAAAATGAATAAAACAGAGCAGGAGCCACCCAGGTTTTCAGAACCTTTCTGAAAGCATATTCGATTAAAGGATTAGCCTATTTTAAAAGGCCAAGCGATTCTCACAAAGCTAAGACCAACAGTCAAATAGCCCTGTGAAATTTGCTCATGCTAAAGTGATTTGTTGCTTCAGAACATACCTCAGCACATACACAAGGGCCAGAAATACTACAGCCTGACCCGAAAATATAAATGTCTAGAAAGAGCCTTCAAATTATCACTTAAACTGTCTCTAGCTGATGGAAGAGAAGAATTTCAAAAATACATTTAAATACTCCGAGCCAAGAGCAACAAAAAACAAGACACACGACTTTTAGGTAAATGTGAACTTACAAACTTACAGGAAAGAGTAAAGATCTTCCCTCTCTTTAATGTGTTCCACAGAAATGGACAGATAGACATGAAGTTGAGATCTCCAATAACTATTCTTTCCTTAAGGTAAGAGATAGATTTACTTTGTAAACAAAACAAAACAAAACAAAAAACGCTAGCCAAACCATATAAAAACATGTTCACTTTTCTCTATTTGTCTATCTTTCTGAGACAGGCACATCCTCATTCACACCCACACAACACAGAAAATACTAGAAAAGAAATAAAATTTTACTTCCCTGAAATTAAAGAATCAATAACTTAACATAGAGAACAGGAGGTATCAAAAACAAAAAACAAACAAAAAAACCCACCAAAAACCAAAAAGCCCAACTCTATTTTAAAAGTTGGAGATGTTTTCAGTATTTGCAAATCAGTAGTGCTAGGAATATATGGGTTTTCTTCACTTAAATGTAAATGTGCAGTTCCAGAAATCAATAAACATTTGCTTATTAGTTTTAATCATTTAATAAAAGGTTTTCTCTTCAAAAGAAACATTCTGCCGTGTTCACAGGCTACCTTTGTGTAGTCTGACAGTTGTATAAATATTCTCTGCACATGGGAGTCAATTTTCCCTTTTATTTTTAAAAGAATAAGGGGTTGCAATTAGTGGAATCATCTTTAATATCACATATGCCATCAGCCACTGGACTCCTACAACCTTTTTTTTTTTTTTTTTTTGCTTGTTTGTTTTTAATCTTATCACAAAATCCACTCCAGGGAAAGACATGGCTAAGTAACAACATAAACGGATTTTAAAACACTCTGAAAGAGGTTATAAAAACAGGACATTATCCATGATTTTCCAGTTACTGGCACTTGAGCAACACAATATGAATATTTTAAAATGAACAGAATAATTTTAATTTATAATTTTTCCATCCAAATGGCTCCGTGTTACGCCTTATGTAGAGAGAGCGAGTTCCTGGAACAGTGCCTTGCTGTTGCTAGATGAATATAGAAGGGGGAAAATCACTATGAATAGGAATGGAAATAACATCCATGCAGAAAACAGCAGCCAGCTCTTAAAGCCGCATAGGTGGGGACCAATAGCCCCCTGGTGGGCTGAAACTTCAAATTAAATCACATAAAGAGGAAGCAGCTGTAACACTAAATCAGCAACAACAGGAATAATGGTCTTGATGTCTCCAAGATCAAGGCTGCTAAAATGCTCTCTGTAATAGCAACCTGGTTCAACACACAATGAGAGAACATGTGCAAAACGGGAGATGCCTGGACTTTGGGAGGGCTGGGCCTTGCCAGTTCGATCTAGACATTTGTCAAAGATGATTCTGCTCTTAATCGAAGTGAGAAAGTCCGATTTCACAAGGTTACATTTCAAGAATTCTAATGAGTTCTGATCCTTCAAGACGTGAGGATTCAGAAAGTCATTTCCCACTAAAGGTGAAGCAGGATCCCCGGCCTGACATCCTTGTCTCTGGGCAGTCATGTGGACTGCTCCCTGTGCAAGCGGTTCCTGCCAGGCCAGCTTGCACAGGAATTCACGAGGGAGAAGGAAGGCTGCAGTCTGCGATCACTAATGGATACGGGGACACATGCATGCTTCTTCTGTCTGCACACTTAATTGGCTACACTTATGGACAGCAGGGCTCGCCTAAACAGCTTCATTCCGTAAGGACTTCAGTTACGAGCTATACTCCTTTCCACGTTCATTTCTTTATTGGTCTATCAAACATTTATTAGGCCCTTACCCACTATGTGCCCAGCATCCACTCAGGCTCAGGGCAGAAAAGGGTTCATCGTCAAACTTCTGTGATCTAACGCTGGCTATTATCCAGGAGCTGGCAAGGGGACATGAACAGACACCCTGGGAACTTCACAACCGTGCCTATCGGTGGGGGTGGAGGCAGAGGGGGTGGGGCGCCAAAGAACACAGCCTCAGAAACCAGAATGAGAGGCATACTGGGCTGGCTCCAAGTGAGGATGATGTCAGCCCCAATGAGATAGGCCCAGTCTGCACTGTAGCAGGGACTTTGATGAATACATGTCAGAAACACAAACATGTGAAAATAAAAAAGAGACGCAAGCAGGAAGAACGGAGATAAGAAAAGTAAAGGCCCAGTAAAAACTCCCAGGCCTGTAAAAATAAATACACACAAAAAAAGAAAGTGGTAGGTGGAAAAGTGGGAGACAGAAATTAGCTTTTTATAAGCATCGAGGAGAAATTTTACTTTTTCCTAAAACTGTTCATCTATCTTGATTTTTGTTTGTTTTCCTTAAATTATTCCTTCTGCCTTTTCTAATGAACGTTAGGTTCTTCAGATCATCCACCACCCTTTTGTGGTTGTTACTTCTGGGGAAAAAAGAGCAAATACTAGGAAGAAATGAAATGCGTCTCACCAGGGAAAATCCTTTCAAAAGTCCAGTTATTAGAATCCATTATCATTCTACCCAAGTAATTCCTGATGAGTCTATAGTTGAAACACATAGGATTGTTGTTGTTTCTCCCCCCTCGAATGGAGAGCCACCACCACAGCTGGATTTTGATCTCTGCTCCACAGTAATCTGAGATGGCAGAGGACCGAAAATGGAGAAGACATAAGAGGTTAACAATAAAAGAAAGATAATATGCTCAAAAAAGAGTCTCACAACAAAGAAAACCCTTTTTGAAAAATCAAACTTTGCCAAAACTCAATTTCAAAACATTATGACTCATTATAACTGGTCCAGTGTATAAGCTCCATTGTAAGAAATGAAAATATGGGTGAAGACTGACTTCATCTGATCAGAGAAGTGATTTTTGTTCTCCAGTGGCTCCTGTTTTATGGTCGGCGAAAATCTCTACCATACAAATAAATCTCATTTATTCCACTGGGAGGAGAGTCTCCAAAAGTAAGGACTACAGAAACAGGAAAACTGTAAACAGTGATTAACAGGGTCGAAAGTTAAATAAAAAAACAAAAACAAGTCACCTCAAAGTCTGCTCCGTGTTTCTTCCTCAGAAACGCGTGCTCTTTCCCCTTCTGTCCTGTTCCCTACATTACGAGCTTGGACTTTTCCCTCCTTTCAATTCCTCCCCTACTTCATCTCCATCTTCAAAGGCTAACGTGGACAATGAATTAAACATACATTATGTTGTATTTATTTCATATGTACTCAATTCTCTGCTCTTAACTGCTGATGCTCTCTTTTAAGGGTGACAGGGCATATTAATTAGATTGTTATGGGTTCTTTCTTCTTAAAGCAAATCTTAGAAAATTCAGAAATAAATAGGACCCTCTGTTTAAGCATTTGAAGGGTCACGGAAATGTCCTCAAAGGTGATGTTTCGAAATAAAAATACACATAGGCAGCCTCATACCTAGTTAACCTATTCATTTCATAGCCAATTAGACACTATAATTTGTTTGGTCCCTTCGATGCTCAAGGGCTTTGGGTTTCCTTTTCAGTAAAAAAATACATAAATAAAAATGAAAAACAAGATTATTAAAGACAACACCATAACATGTCTATCTTTTATATAACAATGATGTATCACCATTAAAGATCCAATGAATAGGCCACCATAGAAAACAGGTATTAATTACCTAATTCTTCAACTATATCACTATGTATACTACTTTTGCAAACTTAAAAAGTTACCAGTGACACGAAGGTGTTTTCTGCTACTTTTTTGTTTTGAACAACGTTACATTTACGGAAAAGTTTTAAGAGTAGTAGTACATCGAATTAGTACATCTACTACCTGCACCTCCTTCACTCAGACTCAGGAACATTTTGCCACATTGGTGAGCTACCCACCCTTCCCGCTCTCCTCATGGACAAACCCCATGGTTTTTGTTTTCTCCCTGAGAACTAGGTGCAGACACTGTGACACTTTACATCTAAATATGTCACCATGTGTCTTCTAAGACCAAGAACATTCTCCTTCATAATCACGACACAATCACACTGCTCTTGGCCAACCGAACGCTGGACAGCTCCCACTGTAACAGAACTGAGTCACCTGTATTTCTTTGTGCGAGCCCTGCAGCTCAGGCCTCTGTGCTTCAGCACATGCTGTTCCCTCTGTCTAAAATATCTTCCAGTCTTCTTTGCATAATGAATACAGTCTTACGGGAAATTTTCTTGATCACCCAGACTAATTTAGAAGCTCCTCTCCTGTGCTCCCAAGCATCTGGTGCAAAATTTTGTATCACGATGCATTATAAGGACTGATTTGTTTGTTTCCTTGAGAGGATGTAGGCATCTCCAGGAAGAGGTGCAAAAATCTTACTAATACACAGATGCCTAGAACCTACTAGAGTGCATGGCACATAGGAAGCACTCAATAAATTTTGGTTCCATATACATACATAAACATATATATATATGAATATTCATGTATATACACACATAGACTGCATGCAAAAGAGTATACTAGGTTCTGTATCAAGCATTAAGGAAATGCCAGATTAAATTTTCTTTGGACAATACAGAAATGCAGCTTGAATGTGGTGAAGTTCGTTGCTCGGTCTCTTAACTTCACATAAGATTAGTAGTCTTGATTAAAGAGCCCTATAATCAGGGTGCCTGGATGGCTCACTGGGTTAAGCTTCCGACTCTTGATTTAGGCTCAGGTCGTGATCTCGCGGTTCATGGGATGGAGCCCCGTGTCTGGCTCTGCACGGACCATGCAGAGCCTGCTTGGGAATCTCGCTAACCCTCTCTTTCCGCCCTCCCCCACTCACGCACACATGCACAAGAGCTCTCTTTCTCTCTCTCAAAATAAATAAACATTTTTAAAAAAAAAGTTCCCTATAATCCTAACATGATAGCTGGACAGCACTGCAAGTAAATACAAACTATTTTTTTACTTAGAAGTGAGATTTCCCACATAGGTAAGTTCAGATAGATCAGTTATCCATGAAACAATTAAACTTTAAAATGATCTTTTTTATTGCTTTAATAACAAGAGCTAACAGAGTATTTCCAGAGCATCATGACCTCTGTGATTACAGTGCTACAAAGAAAAGAAGTTGTCAACACAAATTGATAATGTTGTCACTACACAAAAACACCTGTTTTCTTTCTTTTGAAAGGTCACAATCAGAGAGAACCCTGTTTATTTTCATACTTCTGTAAGAATCTGGAAATAATGGAAAGCTAAAAACAAACTGAACACCACAAAAGGATGACACGCTTTCTGAAAACAAGGCATCTGACTCCCCAGGCTCCAAAACTGGCAATAAGCCTCATAGAGGCAGATTAAGTTTATCCTGTTAATACCACAGTGTGTTTTGTTCCATATATGGGCTTTTCTAATACCCCTGGAGGGAATACAGACCACGGTGTCTATGGATGGGCCCTCTGATATTCTAGCAGGATATGCGGGAAGATATTATATTGCCTCTAAAAAAAAAAATCACAACAGGCTCAACTCCCAACAGTACAAACATTACAGACACGGAAGGAAGTGGGAAGAAGAGAAAAAGAGAATAACTAGATGCCTACAACACAATATCTTGTTCTCAGAAAACATTAATATCAGGTGATCGGGGTGGTGGATAGAAATTTACCTAAACTCCAAGACTAAGTTAACGAATTGCAGAATAGTTTAGAGCATAAAGGAAACTAGAAGCAAAGCATTTTGCATTTTTTGGGTCAGTGAACTCAATTACAGAATGAAAGGCAAACAGAACTTAAATTGTAAAAGGGCAGAATTTTTATGACTAATGTTTTAGGGTCCTAAAGGTCCTTCTCAGAAGGACCAAATCTACAAATAGGACCTGAATTTCTGTAGTTACAATAAGGGAAATTTGACTTTGAAGACACAACTCATGAATTAATAATTTCAAGTACTTAAACAGCATATATAGGTTTCTATGTTCCAGCACATTCTTATATTCGGTTTGAAGGTGCATCAGGTGTATATCTAGGTCTTATACAAATAAAACACCATTCACTCATTCATTCATTCCTTCTTGTACCAAGTATTTGTTGAGTAGTATTATGTGCCAGACACTCTTCTAGATCTTAAGACAGGGTCTCTGATCTCACGACATATATTCAAGTGAGATACCACAAACTAAAAGATAAATAATACATTGTCAAGTACAAGTAAGTGCTATAAGGTGTTTGAAAGCAGGATAAAGAATGAATGATAGACTGGTTGGGACAGGACATTACTACTTTTGACAAGGAACAGCTGAGGAAGACTCGAGAGGACATGCAACCTGAATGAACGAAGGTAGTTAAGGATGTCACGTGCATCAGCTTTCTGGAGGAAGAGCATTTGAAGCAGAGAGAATATAAGATCAGCCTCGGCATGTTTATAGTTCCCAACGAACCACAAAGAGGTCAGTGTGGTTGGGGTGACGTGGTGGCATAGTGAGGTGTTCGTGGTGAAAAAGAATTGTAAGATGGGAGCCAGTGGTGACATAAGTGCTTGCAAGAGGTTCAAGCTCACAGAGCAGAGCTAAGGAGGCAAAAATTACATGTTGATAACCTATTCACTGTCATACGCAATGAATATGCAATATGTATATTATACTTGCTAGTGAGAGCTCTCAATAACTCTGTGTTTTAAGATATTCTCATGTTTAAGCGCATGAATATTCAGTGCCATTTCAGAATTCTCAAATCACTATATTTGGTATATAAGAAGAAATAAGAAAAGGAATAACAGATAATGTCAATGTCCAGTCTGTCTAAAAGAAATTCCTTTCTTTCACTTTTTTTTTTTTGGAGGGAGAATTACAATTGACCAAAATGCATGAAATCAGACTCACAAATTTAAATAGAAACAGGTAAAAGGAATCTGAGACCATAACACACTTTTTCTTTTTAGTTGGTAGCACCTGGATGGAAAGAAAGTGGTGTCAGTATCCTATCTCTCCTCCTGCTTCTTCTCCCTTCAACAGAGTTGAAGTATCACGAAGGAGCCCTCATTCTGCATCACTTACACGAATGTCCAACAAACCAACATGTGCCACAAACTCAGACAGTCTTCAGAGTTTGAATCATTGCTACAATTTCAGAAGGAAGGACAAACAAGAATAAGTAAGATAAAATCCTCTCTTACGAGGCAGGAAAAGGAAAGGAAGAATTCATTTCTCCTTAATTAAAGAAAAAAATAGGCTCACCCTCAAGAATCTACTAGCCACACACCAAGTAACTATAATGATAAATAGCATAATTCAGATCAGTTTGGCTCTTTTCAGCTACTATAATTGGCAACTGGGTTAGTTAAAATATTCTTGTAAGTGTTTTAAGTGTGCCCTTTCCAGGTCTGATGTCATCGAGATCGGGTATTTTTTTTTTTTTTTCTGGTGAAGAGAAAGTAAAAAAGGGTGGGTGGGGAGGTGGGGGTGGTGAGCACCATTTCTACGTAATGAAAGAGTAAGGGGCAATTCTATGACAGAAAAGTATTTAAAAGTTTGAAAGTTTTGTGGAGAAGCTGGTAGTTGTGCCTTAAGGAGAAAAGAATAATCAGAGTAGGAAGAGCTGATACATACCCCATATAGCAAAGACGTAATGATCAGCTACCTCTTCAATTTAAAATTTCGAAAAAGAAAGCACTATAAACACTTGTAGGTGCTATTAATAAAGCATGATTTTAATATTTATTACAATAAAATAACATGTACACCAATAACCACCTCTATAATTTGACCAAGCTATGGTAATCAAAATTATATCTACCAATAGGTGTTTCAGTGAACGAATGTATAATATCCAGTATAAACTGTGGACCTGGTCGTACTGACAACAACACAAATTTTAATGAAAAGGAAATACAGGGGCGCCTGGGTGGCTCTCTTGGTTAAGCGACCAACTTCGGCTCAGGTCATGATCTCATGGTTAGTGAGTTAGAGCCCCGCGTTGGGCTCTGTGCTGACAGCTCCGAGCCAGGAGTCTGCTTCTGATTCTGCGTCTCCTTCTCTCTCTCTGCCCTTCCCCCACTCATGCTCTTTCTCTCAAAAGTAAATAAATATATATTTTTTTTAATTTTTAAAAAGAAAATACAGTGAAGCCTTCCATGTCTACACATGAAGGGTTAACTGTTAAAGGAACTGCCTCAGTGCTATAAAGAACCAGAAAACCTGACCAAACGTATGGAACAACAATCATCAGACAAGTAATTACAGGCAGTTCATGACTGCGATTTTTGAGAGAAGCAAACAAGGTGAGCCCTGTGATTACCCATCTTACTTCCTGGAGGCATTTTCTAGGCCACAGCGCAGAAAGGGGGAAAGTGAAAAGAGCCCAGTGATCTTGCTGAGTGGAGAAGAGAGAGCTTGAAGCTCAGAAAACTATAGTACAGGTTAAATATTATGGAGAAGAGAGTTGCACAGATATGGATGGAGCTCCAAAGATCAGCAGAGAGCTCCCCTCAAGCTTCTGGCTGAGTACTACCTGGGTATGCAGGAGAGGAAACTAAACCCCAAGAAAGCTGTAAGCCAAACAAGTCCTAGAAGTCACGTAGGACCAAGAATGATTTGTGTTCCTAGAAGCCAAGGAGGATTTTAGAACACATGAGTGATTGGACCGAGTCCTCAGGAGGCTCTTTGCTTTCATGGTTGAGAAAAATTTGCATTAAACCAGAAGCTGCTCTAGACCTAAACCAGCAGACCTTAAAAGAAAGCCTCAAAAGATCAAAGTAATTTCAAATAACTTAACTCTATGAAAGAACAAGTCCAAACTCTTTAAAGGAAAACAATAAAATCCAGTGTTCAACAACATGAAATTCAAAACGCCTACCATCCAAACAAAAACCATCAGGCATGCAGACAGGAAGGAAAATACTATGTTTATAACCAGGAGAAACAACAATCAATAGGAACAGAGTCATAAAAGACAGAGATGATGAAATCTGCAGACAAGGACATTAAAACAGCTATTGTTAATGTGGTCCATGTGCTCATAAATTGTGAATATGAGAAAATAAACTGAAGATATTAGAAAAATGCCCTACTGAAACTTCTAAAGATGAAGTTGAAGACCTAGTGACATGAAATATTCAAAATGAAGCAAAGAGAGAAGGAGCTGAGGATGAGAATGGACAGAGCAGAATACTACCAAGCCAAATAACACACGCATAATTAAATTCCCTGAAATAATGACTGAATTATTTCCAAGTTTGAAGGTTGGTTGTGGTACGTTAAACGTGTATATTTGAACGCTTGACAACTTACAAGCAATCAATCAGAGGTATAGCTTACAAGGCATTCGTGGAGAGAAAACAGAATCATAATACTCAATCCAGAAGAAGACAGGAAAAGAAGGAAGAGAAAGAGATGGGGATGATAATGAACTATTGATGGGATTATCGGGAAGATACACAAAGGAGGGAGGCTTCAATATTCTCTTCAATTATTTATTTAAAAAAAAGATCTGAATTGAACATAAAATGTTAAAATTTGATACATCTAGTAATTTTTTTTTAACTGTTAGTTTCTAACTGTGATAAGTTTTATACATTCTGGAAATGTTTTATAATTTAAAATGTGAATAACAAATAATAGTCCCTGAGATTAAATAAATATTAGTAAAGTCCATCTTTTTCTGTTTTGTAAAACACTTGAAAGAAGCTAAATCAACCAATGAAGTCAGTGTGTCTTAATTTAAGTGGTTCTATAAGCATAATCAAGTGCAATGACCTTTATTAAATTCTGCTATGTGAGGCTAATCTAGACAGCTAATGTTCAGTATTTAAAAAACTCTCCTCTAGCCTAAGGGGAAAATGTGACTGCCATTTAAAAACACTACCTCACAGGGGGTAAAAAAATGATAATTTCTTGCCATCAGTAATTCCACTTTTCAAAGAAAGGTAAAATACAGTTGTTTGGTGACACTGGTGAAAACAGCAAACCAACAGCTAGCTCCCTTGACCTCATCCTTTTCCTGCCCCAATTATTCCAACTCAGGGCTCTCCAATTTGTACCCAGAAATGATGTGAGACTTTAATTATGCTATATTGGAGAGTAGATTAAGGTCACTTTTCTCCTTTGTCATGGTCTATCAACTGGCCACTCACTGAAAACAGATTCCATCACATCTTTTTTTGTTTGGGGTACTATGCCTAACACAATGCATATTAGCATAATTAATCAATGTATTTGAATAACAAACACAAAAGATAACTGTAAAAATCACAATTGTCTAGTTAGAAAATGCAAGACTTTACCCACTTCGTTTTACAAACAAAGACTCTGAAGATCAGAAAGATTAAGAGGACTTGCCCAAAGTTATACAATAACCAGTAGGAGAGCACGGATAAGAATTAATCTCTTAACTTCCAAGGAAGGAACTCGAACATAATACTTTTTATGCCAATTCAGTGACTCAAAGACAACACCTATACAACTTTGACTATAATTATGGCAACATGACAAGTACCAACTAAAATCTCAAAGAAAGAAGGCTTTAGTAGCATTACAAATAAGAAATGACTGAAGAAAACCAAAACAATGCATAAATAACATATGAGATGCACTAAGAGTCTAAGCCTGCACTATCCAATATGATAGCCGACAGCCATACATGGCTCTTGAACACTTCAGATATAATTAGTCCAGACTGACGTGCGCTGTAAGTGTACAAATTCTGAAAACTCAGCATGAAAAAAGACAGTAAATACGAATAATTTTTATATTGATTATAAGTTGAAATGATTGCCTTGGATACACTGGGTTACTTAAAATGTCTTCTGAAATAAATTTAACCTGTATCTCTTTACTTTTCTCAACACGGCTACTAGAAAGTTTTAAATTATATACATGGCACACATTATATTTTGATTGGACAGCACTGTTATATAGACTATTAGAACAGTCTACAATGAAGAACTAAAAGAATATGAACTTTATTAATAAATTTTACTTTCTCAAAAATATTATACTTTCTCCTAAATGACCAAGAAAAACTAAAAATTCTTCAGTTAAATAACCTAATAGAATGCTATACCTTATATATTTTATACTTCATTACTTATGCTTGTTTTCACTTACTTGATTGTGTTGCTGTGTTTAATGAAAACTGAAAAATAGTAAAGCTCATAAATAAAAAATACCATAAAGAAATCTCAATTATATAATAATTTTGTGTGTTATGTTGAAGTCATCGTTGACTTGCACGTTTTATACAGTTCACAATATTCAAAATTTACCAAGATCATTAGTCTATTTAAAACTATACTTCAAAGCTCCTTGAACCCTTAACTTTCACCACTAAAATATATGTAGTAGGTATGTAGTAATATATATGTTAGTATAATGTGGTTTTTACTGAAAATAATATTCCCAAGCGTTATACACTCAAAGATCTACAAATTGCCTCCAATTGTAAACCAATATTTATCTCCTAACTTTAAAATGAGGAAACAAAGAAAATGGGTAAGATATGTGATTCGTCTATTGTTAACCAGCACATGAGTTGAATAGGAAACTTTTAAAAAGCTCCTAATTTCCAAGTCTGATTTACATAACTTTTCTTCTCTGAGAAAAAATGAAATATCATCACCAAAGGACTCACATTAATTTAATAAAAACTAACATTACAATCCCCTGGTAGGTCTCCATGAAACCATTACAAGGAAACTATCCACCTTTCCCTCCATTCCTGCAACCACATATTACCGTGGTATTTTCTAACTATGGAGAAATGATTTAAAAGGAAAAGAGTACTTGTGGTAATTACACTGGCCCAAACTCAGCCCATTACAGCAAGATTATTATTATTCTTTTAAGTATACTGGTTATGTTTTTTAAATGCTTTAATTTACCCGTACTAAGTCTGGCAATCTCTTCCAGGAAACACCATTTGGATACTTCCAACCTGAGTTCACTGAAATAAATATTCTACGAAACCTTCATGAAAAAATTATTTATCCTATAATAGGAAATTCCCTCATTCTTTCGTGTTATTTCACGTGACTTCAGCTGGTTATGGAAGAAAGGGAGGTCCCAGAGAGGGTCTCCTCATAGTTTGTTTCAAGGAGGTCTACCAGCATCCACCAGAGAAAATTGCTCAGGGCATGCAGCAGGAGGTTGGAACAGGCAAAATAAAAAACGGAGAGAAGTATCTCTTTCTAACTTACTATATAAGTTATTTCTAATTAATGCTTATTCTATACTGTCTCTCCACCTCCCCTCCAACTGGGAAAGCTAAATAAAAATGAGATTTTCATCTGTTTTGTTCACTGACGTACCTCCTGCAGCAAAATGGTGTCTGAGACACTGCCCAATGGCCAATGTGGTACAATTTGAGCAATGATATAAATAATGATAGTAAAGGAATTTGAAGCAAAGAATAAAATAAATATCCATGAGCCCATACTTACATAAATAAATAAATGAAACAGCAGACATCTTCCTGATATATAATTGCAATTACTAAACATAGGAGGAAAGATAGAAAAATCACCTTTTGGCGAACACCACAGTAATAACTGTTGGAGGTCAGAATCATCAATGCATGTTCAAGATGGTAGGTAAGAACGGAAGAGAAACAAGGTAATTGCGTAGTCTGGAGGTTTATCCCCGTTAGATGCTTATTGAGAAAAATAATAACTTCACAGGGGAGAAACTTGGCAGACACCATCTTAACTGAGTGATAAAAAGTAAAACCATCTGTAATGAGACATCTCAACATCATGTACCTCAAGGACCTGAAAACTGCCCAACATCACTTCAGAGGTATTCTTGCCAAAAATACATAATCTGAATTTAATCACGCAAAGCATCACACAAACGCAAATTGAGAGAGGTTCTGTAAGATAAATGGCCAGCACATAACCTTCAAAAATGTTCTGAAAGATGAAGAGGGACAAGGAAATGTTCCAGATTGGAGTTTAAGAGACTGGGGAGACATGATAACCATATGTCAGTTGGCTGGATGCTAGACCAGAAAAGGGATTTTAGTGGGACAATGGGTAACATTTGAATAGTGTCTGCAGATTACAGAGTAGTACTATGTCAGTGTTAGTTTTCTGGTATTGATCATTGTAGGAGGTTCATGTAAGATATTAACATTTGGGCAAGGAGGATGAAGGGTACTCTGTACTACTTTCGCAACATTACTGTGAGTCTGTATTTCAAAGTAAGAGTTAATAAGGAGGAACATCGAAGCAGGGTATTGGTTACCAGGGGAAGAGATTGCATATGTGAAACCTTAGCTTACCAACTTTACTGCAGACTCCTCAGGTAAAGTTTAAGTAGGTCAAGCCCAAGCCAGTCTCTGTCAAATCCAAATCAAGAGTCTATTTCCCTCAGCACTGAGTAAAGCTTCTTCATTTAAAGTAGCTAATGTCAGAATGCTTTTTTGTTTTTTATTAAAAAAAATTTTTTTTAACATTTATTCAATTTTGAAAGGCAGAGAGAGACAGAGCACGAGTGGGGGAGGGGCAGAGAGAGAGGGAGACAAAGAACCTGAAACAGGATCCAGGCTCCGAGCTGTCAGCACAGAGCCAGATGCGGGGCTCAAACTCATGGACCACGAGATCACGACCTGAGCCGAAGTCAGACGCTCCACCGACTAAGCCACCAAGGTGCCCCTCAGAATGCTTTTTTAAAATGATCACTTTATTTAAAAATCCATCAAATAAACACTTTCTTCTTCAAATAAAAAGTTTCACACTCTACATTAAAAAAAGGTATATACTGTATTTGCAATTAGAAAAGACCACCTTCTGAGAAGGTCGTGGGGCTGCCATGCCAGTACTTACTAAGTACTTACATGCCAGTACTTACTAAGCACTCCCCACACATAGACAAAACCGATGCCACAGCTATGGAAGACCATTAGAGGAAATAAATGTAAAGAAAAATTGTAAGTTAAATATTTACAAAATAGGCAAGTATAACCGTAAGGAAGTGGTCGGGACGATTTGAAAATGGTAATGTCAGCACACAGTGGCAAAGAATATTCTATACTTTTTTGAGGTATTAAACTTAGATGTAACAAAGATAAAATATGTTACATTTATATTTATTGTTATACATATGCACTAATACAAAAAAGAAACGATGGGATGAGATACAGCGTCTAAAGGAATCAACACACATTTATATCTGAAAAAGAATCAAATTGCTGGCAGGCTGCCAACACGCCGTTCCACGTAAGGGGTCAGGAAGCAGGTCTCGTGTGCGGTTTGAAGAGTCCAGTTCCGCACACCATGAAGGACAGCCTTAGCGGCTGGAGGGAAAATATGCCAAGAAAGAGGGGGAAAAGTGTCTGGGTCCCTATCAAATATATTACAATTTAGCCTTAGAAAACTGTATTTCTCAAAATACTTATCACTGAGAGAAGACCAAAATTAAAGAATATTCCTTACAAATTACAGGGCTATTAAAAGTCATTAGCAATAATAAAAAAAAAGACGTTACACAGTTAATCTAATAACAAGTATATACAGGAGCGCCTGGGTGGCTCAGTTGGTTAAGCACCCGATGACTGATTTCAGCTCAGGTCATGATCCCATGGTTTGTGGGACAGAGCCCTGCTGGGGATTCTGTCTCCCTCTCTCTCTGCTCTCCCCTGTGTGCACTCTCTCGCTCTGTCTCTCTCTCAAAATAAACATTTTTTTAAGTATGTATAAAAAATGAATTAAAGGTTTTTTTTTAATTGCAATAACTTTATAATATGCCTTAAAGGTCTATCCAAGTAGAGAATGCGAAAAGGAAGTTCACAAATGAAAATAATCTGCAGAAAATGATCTTCGATTCCCTCTTGGTCAACATGTTGCGCACAGTAATTCCACAAATATTAACTGAGTAACATGTGCCGGGCACTCTGCCTTGAACACAAAGATGAATACGACACATAAACCCAAACTAAGAGAGGTTCTAGAAGATAAATGGCCAGGACATACCCTTCAAAAAGATCAATGTTACTTGATTAATTAGCCTTGCATCCAAAAAGCATACTGTCTAGTGTCATGTAACAACAGAGGCAACTTACATTAAAAAAAAAAAACAAACAAAAACAAAAAAAAACAAGCTTGGAGCGCCTGGGTGGCTCAGTCGGTTAAGCATCTGACTTCGGCTCAGGTCATGATCTCGCGGTCTGTGGGTTTGACCCACGTTGGGCTCTGTGCTGACAGCTCAGAGCCTGGAGTCTGCTTCTGATTCTGTGTCTCCCTCTCTCTCTCTGCTCCTCCCCCACTCATGCTCTGTCTGTCTCTCTCTCAGAAATAAACAAACATTAAAAACAAAGCAAAACAAGCTTTGACTGGGTGTCTATATCTGTAATTCTGCTCCCACCAAGAGATGAAATGCCCTCCAGGCCCAATTCCAGAAATGTCCTGTCATACCTGCTCTGATATGCCAAGCAGTTATAGCCATATCTTGGCCACACTGCTCTCCAATATACACACTCTCCCACCCCGAAAGCTAGCTAGCTAGCTATTTATTTATTTATTTATTTATTTATTTATTTATTTTACCAGAGTTACTTGAAATATTCTATTTTAAATCTACTTTTGATCCTTGGTCTTTTCAAACTACTGTGATTAGTACCATAGTCCATATAATGCTCTGAACATTACTGGCATTCAGTAAATAACACACCAGCCTTACTATTAAAGAAAAATAATAAAAATGGAACAATGAACCTAGATTGTAGAAATCGTTATTGACCACAGAATTGCTATGACACTAAAAGCTATTCTACTATAAAAGGCCCTCAAATTATAAAATATGCAAATTACCTTTATGCAAGAGATGTACCAAATATTCTAAGACTCAGAGTGCTTAAAAATATTCACCCAACTGGGATGATTTCAGATTAAAGAAAATAAGGACTGTGTAATTATATACACTTACCTTGACAAATAGAAAGCAATCTGTGATTAGAACATAGCAATTAGTTACAAAATGCTTCACATGGATTTAATTACCCATCAGTCTACATGTAGCTTAATTACTTTTATCTCATTGCATCAGTAAAAGATTTCTGCCTGAGGCAACTGCCAGTCATATATTTATAAGGCTTCTAGACTTTACAGTGAATACATTATAACATTCAGGCGAATGTGCTAAAGTTACAGTTACAGAGGCATTCTTAATTTTGAACCAGTTTTAGCTCATAAATATCTCATCACTTTCTGAGAGTCGACAACCATCAAGCATTGGTTCACACTGACAGTGTCACCTTTTGGCTAAATAACATTGTTGACATAAACATCACCTCTGTTTATTCTAATCCTGTAAGATTCAGAAGGAAAGACCAAACAATTATCTTACTGCCCCAAGGCAAATGGCGCTGTATTCTCTTGGGTAGACACTTAAATTCAGAAAGGAGATGACCCTCCTTCAGGATAGATGAAGAAAGTCCTTTCATTCAGTGCTACTCTGCTGATTTTATGTTGGAAAGATGGTGGTTTCATGGGATGGATTTTTTGTGACCTAAAGTGGGAAGTATGGTCTTCTATTTGCCTCTCCTTAGGAAGACGTATATAGTTTTGAATTCAGCCAACCAAGGTTTGATTCCTAGTTCCTCTGACTCAGGTTGACCTGGGGATAAATAATAATCAGTTCACATAATTTCCCATAACTATTAAATTCAATAATAATTTAAATTCAGTCACACAAAAAAATATCTCGTAGAGGGTCTGGCTCATAGGAAGTGAATAATGCAAGTTAACACTGTTGGCTCAGTTCCCCCAAGAGGAGCTTGTGAAGAGTATAAGAATTTGTCAGAAGAAGGCATCTCTTTGGAACTAGGTAGAAACACTCTCCCATCATTTTTAGGGGAACATTTTTTTTTTTACTTTTTTTTTTAACGTTTATTTATTTTTGGGACAGAGAGAGACAGAGCATGAACAGGGGAGGGGCAGAGAGAGAGGGAGACACAGAATCTGAAGCAGGCTCCAGGCTCCGAGCCATCAGCCCAGAGCCTGACGCGGGGCTCTAACTCACGGACCTCGAGATCGTGACCTGAGCTGAAGTCGGACGCTTAACCGACTGAGCCACCCAGGCTCCCCTTTAGGGGAACATTTTTAGTGTTGGTTGGGAAATTAGATTCTCTAAGAAGTGAGAGTTGTCAAGACTGGCACTTGGAGTGAGGGGGATCTAGCCTCGGCCTACTTACAGCCATTGAAGAAACTCCCTTTTCTTAAAAGTAGAAGGTCTTTGGGCCAGACGGCATATTGTCGACTCAATGCACAGAGATCTATGGAAGCTTTCTTTAGGGACTACAAGGTATCAGGAATCCCTCTGTAATTTCCTTTTTTTTTTTTTTTTTTGACCTGCAGTTAGAATTTCTTCTGCTTAAGTACAAATAGAATCAACAAGAAATTAGGTCTCAAGTGCTAATGTGTTAAGAATCACCCAAAGCATGTTAAAAAATCAAGGGAGAAGGGTGGGCAAGATTCTAATGAAGTAGGTCTGAGATGTCTGAGACCATGTACCTTGGTGGTCCTGATAACCACACTTAGAGAAATGCTCGGGTAGGGCTCTGAGAGTATACAGAACAACTTACACACATTTAGTTACAAAATCCTAAAAGAGATTTTGAAAAAGATTTCACACCTTTACAAGACTTTTAAAGCTCCCTCCTTGAATTAACACTCACACTACGATCTCATATTTCTTGATTATTAATCCCCAAGAGGAATACAGGCTCCAGAGCCAAATGGTCTGTATGTCACCGTGCTGTACAGAAAGAAACATGGAGCTGGGAGAGGGAGGTATGGGACACGATGGCAGAGATCTTACGGCTATGTGTGGGTTACTGCGGCACAAAGAACTCAACATTGGAGGTGCATAGTGAATGCATGCAGATAATCTACACTACAAAATCCACCCCCTGAAGATTTTGTGAACTTGTGCTCCTTTATCTGTGAACTTCAAAGCAAGCTGAACACGGCAGTTGTGCAAAAAACATCTGGAGGTCCTTTCAGGTGATGGAACGTGTTGTGTTCACGTAGGTGCCTCTCAGCTCTTCTCGCAGTGGCTACCGCAGGTGGTAAGTACTGAACTAGTATTTGCTAAGGGAAGGCAAGCGATGATGGGCAAGAAAGGAGGGAAATACTTCAAACATGAACTTTCTAGGCAAGAGCAAATTTCAAAACAAAAATGTTCCCCTATTCCTGTGGGTAGGAAATCGTTTCCTAGCAAGTGTTCTAAAGAAGATTGGATGCCACTGAGAAAAATACAACCCCCACCTTTAAAAAAAAAAAAAGAACTTAATCGCACTTAACCCTCTTTAGGCAGCTGGCCCAAGGAGTTCTCACCCACCAATGGTAGAACAGCTTTGTTTGGAGACAGCCTGAACCGGGACCACCAGCCGGTGGCCACGAGATCGTTAATATCTCCCGTGCCTTGTCCATAAAATGGGCGTAGGGACTTGGGATTGTTACAATTCAACAACAGCAGATTTTCCAGGAAAATTTTCCAGGTTGCACAGGACCTGAGACCTGGGGCGAGGCCAATGATCATATACAGTTTCTCCTCTAGGCTGAAGTGACTCCAAACTGAGTTGTAACTAGAAAACATTACATTGATCTTAATTAATGTCTATCCCTGCTTATCAGGATAGCACAGAGGATCATGTTAGAGTAAGCTCTAGAGGCAAGCTGTAAAAGAACTCTGGCTCTACCGTTTACTCGCTAGGTAACCTTGGGTAAGTTGACTACATGTCTCTGAGCTTAGATTTCCTCAGCTCTGAGATGGAAGAAAATTATACTCACACCTCACAGGGTTGAGGTCAAGGTTACATGAGATAACCCACACAAAACAATTCCCATTCACCAGGCGCAGAGTAAACAACAATGCTGGCAACTGCTATTATTATGCGAGATACTAAAGTAACAATGAGGGGATGTGGACCCATTCCAGGTCTTGACATGGGTTTTGTCTGCTGGACCAGGGGCCATTGCCTTTGGAAATTAGAAATGACAATATGTTTACTAAGGCATTTGAGTTACTCTGGAATTTCCATTTGGAGAAGAAAACTACTTCCCTGTCAGTAAAGTTACAATAAAAAGGATAATTGTGGCATAGCCTGTTCAGACCTATAGGCAGAAATTGCCCCATTTGCAAATGGGAACTACCCAAGCACAGAAATAGAGCTTGATACAAGGCTTTAAAAACAATAAAGTTAATTAAAAGAAAAAAAATACTTTTTATAGAGTTCAAAAACAAGTTAATTTTTCTCAAATTCACATTTATAGTGTTAACAGTCAAGGAGTTAAAAAAGCAATGAAATAAATGCTTAAAACCACTTCAACTGACTCCTCCTAAATAGCTTTCATTAGTTTGGTTTGAGTCTACTTTTTAACTCATTAAGTGTTTTTAAAATTAGATTTGTTGTTTTAATGCGGCTTTTCTCGGCACTTTTTGTCAAAAGAGAAGTCCAGAAATCACTTACACTTTTGACTCAGAAGGTCCAAATCGACTTGATACAGAAATTTTCTTCTAAACCAACTTTATGAAAATGAGTCAAAATTAAAAGGAAATAGAAACACAGTTTCAGAGTAGTTAGACAAGTACTAAACTCATACACCAGGAGCTGACACCCTAAAAAAAAAATGTGTCAAATCTGAGCCTTGGCTCCTTGTATTCTGGAGTTCTGAGGAGCAGACGTGGACACGAGTTGGTCCCTAGATGATGTGACACAAGGAGCCTTCAACAGCCTGAATACACCTGCCACTGACCTCTGAGGTGGACAGGGGCACGTCTTCAGGGCTGGTGTCCACAGGCAAAAAGTAAAAATAAAAACAATAAATCAGCCCATGCCATGCCTGCTATAAAAATAAGCAAACAAAAACAAAAACAAAAAATACCCCCACAAAACCCCTACTTTGATGATTACAGAAATAAAAGAATAAGCCAAATAAAAGCCCCCCCCCCCAAAAAAAAACCCACTGCCACTAATACAAAATACAAAAAGATTCTTAAAAAATTAAGTAGCATCTGGGTGGCTCAGCCAGTTAAGCAGCGGCCTCTTGATCTCCGCTCAGGTCATGATCTCACGGTTCACTAGATCAAGCCCTGTGTGGGGCTCTGTGCTGACAGCCTGGAGCCCACGTAGGACTCTCTCTCTCCCTCTCTCTCTGCGTCTCCCCCAGCTGCCCATTTGTGGGCTCTCTTTCTCAAAATAAATAAATAAACTTAAAAAATAGATTAAACCAGATTAAGAGTAAAAGGAAACATCCAATCTGCCACCATTCCCCCCTCATGAATAACCACCCTTGTTAGAAAATCACTGCCTTCTTGACTAGATCTTACTTTTCCTACTTCTGCTCTTGCTGGGGACCATCTCTGCTCCTCTGGGTTCTTCCTTCCATTTCCCCTACATCGTACTGCACTGGAGACTATTATTCTTCCCTGAAGGCCGGCCTTTATTGCCAAAAGAACGGGGTGCTTTTATGTACCCCGTCCCCAAAGAAAACCCAGCAAAGTGGTTGCACACATTCGGGCCACCTGCCGTTACTTTCTGCTCACGAAAGTTATCCCATTAAGTTTGGACCTTAAGTGAACATTCTCTCAAAGTCTACTGGGAACCCTCCAAGTTGTCTGGGACTACCAGGATTTATTCGAACAAATGCCCAAGGAGGAGACGCTACATTTCGACCGCATCAGGTTAAAACGAGGCAGTGGGAGGCATCGCTTTCACTTCTAAGACGGAGTGAATACTTGCTGGCTTCTACAAATACTATTCCCGAGCTAAGATGGAACTCAAGACAATATGCCCTAGCTACCGGGAATCCCGGACACTAGTTCATATGTATTTTGGGTTGACTAAATTTTCGTATGGAAACGGTTCATAATTCTTCTTTCAATTCTCGGTTCAAAACATCTAAATTCTAAAAGAATATTGGAAACCTCGGAGACAGTCTACAGTAGGAGGAAGGATTTTAACGGCAGTCCCTCCAATATTGCCTCACTTTAAATGTCATGTGATTTTGCTGGCTCTCGGGTTCTTCATCTGGAAAATAAGGAGATTAGATCAGGCTATTTAGCTCAACTTTTCTGCATTAGAGATTCCCTGTGACACTGATGGAAGTTAAGGATCCCCTTCTAAATGCAAGCCACATACAACATATTTCTTGATATTTCAGGGGTTTCACAGAATCTCAGAAGCACATCTGTGGAAAAATTCCTGAACTACATTTTCAAATATGATGCTATAGTCAGTGCGTATAACGAACCATTTTTGAAACTAAAGATGCATAATTTTTACTACTGGAAAATCAGTTTCTTCACTTCCCCACTTAACTGTTGAACAATTACCTGAAAAACAGAGAAGTTTAAAGGGACTCTGAAATTATCAGGCTGCTCAAGGCAGCCGCACAGACCCATACATTTCATAAAATTGTAAAATAATCACTCTGTCAGCCAAGGATGGTCACTATTGATTAGTAAGTAACTTAAGTACTCTAAGAGCCATAATTTCTCTGGCTTGAGGCTTTCAAAGCTCTTTCCAAACATGAATGAAATGGATGCTTTAAGCAACTGTCTCTGACAAATCAAGAAACAGACTCTTAACTGCAGAGAAGGAACTGATGACTGCCGAGGTGTGGATGTGTGTGTGTGTGTGTGTGTGTGTGTGTGTTGTGGGGGGGGGGGGAACAGGTGACGAGGATTAGGGGTGCCCATGTCTTGATGAGCACAGGGCCAATTACATGAAAGTGCTGAATCACTATACTGTATACCCGAAACTAATATAATACTGTATGTTAACATTACTGGAATGAAAATTAAAAACTTAAAAAATATGCTGGAAAAGCAGGAAAAAAAAGTAACCATCTCTGAAATAGAACTTTCAGAGATACTCATTTCCCTTTTACATCAAGTGTTCAATGAGAAAAACAGAATATGACTGGTTAGGAAGGAAGCATCTTAACTACCAACAGTCAAATGATACAAATGAAGATTAATAAATAATCTTCCAAGATTTTAATAAGCATTCGCAGATTCAATTTTTATATTCGGGAAAAGAGAGTAGCTATTAAAGAGAGTAGATTTTCTGATGACTACCAAAGAAAGTCATGTAACTAAAGATGTACAGTTCTTCTAAAGTTTAATGAGAAGACACTACTCTGAGGGGAAAAAAAAATCACTACTGTTCCCGGATTCAGGCTTATTACTTACCAAGGCGAACAACAAACAGGAAAGCAAAAAAGCACATCCCTCCTTCAGGACACCTACGATACGACGCCCAATGTAATTGTCAAGTTCCAGAATACTAGAGTCTAGGACCTATCTTCCTGCCCAGCGCAGGTCAAAACTTTGATTTTTCCCTTTATTTTTGCTACTGTGGCTACAAATCAATGAGAAGGTAATATTAATGCAAAAGTGGTGTACTCCTATTGAATTATTAATAGGCAATACAACTGTGAACGTTTTTGCTCACCATTCTCCAGTGCCCTTGCAAACAGTTTTAAAATGGGAGGTGCTGAAGCATGAAGACGGGTTGCGGCCACTGCTTTTTGAAATCTCAGTGCTGGGAATTGGTGGAATTCTTGCCTCCTTGGGTTATTATCAGACATTGTGAACTTTCTTTGAAAGCAGACTCTAAATTCACAAGGGGGTCCCTTTCCTTCAATCAAGGAAATGTTTAAAATGACCCCCATCTGCCATTTTAATGTATTCTTCTCAAAGACTGCCATAAATATTTCATACAAGAGAGGCACTGTTTAAACACAATGAATAGCTTATGAAATTAAAGTTGGCTGACGGATTACATTGTGTACATAATAAACGGTAAATAATGACAAGGAAAATATGAGCAGCATTGCTAACCCTCTGTTGCTTCTCCTGACATTTCTTAAGGAATATTCAAGATACTTAGATGTGAAGGTCAGCTTAATTGACATCAAAGGGTGACTAAGTCTATAGAGTCATTCTATTTTTGACTCTCTGTATAACATCTTGGCACATTACCTCCTCAAAGAGTGCCTTTTGGGTTTTCCATTTCTCAGAAGTTTCACTTAGCCTGCCAACTACTTTCATGAACGTCCCAGAAGCAGGAGGAAAACCTTGTATCTAGTCCCTGGTTTCGTCCAATCTTGTACTCAAACAGGAATCAGCACCCAACACTAGCCTAGGTTACAGGAGACACGCAGTACAGATTTATTGGCTGAGTCCACACCGAAGTTCCCTCTCGTCTACGGTTTCGCTTTCTGTAGTTGCGGGTGCCTGCCGTCAACCGCGGTCTGGAAGCAGATGGCTCCTTTTCTGACACGCCGTCAGAGTCGCTAGTACCCTGAGGCTACATCACAGTGCCTACGCCGTCCACCTCCCTCTGTCCCGTCGCACAGGCATGTGATCTTCTCGCATCATCACAAGCAAGAGTGAATGAGAGTACAATCAGGCATTTTGGGAGAGAGTTCCCTCATTCGCGTAACTTTTATTACAGCATACTGTTAAAATTGTCCTGCTTTAGTACTGTTGTTGATCTCTTGCTATGCCTAATACATAAAGTAAACTTTATCATAGGAAAAACAGGGTACACCTAGGGTTTGGTACTTTCCACAGTTTCAGGCAGCCACTGAAGACCTTGGAATGTACCCCCCATGGAAACTACTATACCATTATTATCAGATGCAATTATATATTGCATTCAAAATTCCTAAGAAAAGACGCTCCTTTTCTTTCTGCTACTTTCACAACAACCAACCTGCATATTTTCTGCTCTCGTTAATATCCACTTGTTCTTACAGAGATGCGGAACAGTTGGTACCTCTCCTCATCTCTAGATTCTTCTGTTTCAGTCAAACAATTTCAATTTCTTTTAATTTTTCTGAGAGGTGCTGCCCAGATGTTTTCCCCTGAAGGGTTAGTGCCAAGCTTCAATTCTCTACGTAAACAACTCTATATGGTTCAGCATACTATGTATCTATTGATATTTCTGACAAAACCACCCACAGTTAATTTAGAATCTTTTATGCTTTTGATGTTTACCCCATATTGATGTCATGCATCAGTATCCTTTGTATACTTTCCATTCCATTTATTAAATAAAAATGCATTATTGTTCCAAGCTAATGACATTACCTGTAGAAAACAATCCTCGGGCGATTAAAGGAGCTCTGTAGGGTATCTTTCAACATGTGTGAACTCAATTTCCTAAAATTCTTACAGTAAAAACATACTGGAAACTGTTAAGACTTTCATTTATCTCTAGGTAGCTAACGTTAATTTCTTTCCCATTTTTATAGAGGCCATCACTCGAACATAAAAGAGAGAAACAAAACTGATTAGCGGTATTCTTCAAAGGATCGTTGTACTTACTAACCAAGAGCAATGGCTTAGTGTTTTGACAAGTGGTTGGGGCGGGTTCTAGTATTTTCCCAATTCTTACGTTATAAGATTTATAGATATGTTTACTTAAAAGATGATTACTGTATAGAATGAAACCTTAGACATCAACATTATAAAATGCCTTTTTGTTACATATCAAATATATAACAATAAATCTGGAAAAATGTAAGTACATTACAAAACGTACTTTTAAGGGGGAAAAACACAAAATATTTCCAAATAATTATGAAATCCCCATGGTTATGACGTACATCCTCATTTGGATGTAAAATTATCCTCATTTAAGTATAAAAATCAATGCACCCTAAAATTTATTAAACAAGATGTTATAATTTTTTGTTGTTGTGACATTATATCTGATAGTAAGTACATTTCTGGACATCACTAATATAGTACTGATAATGTAACCTAGAGTGTTAACTATTTAACATAACAAGTATGTTGACCAATTTTCTTTATTAGAATTTTGAACAAATACTTAAGAGTTTCTAGGAACATGCTTTCCCCACCAAATACCTTTCAAAATCACTTTTTCTTTTTTTTTTTTATAACTTCTAATCTGCCTTAACAAAACATTTTTAAGTTAAATACTACTCTACCCAATACTCTTCATGCCTAGTGCTCAACTTAAGACATACGCCTTAAACATAAGTTAGGGTATTCATTCATTTTACTAGATAAACTCAAAATAATATACAGATGTGGGGGCGCCTGGGTGGCTCAGTTGGTTAAGCAGCCAACTAACTCCTGATTTTGGCATTCTCTCTCTCCCTCTCTCTCTCTCTTGCTCTCTGCCCCTCCCCCACTTGTGCATGCACTCTCTCTCAAAAATAAATATTTACAAAATGATATACAGATGCAGTTTAAACTACAAACCAGCTGGTAAATGCTGGACATTTCCTTGCATTATTTCGACTAACTGAAACAACCCATTTTTGTAACGAACAAAGGCTGCCTACAGGAGAGTTATCGCTTCAATAAAGTGAAGCTCCGAGATCCACCCCCTACTTCTCTCTTCTCAGTCCAGTGTTAGGTCAAATCTGATCCGCAGACTGCTGTTCTGGGGGATAAAGCACACAACTGTTTGACTCAAACACGGAAATCCACATGGAAACGGAGCCGTCCTCAGTTTACCCAAGCCGTTCTGTCTCTGCAGCAGCTCACCTCTGCCGTTTTCCACAGACTAGTGTGCACACGTGCACACACGCTCCTGGATATATAAAGACTCAGAACCTTCAGATGCTGTCCCCTCTTGATGGCTCCTGTATTTCTCAGGCGAGATCACTGTTTTAAGTTCCTCCCTCGCTCCCACACCAACTTCCCAGCCCTCGGGGATCCTGAAAGAGGGTGAAGAAAGAAAAACTTCAAAACTGGGACTTCTTTGTAGCCTAAAATATAAAAAAAGTTTTTACGGTGCTTCCTTTTGTGTCTGCATTTTGAATATGTGATTAATTATGGCAACTACAGCAGACCCTTTGAATGCTCTCGGGGCAGTGATTTACTCAAATACAAAGTCCTTCCCTCAAATAGCACCAGAGGATTTGCCTAAGTTGGATAGGATTCTTCTCTCTGGCACCGCCTCAGAATGTCTGCCTTTGTCAGTACAAAACCAGTTTGAATTTTGTTCAAATATCCTGTTATAAAGGATATATTCTGTGCTTTTATGTATGCGGCTCTGGAAAAATCTATCTGAGGCAATTCATTCACAGCTACAGCACACAAATATATTATTAGGGCCTCTGGTTGCAAACCGGGCCCAGCATCTCTCAATATGAAAGGAAAAGTTGAAAACTTTTGACTTATTCCTGCTGCCTGAAACAGGACAATCGTAGAGCTATCTGCAATTATGGAGAAACTGGTCAAAGGGGGTTTAAATTCTCCACAGAGCATTCTCTTACTCATTTGCTGTTTTGGCCAAGTGTGAAGAATGGAAACCAGAGAAAGTAAAACTCAAATCTATGAAAAATTACTTCACCAAGAGGGGGTGAAATGAAGTGATCCTCAGTAGTCATTGCCAGCTGCTACAAGTTAAACAGCCTGTGAAATCAAGCCACAGAGTGGTCCAAGGGTTAAGAACAATTCTCTGAGGACGGGCCATGGGGCCATTCTGCTTAGACTCCATCAGGTTCAGGATAAGTAACAATTAATGATTCCTAAGAAGCACACCTCAGGCCCCTTTGGTTTCACTTAAAATTACTCTGAAACATCACCTTAAAACAGACCTGGAGAGCACAGTCACGTAACCTCCCCAAGCTCTCTTTTCTTCACGAGCTACAGGTAAACTATTTGCTGGGTGTTGAATGGCTTAAAAATAACTTATGTAAAGCATCTAACACAATGACTGGAGTCAGCACTAAATAAGTGGAAGCTATTATTAAGATTATCTTTTTATTTTTGAAAAAGAAATTGTGAGAAAGAAACTTGCAGTTCTACATGAGAGGGGCGTTAACTAAGACAGCCATCTGAATCTCAAGAAAAATGGGCAAGTAGCAGTTTGGACTCTATTTAAAGTAACACTGCCTCCTGATTGCCACACTCCTAAATCACTGAGTCAGTAATTCTTTACGTAAAGGGTAAGTAAAATTCTCAATATGAGAATAAATCTGCTAAACTAAGAGTATCTGAATAACAATTTCATAGGTACATAGTTTCTGGAAGAACATTTTCATTGTAAGTGCCTTCTTGGGGGACGCTGCTCACCAACTATTAGAAAGTTAGTATCATTGTTTTAATAGTAACCAAATGGAATTGTGGATGGGAGTACATAATCCTAATAACAATAATTTTGATTTAGTCACTCCTGTATATAGTTGACAACCTGATTCTCTGAAACTTTTTAAGACTTACAATCTTAGAAATAGGACAAAGGGAACTCAGAATCAAAAAATGATACTGAAACCTAAAATCTTCTAAAACCATCTAATAATTACATATACTTTAACTTGTCAATCTGGCATGAGTCTAAGTAATTCTAATCACTTCAATGACTTTGAATCCCTTACCCTCAGCCCATTGCAGGGTCAGCCTTTATCTCGAACTAAATCTCCACTCCGCAGTTATGGGCCTACATTTCTAGGGCTAGTCGAAAAACCACTATCATTCACTCAAGTTTTGGAGCGTAGGTCTTGCCCTCTGCCCTGACCGGTCACTGAAACACAGCCAGACCAAATTTCGTCTGGGAGCCCCGACGAGATGCTCCATGGTGCCAGGTGAGAACGGAGAGCCTTCAGCTTCTTAGTTGTAAGCAACAGCAGCTGATTCTGAGTAATCACAAAGAACACGAGTTTATTAAAAGGATATTAAGAATGAGGCTCAGGGCGCCTGGGTGGCTAAGTCAGTTAAGCATCTGACTTGGGCTCAGGTCATGATCTCGCGGTTCGTGAGATTAAGCCCCGCATCGGGCTCTGTGCTGACAGCTCGGAGCCTGGAGCCTGCTTCGGATTCTGTGTCTCCCTCTCTCTGCCCCTCCCCCACTCACACTGCGTCTCTCTCTGTCTCTCAAAAATGAATAATCGTGAAAAAAAATTTAAAAAAGAACGAGGCTCAACATTAAGCTTCTAGGAACAATGCATGACACAAAGCGAAGACGCCTACTGCGAAAGCAGTCCCTGTTTCTGCTGCCCCAAGAACGACAGCCTGGGAGCCCTGGCACCTGTGAGGGAAGGCCGCCACGCTGCTACTCCCACTGACACGAAAGGGGCCACGGTTGGGACACACCATCCTCAAGCGGCTCACTCTGGAGCTCGGCGCTACTGGAACCTAGGTCACATTTCTGGCTCTCCGGCAAAGGAGGGTAGTTTTCTGAGCTCTGTCTCGAGGAGGTGGTTTTCCCAAGGTTGGGAACATGCTAAATTATGGCAAGACTGTTCAACAGGTGCTGGGCAGCCAGAAAATACAACGAATGCCAACCGTACGGGGTCATTAATTGCTAAAACCACCTAAACACCCACATAAAGAAAACGAATAGTCTTTATCCCTTCATCCGGGAAAAAAGACATTTGTTTTAAAGCAAATAACAAAAACCGTAAACATTGCAGACAAATATGGTTTGGCTACAGCAGTGTCTCTAATCATGATTCAAGTCCACCATGAGTAACGAAGACAAAAACTTTACAGGGTTCCTAACTGCCCAGTGCCGACATTTCCTGTTATCCTTAACCTACGCAAGTCGTACAGGCAAAAAAGAAGCTTTAGACCCTGCGATGACTTCGGTCACATGTTGGCTAATTCTGTCACCCTCATTCCTCCCTTTCCTTTCCCCTTTAGCAACTCAAGGATTACTGACAATTTTGTTTTTGCCCAGTTCCCACAGAAAACCACTGCCATCGTTAAGCATTTGTGTAAGTAAAAGCACTTCTGTAATATGAACACTTTGCTCTGACTCAGAAAGTGCAGAATTCCAGGATCCGATATACACAATATTGCTACTGGCCGATACGAGAGTGTAAGAATGTTCATGAAAACTAAGCACTGGCATTCCTGCTTACCTCAGCCGTCACATATGGATAAACACAATGAGGATGAGCTGATCACTGCTTCTTAATGCTCCATAACACAGCGTGACTCTATGTGGCCTTCCTTACGTAAACCGCAGGTAGGCACAGGAATATGAGTAAGTAACAAGACCAAGAAGTGGGAGTAAGAGAATTATCACTTCCGATCTTAAGTCCAAAAACAAGCAATATGCATTCCTATGCCTTAAAAATGATTAGGACACACAAAACATTTCACAGTGCCTTATATCTAGGTAAAATTATAATTTAAGCACATTCTATTCTTCTTTGTGCTTTTGTGTGTGTGTCCGTGCGTGCAAGAATGAGCCTGTTTAGGGAAGAAAACGGGTAGGTGTGTTTCTGGAGTACAGTCCCCCAAATGTAACTTGTAATTGTATCTTCCCCTCCCCAAATTAATTCAGTCAAGATTAGGACTCTCATTTCCTTTTAAAAATAACACTTTTGCAAGCATGTATCCCAGAGAAAGTTTTCAATCAGGTAAAAGCTTCTGATATTTGAAAGGCGTAATCAACCCCTTTTAAAATACGTGTGAGCAGGGAGAAAGCAAACTCTCTCATCGTTCCTTTTCAATGCCATATTAAAACTACCGGTTAATGCAATAAGAAAAGGAATTCAAAGGCATATAGATTAGTAAAGAAAAAATAAAACTACCTTTGTTCACGTTTGTTCACAGACGACATGATCGTCTATGTAGGAAATTCAACAGTATCAACGACAAAAGAAAAACCTTCCTGAAACTAATATATGATCATAGCTATGCTACAGGATACAAGGTCAAATTTTAAAAAACAAAACAAAACAAAACAAAACAAAACCATCAATGAACAAGTACACTTTGGAAATAAAAATGTGTATGACTAACCAGCAAATCACCCACAAACTGTTTCCAAAGTTTATATGCATAAACACAACATAAGGAATAGCCAACATGGTACTGAGATTTTGAGGCAAAACATAAAGAAGACCAGCATAATACTGAAGAAGAACAACAGCGCGGGAGGGTTTCAAGACCTCCTAAAGCTGCAGGAGTCAAGTTAGTGCAGTATGAGTAACAGAACAGATAAAAAGAGCAATTAAAAAAAAAAAAAAATACAGAGCCCCAGGCCTACATTAATCAGCCAACTAATGTTTGACAAAGGAACAAAGGCAATACAATGGAGAAAAGATGGTCTTTTCAACAAATGGGGCTGATGTCCACTGGATGTCCACCTGCAAAAAAATGAATCTAGACACAGTCGTTACATTCTCTCCAAAACTTAAAACAGATCACAGACCTAAATGTAAAATGCAAAACTATACAACTCCAAAGAGATAAAAAGGAGAAAACCTAGATGACCGAGCATATGTCAATGTCTTTTTATTTTTTGATGTTTATTTTGAGAGAGAGAGAGAGAGAGAGAGAGAGAGCAAGGGAGGGGCACAGAGAGAGGGGGGAGAGAGAATCCCAAGTAGGCTCTGCACTGTCATCACAGAGACCCACGTGGGTCTTGATCTCACCAACCGCGAGATCAAGACCTGAGCTGAAATCGAAAGTCGGATGTTCAACTGAGCCACCCAGGCGCCCCTGGCAATGACTTTTTAGATACAACATTCAAGAAATCACTGATAGTTGGATGTTATTAAAACTAAACACTTCTGCTCTGTGAAAGACACTGTCAAGAGAATAAGAAGGCATAGATTGGGAGAAAACATTTGCAAAAGGCATATCTGAAAAAGGACTATGATCCACAACATACGAAGAACTCAACATTTGACAATAAGAAAATAACCCAAGTGGAAAATGGGCCAAATACCTTATCAAATACTTCACCAAAGCAGACAGATGGGAAACAAGCACATGAAAAGATGTGTCACATCCTATATCATCAGGGCAATACAAATTAAAATAAATGAGATACCACTGCACGCCTATTAGTGTGGCAAAAATCTGGAACACGGACACCACCAAATGCTGGGGACAGTGTGGGGCAACAGCAACTCTCATACACTGCTGGTAGGACTGAAAAATAGTACGGCCACTTTGGAAGTATGTTTGGCAGTTTCTCATGTGACTAAATATACAATTACCAGCAGTTGTGCTCCTTGGCATATACCAAAGGAGTTGTTTGTGTCCACACACAAACCGGCACACGTTTCCGTAAGTTTTATTAATAAATGCCTGAACCAGAAAGCAACCAAGAGGTCCTTCAGTAGGTGAATGGATAAATAAACTGTGGTACATCCACACCATGGAATGTTATTTAGCCCAAAACAGAAATAAGCTATCAAGTCATGAAAAGACATGTGGGAAACTTAAATGCATATTACTAAGTGAAAGAAGTCAACCCTAAAAGGCTGCATACTACGTGATTCCAACCAGGTGACATTCTGCAAAAGGCAAAACTCTGCAGAGGCCAAAGGGATAAGTGGTTGCCAAGGGTAGGGGGAAATGGGGGAAGGGATGAATCGGAAGAGCAAAGAGGATTTCTAGAACAGTGAAAATACTCCTATGATACCAAAATGATGGATACATATCAGGATACGTTTGTTCAAATCCACGAATGTACACCATCAGTGAACAACAATGTAAACTATCGATATGGGTGATAATGACGTGTCAATGTAGGCTCATCAGTTGTAACAAATGTACCACTCTGGTGGGGATGTTCATACTGGGGGAGGCTGTGCATGTGTGGGGACAGTTCTAACGTCCTCTCAATTTTCTTGTAAACCTGAAACGTCTCCTAAGAAGAAATGAAGACTTTTAAAAAGATGGAAAAAGATATATAAACACTAATCAAATGAAAGCTGGAGTGGGTATAAAAATATCAGAAAAAGTAGATTTCAGAAAAAGTATATTACTAGAGATTGTGATACAGAAAAAGCCCATCCCCCATCCATGATCAAAACTCAGCAAACTAGGAATGGAAGTAAACTTTCTTAACCTGACTTACAGGGCTCACTTTCGGAATGACTTACAAAACAACTGCAGTGTACGTGATATTTAATGAGAGAAGCTGAATAATTTTCCACCTAAGAGACTATGAATAAGTCAAGGATATTTGATCCACTTCTACTTAACATTCTACTGGTAGCCCTACCTGGTACTGTAAGGCAGGAAAAAGAAACAAAATGAGAGAGGGAAGAAAAAGCATGTACGTGCAGACAGTACGATGGTTGTTAGGGGCTGAACTGTGCCCGCCTCCCCCACTCCTCCATACATATGTTGAAGTCCTGACCCCAGCACCTCGGAATGTGACTATCTGGACACAGGGCATTTGAAAAGGCGACTGAGTCACTGTGAGGTCTTGAGGGTTCGACCGAATCCAACCTGACTGGTGTCCTTACAACAGGAAATCTAGACGAACAGGTGCCAAGGGTGAACACACACAGAAGAAAATGCCATCTGCAAGCCAAGGAGGAAGGATCTTGAACCTGTAGCTTCAGAACTGTGAGGAATAAGTATGTGCTGTTGAAGTCACAAAAATATTAAGTTAAAATTCTAAAACATGTGGTAAAAATGTAACTTTGAGCAATTATACAGCAAATATACGCAGTACTATAAACGTTTACTTCCTGATCAGTTCAATGAACGTAAACCGAAGCCTGCTGCTTCTAAGACATTTGACTGTATTGTTTGTCCCATTGTATGAATTACTACCGGAAGCCCTCCCTTCAAAAAATTATGTTACCGTGTATAAACCTACCTTAGGACGAAAGTATACAGAACGTATATTTTTAAAAAGACACAAATGGACTAATGCTCTTAGAAGACTTCAGTGATACCCTTCTATAGAAGCACAGCATCACAGCTTCATGTTTTCCATTAATCAGACCTAAAAGACAAATGTCCTTCTAAATTCCGCTTGATTTGGACCTTGTGAAAAATCCCAGGGAAGCGCCCTATTTCGTCCTTTGGAGATAAGGGGTCAAATGCCTGAAGCACATGATTTTCTACAACAATCCCTACTTTCTGCATCTGATGGTTCCCTACAAAAAAACCCTTTCACTAGCCTTTCTCCTCACTGCCTTTCACCACCCACCGTGTTCACCACAACTTCAGGCTTTTACTCCATGTTCCCTCTGCCTCTCTGCCCACCTATCTGCCATTCTCAGTGACTAACATCTAAAGATCTTTCAGTCCTTCTTTCTTCCTTTTAAACAACTTGTAAAATTTGAAACGGTTTATGATTCACACAGAAGTTACAAAACTAGAAGAGTCCCCTTGAGCCCTTCACCCGAATTCCCTGAATGATACCATCTTACACAACATCAACGATCACAACTAGGAAAACTGATGTTATTACAATCCTACTAACTCAACACTACGGCCTTATTTGGATTTCACCAGTTGTCAATGAACTTACTGTGGGTTTGTTTGTTTGTTTGCTTGTTTTTTGGTGGGGGAGGGTTCTATAAGTTTTACTGCATGTACAGACTCATGTAGCCACCAAAATAGCACACAGAACTGCTTCATCAAAAAACTCCCTCATGCTCTCCCTTTATAATCATGACTCCTCCCATGCTTAACTCTTGGCCACCCTGTTCTCCATTTCTGTAATTCTGTCATAGACTCTCAGAGTATGTAATCATTTGATTTGTTTTTTAACTCAATGCTCAATAATGCTCTTGAGACCATTTCAAATGTCAATACTTTGCTCCTTTTTATTTCTGAGCAGTAATCCATTGTATGCATACACCTCACTTTGCGTATCCATTCACTTATGGAAAGACATTTTGGTCATTTCCAGTTTGGAGTTATTACAAAGAAAGTTGCTATGAACCTTACTTTACGGGTTTTTGTGTAAACTTAAATCTTCATTTCTCTAAGCTAAATACCCAGGAGTGAGACTACAGGGTCATATGTTACCTGTGGTGTTTAGGTGTCAACTTCCCTAGCCTACAGTACACAGCTGTTTGGTCAAGCACGAGTCTAGACGTTGCTGTGAAGGTATTTTTTAGATGTGGTTAACATTTAAATCAGTAGACTTTGAGTAAAGCAGGTTATCCTTCATAACGTGGGTGAGTCTCTTCTAATCAGTTGAAAGCCCTGAGACAAAAGCCTAAGGCTCCCAGGAGAGGAGGAAATTCTGCATCCGGACTGCCTTCAGACTCAAGACTGCAACACTGACTCCTGCTGGAATTTCCAGATTGCCCTGCAGATTTCTGACTTGCCAGTGTCCACAATCATGTAAGGCAATTCCTTAGAATCAATCAACCAACCAACCAATCTGCATATGTGTGTATGCATGTGTATATAGATGTGTGTGTGCGCATGTAACTAGTTCCACTTCCTGGGACAACACTGATACAGTTCCCTAAGACTGGGAAGTAGGAAAGGCTGTCTGTCCTCATCACTTCCTTTTACTCTTTTCCCCATAGTTAATAATCTGTGATTTTCAAAATAGAAATCAACTTGTAATAAATGAGTATATTTATCAGGTATCTGCATATTGGCTAGCCTAGGATTAAGAATTTAATGGAGATTTGGTAAATATGATGTGAGAACAACTTACTGTAAAGTCCATTAGTATTTCAGCAACCTGTAAGAAGGGATAAAACAGACTATCCTATCTCCAATTTTACTCACTGTGGTAAACTAAGTAAAAAACATGTTCAGGCATATTATGTGAGTCTGGAGGTGAGCAATACCTTAGATATACAAACAACAGGCAAATTTCGTCAGAGTAGTACATGAGCTTTGAGAAAATCTACCCATTAAGGAGGTAAGGAAACACTACTAAAGACTTTTTAGGGGGCTCCATGAAACTACAGAAAAGCTTATACATTCTACGCAGTAGAAGCAGAGTATTTTTAGAACCTGCTTTAAACAGCAGTGTTTTAGAAAATGATGCCAGACTAGATAGGTAATGTTAATATCTAGGGGCGCCTCAGGGGCTCAGTGGGTTGAGCGTCCGACTTCCACTTGGGTCATGATCTCGCAGTTCGTGGGTTCGAGCCCCGCATCGGGCTCTGTGCCGACAGCTTGGAGCCTGGAGCCTGCTTCGGATTCTGTGTCTCCCTCTCTCTCTGCCCCTCCCCTGCTCATGCTCTGTCTCTCTCTCTCTCTCGCTCTGTCTCTCTCTCTCTCTCTCTCTCTCTCTCTGTCAAAAATAAACATTAAAAAAATTTAATATCTCTGACAAGAAGACAGTCATTAACAGTGTCTGTTAAGTTCTAGGCACTAAGAACATAGCAATAAAGAAAATATTCACCCCAAATGCTCAAGGAATCTATACTAGGCTGGGCTGGGGCAATGGGAGAAAATGAACAAACATATAATAAAGATATTGTGATAAATTCTTATGAAGAAAAGTAACAAGATAAGAAATGAAAAGATGGAAGCATGGGTGGTGGTAGGTGTTACTTTGGAGAGGATGATCACGGAAGATGCTCCTAGAAGGTGACGTTTAGGTGAAACCCAGGAGTCACCCCCCACAAGAGAAGATGGACAGAGAGTCTTCAGAAACCTACTAGTAAGGTTGATCCTCTGTTCCCCTATTCGACCACTTGAGTCTCCAGCTTATTTCCTGCTTACTGGGCTATCCAGGTTTCATAAGGTGCCTCTGACTTAATTCTTGAACACCTGCCTCATTCAGCTCTCTCTGAAAGAGAACAGGATCCCCACTGCTCATGTGTCTAGACTCCTGCATGTCTGACCTCGTTTAGGAACTGAAGGCCTGACCAACGGACCACCTCCCCAGTAAAACTACTCATCTGTTGGAACTAGGGGACCAACTTCACCCCAAGAGAAGCTTGACCCTTTACATAAGGACTCAGTCCAAAAAAGCCTGCTGCTTCCCCACCCAGGCCAGGAAAGTCAAATAGGTTTCAATGAACTCCACTTTACATGAAGGAAAAAGAAATAAGCACTAGTGAATAGAAGGTGGGGGGCTAGGGGGAGAAGAACACTGGAAATTTTATGAATTTGAATAAAATAATAATAAAATGGCCTAGCTGCCTCCTGGTAAAAACCAACAGCAGAAACAGGAGCTTCTTCGTTCGCTTCCAGAACAAGATGGCAGTGGATCATGGGGACATCAATCACCATGTGGTAGAAAAACACAAGAACTATCAGACTACTGGGTGGTCCTCCTCAAAGGAAAGTTGTCAGATCCATCAGACTTTGATCTCTCATTCACAGAAATAGCCTGGAGAAACTTCTCCACCCTGTAAAAATAATAAATCTCAGAAGCCACACACTCTGCAGGCCAGAAATCACCTCTGGTGAGAAACCTCCTTTTCCAGTGTAGTAAGCAAACATGAACTGTTAAAACGCGGGATTAGAAACACTACAGTGAAAACCCAAAGGAATACAAGTCTGCACCACAAACGTCAGGGGTTGGAAAAGATATAGGAAGTGGAGGAAGAGGGAGGCAGAACCTATTACTCCACACATCAGAAAGACTGTCTTGCCAGCAATCCTTCAGGGAAACGGGCAAGCACTAATAAAAATATAAAACCCAGAGATTACATTTGACTATGTCTGTTTTGGTTCAAGGGTAAAACACCGAGAGCATAAACAAAAATGTCTGTAATAATATGAAAACCTTACTTGTATCAAATTCTTTCAATTCTTGATAAAACTTATAAACTAAAGACATTCTGGGTGACCCTGTATACATAAAAGATGACTGATTCACATGCACACAAGTGAAATTAGCAGGTACACCAAAGTATATAATTCTAGGGCAAAAACAAAGTCCAACAAAATAGCCTCCTTTCTCTCATCTAGTTTTTTGTCGAGTTATATCACCAGCTAGCATCTCTTGTCTGATAGTAAAGAACAGTGCTTGGAACCAGATGACTTGGGCTCGATTTTCACTTCCACCCCTTGGTAGATACTATTTGATTGTGCCAAGACAATTTCTCCTATGAAGCTTCAGTTTTCATTCGTCAAATGGAGGTGATCAATAGGACCTAACTCACTGGTTGTCTTGATGATCAAATTAGATAATACACACGGAGCATCTGGCAGATGATAGTCACCCTGCAAAGATTATCATTAAGAATATTTATACACATATACAGTCCGTATTTATATGTTCCGCATATTCTATATTCTTATGTTCATACATTTTGGTAAATGTTCACCTCTTAATCAAGGACATGCTATGTCAGCTGGGGTAAGTCATTTAATCACCCTGAGCTTCTGCTTTTATATCTGTAAAACAGAGATTATGCAATTTGTTTAGCATACATTCTACAGATTGTCCACACGAAGCACAGAGTTCAACAGCCCAGTTTCTGTATGGCTATGTTTATTAGTTCTCCAGAGTTAACGGAACAAAGTAGCACCTGGCATGAACAAAAGAAAGTCCTGTTCTCTAAGACCAAGATGTTGGGACGGTTGGTTCCTTCCAAGATCTGTGAGCAAGAACATGAGACCACTTCTCCTCAGCCCTGGTGGGTTGCTGGCAATCTTTGGGGTTCCGTGGCTTGCAGAAGCATCACCCCAATAGCTGCCTCCATCTTTACGTGGCATTCTTGCCACGTGTCTGTCAACAAAAATTCCCCTTTTTATAAGGACAGAAGTCCTATTGTATTAAGGCCCATTACTTCTGTGAAGACAGCATCACCAAATCTGTCAGACTCTGAGGGACTGGGGCTCAGGACTTCAACATATGAACCTCCGGGGGACACAACCTAACCCGTTACACCATGCTTCATCAAAAGAGCTTGGAAATCAGGAGACGCATAAAGAGTTTGAGGCGGCACCTACATTTTAGTCCAAGAGAATTCTAATTTATAGACACCTGTGCCAGTTCAAATGGTAGTTTCTGCAACACAAATCTATTTTCCCCATAGGGAGGACTGCCAGAGAGAACATCCAGTTAAGTGTGACTTTCAGGCAACAATGAGTAACTTCAGCATAAATATGTCCCATGATCCTCTGGTGTTTTCACTTACTAAAGCTGGCTCCCTACCCACTGTTGGGTTGCTGGTGCACGGCCGCACTGAGCTGGGCTCTCAAGGTCAGGCAGCACTGCCTAACCTTTCCTGACAAGGACCCGTGGTACCTGTTATACACACAGAGTCCCAGGCTCCATCCCAGACCCACAGAATCAGACCCTCCATGAAGAGAGTCTGGGAGGCTACAGGTTTAACCCGCAGCCAAGCTGAGTCTTACCAAACACATTTGGGAAACACTGGATGTGAGGAGGACAAAGGACTGTGGATGAGCTGTTAGAAGAGCTACAAGGAAGAATGATAAAACAGAAACAAAATCTAGAAATAAAGAGCTGAGAATAATAAACATTTTTCTCATTTAGAACATGAGGATGTAGTTAATAGGAGTAGGTAACCGCAAGTAATTAATGCTTACCTCCCGGGGAGCTGGGAGTGGGTATGATAATGATATTAGTCAGACTGTTTTCTTCTGGGCGTTTCCTGCCAGGTATAAGCCTGCTAAACCCAGAGCGCCAGGGACCAAGTCCTCCACTTGGACGAAACGAGGAGCTACTGGTCTGCCCGCCTGGGACCTTGCCTTTGGCTCTGCCTGAGACCTGCCCAGGACTGTGTGCCCACTGCCTCCCGGGCACAGGGAGATCATCTTTCTCCCTAAAGTGGGGAATCTGCGGGCAGAACTCTACCTAGTTTGTGGGTGGTCTGGGTGCAGCTCAAAGTACTGAACCATGTTTCAAACACGGAGGAAAAATATAACAAGCATAAACCAAGGCAAATGCCACATTAAAATAAAATCTGTGTTTTAGGTTGATTTAATGAAGCACCTAAAGCATTTAAATATATCTCACTGACAGCACAGGAAATAATAGCTTAGATATGACTACAGGCCTTTTTAAGAAAAGTGTCATTCGTTTACAAAACTTAATTGTAGTGAGTAAGATTTCTTTCATTCTAAAAGCTGCTGAACTGTGATATATCCTTTGGTCAATCTGACCCGTTTTTGGTCCCTTCATCAATTCTGATTACCTAATCCCAATCTGTTCCTGTATTAGATATTTGGGGATGATTTCTGAGTTCTGCGTAATTTGAACTCTGTCCCATGGACGCTTAAATTCAACAAGAGCATTGTGTATATATCACATCATATACACAAATCACACACGAGATACAGACACGCACATTTTCATCACGCTACAGCTAACTGTAGCTTTTGGACTTTCACTTACAGTGTCTGACTTATTATTTCATGTACTTTTATGGGAAAAGGATGCAGTAACAAGGGGGGAAACAACCAGAAAGTTTGAAAATTTATTAACACAGATCCAGCATCTAATACCCATTCAGATACACTGTAGCGAGACATCCAAGGGTATAATTTCTGTGAGAAAAGTGAGTAATATTCTTAGGACTGCAGCACTATCACTGAAAATATAAGTGAAGACTCCTCGTAGAAAAATACCCGAGACCGAAGAGTATTTAAATTTTAATAAAAATATTCTGCCACATTACAATTGCATTGAGACAGACTTCAGTGGAATCAGACTTAATGTGTAAAGCAGGGAATCTAATTCATTAGAAGATTGTTGCTCAGAATAAAAATGTTTATTATATAAGTTAACTTCTTGCTAATTGAAGGAAACCTTTTTTTCCTGAAGGACATGGTAATATCTGAAGATAGTACAATGCTGCTTAGTGTTCACACACATTATTTCTTTTCATCTTCATAAATAAAGAATGTAAGGACGGGAAAATTAAATATTTATATCAAGTCACATAGCTGGTTCATGACACAGCCAGTATGAAAATCTACATATACTGATGTCTAGTCGAGCGTGCCTTTTCATTTGCTTACCAATGAAGATTCAAGAAGGGATCCATCGTAATCATTCAGTTAAATTTGTATTTATAATTCCTATGTATCTTATGACACTTTTAATCGATACTAAATATTTTCAAGTAATTATACTTAGACTCATCCAAATCTAATAAATACAGACAGTATTCAATTCTTATTTAGTTGATCTTACATAACCCAGTCTGTCGTTTGCCTTCTAGTGAAAAATACATTAGCCTTTCTCTTGGCTCCATTCAACAATTCCAGTACGTGAAGTGCTAACTTTTAGGAGCCCCTGCTGTTCAGATTCTGTATGTGATGGTTTGTTCTGTGTCCAAAGGCCCCGCTAGAATCCTCAGATGGCTCTCCTCAGGGTGGGTCTGAGTTAAAGCCCAGGGAGGAAAGCACAGGAGATCTGGAAGCAGGAGAGAAGCACTACACTACACTCTAAACAAAGGTCCTCCTGATCGGAAGTGGGGACAGAAGAGGTGGAGACGCCGGCCGGTTCCGGCTCACTCTCAGTCTCCCCCAAGCTGCTTCCAGCGACTCTGGACGGGCGGACCCTACTGACCAACAGCAGCCCGAGGCCCACCACCGAATGTGTGCTCGCAAACCCACGGGGGCCCAGCTCCCCAGAGCCTCTAAGACCTTCCCCTTCACCGTCCACCGTGCTTGGCATCTGACTCACTGCGCCTCGGACCCCCGCCTGGACCCCCACCACCAACACCCCCCCCCCCCGCTCCCACCACCCCACCCGGTGGAAGCCCCGATTCCTGTAATGAATCCCTTATCCCATAACGCACAGTGGTCATGGTTCTCTGACTGACCCCTTGACTGATACACATACCTACGAGACCACCATTGTGAGAGGATTAGCCTAGGATTTCCGCCCCCCCATTACTATTTTTGTCTTCATAGTCACTTCTAAGTATACATTTCCCAAGCCTAAAAGGATTTATGTTTTCATGACAAAATAAAGCAAGCCAAACTCAGCACTGTGATATGAATACACAGGGGCTTTAAAGTTTCATGTCTTCCTTGCGGGGGGTGGTGGTTATAAGCACTTTCAAACAAACCATTTTCTGTTCGGAAGCAGCACCTTTGTTACCAGAATTTTCTCTTCTCAGCTGCTGGTGCAAGTATATGGAAAATACAATCATGATTGAGCAATCAAACTAAAACATATAGGAGCAGGAAATCATCTCATCTCTTCCAATAAATCTATGAGGGCACTATAAAAGGAGCACAGCTAAAAGAGGGAACATCAAGCCCAATCTCTGAAGACTTCTACGACGACGCATAGTACTAATGCTCAATTATAAAATCGCAGAGGAACTTGGGCTGAGTAAAGTAATGAGTGTGCATTTACCAATTCCAGCAGCACTTTATTCGAGAACACATCTCCAAATAATGATGCCTGGCAAGATTAAAGGAGATAGTGTTTCAAAGACTAATATCCTTAGAAAACCTTTGAAATAAAAATTAAGATATTCAGCATTAATGGGTGTGTGTCTCGAATCTGTCCATTTTTCTCCATCCTCATTGCTAAGGCACTAGGTCTAACAACCACATGATTTCGTCAATAAGCCTCTAACCTGGTCCCTCCACTCAACCTCTGGACCCCAGCAAAATGTTCTCCACTCTGCCAGTCCTCATCCCTTAGAAATGCAAATCAGATGATGCCATTTCACTGCCTCAAGCCTTTTGATAAAACTTCCCATTGTTCTTAGGATACAGGTCAAAATCCTGAATCTGTAATCATTTATAAAGGTAAAACTAATCCAGAGTGTTATAGGTAAGGCCAGTGGTCACTCTGGGTGGGTGACTGAGGCGGAAGAAACTGGTTTCTGAGCTGCGAGAAATGCTCAGTTTCTTAATCTCGGTGCTGGTTCTGTGTTTCACGTTTCTTGCTTTCAGACTGTGAAAATCAGGAAACTAGACCCTCAGGATTGGTGCATTTTTGTGGCACACATGTTCCACGAGTAAAAGTATTAGAACAAAAATCCCAGGGAGGGGAGACTGCAAATAAAGATAACAGTCACCAATAAAAACCCCACCTTCCTATCTGTACAACACTACAAGTGCTACTTAACATGCGTAGCTCTGAGAAAGCAGTCGGTTCACACACTAGTCCGCCCTCCTTCCCTCAGACCCACCCACGCCGAGCAGGCACTAGTGAGCCGGTCATCTCTGAATTTCAAAGGCAACCTCAATGTTCATATTTTAATCCATGAGCCCAAATGGACATTCCCTCGCCAGGAATATGAAGGGGGACACACACACCCCACCGATTTTCAGGAGATGCCTGCAACCGACACTATTGTAAATTACACAAACCCTTCAGCGTAATGACTTTTCATTTAATTTTAATATTTAACTTCCTGGAAAAAAACCCACTACAACCAATGATAAAATATTCTATCCCATGTGCGTGAGTGATTTCCTTAAGGAATGTTGTCCGTTTTCTTCCATTTTACAGCATGTGACTCAAGCAGAGACACAACAGCGAGATTATGAAAAAGAGAGTTTCTGTTTTCCTCTTTTACCAAGAAATCCATTAGCGAAAACAAGGGGATTCCATGAGGAGGAAGTTGGAAATGACTCTACCCTACAGGTGTTATTGAAAAGTGACAGTTCTGACAAGGGAGCAGATGTTTAGAGGGAAAGCTCTTTGAATAAGCATACAGTTAATGACACTCAGCCTCATCATTAAATTTAACAGCAGCCTTTTTCACTCAAGCACCCTATATATGATGTGCCACCAGCAAGATCTGCTCACGGTGCTGGTGCTTTAATTTGCATACGGCATCAGAGCGTGCGATATTTAAAGTGAAAACACGGGAGGCCATGTCACAGGGCTGATTAGGGGAGAAGCCTTGAGCTCCTCACAATTTACTAAAGAAGCGAGATCAGCACAGGAGTGTGTTACTTCAGCACTCGGGAGACTCTCTTTTAAATACAAGGTATAAAAAAACTGTTGTCATGGCACCATTTTACCTACTTGTCTTGGAAAACTGCTTCGGTGTGATTCTAGGTACGTGTTTACTTCCCACCTTCCATGAGTACTGGGCCAAACACTCGCTGTCTGAGCAGCATGCCAAATTCGATGTGGGTATAAAATTGAAGGGGGAGGGGGCCGCTTACGCGTAAGCTTCTGTGAATGAAAGTTACTGCAGGTAACATTTAAGGACTAGAATACTGAGAAGGTCAAGTCTAACTTACACTGTTCCTGGGGCACCTGGGTGGCTCAGTCGGTTAGGCGTCCGACTTCGGCTCAGGTCATGATCTCACGGTTTGGTTTGTGAGTTCGAGCCCCTAGTCGGGCTCTGGGCTGACAGCTCAGAGCCTGGAGCCTGCTTCGGATTCTGTGTCTCCCTCTCTCCCTGCCCCTTCCCCGCTCATGCTCGCTCTCACTCTCTCTCTCTCTTTCAAAAAGAAATAAACATTAAAAAATCTATCAGTGCTTAAAGCTAACACAGCATGGTCATAAGAGGTAAACGTGTCACGTTGGCCACATCTCCCAAGCCTTTGCTTCAGTTTCCTCATCAATGAAATGTTGACATTGTTAACAACCTCGAAGGGTTATTGGGAGAATACAACTGAAATTAATGCAATGTAAAAGACTCATGGAACAACAGGTACCCGCAGTCACTGTATCCCTCGTAAATGGTTTTGAAAAGCAGCGTCATTCTGTTGACAAGATTCACCGTAACAGGAGCTGGATGCCCCCTGCCCTGAAAAGAACGTGCCGTGAGGAGGGTGAAGTGTGATGTGGCGGCCAGAGAACTGGAAGAGGAAGGGATCCAGGAGACCGGGTCTCGCTTGCATCGGATGCACTGGTTACAGAACGTGCCTCTCTTGCTCTCAATTTCTATACAAATAAAATGTGGAGTTGAGTAAGATCGTCTCCAAAGTACTCCTTGGCACCAGTATTTTGTATAAGGGGAATTCTGGGAACCACATCTAATCTCACTCAGCATAAGTCACTCTAAGCCAACATCTATTAGGGGGAAATTGTTTAATAAAGAGTTTCATCAAAGGATTATTCTAAATACAGAGTCTTATGTTTATGAGAGTAAGAAAATATGTATGTATGATAGATTTTACAAAACATTATTTTATTCAACCATTTTCATGATGATATCATTCAAATACTGTTTAGTTTCTCACTGCTCTCAGTAAGTATTCCTAATCCTACTGAATCCATAGTACTAAGGAAGAGACATTGGGTTTCCATGGCTTAGATTGCAAATGCCAAGGAAAACAGCCTCTGATCAAGAGTAGGCCACTTTTGAACACTCACAGCATTTGTATAAAAATGAGTTCGCTCCTAAGCAGAACCTAGGAAACCCTAACTAGGAGACTGCTCTCAGAATGACAGTCATACCTAAGTCAATCTGCTGTAGTCATTTTTGTCCAGTCTGCCTAAAAACTGCATTCGGAATATGCCGACTAGAAAGGAACAACAGGAGAGGCAGGAAAAAAGAGAGACAGAGACAGAGACAGAGATATGGGCAGAGAGAATGCACCTGGAAAGACCAATACCGAGAAAGACAAGCAGGACAGGAAGACATATACGAATCAACATGAGAAAATGACAAGAGACACGCAGAAGCAAACGAAACAAAGCTCAGCCTATGTGAAACAGTAAAAGGAGCCCACCAAGTCCCCCGCTGCAGAACACAGGTGTCACAGGCTAAAACGTATCCAAGAGGAGCTGGGCTAGTCTTTCCCATCTGGAAGTAAATGAGGAAAAATGTGTTGATTAACAAGGCTGTACCCTAAAGAGCGGCTGCATTTTCATGGAATTCTCTACAGATTCGGAAACTTAATTTCATCAATCCAGCGGACCTTGACTGAGTCATATAATCCAATCTTCAACAGATTGATGTATTAGTTATGAAACCATTTAACTGAAAAATGAATAAATAAACCACAAAAGAGTAACAGCCACCAACATAGCCTCCCACTGTGTAGCCTCAAAACCACCAAGTGCTTTAACTAAGTATTTTTAATTATTTTATAATGGGTGGGGGTGGTTGATTCATGTTAATCATAGGGAAAAAAAACTATGGACACTCACCATTACAAAATTCCATACACTATAAAATGAAAATAACTAAATCCCACTATTGAGAGATAACCACTTAGATATTTCAATCCAGTCTTTTTTTTTTTTTTTTTTTTAATGCATAGAGACACCATTTCTTTCCCTAAACAATTGGGATAAGATTGTCCCTCACTATAAAAGTTGACTTATCATCTGATTATAAAAGATTTGGTATGGAGGAGACACAAAATTAAGAGGTTTTTTTTGGAACACTTTCCTAACAGATATTTGTTTTCCTATAATGTGGATATCTGCTGTTTGAGGTACCTGCCTGTATCTGGCACCAGATTCCCAAGGTCAAAGAGGCGATGACATGTAGCCTCGTTCTCAGTCTGGTTTGGGGCAAGGTGGACAGCCGCCCCTTGGATCAATTCCCCCTAAGCCTGCGTCTTCCCACCCCATGAGGACTCTTCATTTCAACTGGAGGTCAGGAAACACAGTGCCCTTCTTGTAGGGCCCTTTCTGACTCACCTCATTTGTGAACAAATCTCCACAATTGAATCATCTTTTTTTTTTTTTTTAATGTTTATTCATTTTGAGAGAGAGAGAGAGAGAGACAGAGAGACAGAGAGATTTAGAGTGCAAGCAGGGGAGGGGCAGGGAGAGAGAGAGAATCTCAAGCAGGTTTCATGCCCGAAGAGGGGCTCAGACTCATGAACCGCGAGATCATGACCTGAGCCCATATCAAGAGTTGGATGCTTAACCGACTAAGTCACCCAGGTCCCCCACAGCTGACGCGTCTTTAATTAAAGGGTATACAGACTATATACACTGGGGTCTTCTTGGAAACCAAGGCTCAAGCCAACAATATAAAGTAACCTACATTGTTTCCCCCTCTTTTCTCCAGACTCTGGGAGACTGAAAATACTGTACCCGCCTTCATCCTTGCTCACCCTTTATATCTCGGTTAGTTTTTGTCTAAGAAGGTCGTCTTTTCCATAAAGACAATCATGTCTCCCGTGCAAAGCTGGGTGTCTGACACTTTAAATTAATCGTCCGGGACCATTTCAGATCAATGTAATTAGTGTAGGAATCCTGAAAACAATAGAACTTAAAAATCAGTTTCTGAATTATTAGACACATTTAGCCAAGACAGCCCCACTTCTCAGCACTCTAGCTGGCAGGTCACATCACATACTCATCCATTAAACGTCAGTTTCAAACAGATTTTTTTTTTTTTTTTAATTCACTTCTACCAACAGAAGTTCCAAGTCTAAAGTCCTTTTTATTTTCCTTTGGAGGTAGCAGGTCTGAGTAAAAAATAATTTCTGAGACCAGCCTCTGAGTTCAGGAATATTGGAACCTAATTGAGTTGCACATAATATAGACTCCCAAGGCCACAGCTCTCTGAGAAGACAGGTTTATTCTGAGAAAGTTAGAGAATCATCATCCTGGTGATTCCTCCCTCCCCCACACTCTGTACCCAACTTGGTAACATCTAGTAGTCTCAACCTCCAACAGGGGTACAGGAGCCTAACTTAAATTGAGCTGTTAAGTGAAAAATAAAAGAACCATGTTAATTTGATAAGTTCACAAATCAAACCAACTACTTGTCGGCCACAAAACCCAATCCATGGCTTTCGTTACTGACTTACGGTATTCTCGGCTCTTTATTTTATTTAGCAGTGGAAAACACTCACCTAAGCAATTGTAAAAATATGCATTTTATACCAAATGGACATAATGTAAATATTTTACTTACTAATTGTTTTTGCCGAGACCGTGTTATCTATTCTCCCACATCCCATTCTTAAATTTCATAAAATGACTACAAAAAAAAAGTTACTTCTAAATCCCAATCTCTTAATTTTCATCTTTCAGTGCTCCCCCTCACTCACTGCCCAGAATGCTGATTTTCCCGCAATACTGGAGTCCACACTTTAAGCGGCAGCCTCTCAGAAGCTGGACTGAAAGAGGGAAATAAGACTTTTAACTTCCTCAAAGGAGCCACTGGGTCAAGAAAGTAGAGGAACACGATACACATATTTCCACAAGGCAATCATGCACCCGAATGTGTATGTGGGCGCTGTAGTGCTTGCGTGAGGGTAGGTTATTATGGAAAGCCACTCCCTTTCTTTCCAGGAATGATTACAAACCGTGGCAATTAAAGCTAAAGTGACAGACCCCCCCCCCACAACTGCCCACGTTAGACATTACTAGAAAATTCTGAAGTATCCTACAGGAAATGATCAACATAGTGATGCTAAATACGTACTGAACGAATGCATCACTGTCTGTCTAGTCACCTATGTATGTACGTATCATTTTAATTTTTTTAATGTTTATTTCAGAGAGAGGGAGAGACAGAACATGAGCGGGGTAGGGGTAGAGAGAGGGAGACACAGATTCTGAAGCAGGCTCCAGGCTCTGAGCTGTCAGCACAGAGCCCAATGTGGGGCTTGAACCCATGAACCGTGAGATCATGACCTGAGCTGAAGTCAGACGCTTAACCAACTGAGCCACCCAGGTGCCCCACCCCCCACTTAAAAAAAATTTTTTTTTTAATGTTTATTTATTTCAGAGAGACAGACAGACAGACACACCGTGAGCAGGGGGAGGGGGAGAGAGAAAGGGAGACACAGAATCCGGAGAAGGCTCCAGGCTCTGAGATGTCAGCATATGTATGTATCATCTTACACGCATAAACACACATCCTTCTGATAGACATTTTGTAATTCTAAATTCTAAAAGCGGATAGCTGAGTAAGAATGTGGGAAAACGGAAATACTTATGCATGGCTGGAAGGACTGTATAAGATGATTTAGGTAATATCCAGCAAAGTTGAAAATAAACATATTCATTAACCCAAAATTTCACTTAGAGATAATATACCCTGAAGTAACTCGCACATGTGTGTGCAAGGCAGTAAGTGTAACTACCACGTTCACTGCAATTCCACTGTGTGTCACGGGAAATAACCCACACGTCCATCACCGGATGAATGAATGAAGTGTCCATGTATTTAATGGAACACTACAGCTATTACAATGATACATGGACCAACATGGATAGTTCTAGAACACAAAACGTTGACTGGGAGGAAAAAAGTTAGGAAAATATTTGAGTATGAAACTATTTTCTAATGTTATAAACTTACAAAACACACACATACAGACGCGAAAGATAAACACTCAATTCTTGACAGCAGTTACTTCTGGCAGAGAAACAGGAGAATAAACCCCGACAGGAGATGACAGGGACTTTCATCTAGAGAACGTGACGATACTAACACTTGATCATTCTCTGTGGAAGATTCACCAGTACTGCTCTATTGCATTATGTATTTTATGTGTTATTTTTGTCAAAACTAAAACTAGGAAGTACACAACTTGGTATAAAAATAAAAAGAATGGTCATCTCTGGAAATCAATCTCTATAAATGTGGGGTCAGTTACTACATGTGTTACACTCAAATATGAAATAAAATACCTTCTTCAAACTTTCCTAAATGAAAAATCTCTGACTCAAAAGAGAGAGTAACCTTTACAAAGAAGGTCATCATGCACAATTCTATAAAAAACAAACAGTTTAAATTTAAGACTTTTTAAAAACCTAAGGCATTAGTGTTTCTTCCCATGTAACTACTTGAAGAATTCTGTATGGCATGTTTGAAAGCACCGAGGAAGGAAGGAAGGAAGGAAGGAAGGAAGGAAGGAAGGAAGGAAGGAAGGAAGGAAGGAAGGAAGGAAGGAAGGAGAAGAGAAAAGAAAGAGAAAGGCAAACAAACATATAAAATGCAAAATCAGAGATTAATTCTCCCAATTTCTTTTTTGTTGTTTGTTTTTTATTTAGTGTGTGTGTGTGTGTGTGTGTGTGTGTGTGAGAGAGAGAGAGAGAGAGAGAGAGAGAGAGAGAGAGAGAGAGAACAGGGGAAGGGCAGAGGGAGAGGGAGGAAGAGAATCCCAAGCAGGCTCCACGCTGAGCACAGAGCCCAACACAGGGACTGATCTCAAGACTGTGAGATCACGACCTGAGTCAGTATCAAGAGTTATTAGATGCTTAACTGTCTGAGCCACCCAGGTGCCCCTAAATTTTCCCAATATCTTTTTTTTTTAATTTTTTAATGTTTATTCATTTTTTTCAGAGAGAAAGAGAGAGAGAAAGAGAATGATCAGGGGAGGGGTAGAGAAAGAGAGAGACACAGAATCCAAAGCAGGCTCCAGGCTCCAAGCTGTCAGCACAGAGCCCGACGCAGGGCTCGAACTCACAAACTGGGAGATCATGACCTGAGCCAATGTCAGACGTGTAACCAACTGAGCCATCCAGGTGCCCCTCTAAATTTCTAATGCTAGCAATTTTATCACTGTTGATTTAGGAAGACCACCTGAATGGTATGGTAAGAACAAAAGAATTTTTGTTGAAAATCCATACTGATTTACAAAATAATACTTTACTGAAAAAGTTAGGCTGATTTTTGTTAAAGAATCAAATAGTTGAGGTCAATAATACCCTGATCTGCAAATTTCTCATCAAATTGACTCCAAAATAGCATTTTCAATACTTAGTAGACAGCCAATAAGCAAATGAACTACCAATATCCTTGACAACAGTTGAATTCTCCCCTTGATTAAAATGTACTCAGTACACAATCACATGTCAAGGAGTCTGAAACATGTTCCTTTCATATTTACATTTCATTTCTTATCACATCACTTGAATGCTTTGACAAAGACTGTATTTGTTAGCAAGAAATTATGTTCATTTCTGCTCTAGTAAGAAATGTTCAAAGTTCTATACCCAATCTTTTTGCTCACATGCGACTATACCATTCCCCCTCCTCCTCCTCTTCCTCACGGTCAACGTCATCAGTTCTGTAGCACTTGGCCTGTCGCTGAGCCCTCTCCATACATTTTTTAATTTGATTCCCACAACAGCTCCGTGAAGTTAGTTCAGTCATTATCCTCACTTTGCAGACAAGCAACTGAGAAGAGAGACGTTAAATAACTCATCCAAAGTCATACAGATTCAGCAAATAGGACAACAGTGATTCACCTGACTGCAGAAGTCAAGTACTTGGAACCATTACAGCATCTACATACTACCAAAGAGAAAACCCTGGAAACAATAAAGATGAATGCAGCTACATACATGGCACAAAATTAGGCGATTTGGCAAGTCCGCTCTAAAGGGGACATTATTTTTCCCCCAGGGTCGGGCCCTCCCCGCTCTAATAATCCAGCCTCAACATTACCTATATCCTTTACTCTCGATCGTAATTATTGAAAAACAATTGCTACAAGCATGAGATCGAAATTGAATATGCCAGGAGCCACTGAGTTACCAGTGTCGAGGCAGGTGCATTGAACCCTATGGTTCTTTTGCTCTGAGGCAAGCCAAAGGCCGGCAAACGCCTCACTGGCAGCAACCTGAATGCTTCGTGACTATCTTACGGACTCCAGTCAGAATAGCAAAGAATTTAGTACCTGATTAAGATGTCCTAACGTGCTCCTTTTGTGATGCCAAGTCCCAAATATCAGCTATTAAAACTGAGGCCGCACAAAGAGCTGCGTATTTGGGATCATTCCAGACCCACCCACAGGGTAATGCTATTCTGCTTTCAACAGCTGCTTCTCCTCACCTGAGGTGAGGCAGGTGCAGGACAAAAGAAGCAAAGGACTGCACACCTGCTCCCTCACATTCAACTCTGGTGAATCAGTACGGCTGACCTCTGTGAGCCTGTCGCCAAGAGCAGATGTTTAGTGGAACACCTGGAGAGTCTCATCCACTTGACTTTGCCTCAGCTGAATTTCACTCGAAGTACCCAAAATGATGAGACTCTATTAACACAGATGCTTAAGGCAACTGTTTCCTGAAAGTCTGGTTTGTCTAGAAAGACCCTGTCAGAAAATATGGGGACAAATCTTAGGCCAAGGGAGACATGGCTAGTTCGTACACGGGAAATAACATCTTAGATCAATTTTCAAGTAAGAACTGCTTTACTGATTGATTCTGGAGGTTTGTGCAGATGAAGAAGGGTTTATAAGCACATATGGTAACTTTTTACCTTAAAACTTTCAAATATATACACAAGTAGACAGTATAGTATAATGAATTGTCATGTACTCATCAACCAGCTTCAACAAACTATAACGCAGGGCCACCTGTCCACAGCCCCTCTCCCACACCCCACATCTAACCCTGCCACGGATTTGTTTTTATGTTTACTTATTTATTTTTGAGAGAGACAGAGGGAGAGGGAATGCTAAGCAGGCTCTGAACCGTCAGCAAAGAACCCAATGTGGAGACTGAACCCATGAACCGTGAGATCACGATGTGAGCTGAAGGCAAGATTCAGACGCTTAACTGACTGAGCCACCAGGGGCCCCCGCAATTTTCTTTTAACTCTTGTCATCTGTGAGGTTACCCATCCATCTCTTTTTCTTCCTACCATCTCTCCCCCCACCCCCTTCCCCCGGACCCACCCACCACTTCTTTATGAAGAAACTGTCTTTGATTTTGTCAAGTTTCACACATCTGGACTTGACTCAGTGCATCCCTGAAGGGGAGTTCAGCATGTCCCCGTGTCTTCTGCATTACTTCATCAAACTTTTGGGTAAGGTTTCCTCATAGGTGGTGATGTGGGAACAATTCTTTTTAGCAGAGGTACACAAGAAACATAGGTCACAAAAATGCTAACGAAGAGGAAAGACACAAAGCAACAGAAATTCGAAGGATATAGTAAGTGAAAGTAGAAAAAGGGAAAGTAGGAAAAACCTCTCTGGGGGGTAAGAATAAATTTTAAAAAGGAAAACAGACAACCGCCTACAAGGAGGTGAGCCCCTAACCACGTGGGAAACAAGCAGGATGGGCAGCGAAGCAGTGGAGGATAGGATGCGTGACCCCAAGCGGCATCGCCTTCCCTGTTCTGCAAGGCACGGAAGCGTTACTGACGTGCCGAGAACAGGCCGCACCAGGCCCGTGGTCCTGCTAACAAGTGATCCCATCAGAGCTCAAGCCGAAGCCTTCCAACCCCTCTGCAGCTCAAGATCGCAAGTGCTAGACAGCAGGTAAGCAGGTAAGTCGAGGAAAGAGTGAGGCACGGGACCACCACCGCACCTCATTACTATAGCAAACTCCTTCCCGCCCTTAACCCATATTGGAGCCAAGCAAATTACCAGGAAAGACAGGGGCTCTGGAGCCAGAATCTCTGGGTTTCAAGCCTGACCCTGTCACTGTCTTTCTTTGTGACTGAGGGCAAATCATTCTTCTTCTCTGAAACGGTTTCCTTACCTGTAACATGAGATAAGAGCACCTCCCACTTTTGTGAGCAATGAACAGGGGAATTAATACAAACAGAATTGACAAGAGTGACCGGAACAGTCACTGATATTCAATAACATCGCATATTGTTTTTAGTTTTTTACTAATTTTTGAAATGTTTATTTATGGCGGGGGGGGGGGGTGCAGAGATAGAAGGAGACACAGAATCCCAAGCAGGCTTCAGACTCTGCGTTGTCGGCACAGGGCCTGATGTGGGGCTCGAGCCCATGAACTGTGGGATCATGAACCGAGCCAAAGTGAGAAACTTGACTGAGCCACCGAGGCACTCCTCGTACACTGCTTTTATTATTTTCATACTGAATTAAGCGACTGCTGGTCACCACTAAGGCTTACAAGAGTACTTCTTGTCTAACACCTTTACCAACAACTGAAAGCAACGTTTCCCAATTTGATACGATTTACTTGAAGCACTTGTCAAAAGGACAAATTACATGATCTCCAACCCTCCCCACTGAGGCAGAAATCTCTAGGAGGAGCATGTAGGAAATAAACTTTGAACCAACACTGCAGGTAATTCTTGTTTTGAGCAATGTAAAAGAAACACTGGAGAGCTCAGGGAAGAAAAATTTGGATGTCACCAGAAGGTTATGAATACAACTATATTTTCTGTCAGACTGCTTTCAAAGTTGCAATGGACATTAACAGAAAACTGTGATTTTTCTAATTCCTGAAAATATATCAGATTATCTACTGCACACTACTTCGTCCATATATATTGCTGAGCATTATTATTTTTTTTAAACAATTGCTTCCAGGGCGCCTGGGAGGCTCAGTCTGTTAAGCATCTGATCAAGTCATGATCTCACGGTTCATGAATTCGAGCCCTAAGTCAGGCTCTCTGCTCTCAGCGCAGAGCCTGTTTCGAATCCTCTGTGTCCCTCTCTCCCTGCCCCTCCTGTGATCTCTCTCTGTGTCAAAAATAAATGAGCATCTAAGAATATATAAACAACTGCTCACAATGTTCAAATCTGGGCACCAACAATTTTGTCATTAGAGAGGAAGTTCTGGAGAAAGGAAAGCTTCCATAAACACCATTTCAACATCTTGCTTAGACTCTACAAATTGATAATTAAGCAATAAGAAACATCAAGCAAGATGTAGCTTCAAGCGCTAGTTATTCACATACACAGTGAGTACGTCGTACAACATCAGGCTGTAACTGCCCAAGGCCAGTGGTGACAGTGCCGTGACACATGTCATTGTTGTATGGCCACTGCGTGACTATCGTCGAAGCTTATAAATTTTTTCTTTGTATCATTAACCAGAGTTTCTATATTTGATGCAAATTTTATATAAAATGAAGGCACAGATTTTAATGGAGTTTCGGCAAATAGAACCCAAACACTCAAGATACAGACCATTAGCACTCCTCTGAAAAGTAAACCTATTACCTATCGATCTCCACTACTCCCTCTCCCTCCGCATCCCCGAGGCAACTAACATACTGAATACTTCTTCATCATAGATTAGTCTTGCCTGTTCTAGAGTTTCACAGAGATGGAATCACACCCAGTGTATTTTGTGTGTGATGCTTCTTTCACTTAGCATGTTTTCTGAGATAAATCCTGGTTATTCTTATTCATTCCTTTTAATTGCTAAATAATATTCCCTTGTGTGAGCAAATTACACTTTGTCTATCCGTTCTTCTGTGGAGGGACACACGCACCACTTCCTGTTTCTCTGGCTATTATGGATCAAATGGCTGTAAACATTCTTAAGTCTTTTGTGGCCATTTGTTTTCATTTTTCTTCAGTCAAATGGGAAGAAAGGCTGGATCATCAGGACAAGCAGACATTCTACTTTTATAAGAAACTGTCAGACTTCTTTCTAACTGGTTGGGAACCCCAATTCCCACTATGAAAAGTCCAGTTTCTCCACATCCTTTCCAACGTTTAGTGTTGTCAATCCTTTAAATCCTGGCAATTATACTGAACGTACAGCAGTATCTTCTTGTCACTAGAATTTGACGACTCATGATACTGAACACTTTTTAAAGGACTTACTGGTCATTTGTAGGTCTTCTTTTGTGAAATACCTGTTTAAATCTTTGGCCTATTTTATTTTTTAATTAAATTTTGTTTTTAATGTTTATTGATTTTTGAAAGAGAGAGCACAAGCAGGGGAGGGGCAGACAGAGAGGGAGACACAGAATCCGAAGAAGGCTCCAAGCTTTGAGCTGCCAGCACAGAGTCCGATGTGGGGCTCGAAGCCACGAACTGCAGCTCGAAGCCACGAACCGTGAGATCGTGACCTGAGCCGAAGTTGGACTGAGTCACCTAGGCGCCCCTGGCCTATTTCCAAATTTACTTGTCTTGATATCATTGGATGCCAATCCTTTGTCAAATAAATGTAATGTAAATATTTTCTCCTAATCTATGGCTTGACTATTCATTTTAAACACTTATTCATTTTAAGTGTTTTTAATTCTTATTTTACACTTCAGTGACATTTATTACATTTATTACATTCACGCCATTGTGCCATTATTGCCACTGTGTATCCAAAGCAAAAACCCCTTATTTCTTCTCGCCCTCAGCCCCTGGTAACTTCTAACCTACTTACTGCCTTAATGAGTATGTCTACCGTAGACAATGAATATATGTGGGATCATACAATATTTGTCCTTTTGAATTTAGCTCATTTCACACAGCATAATGCTTGCAGGGTTCATGCTGTACTCTCTATCAGAACTTCATTCCTTTTTATGGCTGAATGATATTAAGTTGTAGGTATACACTACACTTTCTTTGCCCATTCATATGCTGATGGACATTTAGGGTGTTTCCACCTTTTGGCTATTGTGAATAATGCTATGGTGAACACGGAAACAAGTACCTGAGTACCTGTTTCCAATTCCTTTAGGTATAGACCCAGAATTAAAACTGCTACATCATGTGGGAATTCTACATTTAACCTACTAAGGAAGACCCACATTTTACATTCCCACTAGCAATGTCTGAGTGTTAGAAGTTCTCCATGTTCTCACCAACACTGGTTATTTTCCATTTTTTTTTTAAACTACTGATCTTGGGGCGCCTGGGTGGCTCAGTGGGTTAAGCCTCTGACTTTGGCTCAGGTCATGATCTCGCGGTCCATGAGTTTGAGCCCTGCGTCGGATTCTGTGTCTGTTTCAGATTCTGTGTCTCCCTCTCTCTCTGACCCTCCCCTGTTCATGCTCTGTCTCTGTCTCAAAAATAAATAAACATTAAAAAAATAAAAATAAAAATAAAACTACCGATCTTAGCAGATGTGAGATGATATCTCAATGTGGTTTTAATTTGCATTTTTCTAATGACCAATGTTTTAAGCAGCTTTTCATGGGTTTACCTTCTTCAAAAAAAAAAAAAATGCCTATCCAAGTCTTTTGCCCATTTTCTAACTGGGTCAACTTTCTGTTGCTGAACTGTAGGAGCTCTTCATATATTCTGGATATTAAACTCATCAAATTTATGATTTGAAAATATTTTCTCCCATTCTGAGGACTGTCTTTTCAGTTTCTTGATAACGTACTTTGGTGCATGAAAGTTTTAAATTTTGATGAAGTCCAACTTCCAACTTATCCATATTTTCTTTTGCTGCTTGTATTTTGGTGACATATCTAAGTCTCCACTGGTAAATCCAAGGTCAAGGAGATTTATCTTTATGTTTTCTGCTAAGAGCGTTATTGTTTTAACTCATGTTATATATACCATGAGGCAAGGGTCGAACTTCATTCTTTCCATGTGAAAATCAGTTATCCCAGTACCATTTGGTGAAGAGACTATTCTTTCCTCATTGAATGGACTTGGTACCCTTGTTAAAAATTAGTTGGTCACAGGGGCGCCTGGGTGGCTCAGTCAGTTAAGCATCCAACTTCGGCTCAGGCCATGATCTCACAGTTGTGAGTCCGAGCCCTGCATCAGGCTCTGTGCTGACAGCTCAGAGCCTGGAGCCTGCTTCAGATTCTGCGTCTCCCTCTCTCTGCCCCTCCTCTGCTCATGCTCTGTCTCTCTCTCTCTTTCTCTATCAAAACTAAATAAACATTAAAAATTTTTTTTAAAAATTACTTGGCCATAAAATAGGAGTTTATTTCTGGAATGCCAATTATATTCCATTGATCTATATATCCATACCTATGGAGATACACACTGTTTTGATCACCGTGATTCTATAGCAGCTTTCAAAATTGGGAAGTGTTAGTCTCCCAACTCTACTCTTTTTAAAAACTGCTTCAGCTGTTTGAGTTTAGGGGGTTTTGTTTGTTTTTGCCATTCCACGTGAACTTGAGAATCAGCTTTTCCATTTATGGAAAAGTAACTGTTAGAATACCAATAGGGATTGTTCTGAATCTGTAGACCGCTATGATAAAATTTATGGATAAACTGGCTATAAACATTCTTAAGTCTTTTGTGGCCATTTGTAATAAGGAATAAGATGTAATACTGACATCTTAATATTAAGTCTTACTATACATGAACACAAATATCCCCCATCATTTAGGTCTTCTTCAGTTTCAGTATTAAGTTTTCAGTGTACAATTCCTTCACTTCCCTGATTAAATTTTTTCCCAAAACTTTTGTTCTTTTAGATGCTATTGTAAATGAAATTCCTTTCTCAGTTTCTTTTTTGGATTATTCACTGCTAGCTCATAGAAAACAACTGGTTTTTGTGTGTTGCCCTTGTCACCTACAACTGGTTTTTAGTGGTCCAGGTTCACTGTTTTGCATCGAGCTGCTGTCCAGATTTCCCAGCACCATTTGTTGAGGAGACTATCTTTTTCCTACTGTATACTCCTGTTGCCTTTGTGATAAATTAACTGACCATGTATGCGTGGGTTTATTGCTGGGCTCTCTACTCTGTTCCACTGATCTCTGCCAATTTTTGTGCCAGTACCATAATGCTTTCATTACTATAGCTTTATAGTACATCTTGAAATCTGGAATTGTGACACCTCCAGCCTTGTTTTTCTTTCTCAAGATCGCTTTGGCTATTTGGGGTCTTTTGAGGATCCATACAAATTTTGGTATGATTTGTTCTAGTTCTGTGAAAAATGTTGATGGTAGTTTGATAGGGATTGCACTAAATTCGTAGATTGTCTTGGGTAGTAGGAACATTTTAACAATACTGGTCCTTCCAATCCATGAACATGAGATATCTTTCCTTTTGCTTGGGTCATGCTCAGTTTCTTTCATTGATGTTTTATAGTTTTCAGAGTATAGGTCTTTCACCTCCTTGGTTATGTTTATTCCTATACCTAGGTGTATTACACTGATCAATTTTCTATGTTTAACTTTGGTTAAACGGGGGTTTAACCATCCCTGTATTCCTGGGATAAGTCCCACTTGGTGATGGTGTATAATCCTTTCAATATACTATGGAATTTGATCTCCTAGTATTTTTGCTGAGGATTTTTGCCTCTATATTCCTAAAATTGGTGTGTAATTTCTTTTCTTCTAATGTCTTTACCTGGCTTTGATATCTGGGTAATGCTAGCCTCAGAGAATGAGTTAGGAAAAGTTATTTCCTCTACTCTTTAAAGAAAGTTAAAGAAGGATTGGTGTTAATTTTTCTGTAAACGTTTGGCAGAATTCATGGGGTGCCTGTGTGGCTCAGTCGGTTAAGTGTCCAACTCCTGATTTCAGCTCAGGTAAGACTGAGCCCCATGTCGGGCTCTGCAGGGACGGCATGGAACCTGCTTGGAATTCTCTCCCCCCTTCCCTCAGTCATGTTCTCTCCCTCTTAAAATAAATAAATTTTTAAAAAATTCTGGTATAATTCACCAGTGAAGCCATTGGTCTTGGACTTTCTTCACAGGGTGTAATTGATTTTTCAGTAAAATCCTTCTAAGGATTTCTTCCCATCGTGTTATTATACAAATTTTCAAATATACAGTAAAAGTTGAAATAATTTTACAATGAACCGCATATAACCACCACCTAGATTCTGCGATAAACATTTCACTACACTTATTTGCCACATAACCGTCCATTTCATTTTTCATGCATTTCAAAGTAAGATGCAGACATCAGTACACTTCACTCCAAATATTTCAGTAAGTTTGTTATCAACTTCAGCTGGCTCTAGCTAGCTACATGTGGCTATTTATTTTTAAATTAGTTATAGTTAAGTAAATAAACTGATTAAATAAAAGCATTCAGTTCTTCAGCTGCATTAGCCACGCTTCAATGTTCAACAGCCACATGTGGCTAGTGGCTACAAAAACACTGGAGGAATATGTCATCATATTCACAGATTCTGCCTACATTCAAGGGGAGGGAATTACATAAAGCATGTAGAACAGAGGGTGAAAATCTTGGGGACCACATTTCAACTCGGCCTGCCACATGTGAGAAAGGGACAGATGCCTGGAATTGGTCAGACTTGTCTTGACTCCAATCCAACAAATGGAAAAATACGTTCATAGGAATGTGAGAAGAGGCACATGCCTGTAGCTCCAATTCACTTCCTCACTGCTCCATTTCCCGTCCAGCCACCTACTGACTGTTGGGTTTTGTCGTTTCCTACAACATGGATTTGGGAAGGTTCTTTTGGAGGAGTCATAGGTGAAGCCCTACGCCAATCTGTGCCAGAACTCATGTAATATTTGAACTATCTCATTTTGTCTATACCTCACAAATGATTGTAGATTTTTCTCCTCCAAAGAATGAGCCAAAAGAACACACAGCATATAAAACTTTCATCAGCAAAAGAGAAAACTCAGAGTGTAACACAAGAGACTAATTCTCACAATATGGAATCTAAATTCAGAAATTTTTCTTTCAGTTCTGAAACTTCTTCCTAATAACAACACAGAAATGGGCACTAACTCTAGAAATCACAGGAAGCCATTACGAAAAGAAAATACAGCACAATAAATAGAGACTACGTGAAAATTGAAAACCGGTAAAGAAAAGCAGAAACTACCTTGGAAGTGTTCTCACAAAGATCTGCATGCAAATGTCTATAATGACTTTATTCATAATTACCAAAATCTGGAGACAATCCAAGGCCCTTCATCCACCTGGCGATCAGATAAACAAACTGTGGTACATTCATACTGTGGAATACTCTTTGGCAATAAAAAGGAATGAGAAGGCAACAGTAATGGATGAATCTCAAATACATTATGACAAGAGAAAGAAGTCAGACTCTTCAGTCAGGGCTACATACTGCATGATTCCACTCACAGGACATTCTGGAAAAGGCAAAAGTAAAGGAAAAGAACAGAAAACAAACTTGTGGTTCCCAGGGCCTGCAGTGAGAAGAGGGTCTGACGACAAAGTGACAAGGAGAACATTTCTGCTGAAGGTACAACAGTTTGGGACCTTGGCTGAAGTGGAAGTTACAATTTCCAAAAGGAATGACTTCTGCAGTGCATACATTTTTTTTTAAAAAGTTCATTTTAGAGGCAGAAACAGGAAATTTGAGATTACATAAAAATGAATTGAGGATAGACTTAAATAAAACCGTAACAACAAAAACAAAAAGTAACAGCAACGCGCTAGCAGTTAGGAAAAACATTTCATGGAGAGCCATTTTACAAGTGGATATCAAAATGAAGAACAGAAATGATATGGTTGTTTACCTAGAACGCCCACACGAATCAGCTAAAAAGCTATAGGATTAATAATTAATAAGAAAGTTCAATCAAGTGTCTACATAAATACAGCAAAATCAATAGCCTGCCCATCTACATGTGATAAAATTAGAAAACAGAACAGAAAAGGAGAGTCCATTCACAAGAAGAGTATGCTAACAGTAAAGTCTTTGTAAGGAATTTACAGGATACAGAATAAAAAATGAAGGTTTATAAATTTACATGCCATATATACAGAATATACGCTTATAAGTGAAGAAGGAAATCACATGCCAATGGAGAAAAGGTCTTTTTTCAGGTTTCTTATAGTCCCGGGTCAGCAGCATCGTTATCAACTTGGAACTTGAAAGAAATGCAAATACTCAAGCTTTAGGCCATAGCTCTGGGGATGGGGCCCAGCGATGTGTTTTTAACCAGTCCTTCTGGTGATCATGATGTCCCTGAAAGTTAAAGTTTGAGAACCAAGATGCTGATGTTGTTGGATTAGGATCACACTTGGGTGGGGGAAGCACTGGTCTATTTAATGAATAATCAACTTTCAAATATGCTTTCAGACCCACATTACATATGAATTCAGGAGCTTAATGTATACACTGCATTAGTTATAAGCCACAGAGAAATGTATATATAACAGAAAGATCAGTATTATTATGATATATTTATGCCATTTTGGTTTTATAGTGAAATATTGTAAAAACTAGAAGAATTTAGTTTCTCTGATGGGGTTAAAAAAACATATGTAGAACTGCTTAGTATTACCTCACATCCCTACTCTAAGTATTCTGGAGCCCTTGGGAAGCTTCTTCACGTTGATGTAGAAGTGGATTAGTTATAGAAATGCCAATATAATAAAATATGCCTGACTGCTTCTTTGGGTGATGAGTAAAACACAAAATTTATTTCTAAATACATATACATACATACGTATGGATGTGTGTATATATATATACATATGTATATATTTTACATATAAAATAACCCAACTACTAAAGTCACAACCTCTGAAAAAACGTAAACTACTATCTTGGCACACAAAACAATGTCTTCTGACAGGAGGATAATGGTGAGAACATGGCAGACAATCCCACTCATAAACACCCCGAGAGGCCCGAAGCTGAGGAAGAGGCAGGCAGATTTAAAATTCGGTGAAACAAAATATTTTTTGCATGTTTTTTATTTTTTTAAGTTTATTTATTTTGAGAAAGAGAGGAGAGAGTGCACACACGGGCAGGGGAGAAGCAGAGAGAGAGAGGGAGACAGAGAGAATCCCAACCAGGCTCCGCACTGTGAGTGCCTCACGCAGGGCTGGAACTCAGGAACCGTGAGATCACGACCTGAGCGGAAATCAAAAGTTGGATGCTTAATCGACTGAGCCACCCAGGCACCCTTTCAGTGAAACAAAATATTAAGAAAGGTCGGAAACAGAAAAAAGATAATCAGTATCAAATTTTCATAGTGAATTAAAAAACGAACAGTCAGGGTAAACCTTTTAGAGGTAAACCTTGACTGTGCGGAAAAGGCTCTCCATAAACTCTTGGTCGTCCTCTTGGTTTTGGTAGGCTGGATTCTCTTACCAAACACTACTCCGGGGTGCGGGCAGCAAAGAGCAGGGATCACTGAACAGAATAAGAACCAGAAGTTCAGGGAATCCGGGATGACTTTTACAACCAGAGAGGGAAGTAAAGTCAGAGGTGGTCAGAGGTGGAAAGTCTCAGAAATCCAGGAGGACAGGAAGGAAGTGCTGACGGAGAATGAAGTTTAAACTTCCAAACACTCAGTAGAGACCACGGTAAATCTGCCCCCACGACACACATTTCTGCTTCCCACGTGACTCTCTGAATCTCAGGTTCTGCATCTATCAGAATAGGAATAAATGTTTACCCAAACAAGTTGTTCTGAAGGTTAAAGGTCCTAAAAACTGCTAAAGTGCCTTATATGTAACAGACAGGAAATATTGAGTTTTTAAAAATCATATATGAGCAGTTTTAAACCCAAGAGGTGTATTATTCTGCTCCTCCTGACCAGGGAGCACCAATACTCTAAAATACTCAGTCGGAGAGTCGTACTCCATCTTCCTCCTACTACCAATCGTTTGCTGCTTTCAGGGAGCCTGGCTTCATCAGCGGTGCTAGCGGCTCTCTGGCTCCTCACAAATGGGAAGAGAGTCCACTTGAACATGAATCTTAAAACCATGCAGGTACTTCCCTATCCCCTCAGTGGTGAAACCATCACTGATGGGAGAGATTTGTTTAAAAATAAATCAATACATAGGGTTGTTACAGTTGGCTTTAAAGACTTATTGATTTAACGGTGAAGGAGTCCAAAGACCACAGTGTAAAAGCTGTTGCGCACAGGAACAGAGGCAGGGTGGGTCAGCACAGAGAGGGCTGCTGTCTGCTGTCTCTCAAGTCGGAGCCCCCACTGCATTCCACTAGCGAAACTTAACTCAATCTAAATGAATGAGATACGATATGGGATACCAACAATATCATCTAATGGTCTAGTAGCAGTGACAAGATATAACACTACTAACTGTAAGGCAAAGTGGAATTGGGTCAGATAGGGAGACATTTCTAGCAGGAGAAATCACTGCAAGAGATTCAAACCCAATGTGGCAATTTTGAGCTTGGCCTGAAAAAAATGAAGGAAACCAGGGCAACAAAGATCCATCATCTTGGTAGAAAAGCCTGACACACACATGGGAAAAGTACACGTAGGTGAGTGGGACAGGAGCAGCAGGAAGTGACATGGTTAGGACGAAGGCTGGAAATTGGGACCACAAACGGCCTAAATCTCCAGGCTGAGAAGCTAGGATTATAACCATACAGAAGCAAACACACAACTTCAAATAGTCCAGGCTGAGTCAATACAACGTGAGAGAGTCAGCTTCTAAGAGAAGGATGCCTCAATTAAGAGTGACCCTAACGCACACACTGAAAATGAGAACTGAGCCATGAGTCATGGGTGGATGAGTAACACTAAGAAATGCACACAGAACCAATTTAGGGTCACAAACAGGTTCTCTGAGTTCACACTGATCTACAGTTAAGGAAGCAGAGTCAGGGCCAGCTGGAGTGATACATGGTGAGTCACTAGCAAATCAATGACACAGGTCTTGGCCCTAGGGGAGTGAGCTCAGGCTGGCCCGGGTAATGGCCAGATAGGTACATCTTGGTCCCGGGTCAGCCTGTGACGACACCTGACAATTCTGTGATGGGGGAAGCAGGACAGCGATTTTAGACCATGAGAGGTCTGAAAACTCCCAGGATACTTCCACCATAATTGACTAAAAATTCCTTAAGTTTGGTCGGGTCTTAAGATTGCAAAGGTTTGTATGTGACACACACGGGCTGTCAGAATCAAAAACCGCTATGCTCATTTAACACCTGAGGCATTTTCCTATCCCTGAGTCATAACTGTTGCCACAAATACAGTTTTGGTAAAGCGTTCCGTATTTTGTGCCACTGCCTGCAGGGAAGCTTCCCTGACCACACAAGTTTTCCCTGTCACAGCATGGACCACATCACAATGTGAGGCTTGCTTGTTCTGAATTGACAACAGTCCGCATCAACTCCCTTCCAACCCCATCGTTATGGCAGCTCCATGAGGCCAGAGTCATGCTCTCACCACTATGTCGTCCAACACCTACGACACGCTATACACGAAATCAATGTGTTGATTGAATACACGTATTGATTTTAGCTGGCTTTGGCTAGAATGTAAATTTTTAACATCCGGAAGTCTAATTTGTAAGAAGATTGACAATAAAGAGGTATGAGGGACGGGGACACGGACACACACACACACACACACACACACACACCTTCCAGATCTCTTTCTTACTACCTATAGAATCAGAATATATTGAGTTTACATGACACTGACAATGGAAGGATACCAAAATGTTTCAGTTCTGAAACAAAACTCTTTCCCTAAAACTCTGTCCTTTTGATAAGTCTACACCAAGGGAAAAAAATTGGAATAAAAGCATATTAAAAAGAAAAGTATTTTCCTATCTGTGAAATGAACATACTACCGTTTGGACACAGTGTGTAAGCCTTCACATCTATTTCTCAGTTACTACTCAAGGTATCACAGATCTTATCATCGTATGGGAAATCAATAGATCACCTGCTTAAGCCTTATTCCCTCAGCAATGTATAGTGACCAAAAATGGGCCACTGGTGTTTTGTTTTGTTTTGTTTTTGCCCCTCCCTTCATGTATGTATTTTCAGGGCTATAAGAACAGTATCAGACTGAGGTGGTTCTCCATGGAGTATGAATTGTCTTAACCATTCTACCAGTCGGTATTATCCCTCCGTCACAGATGAGGAAAACTCACACAGATGAGGAAAACTAAGCAATCCGTTGGAGAAGATCACACACCTAACAAGTGAGAGAGCCTGAATTCCTGTCTAGGTATGTCTGACTTCAAAGTTCAAATTCCTTCCAGGAAGTCATTATCTCCTCTATGTTCAAAAATGAAAAAGCCTTAGAAATGAAACACAGGAAGAAAACATAGTAAGGAACTTAATCTAGAGTATAAAATCTCTCAGCAATGTACAAATATTACTACAGAGCCAAAAAATATGTCTGCTAGCTAAGAGACCATTGCCAGTTTTTTCCTTCGAGGATGACCCCACACCCAACAGCAGCGGCATCCTGAATGTTCCGACATCTTAGCAGCAAACCCTCCTCATTTGTGCCGTCAACATCTGTACGCAAAATACATCCTTATTTCCTGCCCTCAGTGGAAGAATCCGTACTACTTAAACCTGCAAAGCCTGTTCTAACCACCAGTGCAGCCTTGTCAGTGGAAACCGCAGGCTCGTACATTTATCAGCAGCTACCCACCAGTGTGTTTAGATCCTGAGTCAGCTTCAAAAACCCCAGCAGCAGCTGGTAAAAATGGAATGCTAATTCATTACAGATGGCAAAACACTGCCTGCATTTTAATTTATTTACATTTTCAGAAATTTTGAATCTGCAGTTAGATTGCCAAATTATTTTAACATGTAAGTTTAGCCTTTTCAATTCAGTCTGTGCTCAATAAAAATTAATGTTTATATGTTAAACATTCTTTCAACGAGCCCAATTAGTCCTATATTCCCACAGTTTATATTTTAAAAGCTATTTAAGCTGGTAAGCCTTTTTTTTTTTTTTAAATTTCTTACTATACAAGCCACACACAGAGAAGGACAAAATTAGGCCAAATCAAATCAAAAATTTTCAAATATAACTATTATATATAAGGATAATTTTCAATACCTTTGCATTTTCCACAATTGCTATGTTTAGTAATGTGAAACTAATAAATTAATGAATTGTAAGATTATTGAATAGATTTATAAAACCTGTTGTATTTTTTCATTAGTTAGGGTAACAGAGACAGAAAACACATTATGACTTGATTTTTAAAAGCCAAGTCAACAGAGAAAGGAAATAACCCAAATAAAATGCTTATAGCACTGCTGCCCCCTCCTGGAAACAGTCTTCCAACCCCCCCCCCCAACTCACAAACAATAGTGAAGATGAAATGTTTTAAATGTAAATACTGAAACCTATTCTAAGAGCTTCTATTATTTTTTTCTCTTATCAATTTCAAAGGTCTACAAAGACATATAATTATCGAGTGATGTACAACCATTCTCCTCAAATCCCCATGGCTTCCTGGGCGATGACCTTGCTAGCTACTCATTAAGGGAGCTAGAGAACCATTCATTCTGAATGTCTTTAAACTTCCTCCCATCACTTCCAAATTTCTGGGGTTTTGTTTGGTTTTTTTGTTTGTTTTTTTTGTTTTGTTTTGTTTTGTTTTGTTTTGTTTGTTTTGTTTTTTTTTTTACTTGAACTCTCCTTTCCCCTTTTTTGTGTGAGAGTAGGAAGCGTCCCTGCCCCTGGGCTCATCTAACCTTACAGTCCGTCCCTTCCCACCTCCTCTGAAACCACTCTCCCATCATACGAGAACCATCTCTCCGGGGAAATTAAAATCTACTTCCTGGTCATCTAGAAACACGCATACGTAGCCCCTAAAGTGAAAGTATTATTCCCATCACAGGATTTCTTCATTTACCACATCATATCTGTTCTGTTCTTCTCTCCATGGTTGGGGACACCAAAGGGTAGCTTCTCTAGGGCTTTGGCAATCTCCCCCTGACACCACTCCAAACCCCAATTATTTCCTTCTGCATCTTGGGCCCAATGCCCTTCAAGGCAGTACAAATAAACATAACTCCCAGGGAAATCAGTGTGTTTGTTTTAAAACCACAGCTCCCCCACCTGGGACGGCCACCCTTAAGGGCTTTCTACATAGATTTCTGGACCAGCCACTCCTCCCTAACCTCCAAACCCCAGTCACCTCCCTCTAGCTACTCCTGTCACCACAATCCAGCTTCCTCTGCAATCACTCACCAACGGCCTCTTGGAAGTTAAGAGACTCCTGGTTACTTACATTTTTTAAGGCTCAAACAATATTAAAAATTACACAAGGTCAAAACGGTGTTACAAGAATTGTAACAAGAAACAAAGCAATGCCTTTTAAAACATGTACGGAAATAAATACAATGACTAAAGGCCTTGGTATATGGAGTGGGGGAGGGAGGCTGAACCAACAGCCCTCCTGTGCCTACCTCCGACCAGCCCTGTTCTAAGGTGCTGATTCTTGGCACCCGCTGGGAGTAACACAGAGGTCAAGATCATGGGCTGCACAGTAACAATTTCCGGGCTACATAAATATGGGCAAGTTATTTATCATCTCTTTGATTCCGTTTTCTCATTTCTGAAATAGAAAAATTAGAGTATGTACTTCATAGGGTTCTTAGGAGACTGCAGTTATAACCATAATGGACATACAACTGTAACTGGCATATATGTTTCAGTTCTCGTTCTCTCTCCCTCTGATACACATCTCAGTCACTATTATCATTACCACTGCCACCACCATCACCTTGGTGCTTACAGAAGCAGACTTCTAGGCCCTGCCCTCGTCCTAGATACCTGTGATAAAGGGTTCCCACGTCTACATTTTTGATAGGCTTCCCAAGTCATTGATATGTACACTGAAGTCTGGAAATGATGACTCGGATGAAATTGTTCAAGACGACCAATGAGTTCCTAATTGTCACATCGATGATACTTTCTTAATCCTACTCAGCCCCGATGGAACAGCTGGCACCTTTTCAGCTGTCTGCTCCAATGTCTGACTCCCAAATTTTCATGTAAATTTGAACTTTTGATTTTTATTTCTAAGTGATCTCTACACCCAACGTGGGGCTTGAACTTACACCCCGAGATTAGGAGTTGCATGCTCTACGGAGCTAGCAGGTACCCGAAACTTAAACTTTTTAAGACAGACTCAGATGAGAATTAGGAATGGACAGCCATAAATTTCTACAAAGACTTCCAACGCTACACTAAGCCCAAGCCTAACAGTTTCCTTTCTTCTAAAGCAAGCTTCCCCTGTTTGGATCTCAGTTTCCATCACTGAGACGACCTTTTCCAGGCATTCAGGTTACAAGTCTCAGTCACTGGTGACTGTGTGTGTGCTTTCTCATCCTTGAATTTTTCAAAATACATACTCTAAAATATCCTTGATTTCTTTCCAGTAATTAAAAAATGAGGGTAAAGCTCCTTAGCAGTGGACATAAGGCTTCCACAATTCGGCCTTTATAGAATTCAGCACATCCTGCCTGCACCCAGTGATCCCCGCGGCTTGGTGCTCCTGGCTAACACATGCACACCCACCTCTTTCAGTATTGGCTCGTGTTATTTCTCCAGCCATAATGGGGGTGCCCCTGACACACTGCCATCTACCCAATCCTACCACATCCTTTGTTTTGGGGGTTTTTGTTTGTTTTTGGATTTTTAAGAGAGTGCACACGTGTGCGTGCAGAGAGGCATAGGGGCAGGAGTGGGGGGGGTGAGAGAGAGAGAGAGAGAGGGAGGGAGGGAGGGAAGGAGGGAAGGGGAGAGGGAGAGAGAGAGAGAGGGAGAGGGAGAGAATGAATATGAATCTTAAGCAGGCTCCATGCTCTGCACAGAGCCAGACACAGGGCTTGATCCTACAACCCTGGGATCATGACCTGAGCCAGAACCAAGAGTCAGATGCTCAAATGACTGAGTCACTCGGGTACCCCGAATCCTACACGTCCTTTGAAACTCAGCTTAAAGGTACTTCTCCTCTATAAACCAGCACCATTCTCTGCACTCTGATGATTCTTACTGTTATTTTTACGTAGTTCTGAGGACAATTTTGATAAACAAAGCTGTAGTAATGAATTAGCCTTTAAAATCAACATTTTAATTTAGACATATACTGCATCTCAGGTCACTTTATTCACGAATTCCAAACCAGGGCACCTGGGTGGCTCAGTCGGTTAAGTGTCCGACTTTGGCTCAGGTCATGATCTCATGGTGTGTGGGTTCAAGCCCCATGTCGGGCTCTGTGCTGACAGCTCAGAGCCTGGAGCCTGCTTGGGACTCTGTGTCTCCCTCTCTCTCTGGCCTCCCACGCTCACATTCTCTCTCTCTCTCTCTCTCTCAAAAATAAAACTATTTAAAAAACATTTAAAAAAATAATTCCAAACCTATCATGTTCTTAAGCATTCTTCACTCACAGGTCAAGGGACAGATCCACTGTAAACTAACGGAATGCTACAGACCCGTGACACAACAGAGAGACTTAAGAGGAAATGATATTTCATACAAAATTGATATTCTAACTGAAGTAAAACAGTAAGTATATTTTCAATCATAATTAAGTAACAAGGAACTACTTTGTATAAAACTTTAAGACATAGCTAATCTTACAGGAGGGGATCAACAGAGGTAGAATTGAAGGGCCCACCAACCAGGGGTGTTGGCCAACGGCCAATACAACACAAACCTGCTGGTTTGTGCATTTATTAGCTTTTGTCCTTGTTGTATATATCTTTGCCTTCATTAAGAAGGCGAGTTGAAAGTTATCTCTACTCCACCAGGAGTTTCTTATCTTGGCTCCAGAAACCTGAACGTATTCTTGGACAGACCTGAGGGTAGGGGGAAGAATGTCGGAATCTGGATGGGAAACACACACATCAGTTTTCACTAATCTCTTGCCAAAATTTGGCATTTCTACAATTATGAATGTATGCAAGAAGTTATAGGAATCTTCAGCACCTATGATTTTGTCCATAAGAAATTATAGTTTCACATCACATTAGTTACTCCAGATATTTTGAAACTGTTTGAAATATCAACATGAAATGTTGACAATTATTAGAACACACAGCTGCATCTTATTTAATGTATTGATCAACACATATATTATCGTATCACAAAACTGTGCTTTCTGTATACTGATAATGCTATTTCAGTGTAGTCTGTTTTCTTATAATCCTGTGTATCTTTTTATGCATTTAAAAATGTCATCATGAGAAGCACTACATAGGTATTTCTCCTAATTCATCAGTGCCCTTAGCTTGGCATCTCATGTCCAGTAACTATGTTGGCACTGTGTAGGTGTATGCCCGTCCTTGCCTTCGAGGAACAGGCAGTACTGGAGAATACAGGGTAATGACCTCCTCCTGTGTTTTCCTGTGTAATAGTTTCTGTCAACTAAATATTAAAGCATAGATGCTTAATCATAGTTGTCGATAAAAATAACCCTAACAGCAGCAACCATCTGCTGAGTGCCCACACGCAGACCCTGTGATAGGAAGACATTATCATGAATTCTCACAATCTATGCAAGGCAGAGCATAAGCATTTTCAGGTTACAGAGGAGAAGGCTGAGACTCGGAAAGGTTAAATTGCTTGCTCAAAGTCACACACCTGGCTCGTGGCCAAGCCGGGACTCGAACAGTGTGACCTCACCGCCTAGGCCTTTACTGAGCTCACAGCCTGGGAAATAGGTAATCTCACTAATGTCTGTTGAATGCATGAGGAAAAGAAAAGAGATCCTGATATTTTAATGCTCCGAGCACGAACAAGTCACCTCCAGGAGAGGAATCAAGCGCTGCTGGCATACTTCCTGTCCATCACCACACTATGCAACAGATCATAATCAAGTGACCCTCTCGAGAAAGAAGTCCGGAGTTTTCACAACCTTCTGCCACTCACTGGCTGCCCTAAGTGAACGGACATTGACAGAAAGGAGGGGACAGCGAGAACCACCTTAGGAATCTTTTAGGAACCTTACTCGAGGGAAACGTGAGGAGAAACTACTCGGGCTTCCTGACGCGCTAAACTGCTTCTGACTCCTTCCCATCACGGAGGTGGACGTGTGTGGACGCCAGGCTGCCAGACGGCAGCACAGCCGCGGACAGAAAAGCCCTTCGGGCCTCTGGGCCACGACTCTGACGCTCCCGGGACGTCCCTGGGGGCGTTCGCGTGGGTTGTGGAAGAAGCTAATGTGTTTTTTTTCCCCTCTCAATTTCCATTTTAGGAAAATTCGTGGAAATAAAATGACAAGATGCACGGGGATTCTCTCGGTGGAAATTTTTAGTAGGGGTATTTTTACTGTTTATACAAAGCTCTTAAAGAAGCACTCAGACTGCACAAATACTATTTTGTGTTTATGAAAGAGATTGTGAAATCACTAATCTGATGGCAACTAAATGCAACCACAGGCTCCAGAAGATGGCCCAAATTATTCTGACACGCTGTATTCCGCTATAAAATACGGAGCATAAAAAAGGTGGCCATCAGATGTCACCTTACTATTACTATTTGCGTTATACAAATAATATACTATAGATTCCATTAAAAATTTCCATGATCTTAATATTTGTATTAATAAAGAAAGCAGCCATTTGTGAACTATAAACATCCCGATAGGTACCTTAACTACATTATTCTTAACATTATGTGAAAATATTCATAAAAATCAATTTAGCAGGCTTAAAGCATTTTACTTTCCTCCAAAATATACAACCTTGAATATCATTTTCTTATTCTTTTCTCTAGAAACTACCATAACAGTCTTTGATGCACGGCTCAGGGATGTTCCGTATATTCATGAGTTCTTGTTCTTGAGCTTGACTGAAAAATACGTTTTTGTTATATTCGAGGCAAAAACGAAATCGGCCTAGAGACATAAAACATACATTTTTTTTTTTTTAAACAACCAAAGAAAATGCACTTTTGTCACTGTTTACTCTTTTGGGTATGTATCGCGCTGTTATTTACAAATTGTCTTGGAGGACAGGGTGCGTTTGGCTTTTCAAACTATTTTACTTAAAATAACAACATAAGTGGTGAAACATTTAGAATGAGATGGTCATGTGGACATTACTAAGCCAGCCAGTTTTACTAAAAAAAAAAAAAAAAATCAACTGAATGGTTTGTTTTAATATATTTCACACAGCTGAGATTGTGAGTTACATCATATCAATACCACCGTTGAAAGCAACTCCCCACCAAAATGAGATGAGATACTGAACAGATGAAGTGCCGTTCAAAGTCAATGTAGCCCAGACTTAGGGGACAGAAGAATTAATGAGAAAATGAGAATCTACCAGATGGTGCCGCAGGAGTCCTCGCTGCACACCCGCCACCTCAAGCAGCTTCTATACATGCAAAGCCCCAGGGCCCCACCTGGTGGCAGCGTAATTACCCTAAATGTGCACTTATGTTTCATTACACCTTGGCCATTACTATGTGCACTGATTACAAGTATCAATCCCTTTCATTTTCACACACCTCTGCAGTTCCATAGCATTCAACTGTGAAAACTCAGCACTCTAGGAGCTTCTAACACGCAGCCCATGCTGATAAAACCACAGAGGGTAAATTATTTGTCACTCTGCAGGGTGCCAATTCAGTTTGATAAGGATGACATCATCCCCATTTTACCAATAACAATGGCACTAACAAGAACGTGTAATCAACAAACCTCAGTCCTCTGCTAGCCCTGGCAGGTGCAACTCTTTTTATGCTAAAAATAAGCCAACATTAGCTTCCAGCTCAAAACTATTTCTTTTATCACAATGCTAAGCACAAGTTGGCTTCCATAAGGCTCTGCAGCTGCCGCTGCGGCCGCCGCTTCTGCAGATGCCTGCATTAATTGTATCAAGGACAGACTGAAGTAAGTGCTTATTCAGCACAATGGCTATTGGGGAGCAGCTGGAAGCACAAGACAAACTGTCTTGAAGAGAATGTACCAACCCAGTATGTAAATTACAATGATGAACTACAAAGGGAGTCTAAGTTTAAGGGTCTAATATAACTGTACAACAGCAAGAAAACTTAGCGTTATCAATGGAGCCCGAACCAAACCATTTTCCAAATAAGAAACAGACCCTTTCAGGGCTCGCTAAAGCCACTTTTCGAAGGGGGGGTGATATTCAGTGCCCTTTCAACACAGCAGAAATAGAAAGTCATCACTAAAAATATCAACAGTGTTGATGCGGCCCTTCCGGTAAGGATAAATCATAATGTAATTCCCCTCTGTGTGTGTGTGTGTGTGTGTGTATTTCGAAGAATTAAACAGAAATATAAGAACATTGTTTGCTACACAGAAGCCACAAGTGGCATACAAGACTAAATTGGCTAGCTTTCTTCCTTATCCCTTACTTACTCCTTACTCATTCATGCCCCTTCTATATATCAGTTTTATGTTTTTTTAGTCATTTCCCTTCCACTTTCTAACCTCTCCATTAGTGGGCAGAAATGAATTAATGGTGATTAAAGCGTATTCCATGTGATAGGTAATTACGGAGTGCTCAATCTTGCCCATTTGCGTGGGGACAGAGGAAATGGATCAACGAAGACGCTGCTGAGGCTAAGTGTGCCCCTGGACAGGAATGGGATGTGAGGTGGGAGCAACGGGCTAGGGCCCAACCCTCAGGTCCCAAGACTCTGCTGGCCTTCACCTCGGTCTCCCTGACAATACGCATCCTCCCTAGAAAGGGCTCCAGACGGCCACACACCTGCTGAAACTAGCCTGAAACAGTGGGTGTACTAACACATCAGTCCACACAATCGGCCTGACTTCTAGTTGACATCATGACCGAATTGCTTAATATTTGCACCACTGACGTCCCTCTTTACACAGAACACACTTAAACTGATGAACATGCTTTCTGAACTTTCATGGAATGACCCACACTCCTGGTAAAGAATCCCACTGTTGCAAACAACGGGATTAGAAACAACCTCAAATCAAAATAACTAAGGATTTTTAAATTTTTCAAACATTCTATGATTAATACAGTAGATCCTTACCATCCACAAATCTCCAAATTCACAAAGGTTGTACGTTATTAACTGGCTTTCCTTCCGGTGACATTCGGACACAAAGCAAAGATTTAGTAATTTACAACTAAAAAACCCACAAGAGGCTCACTCTACACTACCCTGAGATATGAATTCTAAGTGCTGGCTACACTCACTGAGCAGACAAATGACTTGATCTCCACTCCAGTCTCAGAATACAGCTATTCAAATACAAATTCAAGCCTCAGAAATTTCAAATTGCTTCTTTCCACAGATTTTCAAGTTATCAAGAAACAGTTAACACAAATGGTAAGTCTTGAATGCTAAAGGTCCACTATACAAGTCACCAATACGTGGCAAATACAGTTTGCTTTAATTTTAGTTAAAGTGAGAAAAAAAAAAAAAAGACTATTTCCATGAAGAAGCTAGGATGGCCTGATACCAACCCTGCAGGCAATAGTGACTGTGCCTGTAATCAGCTTTGGGAGCCAACACCTCACTGCCTTGGTAATAATTTCCATTTTTATGTAGCATTTCCTAGCATACTTGCCATGATGCTAAAATGTTATTACTATCATATTCAAACCATTATATCATCTGCAATCCCATAAAATAACAATTAACAGTATGTCTTCATTCAAATGATATATAGATGAATTTTCAAGTTTCTAACCAATTTAATCACAACAGACACAACTCTAATGATTCCATTCACTTAGCCATGACCTACAATCTATAAAATACTATCTGTATGAATATTCCATGATTAGAAGAGACAAATTTAAAAGAGTAAGAAAAAATTCTGGTGTCAACCACAAAGCAAGAGAGCTTGTCCAACAGAGTCTTTGGTTTTTGTTGTTGTTGTTGTTGTTTTCCTGAAACGGTGTTTTTTTTTTCTTTGAGTGTATTTGATATTTGACAGATATATTAGCTCTCCAGCATCATTTATCATGTTTATTTTTAATAGGTTTCCCTTAGAACAGCTGCCTAAGATGCTAATCTTTTCTTTTTCCTTGAGCCTTTTGTAAATATTTGAAATAGCTATTCATTAACAGTTGCACATTTATTCAGTCCTGTTGTATGCTTGTGAACTGGAATTAACTTTTATTTTATTTTTTCTATCTGTTGGCCAGACTAGAGAAACCCTGCTGTTTGGGTTCAATCTGTCAAGGTTCAAATTATCCTCCAACTGAGAGCTAATCAAGGGCGTCTGACCTGGTTTGCAAATAAACCAGGAACAAAAGTGGGTTTATTTTTTCTTTCTTTGAGCACGGGTTCTCAGAAAGTAAAGCAAAACAAGAGTGCAATTTGCTTAAAATTAAAACCAGGCACAACTGGCAACGGAAGAACTGGATTTACTCAGCATTTCTGAGGTACCCGGTCTGGCTATAAATCCATTTTTTTAAATCCACATTTAAAAAAAAAAATAGGAATTGGCTTGCAAATACATTTCAAATTCGCATTCACAGCACACCCAATGACGGTCTGTGGCATGAAGGGAACACAGATTTTAGGCAATCAAGCTACTCTGATGGGTACATTGGAGCTTCAAGTGTCTTCACGGATCCCAAGCCTCAGGTTCAAAGGTACACGGAGCAGAATTGATCTTTCTGTACCATTAACATCATTACTAGACTCATGTTTATTTCTGAAATATGAAATGCAGCACTTTCTTTTATTTTTTTAATTATTATGGTTTTAATCAGGTAAACTCTACCCCCAACACGGGGCTCTAACTCATGACTCCGAGATCAAGAATCACACGCTCCACCAACTGAGCCAGCCAGGCGTCCCATAATGTTCTTTTAAACATTTTTAATCTCCAAACTTGAAAAGAAGAAGTATTTTTACAAATTAAGCAGAGTTAGTTTTAAATGTACCTTACTGAACTACTTAATGAATGTACTTAAATACAGTCTTATTTACTAACAAACATTCAAACCCTTTCTCTTAGTATCTTAAGGTTCCCAGAGCCCAAAATTATTGCTTGGATCTGACTTTCCACATTCTGTTGTTCTTAACAGGTATCTAATCTTTTTGAAACAGTAACGGCCAATGAAACTGAAGACCTGCGAACTGTGTCGGTACCACCATCCAAGAACGTGATGACTGCAATACCACTAAGGGCTTCCTTCAAAATGATCACAACTGATGAAATGACCCCAGTTATCATAATAAACTAAACTGCACTATAGCAAGCAATGCATTTGCAATATCAAGTATCTGAGTACAACATTCTCCCTGAGGGGCAGCATGCTATCATGCGAAGTACACTGGCCCATCAATCAGAAAGTTGCCATTTTAGTACTCTTGCTCAGATGTGCAGTGTAACCTCTCTGTGCTTCAGTAAAACAGGGACAAGAGCACCAGCACCTATAATTCACCAGGTGAAAGTAACGAGGAAAGGCCAGATGTAAAAGCACAAAGAAAATTATTTGATGCCCATTTCGTAGACAATTTTATGAATACAGGGGCCCACAAAACAGCATAACATCTGAATTATATTTAGAATCACACTTGCATTCACTGAAAAAAAATCACTGTCACAAGAATGAAAATAAAACTGGGAATAAAACCACTGATGTGCAAAGAGTCCATTTTATGTTCTGGTGGTAGAATAGAATAAATATTTTGCAGCACACAAAATGAGTTTCTATTTACATGGTGATAGCCATTTTGCTTCCTGGAGTCCATGTTTAAGAATGAAAAGCAATATGGCGGCTGAATACGTGATTAGATGTCAACAATTAGCTGACACCCAACTTGAAAACTCATCTTGTCTTACCTAAAATACATTGGTCCGAGTTTCTACTTAGTTTTCCTTTTACTTAAATTATTCTGAACAAGCCATTCATCTTTAAGTAGCACCTTACAATTCAGCAAGTTGTGTTTTAGTGAAGAAAAACACATATTTGTTTTTTAACTTGTTATCAAGCTATACTTACAAATTACCTTCTAACATCCACTACAGAATATGTGAAATGTATACAGCATTTCATCATCACAAATCCTCCACTTAATAGGTACTTGACAAACGTCTGTTAAATAAATAATAACAAAAACAATTAAGATTAAATTGCACACTAACCTTGGCTAATGTGCTGGGGTAAAAATCTCAACCAATCTCTTGTATTTACTCAAAGTAAGCTACTTTAAGTGTCATTATTGAAAGCCAAGAAATATACAGTAAAATGCAAAACATTAATCAATCTGAGCAAAAACATTACAAAATTTCCAAATTCATGGGTGGTATAATTTTCATTTAATTGCAATATTTATGAATTTGCAAAGAGCACCTATTACTTGAGAACTTAGCTACAGAAGTCATACTGCTTGGAAACATTTGAATGCTAGGCTAATATACTTAAAGACATTATTTTTAAAATCGATTCAATTTATTCTCTACCTAACAGTGTCAAGTTTCTCCCGCCCCACCATCCCCCCTCCTTTCTTTTTACTAAAACTAATTACACAGTACATTATATCTTCAAGTCAGTACAACTGTAAACGAAGGTCAGTCTGTTACATGGAAATTATTTCAAGTCTGAAAAATAAAGCCTAGATATAACCAGAGTAAGCACAGACGTAAAAAGACATGAATTTGCTCGTATACAATATGCAGCGACCCAAGTTTGTCAAAGAAAACCTTTCAAAGATAATACCTTTTCGTTCCAGTTTTCTTCCACATTTCCTATGTAAGGCATTCATTTTATCTTAAATGTTCTCTAGTTTGCCATTATTTGCTAATATAATATAGTGTGGGTATACATTAATACTCACCAAAAAAAAAAAAAAAAAGTCGTTTTAACTGCCCAATCCGCATTATCCTCTGTAAATTACCTCACATCTGTGAACAATCCATCTTTCTCCCTCATTACCAATCACGGGCACTGGCTGACTGTTTCTTCAAACTCCAGGATCCATAGCCGGACACTTGCAAGGTTCTGTGAGCATTCACTGCTCGCGCTTGGTAAGGCAAAACATGAAGTTTCCAGTCTGCACTTACAAGAATCGTAGGGCATGCGTGCATGCATGCAAACCACATTAATTAAACATTAATTGTGATGTAAAGATAAGCGAGATTCATGCAGTCGCTATTTCAGAGGAGGTGAGGTGGAGGGTAAAAGATGGAAACAAACCACTTTAAGTAAACCTCGTAGACTTATCGTGGATGTCTGAAGAAAAGGTTCTGTGATTGAAGAACAAATTATATGGTACATAATGCTGAGAGCCGGTGGCTGGAGAGGAGACTGAAGAGGATTGTGAGGGTCAGGAATACCCTGTCATCCTACAGGCCCTTTTTACTTGCTGTGTTCCAAGCACCTGCAACACCAGCATCACCTGGGAGCTTAAAATACGGTCTCAGGCCCCACCCAAGACCTTCAGACACAAAACCTGCAGGTTAACGAAATGCACAAGTGACTCGCATGCACTTCAAGATGGGAGAAGCACATGTAGGGTCCAGTGTCGCTTCTGAAAAGCAGCCCAAGCATAGGCATGTGATGCAGGCGGGTGTATGAACACACACACATAGAATACAATCAGAAAGAAAAAACTAAAATGGCAAGACAGCTTTCTTAGGTATCGATTTATTTTCTCCTCCTCTTCCTCCTTCTTGCCCGCTTATTATATCATCAAGAACAATATGGTATTAGTGACCATTTATTAAGTATTCTCAAAGTATCAGACTTACCATTACAGTCTCTTGGTTAATATTCATGCTGATTATCTAATAAGTATGCTTTTCCCCTACTTATCAGATCAGAAAACTGAGTCTGAGTGAGAATAAACCAAACAGCTTCCTCAAGGCCACAGAACTAACAAACTACACAAACAGCAGTTAACCTATTCTGTTCTTAACCAAAATGCCACAGAATCTTGTGATTATCTGAATCATTGGTCTTATCGTCCAGTGATATAACGGCTAACATATTAGATGGTACATTATAAACTATGAGGCTGATTTTTAGTTCTCTCTATGCTTAACAGTTCCCAGCATAAACCAGTAATTGTTTAAACCATAATCCTATTATTACCACCATATTTAGCTTAATGAAAAGCAATCCTGGATATAGCTGGCTAATCTTAAAAGGTGTTGTAAATATAATAAAGGTATTATGAAATTTTTATATTAAAATACATTCTTAAAAATATCTACCACAACGTACTTATGCCTGTACAACACACTGCATTATAAAAGTTAGTGGCTTAAGGGGCACCTGGGTGGCTCAGTCGGTTAAGCGTCCAACTTCAGCTCAGGTCATGATCTCATGGCTCGTGAGTTTAAGCCCTGCGTCGGGCTCTGTGCTGAGCTCAGAGCCTGGAGCCTACTTTGGATTCTGTCTCTCTCTCTCTCTACCCCTCCCCTTCTCACCTCTGTCTCTATCTCTCTCAAAAATAAACAGTAAAAAAAAATTTTTTAAGTTAGTGGCTTAAAATAATAATTTATTATTACTCACAATTCTGCAATCTGGGCTAGGCTTAGCTTTTGATCAATGTCGTAGCTGAAACCTTCAACATGGCTTCTTCATTCGCATGTCTGAGTCTCAGCTGGGAAGCTAGAAGATGGCTATCCATCTCTCTGTCCATGCGATACTGCCAGTTGAGTAGTTGGACCTCCTAACAAGGTGGCTCAGGGCTCCAAGCAACTTTCCACAAAAACAAGCCCCAGCGTACAGGACAAAGTCTACTTGCATTATGCTTTCCTGGTTCCATTGGCCAAAGCCAGTCAACGGTGGCCAAGCTGACAGCCAACGTGGGAAGGGGTCTATCTACACGAAGTATGAATATTAAAGGTGTGATTCAGTGGGGGGCCCCCCAAGTAACAGTCTACTAGAACGTTTCAATAGTTTATCCACACGGTATTAGGGAGAAGAAAATACAAACTGTTAAACACTTCAAATAGGTTTTGTGACAAAAGTGGGCTTTGTCCACTGTACATGCAGTCTTTAAACCCCGAGTCAAGTCCAACAACACACTGCAAGTGGCAAGTCATACGACCCTTTCTAATTAACTACTTTGGACTTTCTCCCATTTAGACTCCATGTGCTTGGGTTTGTTTTTCTCTCCGCTTTTCTGGTTTCATACTCTGGCTTTGATCTCCAACTCCCATCTTTTTGTTTTGATGACTTTACGGGCAACCCTTCTGAGTTTGAACATTGTGTTCCACATTTCTGGGCTGTGATAGTTCTGCATATCTGGTACACATGTGCCCGCACACACAAATCCTTTATCAGACACGATTCATGAAATACTGCTACTGTCTCTACTCCTACCGTTGAATCCTGTCACTTCACACCTGCCTAGGAGGGTATTTAGAAAAAGCAAATGTGTTTTTCCTAATAAGATGACAACACACCCATATATACAGTTTATGCCGTTTATACTTTGCTCTAAAAAGAAAATAGCAGGGGTGCCTGGGTGGCTCAGTCGGTTAAGCATCTGACTCTTGATTGCAGCTCAGGACATGATCTCATGGTTTGTGAGTTTGAGCTAGGCATCGGGCTACAAGCTGACAGTGCAGAGTCTGCTTGGGATTCTCTCTCCCCCCTCTTCCTCTCTCTCTGTCTCTCTCTCTCTGGCCCTCCTCCACTCACATGCTCACACTCTCTCTCTCTCTCTCTCAAAAATAAATAAAAAAAATTTTAAAGGAAGAAATATCATGCCTCACTAAGAAAAATGTTTTTAAATAGTTCTAAATAGAATTCTATTAATGTATAATTTTTATTCATACATCCATTCAACAAGTATTTACTATGTGCCTACAATAGGTCATACGTTATGCCAAACTCTGAGTCCAGGGATGAATAGAACAGGCAACCTCACTACTTTCTCAGAACAAACTATAAGTAAAGAAATGTATAAACAATTGGGTATGAAGTGCAAAAGTTAAGTGCTTTGGAGGAAACGTGCGATATGACGGAGATGAAGAAGTAAGATTCCCTTAAACAGGGCTGTCAAAGAAGGACCCCGTGAAGAGGTCACACTGAAGCTGATACTTTAACATGAAAGACACAGCCGGGCAAGATCACAGGTAAACCCTTTCAAAGAGGAAGAGTGAGCGCTGTGTTAAGGAACTAAGGAAGGAGAGTTGGGTGACAGCACATTAGAGAGACAGCAGGATAAGAGGAGTGTGGAGTGGAGAATGCAGCCAGATCACATGGGGCCTTCTGGGCTTTGATCCCAAATTCAATCGGATTTCCTCCCAAATGCAAACTACCCTCCTCGGACCCAAGTCTCTCCTCTTTGAAGAAGCTACCACTTAGTCTTCTGGCCGGCAACCTTCCTTTCCCTAAACTTCTCCTACTCACGTGTCTTTTCTCCCCCCATATTCCCTGAATTGTCTTTCAAAGAAGATGTTCTTAATGCTGTTCCACGGAACAGAAGAAGCCGAGTACAGTGGTTAAGAGAACTGCAGGAGTGAGCGGGAGCTTTAGGAGGTCCCCTGTCCTCCTTGTGCTCATCTGAAAGTGAAGGGTGAAAGATCACTGCAGAGGTTTCCTCCCTAGCCTGTTCTTCTTTGATTTGTTCAGAGAATTGCAGTTTCAACCACAGAGCTGGGCAGGAAACAGAATAGGTTAAGCCACACAGCTGTCAGATTTCTCCTGAAGAAGTCTTCATTACACATAGTTTATTATTTGTGGAAAGTAAATCTTCAGGATATCAGGCTGTTCTATGGTCAAACAGAACCCACCAATTCCAAAGTTAGGTACAAATAAGTTTCAGTTTAACAACTGTTCCAAATAGTCACATTTCTGTTTCCCGTATCTTAGACAGGAAATAAAAAGTGACTCTATTTCAAATACGTGTGATTTAATTTTCTACACTGAAAAACTCTGATAATTTAAAATATGCAATTCCTTAAAAATGAAGTTGAGGTCTAGGTTTTGTTTTTGGAGTCTAAAGGGGTATGTACTTACAGAAAATATTAAGAGCAGAAAAAATTTTAATACATTCTTTGTCTCTCCAATGAAAGTAACATATTGGTTTCATTTCTCCTTTTTCTGTACTCAATTATTTTTGCTTGCTTATTAAAAATAGTTGTGATTGTAAAGGACATCTACAGCATGTTTTTTTAACATGATTATGAAACAATACTTCCCAGGTTACTGTCAACTTTGTTAACACTAACACTCACATCTGTGTAATACTCCATGATGCAAGTATATAAAAATTAAGCGCTTTCCAAACTAGAGAAATTGCAACTACCATACAGATTTAGCATTTCTTAAATTTATTCTTCTCAGATAAAGAAAAAGAAAGGCACATCTTATCTCAAGGAAATAAAGATAATTTACAAACTACACAAATGCACATACTCTTTGTGTACCTGTAAAAACAAATTAGCTAATTACTTCAGTCATGTTGATACACAGTAGATACACATATATTTGTTTTCTAAAATGAGAGTTAAATGCCCTTTTGTTCTTCTAATTATGACAGTGTGATAATCTGCTCTGAAAGGCTCAACTCAAACTACACCCAAAAAGCAATATTTGAAGAATGAAAAATCAACACAAACTTAGACATCAAACAGAACTAGACCACAAACAAAATCTAGGTGGTGAATCCCAAACCCAGGAAGCTTTTAAAATAAAGATTCCCCAGCTTTAGCCTAGCTCACAGAATCTGAATCTTTTGAAGTGGCACCTAGGAATGTGCATTTTTAAGCTCCACACAATAATCTGATGAAAGGCCAGGCATGGGAAGAATGGAACGGCTCCACACCCGGCATCTATTACATGGGAAAAACAGCGCAGATTTTTATTTATCTCCTCACATAAATGTAGGTTTCTTCTCCACTTCCATTGAGTATTTTGATTCAATGACTCGGTATAGTTATTTAATCAAGAAAGTTTTCTAGACAGAAGTTTCTAGAAGTGGTCCTTACCACATGCGTTTGAGTCATCTTGAACGATTCATTTGAAAATGCAAATCCCTAGGCCAAGGGCAGACCTACTGAATTGGCAATCTGGCCACTTGCCTGAATTTAAATGTATACCCCAGAGGTCCAGGGTTATCCGCAGAGACAGTAAAGCCGGAGATCCGCTTCTATACATGATTACTACCATACCAGCATTCACCCTCCTAACTAAAACTGAACAAATCAGAAAGCTCTATGTAGAGCGTATGGTCATCTTATTCATTCACCTTTCCCTTATTCACTCAATTCATTCTTCCACCAGATCGTGCCCATTCTTCCCCAATTAGATTTTCACGGGTTAAGCCCCATTACCCCCAGGTTCTCATCCTTCTTTTGTTGACAGAACCAGAAAAGATGAACTAAGGGGCTTATTTTTTAAAGACGGCAATCTAAATCAAACTTTTCTTTCTTACGTTACAAATACCAAGAGATGTGCTGGAACTAAATATTACTGAGAGCAACAAATAAAAATAAGTTCAGAAATTTATAACCTCTGCAGAACAGCCAAGGTCCCACTAACAAATATTTTTTTTTTCATGCAGAAAATTATGCTTGCCATACCTGACGTTGTGCAAGTATGTTGACTGCAATTTAATATCCACACAAGCAGGAGAAGAAATTTAATAATTTTTCAGCTGGAACGAATTGACAGCCAGTGTCAGAAAACTGCAGACTCCGGAGAATCAATAAAAGCTACTGGCATCACAAAGTAGTGCTTTTGCCCAGAAAACATCTCATGAAGGTCAGGTTTACAAACCACCAGGTAGCAGTATTACTTTTCACATCTTTCCAAGGCTATTAAAATCCCATTCAACAACCTTCCAAAACTAACTTGCAGCCCTTCAAGTTCACCAAAACGATCCCAGAGACAGATCAGCCTCAGTTCAAACGGGGAAAGCAAACCTTTGGTTAACTTTTGTCCCCCATCACCAAACATCTTTCGCAGAATTCTGTTTAGTAAAAGAATAATGAATAATAATAATAATAAACCCTCAATGCAACTATATAGCTATTTATAACGAAAATGTGCGCCTAAGTGGGAATACTCAGTGAAATGGTAGGTACCCGTTAACTATCAGGAAATAAGTTCCAAAAGTAAATTATTTCTCTGTTGCAAATACTGGAAATTCACCCCCACTAAATAGCTGGTGTTACAAAACTAAGCCTGTGTTGTAAGGACACAGTACTCAACTGTGCCTGAAGAGCTGCTGAAACTAAGCAGGATCTCCTGCTCACTGTAAAATTTAGTTTTTCCAGGCTACGTTTTCATTGTTGGTTCCAAGTCACATACGGAATTTCATCAGGCGTCTTCGATTCAAGGATCAGACATTCATTCTGCATTTACTGAGCACCTACTAAACCACTATGCGCTGCCACACGCGCCCGACCCCGCGCTCTCTGGGCTCAGTCTTCCGGCCTCGACCTCAGATGGAAGGAGAGGGGAAAGGTGTTAACGACGAGAAGGAGTCTGTCTCTGAGCAGAGGTGCAGGGCAAGAGTCCTCATCAGGTGCTTTGGTTTTCCTCCAAACGACATCGACTTCATCAGCTGCCTATTTGACCTCAACAACAGAAGGATGTGCACTCAAGGCAAACGGGGTACGGGCCCCTACGGACCATGACCGAGAGCAAAGAACTCGGCTGCCCCACTCAGACCAAATCTCTGGCTGGAACAGCTACGTTTAGCCTGCGAGATGGGCCGTGTGTTCCTCTAAATCCGTGGTCTCCACATTTTGAAAAGTCACTTTCTCCAATCGGAAAATTTAGGAATGTGCGCCACCACAGGTGCAGATCATCAGCCACCCTCATGCATTTTTGCACTGCTGGTCTCTTCTGTACAATATGAAATGCAGGCAAAAGACAAAGCCAAAGGGTGAGAACATACAAGTCAACACCAATTTTCGTATCTTCTTCCGGCACTGTGATGCACCATCTTGCAGGACAACCAAGCGTACACAAACCCCTAAGCGGTTAGCCTCTCCTGTGGGACTCCTTTGTGGTGCACGGAGTCCCGAGCTTCGGGACTCACAAGTGGGACCAAGTCACCACAGAGTCACAGCTACTGGGGATGTGTTGTCTCAGCCTCCCCAGAAAGCTTTTCAGAGTGTTAGGCTTTCCAGGGCTCGGCTCTACATTTTAACAAGGAATGTCAAAATATGCAACTTTAAGAAACCAGTATGCGCATCTGAGTGTTAAAGGGACACTGTGGAGATGTACTACACCTCTCAGTCGGCTCCACACAGCCTCCCAGGGGAAAATCTCCAACTCCAAGGCCAAGCTGTCATTCTTTTCCTTATGGACAATAAGATCTCAAGAAGTTCAGAGTCTCAACTGCATATGTGACCACGGCCTACCTTCAATGTTACGACTCCACATCGACACTGGACTTTTTTCTCAGGTTTTCCCAGGGTCTCGTTATTTTACATACATTTCTACACTTGTGTATTTGCAAGTTGTTTCGCAGAACACAATGGAGCAATAAAATAAAACTCACCAATAACAGCGGGGGACTGATTACACTCTAGATTTCCTGAGGAGGGATATAAAAAGGCATTCCTGGAAGCTCCCAGTTTCCTGTGCTTTGCACAGGATCGTACTTTGTATGTACTTTGTACTTTCGTACTTTGTACGATGCACCCTCAAGTATGAAAATTCAGCGAGTTATGAGCAAATGCCGTTCTGTTGAGCAGCCTCAAAGCGCATCCTTGTGTTCCCAGCAAAATAAGCTGTTTGCTCAGTTATCAGCAAATCTTATCCAGGGGCCTCCTGGCAGAAGTCATCAAAGGCTGATGATAATAATGTATTGTTACGCCCATTTTTCTAAACCATGTGCCCACCAGCTAAAACATGAACTGTCTCTGACAAATGCTGGTAAATACTTGTTGGATGAATGGAAAAACAACAGCTATATAGTTCTAACAGTGACTTCAGTCCAAGTGTCACTGCTCGTTTTCTCCCCTTCACGGACCTCTAGCATCACATGAACCTCAAGATTCAGAATGGCAAGTACATTCGATTTTGGATACTGAGTGTATTCCAACGGCTGTGGCTGACCAGAGCCCTGTGCTGAGAAGGATTCTGAGGAGAAACGCTTGTTGGTCAGGGAAAGGGGCCCAGGGTCAGGGAAGGCGGGCAGGTAACGAAAGTGTGGTCGATCTGTGGACACAGCCCCAGACAGACTATGGGAGTTTTCAAAATCCAAAGGTGCTTATTTATGTTAAAAGGCTCGGTGATTTTTGTTATCTGAAGACCTGCTCCCTCCGGTCTGCGTACTTTAATTTTCATCAGCCCAACCTGCCACCCTGTCCTCCTAAACTAGGAGGAGCGCGATGGGGCGCCTGGGTGGTTCAGTTGGTTAAGCGCCCGACTTCGGCTCAGGTCATGATCTCACAGCTTGTGAGTTGGAGTCCCGCATCAGGCTCTGTGCTGACAGCTCAGAGCCTGGAGCCTCTTCAGATTCTGTGTCTTTCCCTCTCTCTCTCTGTCCCTCCCCTGCTCACACTCTGTCTCTCTCGGTCTCTCAAAAATAAATAAACATTAAAAAAAAAATTTTTTTAATATAAACTAGGAGGAGCCCCTACAAGACAAGAACCTTGCCTTTTTTTTTTCTTTCCATCTTTTTAGTCTCTAATACAGCACAGTATATACTCAGTAAATGCCAGCTGACCCTTTTGTGATACCCTGGGGATAACAAAACCCAATGCACCCTTTAAACTTAAATAAGCACCTTAGGATTCTGACACCACTCCAGGATGTCAGCAAATGCACAACGCTTGGGCCGTCCTTCCAACCTCCCAAACTCAGCTCATTCCTTACTAACTGGCCAGGGTTTCCTCTTCAAGATCCCTCTCAACAGAGATGGAAAGGGTCAGTTCATTTTACAGTTTCCACCAAACATTGCCTAAACTCATGGTTCTCAATCTTAGTTCTCAGCTCTGGGTATACATTAGAGGGACCTGTACCTTAGAAAATGCAGGGCCACCCGTCCACAGGAAGTGTGGTGCACTTGCCAGCAAGGGGACACAGACAGAAGTTTGGTTTTGGTTTTATAACTGCCGAGTGACTAAAACGAGCGGCCAGACGGAGAACACTGACCTGAGAGCAACCTCTGGCCCTAAAGACCACATCCTCCTCTCATAGGAATTTATGGCAAATATTAGCATATTGGAAACAACAGGAAGTTCTGCCATAGAGAGTTGTTCTCTCATTTGTTTAAGTTAGCTTTCCCCAAAGCTGACCAATGAATCCTCTCATCCATAATTCCAATCACAAATACAGCTTTAATGGAACACAACCACACCCATTCATTTATGTATTGTCTGTGGTTGCTTTCATGCTACAAGGGCGGAAATGAACTTGCAACAGAGACCTTAGGGTTCACAAAGCCTAAAGAACTTACCACCAGGCCCTTTTAGGAAAACATTTGCCACACCTGGATTGGCATATTGAGGAACACAGGCATCTCCCATTGTTCTCAAGTTTACATTTAGGCCACTTTGCTTGTATGAAAGACTCATGTTGCTACCTGTTTTCCGCTAACTCAAAGGAATCCAAAGAGGGTTTTTGTTTTTATGAAAAAAGGCGAAAAGTGAAAACAGCATCAGCATGTTTCGCGGCACGCCGCTGAAGGAGGAGGCAGAGCGCAGCCTGGGCAGCGAGGGTGGCCCCTCGGAGCTCCTCCCCTGGGGACCACGCTCAGCATCTCAGCACCATGCGGCCACAGCTCTGAACCGTGTCTGGGAGCCTCTGTGCTTTAGCTCCATTTATTTTGTGGACCTACTGGCAAGATGTGTCCTAAGGTATCAGAAAAACCTAAGAGAGGTTATCTTTGGGGTCTGGGAAATACTCAAAGTTTTTTCCATACAAATGAATGGTAACTGCTCCTTTGCTCTACGCCCCTTGGGCTTTCAAAATATTTCACAGGGATGCTCTACTTTCGGAAAGCGGGGAAAACCTGTACACCAGACTATTCAGCTAGATTCTAAATGTTCTGAGGAAAGACTCTGAGGTTAGGGCTCATTAAACAGGGCCTCACCTCTGCTTCAACCATGATACCTTGACTCTTACTTTTCAAATTTCATTTGAAGAAAGGATTCCCTTTATTGCTAAAAAAAGGTTTGAACCCCGCTGACTTAGAAACTCAGAGATCTGAAGAGGCAGAGGCCAGGTAAATTACACTCTGCTTTGCCATGGACAGCCTTAACTAGCTTTCTTCAAAATCAAAGTGATTAACCTCGCTTATTTAGATCAGATATCGGACAAATACCTGTTTAGGCATTGGGTCCCCTTACCAAGTTACATGTATTATGTACGTGGCATGTAGGTGTCTCGTTAAAATTTCTTTGAAAAGTTATCATTTAGTATTATACTTTGGGTTTCTTACAGAAGCAACAGGAGAAAACACCATGTAGAGGCTATACCTGGCATTTCTATATATTACCAGCTAAAGGATTTTTATTACATTATTCAATGTCTTTTAGGAAAGGAACATAATTCTTAGTGTCTACAGCCTCAAATATGTATATGTTTCATTATAAACTATATACTTCCTTTTTCACACTCATGTCAAAGTACATAAATCATATTTCCTTATTCTTCTGGAGAGCCAGGATTCACCAGTTAGTAGAATTACTTTCCCTTTTTGTAAACACAACATATTTTATACAGCTTTTATTTTCAGGGTCCGTTACATGCTCCATCATTTAATGTAAGCTGCCTAAAATCCTCCAAATGGGTAACATTCAAATTAACATTATTGGAATTATCTTTTCTTCTATGGAAGAAAGAAATTTCTCTCTTTGAACATGGCACAAATGAAAAGATAAAGGAATAAAAGAGACGCTCATAACTGCCACATAAATTAACAGGATGCAATTACTGATCTCTTTTTTGATCTCTGATCGAAATCAATATATAGTAGTCATTGCTAAAGGTGATGAGATAAATGTGGCTTGATATACGCTGTAACTCAACAATCTAAGTTCATCCTTCCGAAAATCAAATATTGCTCATATCCTTTCCTATACAAAAGGTCAGGAAGTAATGTTTTCCAGTTGCATTTCATAATTCATCCTACATGCAGCAGACAGTATCTCTGCAAGTCTTAAATAAAACAATTCATTTTTTAAAAATTTCAACAGGAATATTAAAATCACTGAGCACCAAGAAATTTTCTCCCTGCTTTGAATATTTCATCTCAATTTATTTACCTTTCCATAACGGGTTTAGGCCACTTTCTTGCGAGGGTTTTTTAAATTTATGAGGAAGAAAAAAACAGTACCGACACACAAATGAGATCTAGAAAAGCACGCAATAGCTATAAAAATAGCTCATCCATCATCTCCACATTTTGATTCCAGAGACGGCAGTGAAAGGTGTTGTTTCCACACCACTCACCCGGCACACTTAAAAAGGTTTGCACCATCACTTACACAACTGAAACTGATTGATTACCTGCTAGAGAAAAATCAATACGAATATCCTAGAAAACACTAGCTTGTAAATTCATTCTGGCCCCAACAAAGTCCTGGTCATAGCTTGACATGTTTTTCTAGATATCTAAAATGCAACCACGTCAAACCCCAGTCCCCCCAAACTGTGATGCCTAGGAATTTTTAAAAGCTAAATCTCAGCACAGATGAGGAAGTGAGGGGGAAGGTGTCCCAAGTCTGTCAGAACAATGAGATTAAGAAGCTGCCGTTACCTGATAAATCTTCTTTTCAGAACTGGCCACAAAAATGATAAACATGTTGAGAAGGTGAAAATATCAAGGGGACCAGGATGAGAGAAAAAGAAAAACAAAACAAAAACAAACAAACAAAAAAAACACACAAAGCTAGGAAACCAACTAAATATAAAGTAATTAATATATATGTATTTTTTTTGGTAAAAGGTAAAGTTTCTATTTTAAAATATAAGTAATTCTGATTTTAATGCTATCCATTCAAAATTTAACGAGCTCTCTTTCTCGTTTTTTGGCAGCCGAAATGTATAGTCAGTATAATTTTAGCTCTTTGGGAAACCACTGTACATTCAAAATGATTTCGTGATTATTTCAGAACCTCTTCTGAATGCTCCCTTGCCGTTGGGTCAACCCTTAGTCTCTTCATTCATTAGACTACTAAGAAATAAACTTTTAAGAAATAAATTTTTATGAATATAAAATATTTCATAAATATGCTATTCAGAAAGAAATTGTGCTGTGCTGATTCTATCATCTGACAGGCAACCTGGGTTCTATCCCCATTCTACAATTTGTTCAGAGTTTTTATAAATCAGTCTGTATTTTTCATACACAGTAAGTCGTCAAAAAATTTAAGAAAAAGAAAGGACATGCACTTTTCCTTTAACTTCCACTGACTTTCCTCGTACTAAAATTTATTAACAGCATACTTAAGAGTTTTCATCTTAAAGTAGCTTTTCAAAGAACTGTGCTGTTTATTATTAATTACAGGACCACTGAATAATGGTGTAGTGAAGAATTCAGGGGTTCTAGCTCAAAAAATATTCCTAACACCTGGATTACTAAAGAACTAAATATGCAAGAGTCCCAGAGATAAGAGGTTTTTCTTCTATTATATTTACCTTCATAATTATGCTTTACAATTCTAAAGCTCAAACACAGAAATTCTGTCAGATCAGTAAAATCCCAACGTCTTCTGCAGAAAGAAAGATAATGAACTAACTCAGTGTGTTTAAAATGTAAGTTAGCAACGGATAGTTCCTGGAGTGGAAAAAGATTGTAAGGCCATCCTCAGCATGAATCTGCTTTTCTCAAATTAAGAGAACGAGAGGTAACTGTCACACTAAGTAGTTTCTATTTATAGAGACGTTTTTCATAAAACATATTTTAACAGCAAAAGAAAACCTGTCATTTGACTCTAGCCATTAATGTCTGTTATAGATGTTCCAATATTCTCACTCAAAATTAGACTTCTTGGATTCACTTTAAATTCCTTCAGTTTAAGTAACATGTCTGCTTCATAAAAAGAACACAGGCAATTACTTCGTAGAAGCTATATGGGATTCTAACTACCAGCAGTGCTAAGTGTCAGAGTAATGAGAAAACCGTGGCTTGGAGGGGCCAAGTACCTTCCTCAGACCATAGCAGCTGGTAAGCAGCAGAACACTGTTTCCAGTTCCAACTCTCCTATGGCAAAGCACATCAAATAGCTAATGACTCAAAGTTTTCCTAACCACACTGGCTTGCCTAGGAAGTTATGATCTCAATATTCTAGTAAGAGTACCATACGTCAACCAAATGAGTTCACCAGTCCAGAAAGTAGCATTCCGTTTCGACTCTACTATACAGGTAGAAGACAATAGAAAAAGGTTACATTGCCAACATTCCACGGTCAGGAACCAAAAGGCACATACGCAGACACACACACATACTCATGTGGATGAAAGCAATACTAAGTAAATCTCTTCTAATACTTGGTCTATAAATAAACACTAAGTCACTGCTGACCTCTGATATATACTTTGAAACATTCACCATAACTGGCCAACCCACTTGGATGTGACGATGGTCAGTGACGACTCAAGTCTGCAGCAGTCACACAACCGTACTTGTATTGCTCAGGGGGCATTTCTAAAGATGTGTCAGAGAGCTGAGCTGGGTATCTTTAGCAAAATTCTATAGTTTATAAAAACTAGGATTATTCCTTTCTGGTTTTTACCTCAAGTCAAATGTAATACATAAATGTGTCCATGCTGAGTCACGAAGCAATCACGTCAAAATGTCAGTATAGGTTATAGGTGGGGGAGAGATACAAGGGAGCCAAGGGAATACATTCACTTCCCAGATGGTGACTGAACAGTTTCACGTTTGTAAAATAAATCGTCAGAGTAAAATGAGAAGATTTTTTCCAGTTATATTTAGTTGCAGTTAGAAATGCATAATGTTGGAAAAGTCCGTTGAAAGAACTAAATCATACTCCTACCAATTTGCAGTGTTTGGTGGACAGACCATAGAGTTTTAATATCCCCATTATCTGACAGATATGGGGAAAAATAAACACCAACTCAGAATACCAGCAAAGGCATCATTTTTCAAGTAGATTAAGTTCCTGTGCAAATTTATGCCCTTTCTGAAAAAGCCTTAACATAGTCGTGTTGTACAGAAGACAATCACTCAGACTCTTCTTCAGATAAGATAATTACCTGGCTCTGAAACAGAATATTGGTAAGAGTCGATGTGTTGCCTTTTATTTCTTGTTCAATACAAGTTGAATGTGAATGAAGGAAAAAAAATTGTCAGATGTTAATCAGTCAAGGGTACTTTTCTATTACAAAGAGCATTCCAAATTCATGTTGACAAAAGCTTTACATAGATTAAATAAAAAAACGCTCACTTTATTTAAAGTACTATTTAAATAAAGAACTCATACTATGACTTTGAGGGTGTACTAAAAGCATTTGACTTACGTGTTAAAAGGGAAAGTACATCTCCAATAACTATTAACCCACAAGATTATGAGACAATAGATTATATCACGCTGGGCGTAAGAAACACCAATGTTATACACACATACTATAAACAAAGACAAAAGAGGGAGTTTATGGTTTAATAAGCAGTTATGTATCAACACAGCCGTGACTCATGTTAAAGATAAGTCTTATTATATGCTGAGAGATACCTAAACAATCACATTTTCCAGCAACTGATGATTCAGAAGTAGCTGGCCACCCACACAAAGAATTATTCTCATTAGGACTCTCTACCAGTGCCACTCTGCACTGGTCCAACAGTCCTGCAGATAAAGAGGGCTAACTTTATTAGTTGATAGTAGAATCTACCTTTTCCAACACTCCTGGAAACACTTACTCACTCTATTTTCTAAATGGTCCAAAAATTACCAAAGAAAGAGGCAGAAATCTTGAAAAGTATTTCACCTCAGTCCACAAAAGTCTTAACACACTTCAGATGGTCAATCTTTTTTTTTTTTTTGTCTTTTCTATTAAGTGAAAATGGGTGATAAAGTTCAAGATACATCATACGGAGACAGAAGAGTGGTCAAAGAGCACATAATTCTAGAAACTCTTACCTTGAAAAGACTGTTTGGCTCTATCGACTAGTTCATCAATTGGATAACTCGCCAAATTCCCTCTGGCATGTTTAGTTTTGCAGTAGGTACAAGCATTGAGACACCTGTTCAAATGATAGCAATAAATGAAGCTCCAATTTTTAAAGTCAGTACATACTTAGCATGGGAAAAAAACACCCAAAACATACACCAAAATGGTAGCTTAGTGATATGTGCCACTTTATATGAGAAATATTTAAAAAGCCAATGTCCACCATACTTCATACTTATTTTATTTCCACCAGGCAAAGAAATTTCAATTTGCAATTCTTTTAAGTTTCAGCTACTCAAAAATGATTGTACAAATCACATAGTATTATCTTCAAATGAACATATCCATGAGGAATAAAGTTTACAAATACTTACAATGATTAATGAAAAGAAATTCAAGATTTTTTTAAACCACTGACATTGCTTGGCCATCATAAAAATAAAAATGTAGTATTGCTTATGTATACTGTATTATCTATAAATGATAATGCATATTCATGTAACAAATGATATAAGAATAAAGAGGCAACATAGCATTCTCACAAAAAAATACACCATAGCCTTAGAAATTTTACAACAGTATTTTTCACTCCTGAAGTCAGAAAAAAATAATATTAAAACAAGTCCAATGAATACTCCCTAAGATTATATTAGAGAAAGTAAACAAGGAGAAGAACACTATTAGTTTTGAAAAAAAAAAAAAATCCCAATATTCTGTACACATGATAGAGAATTATCTTTGAAAAACTAAAATGTTGGTTCTACTCTCATAATTTTTTAATGTAATTTAAATAAATTTTGTTATTATAAAAGAAACAGCGGGACACCTGGGTGGCTCAGTCAGTTAAGCGTCCGACTTCAGCTCAGGTCATGATCTCACAGTCTGTGAGTTCAAGACCCGCATCGATGGAGCCTGGAGGCTGCTTCGGATTCTGTGTCTCCCTCTCTCTCTGCCCCTCCCCTGCTCATGCTTTGTCTCTGTCTCAAAAATAAATAAAAACATTTAAAAAATTAAAAAAAAATAAAAGAAACAGCTACAACATAATAAAACAGCCCTACACTAAAAAGGCTTAACACCACCAAACAAAACCAAACGAAAAAAAAAAAAAAACATCTTCATTGATTCAACTGTTACAATGAGTAGCATGGTTTAAAACACCATCATCACATAAATGCTTTAAAATTTCAAAATGAGGAAAACTGAACTTTTAATAATTGAACCTGACCAATGTGTAATTTTGTTAATATTTGACTATAAATATATATGGAATCACTGTACTCAGCAACCAAATATGTAATGCTTAATTTTTGGTAATTTTTGCATGGCACTTTTTTTTTTTTTATTGTTTTCTTATTTTTGAAAGAGAGTATGTGGGGAGTGGGGAGAGCAGAGAGAGACAGAGGGAGACAAGGGATCTGAAGCAGGCTGTGAGCTGACAGCACAGAGCCTAATACAGGGCTCAAACTCAAGAACCATGAGATTATGACCTGAACCAAAGTCCGATGCCCAACCGACTGAGCCACCCTCGTGCCCCCCTGCATGGCACTTTTAAGTAACACATACACTTGAAATGATTTTTACTGTTTATCCAACTATATAATCTTAAAAAACTAACCCTCTTTTCTTCTTAAGCCATTTTTTTGTTTTGTTTTGTTTTTAGATAAAACAGAGATCATGGCCTCTTTCTTATTAGCACAAATTCTAGCCTCCCAATTGCTATCGGTCTTCTCTTTTCAATTCCCATCTGTTCCATGAGAAGGGAAAAGAGAAAATTATTGTTGGCCTCTCCCTAGGAAAGTAACTCACTTTAAAAAAAAAAATTTTTTTTTTTAATGTTTATTTACTTTTGAGAGGAAGAGACAGAGACAGAGACAGAGTGTGAGCCAGGGAGGGACAGAGAGAGAGGGAGACACAGAATCTGAAGCAGGCTCCCAAGCTCTGAACTGTTAGGACAGAGTCCAATGCCAGGCACGAAATTGTGAACCACCAGATCATGACCTGGGCTGAAGTCGGATGCTTAACTGAGCCACCCAGGTGCCCCAAGACTAACTCACTTTTGTTTAGCCTTGATTAAGCATCAGATACTTTTCTAGATGTTTTATACACATTATCTCATTCATCATTCTAGAGTTGAATGTTACTATCTCCATCTTACAGATGAAGAATCTACTTCAAAACTGTCTGACAATACAGTTGATACCACAGAAATACAAGTCTTAAGATACTATGAACAACTACAGGCCAAAAATTGGCCAATCTTAGAAGAAACACACAAATTCCCAGAAATATACAACCCACAAAAGTTAAATCATGAGGAAACAGAAAATCTGAATGGATCAATAATAAGTAAAGAGATCATATCATATCCTACCATCAAAAGGCACGGGAGCACATGGTTTCACTATTGCATTTTATCAAATACCTAAAAAAAATGAATACCAATTCTTTTCAAACTCTTCCAAAAAGCAGAAGAGGAGCGAACACTCTCAAACTCATTTTACAAGGTTGGTATTATCCTGATATCAAAGCCAGATAAGGACACTTTAAGAAAAGGAAACTATAGGTCAATATCCCTCATGAATACAGGATGCAAAAAATCTCAACAGAATACTAGCAAACTAAATTCAATATACTACAAGGATCATACACCATCATCAAGTAGAATTCATCCCGTGGAAACAATGATGATTCAACAGACACAGATGAATAAATGTGATACAACACATTAATAGAATTAAGGATAAAAATTATATGTTTATCTCAATAGATGCAGAAAAACTATCTGACAAAAGTCAACATCCATTCATAATAAGAACTCTCAACAAATTGGGTGTAGAATACTGTACCACAACACAATAAAGACCATATGTGAAAAGTCCACAGCTAACATCATACTCAATGGTGAAAGTTCAAAGTTTTTTCTCTAAAGTCAAAAACAAGACAAAGCTATCCACTCTAAATAGGAATGGTACTCCCATCAGCACAGTGATTTAAGTCCTACCAGAGTAATTAAGCAAGAAAAAGAAATAAAAGGCATCTTAATTGGAGAGGAAGAGTACAATTACATTTGTAGATGACATGATCTTATACACATAAAAAAAATCCCAAAAACTCCACCAAGAAAAGTGTTAGATCTAATCAATGAATTCAGTAAAGTTAGAGAATACCAAATCAACATACAAAAAAGACTAGCATTTCTATACACTAGCAAAAATTTATCTGAAAAAGAAATAAAGAAAATATCATTTACGACAACACCAAAAACAATAAAATACTTAGAAATAAATTTAACCAAAGAGGTAAAAAAAACCCTATACGCTGAAAACAATAAGATACTGATGGAAAAAACTGAAGAAGATACAAATAATTGGAAACATATCTTATGCCGATGGATGGGAAGATTTAATATTGTTAAAATGTCCATACTACGCAAAAGCATCTACAGACGCCACATAATCCCTATCAAGATCCAATGGCATTTTTTAAGGAAAAAGAAAACAATCCTACAATTTGTGTGGAACTACAAAAGACTCTTAATAGCCGACACAATCCCGAGAAAGAAGAACATTGTTGGAAGCATCACATTTACTGATTTCACACAAGATTACAATGGCACAGTGATCAAAAGAGCCTGGTATTGGCATAAAAACAGGCAAACAGACTAATGGAAATGAATGAAGAGCCCAGAAGTAAGCCTATGCGTATACACTCAACTAGTACTTGACTCACTGAATACTCAATGGAGAAAAGGTTAGTCTATTCAATAAATGTTGCCAGGAAAACTGGATGCTCCCACGCAGAAGAATGAAACAAGACCACGGTCTTATACCACTCACAAGGATTAATTTGAAATGGACTGAAGCCTTAAGTGTAAGACTGCAGAAAACCATAAAAGTTCTAGAAGAAAACACAGGAAGAAACTTCCTTGACATGGGTCTTGGCAATTACTTTTTAGATGTGATACTTACGCACAGCAACAAAATCAAAAACAAACAAGTGGGACTACATCAAACTAAAAAGCTTCTGCACAGCAAAAGAAATAATCAACAAAATGAAAAGGCAACCTACAAGATGGGAGAAAATATTTTCAAACCACATATCTAATTCCTAATAAGTCATTTAAATATTTGATTATCATTCCATAATAAGAGATCCATAATATCTGATGGGGGCTTTATACCCAAAATATATAAGGAACTCAACAGTGAAAACAAATAATCCAATTCAAAATGGCCAAAGAAGATATTCAGATGGCCAATAGGTACCTCAAAAGGTGCTCAACAGCACTGATTGTTAAGAAAACGTAAATCAAAGCCACAATGAGATATCACCTCACACCTTTTGGAAAGGCTATTATCAAAAAGACAAGAAATAACAAGTGTTGGCAAGGATGTAGACAAAAGAAAGGAAATATTTGGCTACTGTGGGTGGCCAGTGCTGGTCCAGCCACTATAAAAAAATAGTACGGAGGTTCCTCAAAAAGTTAAAAATACGTGATCCAACAATTGCACTTCTGAGTATATGTCCAAAAGAAAGGGAGTCACTATCTCAAAGAGGTATCTGCATGCTCATTTTCACTGCATTATTTACTAGAGTCAAGACATGGAAACAACTTAAGTTTCTCCGACAGATAACCCAATGAATAAAAAATATGGTGTGTGTGTGTGTGTGTGTGTGTATGTGTGTATATATATATATATATATACACACACACACATGTATATATATATACATGTATATATATACATGTATATATATATACATGTATATATATATATACACACACATGCACAATGGAACATTATTCGGCCATAAAAAAGGAAATCTTGCCATTTGTAACAACATGGATGAACACTGACAGCATTATGCTACGTGAAGTAAGTCAGACAGAAACACAAATAGTGTATGACCTCACTTATAGGTGGAACCCAAAAACAAACTCCTAGCAACACAGAAGAGACTGGTGGTTGCCAGAAATGGGGAGTGTGGGTGGGAAACGGGTGAAGGTAATGTGAAGGTATAAGCCTCTAGTTCTAAGATACTTAAGTTCCACAGGTGTAATGGTGATTATAATTGCCACTATTGTATCATATATTTGAAAATTTCTGAGAGCTAGATCTTAAAAGCTCTTATCACAAGAAAAAAGAATTACATGAAGTGAAATAGGTTAACTAAAGGGACTGTAGTAAGCATTTCATATATATACATATATCAAATCATTACATTGCATAATTTGAGCTTAAATGTTATATGTCAACTATGTCTCAGTAAAACTGAGTGCGGGTAGGGGGGAAGTCTGGTTAAGTAGCTTGCTCAAGACATGTTATAGCTGAGATTCAAATCTAGGCCTGCTGAATGTCTTTTTTCTTTCTTTTTAAATTTTGTTAATGTTTGTTTATTTTTGAGAGACAGAGAGAGATAGCGCATGAGCAGGGGAGGGGCTGAGAGAGAGGGAGACCCAGAATCCAAAGCAGGCTCCAGGCTCTGAGCTGTTAGCAGAGAACCTGATGTGGGGCTTGAACCCGTGAACCTGGAGATCATGACCTAAGCCAAAGTCGGACGCTTAACTGACCGAGCCACCCAGGCGCCTCAAGGCCTGCTGAATTTCGAACTTCATGCTGTTTCCATACCAATCTGACTCCCCAGAATAAATGTGTGTCAAACGTCCTAGCTACATATGGATGCAAGTAATAAAACCATCAACCAGCTGACGTGGCGTACAAGTAATGTGGCCAGTCCTTATGGTCCTGTACACGAAGTTATTTCTCTAAAACATGTGTGTCTCTCTTTTATCCTTTGGAAACCTAAGGCTAAGCTGCTTTTTCATCCACGAGCCCACACCAGTTATCTCCTCTCTGTATACAAATTTTGTTTTTCATCCTCCTACTGGCTCAGGGGCAAAATGTGTCAACTCGTGTGATTTGCCACATCTTTTCATATTCTACTGCTCAGGTTCTGTCTGCCTTTCTCTTCAAGTGGCACCAAGACATGCTCAGGCCCTACCATTCCATCCCCGGTTACACCCCCAACAACGCGCGTTCATCTGGGTCAGTCAGCGCTCTTGCCAGGGGGTCTGCTCTCTGGACCTCCTGATACTACTTCGAGTCTCCTGACCTGACCCCTTTCCCTTATTTCTATCACCAATGGAGAGCTCCATAAATGAAGCTGACAAACTTTTTTTTTTTTAATGTTTGTTTTTGAGAGAGAGAGAGAGAGAGAGAGAGAGAGCGAGCGGGGGAAGGGCAGAGAGAGAGGGAGACGCAGAATCCGAAGCAGGCTCCAGGCTCCGAGCTGTCAGCACAGAGCCTGACTCGGGGCTCAAACCCATGCACCACGAGATCACGACCTGAGCTGAAGTCAGAGGCGTAACCAACTGAGCCGCCTAGGCGCCCCTGAAGTGGCTAATCTTAATAAAAGCTACTACTATTTCTGACTTGGGCTGTATCTTAAAAGTAACTCTCTCGAGGGACACCCGCCTGAAGAAGGAAGACAGAAAAGAAGGAAAGGGAAATGCGCATTTGAAACATTTATAACATAAATGAATTAACACATGTAAAGGACTTAGTGTCTGTACCTAGTAAGTGAACACTAAGTGCCGGCCACTGGTTGTCTAATGTGACTGCTCTAAACAATTCTGTGAGGAAATAATTATGCATTATCATGTTCCAGGTGTACCTAACTTTATGGACCAGATGTGCTGCTGAGAGGTTGGCTTAAATCAACTGCGGAAACCAAGTCATATTTTCCTACTGGCTCACTTCAGAAAGGTGGAAATGTAACCCCCATGGAAAACTCACTCATGAAAATTCACTAAAACATTTTAATAAAACCAGGTGATATTCGGAAACATTTATAATAATCAAAATAAGCCAGTAAGTATAAATGTCACATTAAGAATTCAAAATATTCTTCACTAAACTGCTCCCCCGGGGTTAATTAGGATTGTTGATGTGATATGTGTTTGAAGTTCTAAACTCAATATTGTATAAGATAGGTTCATCTTTATCTGCAGTTATCAAAACAATGCTCTGTATTATTTTGATAAAGTGAAAATTTCAATAAAGCATATTTCTCCAAGAACGTTATAATAGCACGATCTCAAGCATTAAATCTACTATGCCTTACAGTTAAAAAGGGAGATTTGTCATAACACACAGGAAAAATACGCACAACAAAAAAATCCAAAAAGAAAGAATGAGCTTTTGACGCTCTTTGGGTTAAAAACAATTCTATCACCAGGAATTATAATGACCAGTCATTTCGACATGACAAAGCTCCAATAAAATAAAGGGATTCATCATTAGAAACCTTTGGCAGATACTTTCAGTTATCTGTAAACAATTAAATAATTGTCTAAAGGTAAGAACGCCAACCAATTTCTTCAACTGTCAGAAAACAAAAGATCTTTGAAGGCCGACTGGTACAAGCCAAAACCAGAAAGAAATGGCCGTGGCCGTCCAAGCAAGATGGAAAATCCTGGAGAGACCACAACTGTCATGACAGAATAACACAGCTGGGTCACCACACCTACTGATCTGTGCACAGGTGGTCATCTGGCCACAGGCCAGGAAGGAACGAAAACACCTCAAAAGCACAGACAGATTGGGCATTCAATTTAGCAGAACTCTTAACTCCTCAAAAGCATCTGTGGCAGAAAATTTTTAAAGTATGGAAACTAAAGAGATGAAATAACAATTTTCACAAATTAAAATATTTCAAAGGGCTCAAATGTATAACAAAATGTCAAATTTGATACCTAAACCACACAAAGCAAGTGAAAACTAAAAATTTTACTGTATTCACTTTTTTCTTTTAAAGAGCATCTTTAAATATCACAAGTTGTGAAATAATTTAAAAATCAGAGTTACACTTTTAAAAACCCGTACTGATATCTGTTTTTGTGGGGGAAGAATAAAAGCCCATGTGACTCAGAATTCTGTTTCTCTCTGCTCTTTTGGGTCAAAAATAAATTTAAGTATGCTAAAATTATTGTAGACTCAGACATTACCACTTCAAACCAGCATATTCTGTTTCACTCACAGAACCTTATTACTTTTAATCAATTGACAAAGTACAATATTCTTCAAAGCTTCAATTGTACAAAATAATAAGCCCTTTACAGAGCTACACCTTACAAAAATCATACTGGGGGCCAGCCACATCCTTCCATATTCAAGTACCATGAAGCAAAGAAAAAAACCAAAAACTCAGGAAATGTTAAATATTGGGAGCCCTCATCTTGGTTTTAAAAATATTTCCAGAAGTATGACAAACTTTTTGATCCTTTAAAACAAATGTAAGAGATACTCCTCTATCAGCAGGATCTGATTAGATCTTCAAATGATAATACGATCCCGAACAAAGGAAAAATAATGTACTTAGAAACTAACAAAATATAGTCACAAAATCTTAAATTCTTTAAGCTTCCTATGGCCAGGAACTCTCCAACCTAAAATGAATCTCTCCACCAGGGTTACCGATTCTACCTTCTCCCCCCAGCTCCAAAAGCTTACTCTAATAATTACGGTCTCTTTCAACTGTTCCCTTTCTGAAGCTGCTTTTAGTTCTGAAAAAGCGGGGTGGGGGGGGCGGAGGGGGGCAGGTGGCAGCAGTCCAACTTTCTCCTACTGATACCGAATTCAAAAACACTTTCAGCTACGTTTTCTCTTACTCCACCTCCATCAACCACTACGCCACATCGTTTGCTTCAAAAAGTTGTTCCAACATATTTAAACGATACTTTTATTTCTCCATCACTTTACCTGAAAGAATTACCCTTATCACCATCAGCCATTGACCTGTGTAAAAATCATCACAGCCTTTAAAATCACCTGGGGGAGGTTGGTGCTAATAACAGTAAAAGATGGTTTCTGAATGCTGGACACTCAAGCATGCATTTTACACTGTTTCTCTTATCCTCCCAGAAGTCTTGCTATTAGTATTACTATCCCTAACTTTCAGAGAGGAAACTGAGGCTGAAAAAGATCAAGAACCTTCCGGGAAGTTACCCAGATTCGATGAAAGATGAACCTATCTCACCTGAAACTCCTTTGTCACGGATGGTACCTTACTTCTCTTAAGATGCAACTTACTCTGCGTAAGAAAACATGATGATGGATGGAGAGGATTCTAGGAAGATGCTGGATTGGGAAGCTCCAGGAACCCGGCTCCTCACCTTGATAAGAACCTGCACTGGCACAATCTGCATCATGTAACGATTTCAGGACTCTGGTATCTGCGAAAGGCCCACAACTTTGGACGGCAACTTGCGGATAAGGTCAGCCGGTAGCACAGTAGCAGCTCCCACCCTACCCATGCCTTACCCAGAGCCAGGTCGCACACAGCATGTGGGTGCGGGGGAGGACCCTGCCCTCAAGCTATCAGGATTCTTGCTCCCATCGCTGCTTCCTATCACGGAGGCAAAAGACACTGCTGCACCTCCCCACACCTTTCAAAGTCCCCGCCTCTCCAGCTGAACTGCAGTGACTGCTGGAAGATGTAAAGACTCCTCGTCCCTACTTCTCCCTTCATTTTTCACTTTTTCCCCTATGGGGAAGCAGATATTAAAGATTAGGACACTCAGAAACAACTCCGCGTATGTGCAAATTAGAAAGTGACCACATACGACCAGAAGAAGGATCAGAAAAGAACTGAGAAGATCTTAGGTTCCCACCTCAGGCTGATTCTCAGCACAAACAGAGCCTACAACAATTCAAAAATAAACAATAACAAACGAACAACAAACCTGTGAAGGGGGAGAATCTGATTTCCATTTGAATTATTAGATTCAAACGTTAGGTGCTGAAAAAATTGACAAGGCATACGAAGAAACAGGAAAAATATGTATAAACCAACAGAAACTGTCCCTAAAAGAGATCTATGGCAGATATACTACACAAAGACTTTAAAACAACTGTCTCGGGGCGCCTGGGTGGCTCAGTCGGTTAACTGTCCGACTTTGGCTCAAGTCATGGTCTTGCAGTTCATGAGCTCGAGCCCCGCATCAGGCTCTCTACTGACAGCTGGAGACTGAGTTCGGATTCTGTGTCTCCCTCTCTCTCTGTCCCTCCCCTGCTTACACTCTGTCTCTCTCTCTCAAGAATAAACAAATATTGGAGGGAAAAAAAAGGAAAAAAATTTTTTAAAAATAATAAACAAAGTAACTGTCTTAAAGGTGCCTGGGCAGCTCAGTTGGGTAAGCATCTGACTCTAGATTTTGGCTCAGGTCATCTCACCATTGTGAGATAGAGCCCCGCATCGGGCTCCATGCTGAGCATGGAGATTGCTTGGGATTCTCTCCTTCTCCCTGCCCTTTCCTGCTCACACATATGCACTTTCTCTCAAAATAAATAAATGAACATTTTTAAAAAAAGCTGTTTTAAAGATGTTACAAAAAATAATAAAAATATGTAAAAATCAAGAAAACAATGGATGGGGGCCACCTGGGTGGCTCAGTCGGTTGGGCGTCTGACATCGGCTCAGGTCGTGATCTCATGGTCCATGGGTTCAAGCCCCACATCTGGCTCGGTGTTGACAGTTCAGAGCCTGGAGCCTGTTTCGGATTCTGTGTCTCCATCTCTCTGTCCCTCCCCCGTGCACACTCTCTCTCTGTCTCTCTCAAAAATAAACATTAAAAAAAACTTTTTTTAATTTTAAAAAAAAGAAAACAATGGATAAAAAAATAGTAATGTCAATAAAAGAACACAAAGAAAAAAAATTCTGGAGCTGAAAAGTACAGTTAAGAAAAAGGAGAAATTCACTAGAGGGATTCAGCATCAACAACCAAATGACAAGGGGCTGGAGCGGTAAAGGAGCACAGTTTTTGTATGTTACTGATATTAAGCTGGTATCTATTCAAATTAGTGTTATGATCTTAGGATGTTGAATGCAATCTCCATGGTAACCATAATGAAAACAGATATAAAATATAAATAAAAGGAAATGAGGAAGTTACTTAAAATTTTCACTATAAAAAATCAACTAAAGACAAAGGAAAACAGTAATGCAAGAAATTAGGGGCAAAAGCTGAATAAGGCATGTAGAAAACAGCACAAAGACAGAAGTCAGTCCCTCCTTATCGGTAATTAACTTAAATGCAAATGGATTAAATTCTCCAATCAAAAGATGGAGGTTGGCCGAATTAATAAAAACACATGAACCAACTATATGCTGGCTACAAGAGACTTACTTTAGATCCAAAGAAACAAATAGTTTGAAAGTAAAAGGATGGAACAAAATATTCCAGGCAATTACAGAGAGCAGGGGTTGCTATACTAGTATCAGATACAAGGGGCATTAAATAAAAAAAGTTATAAAAGACAAAGAAGCACATGATAAGCTGATAAAAGATTCAATACATCAAGAAGATAAAACAAGTATTATAAACATTTATACCCCAGTGACACACCATCAAAATATGAAGCAAAAATAGACAGAATTGAAACAAGACACAGTTGTACAAAAGTAGTTAGAGACTTTAATACTGCACTCTCCATAAAAGCCATCAAACAGCACACTCTATCAGCAGCCACAGAACACACGTGGTACATGCTCCAGGACAGACCATATGTGAGGCCACAAATTAAGTCTCCATAGATTTTAAAGTATTTTCTTTGAACACGAAGAATGAAATCAGAAATCAACAACAAAACTGGAAAATTCACAGAACTGTGGAAGTTAAACGATACACTTTTAAACAACCAATGGAAAAGGAGAACACAGTGATGAAGGAAAACAAAATACCAAAACTCACAGGAGGCACAGAAAGCAACGCTAAGGAGAAAATTCAGAGCTATAAACACGTACAAAAAAAATAAAGATCTCATATCAACACCCAACTTTAGAACTTAGGAAAAGAAAAAAAGAAGAAGAAACTAAAACCAAGGCTAGCAGAAGGAAATCATAAAGATGAATGATGACATAAACGAAATAGAGAATGGAAAAACACCAGAGAAAATCAACAAAAAACCTGGTTCTATGAAAAGATCCACAAAACTGACAAACCTTTAGCTAGATGGACTAAAAAAAAAGACTTCAATTACTAAAATCAGAAATGAAAGTGGGACATTACTACCAATTCTAGCTCTTTTTTAGCTTTTTTTTTTTTATTATTATTTTTTTAAGAGTTTATTTACCTTTGAGAGAGATAAAGAGTGAGCAGTGGAAGGGCAGAGAGAGGGAGGCACAGAATCCGAAGTAGGCTCCAGGCTCTGAGCTGTCAGCAGAGCGCCTGACGCAGGGCTCGAACCCACAGACTGTGAGATCATGACCTGAGCCGAAGTGGGACACTTAATGGACTGAGCCATCCAGGAACCCCAATTACTACCAATACAAAAGAAATATATAGGATTATAAGAGAATATTATGAACAAGTGTGTATCAACCAACTGGATAGCCGGTTGAAATGGACAAATTCCTGAAAACACAAAACCTACCAAGAACGAGTCATGAAGCGATAGGGAGTCTAAATAGGTATGTGAGTACCAAAAACGTGAATCAGTAATCAAAAATCTCCTAACAAAAAAAGCCTGAAACCTGATGGCTTCACTGATGAATTCTACCGAACATTTAAAGAATACCAATCCTTGTGATGCCTGGGTGGCTCAGTCCGTTAAGCACAGGACTCTTGATATGGGCTCAGGTCACGATCTCGTGATCGTGAGATAGAGCTTCAAGTTGGGCTCTGTACTGACAGCACAGAACCTTCTTGGGATATTCTCTCCCTCTGTCTCCCTCTCTCCCTCTCTCTCTCTCTCTGCCCCTCCCTTCTCACACGTGCATGCATGTGCTCACTCTCTCTCTCTGTCTCTCTCTCAAAATAAATGAATCATTAAATAAACTTAAAAAAAGAGAAAGAAAGAATACCAAATCTTTCTCAAGCGTTTCCAAAAAACTGAAGAGAAGGGAATGCACCCTAACTTATTCTATAATGGCAGCATTATGATTTAGACAATGACACCACAAGAAAAGAAAATTACAGACCAGTATCTCTTATGAACATTGATGCAAAAAGTCCTCAACAAAATACTAGCTACAGAATTCATTAGCACATTAAAAGAATTATACATTAAAACCAAGTGGGATTTATTACTGGAATATAATAAGGATAGTTCAATATACAAAAATCAACCCATATAATATGCCACATCAACAGAATTAAGGAGAAAAAACAACACATGATTGTCTCAAATGATGCAGAAAAAGCACTTGACAAAATTTAGCACCGTTTTGTGCTAAAAACAATCAACAAACTAGGCATAGAAGAAAACTTCCTTGCATGATAAAAGCCATAAGTGGAAAAACTCACAGTGAGCATCACACTCCAGGTAAACTGAAATCTTGTCCTTTACAGTTAGGAACAAGCCAAGGATATCCACTTTTACCACTTCTATTCTACATTGTTCTGGAGGTTCTAGCCCAAGCAAGTGAAAGAAACAAAAGGCACCCAAATTGGAAAGGAAGAAGTAAAATTATCTGTTTACAGATGATATGATTTTCTAAGTAGAAAATCCTGAAAATCCCCCCCCCACACACACACACACAAAACTTAGAACAAATTAATTCAGCAAAGTGTCAGGATACGGAATCAATATACAAAAAAGTTATATTTCATGAACAATGAAAAATCTGAAAAGTAAATTACAAAAATAATTCCATTTACAACCATATCAGAAAAAGTAAAATATTGGGGCACCTTGGTGGCTCAGTCGGTTGAGCGTCCAACTTCAGCTCAGGTCATGATCTCACTGTCCATGAGTTCAAGCCCCATGTCGGGCTCTGTGCTGACAGCTCAGAGCCTGGAGCCTCTTTCAGATTCTGTGTCTCCCTCTCTCTCTGCCCCTCCCGACTCATGCTCTCTCTCTCTCTCTCAAAAATAAACATTAAAAAAAATTTAAAAAAAAAGAAAAAGTAAAATATTTAGCAATTAACCAAGGTGAAAGACTTAAACAAAAAAAATTACAAAACACTGCTGAAAGAAATTGAAAAAGACATAATAGAAATACACTACATGGTCACAGATTGGATGATTGTTGTTAAAACGTCAATACTACCCAAAGTGATATATAGAGTCAATGCAATCCTTATCAAAATCCCAATGAGGTTTTTTGCACAAATAAAAAAAAAAAAAATCCTAAATTTCAAACGGAATCTCAAGGGACCCCAAACAGCCAAAACAAACTTGAAAAAGAATAAAACTAAAGAGTTCACACTACTGATTTCACAACTGAGTTCAGAGCTATAGTTATCAAAACAGTATGGTGTTGGTGTTTATTCCATACAGACCAATGGAATAAAATAGAGAATCCAGAAATAAACCCACACATAAACAGTCAAATGATTTCTCTCAAGGGTGCCTAGGCCATTCAATGAGATACAGACTATTGTTTCAACAAATCGTGCTAGGAAAACTGTATATACACATGCGAAATAATGAACTTGGGCCCTTTCCTAACACCATATAAAAAATTTAACTCAATATTGGATCAAAAGGTGCTAAATGTGAGACCAAAAACAATAAAACTTTTAGAAGAAAACGTACAACAGAAGCTTTGTGACCTTGGATTTGGCAATGATTTCCTGGATATGACACCAGAGGCATAGGCAACAAAAGAAAACACAGATAAATTGGGACTTTAAGAAAAGTTAAAAAATTATTTTTTTTCTCCAAAAGACACTTACTATCAACAGAGTAAAAACACAACCCACAGAATCAGAAAAAAGTAACTGTGAATCATATAGTTGATAAGAGATGGGTAGAATATGCAGAGAAATTCTAAAACTCAACAAAAGCAACAACCCAATTCAAAAATGGGCAGAGAGCTGCCACACTTCTCCAAAGATAGACAAATGTCCAACAAGCACACGAAAAGATACCCAACATGGCTCATCATGAGAGAAATGAGAATCAAAACTACAATACAATACCATGTCACACCCATTACAACGGCGACAATCCATGAGGACGGCCACTACTGATAGTAAATGTTGGCAAATATACAGAGAAACTGGGGCCCTGTGTACAGTTGCTGGGAATGGAAAATGGCGCAGCCACCGTGGAAAATAATATGGCAGTTCCTCAAAAAATTAAAAAAGAATTCCCCAGCATTTCTACTTTTAGGTATATACCCCAAAGAACTGAAAGCAGGTCTCAGAGATATTTATACACCCATATTCATAGCAGCAACATTACCTACAATAGCTAAAATTTGGGATCCACCCAAGTGTCCGTGGAAAAATGGACAGATAAGGAAAACACACTGGAATATTATTCTCCCATAGAAAGAAAGAAAATTTTTGCAATATGCTACACTACTGATGAATTCTGATGACATTATATACTAAATGAAATAAGCCAGTCACAAAAAGACAAATGATGTATGGAGTCCACTAATATGGATGCCAGAGGTTATGGGAAGGGAAGAATGTGGAGTTAGTGTTTAAGGGGTACAGAGTTTCAGTTTTACAAGATGGAAAGAGTTATGGAGATGGATGTCAGGATGGCTGCACAAAAATGTCAATGTATTTAATTCCAGTCACCTGTACACTTAAAAGCTAGTTAAGATGGTGAAATTTACATTATGTGTATTTTACCACAACATAAAAAAGGAAGAAAAACATATACATGATTATGTGGTTTAGAATTTACTTAAGGAACAGGTATATACTTTACTCATTTTACTGAATGTCGTAACATCTCACACAGTGCGTTGTATACAATTAGAGTATCGATACTCAAAGCTATTGTGATTTCCTAATAAACCAGACCAGCTGTCAAGCCAATACCTGGTTACAGAGCCAAAAGCAGGGCTAAGCAAAAAGGTGAGCTGGCATTTACAACTGGATCTTCCGGGAAAGAAATCCAGCACAATATACAATGAGGCAGGGAAAGGGAAGTCAGGAATGGAGAAGTCCCAAGGAGATAATATGGATCTCGCCAAGCCAAAAGATCAGCCAGCTGATTCGTCTTCAAGGTCAGGCAGCTGGGAACAGGAAACGGAACCTCTGAGCCTAAGCACTCTAGGCCCAGGGACCACACACAGGATATAAACACAATACAATGTGTGCACCATGCCAAATATTACTAGCCAGTAAAAGAAATCAAAGAGCCAGAATATTCATCAAACCATCCATTTTCAATGCACCTGTCTATACATTTTCCATCTGCAGTTCCCAGACCCTGAGGTGTCAAATTTAAAATGCACACACTTGGGAACAGCATGGAAGTTTTTTGTGTGTCTCACGTCCATGAAATACAGCCAGACCAACACTAACCATCCTGCACACCTAAAAAAATGATTAGAGGATTAACACAACAATCTGCACAACCTGAACCACAGAATTCAGCATGTACACGATGCAAAGAGGTGAACTTGGGGACAGAGAAGCCACGGAGGGCAGAGAGGTGCTTTTGCGGGCAGAGAGAGGACAGAGACGGGGGAGGGGGGAGATACGGGAAAAGCACCCCTCCCCAAAAGCAGCTGGAGAGAAAGTGGAAAATTGGAAACAGCCGCAGGGACTAAACTACAAAGGGAGAAAGGAGGGGGTTTCAATTCCATTAAGACTAAACAAGGGGAGCGTAGAGTCTGCAACTCCACAGCTTGATACCTGGCGGTGCTCTGGTGGGAAGGGCAAATCCCCAGGAACAGAGAGGGATCCGGATGTTCTCAGGCCACACGGGGAAAAGCAGTTCCACTGCTGGAAGGACATTTGGTAGAGACTGTTGGGGTCACCTGGCCCCAGCAGACCCCAGAAAAATGGCCACATTCGCTGGTGCTGGAACAAGGTCGTGAAGGATGAAGCCTGGTGCCAGATGTGTGCTGTGATTTTCCACAATCCTTGAAAAGCTGCTGCTACACTGTCTCACGAACTTTTTCTGGGGTGGGCTGGCACCTGGCCGCAGTCTCGGGGCACCGGCAGCAGCAGGGTCCTGCAAAAGCGTTCCTGGGTGCAGCCGACATTCGACCATTGCTCAGTAAGACCCTCCCACAGAGGGGCAGAACGGGTCAAAGCCGCAGTCCCCCAGAAGTAAGGGGCCGGGGAAAAAAGCCGCATCCGAGACAAAACTTGGGAGAGAGGTACTGCCTGGGGCATGGTCACGGAAAGTGAAAAAGCGGGGAGTGGAGGAGAGCTGAAGACAAAGGTCGGGTGCACAATTGTTGATGGGGAGAACAGAGTTCCAATACTAGAGACTGGGTAGCTGGGTGGCGCCATTTTCACCGCTCCCGCGCATGTGCATACGCACCTACAAGCACCACAACAATCCATCCCAGTAGGCTAGCAGCGCCGTCTAGTGGAGAACAGAGCTGTTACACTGAGCCCTGCCCAACTGGGCCAAAGGACCCCCATTAGACTGAACAAAAACCAACCATCAACAAGGCATATCATAGTCAAATTCACAAAATACTCAGGCAAGGAGAGAATCATGAAAGCAGCAAGGGAAAAAAGGCCCCTAAAATACAAGGGAAGACAGATCAGGTTTGCAGCTGACCTATCCACAGAAACTTGGCAGGCCAGAAAGAAGTGGCAGGATATATTCAGTGTGCTGAATCGGAAAAATATGCAGCCAAGAATTCTTTATCCAGCAAGGCTGTCCTTCAAAACGGAAGGAGAGATAAAAGTTTCCCAGACAAACAAAAATTAAAGGAGTGTGTGACCACTAAACCAGCCCTGCAAGAAATTTTAAGGGGGACTCTCTGAAGGGAGAAAAGATGAAAATATATATATAAATACCAAAAGCAACAAAGATTAGAAAGCACCAGAGAACACCCCAGAAACTCCAACTCTACAAGCATCATAACGGCAATAAACTCGTATCTTTCAGTACTCATGTTAAATGTCAATGGACTCAATGCTCCAATCAAAACACACAGGGTGACAGAATGGCTATGAAAACAAGATCCATCTATATGCTGTTTATAAGAGACCCACTTTAGACCTAAAGACACCTTCAGATTGAAAATAAGGGGATGGAGAACCATCTATCATGCTAATGGTCAACAAAACAAAGCCGGAGTAGCCATACTTATATCAGACAATCTAGACTTTAAAATAAAGACTGTATCAAGAGATTCAGAAGGGCATTCTATCATAATTAAGGGGTCTATCCACCAAGAAGACCTAACAATTGTAAACATTTATGCACCAGATGTGGCAGCACCCAAATATATAAATTAATCACAAACATAAAGAAACTCATCGATAGTAATACCATAATAGCAGGATACTTCAACACCCCACTCACAGCAATGGACAGATCATCTAATCAAAAAATCAACAAGGAAACAATGGCTTTGAATGACACACTGGACCAGATGGACTTAACAGATATATTCAGAACATTTCATCCAGAATATACATTCTTCGCCAGTGCACATGGAACATTCTTCAGAATAGATCACATACTGGGACACAAATCAGCCCTAAGTAGGCACAAAAAGATTGAGATCATACCATGCATATTTTCAGACCACAACACTATGAAACTCGAAATCAACCACAAGAAAAAGTTTGGATAGGTAACAAATACTTGGAGACTGAAGAACATCCTACTATAAAGAATGAATGGGCTAACCCAGCAGTTAAAGAAGAAATTAAAAAGTGTATGGAAGTCAATGAAAATGATAGCACCACAACCCAAAACCTCTGGGACACAGCAAAGGCAGTCATAAAAGTAAATTAGATAGCAATCCAGGCCTTCCTAAAGAAGGAAGAACGATCTCAGATACACAACCTAACCTTACACCTTAAGGAACTGGAAAAATAATGGCAAATGAAACCCAAAACCAGCAGAAGACAGGAAATAAAAGATTACAGAAGAAATCAATGCTATCGAAACCAAAAAAAAAAAAAAATAGAACAGATCAATGAAACCAGAAGCTGTTTCTTTGAAAGAATTAACAAAATTGATAACCCACCAGCCAGTTTGATCAAAAAGAAAAAGCAAAGGACCCAGATAAATAAAATCAAGAATCAAAGAGGAGAGATCACAACCAACACAGCAGAAATAAAAACAACAATAGAATATTAGGAGCAATTATACACCAATAAAATGGGCAATCTGGAAGAAATGGAAAAATTCTTAGAAACATACACACTACCAAAACAAATAGGAAGAAACAGAAAATCTGAACAGACCCAGAAACAATAAAGAAATCAAATTAGTAATCAAAAATCTCCCAAAAAACAAGAGTCCAGAGCCAAGATGGCTTTCCAGGGGAATTCTACCAAACATTTAAGGAAGAGTTAACACCTATTCTCTTGAAGGTGTTCTAGAAAGTAGAAATGGAAGGAAAACCTCTAAACTCTTTCTATGAAGCCAGCATTACCTTGATTCCAAAACCAGACAGAGACCCCACTAAAAAGGAGAAATATAGACCAATTTCCCTGATGAACATGGATGCAAAAATCCTCAACAAGATATTAGCCAACTGGACCCAACAATACATTAAAAAGATTATTCACCACGACCAAGTGGGATTTATACCTGGGATTCAGGGCTGGTTCAATATCTGCAAAATAATTAACGTGATTCATCACATCAATAAAAGAAAGAACCATGTGATCCTCTCAATAGATGCAGAGAAAGCATCTGACAAAATACAGCAGCCTTTCTTGATAAAAACCCTCAAGAAAGTAGGGACAGAAGGAGCATACCTTGAGATCATAAAAGCCATATATGAATGACCCTATGCTAATATCATCCTCAATGGGGAAAAACTGAGAGCTTTCCCCCTAAGGTCAGGAACAAGACAGGGATGTCCATTCCTGCCACTGTTATTCAACACAATATTGAAGTCTTAGCCTCTGCAGTCAGACAACACAAAGAAATTGGCCAGGAAGAGGTCAAACTGTCACTCTTTGCAGATGACACGATACTCTATATGGAAAACCCGAAAGATTCCACCAAAAAACTGCTAGCATTGATTCATGAATTCAGCAAAATTTCAGGATATAAAATCAACACACAGAAATCAGAGAAATCAAGGAATTGATCCCATTTACAGTTGCACAAAAAAACATAAAATACCTAGGAATAAATCTCACCAAAGAGGTGAAAAATCTATACACTGAAAACTAAAGAAAGCTGATGAAAGAAACTGAAGAAGACACAAAAAAATGGAAAAAGATTCCATGCTCCTGGATAGGAAGAACAAATATTGTTAAAATGTCAATACTACCCAAAGCAATCTACATATTCAGTGCAATCCCTATCAAAATAATAGCAGCATTCTTCACAGAGCTAGAACAAATAATCCTAAAATTTGTATGGAACCAGAAAAGACCCCAAATAGCCAAAGCGATCTTGAAAAAGAAAACCAAAGCAGGAGGCATCACAATCGCAGACTTCAAGCTATACTACAAAGCTGTAATCATCAAGACAGTATGGTACTGGCACAAGAACAGACACTCAGATCAGTGGAACAGAAGAGAACCCAAAGATGGACCCACAAACGTATGGCCAACTAATCTAATTCAAAAATGAACCTGGACCACTTGCTTTCACCATACACAAAAATAAACTCACAATGGATGAAAGACCTAAACATAAGACAGGAAGCCATCAAAATCCTCAAGGAGAAAGCAGGCAAAAACCTCTTTGACCTTGGCAGCAGCACCTGCTTACTCAACATGTCTCTGGAGGCAAGGGAAACAAAAGCGAAAATGAACTACTGGGACCTCATCACAATAAAAAGCTTCTGCACAGCGAAGCAAGCAATCAGCAAAACTAAAAGGCAACCAACAGAATGGGAGAAGATATTAGCAAACGACATATCGGATAAAGGGTTAGTATCTAAAATCTATAAAGAACTTATCAAACTCAACACCCAAAAAACAAATAAACCAGTAAAGAAATGGGCAGAAGACATGAATAGACACCTCTCCAAAGAAGACATCCAGATGGTCAAACGACATGTGAAAAATGCTCAACATCACTCATCATCAGGGAAATACAAATCAAAACAACAATGAGATACTACCTCACACCTGTAAGAACGGCTAACATTAACAACTCAGGCAACAACAGATGTTGTTGAGGATGGGGAGAAAGAGGATCTCTTTTGCATTGTTGGTGGGAATGCAAGCTGGTGCAGCCACTCTGATAAACAGTATGGAGACAAGACATTAAAAAAAAAAAATTAAACCACTCTGTACTGTCATTATTTTAATTAAAAGTAGTCTATCTTGACACTAAAATAGTAGGAGTGTCATGATGAAGGATCACACATTTACCTTCAGGAAAAGTTCACTAGATTTTCCTCCTATCTCTCATTTCACCAGCAACCAGCAAAAATCCAAGCTGGTCTACAAAAAACACTGCTGCAGATCATTCTATGTCATCTATCTAAGTTTCCTTACATTTCTATAATAATCTTTACAACTGAAGACGTACAGATAAAAAATAGCAAGGAAAAAAAAGGCTTCACTGAATATTATCCTGAGTCAGATGACACACCAACTGATACATATAGAAATATAATAACAGTAATAATTCCAGTTGGATTTTCAGTATGTTCTATTTGTAGCTAGTGGTTCACTCCCTGGGAGACAAAGTCCCACACCCCTACTAGCAACAACTGTTTTCTTAATGAGTTTACCAAAATAGCATGGTGGAAGATGATGACATTCTGTCAACCATAAAGCACACAGTTTCCCAAAATGTTTCCTCTATCCCACCTACAATGCTATTTTTAGTTTTATACAACAATGAAACCAGTACAAAAGATTAATGCTGAGCTAGTATCTGCACCATTCAAAGACAGCACCAAAGATACTTACAGTCACCAAATTATACTTGTTAGCAAAGCAAAAATAGCTGGCTGACCATTAAAGTCTTCCAGGCTGACCTGGAAGACAGGTACAACGTGACTCTACTACAGACATGAATTAACTTATGAATAGCCAAACTAAAAACAAAATAGGGCCCCTGAAGGCAATTATGTATCTCCTACCACAGTAGACTTTATTTACCCACTGTATGTATTAATCCTGAATAGCCATATGTGATCACATCAAGGCATGTGTATTTGTAAATAACAAATATATATGACTTATTCTTTCAGGGCACCTGAGTGGCTCAGTCGGCTAAGCATTCTAATCTAGATTTGGGCTCAGGTCTTGATCTCTTGGTCATGAGTTCAAGCCCTGCATCGGGCTCTGAACTTGACAGCATGGAGCCTGCTTGGGATTCTCCCTCCCCGCCTCCCTCCCTCCCCCCCCTTCTCTCTCTCTCTCTCCCCCCCCCCCTCTCCCCCTTCCTCTCTCGCATGCACACTCTCTCTCCCAAAATAACGAAGTAAACTTAAATATATATATAGCCAAGTGGATGTATAAAAAGCACAAACATACAAGCAAGCATGTGTGAGTGCACAGGCACGTGCACACACACACACAGTTTCCCCATTTACACCATTAAATGTTCTCAACATCTTGGAGGGTGTTTTTTTCGTTGGTTGTTTTCGGTTTTTAGTTTGGGTTTTTGACTTTTCGGTACAAATACCCGGCCTCCTTACCAAGCATACTGAATCAGAACATGCAAGCACAGATTCCTTATCTGTACGTGTAAAAAGTAGTATGATTATCGTATAACAAAGCTGAAGGCAAATTTACATAACGATATCAGAAACAACATTTTATTTACTTCCTGTGGCTTAATAGTTAACATTTAACTGCTATTAAACTAAGGAACGCTAAAGCTTCACTTCCACATAATTTTTTTCTAAGTTTATTATTTTTAAGTTTATTTATTTAGAGCACAAGCAGGGGAGGGGTTGAGACAGAGGATCCCAAGCAGGCTCCATGCTGTCAGCGTGGAGCCCAACCTGGGGCTCAGGTCCACGAACTGTGAAATCATGACCTGAGCCAAAGTCGAGAATCGGATGGTTAACCAACTCAGCCACCCAGGCACACTGTTCACTTCCAAATATTCTGAAGGACAATATGTGGGAAGTGATCTGTAGCCAAGACTTACCTCGGGGTTAACCTCCTGAAGGCTTCGCAATGAATGCATCAACAACAACCACAACAAGCCCTGAATAACAGACCTCAGAATATATTAAAAAGTAAAGGAATATCAGCAAAGAGAGTTTATTGTTTTTGCTTCCTCAGTGGCTCAGGAGGCTGACGTCTGCCAGGGTGAAATCTCACAGGAAACACTAGCTGAAGTTAATTCTATAACTTATAACAGGTACCACATTTTGGCGCCTAGGATAAGAGATATTGTTCTAACATGGGTCAAAACATCCTGGGATAAGAAAAAAAAAATCTTTTATTTCCACTGTGTTGAAACTAGAAAGCTAAAGTCAGATAACTGTCTAATCTGTGTGGGAAAATAACTTAAAATTGTTTGGGTCAAATAATGGTGTAACTGCGTAATGAAGAGAGAGGAGGTGTTTTAAGCCAAAATGGAAAAGTAATGCCTAAGCATTTATGCAATTACCCACCAATTTCAACAAATTCTCCAAATTTGAATATTTCAATTCTAGTTAGCACTAAAATAAGTAAAATTCAATTGTCCATCTCTAGCTTTTAGAGAGTATAAACTAAGGCAGGATCACAACAAAAATCAGTTACTGGACACAAAATGAGGGAACTAGCAGGTCCTGAAGGGACAGCTAACTGTCCCACCCAAACCTCCGTGGGAGGAAAGTGTCTCCCACTCAGGCCTCTTGCACAATATTTTGGTGCAACTCTCCTTCATACATATTACACCGTATTTCCTTGAAAGACTGTAGGATTCCCTCTCAATTCAGTGACAGCTCCTTTTTTTCTTTATTGGGGCAAGAAGAGGGAGAGATAAAAGCTACCCCTATTAAGTATAGAATTTAATCCTTTCTAAAGAACTATTATGCTGTTTCTCAGAAACATTAGGACACAAAAGGGATTTTACACCTCAGATGGAGGGAATAACGTAAAAATAAGAACTGGAACAGGAACAGTACAGAATAATAGTTTCAAGATGAGTAATATACCAGTTGAGAACTTTCTTCCCAAGAGGCGGGTCATAACCCTAAGGAAGCTGCCCTCCGAAGGAGGCCAAAGTAAGTCGTAGGACACCTCTGTCTCCCCAGTAAACCTCGATATACAGGCAAACACCAAGGCATGGAATGTTTCCTTTTTTAAAAAAGAATCAACCGATGCAATACGTACAACGGTTTATCCAAATATTATAGATCAAGCCAGGTGCCTGAATGCCCACAGCTCCCCAACAGTATGAAACAAGTTAACAGGAAAGCTGTTTATTGGCATTTCCCAGAGTAGATCCCTTGCCTACCCTTAAATGGTTTTTCTTCCTGTTTTTCAGTAGATTGCATAGGATAATTCTTCCTTATATTCCCAAATACCTCCTATCCTATTCTACTTTTTCCCCCTAGATTAAATCAGGAAAACGGGTTCATTTTAAGATTTTTTTTTTTTAGAGAAAGACATTCTAATTTGGCTTAATAATACCACTTCCAGGGAGGCTTACTGATTGCGGATAGGAGTGAAAATTGCTTTAACTCTTGTGAAGACAAACCTGCTAACAAGTGTTAAAAGCCTTACTGTATTTTCCCCAAAAACTCTATTTCCATTCTGACAAACATTCATGTTTAAATGCTCAATTTGTATACACCGTATAAAAAAAAAAAAATCTTTCCGAGTATGGAGTCCTAAAAATAAAACACTCTTGCTGGCATAGTAATAAATAGTAAGCCAATAGTTACACAATGCTTACTGCGTGGAAGGCACTATTTTAAGCACTTTACATATATTAGAGCCCTTTTAATCAACCTCATGAGGTCTGCGTTGTTACTGCCCTTCTTTTACAGATAAAGAAATTGAGACAGAATGTGACTAAGTAATTTATTAAAGGCTAATGAGACTAGGATTTGAAACTAAGACGCCCCAGACCATGCTGCTTCAAGATACACTCAAACTGCCAGGCTAACGCACAGTGCTTCCACTGGTATCTCCTGATATCCATGACCGAAGGTGAATCCTAAGTCATCTAGATTTCATCACTACAAAAGAAAGATATCAGTAAAAGCAACTAAAACATATATAACACACGGTAAATTCTCAAAGAAATTCTATTGACATTTTGGATCCTTTCATTGCTGGAAAAACTCAACCACTTTCTTTTTCTCTTATTTGTAAAAAAAAAAAAAAAGTCACTTGTCAGCTACAAAAATGTTAACGTGAAACAGCCATAAACCCTGCACAGTCACTAGTCACCAGATGCACACTCCAGCGGAGTATTTACGCCAGGAATAAGATTATCTCTTTCTTGTCTCATTCAACTTGCCACAGGATAGCTGTAGTGTAAAGGTGAGTTTCTAGATATGATTACCTCTTGATGCTTTTATTTTTTTCCAAGTTTATTTATTTATTTTGAGAGAGAGAGAGGGAGAGGAGAGAGAGCATGTGTGTGCAAGCAGGGAAGAGGCAGAGAGAGGGAGAGAGAATCCCAAGCAGGTGTCCCATTGTCAGTGTAGAATCCAACTCAGGGCTCAGTGCCATGAACCATGATATCATGACCTGAGCTGAAATCCAGATGCTTAACTGACTGAGCAACCCAGGCGCCCCGGCCTTTGTTTTTTTTTTTATGTTTGTTTGTTTTTTGTGGGGTTTTTTTTTGAGAAAATATTTTTATAATATACCAATCTATTACATGTGTGGTAACAGAATAACTGAAACACAGAAAATCAAACAGCCTTTGTCACACATCATCAGCCTGATTTGCTTCAAGACGTATCTTTTCCCACTGCCATTTCTTGAAGACAGCTTCAAATTAATGACACAGTTACCCAACTAACTCACTACCAAAAAATGCAGGTATAGCGTATCTGTGGGACATATACTCTTTCTCCTTGCATCTATGTAGAAGGAAAAGGAGGCCAAATCGAAGCTCCTGAAGGATCTTTTCAATGCTCAGGAGGAATGTGAGGAGGAATGGTGTTAACTCACATAACACACTCTCTCACCTCATTTTTGATGTGCACAGACTCCTTGGGAGGTATCCCTGAGACAGGTGGTAGGGGCTCTGGTTTTCAGAGAAGACGGAAGTTGGAAGAATTTACAGGACGCAGACTAATTAAGGGCCAGGAAGAGTGTAGGCACCCACCTCTTTTTTACTTACAGTAACGAAGATTCGAGGGGTTGTTTTGGTTTGTTTTATTTTGGAGGGGGAGACTGTTTGCTTCATCTGCATTATTGTAATGGAGAAATGTATTAGTAATCTGACTAGCTTTACTGAGATAAAACTGACATACAGTACACTGCACATATTTACAAGATGCACTTTGCAGCACCGGGTGGCTCAGTCGGTTGAGCTTCCCGGGTGGCTCAGTCGGTTGAGCTTCTGACTTGGGCTCAGGTCATGATCTCACGGATCCTGAGTTTGAGCCCTGCGTTGGGTTCATTGCTGTCAGCACGGAGCCCGCTTTGGAGCCCCTGTCTCCCTCTCTCTCTGCCCCTCCCTTGCACGCACACGTGCTCTCTCTCCCTGAAAAATAAAATGTGCACCTTGATGACAGTTGATAAACGAATGTATCTGTGAAATTATCAACCCCGAAGGTTTCTTGTGTCCGTTTGGTTTTTTTCCATCCAGTCTGTCACCTCTCCAGCCCAGGAGCCAGAACCCCATCTTTCTCTCACCATTAGTATTCATGATAAACTAGTTTTGTAGCGTTTTATATAAATAGACTCATAAGGTGTACACTCCTTTATGTCTGACCGCTTTCATCCATACTGTAGAGTGTATCAACAGTGCATTGTTCTTTATTGCTGAGTTCTATTCCATGGATTCCATGTTTTGCCAGCTTGACCCCGTGAGGCCATGGGTCAAAAGCGGGAGATGGAAAGGCTAGACAGGAGAGAAAGGACTTGCTTTTCCGTATCTGCTTCCCATCTGTTGGTGGCACCAGTTTCTAACTCTGATAGAGTTTAACATCAGCACTCTTAACCGAAGAGCCAATACCTTAAATCTCACAATCTGCTCCAAGTATTTATTATGGCTGCTTCAAGAAAAAGAAACGTAAATGGTACAAAAATTAAGACGGAAGAAATGTGTTGCCTGCTTCCTGTAGCCTAGATAAAGATAAGCTTAGGCTGAAAGCAAGGAGGGGAGAAACAGATCTTGATATGAGAGGCCCTCTCCACCTCTATAACCCAAAAAAGCTCAAAGTTCAGTAATGTGGACTCTAGTACGGTTCAGACACAAACCAACCAACCAACCAACCAACCAACCAACCAACCAACCAACCAACAAGCCATGCTAGTGGAAACAGAGCTAAAGCTTGCGAAAACAGAAGCTGTGAAGTTAGAAATTTCCCAGGAGAGCAGAATGGAGCCTGGAAGACACCTGACCTACCCCCACAAGGGTCCTTTCCCAAGCACCTCCCTCTAACAGGCATACCCGTGCCTAACAAAGATGACAATACACTTCCTTGTGAAAGTGCAATTAAGGTGCAGCACAAAGACAGGGAACAAGCAGAGGCCAAGACAGGGCAGGAGCAGGCTCTGACAGGCTCAGAGACAATGACCAGGCAGGGTCTCTGCTACTATGATTACTGCAAACGGAACTGACCATAAACCAACTAGTAGCCCACTTAGTCTTAAGGGAGTTGATTTGCCAAAGAAACCACAAAAAAACACTAAACGTCTAAGTCAATGGCTCTTAAACTAGAAAGCGCACTTGATGCTTTGGGAGGTAGTGTTGAAGGACATACCACTGGAGCCCCTGTTCTGAGTCATTAGGTCTGGGGTGACAGCCCATAATTTGCTATGTGGCTGGTCCCGACCACACTGAGAACCACAGATCTGAGGCAACCTGAGGTCCCTCCCTCCCAATTCCCCACAAGAGGTGAGAGAGTTAGTGCAGTTGCAGTTTCCAATGGTCGTTCAGTCCTTCTCAAAGGCCACCCCTGAGAGGCCATGGGAGACCAGGGAAAAGGAGACACTCTCAGAGATAAAAATCACTAAGAAATTAACCTTCTCCCAGTACAGGGGCACTCAACTCTCCTGGACTAGGAAAGAGTGATCACTGATCCTTGTGTGTACTTTTCCAGTATCCTCCTTTAAACATGGGAACGTCTACTGCAATCTCCCTGGTCTGGCATGAGCACTATGGATAGACATGTTATTCTTTAGCCACGGGGGGCAAGACCATGAGATGCTCCCTCAGATTTGAGAAAGAAGACAATACATCACTAAAGATCCTGCTGTTGGAACTAGATGAGACCTGGAAAAGTCCTTTTTTGGGGAGGCAGTGAGAGCGTTTCATCTAAGGGCAAATTTTCATTAAGAACACGCGTAAGAGGAAAAATGTATACGGCTATTTGGGAGTGGAAAGGGTGAACGACAGGACACGCTGGTATACCCCGCCCTGGACTTGGTCCCATTCCACGTCCTAAAAGAATACTGGTTTTGTTCAAGAATGGACCCCTCCCTCCTGTCATCCTCCTTTCGCAGGTCAAGATGAACTCACTGTGTCTTCAATTCTAGAGTATTCTAGGGCATGATTAATCAAAGGGAAGTAATTCCTTTCCTCCTCTCATAAACGGTTAGCCCAGGAACTCAGACCTAAGCCAATTGGTGCACGGCTTTCTCAAGGAACCAAGAATTAGTTCATACTTGTACAAGGATAAAATTCAATGAAATGCACTGAGAGTTTGGGGGAAATAGTCTCTTAAAATATTACCCCTTCCTTTTACAGATTATGAACCAAAGACCATTTGACCCTAAGGCTAAAGCCAAAGGAAGATAGAGTCAAAGAAATCACAGAAAAATGCAGACAACACCACTGGATTAAGGTGTATCTCCTAACTTTGAGTCCTACAAGTCACTATATCTCATTATCGTTAGGATTTCTATGATCTACAGTCAAAATGTATGGATCCACATAACGAATAGGGCCACCAAACCCATTAAGAGCTTCAAAGAACCAATTAAATAGTGTTTGTTGCCATGACAATTTGTACCTTCCTTAATCTGAATAATTTTCTATGCATTTGCATTCTCTCTAGGTGCCAACTGTGAGAAATGCCTTGTGCTGGGAGATTTTGAGGTTCACAAGATGGACAGTCCTTTCCTTCGAACTAGAAGAGAATTCTAGGGTTAGGACATTATAGAAACTCTATGAGACTGTTGGAGGAATTTCCTGGGTTTCTGAAGTTTGAGTGTTGCTAAGTAAGACTCCAGAATCATACACACACCCCACACCCCCTCAAAAAGTACATCCTTCTAGTTCAAGCCTAACATTTTACAAACAAGAAATGGAGGGGCACCTGGGTGGCTCAGTCAGCTAAGCGTCCAACTCTTGATCTCAGCTCAGGTCATGATCTCCCGGTTTGTGGGATCAAACCCCGCATCGGACTCTGTGATGACAGTGCAGAGCCTGTTTTGGATTCTTTCTCCCTCCCCCTCTCTCTGGCCCTTCCCCTGCTTGCTCTCTCTTTTAAAACAAACTTTAAAAATTTTTTTAATTAAAAAAAAAAAAAAAAACATGAGTAAGAAATGGAGACCGAATGATTCAGCTAATTGACTTGAAAAAGCAAAAACCAGGTTTTCTAAAATGTAATCTAATACTTCAGTACTGGTTGTTCTCAACCTCTTCTCCTGCCCAAAGACAGTGCTGAGATTTGCCCCAGTCATACCCACAAAGTGATCCTGAATGAAAGGAGATGAGAGAAGAGGTGGGGTGTCAGAGCATCACTCCATTTGGGAGGAGCAACTTCTTTTATTGCAGTCTTACTATGTTAGAGTTATATGCAATTTTCTTTGGTTTGTTTTGGATTTTTTAATGTTTATTTATTTATTTTGAAAGGGGGGAGGGGCAGAGAGAGAGAGAAAGAGAGAGAGAGAGAGAGAATGATTGACTGATTGAAAGAGACAGAATCCCAAGCAGGCTCTGCATTGTCAGAGCAGAGCCCGATGTGGGGACCCAAACTCACGAACTATGAGACCATGACCTGAGCCAAAGTCAAGAGTCAGATACTTAACCGACTGAGCCATCCAGTTGCCCCAGTTTTGGATTTTTAAATTTGGTTCCAAAATACAGGACTCTAAAATTCATTTTTTTTAAAAAAACCCTTGCACTCACTTCAGCTGCACATATACTAAAATTGGAACGATACAGAGAAGATTAACATGTCCCCTGCCCACAGATGACACACCAAAAATTCGTGAAGTGTTCCATATTTTAAAAAGGAGGGAGGGAGGGAGGGAGGGAGGGAGGGAAGGAAGGAAGGAAGGAAGGAAGGAAGGAAGGAAGGAAGGAAACTCCTTTATGACACAAATCCTCTGCCTTAAGAAATAAAATAGAATGAAGAGAATCTTGAATAGTAGCTCATATTATCGTGCTCAACTTCATATAATTTTCAAGTGTTATGGGGATCTAGGACAAAACATAATATTGGACTTCTGTCACTGGGTTTATTTTATTTATTTGAAGGAAGTGAAAATGCGTCATATTTCTACTATATTTTTGCTAGTCATCATTCTAAAGTTAGATGAAAAAAATTCAAGTTATGATAATGTCGTTGATTGATAATAATCCATTTTAAAATAGACCAGAAACCTATTTTAAGAATCTATTTACATAAAGAAATCCATGATCATATTCACACTGAAAATAGTCTCTCCAAGTACTGAAAGGCACACAGTAGAGTCTGTTGGCCCACAAGCCAAATCTCTTCTGTACAGATAAGAAACCAAAATTATTAATGCCAATCTGCTACCATACTCAGTTCAGAACTGAAGGCTACTTTTTGTGTTTTGACATCTCGATCTTCTGAGCCTGAGAACGAAGACTGTTTATCAAGACACTTGAACACAAGACTCTACCTAATGATGGCTACCTATTTGGTGTTAACACATGTAACTAAACTTGAAGGATAACTCCTTGGATTTCATCTACCCACAGAAGTTTCAGTGGAATGAGAAAACAAGCGGATAGACTTAATATAATTAATATCTATACTACACTACTCATTGTATTAAGTATGCAGGAATTGAAGTGAATCTGTTAAAGACCAAATACAAAGATTACACTCTTGAGTTTTTGATGAAATCTTATGACTGACTCTTGTATACACACACACACACACACACACACACACACACACACACACACACCGACAAGATTCTACAGACAGTGGGAGTATAAAATGGTGTGGCTACCGTAGACAACGGTGTGCCAGTTCCTCAAATATTAAACACAGGATTACTATGTAATCCAACATTCCAATTCCAATATACACATAAAAGAAATGAAAGCAGGGACATAAACAGATATTTGCACACTAATGTTTATAGCAGTATTATTCACAATAGCCAAAGGTAGAACAACCCAATTGCCCATCACCGGGAGAACACATAAATAGAATGTGGTATACAGATACAAAGGACTGTTACTCAGCCTTAAAAAATGAAATCCTGGGGGTGCCTGGGTGGCTCAGTCGGTTGAGCGTCCGACTTCAGCTCAGATCATGATCTCACGGTCCGTGAGTTCGAGCCCCACGTCGGGCTCTGTGCTGACAGCTCAGAATGTGGAGCCTGCTTCAGGTTCTGTGTCTCCCTCTCTCTCTGCCCTTCCCTCGCTTGTATTCTCTCTCTCTCTCTCTCTCAGAAATGAACATTTAAAAAAAAAGTGAAATTCTGATAAAACATGGATAAACCAGGACACATGTTATAGGATTCCACTTACATAAGGTGCTTAGAATAGTCAAGTTCATAAAGACAGACAGGTGAATAGTGGTTGCCACAGCAGGGGGGTCTGGGGGTTATTGTTTAATGGATACACTGTTTCAGGATGGCACCATAAAAAAGTTCTAGAGGTGGATGGAGGTGACCGCTGCACAAAAATAGGAATGTACTTAATGCCACTGAATGTGACACTTAAAAATAGTTAAAACGGTATATTTTATGTTATGTATATTTTGCTACAATAAAAACCCCAAAACAAAAGGGTAAAACACTGGTTAATGACAACAAGGCATCATAAAAGCTTCAAAAAAAAAAAAAAAAAGCAAAGTTCTATAAATAATTTCAAGAGTTCACAGGAGCACTTAAAGATCAAAAATGACTCCCAAACTCCTGCTAAAGTTCAACATAAATAGAATGAAACAGGCACCATAGTACTTTTTATAGATCTCAGCTTTCTGTGATCCCTGTAACGCTTGCCAACAAAGTCCCATGCCTAAAATATAATAAAAGCATTAAAACAGCAGTTTTTCTCCTCCTCTGAAGTTGTCTTTCCCACACTGAAACAGAGCAACGGCAGTTCCACACTGGTTGGTTGTATTTCATCACTGTTTTCAGACAGAACAAGAGATCTGCTGCCTACACACCATTCCTCTGCATCAACACCCATTTTCTTATGCAATTTTAAGTTCTGTTGGCAGGTTAAAGACATTTTTTTCCAACCACAAACAAAAACTTCTTTTGATACTCTATGTGAATGTTCAAGGAAATGTTCCCAATTAAAAAAAAAAAAAAAAAAAAAAGACTATTTAAAACAATAATATGGAAGTATGTCCACAGTCAAAAAAAAAAAAAAAAAAACTTAAGTTCTAGATATAAGGCATATAAAGACGACATAGCTACTTTGTTGAAAATCACCTGTCTTTATTTTTTCAATCAGGAACTTAGGAAATGTTAAAAGAACACAACGCTGAGAAAAAAAAAAAAAAAGGCAGAACCACATCACTGAGTCTCCCATTCAACTCCATGGACAGACTTTTTTTTTTTTTAAGTTTGTTTTTGTTTTAAAACATTGCTTTGCAACAAACCCTATAATGGAGTGTTTCAATCCAACTGTTCTTTCTTAAGAGTTATAGATAAAAAGTAGCTTTCTACCGGAAATTTTTAGTTTTAAAAACACTTAAATCTTAGTACATACTTTTAATATATGGTAAATACATTTCTGTTGTTATTAACAAACCTTTGTAAAACTAGACAATCAAAAAGGTGACCAATGATAGCTAAGACTTCTATGTACCTGTAGGCAATGCCAGGCACGGTTCACATAGACACTTTATATATATTAATTAAATTAATCCTGAAAACAACCTTGTGAAGTAGGTACTACTATTATTTCCTATTTTACAAAGATATAACAAAGGCATGGAGAGACCCAGTTGTTTGACAAATATCTCAAACATCACGGAACCAGTTAAATGGTAGAGATAATACATAAATCCCAGACAGTCTGGCTCTGCCATCCATTCTAACTGTCACACATAGTACCTGTCATAATACGCTGAGAAAATAAAGATCATTTTGATAACGCTGAGCAAGTTATTCAATAATGTAATATAAAATATTTCAGTCTCTTTTTGATCATAGTATCGTTTGCTTTCTTAACAAAACACTAACGACTGCATTAGAGAGTGTCATTCACGGGATTAAACACACTAGTAAAATCTAGATTTTTGGTGCTATCCACGACCAAGAAGGAAGGAAGTCACAGAGACTGAGGCCTACATCTTCATTTTTAATCTTTTTCTAAGTTTACAATCAACGTGCAAGCACAAAAACAAAGTTAGTGCCAACAGGGTTGGTAGTTCCCTCGGTCAAGAAATGATTATATCGACGACAAAGTGTAGATGACTAACCGAACTTTTATAAATGGACACACAGTTGGAATTTTTAATAAATTAGCTTCTAGATGATGAAGTGTAGGTAAGTTGTCCAAAACAATTAGAGGTTTGGGGGAAGGACTTGGTTCATGATACGTATGACTCACACGTGTCTCACGGCAAAACAAAAACCAGCAGACATTTATCTCTTAAAAACAAAAGACACTGAGTCTGGCACCAGCCTGCCAAGCAAGAAATACCATGTGCAAGTCAGACACTCGTGTGCCGTTTAAAAATAAAAAAGAGAGATAGGCATGTGATGAGTGATGACTCCTAAGCCTGACCTTCTCTGAAATACACAATTCCATTTATAACTTCCCCCAAACATCAAAACACCTGAAAATAGCAAGTTTCACAAAAGAAGCAAGAGAGAAAAACAAAAAGGAAGTTTTATAAGTCAGAGGACAAAATATCTTACAGGAATAGCTCTTTGTCACATTGACCGGATTCATTCAGCAGGTTCCCCTCCTCCCTGTATTTTTATTTACACGAACTCAAGGAGGCCAATGTCTCTCTCCTCAAGCTGACTAGGTTGAGTTCACTGGTCTAGGGGATCGGCTTCCATTTGGAAAAATTCTTGCTCAAAACTCTGGTTTCTACATCGAAGGAGAAAGACTGCAGATAAGACCGGAGGATGCTACATCTATTTGCATATGGATTCTGTTGGAAGAGGACATTATCTAATTGCATGTATCGAGAACACCTCTTCCAGGACCAAATTCAGGTTGATCTCTGGGTAGAAAACAAAGTCATCTCCCCAAAACGTAATGTGATGTGACGTACTAATCTTCCAAAAATGATCTAAACAAAACAGAACGGAGAGGAGATACAAAGCCAACAAAGAAATCTCAGAGACTGCAGAGGGAACAGGCGGGTGTAGCCTGCCTGCCCATATGTGCCATTTGGCAATAGTTTCATTAAGTCACAACTAATAATCAACTTGGGTTATCAATAAACTGGGACCATCCAAGAATTCATTAATTAGCCTTGAATTGTCAGCAACAGTTTTTCAAGTATTTACAGCAAATACAGCCTGTCGCTAAGGGATATGCGTTCATGTCACAGGTACTGCCAGCAAGAATCAAGCCATACTTTCAAAGTCCATGAGAGCTGTCATAAAGGCATAGGGTATGACACAAAGTAGTATTACTTCCAACTGAAGTACCAAACCCAGAAAAACAAACGTAAAACCCCATCAAAGGTGTCTCAGCACGGACTCTCTATTTCTTATGCATCTGGTCTCAGACTAGTAACAGGTCCTTCGCCAAACAGCAGCGGGTGACAGTTCTACATCTGCGTACCTACCTTGTCACCTACAGCCCCTGAGAACCCCGCTGTCTCATCAGAACCCAGCTTGAAAACCTCTGCCTACTAAGTCAGATTCAAACCTGGCATCCTGCCTTTTAGGGGGCATGGTCAGCACACACTTACTGAGCATGTAAAAGGGACGTGGAGAAGACAAAGAGGTTAAGCTGCAACAGCGAAACAGAAAATGTCCCAGAAGAGGAGAATGGCAAGGAACAAAGGCGAAGGAAGAAGACAAACCACAGGAGGGGCTGCCGGGAAGGTAAGGAAAAGAGGATTAAAGGTGGAAGAAGGAATCAACAATTTCAGATTCGATCAAGAGGTCAAGATTTGACCCGTGCTGTCTCCGCCCTACTCAGAAGAACAGCTGGTAGGAGACAGAAATAGAAAAATAAGTTCAGCGGGAATTCCTAATTAGTCACAACTTATCTCCTAGAGGAGCTAAAAACCTTGCTTCTTTTTACTAATTATCAAACACCCATAGCATTTTAACACTCAATAGTTTTTTGTGGGTTTTTTTAGATTTTTAAAAAAGATCTTATTTTTAAGTAATCTCACCCTGAACATGGGGCTCAAAGTTACAGCCCTGGGATCAAGACTCGCATGCTCTACTGAGACAGCCAGGCGCCGAACAGCAAAGAGTTTTGTTAAATAGAGATAAGCACACTATATCAAGCATTCCCAATGGGTGGCTCCAGTTATTTGTATGGTCCTCTTGCTAACGGTCTGTACAGTGGCCCCCAAAATCCCTGCCTCCCAGTATTCATGCCCTTGTAATCCTTTCCCCTTAAGGGTAAGCTGGATCTCTAACTTGCTTCTAACCAATAATATGGCAAAGATGTTAGGATGTCACTTGTGTTAATAACACCTGTCTTACAAGGAAACTCTCTCCTTTGACAACTCTGAAGAAGGAAGCTGCCATGTTGTAAATCAATATTTGGAGGGGGCCACATGGCAAGGAACTGAGGGTGGCCTCCAACTGCCAGCCAGCAAGAAATTGAGGCCCTCAATCCAACAACCTGTAAGGAACCAAATGCTCTCAACAACTATAAGAATTCAGGAGGGGGCCCTTCCCCGGTCAAGCCTTCTGAGAGAACTCAGCCCTCATAGACACAACTATGATCACAGCCTTTCAGATGACTCTAAACGAGGCCCTGACTCCTGCCTTTGTGACGCGGTGAGGTAATAACCAAATGCTGTTTTTAGTGGCTATGTTGGCAGGGATATGTTATACAGCAATAACTAATGCAGGGCCTTTAGAAGTGTCAAGCCATCTATTTACATGAGCAATGAGGGTCAGAAGAACATGGTGTTTCTGACAGAGAATCAAGAGGCTTCACACACCTGCACCCACACTACAAACTATATAACTTACGTGTTAGCAAAAGCAGTAGACCCACACAAAGGCCTCCCTGAGGCTCATGCCGTGCACCTTCCATCTAGGGCCTCCGCCTCTACCTGACACGCTCTTCCCCAGACACCCGCGTGGCTCACTCTCCGTCTTCATAGTTCAGATCAAAGAGCATGACCTTACAGGCTGCCCCCAAAACGCCTCTGTCCAAAACAGCCCCTTCTGTAACCTCTACATCTCCACAGCCTGCTTTAGTTTCCCCATTACACTCACCACTCTCCTACAATTGTCATGGTATCTTCTGTTTACCCGTTTGTCTGTTTCTTTCACTAGAAACGAAACTCCATGAAGACAAGGATTTTGTCCCCAGTGTGACATCCCTCACACCTCAGTGTCTGGCACACAGTAGGCTGTCAGTGCACATTCTGGAATGGAGGCACGAATGCAGGGCTACTGTGTCGAGCTTTCCCAAGCTCACAGTGAAAGGGCGACCACGCCACCAAGCCAGAGCTTGAGTTTAAGACGGTTGGAGACTGGGGCCCACACTCCTCATCGGTAGCCTCCTAAGGCGTGTCCTCGTGGGACTGGAAAGACAGAAGTCAATAATAAATGTACGCATTATAGACGGGGCCAAGTCACCTTAGCAGCTGGCTGTCCTTGTGGTTGGGGACATCAGTCTGGTATTTTACTATCGTCGTGACTTTAAGCAAATAAATCCCTTATTCGTTCTTTGCCTCTTCTTTAAATTCAGGATAAATGGCGTCCCAATGTCACAATGTTGCTAGCAAGAATAAACAAGTAAATACCTGTAACTTACTTAGAAAAGCCTTGGAACTGCATAGGTACTCATTATTATTTATTTTATTGTAGAATAAATTTATACCCCATTCACCCATTTCTCCCACTCCTCTCCCTCTGGCAATGACCAATCTGTTCTGAGCATTTATGAGCTTTTGTTGTTGTTGTTGTTGTTCAAGATTCTACATATAAGAGAGATCATACGCTATGGTCTCTCTCTGTGTCTGACTTAGTTCACTTAGCATGATGCCCTCGAGGTCCATCCACGTCTTCACAAATGGCAAGACTTCATCCTTTTGAATGCCTGAGTAATATTTCATGATAGATCTCTACCACAATTTCTTTATCCATTCATCACAAACACTCAGGTTATTTCCATATCTTGCCTTCTTCAGATAAACACCCAGAGTTAAAGTGCTGCATCACAGTGCCATTTTTAATCTACTCAGGAACCTCCATTCTATTTCCCTTAGTGGCTGCACCTAGTTACGGTCCCACCAACAGTGGGCAAAGGTCCCTCATCCTCTATCACCATCACCATCACCATCACCATCACCACCACCACTGCCACCATCACCATCGCCACTAAGAGCAGCACGGCTTCCAGGCCCGAAAACCGAACTTCAACCAGACTGAATGTACTGAAGTGACCGCCACCAGCGAAAGGAGGTGTGATCAGAGTCAGAAGCCTACACCCTCTTCTGCCAGCACCACTGCAACCCCGGCTTGTGAGGAGCCATGAGAGAGGACAGTGTTGTCCACATGGCTTTAGGCCTGTGACACGCTCCTGGGGAGCACCAAGAGAAAGCAAGCACAAACAAAAGGAATCCACTGGCCCACACCAAAGGCTACAAGCTAGACTGGGCCCTGTGCAGTGGTGTCCCCCAGGTAGAGAAGGCCTCTTCCAGGTGGGGTGATTAGGGGTACTTGGCCGCTTCCATCCTGTGCCAGGCATCACCGAAAGGTGCAGGTGACGCCTCTACCCGAGGAAGGGGCCCATAAGACACCTTCTTAAATACCGAACAAAGAAGGAGAACTAACATTTTTCGACATCGTAGCTACTACCTTCCTGTTTCCATAATAGAAATCCATTTGTAAAGCAGAACATGAAGGAAAATGCTCACATGCATGTAAAACATCTTCACACTTTGTATTTTCAAATATAGAAGAGTCTCATTTGTTTAGTGATCAAAACGTTCACTATGGCCTAAGATGAATGTTATGTCATGGTTTTTACACCACTTTGTTCCTGCCTACCTGGTCACCTTAGCATGGCATCTAGCTAGGTGGGTGTTTTCTGTCAACTAAAGGCATGAAGCAAAGCTTAGGCATCAGTTTGACCACTAGAAATACAGGAGACAGAGTGAGTCCTAAATTAATAAAACCAAAAATAAATTTGCTAATGTCACTTGATGCACTGCCACTTCTGCAAAAAATTTAAAAATCATTATATTCACAGAGACTCAGAGTCTGAAGAAACCTACAAGGCACACCTATCAGACACTCGAGAAATGCACTCGAATTCTACTGCCTACCCAATTAAAAGAGATGCCTGCCCGTGGCCTTCCGCAACCTTCACAGTACGGCCCAGTAGGCCATCTGCCACCTCCTCCAAACTACCCATTCACATAGGTAAGAGATACAAACATCTTAGGCAAAACCAGACAGCACACCTATAAATCAAACGTTGCCACGATGTACACCAGCTACACACAAGGGGGAAAATGGAGAACACCATTTGAAAACAGCACCATCAGAAACCGCTCCGAATAACAAAAGTAAGTAACTCATTCAACCAAATAGCTCTTTTCATATAAAGCATAAGTCAACCAAGCCTGTGCATCATTCACAAACTGAAAAAAACACACCTATGTCAGTTACTAACAGATAATGAAGAGATTTTTTTTAAAACATTCTATAAAACCAAAATCTTAAACATATGGAATAACCAAAATATGTCACAAGAGAGTGAACAAAAGAGCTCTCTCACTACTCCCTATCGTACTGCATCATTTCGCTGTGATTTCACAGCAACAGCACACTTGCACATTTATATATATATATAATATTTACATATGTAATATATATAATATACAATATTTGCATATATACATAATACATAATATACATACATAATATATATACATATTATACTCTATATATTATATTATATATTAATTACACAAATTATATATTGATTATATATTATATAACATAGTTATATATTATATAATATATATTACATATTATATATTTGTTATAGGTATAGATTATATATAAATATATATTATATATAACATATATGTATTATATATTATACATGTATTATGTTGAACATATGTTACATATATATTATACATATGTAACATGTTATATGTAATATTTATATATAATATATATTCTATACACACACACACACACACACTGGTACAGCATAACATATTTTTAAAAATTTTACTATGAATTCTTCAATGTTTACGTAAATGTCCCACAGCTGTTCCAATAAAGCCTGCCCTTTCATTCTGAATGAAACCTTATAAAGCTGATGCCCTGAATGGGGAATTAGGTACTCGCTCTTACTTGCAGTGCTCATAAGACAGATCTATAATTGTCTTTAAGTAATTGATTTCACCTATGGGAGACAGAAAAGTAGCATTAGCTCAATTTTAATGAAGAGAACCTTACCACTCTTCTTAAATATAAAACACTCAGGCAAAAAAAGATAATTGGTCGATACTGGATTGCTATTTGTAATACTGACCATCTGATAATGTAAAAAAAATTTTTTTGAGTTTATCGCTCCATCGTATGTGAGTAATGACGGAGGCACAAATGTAAGACACACAATATTACTATCATTAGAACAGTTTACAGGATTCAATTCAGAAACACTCCTCAGGTGAAGAAATTGTCAGCTGCAGTTAACAACTGTTAACTCTAGTTGATACATGTTATCAGAAACTATCATCTGACCCTTGATTGTGACAGCACATGTGGTCCCACAGGACCAAACAAGAGATTGTGAAAGATTCTGAAATAAGCCATCATCGTAGAAATGAGTCACTTGTTTGAGGAGAGCATGTTTGGGAAAAACTGACACCACAACAGCAACAATAACGTAAATGGCCCTCGGTAAAGAGGATTTATGGGGATGGAGAGTAGGGCAGCAAGGCTCAGAAAAGAGTAAAAGACCTTTCTTCAGGAACAGGAAGCGTCTTTGAGAGGCAAGCACTTCAGGTTATAATCATGTTCATCTAATCTTCCATTATTTTCATAAAGCATTCCATAACACAAAGCAATTTTTTCACAAAAGCTCTATGGTTAAGACCCTTGATGTTGTAAAGCATAAAAACCCTTAACAGTCTTAATAATAATAAATAATAAATCTGTGCTTTCTTGGGTCACAAGCTGATTAGAAAAAGGGTGTGTTGGGGGCGCCTGGGTGCCACCATCAGTTAAGAGTCCAACACTTGATTTCAGCTCAGGTCATGATTTCATGGCTCATGGGTTTGAGCCCACATTAGACTCTGCACTGGCAGTGCAAAGCCTGCTTGGGATTCTCTCTCTCCCTCTCGCCCTCACCCCCCTCTCAAAATAAATAAATAAACTCAAAAAATTAAAAAAATAAAAAGGGTGGGTCTGTGTCCTTGCTGGAGATGAAGGGGAACTTTGTATCAGTATTACCCTTCAGACAACAATGACGAGTCAATTCTTCTTAGGTAGACCCCTATTATTTGATCCAATAACATAAGACAAATTAAGTAGCATTAAATAAAATTAGTTTAAGAAGGAGCATGACATCTACCTTCCCTGACCCTCTGACAAATAGAGAACTTTTCTAGACCTATAATTACTACAAATAAATCATGGAGGACTTGAGAATTTAAATTATTAAAAGGAAAAAACTAAGAAAAATTCCACTTCGACTCTTAAAAATAGGTTGTCTTATACAAGGCTCCACAGAGGATGTTTATACATGTCTTTACAATGGAGTCTGTAAGTACATATGTTAATAAAAAGAAATAGAGCTGTATGCAAAATTGTGGACACTAAGGCTTAAATTCTAGTTCCAAGCCTATCAATGTTTCTGGTATTTAAAGCCGGTATAATACTTACGTTTCAGACAGTTTGGCGGACTCAACAAAAATAACATATAAGGCACCACACAGTGCATCACACATAGTATCTTCAAAGACTGTTGGGTCCTTGCCCACTCCCTGCTCCCCACTATCCCATATTTAGACCAATTAAAAGTGTTAAAAAGCCATGGCCATAAGTACTTCTTAATTCATCATCACAAGGAACAGCCATCGACTAGATATACAGGGAGAGTAGCAGGGATGGCAGAAAGACACTTGTTAAAGAAGCATGGAACAGGACTAGAGAGTGTCACAAGCAATGTGAGAACCAGGGTGGATGTCATGAAAAGGTTCCTGAATGGTTTGCTGATCAAACTGACCACCACCACCAATAAAACGTTCACGCCACCATTTTTTAAAAATTGTTTTTTAGTGTTCTGATGATACAGTTTTATTAATGCCACCTGCTTTTTTATGATTCTTAATTTGGGTCGTAAAAATATCACTGTCATTCTATTCACTTATTTATGATGCAATTAAATAATTCTGAAGAACGGTCTGAGAAAGAGCATCCTCATCTAAAATTAACTGAGAAGTGAGCTCTAAAGAAATGTAATAAGCTCTGCTTCTCTCTTCAGTGATGACGCTTTGTTAGGTAATGATGGTAATCTGTGTTTATGGCTCAACCACAAGGCTAGCTGGCCACCAGCACTTCAGAGTGCTGACACACTCTAGCGATGCTCTTCTCTTGCTCAGCAGCAGACCCTAAAATTCCTGGAGAGAAATGAAAGTACAAAGAAGGCCTCGAACTAATCAGAAGGGAACATAACAATACTGTACTGTGTACCCCCAAAACCCATGTCTATTCAAATTCTGTGAAGGTTCTTATTGCAAAACAGGATCTTTGCAGGTATAATCAAGTTAAGATGAGGTCAGACAGATGGGGATGGGCCCTCATCTAGGGATTAGTGGCCTTTTTAAGAACAGGGAAATCTGGACATAGACACAGAGGAAAGAAGGCCATGTTAAGATGAATGCAGAGGTCAGAGTTACGTTCAGGAGTATGGCCCTGTCCACAGCCTTGATTTTGGATTCCTGGCCCCTGGAACTATGAGAAAATAAATTTCTGTTATTTTTAGCCACCCAGTGTGTGGCCACTTGTTATAGGAGCCCTAAGAAACTAATACAAGTACGTGTGTAGAAAACTGATCTCGATTGTGTTAAATTAACAAGCCATAATATGCATAGCAACATATGAAATGTCAGCAAATTGTTAACAATGCCTATCTCTGCGTGGTGGAGTCACTGATTTTCATCATATTATTTGTGCTTCATCCAAATTTTCTAAGCCTTTTTTCTATAAACATTTTTACTTTTAAAATAAGAATAAAAGCCAATAAAGAGGCCTATAAAAAACTACACTAATCATGTACCAAGGCATAAAGAGAAAAACAAAATTAGAAAGGACACAGAAGAAGTAACCATCAAAACAGAGAACAATTTTAAAAATAAGAGACTACTTTGCACAAAATTATGTCAATGATTTTGAAAATCTAGATGAAATGGGTAATTTTCTAGAAAAATACAAGTTAGCAAAACTGACCCCAGAGAAGACAGGAAGACAAAAAAATCCATTACTAGAACAGACAGAGAATCTAAAGCACCCTCTCCTCTACTGAACCTTCAGGAAATCAAATGCTACAAGTTCTATATAAACTATTCCTAAAAACAGAGAAGCAAGATAATTATCTGATATTTTTCTTACTAAACAAACATGACAATAATTCCAAAAGCTCACAAAGAATCCAAAAAAGAAAGCTATAACCATTTTCAGGAATATCAATGCAAAAAAAATGCTAAATAAAACACTAGCAAAAAGACTTTTTGTTTCTGGACAGGATGGAGTGACAGGAAATCGTATGTATAATGCAGGCTACAGAAAAAAAGAAAATGCAGGACGACAACGGAATCAAGAAGGGGGAATGTAACAGTATCCCGCTTATGAGGTTCTTAAATCTGAAGTGGTAGAACTTGGAAGTAAATTGTAGTAACTCAAATATAAATACTGTAAACTATAGTGTAACTAGCAAGAAAATGGGACCAAAATAAAGAGACAGAATAATGAAAATTCACATTTCACACAAAAGAAGGCAGGAGACCAAGAAAAAAGAAACCAAAACACATGGGATGAATAGAAAACAGCAAAATGGGACAATAAATCCAACACACCAATAACTACATTACATTTAAACCACTTCAACACTACCAATAAAAAAGATGAAGTCAACATTTCCCTGATATAAAAGCTAAATTTCAAGAAAACTACAGACTAAAATTACTCACGAACACAGGTTTAAAAATTCTCTGCAAAATTTTAGCACACTGAATCCAAAAATTCATTATAATACACCATAACCACGTGGGATTTATACCAGTAAAGCAAAGGTGGTTTAGCATTTAAAAATCTATTGATATAATTCAACATGTTAAGTTCAGAAGACTAAAAAAGAAGAAATATGCATAAATGCAGAAAAGGCATTTGACAAAACTAAACACCCATGTGTGATTAATATACTTAGCAAGTCAGAAATGGAATCAAACTTCCTCAACCACATAAAACCCACAATTAACACTATCCTAAATGGTGAAAGACTGATACTTTCCACCTGAGATCAGGAATAATGCTAGCATCCTTATCCTTCTATTCCAGATTAGGCTGGAAGTCCTGGCCAATGCAATAAACCAAGAAAAAAAATCTAAAGGCACAGAGACCAAAAACAAGCAAAACCATCTTGTTTGCCAACAAAAGAATTATCTATATAAAAAATTCTAAGATATCCACAAAAAACTACTAGACCTACTAAGTTTAACAAGATGACAGGATGCATACAAAAATCAAAGTTTTTTATAACAGTAATGAGCATTTGGGAGTTGAAATTTTTTCAAATACCATTTATAATACTATCCCCCCACTAAAATACTTAAAGGAAAATTTAACAAAAGACATACAACATCTGTTAATCAAACTACAAAACACTATCAGCATTAAAATCTAGTTAAACAGAAAAATATACCATGCTCATAGATTAGAAAACTCAATATTTAAAGATGTCAGTGCTCCCAAAATCATCTATACACTTACTACAATTTGATTCGGGCTTTTTTTTTTTTTTTAATTAAAAGCTGAAAAGATTATTTTAAAACGTATCAAAATACAAATGAACTATGACAGCATAACAAAGTTTGCAAAAGAAGAAAGAAGCTGGAAGACAAGCTATGCGATTTCAAGCAACGCCAATCAACACAGTGTGGAACTGACACTAAGGTAGACACATATATCAGTGACACAAAATAGGTAATCCAGCAAGAGACACACACACACACACTGTCAACCGATTACTGACAAAGATTCCAAGACAAAGGGAAAGGACTCTTTGCAACAAATGGTGCCAGAACAATCGTACATCCAAAAGAATGAATCTCAACCCTCACCGCACACAACATTCAAAAATGAATCAAAAATGCACGCAGAGTAGACCTAAATGTAAGAATGAATGAATTAATTAAATTACAGGATTTCTGGGGGAAAAGAGAAAACGTTAGCAGCCTCGAATTGGATAAAGATTTCTTAACTAGAACACAAAAAGGTATAAATTATATTCTAAAGTATGATAAAGTAGGTTTCATCGTAATTTAAAACTGTTGCTTTTCAAAACACAAGGTTAAGAAAATAAAAAGACAAGACATATAATGGATGAAAAATATTTGCAAAATATATGTCTGATAAAGAAACAGCCCCTAACTTTATATATATATATATATATATATATATATATATATATATATACACACACATATATATATATACACACACATACACACACACACAAAGAGCTCAAGAGTAAGCCAAACAAGCTAATAGTAAAGCACAAAATATTTCAGTAGGCACCTGACCTAAAGATGCATGCATATTCAGCATCATCAGTCACGAGAGAAAAAACAATGAAAAGCACACTGAGATGTAATTATATCCCCAGTACCATGGCTGAAAGGGACTGATTACATCACGTGTTGGCAACAATACAGAACTGGGCCCGCAGCAAAGGCTAGTGGAAATATAAAATGGTACCATCCATGCAAACCATTCCACTCCTAGGCATTTACCCAAGAAGAAATGAAAGCAACTGGAGCCCTCATGAATGAGATCAGTCTCAAAATTTTGAGGCCCCAGAGAAAAACTTTGGCCCCTCAAACATGTGAGGATAGAGAGAGAAGCCAATGGCCACAAATCAGGAGGAATGCCCTCACGAGTACGTGACCATGCTGGCTGGTGCCCTGACCTTGGACTTTCCAGTCTTGTGAGCTGCGGGCAATAAATTTCTGTTGTGTATAAACTGGCCAGCCTGTGCTATTTTGTTACAGCAGCCCAAGTGAACTAAAATAGCACAGATTACCAGAAGTAAGATGACTAGACGTGAGCTTTCTGATATGAAGCAACAAGTAGGACACACTACCTGCTATGAAGCATTCTTGCCAAAATTCTGAACTCTGATCAAGTCCTAGATCCAATTTCCACTTTGCAGCAGAAACTCAGGATAAAGAAATATATTAAATAACACTGTGAGGATGCAATCAGAAGACTCTGGAATATGAGAAGCTCTAGGACAAGTGAAATGATCTCCTAAAATCAATAAGGAGGAGGAGGAGGAGGAGGAGGAGGAGGAGGAGGAGGGAGGGAGGGAGGGAGGAAGGAAGGAAGGAGAAAGACAGAGACAGAGACAGAGACAGAGAGAGAGAGAGAAATAGAAAAACCAAACAACAGATGAAAAAATACTTAAGGGACCATGTGAATATAAAGTTAGCACTGGCCTGGGCTGATGCAGACTTCCCTGGGAATGACTTCAGTGTCCCTCTTCTCACACTTGTATCCTTCGAAACATCAGAGGTAAGATAAACCCAGCAGGTGTCTGCTTCACCTGCTGTAGAGAACTGTCATTGGATTGAGGAAGTTGTGAAGGGGTACGTAGGCCTTGGTCCCACTTAATACAATGGTCTAAAACTTCAGTGAAGGGGCGCCTGGGCGGCTCAGTCGGTTGAGCGTCCAACTTCAGCTCAGGTCACGATCTGGCAGTTTCCAAGTTCAAGCCCCGCGTCGGGCTCTGTGCTGACAGCTCGGGGCCTGGAGCCTGCTTCGGATGCTGTGTCTCCCTCTCTCTCTCTGCCCCTCCCCTGCTTGTGCGCTGTCTCTTTCTCTCAAAAATAAACATTAAAAGAAATTAAAAATTTAGTGACAAATCAAGGCTGGCTCTGCACTGTGTCAAGGTGGTGTCTTTGCACATCGTGACTCTGGCCCGTGGCATTTAGACAGAAGGCTCATTCCAGAGAAGAGCTAACAGCACCTACACGTTAGGGCAGGCAGGCTAGGCGTCCTGATGAGACAGAGATGCTGGAACCGCTGCGACTTCTGCCCTGGGTCCTTCGGTGCATTAAAATGAAAGAGGTATTTAACGTCATTTTCGTCTCTGGAGTCGGGGACACATAACCAACAATGTGGTAGTGTAGACATACCAACCGAAAGGAATACGTGGCTCCCCTCCCGTTCCTGATTCAAAAGAGCTGACTGTAAAGGATGAAAAAGAGCATCAGCTCTGTTTTGTCAGTTTTCAGACTGACAGCATTGGCTGATAACGAGAAAATCTATTAATTTTAGTTCAGGTATGACAGTGGTATTTGGGTTGGTTTCTCGTTTTCCCTTTTCCTCCCCCTCCACAGAGAGAAGAAAAAAGAGTAAGATTTTTTTCTCTAGAAATGGATGACTAAGGTATTTACCAATTAAATAATACAATCTCTGGAATTTGGCTGAAAATAATCCAGTTGTGCTGAGTCAGGAAAGGGGTAAGAGAAGGTGCATGACAGATAAAATAATATGTATTTCCAAAGTTGATAATTATTGCAGCCTGGTGAACATCTGAGGGTTCCTTATGCTAGCCTCTCTCTTCTGTTTGAAGTTCTCCATAATTAAAAAAATAAAGGAAATGTGAAACGCTAAAAGGTAGAAAAACAGGATACAAAATAAAGAATGTGTCCACTCATAAGTTTACATACATCTTTAAACTGACTGGATGCTTCCTTTCCTATATTAAGTTTTATTCATGTTAGAAAACTGGAATATGAAACATGGTGTACATTCCTGAGTAATTTCTATTCATAAGACCACAAAATTAAAAATATCTTTCTCCAGGGAGTTACATATCTTAAAAGAGAAAAAAAATCAGCTAAGAATACAATAAAAAGGATGAGCCCAATCAATCCCCAATTTCTGCCACTCAATACACTCTTCAAGAACTAGACCAATTCATCTTCAAGTGTTGCTTCCTTTCTAAATGTATTTATTCCTCAACTGTTAACCCTCCAATTTGCTCATTTAATTGAGTTCAAACGAACAAATATTTACTGAGCATTCACTAGAATGAGGCACTCTGATGAAAACAAGCAAGAACGGAAAGGAGTATGTTGCCTCCTCAGGCCAATGTTCCCATCCCCCACATACGGCAGACACAAAGTCATTACTAATACAGTAAAATACCGACACGTTAAATCCCCGGCTCAGAGCTGGCTAACAAAGAGATATGCCTATTTGTCATGTTGGATATCCAAATCTGGTTTCAGAAAAAGGCAAAAAAAACCAGGTGAAAATTATTAGTGATATGAAATGAAACATCTTTCTCTCTCATATTAGTTTAAGCTAAAAAGGCCTAGCCTCCTGATACTAACTAGTAACTTGAAAGGCACAATGTATTAAGGAGAGCGTACGTGTGTTTGTCTGTGTGTGTGTGTGTGTGTGTGTGTGTGTGTGTGTGTGTGCGCGCGCGCGCGCATGTAAGGACAGCCCTATGAGTGATGGTTAGGACTGGGAGCCCCAGCTGCAGCTGAATCGTCTTAATTAGGAAATACTGACCTTAGATGTCTGGTACAGTAAGTTGTTTTGGAAAGAGCCCTCAGGCAAAAAGATCACAGATTTTGTTATGCTTTCCACTGTAAACAAGTTTTTGCTTTCCCCCTGATAAAAACACTGTGGTTTCTGCAAGCAACACTGATGCAGCCAAAATGCATGTATGCTTTTGCTTTCAAAAAGGACCTTGTGGACTGTACTTCCAGTACCGTAGCTCAGAATTAAAGTTACACACAGTGAAAGGGAACGTTATCATGTAGTCAAGAAGAGAATGTGCAACATTCCCCTTAGTATGAAATCAAAGTTACTTAGTGACCAGTCTGTATTTACGAACTCAACGAAAAATGAGTCTTGCTTCCTAACAGAAAACACAGGAGAAAAACGGATTCATTTTCTGAAGGAACACAGACTACATTAGAAACCACACCCAAGGTTTCTATTACCATCTTCTCCTGATGACAGCACATCTCGCCCCAGTTTCTCTCCTGAAACTCAGACCCCGGTTTTCAACTGGCTGCTGAAAATATCCCACAGGCATCTCACACACAGTTCTCCTTGGAACTCCCTGTCTGCAGGGACAGTACCACAATGTCCCAGCCAGAAACCGTGGGCATCATCTCTCGCTGTTTCCATCACCACCACCACCCCTTTCCACATTCAATCAACTAACAAAGGTGTAGCAAACTTTTTTTGTAAAGGCACAGAAAGTAAACATTTTTCCAGGCCAGCCCTTCCAAGCCAAAAGGCAATATCAAAGTTGTTATGTATGTACTTTTACAATGAAAGACAACGAATCTCCTGAAGCTTTTGACAAAATTCAAAAGGTATTAATAACAGATACAATTTTCTTGTAATTGGGACCTCCTAAGAAGCGGAATGTAATTCTTTCCTTGTGACAGAAAATATTTTGCTTAATTTGGGTTCAAAGTTAATGGCCCCCATTATCAGAGCTGGTTACAAATATTCATCTGTTAATACTGATACATGAAGAGATGAAGAGATGTTACTTATTTCATCTTTGAAAACGTCTTTTCACACAGATGGGCAAAGGCAAATACTGATAGCATGCGAATTTAATTGAGCAAATTCATCACTTGGAAGGCATCCACACAGTTCTACTCTCGATGTTTGTCTTCGATCACATCGATACAATGCAGATTCATCACTTCCAATGAAGGCTGGGGGGTGGGGGGGAGTGTCCCATTCTGCACACTTAAATAGATGTTCAAGTATGGAAGTTTCCTCAACTCTGGCATTGAGGTCCAAAACACACTGCTAGAATTAACTGCAGTCTGAGCTCAGAAAATGGATCTGCTACCAATCTGGGGAGGAATGGAGAGCACATTCTTGGTGTGAGTTTGGACAGCACGTGAAGCGTGGAGAGTAGCCCAACATTACTTGGGATGCAAACATTAGTTGCTATCGAAATGACTCTCCTACAGTAGGAGTTTCACACAGAAGTCCCTTTAGCACTTTTCTTTTTTAAGGAGGCTCCACACCCACCTTGGGGTCTGAACTGACGACCCTGAGATCAAGAGTCACATGCTCTACCGACTGAGCCAACCAGACGCCCACAACTTTTCACTTCAATTTCATTAAAAAATATCATCAAATCTTTAGCAGAAACTAATTCAAAGCCTCTTAGTGTCCAGTAAGAGCAGGTGAGAGTGGCTCTTCTCATTCAGTAAAATTTCAATTCCAGGGGCGCCTGGGTGGCTCTGTTGGTTGAGTCCGTCCGACTCTGGCTCTGGCCATGATCTCACAGTTAGTGAGTTCGAGCCCCGCGTCTGGCTGTGTGCTGACAGCTCAGAGCCTGGAGCCTGCTTCGGATTCTGTGTCTCCCTCTCTCTCTGCCCCTCCCCAGCTCACACTCTGTCTGTCTGCCTCTCTCTCTCTCTCTCTCTCTCTCAAAAATAAATAAAAACAGGGGCGCCTGGGTGGCGCAGTCAGTTGAGCGTCCGACTTCAGCCAGGTCACAATCTCGCGGTCTGTGAGTTCGAGCCCCGCGTCGGGCTCTGGGCTGATGGCTCGGAGCCTGGAGCCTGTTTCCGATTCTGTGTCTCCCTCTCTCTCTGCCCCTCCCCCATTCATGCTCTGTCTCTCTCTGTCCCAAAAATAAATAAAAAACTTTGAAAAAAAAATTTTTTTTAAAAATAAAAAAAATAAATAAATAACATTTAAAAAAAATCTTTTAATTTCAATTCCAGCCCCAACCTCAAAAAAAATCACGGTACAACTTTGCCACTGCTAAGTCACCAACTGCTATGCAGTAGGGCAAGTCCAGATTTCTAGCTTTAATCTCTGACAAAAAGTCACAGAAGAAAAGCTCAATTTGTAAGAAAAAAAAGGAAGAAAGAAATTCACCACTGAACTGGCTCGACACTCAACACACTCAGGTATTTTCCTCAAAGTGTGTGCTGGTAAAAAGTAAGCAGCTATACGTTTTGAACACCCTGTATTTTCCCAGTCTGTGAATCTAAGGTTTCTCCTGTGCACATATTTTCACTATCATCAGCTGCAACACATCTTGGCGGGTTCCACTTCAGCTTGTACCGAATCCGTGGGGTTTTTTTCTCATTTCCTTGTAAACATTCCGACCTGTAACCGTTCCACACAGGCCATGCCAAGAAGCTAATCCTTCCACCACCTCCGATTCCTCGCTGGCTCTTCTAATCGACAACTGAATGATCCTGGACACATTTACTGACTAATCCAGAGCCAAAGAAAACCACTTGAAATCATTTCTCCAGTTTTTGAACTAACTACTGATACAGATCCTCGTGTTCTCCACTCATTGGGCAACCGCCCTTACCTAGTGTATACTAAACAAGTTTATTCTCACTGGACACGCTTCTCCAGCTGCTACAAACACGCTAAATTACGTCAGTATTGACAAGGAGTTCTTGCTTGGCTCACAGAAGTGCCGATCAGAGACAATTTAGTTTGTAGCTTCTTCCTCATTTGTGACTTTTGTAAAGCAATTCTGCTATACACAGATCTTCCATTTGGAATTGTCTAATATTTCTACCTGCTGCTTTTCTGGGAACTGAGAATACTATGATGAGCGCTGAGTCTGATAATGGCAAGGCAGACTGTATCCTTTTAGCACAGAGCGTCACTGCGGAAAATAAAACCAGTGCTTTGCCATCTAATTGGACAACAATGTCATTCACACTCCGCTGTGCCTTAAAAGTGAGGCATTTGAAGCACACTTTTCTTTTGTTTGGGAATGATGGTAATAAAAAATAAAGTAAAAACTGTAAAAAGCACTCTAGGTCTACTCAAAACACCGCTGAATTAGTTATAACTGCAGTCTGTCACGTGCTGAGCATTGTACCTTCCGTTCTCTTCCTGACGGCCCCTTGTTTTCGGGGGACCCGAGACCACCCACCCACTGGGCAGCTGACCGGGCAGAAGGACTCACAGGATTCCAGAGACTTGCACTCAGGGCTACGGTTTCGCACGCCAGTGAGCAGGAGAAAACGACGCAGCAGGTGAAGCCTGGAGGAATCGTGTGCGGCTTCTCACGGCCGTCCTCCCGGGAGAGGCCGCACGGAGCGCCCTCCTCTCTCTGGCAGAGGAATCTAGGAACTCGCATGGGCAGCACAGCAGCCTCGGGCAGCCTGCTCCAGACGCAGCCTGCAGAATTTGCACTCTGGGCTGGTCATGGAGGCACACTGACTAGGTCACAACCACAGTTTAATCAACCTACGCAGAAGTCGACAGCCACGTTTACGGATGCCACAAAAGGGTCAGTCCCAGTCTCCATGCCCCGAGCCCCAGCTAGACCCTTCTACAACCCAAGACTTTCTGCATTAACTCTTTTCTGCACGGCACCACGTGTATTCTCTGGCATAACTGCTCACTTCGGCCACCACGGTGCAAAACGCAGTCACAGCCAACAACAACAACAACAACGCAAATCATGTGATTATGGCTGTTTCCAAATAAAACTTTATTTAGTGCTCACTTTGGCAACACACACACCAACAAAACATTATTTATGTTGGTTGAAATTTGAATTTCATGTAACTTTCATGTGTCATGAAATATTATGATTCCCCCCCCCCCAAATTTTTTAAAAATGCGAAAGCCAGTCTTAGATCACAGGCTGTACCAAAAAAGCCAGTGGCTGATTTGGCCTGCAAGCTGCAGCTGTCTAATGCCTGAACTGACCAATCACCTAAATTCTTAGTCCCATTTCCTCTTGCCTCCGAGTTCATACTATGTATTTCTTTCCTGAACTGTGACAACTCACAACACTTCTTCACCCAGCAGTGCATTCTTCCGCTTAGCACTGTAAATGATACATAGTACGCATTCAGGATGGCCGTAATGGGGTTGTTGCGGTTCCTAAACTTTTAAAGGTATTTTTTTATTGAAAGGGGCGCCTGGGTGGCTCGTAGTCAGTTAAGCTTCCGACTTCGGCTGAGGTCATGATCTGGAAGTTCGAGGGTTCGAGCCCCGAGTTGGGCTGTGTGCTGACAGCCCAGAGCCTGGAACCTGCTTCAGATTCTGTGTCTCCCTCTCTCCCTCTCTCTGACCCTCCCACGCTCGCTCACTCACTCTCTCTCTCTCTCAAAAATAAATAAACATTAAAGAAAATTTTAAAGGTATTTTCCAAGTATGTGGTCATTATAAAATGGTTCTATTCAAAGATGTAACAGAATACAATAAACATAAACAGAACAGAATAAAAATATGATCTTAGGAAATCATTTCATAAAGGATCTAAGTATCACATTTTATGCGCCCCCCCCCCCAAAACAGGTCTGAAAAATTGAAATTAGTTCATCTTTTCCCAATACCCTCCTGCCTCTGAGGATAATTTATCCTTCTAAGTGCTTCCACCTATGTTCTTGATCCCATATGCACCAGGAACGTACTCTACCCTGAAGAGCCTTGCTTCTCATTCGGTTTCTCTTTCTCCAACAGTTATTTATCCTGAATATAAAACTTCTCCTATCTTCCTCATGACAGTGTTTCAGGAAGAAATTTTTTCTTCTTTCTACTTATTCATTTGGTTGCTGTTTATGATATAGGATGTATAGGATGTTGTGTACAAAACACAAATATGTTTTCAGTATTTTAAAATAAAATGAAGAAAATTATTTGCTAAAGATAACTCGTTCATACTATTTAAGGACTGACAGCAAGTACTACAGCAGTAAGAAAATACCTTTAAAGAAAATACCTTACTAAAAGTATGTTGTGTAACAGCACACCTAAAAGTCCATAACACAGTTAAGAATGACGCCACAAAACTAGTTAAAATAACCTATCGTTTCCTTCAGTCCATGGAGAGAGAGAGTGAGAGAGAAAAATTTACAGCTTTTTAAAAAAACGTTTACAGCCGCCTGGGTGGCTCAGTCGGTTAAGCGACTGACGTCGGCTCAGGTCATGATCTCACAGTTCCTGAGTTCGAGCCCCGCGTCGGGCTCTGTGCTGATAGCTCAAAGCCTGGACCCTGCTTCAGATTCTGTAACTCCCTCTCTCTCTGCCCCTTCCCTGCTCATGCTCTGTCTCTCTTTCTCTCTCAAAAATAAATAAAAGTTAAAAAAATGTTTATTTTTGAGAGAGAGAGCACACACATGCAAGCAGGGGAGGGGCAGAGAGAGGGAGTCAGAGGATCACAGGTTCTGTGCTGACAGCAGAGAGTCTGACACGGGGCTTGAACTCATGAACCTCGAGATCATGACCTGAGCCGAAGCCAAATGCTTAACCAACTGAGCCACCCAGGTGCCCCTATAGCTTTTTTCTTGACACAGTGAATACAGAATATTTAGCAACACTTTCCTATAAAGCAAGGGGGTTACTATATTTGTATTCTGAATATTATGTGAATAATATCTAAGCACAGTTTTTAATAGATAGGGGTTACACAGGTGTATGTATGTTAAAACTGAGGAAATGCGCTTGTAGGATGTGCGTATCCCATTGTTTCTAAATTTTATGTAAAAACTATAAACAAATACTGACCTCCAGTTAATGACATGTCTGATGAAGCACTTAGAAGTGTTCTAGTGTCTGCAATTTAATTTGAAATGTGTTGAGAAAGACAGGATGAAATGATGGATGGTCAGAAATGGAGAGAAGAGTAAATATCAAGGATCACAAAATGTTAATGACGCAGGGCCTGGGTGGCTCAGGCAGTTAAGAGTCTGGCTCTTGATTTCGGCTCAGGTCATGATCTTGGGGTTCATGGGTTTGAGCCCAGTGTTGGGCTCCACACTCACAGAATGGAACCTGCTTGGGATTCTCTCTCTCTCTCTCTCTCCCTCTCCCTCGGCCCCTCCCACTCATGGCTCACAAACTCTCTCAAAATAAATAAAATTAAAAAAAAATGTTAATGACAGACTCTTCATGGTGTTCACTATAAAATTCGCGCAACATTGCTATTTGACGTTTTCATAATAAAATTTTGGGACAATGTAAACCAGGCTGCTGAGGCAGCATCTGCAGATCCTCGTAAGGAAGCCTAAAGGCCCATCTTGCAGGACGTGGCGCATACTCCCCTCGCTGCCTCAAACACAGATCTGGACACCGAGAGATAACAGCGGGGCAGTGCCCCTAATGATGACCCACTTCAACCATTTTTTTAAAAAACTCCCTGTGAGTCCGAATTAACTTGGAAGAGTTAATACCTACAGAGGGTCACTCCACCAGGGGTGACGGTAGTGTGTCCACTAAACTGAAGCCCAGCCAAGCCCCTGGTGCTTCCGGGGAATGCACGGAGAAGGGGGTGGTATTAGCCGAGGGAGACTGAGCCTTCCTGTCACAGGGACAGGACAAGTGGAGGCATGGGGGGGAAGAGACTCTCTACTGCACCTTTTGTATTCCTGTGTCTGGTGGTGAAAATTGACAGGAAACCGTGAGGATTTTTCACAGGCAAGCCTACCCAATGAACCAAACCTTCAGAAGTGAAAAGTATGGATCATCTGTGGGCTTAAAACTCTGGCCAGAGGAAATAGGGACTAGGTGGAAGAGGAAGGACATCATAAATATCACCTTCTAGGTCAGTTTTTAATATGTGTCCCTGAATCTCTAAGGATATAGAGTCAGAGATTTCAAGGATTCTGTGAACCCCATGAAACTATTCATCCATCCATGTATGTATGTATGTATGTATGTATGTATGTATGTGTTATGTATTATCTATCTATCTATCTATCTATCTATCTACCTATCTATCTATCTATCTATGAAAGAGAGCACACGCACATGCAGGAGAAGGAGAGACAGAATCTTCAGCAGGTTCCATGGCCAGTGTAGAGCCCAATGTGGGGCTTGATCTCACAAACATGACATCATGACCTGAGCCAAAATCAAGAGTCAGATATTTAACCAACTGAGCCACCCACACGCTCCAAACTATACAAAAGCATTTAAACAGGTATGTGCCTGTGTCCTTCTCTTTTCTCTGATGAAAAAAAAATCACCGACCAAAATGTGTTCAAAGATGTAGGTTTATTATGTAATAAGCTATTTATAAGGATGACACTAGTAACTCCCTGTTGATAAACCAGTCAGGCTGAAATGCCTGAAACAGTAATTTTCCACATTGTACCTTCCATTCCCTTACTTATATACCATGTGACAAACATTACAGAGCACAAACTAGTTTATGAAAGTTATCTGTGAAGTCAGTTAATGTGTGAAGTTAGATGATTCACAAAAGAAAACCACAGATATCAGCCCTAAGTGCCTATCATGTGCCAATAACTGCCAAGAGGCTTGGCTACACAAACTTCCATAGAACATGTATGAACACACATGCATGTACACACACACACACACACACACACACACACACACACACACACACATAAACACACACACACACGGCCAAAACAAGGAAGCCAAATGAAGGTATTCTCTGGTAGCCTCTTCCTAGCAAAATGGGATCTAGCTTATACTCTCTCCTCACTTTCTTCCCTTTTTTTTTCCCTTCTGATTTTTCTTTCCTTTATATTTTCAGGAAGATACTAAGGTGGCAGGGGAACACAGAAAATTTTTTAGGGGAAAAAGGGAGAAAAGAGTGGTATCATTAAAACATGTTTAAATTTCTATCAGTTATCAAAAGGATTAAAGAAACCAGTCATAGTAGTTTGAGAAGTGTTTCACATATTTAAGAAAATAACACTGCAATAAAGACAAAGTTTCTTTGTGTACCTGTGTGATCCCTCCCTTTCCCCCTCCAGGACCCTCCTGCCTTAGGTAACCACTGACCTGCTTTCTTTAAATATAGACTTGTCTACATTTTCTCTAATTTTATGTAGATGGTATACTGCCATGTGTAATGGTTTTGTCTGAGTTCTTTTGCACAGTTATCCTGAGTTTCATCCAGGCTTTTTAGGTGTCAAAAGCTAATTCCTTTATTTTGCTCGGTAGTACTCTTTTGTATGCCTGTGTCACAATTTGTCCTTTCGCCTGGTGGTGGACAGTGAGATGACTCTGGTTTCTGGTTATTACAAATAAAGCTTCTGTGATCATTTGATTAAAAAAAAAAAAAAACTGCAGCTGCGACAGTCTGGTAGGTACATGCTAGTCCCACAGTGTCAGCACGGCTGAATGCTCCTAGGGGCTTTAAGGGATCCATGCGACTGGGTTTCCACCATTTTGTGTTTTCATAGCCTCTGCAAAAGGAGATTTGCAATTCTTCCAAAATATGTTTAAGATGATCACATGGTGAATATGAGAACCTGATTTTACAGTATCTGTTCAAACAAAAAAATTCAAATTTAAACAAGTGATTATAAACTTCTGCTTTTTCTAAAATAGTGTTTATGGGGGCACCTGGGTGGCTCAGTCAGTTTAGCATCTGACTTCCGCTCAGGTCATGATCTCTTGGTTCGTGAGTTCAAGCCCCGCGTCGGGCTCTGTGCTGACAGCTCGGAGCCTGGAGCCGGCTTTGGATTCTGTGTCTCCCTCTCGCTCTGCCCCTAACCCACTTGCATCCTTTCTCCGTCGCTCTCGAAAATAAACAAACATTTAAAAAAAAATAAAAATAAAACAAAGTGGTATTTATGTATGTATGTATTTATATATGTATGTATGTAATCGCTACCCCCACCATGGGACTCGAACTCGCAACCCTGAGATCCAGAGTCCCATGCTCTTCCCACCAAGCCAGCCTGGCGCCCCAACTTTTGCAATTTTATAGGCACCAGTTCCAAAGCAGTAACAACTTCTTCCTTTATGCAGAAGTGGCAAGGTTGGTGTGCACGTGTGCACAGAGGCAACGGAGACACATAGACATCGGCTTGGTCGTAAGCCAAACCGTCTCCTCTGTGACTGACATCTCTGTCCTGACCAAATTCCATCCGTTCCATTCTCACCTCCAGCAGCAAACGAGACAGTACTTCTGCAAGTTGTCTTCTGACCCACAAATGGTGACTGGCAGGAGCCGCCAGAATGAAAGAGAGTCTTCTTTAATGGGAAATGACAGCAGGCAATTAAAAAGTTTTATTTAATAAATCAAATCATGACAAAAAGCTGCCATTTCACTGTCCTATTATTCATCTCCTATTACCTTGAGGTGACAATATTCCATTCACTGCCGAGGACAAATTCAGTAAGGCTTCATTTAAACTCAGAGGCTGCTCCAAAACTATGTTCTTCTCAAATATACAGTCCCAGACCCACCTCCCTCTTTGTCCAGACGACTTTGCTTCCTACTTAGATGCAAGTTTACACTTTTTTTTTTTTTCCCAAAAACTTCAATCTCCCTCCCCTGGTTCTCCACCTAAACATTTAACATTTTTTTTTTCTTTGTAGGATCAATTAATTTTTAAAATAACTGCCACATGGTAATTTCTACAATGAATTTCTTGCAGGGTGTACGATTTAGTTCTGTGAATTATAGCACACATATAGAATAGATATATGCAAGCACCATGGTAATAAGGATACAAGAACCTCATCACCCCAACACATTTCTTTCCGCTCTCCCTTTACATCCCCTCTCTCATTCTCCCTCCGCCTCTAAGCACTGGAAGCATTGGTCTCTTCTCCATCATTATCATTTTCTCTTTTCTCGAATGTCATATAAATAAATTATACAGTACATAACCTTTTTGAACTAAGTTTCTTCACTTGGCATCACACTTTAGAGATTCATCCAGGATGCTAGGGTAGCAATCATTCATTCGTTTTCTTACTGCTCACTACCCACTGAATGGATATAACAGCTTATTTATCCAGTCACCCCCTCAAGGACGTATGAACTGTTTTTGGTTTGGGATGATTTGGAGAGGAGCTGCTAGAAACACTCGTGTACACATTTTCCTATGAAATGAAGTCTTCCCCTCTCTCAGACCCACAAGTGGGATTAATGGTCACATGGTAAGCTGACGTTACACTCTTTACAAAGTGGCTGTATCATTTTACCCCACCATGTAAGAGTTCCAGATGCTCCAAAACCCTGCCAACACCTGGGACTGTCAGTATTTCATAATCTTACCTAGTCTAATATGTGACTAGTGGCAGAGTAACGATGCTGAAAAACTTTATATGTGCTTCTTTGCCACTGGAATATCATCTTTAGCTCAGTGTCTGTTCAAGCCTCTTGTCCGTTTTTTTAACTGGGTTTTTGGTTTTCATACTGAATATGAATACTGAGTTTTGAGAGTTATTCTGGATATTACCCTATGGTTGGGTATGTAAATAGTTGCTCCCAGTGTTCGGCTTGCTCTTTATTCTCTTGATAGCATCATTCACAGAGCAAAATATGCTCATTTTAGTGAAGTCCATCCTTTTTCCTTTTACAGACCATGCTTTAGATACCATGTCAAAGAGCTCTTTGCCTAACACCAGATCACAAAGATCCTCTCCTATGTTTTCTCCTACGACTTTTGGAATTTAAAATTTTACTTTTGGATCATTGATTCCAAGGTGAATTATCATATATGTGAGGTTTAGGTCAAAGTTCTTCTTTTTCCATATGGATAACTACCACTCCAGCAAAATCTGATGTTTTCCCCTTGGACAGACTTGGTGCCTTTGTCAAAAGTCAACTGGCCATTTTGTGGAGGTCTATTTCTGCACTTGCTGTTCTGTTTCCAATGACTTCTGGGCCTATCCCTTCACATTCTCTTGACTGTTGTTGCTTTAGAATGGGTCATAAACTAGGGTGGTGTGATTTCTCCAATTTTATTCTTTCTCTAAACTATTTTAGATAGCTCTAGTTCACTAGTCTTTCCATATAAAATTTAGGATCAGCTTGGCCATAACTAAAAAAAAAAATCCAACCATAATTTATATTGAAATTAAATCTAGAGATGAATATGGGAAGAATTGATAACCTGCACTACGTTGAGTCTTCCAATTCATAAACATCATGTTTATATTTTTTTAGATCTTCTTTGATTTCTCCCACTGTGTATTTTTCATCATAAAATCCTAATACAATTTGTAGTGATTTTTCTTGGAGCTTGGATGTAAAATTTTTTTTTTTAATTTCAGTTTCCAATAGTACATTGCTAGTTCATAGAAACACAATTGCTTTTTGTGGGCTTGAGGTTGCATTCTTGCCAAACTCCCTCATAAGTTCCAGTTTCATTGTAGATTCCATGGGATTTTCTATGTAGATAATCATGTCATCTGTGAACGGGTTTGGTTTTATTTCTTCTTTTATTTTCATAGAACTGTGCCCTACCACATCTAACACGGACTCCTCTGGAAGTAAGAACTCAGATGGTTGCCAGTCTTAGATGCCATGCCTAAAACAGGGTCAGTGGTGGTGGCCGAGTCAGTGTTAACCATACTCTGATCTACTCGTCCCAGTCTCCTTCCTTTGCCCTTGGAACTTGTGTGGCCATGGTGCTAGCATATCTCACATACAAACCCAACAAGCAATGGCAAGTTTGGTGTTCAAGTAGTGTACGCCTGACATGAGAACAATACAGCAATGTCAGAATTCTCTTATACACTTATTCCTTGCATTTCTCTTTAAAGACTAAGCCAAGTCAACTGTAACTTATGCAACATAATGCAAACTTAGCAACAACCTATAGTAAAAAATAAGTCTATGCGACGTAAGGAAATGTGGGGAAAATACACAACGGACATCAAAATGAGGTCAATCAGTGACAACGCTGCCTAGGAAAGTAAGCTTGAAGAAGGGTATTAAGAAGTCCGATAAAGCGAATAAATCAGGCTTTCTTAATCAGCGTTCCAAGATAATTAAATACCACAAAAAATAATCTAGGTGATTATTTTCTAATCTCCCAAGGATGATAAACAGATATTTACCAATCTAGAAGCCTAGGAAAGAAGCGAATTCATTTTATATAGTAAATGCCATCGAACATTCAGGTGTTAAGTTCAGACTCCATTCTCTCAAAGAACACAGCCTGAGAAAGACTGAAATAATACTGAGGAAACAAACAGCAAGAGAAAATTCTGAATGAAAACATACCTAGCATTTGGAAACTGAGTCTGAAAAACTTTTTTGTTGAAAGCTTCCATATACCAGTCACTGTTAGGTGCTAGGGACACAAACACACAAGCCTTCAGGGAAAAAAGGAAAGTAAAGAGTAGAACCAGAAATACAGGCAGGAAAGGCAAATTATGGGTGAACAGAAGAGGAACACAAGGAGATACAAAGTCTAGAGTTTTGTGACGGTTCTCACACATCAAAAGAAAAGCCTTAAGTCACAATAGACTCTTTATCCCATTTAATTCAAGGCACTGAATACAAACATAAGTTCGCTGTGTTCCACTGTTCCTTCACCAAAGCATGAATGGCCCACGTGACACCATTTTCTGCTGTTCTGACCCCTACATACTTCAACACAAGCTAACATACGGTATCACTGTTATGAGGTCTCCAGACCACAAAAGTTTCTAATCCTTCCGCCAAGCTCTAAAATCCTGAAGGGGAAGATGTATCACCTGTCAGAGTAGCCTCCTTCTGTCTGTCACAAACCAGTTCTCCTACAAGTGAGTGCGATATGCAGGGCCACCAAACTCTGGGCTGTTAGGCGCAGTGGGCCTCAGTTTCATCATCTATGAAAAGAAAAATTTTAATCTCTAAAATCCTTTCCGGCTCCAAGAGTCTCTGAATATATGAATCTGCCAAAAGGGTTTTTAATTAATCCAAGAATAGATTTGTATTAAGAAGGTGTGTGGGCAGTTGGTATTTGGCCACAGGGCTACAAATAATAAAGGAACTTATTAAATAGTTTTGCAAAGTCTATCTCTAATTAAAAGGGTTTCTCCCCCCCATCTTTTGTAAGAAAGACCTCAGACCATTCTCATTAGTTGGCGAGAGATCTCAGGCAGCACAACCCATTCACGAAGAGCTTAAACCAACCTGCTGCCCACGACGCAAAGTGTCATGTTACTCTAGTAATCTAGACATTCGTCAAAGAAATGTTACAAAGGACAAATCCACCTATTTGCAGTAGATTTATTTAAATCAACCAGTTGTGGGGCACCTGGGTGGCTCAGTCAATTGAACCTGTCCAACTCTTGATCTCGGTTCAGGTCATGATCTCCTGGTCTGTGAGAACGAATACCCGGTCAGGCTCTGCGCTGACAGCGTGGAGCCTGCTTGGGCTTCGATCTCTCTCTCGATCTCTCTCTCTCTCTCTCTCTCTCTCTCTGCCCTTCCCCCTCTCTCTAAATAAATTTTTTAAACTTTAAGATAAATAAATTCAAAGAGTTCTTTCTCACCTACTACACCAAAATGAGGAGGTTTGTAATAAAACGTCACAATTACATAAAAGTCAAAGATGTGGGTTCCAGGCATTATTTCATCCATTCGTTCACTCACTCACTCACTCACTCAAATGTTTGAGTGGTCCACTAACCTGATTACCCAAAATGCCTACGTTGTTTTAGAAAGAAGGAATAAACATACATGGGGTTTAAAAAAAATAAATAAATAAAGAGAACGTAATCTAATTAATGAGGATGATAATAACAGCAATCACTTATAATTACTGATTTGCCAGATGCTATCCTAAGCAATGCACAGATATACTCAATCCTCACGACAAGCCTATGAAACAGATATTGTTATTATTATTATTAATATTCCCAGAGAGATGGAAACTGTTGCATAAAAAAACGTATGCAGGGTTACACAATAAGCAGTGGAGCCAGGGTTCGGACCCAAGCAGTTTTGCACCAGAATCACGCTCCTCACACGAGGCCAAATGGCCTCTCACACTGAGTACATGAGGCTGCACTTTTTAGCTACTTTTATGCTAAGACGGTATCACATTATTTAATCTCTTCAACCTCAGTTTCCATACAATGGGGACAATTTTTATAGTGGAATAAAGTAGGCATCTTCTTCATTGTCAGCACTGTAAATGGCAATGTTATAGGAAGCAATTTGAGGGGCGCCTGGCTGGCTCGGTCAGCAGACTCTTGATCTCTGGGTCATGAGTTCAAGCCCCAAGGTGGAGCCCACTTTAAAAAAAAAAATGCCTGTAGAAAGGAATCTGAGTTTATATTCCAAGACCCATAAAACAGTTCTTAACTCCGACATAATTCCACTTCTGTTAACTCATCCAAATGAAATATATTTGAAAATCTATGCTTTTTAGTATAGAGTTGACCTTTGAACAACACATAGGGGTAGGGGTACCAACCTCTTGCATAGTCAAAAATCCACATAAAACTTCTGACTCCCCCAAAACTGAACCACTGTTAACTGGGAGCCTTATCTTAACTACTGTTGACCAGGAGCCTTACCAGGAAAATAAGCTGTTGCTTAACACATAGTTTGTACCTTATGTGTATTATATATTGTGTTCTTCCAATACATTAAGGTAGAGAAAAAAAAATATTAAGAAAATCGTAAAGAAGAGAAAATACATTTACAGAGCTGTATGTGTATTTAATTTAAAAAATCCACATACAAGTGGACGTGTGCAGTTCAAACCTGCCTTGTTCAAGGGTCTGCTGTAGAATATGTTACATATGCTAACGGTAATTGCAGTTAAAACCATCAGAAAAGAAAATAAAAAGACGAGGGTAAACTTATGAAGAACTGTATTCTGAAAGGAATAGATACTCTTGTCTAGCTTTACTAAAGTTACTTTTTGGCTGTTATCAGTATATCTAAATTCAGGAAAAAAGACTCTTCCAATGATCACTCTAAAAACACACACTGGGGCGCCTGGGTGGTTCAGTCGGTGAAGCGTCAGACTCCAGCTCAGGTCATGATCTCACGGTTCATGGGTTAGAGCCCCACATCGGGCTCTGTGCTGACAGCTCAGAGCCTGGAGCCTGGAGCCTGCTTCGGATTCTGTGTCTCCCTCTCTCTCTCTCTGTGACTGCCCCTCTCTCTCTCTCTCTCTCTCTCTCTCTCTCATTCTGTCTCTCTAACAATAAATATTAAAAGAAAAGAAATTTAAAAAATACACACACACACACACACACACACACGACTAATCATTCTATAGCAGATGTAAACAAGAAAACAGCACAGTGGTGGTATGGCCCCTTGTGGATAGACAGGATATACAAAGATGGAAGAATAGTGGACTAAGTAACGATTTAAAGAGGATAAAGAGACTGCAAGTTAAGTCAGGAAACACAGCTATGGCAGCATCACTCAACTGAAGTCGTCCAGAAACCACTGAGAGATGAGTAAAGCAACACTGGGTTAAGGACGGGAACTAAGAAATGAAGCATAGTGATGCTGCTTCTACAAAGCACTGTGGAATATCATCTGGAAAACCTCCTGTCATGATCACTGCGCAATTTTAAATTATGGCGTGAAAGAAGAAGGCAACTTAAAAATCAAACACAAAGTAAACCTGGAAACACCTACATTATGCCCTCTTCCATCATTCACCTAGGATAACCTACCACTAGAATTTAAAGGTAAGGGACTCATATCCTGCCACCGAGGACCCTCTACTAGGCGTCACTGCACACGACTGAACCTCGCAGCAGCAGCACCGAGAGCCCTCCGTCCCAAGGAATCTGAAACAGACAGATGTCTTGTTTCCATTTATCAGTTCAACACGTCAACATCAGTGCTGCTATTGACACAGCATCTTTATTTTTATTGCTTTGCTTCTTACATTGCATATAATTGGAAATTAAGTTAGGAAAATAAACAAATAAACCTAAGAGTAGAAACAAGAATGAGAAAGAGATTAAGGTAAAACAGAAAGAGGACTTAACAGTTTCACTCTTTGGAAGTAAAATCAGAGCATTGAGTTTAACAGAGTAATCAGAACATCAACATTCGAAGGGTCATGCGTTGCCCAAACTCCAGAGTGAGGACAGCAGGTGACCACGGTGATTGAATTCTCAAAGGTAATCAATTACCAAAGAGGGTCCCACCAGCTCTCACATCCCACATGCTGAACATGAAATTGGACAAGACCATTTTCAGTCACCATATATTATACAAGTCCTATTTTATACAATCTCTGTATTTGTGGTCATTTCTAGGTACACAACCCTAAGCCACACTCGTAATAAAAAAGAACTGACCGTTATTATACTCCATGAAAACCAAAACAGAATTATTTACCAGTTAACTAAACCTGACTGGGACTCTCAGGGGCAGGGATGAAATAAGCGAGCCTCGTTTCTGTCACTGCACTAAGAGTATCTGATACATACGGATATCCTGAAAATATTTGTTGCATAAATGAGTGAATGAGTACAATGAAGATATGAACAAACCAATAAATAAAGCAGACCACCAATCTTTTTATCTTTCAGTCACAAGGTGCTACAGGTCCTAAATAAAAAAGTCCATCGTTGGGGCGCCTGGGTGGCTCAGTCGGTTGGGCGTCCGACTTCAGCTCAGGACACGATCTCGCGGTCCGTGAGTTCGAGCCCCGCGTCGGGCTCTGGGCTGACGGCTCAGAGCCTGGAGCCTGCTTCCGATTCTGTGTCTCCCTCTCTCTCTGCCCCTCCCCCGTTCATGCTCTGTCTCTCTCTGTCTCAAAAATAAATAAAACGTTAAAAAAAAAAAAGTCCATCGTTACGTACCACTGCCATAAATTTGTACAGGCACGTGGGCAGGCAGAGGACATCAGAAATGGGGAAAGGAGTTGGGGGAAGAAGAGAACAGACTAAAAATCCCATTTCAGGCACTTTACGTTTTCCTCAAGAACAGTAATGGAACAATACATAAAATGTCCTTTACAAGGTAAAAAGATCTTCCTAAACCCACATTACCTCTCACTATTAATAGCCATTTCAAGGAGAACCTAAAAAGAACCATAAAATATACATTACAATTCACAAAGCCACATACGTTGTTTGGAAACAGAAAGCAGGACTTTAAAAAATGACCTTGCCTTAAATCCAGGTTCCTTCGTCAATTTACAGAAAAAGAGACATTCCTCAGAGACTGCTTCATCAGATAAAGTAAATGAGGTCGTAACTACATGCACTATTGCCTTTTTAAAAAGCTAAACAAAACATTCTGCTTTGTCAGGGTTAGAAAAAATAAGACAACCAGGGCTACCATGCTGAGATGTAGCAAAAAGAATTTTTTCAAGTCATTTCTGAAATAAATACAATATGTACTATTTTCGTGTTGAAAAAACTGAAAAGACTTTATCCCCAATCATGTGTGTATCCAATTATCCTTAATTAAAGTTGCACTTGACAAGTTTTGGAGGCTTTTCCCCTTCCCGATAAGGGTTGGAAAATGAGTTTTCCTGAAGCAACAGGAAAACTGACAGATGGTAGCTCTTTGGACACAGCCAATCATCCACTCCCAAAGTGCCCTTCCCAGGGCCACTCACTTTCATGCACCCTACTTAACTACTGGTGAAGGGAGGGGAGGGGAGGGAAGGGGAAGGGGAAGGGGAAGGAAGGGGAGAAGAAAAGACAGGCAATCCAGTAGTCCTCTAACTCTAAATCTGTATGATTTAACAGTCCCAAATGGTAACCATCAAAACAAGGAATTCAAATCTCATTCCAATGGATGAACTTAATGCACCTTAAGAGGGACCTGACAAGTGCACAACCAGACTCTTCCGAACCTCCAGCTGGCAGCCCGTTCTCTTGAAAACTCTAGGGCCCACAGTCACACAGCAAATGATGAAATGATGAGGCCAAGGTCTGAACCTAAGCAATCTCGAGCCACCTCTTTCACCCCTCTTCCCCCAGACCCTCATCCGAAACACCACCACTTCCCAATTCATCATTCCCTGTGCAGGGCACAGCCTGTGTGCATTCCCTATGTGAGACAACTCAAAACCACTGTCTGGGTGATTCCCCACCTGCTTAGATGGCCTTATGAACCCACCTAGGAGATAAATTTCGACATTCAGACTAAATACCCACTTTCTTTGGAAGCCCTACCTAATCCATCCAAACAATCCATTGGTGGTCCTCAATTAACTTTGTCTACACCCCTTCTGTCCTACTCACAATGTTATTATTGTTCTGTGCTTGTTTCGCTCTCCTGTGGGATTCTCAAGGGCAGACGCCAATACCAAATGAACACATCTATCTATCCTCAGCACTTAACAGGTGTTCAACCACATATCTTGAGTAAATAAATGTCCAGTTGGGGGCTCTTTGGTTTTCTTAATGAACAAGCATAAGATACTTCCACACATGAAATTTAAAAAAAAAAAAAAGAAACTTTATAAAACTGTGAAAGCATCTATAACTATTTAAAATTAATGTACATCCTCTCACCACAGACTCTACAAACTAACCTGAACAAAGCGTGGACCACTCTACTCAATCAACTGCAATCTAAGGTTCCCTTAATGCTGGGCCTAAATTTGAGTTTCTTTAAATTTTCAGTTTTTTATTCTCCCTTCCTCAAGTTAAATAGCTTTGTTGAATCAGAAAAGCGGTAAGCAAGATACACTTTTTAGTTAGGGGAATGGTACATGCTAGAATTTGAAAGGATTTTTTAAAACCAACCATTTCTTTATATATCATTACTAAAAAAGTTATATATTCATTTCAAAGTTTATATAAAATAATGATTACATAAAGAAGAATTTACAAAATTGGAGGTGAAATCCCCATTCTAAAACTGCCTAAAATTTTTAACTGGGCCACTTGTTTAAAGGCATTTATTAACCAGCATTTAAAAGTTCTCCTTAGTGATAATTACTTCGCGGGTATGAACCAACAGTGCCATCCACTGTTCTTATGAATGATCTTTCCCAAATACAGTTTTATAATCCACTAAAAATAAGATCACTTTAAAATTTCATTTCTATGTATTTAAGTGGAAATAAAGTATTTGGTGATTTCATTGAAAATATCAAAAAAGCTGCAAATTTTAGGACAGCTAGTTTTTGGACAAAAGTAAAAATGTAACAAGTTCAAAATTGCCATAAATACTTCAATTTCACACATTTAATTGTTTGAGTAAGTTTTACTTCATTCATAGTCCAAATTATCATTTTCTCTTTTTCTACAAAACAATCATCTATTGCAAGAGAGAAGTAATTAGAATTATACTCCAGCCAGAAAAAAATTTTCTGCATTTAAGTAACACTGCTGTCACTAAAATACTAAAATATTTATGAAGTGAATTTATGCAAGACACAAGCTACAGGGGAAAAGAAGATTAATTTTTTTTTTTTTTAACATGGGGTTTGAACTCACGACCCTGAGATCAAGACCTGAGCTGAGACCAAGAGTCAGATGTTTACTGGACTGAGCTACCCAGGCGCCCTCACTTTTTTTTAAAGTTTGTCATTCACTTAACACTGAACGAGTGAAGTAGGAGATTGATGAGCTGATGATGAATTGAACAAGCTCCGAACTTTAAATCCTAGTACCAGAAACTATCTTGCATAAATAGTACAAAGGAAGAAGAGAAAAGAAGAGGAGGAGGAGTCATGGAGAATGTTGGTAGAGGGGAGGATAAAACAACATCAAAATTCTAGGGAAAACACTTATTAAAGTGCCCATACTAAGTCAGGTGACACATGCAGTAGGCAGCGCGTGTCCACATGAGAAAAGAAATCAATTCTAAGAGGTCTCCAATGTACCTGAGTCACAAAGCCAGAAAATAACTGTCTATGCCTCCAGACCCAAGCGCAGCGCTCTCTCCAACGTGCCACAGACCCCAGTGCCTTCTCCAGAATAAGTCGGAGTCACATTCCAGGTTCCTGATCAAGACATAGGTTCCTGGCCTCCCTAAGTTTACAGAAGAAGAGAAAAATAACAGCTCTCTGCTCATCGTGGGGACATGCTAAAAGAACGGTTACAATCTCTAGCTTCAAGTTTCGTGGAAACCATACGTTAGGACTACAATAGTTTACTTTTGAAAGAATGTAACATAGAGAGCATTATATAAAATGTGTGAGTCATTTTAAGCTACAACTCTAAGAAAAGTCTCTCTTTTCTAGTTATTTAATCAGAAAGACTACCTTCCAGAGATTACGGGAATGTTTTAGCTTTTTATCTTCCGAGGACAGAAGAGGCTTTGCAACTTAGCATAATAAATGACAGAAATAAATCTGCATTTGTAAAAGTAGTGCTTAACTACTATAGTAAGCACAAGTGGTTAGCTACTAGCATAAAAGACAGCAGAAACAGCATCTAATTAGCGACATCAGTGGCACTCAAGATAAGTGGACTGGCTAAATATTCTCCACAACAGGGTGAAGGATCCTGCAACATAATGGCTGAGACCAGTGTTTCTCAAACTACAGTGACAGACGAGGATTTTGATTGCCAACCTCTTATAAACCGCTAGTTTTATGAAATACAATGAAAATGAATTCCAACACATTGCGGCAATGTTAAACGGCTTTAAAAGTTTCTAAAATGATTGCTCTCAATTTCTACACTTGTCGCAGACCAGCTATCAGTAGTTGGTGACCCAGCACTGGTCCATGAATCACACTTTGTAGCCCTGGCTTCGAACATTAAGGAGACTGTTCTGCCCTGGCCCCTACTCAGCCGGCGCTCGGACACTGGTAGCGGATTCTGGTGGATGGAAGCTGGCCATGCTGTCTCATCGGGCTCCAGCGAACCTTTCACGCAAGGTGTGATTTAATCACCCAAAAGGAGCGAGAGATAGGACTTCACAAAGCTTACAAGAACAGCTGGACTGTGCCAGCTTGCTTAATAAGTTCTTATTACAGGTTTTGGACTGGGACTTGCTTTCATTATAATCTGACAGCTGGGTTATAAGGAACAACTAATCCCTATTGGTAGCGACTGCTGTCGATCAAAAAACCCCTAAGAGTTAGTTGTACAGAACAAAATTGGCTTAGGCTGATTCGCAGCATCAGTGAGGATATATAAAAAGCCAATACTGACCCACAATTTTTATGTTAGAGAATGACTATATATAGTCTGCCAAATCCTTTCTGGAAAGTGTTTTATCTTGGGATTCTGCCTCTTGGAAGAGAGAGGTGTTAGGACCTTCTAACAGCTGTCTCTGAGGAGGGCACCGAAGCTGAAGGAGCTTTCTCAAGACAGCACCATCAGAAGGCGGCCATGATTTATATAATCAGGACATTTGAACAACAGTCTAGCATAAACTACAAAAATAACAGCTTATTCTTCACATGATGCTGAGGTATAAGAACTCAACAAATCGTTAAAATATGCAGTCATTTCGAAGAGATGATAAGATTTCCCAAATTTTATTCTCCCACAATATTAAAAAGATTCACCCTAGTATGAGTGTGAAACCACAGATATTCAAACTGCTAACAGGATCTCCTTGGAACCTTAATTAAAAACTTTTTAGAGCACTTCTAATTAAATACCTCTAAAAATGTTTTTTTGTTTTTTTGGGTTTTTTTTACACAATGTAATTTTCTGAAAGCTGTAACTTAAGGGTAACATAAAAAGATAATACTTGCTGCTTCTGTTTTCCACCAAGACTCATGATGGCAGTAGTCTTATTTGATGTCCAAGGCCATGGAAACTTTTTAACTGTGTTGCTGCCACAGCATCTCACAGAAAGGCAGTAAGAAAATGTCTGAGTAACCCACAGCTCAAATTCAGAGGTCTAAGGAATCCCTGCTGTGTTCCCTTAGCCCCTAGAAAGACAGTCATGCTGAGATCTAAAAGCATTCCCCAGAATATAGAATAGAAAGAGATCCAAATCTTCCCCAGAGAGGAGCTGCAATTAATACCGTGTTTAGAGCTGCATGTTTTGGATTAGTCCATTCAATGTTAGTTACCTGTTGACTTGGGAAATGTTTACCTTTGTATGTATCATAGCACCTAACACAATACCTGGTAATGTGGTAAGCTCAGCATAGTTCTATTTTCAGACGTACTATGATTATGTCTAGTTAATACTATTTCATGTTTTAATCATTAGAACCAGAAAAAGAACTGTTACTGTGATTATATTTCTCTAAAAATAATTTCACTTATATACAATAAATTATCAGTTTCATTCATTCATTCATTCATTCATTCATTCATTCAAACATTGAGCACACCTATGAATCCAGCACTGGAATAGACATGATAAAATCTGGACATTAGAGAAAGAAAGTGAAAACATACAAGTTAGCTTTTTTCACAAAGATATGATGTTATAGGTGGGAAAAAGTAACAGATACTTTAAAAAATGATAATAAATTCAAGTACATAATCTCAAGGAAAATTAGATCCCCCCCTTAAAGGTTCGTATATACCATCATTTTATGTCTGACAGATGGCAAGTAATAAGAAAAATGAGATAAATCTTAAAAGAGAAAGTATCAGTAAAATATTACAGGGTCAGACAGTATTTTCTCAGATGTGTTTAGCCCAGGGGAGGATTATCCCTTCAAACTAGGGATAATCTGATAGTAGTACCTAAACGATGATACAACTTCTATCACAACTGCTACCCAGCATCCAACTCTTGGCTTTGGAAGAACACGGTTGCCAAGAAATTGTCAAAACTGGTGACTTTAAAGTAGGTGACAGGGAAGGCAAAAATGAGGCACAGATTTTCTTTATGGCCCAATTCCCAATTTTTACCTTTTGTCTTTATACTACCTAGGTTCCATCTCCATGCTCAGTACTAGGGAAAAAATAAGGCAATCACACAAATGAGGTCCTCTAACAAAAACGGAGCCTTCCAACCTCAGCTCACTTCTTTGATTATACACACGTAGACTCCGTATGATAGGGACTACAGCGCGGGAGTGATCCTTTTGTTAAATCTACATAAATATCCTCATATGCCCACATAGAACTACATGAATCTCCATATATTGTTATTTCAGAACTATGACTCCATTCCACCATTTAATGAGAAAAATCAAACACTCTGGCATGAATCTTCAAATTTTTATCTTTACCTAAGATACTGGCTTATTTCTGGCTGGAGATTTCATTAGAATCTATCATAAGATGTAACTTGTGGTTTGTAGAAAATACACAGTGTAGGCGAACAACTGACACCAACACCAAGGAGAGGAAGGGAGGGACGAAGGGCACTGACAAGTCCTGGGGACGGGGCTGGAATTGCAATCGAGAACTGGCTGAATCCCAAGCCAGGGCCATCACAGGATTGTGGTGCAGTAACTAAAACTTACTGGGACAGAACACTGACACGCTGCTGTCTAGTTCACTTGCTAGCATGAAAGAACTGAAACACTGTCCGTACGTGAAACTGGCCAAGATCTGGGACGTCTGGGTGGCTCAGTGGGTTAAGCGTCAGACTCTGGATTTCTTCTCAGGTCACGATTGCCATGGTTTCTGAGTTCAAGGCCCACATCAGGCACTGAGCTGACAGTGTGGAGCCTGCCTGAGATTCTGTCTTCCTTGCTCTCTGTGCTCCTCCCCCACTCGTTCTCTGTCTCTCCCTCAAAAATGAATGAATAAACAAATACATAAACCAGTCAAGACCTTTAAGAAAAAGAACTAAGTTCTACACTCTGACTTACATCCTTCACTGCTATATCCAGGGAGGCACAGAAGTGTCCTACCCCCTTGCCAAGGCTTACCTTCCCATCCGTACACACGGTCCTGCTGAACCAGCTTCTCCCGCCAATTTATTTCTCCTCCTTACCCCTCTGCCTCTAAACAGGCTCAGACAGAAGAATCTTTCTATTCTCCTTCATAGTTAAACTCCTCAAAAGAGTAATCTTCCTGGATCAAAACTAATTCTGAATCTGGTTTCTAATTTTCCTACTCCGCTGAAACAGCTCCCTGTCCCAACATTTTTTCTCTGGAAGGAGCCTGAAGCAATTGATAGTACGACACACCATGTTCATAAACCTTCGTCTCTGCCTACTTCTAGTTCATAGAGGACTCCTCCCATTTCCCGTACACATGCAGCGACCACTCACCTTCAGTGACCTCACTCACTCACGCCTCTCCAACTAACGCGTCTTTTGGGGCTTTGCATTGCCATCTCCAACCATGGTTGGCAAAGCCCAAATGGACATCTACAAACAACTCCAGTGGAGTATGCCAAAGCCCATCTTCCTCTTCTTTTTTTTGTTTTTTTTTTTTTTTTGTTTGTTTATTTGAGAGAGAGAGAGAAAGAGAGAGAGCAAGGGAGGGGCAGAGAGAGAGGGAGAGAGAAACCCAAGCAGGTTCTGCACTGTCAGAGCGGAACCCAATGTGGGGCTTGAACTCACGAACTGTGAGATCGTGACCTGAGCCGAAATCAAGAGTCAGACACTTAACTGACTAGGCCAGCCAGGAGCCCCAACCAAAGCCCATCTTTTTAACCATGACACGTTTCTGCTATCCATGCTTTTCCTCAAACTACCACTCAGGCCCTCACTCCTTGCGGGCCGGGCTGCTGTAACGGCCTCAGAAGAAGTCTCCCCGGACCCGTCTTCCAACACCAACCCACATTATCAGCTGGTACCAGAATCATCTTCCTGATGCCCAGCTATGATTACTTCTCACCGCTGCTCTAGACTTCAGTGACTCTCCTTTACCAACTAAATTAAGTGTAATTTCTCACCTTGGGGCAACTCGATTTTTCACACAGATGATGATTTAATCCCACGTTTCCTTACATACACCAGACTGCCTGGAGAAAACGTCTTCTTCACAACAACTTACATGGTCCACTCAGATGGCTTTGTTCATTCTTTTCTCTCCCTACAATTTTCTCATCATATCTATCCTAGTCCCGGGAACTGTGCATGCCAAATGGGAACTAAGGTTGCAGCTGATGTTAAGGTTGCTAATCAGGCGACATTAAATTAGAGAGTGTAGCCTGGATTATCCAGGTGGTTGCTGTGTAATCATTTAAAAGTGGGACCGAGAGTCAGGGTGGGAGGAAATGAGACGAGGGAAAAATGACAGAAAGAAATGCAATGTTGCAGGCTCTGAAGAGGGAAGAAGGGGACCATAGGCAAATAAAATGGGTGGTTTTTAGATGCCGAAAAAAGGAAGTAAATGGATTCTCTCCAGTAGCCTACAGAACACAGTCCAACACCTTGATTTTAGCATAAAAAAGATCTGTGTTAGACTTCTGACTTCCGGAACTATAAAATAATACATGTGTGTAGTTTTAAGCCAGCCAGTTCATGGTGATTTGAAACTGAATACACCTCCATATGTAATTTCACACTCTACCTGTCTGTCTTTCAGGGCCCATTTCAAAAGTCTCTATAATGCAAAGATTGTTCTGCTCCCAAACGATCCCTCTCTGCCAACTACACTGGATAGGATTCCTTGCTTCTCTTAACCCACAAAAGTATCTGATGGATTTAATAGGTAAGTCTTGGTCTTAACCACCAGCTACATGACAACTGAAGTTCCTTAACTTCTCTGCACTTTAGTTTGTTCATCTATTAAAAAAAAAAAAAAAATCTCATAAGGCTGTTTTGAGGATTAAATATAGGAAAGAATATACATTTCATAGCACTGTGCTTGGCATACATGAAGCACTCAATATGCATTAGCAATCATCGTTAACTTCCTTCTCACCTGTTTTTCGGAATCACATCCACATAGCTATCTCGTCACCATATTTGACAGACATGTGCCATTCACGTTTCCCCTGTGGGGAGTCTCTACCACCCAAGAGACCGTCTGGAAATAAGAGCTTTTAAGACAGACGGCAGTGAAGCTGAAACAGCTCAGCTCAGAAAACTAGAAGAGCACCGGAAACCGCACAATGAATCATGTGGACCAACATTTATATACTCAACATAACAAATATAACGATAAAGGAGTAAGCAAACACTGGAGAGAGGGTTTAGGAGAGAAGATAAAACATTATTGAAGAAATAAAAGGCATTCTCGGGGCGCCTGGGTGGCTTAGCCAGTTGAGCATCCGACTCTTGATTTCAGCTCAGGTCATGATCTCGCAGTTGGTGAGTTCGAGCCTCACATCGGACTCTGTGCTGATGGCATGGAGCCTACTTGGGATTCTCTCTCTCTCTGCCCCCGGCCCCATTCACACTGTCTCACTCTCTCTCTCAAAATAAATAAACTTTAAAAAATTTAAAAAAAAAAAGAAATAAATAAAAGGCATTCTCAAATAAATAATCTTCTCTCAGATCACCCAGAATCTGGCAAGACCTGAAAATGTTAACTTCTTCATTGGTTAAGCAATTAATGTACTCCTTATACTTCTATAGAAATGTAAGAAATCAGAACAATTCTGTAGACTCTAATTAGTAACCTCAACAATTTACTAACATACAATAAAATGTGTTGCAAATGTGAGCTTTTTCCCAAATGAAAAACTGATATAAAATTTAATATGTCCCTATTTAATTTGAAAGCAATAAAAAACTCTGTCAAGATTTTGATGAGAAGCATCATTTTCTCTTGTAAGAAATAATTATGGGAAGAATGCTTTTAAAACATTTAAATGTAAGCTAAAAAAAAAAATCAAAACAAAACAAAACAAAACAAAAAGCAATGAGCTCCACCAGAGGTCAGAAATAAAATCCAAGCTAAGATGTTAAGAGTGATACTGTGCCAAATGCTCGCAGGATGCTCTCACCGGAGAGCAGATGATAAGGCCACACCTGATTCGGGAAAGAGACTAGTAGTCAAGGAAGGTTAGAAATCCTTCTCTCAACTGGAGACAGATTGACTGACTTCTCCTAACATGCGGGGCGTATGTGCTAATTTACTTACTAAGGGTGAGTTCTATACCGCAATCAGGGATAGGAAGTGACACAGTGACAGCCAATATCTAGGGAGCTGGATTAAAAAGTTTACAAGGTAGCCTCATTTTAAGAAATAATAAATCCAAGAAAAGGGAAACTCCAAATACGTGAAAAATTTTAACATAATGCCACTTAAAATGGCTACCTAGGGGCACCCGGGGGGCTTAGTCAGTTAAGCATCCGACTTCGGCTCAGGTCATGATCTCACGGTTCATGGCTCCAAGTCCCATGTCGGGCTCTATGCTGACAATTCAGAGCCTGGAGCCTGTTTCAGATTCCGTGCCTCCCTCTCTCACACGCTCGCTCTCTCTCAAAAATCATTAAAAACATTAAAAATAATAATAAAATAAAATAAAGCAAACTTCTTAAAATTTCTTACAGCAGTGAAAACTAGTGATGGCCTTAAAACATGTATTCACAAACATTTATTGAGTACTCACTTTGTACTAGACACCGAACTCAGAGATAATAATATAACGATAACTGAAATGCTTTCAGAGCCCAGGAAGCTTACAATTTACTGGGAAATATAAACTATCCGGTGTGAAGGTACCATAACCATGAGACAAGGGAACGTGGTAAACGCACCATGGAAGGAGGGATGTATTCAGCTCAGTCATGGAAAGAGGAAGAAGAAGCCACCCCTGCCCCCCAAAAAAGCACGTAACTGCTTAGGGAAGGATTGCCAACCAGATGAGCGGGGGAAAGATAAGACGTGCCAGGCACACCTGACGGCATGCACAGGGGCCTGCAGCCGAGACAGAGGAGAACCCTGAGTTTGCGTGTCGAGTAGTCCAGTGTCACTGAACACGGGAGGGTGAAGCAGGGAGTGACAAAATGAAAAAGTACAGAGAAACTAGAAAAACAAAGCATCTTCAAAAACAAACAGCTAGAAGCAACACTCAGTAGGTCGTCTAGAGCTGCAAAGTCACCCCAAAGAGACCAAATGGATCTAAATATGAGAGCATTTCAAAGACCCTAAACCATCAACACACTTAAAGAAATTTGTCTTGGCAAAGAGGTGTTGATCAATTCTCTACCAAAAAAAGAGAGAGATTCTCAGGAACACTTGACTTTGCCCTTCTAAAAGGCATTGTTCGGGAGAAAGCATGCTTAGCAAACTCCAAGTATTACTGTCCAACTGGCAAGGCCATCTGTACTGTGAAGAGAATTTAGCATAAACCCATTAAACTTTCAAATTATAAAAATCAATGATTCATTCATTCAGCAAGTAAATATTTATTAAATCCCTGCTGTGTACAGTTTCTGTATGCTAAGGCTACAGTGGTAGATAAGAGTCGAAATTCCCCACTATCTTGGAGCTCATTACACACCGATGAGGGGAGACAATTAAAATATAAACGAACTCCTATATGTTTCAATAGTGAGAAGTGTTATAGAAGAAAATAAGGCAAATATGGAGGACAGGGAATGTAGGGATATGGGAGTTTTATGCAGGAAATCGGGAACAAAAAGAAAAACCTGCAATATCTGAAGGAAGGAGAATAATTGAGACAGAGGGAGTAGCAAACAGCCTTATGTTTATAATTTGGCTCAGGCTCAAAAGAGAGAACAGATTAGATACTCTAGTCAATGCGATAACTACATTTCTCACTGTTCCACTCTGATTTAATCACTCTATGAGCTCGATGAGTGCAGGTTTCTGAATCTTCCACCCCAAAGGCCAGATGCTGGTCCAGGACAAACTCACCAAGTCAAATGAAACTGACCCCATGGGGCCTTTTAGGAGAAACCAAATGACTTCTTCAACCTTCCCTGAGCTTTGGCAGCGGCGGGAAGGGTTAACCGGAAGGTGGTAAAACTAGAGGAAAGATGACCAACAACATTAGCTGTAACTGTGCGGGAGGAAGAGAAGGCAACTGCTAAGAGAGACGTAGAAAATGATGGAGAAGCAAGAGACAAGTTCGCCTGCTCTCCACAGGAAACAGCATGAAGGAAGCAAAGGACAAGGAAAACCATTCTAGAAAGGAAGGAAGAAAGCTGAAATCAAAGAGGAGCAGGACAGCTTGCCTTTGTGGGAGGAAGTTTTATGAATGGAGGAGGGAATCGGCCTCATCAGACTTTCAGACTACACTAACACTGACTGCAAGTTCAGTAAATGCAAATAAAACCAAGTACGAATGGGCTCACCAAGAGTTACAGTAAGGGAGAAGAACTTCAGACAAAGGTGTGGAAATTAAGAGTGCTTAATATTCAGTTACCATGCTCATTTTCAGTTTAAAGCTCAAAAGGGCAACATGTTCAAACATGTATTTCAGAGAATTAATAATCAAACCATGATTAGTATCTTGGGTATTATTTACTTATAACCCTATTAAAAAAAAAACAAAGATGATTGGGTACGTTAACCATTCCAACAACAAAACACTCTTTTAAAAAACAATTTTTTTAATGTTTATATATTTTTTGAGAGAGAGAGAGAGAGAGAGAGAGAGAGCAAGCACGAGCGGGAAGGAGCAGAAAGAGAAGAAAACACAGAATCCAAAGCAGGCTCCTGGCTCTGAGTTGTCAGCACAGATTCAGATTCTCCCCTTCAGATTCTCCAATTACTGTTTTTCCAGGTTTACTTTGTCCTTTGCCGATTACATACATAATGTTTTTTATGACTTTTTATAACTTTAACATCCTGTAAGATTCACCCATTGCAAGCATATAACTCGATGAGCTGTGCTGACAGCACAGAGCCTGAGGCGGGGCTGGAACCCATGAACCGCGTGATCATGACCTGAGCCAAGTTGGACGCTTAACTGAGCCACACGGCACCCCCAAAACACTCTTTTAAAAAATATTTTAACCCGGGTGCATGGCTAGAAAACAAAATCCATGTCTATTACCAAAAAGAAGTCAGAATAATATTAATCAAAAACCTAAACTCTTCCTGAAATATAAGTGTAATTTATACCCTGGGAACATCTTTTAGCGGGAACTATATTCATGTGGTTTAGAGATTTTTGATTTTTCTTTCCCATGAAAACGTTCAATTGCTTTACTCTGTCACATGTCCGGTAGGAAAAAAACCTGAATTTGTGGATGGAGTATACTAAATATTTTATGAGCAAGTTTGAGAGACACTTACCCAGTATTGATGGAAATGATTTCTATCAGTGGATTCTTCCTGATCTTTGGCAAATCCAATGGCGCTCCACCCAACCGCTTTCCGTTATTCTTTTTCTGACCCAGTAGTCTCACAGAATGACCTTCAAACAAAGCATATAAACACACATTAGCATGGGTCACAGAACTTCACTTTCATTTACTGCTCTCAATAAATGTATTAATTTACCTTTTTCCTCTACGAAACAAACACCAAAAAAAAAAAAAAAAAAACAACAGAAGATATGATCATTGTCCTAAGAAATAATGCCAAAGAGAAAAACAGCTGTGTGCATACCCTGCCATCAAAAGTGCTTTGCCTACAATATCTGCACCTTTTTCTACTGCACAGATGACAGAACCAAAAATACCCTCAGGATGGCATTCCGCAAGGTAGGCACCCCCTCAAGCGTCAACCACACGCGTGGATGAAGCAGGGAAGGCTCACGGAGCACTGTGCCTGCCAGCCAACTGTACCGCTGGGGGATTAAAAAAAATGCAAAAGCAGATTATCTGCTGAGAGCAAACAGCAAATCCAAGAAATAAAGAATTAAAAAGCTGAGATAAAATGACACTTTAGGGTTGTTTTTTTTAAAAACAAACACAAGGTTTTAAACTGGTTTTTTTAATATAACAAAAGACAATCAGACTATTTCTAAGAGTCATAAAAATTTTTATAACTTGGAAAGTCTGAATTGCAGTTGAGAAAATAAGGAACAGTACAAAGAATTCCCATCCCCTTCAGATTCTCCAATTACTGTTCTCCATGTTTACTTTGTCCTTTGCCTATTACACAGAGTATTTTCTGTAACTTTTTATAACTTTAACATCCTATAAGATTCACCCATGACGAGTCTACAACTCAATGACTTTTAAAGAAACACACACAACTGCACCGTCTTCACAAAACCCTGTTTTAGAACATTTCCATCACCCCCCAAATTGTCCCAAGCTTAGTTGTACTCCACCCTTGCTCCCATTCCAAAATATATCACATTTTGTTAATCTGTTGACCAGCTGGTAGATGTTTGAACTGTTTCCAATTAATACCTATTAGAATAATGCTTCTAGGAACATTCACGTCCAAGTCTTTATGTGGACATATGTTTTTACTGCTCTTGGATAGATTCCTAGGAATGGAATTGCTGGGTCATGTGGTCAATTTATACTTACCTTTGTATGAAACAACGGTTTTCCAAAGTGGGGTACCATTTTATATCCTACCAGCAACATATGAGGGTTTGAGTTTCCCCACATTGTCACCAAGACCTCACACTGTAACTTTTTTGACAATAGCCATCCTAGGGGGAAGTAATTTATTATTGTGGTTCAAATGAATTATGTATTTCCATAATGACTAATGACATTGAGCACCTTTTCATGTGTTTATTAGCCAAACGTATGTCTTGCTTGGTAAATGTAATAATTTTTATGTGTCAGCTTGACTGGGCCACAGGATGCCATTTAGCCAAACATTATTTTGGGTTTCCACAATGGTCTTTCTGGGAAAGATTGACACTTGAATCAGTAGACTGAGTAAAGCAGATTAACACTGGTAGGCCTTATCCAACCAATCAAAGGCCTGAATAGAACAAGAAAGCTAAGAGGGAACAGTTCCTGACTGACTGTTGAGCTGGGTCCTTGTTCTTTCCCAGCCTTGGGATTCTGGCTAAAACACAGGCTCTTCTTGGGTCTTGTTTCTGCCCAAGTGCAGACTGACACTAACACCACCAGCTCTGAGTCTCAGACCTCTGGACTTGGACTGGAACCAAACAAATGCTCTTGGGTCTTTATCTTGCCAACTACATATCTTTGGAATTCTCAATCTCCATCATGTCTCCATAATGGTATGAGCCAATTCTTTTTAATACATTTCTTCTGAACACATACTCACGTGCACACGTGCACACGTGCGCGCGCGCACACACACACACACACACACACACACACACTACTACTGGCTGTTTCTTTGGAGAACATTTGCTGATATAAATGTCTACTCTAGAAGTCTGCCGATATTTTAATTGGAGTAACTACCTTATTATTGTGTTATAAGATTTCTTTATTCTGCTTACGAACCCTCTTCAGACGTGATTTTTAAATATTTTACTCAGTCTGCAGCTTATAGCTTCACTTTTGTGATATTATGTTTTAAAAAGTAAATGTTTTTCAAGACGCCTGAGTGGCTCAGTCAGTTAAGCATCCAACTTTGGCTCAGGTCATGATCTCACGGTTCATGGGTTTGAGCCCCACATCAGGCTCTGTGCTGACAGCTCAGAGCCTGGAGCCTGCTACAGATTCTGTGTCTCCCTCTTTCTTCCCCTCCCCTGCTCACATTCTGTCTCTGTCTCTCTCAAAAATAAATAAACATTAAAAAAAAAAAAAGTAAATGTTCTTCAATTTAACGAAGCGCACTTTATCAATTTTTTTCTTTTATAGCTCATATTCTTACCATCGTATGGAAGAACTCTTTGCCTAGCCCTAGCACATAGAGTTCTCTTATATTTTCCTCTCAAAGTCGTACTATTCTAGCTCTTATCTTTAAGTCTAGGATCCACTTTTTTACTTTTTGTGTGTAGTAAGGGTCTCCGTTCATTTTTTCATATGGATTCAATTGTCCAAGTGCCATTTCTTTTCCATCTTCCTTCTCTGTCCTATTGCTGTCACACATATTAACACACAGCTGCATAAATCCCAAAACAGTGCTGTAATTAGTTTCATACAACTATACAGTTTTAAAAAGAGGAAAAATATAGACTTACAAAGGACTTTATATTTACCCACCATATTTAACCATTTCTAGCACTCGTTTCCTCCTAAGAATTCAACGTAGCATTTGATACTACTTCCTTTCTGCCTGAAGAACTTTCTTTATTATTTCTTGTAAAGGAAACCCACTAGCAACAGTTTCTTTGCTTACTTGGGCAAGTCTTTATTTTGCTTAATTTGTGAAAGATACCTTTGCTGGATACAGAATTATCAGTTGACAGCTTTTTCCTTGAGCAGTGAATACAGCTAATCCTTGAACAATGCAGACTTGAGCAGAATCAAGCCCCACACAGTTGAAAATCCATGTATAACTTTTGGCTCCCCCCCAAAACTTAACTATTAATACCTTACACTGTTCACTGGAATCTTTGCTGATAACATACACAGTTGATCAACAAGTGTTTTACATGCTATATGTATTGCATACTTCTTACAATAAAGCAAGCTTCAGAAAATGTTAAGAAAAGCATGAGGAAGATACATTTACAGTACTGTATTGTAAAAACTCCATGTCAAAGTGGACCACACAGTTCAAAACCATGTCATTCAGGGGTCAACTGCATAGCACTCCACACCTTTGACCTCTGTTGCTTCTGAGAAGTCAGTTGTCAATCTTAATGTTGTTCTTCTGTATATAATGTGTCACTTCTGCCTTACACTTTCAAGATTTTTCTCTCTTTTGCAACTGTTTGACTATGATGTATGTAAGTGTGGATCACTGTGATTTTCCTACATGCGGTTCATGTATCTTTTTGGCTCTATGAAGTAATTTTTTTATCAAGTTTGGGAATTTTTCATGTAATACTTTAAAAAAAAAATTGGGAGCATTTTTTCTGTATCTTCTTCTGTGGCTCCATGACATACTTGTTGGTGTGCCAGATGTTGTCTCACAGGTCTTCGAGTTCCTGGTGATTTTTCTCGTTATTCAGAGTGGATCATTTCTATTGATCTATCCTCACGTTTACTAATTGTTCTTCTTTTGCCATCTCTAACCTGCAAATGAGCCTCTTGAATGAACATTTCATTTCAGTTACTGTACTTTTTAACTACAGATTTCTCATTGGTTCTTTTTTATCATTTCTGTTTGTGATTCTACATTCAAGTCAATGTCATCATCCTTTCCTTAAAGGTTTTTTTTTTTTTTTTACATTTTTATTTATTTTTGAGAGCAACAGAGACAGTGTGAATGGGGGTGGAGCAGAAAGAGAAAGGGGGAGACACAGAATCCAAAATAGGCTCCAGGCTCCGAGCTGTCAGCACAGAGCCCAACATGGGGCTCAAACCCATAAACCGTGAGATCGTGACCTGAGCCGAAGTCGGATGCCCAGCAACTGAGTCACCCAGACACTCCTCCTTAAAGGCTTTTAACACGGTTTCGTTTAGTAGTTGGCAGTCTTTGTCAAATCCAACATTTTTGGTCAAAGATAATGTGTACTTTTTTTTCCCCCTGAATATAGTTATACTTAGTTTCTTTGCATGAATCATAATACTTTGTTGAATACAGAACATTTTAGATTATATACTGACATTCTCCATTCGGGTTCCCCCCACCAGGGATTGGTTTTTTTGTTTGTTTGTTTTTGTTGTTTTAGCTTACTTGGACTAAATCTATTAAGTCTATCTCTTCTACAAGGAAGGGCTACTGATGTCACTTCTTAGCTCTCCACCACCCCCCACCACCAAGCCTGACTTCCTCCGGGTCAACCCTGTATCTGCATACCTTTTTATTAAGGAAAGACTGGTTACACATTCGTTCAAACCCTGTAAACCATTAAGATTTCTATCTGCTGATGGAACTGCGTATGAGCCAGTGAGGTTATTCAGAGTCAGGGACATTTCCAAGTGTGCTTCCCCCGGCCTTTTCTTCCTCCTGTGCTTTCTGAGGTTCTCTGCCACCTTCTCAGGACACGCATGCAGGCTCCAGCAGGCAGATGCGTGTGGGTGGTGGGGCCCACTCCTGTCTCTGCTGTGCCAAGTGCACAACCTCAGGTCAACTAACCGTCTATGGGGACTTGGCAAGCCTCCAACCACTTCCACAAGTCCCCATTAAATCCCTGGGCTAGTCCACCTGTCCACACAGAACAGTCCCACAGGTTCGGGCAGGTATAGTCACACGCGCTCCCTTGTCGCTTGCCATCAAAATCTCCACTTTAACTGACAGTTCTTCAAATCCACGGAGCTGTCCTGGAAGCAGCAGCAAAGCCCCTGGTTTTCAGAGCCCGTTCTGCCTTGAACAACCTTGCTAGAAGAGCTGAGGAAGGAAAATGGGAGTAGCCCCAGGCACAAATGCCATGGACTCACACTGTTCTTACCCAAAGTTCAGTTGTTTTCATGAAGAAACACTTCTCAGTTTGCTGAAAACTTTTAGTCAATTTCCAGAGTGCTGGGATTGTTTTTTTGACTGTCCAGCTTCACTGTTGCTTGTGAGATCTGTTGACCTCCCCGTGCAATCATGCCATAAGCAAATCAAAGCCAACTTTTTCAAAGCAATCATTTAAGATAACTTCAAATACATAATTAGTACAGGCATAAGATTCTAAGGCAATCATATACATGTTCCATCACCCTTCGTTTCAGAAAAATACATTGCTTCAACGTCTCTTGTACAGACAGCTTTTCATGACCAGAAGTAATAAAACCATCAGTCACAGCCTTTTTGCACTAATCACTTTAACAAGAAACATTAAGTCCTTCATTCATTCTGAAAATTCTTGCTGTGCTGTAAAAACATAGCTAGAGTCAAGGAAGCATTTCGCATGCCAGATTTCAGATTTTCAGGATAAGTTCAACTCTTCAATCAAAAGTCCAGTAATGAAGAGGTGTGCAAGAGTGGGGTGCTAACATAATAGTTCGCTGAGAGATGCCACAAGTTCAGTAACGACTAGGCAAGGGCATGCTATCTTCATACTAGCATGAGACAAATTCCATTACATCCTGCTGAGATTTCAGTAATACGCAGCCTGCGCTAATAACATTTGATAAATTATTCATCTTCACTATCTACATGCAAATAAAGGAACATATCTCTGCCTGATTATATAATGAGTTATTTTCCAATCCAATGATTCATTAAAGAGCGAGAGAACTAACAATAGCCTGGTTTTTTTTTTTTAATTGAAAAATATAGTACACTGAAGACAAAGTAGGAAATAATATAAAAGTCCCTCATTATACCCAGCCAAAGATGAAAAAAAGAAAATTTAACCACAGAACAATTTTTTTTAATGGACTGGAGGAATAAAACTGTTACTTGTTATAAACCAGCTCTTTTAAGAATCCTTTTGCAAACAGAGCTGCTGTTTCAGATTATTTCCTTGAATCCACAGACCACAGAATAAAAACATACACTGCAAATCATTACCTGTTCTATGTGTGGTTATCAATACTATAACCATCTAAAATAAACTGAAATTTGACAGGCTAAAGAATAAACTGGAGGGGATGTCTTTGGGAAGAAAAGAAGAAGAGACAAGGGGTCTGAAACAGGGAAACAGGCTCAGGGAATAAAGATATGAAAGGTAAAAAAGGAAAATTTGGGAAAATTTGTGTTGGAAATGAACACACCACACTTATGAAGGGACCATGGAGCAAGGAGCCCAATTACACACTCAACACACACTGCTCCTTTGTGTGATCCCTTCTGGCCACTGATGCCTCACACCACGATGGGAAAAGAAGAGCCATTCAAGGAATACTGGTTTATTTTGTGACTACTGTGAATTTCAGCACCCTCTGTGGCTAGACAGGAGAGAAAGGGGTAGGAGGAAATCAGGACAACAGAGTCTGAAAGAAAAATGGGAGTGTGAAAATACCAGTTTTGACATTATTTCAATCACACGTCTATTCCGAAATTGTAAGAGGAACTAACAGGAACGGATCGGTAGAACAATCCTCAGTGTGACCAGATCTACAGATGACAACAGGAGACCACTGAGGAGTCAGTGATAATGATGTGAAGTGATTAAAACAGAGATAAGCAATTTTAATCTGAGGATAAGAACAAAAACCAAACTGCCTTAACATGTAGAATGGGACACACTCAAAGTCACAATCTCTGAGATCTTTTATCTTTTCCATTTTATATGTAAATTTACATTTCATCTCCTATAAATAATGGTCAAATGTGTCTCAGTGAGTTTATTAACCATCTTTAATAAACATCTCCCTACGTTGTTACAAATGTCACATAAAATTCAGCCCTGTTAAAACCAAATTTAATTTCAAGCCTGAGGCTTTCAGCAGTTATTTTTAAATCAGCTATAAAACCTTGATTCTGTGCTGGTTTTTACATTCGATCGAATCCACTAAACCATTTTATTGGCTAAAATTACACGTTATCAAATTTTGAACCAAAAGCTGATTTTTAAATTTAATCCACTACTACATGCATATTTGTAAATTCATAATACTGAGAAAATCTATGTGGGAGAAAAACAGTCATGTGCAGTAATTGCTCTATTAGCTCAATCAATATTCAGTGCTGTTTACAGATCTTCAAGAGCAAAACGTCTTTTCCAAATCCCACAGTGCCAAATGTTGAAAACATTATTAAAATCAAGGGGAAACATTCTACCCGTGGATACTAGAAAGACAGCCTGTCAACATGTCAGAATGGCAATTATAATGGTCATTTACAAATAGAAAAGGATGAGCCTCTGGATTATAAGCACATCTTTTAACTGAGTGACAGACAACAGGACTGCCTACCAAATGCATATTTACTAATTAAATTACATTTCTACTCACAAACCAATCTTCTCTCCTTTGGTTTTCACAGCTCAAGTGGGTGTCACAAATTAGCTTTGGAATATCATGACACATCACAGAAGCACCCGTGATCTGGCAATGTGGACTCCGATCGTGTATTTCCCCCTCTTTAACTTCTCTTGTTCTTCTTAAGGCTCCATAACCAGCCAGAGTTTCCTTCCATACTTTATTCACCCCATCTAATTGCAAAGGCCCTCGTTTCCTTCATGTGTGACCGCCCACCTTCCACCACCACCAGAGAGGTCTCGTGCCAAACTGCTCTCACTTCACACAAATTCAGTCCTATTAACTACCCACTCGACAGACCTGTCTGAACCCCAAGCTCTGGGTCAGACTGCTGGAAAATGTCCCGGTGAAGCAACCCACCAAGATGCAAGGGGCAGAGGCTAGGAGAAGACTGGCAGAAGATCCCAGCAAAAAGAAAAGAGAATAAATGTAGCGCAGACACCAATTCTCACTTACGGAAATGTAGTCACATCCATTTGAATATTATTTAAGACTATTACAAAGGAACGCTCAGTTTAATCTGTTCTTCTACAAAACGTTTGGAGTTCTTACTTGACATTCCCTGCACAGGCACTTTTAACTGCTTAATCATGAAGAAAAACAAAAATGTGGCCAGAAATGTGCCTCTCTTCAATTCAACGTCATTCCTCATAGGCAGGCACCACTCCAACAAGAAAGAACCGTTGGACAGTCACACTCAAGTGTGACCTTCCCTTGAAATGACTTCATTTTAAAAGAAGAGAGCGAAGTAAAACTGGGAAGTTTGATTAAGTGGAAGGAGCAGCTCTGTACCACACCTAAGCTGGAAAACTTTACACAAAGGGCCAGAACAGGCCCAAACACCTAAAATCATCCCAATTCAAGCATAAATTTTAGCTTTTAAGATTTTGAATAGGTATGAAAACTTTAAACGTTAACTAGAACAATGACACCTAGAAAAAGATATCAAAATAAGGAAAGAACAGTAAGACTCAACTGTCCTAAGAGGCAGAATTCAAAGCGTGAATCAGAACAGAGGCGGAGAGGGCCTACGGAGGCACACAGTTACCAGCGTGTATTCCAGAGCTGGACAAGGCGTAAAGAAGCCTGCATCTTACCCGACACGCAGGTGAGTCGGAGAGGAAGCTAAGATAAGGTCATAATACAAAGTGCAAATCCCTAGAAGTCTGAGGATTATTTAACACCTTGGTGCACACTGTAATTACAACAATGTAAACTTTATGTATGATCTAGAACTATGTAAGACAGAAAGATGAAAGCATTCGCTGCAATGGAACATTTTTATGACAGTTTTTTCTCCCATTTTCCCAGCATTACTGGCACAACTGATGATGACAATTAGTTTAAGGTCATCACATTAAACAAAAGACACACAAAACAAATAATCCACATAAGCAAAATGTCTTCTTACCCTAATGGAAACACCTTCTGGGGGCAAATTCCCATAAGCACTTAATTTTATGTTTTAATTAAATCCTTTACAAGCGGATGTACTTTTTATGACAGTGGGAGATTTGCGTAGTGCCGATTCATTTTTCCAAATGTAAATCAAGTGTACATCAAAACACTCAAGGGTAGAAGGCAGTCCCATGTCAGTGACTCCACATTAGTAGAACCCTTAAATGAACTCCTTAGGTCACTGACTGTCTTGCTATCCTAGGCTCTTCTGAACTATAATTTGCTAAATAGCTCCAAGGCTTTAGTATTTACGGCAATAAAGCTACGAATGCTTCAGTTTCAGCATGTAAACATCCATGGTAGCAATACAGAACTTAATCACTGCTCACGCTCACACCTACATTTGGAAAATCACTGCACCAGGCGACGAAAGCAGAAATCGCAGACCTTACAATACACAGCATTCAGGCTGCTAGGAAATGAGAATGGTAAAATACAGACATAAGGAACTTGTAAGCCACAAGCCCCTTATGAACTTTTGAACACTGCAGTTCAAAGTCCCACTTTGAATCACCAATGAAAGTTTCAAGTTTTTGCCTGTTATTATTCAACTCAAGCCCCCACAGAGTGTGACAGAAGAGAGACCGGAAGCAGAGTAAGTTGGACAGTTGTCCCATCTATGGATCTTGAAGCACACTTTGTCTGCATTTCACCTCTCATCATGAGTTGAACATACCTACTTGCACTGTGGCTGTCTGAAGGCAACCTAAATGGGAGAAGGTAGGAAACAGGGCACCAGGGGCTTACTTGCTGGCTTTACACTGACCCACTCTTAGTCCTCAGCCCCTTGTGACAGGCGTTAGCATTGCCTTTCTATAAAATGACGACAATGTATTAAGCACAAAAGTATAAGAAAAACAAAGAAGATGTGCATTTTGTATCATAATACCTTAATGTGTCTTCACAACAGAAACAAAAGCTCCATGTTACAGGTGAGCTTTAAAATAATGTATGAGAGTATGAGGGGCGCCTGGGTGGCTCAGTTGGTTAACCGTCTGACTTCAGTTCAGGCCATGATCTCATGGTTTTTGAGTGTAAGCCTGGCATTGGGCTCTCTGCTGTCAGCGCAGAGCCCACTGCATATCCCCTCTCTCCCTCTCTCCCTCTCTCTCCCTCTCTCTCTCTCTCTGCCCCTCCTGTGCTCGTATGTGCTCTCTCTCTTTCTCTCTCCAAAATTAACTTAAAAAAGGGTGCCTGGATGGCTCAGTCAGTTGAGCATCTAACTTCAGCTCAGGTCATAATCTCACAGTCCATGAGTTCAAGCCCCATGTGAGGCTCTGTACTGACAGTTCAGAGCCAGGAGCCTGCTTTGGATTCTGTGTCTCCCTTCTCTCTGCCCCTCCCCTGTTCAAGCTCTGTTTCTGTGTCTCAAAACTAAATAAACATAAAAAAAATTTTAAGATGTATGAAATATTATTTTATCAATATTACATGCTTCCAAAATATGCACAAAGATTTCCAATATCTACCTTTCCCACACGCAAAAACAAAAGCCCTATTCTGTCCTGAGTCACCACACTGACTTCTGTCCCAAAGCGATGTAAGGTCCCGAGGAAAACAGACTGGCAAACAAGTACCTGGAATGAAGTGTCAGAAAAAGTCTAACAGGTGTTTCTAGGAACAGTGGGACACCACGAAAGAGGGTCCACTTTCCCAAGAAAGATGAGGAAAGGCTTCGAAGAGAGATGGCCAGGTGTGGGGGTGCTGGGCAAGCGTCATACAACTCAAATATACAATTATGCGTACTTCACGGTACACTTGGACATAACACTACCAACACAGTAAGACGACTTTTTTTGCTAGAATTCCTGCTTGGTGCTCATTTTCCACTTCTTAAAACCAATCTAGTTAAGAGCCTATCGCTAAAACCAGATTTCACTGAAAAGATTTATTAAGACTTGGCATGAAGGAGCCCCACTGTGAAAAACCACACCTTCAAAAATGAAAATATTTCTAAGTGTGGTTTATGAAGTAGAAGTTATATGGGCTTGAGACACATTTTTAGTTCCAATTCAGAGTGATCAAACGTTAGTTTTAAAACTTAATTTTAGGAAATTACAATTAATGTTCATTATGAAGTACTAAAGACTGAAAGTTAACTACATCGAAATCCTTCTGCTTACAGCTTCATTATTTATCTAGGCTAAATACAAAATTGAGATAGAAATCACAGCCCATATCCTTAAAAAACATGGATGGATTTTCCTCACCTAACCATTTTAGAATGAAAACTATATAAAAAAAAAATCTTCGAAAATTACCCCTAATAAACACACCCAAGAGAATTTTCCCTGTAAAAACTTTTCATTAGCTTTTTATTGGGTACATCAACTTTTTATTGGCTTCTTACAGTTAAGGTATACTTCCATTCTCTCATTTCCTAAATTAAGCACCTTTAAAGCAACGTAAGACTCAAATATTCTATTCAGAGGCTTTTTTTTTCCTTTTAAACAAAACAAAAAAAGCCCTCCTTACAAAAAAAACCCTTTGGCACAAAATGGGATAGCTTGTAAAAGTGAGGGAGGAGAGGAGGAAAACTGATCACAGAGGAGCCAAGAAACGTGAAGGAACAAAATGTGTTAAGGCAACATTAAGAAAGGGAACCAGAAATGGGAGAGCAGTGACATTCGACAATAGGCGCGAGGAAAGGAAGTAATACACGCACCTCACTTTCTCACTCCCCTCTATTCAAGGTAAGCAGCTTAACAGGAAGTAAAGAACAGGAGACTGGAGGATGAGGGTTGGCATTATAACACACTGCTGCCTGGCTGTATGATCCAGAGTACAGATGAATTCACGCACACGGAAAGGGTAAGCTACAAAGAGCGAGGGAGAAGTTCATTACGGTTGCTACTGTAATTAATGCAATTGTAATGCTATCAAGATCTATGGCCCTAATGACGTTTTCCAAAAGCAAAAAACAAAGGAGATTTTCAAAACTTTCACACACTTAAAGTCAGATCCCATTTATTTTTTAAGCTCTGGAGGGCTAGGAAATAGGTCACAAATAATGGCAGGGATAATGATAATCAAATTTGCGAGTGATTTTTTTAAATATATAAAGTAGATTCAAGGTCATTCCTCTTAAATCGCTCACTCGCATCCTGATACCATTTCTTGAATATGAGGGGAGAGGAAGAAAGTGTAAGCAGTCGTGCCAGGAACTGCACAGGATCCTGGGTAAATATCAGCATACATGCCTAGAGAACGGTGTTGTTTTCCCAACCCAGGACACCTGAGTGACAGGATCCTTGCCAGGCTGCAACAGGGCAATGAATCTAGGTGAAGGGCCATATGGCAGAACCTCCAACCCTCAGCCTCCCCAAGTTCTGAGAAACCAGTCTGCCAGCTCCCTCTCTCAGCAAACTGTTCCTCTCTCAGCTACCATTCCCCTCTCAGCAAACAATTCCCCTCTCGGCAAACACCCTTGAGAATCCCTGCTCCGGGTAATGTTTTCACCTTACATGAAATTCTCTCAAGTTACTTTTTTCTCCAGCAATCCTAGTCGTCAAGACTAAAGCAGCCTGTCTCAAAGTCCCAAAAACAAACATGCCCCAGGGTAGAAATGAAAGTTGCTTCAAAGAAGCATAAAACTCCTAAGCAACACCAAGAAGTACACTTGTCCATCACCACCCAGGATGCCATTACAACTGAATGAGGTAAAGGCAAATGAGTCAGAGAATTGTGCTTTATGAATTCCAGACCCTCTTCACTCCAGAATACAGAGATTGACAAAAGCAAAATGCATGGTAGGTCCACTGCAAACATTTCAACCTCATTTTTTTAAGTAGGGAGGCATAGGGAAAGAAAAAGTAGAATCTGGCAGAAGGATATGTGGATGCGAGAAAAAGCTTTTCACATTCTAAAAACTTTGGCTAGAGATCACTGTCCAAAATGTCAGTATCTCATCCTAACGACAGACTCTGAGAGTCGGTGTTATATTACAGACTCAAACACCTCCAGAGTTTCAGAGTAGAAGGGACTTTCCACGTCTTACCTTTAACAACTCAAGCAACAGAACCAATAAGGTTGTGTGCATTGCTAAACAGGACACTGTTAACAGGAGAACGAGATATTTCAACACAGCTCATCACATGCTCAATCCAGGATTCTTACCCCTTACGACGGCCAACTGCAGCAGGACGTCAAGGAATGGTGCACTTGAACATTGGGAGTTACAGATCTCATGTGTCAGAAGCCCCCTCTCATAAAAACATTTCAATTACTACAACCTTATTGTTCAATACAAGGTAAGGTTTGTTATAAGCCAGTAGTACTGATAAACTTCTTCTTAAAAATCCATGCACAGTTCACATTCCAACTGGAGATTCTGCACATGAGCTTTCCCCCCACCCAACTGATAATTACAGGAAACTGATATTTATTCTCTCAGTCTCAGAATTGCTATGTATATGGTACATGCTTTGTAGAGTGTTACAGAATGAACTTTTAAAACTGTGTATCTCCAAACATTATATACAAAATGTTAAAGTCGAGAAGCAGCTTTCTCTGTGCCAGTGATCACCGATATTGGGTTTTCCAGGGAAAGGTCGACGGCATTACCTAACAAACGACATCTTACAACTGTCTGATTAAATCAATGTTCCTGTCAAACAAAATTTTTAAGAAAAAGAGAAAATCAGATTTAAATTTTTTGTGTGCTCACATCTGACTTATAAACTTGCCAGTGCTTTCATTTGACTATATATACATATATTATACATACACATATATGTATATATTATGCATATGTATGTATAATACAAATATATACATATGTATGTATATATATAATATATATTATATATATATTTGTTTTTCAATACATTTCTCAAGGGTGATCATGATTTTTACATATATTTTATTTGGATATTGAAGTTCTAATACACCTCTAACATGACCTGGCGTCTACTTTACATTTCTACTGGTTTCCACTTTATATCTCCGTTTTTATGGAAGCCAGCCATAAAGTACTAATGGAGAATTACCAATACAGCTTACTATTGTGTGAAGAAAACAGAAAAATAGCACAATTAACCTACCTACAACTTCACCCTCTTCTATGTGAAAAATGTGATGGAGCTGCTAATATTATTTAAGTTTATAGTCTCAACGATTCTCCCTACATTTTACCAAAAACTGCATATTCTTTAAATGAAGATTAAAATGTTTCCGGATGAGTATAAAGCACATATGCTATGCATGCAGGGTATAAAAGTGGTGTGATCCATGCTGATTCTCTTAAAAGTTAATCATATTAAAGAAAGAACATCACATGAAGAAAATTTTTTACCTCAAGTTTTTTAAAAACTATATTAATTTGCCATGTTTCTATGAGAGCTTCAAAAGAAGAGTAATTCATCTCCTTGGCATATTTTGCTAAATAATCCTATTACAGTAAATAGAAATCAGAACCTTGGGATTCAGAAATTGGTATACCTGAGAACACCAAATATTTGAAACAAAAATGATTAATATTCAAACAGAAAAATCAGGATGCTCAAACTTAAAAGCTGTTGTGCGTGAATGGTGTCACCAAATCTAGACTACAACACTATATACACTTTTAGAGACTTCAACAATATTTGTGGTGTGACCTTCCTGCAATCTGCTAAGACACTACAAAGATTTGCAAGAGTGGGAAAGTGATGTCACCAAGATGGCGACATCAGCTGCTCCTGACTTGACTGCCCCTCACGAGAACAACTAACATCATTCGAGAGCAAGAAATCATTGAGATGATTCTAGAACATGGGGTGAGGCTGAAGTACCCCAATGCACATCAAAGACCAAGCCAGACTGCATTAGGAGGTAAGAGACTGACTTACCTTGACGGCACTGTCCCTCCCTCACTCAGCACAGCAACAAGAGGAGAGGCTCCCCAAGCCTCTCGTATCTCCAGTGGTTAAAGAGAACCCCGAGGGGTCAACCAACCTCCCCCGTATCGTGGGTCATTTGTGGGAGCCCCTACTCTGGTCTCACACCACAGGGATTGCTGAACAGTCTGTGGAGCCCAGTCCCAGGGAATCTTGACTGTGACAGGGAAGGGGGGCCAGGGGTTTACAACGACCAGTAATTTTGGCAGCCCGAATTCATACCCTCAATGCCCACGGAGCAATTCCACAAAGCAGCTACGCTCACCTACTGAACCAACTCTGCAGCACACTGCGCAAGGGGACCACGTGCATGCGGGTCTACCTAATTCCCGACCTCAAATGAGGGATTCTGCGAACCTAGATCCAGTTTGCCCGTGACCAGGCAAGGTACTGACTTGGAATGGAGAGTGCCTCCCAGTCCCACCTGAACAGACGGGCTGGTGACAAGACCTGGAAGCCATGAGGCCAGTAGCCCTGAGCCAAGAGAAGGGCAGGAAGACAGACCCCAAAGGTTGTGGGGCAGAGCCAGTCCCTGCGAAGCCAGGAACTTGCGAGTCAGCTTGAATTGAGGCAAAAAGCAAAGAGCTTTCCCGGTTTTAGAGGTGCTTCTCCCACTGTGCCTGGGCAGGGAACCTTATTCACAGCCTTTCTCATTGCTGAATATAGCTTCAGCCTGTCCAACCACGGAAACTACCCAGGCCACACGGAAGCTGCATGGCCCCTTCAAAAGTCCTGTGAAAAATGACAGTTGCACACAGAATACAGCACAGAGGGCTCTGCCCACCTGCAGAGCAAAATCGGTGGGCTTACCTGCCCAGCAAATTCACTGTCCACTCGGGCCTGATTCGGGCCCCCAAGCAATGAGCTATATATGTCCTAGGCCCTTCTCTGCCCTCTGCCGGAGCAGTGCAGCTAATTCATAGCCACATCTATAACCTAGTAAGCCTTACCAGAGACTTGAGGCAACAACAGAGCCCCTCCTACAGATGCCTCATTTGGGTAGATAACCAAGCCAAGTCCTATCCGCGTGTTCTCAGCCCCCCATCTCCATCCTCAGAGTTGTCTCACCCAAAAATCGATCAGAATAGCGGGCCTCACAACTGCCCAAAGACATTATCAGCAAACACACCCACACACCCAAACTCAGCTGACTGGGGACGAACTCTCTCTGCCAAAGGAAACGTGTCAACTATGGAAGCAAAGGCCTGCTGCTCAAATGTACAGACAGCAATGTAAGAAACCAAGGATCAAAATATCAGGTTATTATGACACCCCCAAAGAAAACTAATAAAGATCTAATAACTGACCCTAAAGAAATGGACATTTATGAACCGTCAGACAAAAATTTGCAAATAAGCCTCATAAGGAAGTTAACTATAAGAAAACAGAAAAATGAAATTAGGAAAATAATGCACGAACAAAATGAGAATTTCTACAAGGAAACAGCACCCGTTAAGAAAAAGCAAACACAGGGCACTTGGCTGTCTGTCAGTTGACAGTCTGACTCCTGATTTCAGCTCATAGTTCGTGGAATCAAGCCCCTGCGTTATCAACGCAGAGCCTGCTTGGAATTCTCTTTCCCTGTCTGCCTCTCACCCGCTCACACACATTCTGTCTCTCTCCCTCTCCCTCTCAAAATAAATAAATAAACATTTAAAAAAATGAAAGTGTTTATATATGTGCACTAATTTCCTTAGTCACTAAAAAAAGGGGGAGGGTGGAAATAAAACAAACATAAATCCCAGAGTTGAAAAATACAATAACTGAAGAATTCAAGAGAGAGAGTTTCAAAAGTAGCCTTGACCATGCAGAAGAAAAAATCAGAGACCTAGGACATTGGAAATTATCCAAGGAGCAAAAAGGAAAAAAGGATAAAAAGCAGTGAAGAAAGCCTATGCATATTATGGGACACAATGAAAAGAAACAATATTTCCATTATGGAATGGAAAATTCCATTATGGAAAAGGAAAACAGAAAGGACAAAACATAAATTTAAAGCAAAAATTGCTGACAACTTCCCAAACCTAGGGAGAGAAATGGACATCCAGATCAATGAGGTCCAAAAGACGCCAAGTAAGTTGAACCAGAAGAGGGTTACACATTATTATTACATTATTTTTAAAAATCAGGGGTGCCTGGGTTGCTCAGTTGGTTAAGTGTCCAACTCTTGATTTTGACTCCGGTCACAATCTCAAGATTTAGGAGATAGAGCCTCATGTCCCAATCTGAGCTGACCTTGCAGAGCCTGCTAGGAATGCTCTCTGCCCCTCCCCCACTCATGGGAGCACATGCCCACTTGCTATCTCAAAAAAAATACATACATACATACATACATACATACTTAAAAAATCAAAGACAAAAAAAGAATTTAAGAGCAGCTAAGAGAAAAGAGAGAAGTTACATATGAGGGAACTCCCATAATATTCTCAAAGGAAACTTTTTAGGCCAGGAGAGATTGAGAGGCCAGACTGAAAATGTTGAAGGAAAACTGCTTTCAACTAAGAGTCTGTACCTGGCAAAGCCATCCACCAGAAAAGAACAAGGAGTAAAGCCTTTCCTACACAAACAGAAGATGAGACAGTTCATTACTATCAGACCCGCATTAGACAAAATGCTATAGGGAATTCTTTCAGTGGGAGTGAGAGAACACTAATTAACATAAAAACAGAAAAAGATAGATAAATCACACTAATAACAGACAGTAAATGTAGGTCACAGTTAGACTCTGCAATATGGTAACAGTGATGCAATACTTCACTTAAAACTCTAAATGTTAAAAAAACAAGAGGAATGTAACCATAAATTTATGTTCACTATGAGTACAACAACTTCTTCTTAGGCACACAATACAACATGTAAATTCTAACAGCAATAACCTAAAATGTGATAGGGAAAAGAAATAAAAGTGTCAAGTATACAAATTTTATTGAAGATAAGTCATTATCAGTTAAAATGGAGTGTTAAAAGTTTTCAATATTTTATGTAAGCCTCATGGTAACCACAAGGAAAACTGTAGTAATAACACAAGAAACAAGATACAGAAGCCAAAGCATCCTGATACAAAAAGATATCAAAACACACAAAAACAGAACAAGAAACAAAAGAACAGTAGGCCTCCAAAGCAACAGGAAACAATTAACAAAATGGAAACAGTATATCCTTGCATATCAATAATTATTTTATTTCCTTTCTTTTTTTGAATAGTTTGAGAGAGCACGTGCATGAACCTGAGTGGGCAGAGGAAGCGGGAGAGACAGAATCTTAAGCAGGCTCCATGCCCAGGGTAAAGCTTGACACGGGGCTTGATCCCATGACCATGAAATCATGACTTGAGTCAAAATCAAGAGTCAGATACTCAACCAACTAAGCCCCCCCCCCCCAGATGTCCCCAAAAATAATTATTTTAAATGTAAAAGGATTAAATTCTCCATTCAAAAGACACAGAATGTCTGAATGGACAAAAACAAACAGCAGATCCAACAATATGCTGCCTATAAGAGACTTCACTTTAGCCTTAAAAAAAATAAAAGTATCCATTCTTGTATCAGACAAAATGGACTTAAATTAACAATGGTAGAGACCAAACATACCATTATTAAATGACAAAGGGGTCATACATCAAAAATGTAGAATTATAAAGATTTATATGCCTAACAGAGTACCCAAATATATAAAGCAAAAAGTTTTATGTATTTTATATATCAGAGAGCTAATGTGAGAAATAAAAATAATACAGTAATAGTTGGGGGCTTTTAATAACCTGCTCTCAACAAAAGATAGACAAGCCAGACAGAGTATCAATAAAGAAACAGCAAGTTTGAACAACACTATAAGCAAACAGACCTAACATATATGCATAACGCTCTAGGCAACAACAGCAGAGTACACGTTGTTCTCAAGTGCACGTGGAACACTTAAGAGAAGAAACCATGTTAGGTCACAAAATGAGTCTCAGCAAATTCAAGAAGACTGAAATCACACCAAGTATCTTCTCTGACCACAATGGTATGAAACTAGAAATTAACAAGGGGACAATTGGAAAGTCACGAACACATGGAAATTAAACAACACTCACCTGAACCAATGAATCATGATAAAAATTGAGAAAATAAAAAAGCTTCATGAGATAAACTAAAGTGGAAATAAAACATATTGGAACTTGTGGCATGCAGCAAAAGCAATTCTATTCTAAAATCAAAGTTTATAGCAATAAAAACCTACATTAAGAAACAAAAAATATCCCAAATAAACAACCTAACTCTAAACCTTAAACAACTAGAAAAAGCCCAAACTTAACATTAGAAGAAATAACGATTAGATCAGAAATAATTAACAATGAGGAGAGAAAAACAAAAGATTAACCATACTAAAAGTTGGTTTTCTGAAAAGATAAACAAACTTGACAAACACATAGCTAGACTAACCAGAGGAAGGAAAAAAAAAAAAAAAAGGACCCACATCAACAAAATTATAAATGAAAAAGGAGACATTACAACTGATATTTCAGAAGGCACCTGGGTGGCTCAGTTGGTTAAGTGCATGACTTCGGCTCGGGTCGTGATCCCACAGTTTGTGGGGTCAAGTCTCACAACGGGCTCTGTGCTGACAGCTCAGAGTCTGGAACCTGCTTCAGATTCTGTGTCTCCCTCTCTCTCTGCCCCTTCCCCACTTGAGTTCTGTCTCTCTCAAAAAATAAACACTTAAAAAAAATTACAACTGATATCTCAGAAATTCAAAGGATCCCAAGAGGTTACTATTAACAATTAAATGCCAACAAACCTGACAACCTATAAGAAATGGAAACATTCTCAGAAACATGCAACTTACCAAGACTGAATCAGGAAGAAAGAAAAATTCTAAATAGCCTAATTACTAGTGAGGAGATTGAATCACTAATCAAAAATCTCCCATCAGACAAAATTCCAGAAGCAGATGCCTTTACTGGTGAATTTTACCAAACATTTAAAGAATATTAAAATAAATCCTTCTTATACTCTTCCAAAAACTGAAGAGGAGGAAATACTTCCAAACTCATTTTATAAAACCAACATTATCCTGATACCAAACCAGAAAAAGATACTACTAGGAAAAAAAAAAAAAATCTATAGGCCAATATCCCTGATGAACGCATGCAAGAAATTTCAATGAAACTCTAGACAACCAATTCAGCAGCACATTGAAAGGATTATTCACCATGATCAAATGAGATTTATCTCTAGTGTGCAAGGATGGCTCAACATCAGCAAATTAACCACTGTGATAAATCACATTAATAAAATACAATAAAAGAATCACATAATCCTATGAATAGATGTAGAAAAAGCATTAGGCAAAATTCAACATCATTTCATGATTAAAAACTCTTAATTAGGCACATATCTCTCTTAATTAGGCACATAATCTCTTAATTAGGAAAATATCTCAATACAATTAAGGCCATACATGACAAGCCCACAATCAATATCATACTTAATGGTGAAAGGAGGAAAGCTTTTCCTGTAAGAACAAGAACATGACAAGAGTGCCCACTCTTACCACTACTATTCAATATACTACTAGAAGACCTACATAGTGCAATCAAAGTAGAAAAAGAAATAAAACATATATGAGTTGAAAAAGAAGAAGTACAATTATGTCTATTTTCAGATGACATGCTTTTATATATAGAAATCCTACAGACTCAACCAAAAAAAAAATGTCAGATCTAATCAATGAATTCAGTAAAATTGTTAGATACAAAGTTAACATGCAAAAATCAGTAACATTTTTTGTACACTAAGAACAAAATTTCTGTAAAGAAATTTTAAAAATTGACCCCATATACAACAGCATCACAAACAATAAAGTATTTAGAAATAATTTTAACTAAGGAGGAAAAGATCTCTACAATGAGGCACACTCAGTCAGTTAAGCGTCCAACTTCAGCTGGGGTCATGATCCCATGGTTTGTGCATTTGAACCCGGCACTGGGCTCCACGCTGACAGTGTGGAGCCTGCTTGGGATTCTCTCACGCTTTCTCTTTCTCTCTCAAAAATAAATAAACTTAAAAAAAAATACCTCTACAATGAAATTGTAAACTCTGATGAAATAAGGTGAAGAAGACATATATAAATGGAAAGGTATCCCATGTTCATGGATTAGAAGAATCAATGTTGTTAAAATGTCAATACTAACAAAACACATCCATCAATTCAGTGCACTCCCCTAAGATTACAAAGGCATTTTTTCTTATACAAGTAGGAAACACACTTCTAAAATCTATATGGAACTAGAAAAGATCCCAAATAGCCAAAGAAATCCTGAGAAAGAGGAACAAAGCAGGAAGTATCCTACTTCGTGATCTCAAACTATACTACACAGTTATATAGTCATCAAAACAGTATGGTACTGAAAGTCCAGAAATAAACCCATGCCTATAGAGCCAAGTAATATTTGACAAGGGAGCAAACAATACTCAATGGAAAAAAAGGCAATCTATTCAATGAATGGTGCTGGGATCACTAGATATTTATGCATAAAACGATGAAACTGGACCCACATCTTACATCACACAAAAATTAACTCGAAACGGATTAAAGACCTGAAACTAAAAAACTCCTAGAAGAAAAAATAGGAACAAATCTCCTTGACATGGGTCTTAGTAATGATTTTTGGATATGACACTTAAAGCACAAGTAACAAAATCAAAAATCAGCAAGTGGGACTACATTAAACTAAAAATCCCACAGAGCAAAAGAAACCATCGAAAGAAAAGAAAAGAAAAGAAAAGAAAAGAAAAGAAAAGAAAAGAAAAGAAAAGAAAAAGGAAGAAAGAAAGGGAAGAAAGGAGGGTAGAAGGAAGGAAGGAAGGAAGGATGGACGGACGGACAGATGGACGAAGGAAGGAAGGAAACCTACAGAATGGGAAAAAATATTTGCAAACCATCTTATCTGTTGAGGGGTTAATATCCAAAACACATAAAGAACTCATATAACTCAACAGTAAACACACACACACACACACACACACACACACACAAAACAAAACAAACAAAAAAACACAAATAACCCAATGAAAAACTGGTCAGAGGGCATAAAGAGACATTTCTCCAAAGGAGATATACAAAAGGCCAACAGGTACATGAAAAGATGCTCAACATCACTAGTCACTAGGGAAAAGAAAATTAAAGCCACAATGATGTATCATCCCACACCTGTTAGAATGACCATCATCAAAAAACACAAGAGCACTGAGTGATACAGTTGACTAAGCGTCTGACTTTGGCTCAGGTCATGGTCTCACAGTTCATGAGTTCAAGCCCCATGTCAGGCTCTGTGCTGACCAGCTCAGAGCCTGGGACCTACCTCAGATTCTGTGTCTCCCTCTCTCTCTACCCCTCCCCAATCATGCTCTGTCTCTCTCTCTCAAAAAATGAATAAGCATTCACACACACACACACACACACACACACACACACACACACACACACAAACAGATAAATGATGGCATGCCTGTAGAGATAAGAGAACCTTTGTGTACTGCGGGTAGGATTATAAACTGATACAGCCACTATGGGAAACATTTATGGAGAATCCTCAAAAAATTAAAAATAGAACTACCATATGATATAGCAATTCCATTTTCAAGAATATATCCAGAGGTAATTAAAACACTAACTCATAAAGATATCTTGCACCCCATATTTAAAGCAATATTACTTATGACAGCTACAATATAGAAACAACCTAAGTATCCATCAATGGATGAATGTATACAGAAGTTGTGCTTTAGACTCACAATGGAATATTATTCAGCCACAAAAAAGAGTAAAGAAATCCTACCATGTGCAGTAACACGTGTGGACCTTGCAAGCATTCTGCTGAACTAATAAAGACAAATACTGTGTGATCTCACTTATGTGAGGGGCATGGAGAAGGGAAGGAAGAGGAAATGAAAACCAAACTAATAGAAGAGATCAGATCTATGGTTACTATGGGTAAGGGGGCTGGTAAAGGAGAGAAGAGGGGGAATTGCGGGAAAGCGGTCAAAGGTACAAACTTGCAGTTAGAAGATAAATAGGTACTAGGGATGTAAAGCGCAGCACGGTGACTGTGGCTAACACTGCTGTATGGCATACAGGAAAGCTGTTAGGAGAGCTAATCCTAAGAGTTTCATCACAAAGCAAAAAATCTTCCCCTTTGTTCTTTTCTTCTTTCCTTTTGATGGTATCTATATAAGAAGGTGCAGGTTAGCTGAACTCAGTGTGGTATTCATTTCGTAATATGTAGGAATCAAACCATCATGCTGTACATCTTAAATTTATACAGCGATGTATGTCAATTATCTCTCCATAAAACTGGAAGGGTGGGGGGGGGGAACATCAGAGAGATTAATGCCTCGAAAACAGAATGAAAAGGGGGCAGAGTTGAAGGAGGGAAGAGGAGTGAAACTGCAGGTGAACCAGCTCATACTGACCCCTAGAGGCCACTGTACAGGTTTGGCTTTTACTCTGAGTGAGGTAGGGTAGGGTGGGGGGGGACACCACGAAAGTAAAGGAGGGACATGGTCCCACCTGTGTTTAAAAAAAAAAAAAACACAAAATTGCAAGAGTTAATGTGTAAGTCCAATTTCCACAGTAGGCAACTCCTTGTTAATATTTAAGCAAGGAAGGATGGGGCTACTTTCGCAGACAGATCAGTGGGACCACTAATAGGAGGGTTGGGTCATGGGAAGCCTGAGAGGTTCAAGCTCAAAGTAATTTCCTTTCTTGTTTTGAACAATTAAATCCACTGAACCATTTTAACAGTGTTATTATGTGAAAACTCCGGTAAGACTGTCAAACTAACA